>NW_023425344.1:13311250-14810000 GCF_014108415.1 Molossus molossus | reverse complement strand
TGGGGCCATTTCTGTTCTTAATTGAATTTTTCAGGTTTTCTTATGATTTATGGAGCTATTGGAAATTAATCAGCTCCCATTTTCTCATTATTTTTTATGGGAAGTTTACCGTTTTCCCAGGAGTCACGAGAATTTGTCAGGTAATTATGGAATCTGGCCTTTTCTAAGCCAAGAGTGTCAACCTCTCTAGAAACTGCAAAATTAGAATGTGGATGACTTAATGAAGAGTTTTTTGTATTTTTTCCAAGTTAGCATTTACATTTTCCAAGATATTTTATAAGCCTAGTAAACGTCTGATGTCAATGGCATAAACATTTTTATCATCTAAAGTCTAATTATTTTCTTTTCTTATTTCTAACAGATAATTGATTATTGCTGACTTTTTTTTGGCTTCTGAGAGTTTGGGTTTGTCTCCACATCTCCTCTACCCAGAGAGCTCATGTTTTTCATAGTTGTACAATCACTTATGTTCTGATGACACCGTGATTTCCAGGCTAGATTCCTTACCCAAGCATCAGGCCCATGGTTTTTAAACACCACGGGACAATTTTATGCAAATGCTTCACCATCAAGCAAAATTCGACAAACCCCAACTTAACCAAGATTCCTCTTCTCTCCACTCCCTCATCTCCCACATTCCCTGCTCTAGGTCCTCTTCCTTTGCACCTGCACCCCTTCCGTTAACATGGTCACATAGGCTCATGTATATGTCCTGGTTCCATTCCCTCCAGTCCCCTTGGGTGCACACTTGTACAGACATGATCACACCTAAACCAAGCAAATATGTCTTCATCTGTCTTCCTGCCTCTCTATTTCTATGTCTTTGCCTTTCAAATCCATAGATTTTCAAAAATAGCATTTGCAGCATCAAAATGATTGGAAAGGGACCCAAGAACTCTTCCCTTCCTATGAAAAAAAGAGCTTTGCATTGTCTGTTAAGACAGTTCTTAATAATTTATCTTAGCACGTAAGTCCCCAGCTTCCCTTATTTTTGGTAAACTTAGAATTTAGATAACTTCATCTCTTTGCTCTCCTCTCCCACTGGGTCTTCTGTCATCTTCATCATGGATGGCATCGTCTCTTCTAAACACTTATCCAAGTTTATTTTTCCTTCAAGGCACTTTGGAAACCTCATCTCCTCACAGATGTCTTCCCTGGACCCTCTATCTCCATTTCCCTTCGGGGCAAGATGTTGCCCTGTGTTGTTTGTGTGCCTAGACGTTGTCTCCCTCATCAGAGCATGATTTCTGCAAGGGCTGAGATGCTGTGTTCTGCCTCTGTATCTTTCACAGTGCAAAGCATTTTTAAAAATCTTAATATTTCAGGAATCATATAGCAACAATGAATTAGTCCAGTGTGTAAGTTCCATGAGGGTGGGAATCGGGCTTGTTTTGTTCCTATCTACGTATCCAGCAGGTAACACAACCTGGTGAATGGTAGATGCCCAATACATATTTTGTGGTTGAGAAAATGAATGAATTTGAGCTGAGAGACAGAATCACAAAGAGCAATCAACCCCTCCTATGTCAGTAGGGTAATCAAGAGAAAGAAAGAGGTACCTAAGACCATCTTAAATTGAGCATCATCTATCCAGATTAAAAATAAAGCCCTAGCCAGTTCGGCTCAGTGGTTAGAGCATCAGCCTGTGGTTCAGAGAGGCCCAGGTTCAGTTCCTGCTAAGGGCACGTACCTCGGTTGCAACCTCGGTTGCAGTTTGTCCCCAGCCCTGGTTGGGTTGTGTGGGTGGCAGCCACTCGATGTGCCCCTTTCACGTCAATGTTTCTCTCTCTCTCTCTCTCTCTCTCTCTCTCTCTCTCTTTCTCTCCCCCTCCCTCCCTCCCTCCCACTCTATCTGAACAAAAAATAGAAAAATGTCCTCAGGTGAGGATTTAAAAAACAAACAAACACATAAATAAATAAATAAATAAATAAAAGCCACAGCCTGGCTCGTGTGGCTCAGTGTTTGAGCATCAGTCCATGCACCAAGAGGTCGTTGGTTCGATTCCCAGTCAGGGCTCATGCCCAGGTTGTAAGCCCGATCCCCAATGGGGGGCATGCAGGAGGCAGCCAATCAGTGTTCTCTTTCATCAATGTTTCTCTCTCTCTTTCTCTTCTTTCCTCTCTCTCTAAAATCAATAAAGAAAAAATATTTAAAAAAAATAGAAGCTACAGCATACATATGCTAAAACTCTAGCATAGGAGGATGCGTCCTGGCATCTGAGTTCAGGCACCTGTTGAACCCTCAGAAGCATCGAGATTGCTGTAAGCTTTGGGCTGATACAGAGGACCAGACGTCATGGAGGAAGAATGTCCTGTAGCTTCAGGCAGTCAGATATGGGCTATGGCTGTGGCTGTGGCTGTGTCTGTCTATGTCTGTGTCTGTGTCTGTCTGTGTCTGTGTCTGTGTCTGTGTCTGTGTCTGTGTCTGTGTCTGTGTCTGTGTCTGTGTCTGTGTCTATATAAAAGCAAGAGGGAGGGAACCAGCTCACACCTGGTGGGTCTGCTCACAGAGGCATCGCTGTGAGTGTTTCCTGAGGAAGGTAATACTTTAACTCTCTTCTTGATTTTAGGGCGAGGGCCCCTGTTAGGAGCTGTCATCTCATACTCTGTGTCCTACTCCAGTATTTGTTACAACTGCAATAAAATTATTATTTGTTTGACATATTCCTTTAATTTCTGTTACATCTGCAAAGGGCAAGCTTCCTGAATAGCGCCTGGAGCATATTGGTGCTCAATCTGTCTGTTGAGTGAATGAGGACTTTCGGCTCTGTGCTCAACAAGTGTGTGTGTGTCCAAGAGACAGAGAGAGAGAGAGAGAGAGAGAGAGAGACAGAGAGAGAGACACAGAGAGAGAGACACAGAGAGAGAGACACAGAGAGAGAGACAGAGAGAGAGAGACAGAGAGAGAGATGAAATTTCTGGATAGGCCAGAAGACTCTAAGAAGGTATCAGAGAAAAAACACTCAAACTCATTAAGGGAATGAAAAATAAGTGCTGAGAGAAAGAAAAAGGAGTTGACATTGTAAAATTTAGAGACAAAAATACTATAGAAAGAGGCAGCTCTGTGAAGAGAAAGCTGCCCATTCCCAGCTGTCTCATTCTCTCTGTACCAGGAAACGGGGACAGTAGCAGCCCTTCCGTTGGGGTTCACGGGGGCTGTCCATGTGTAGCCGGGAACCCAGTCTCCAGTTCCTGGACAAGAAATCGCTCACCATCTATAATTTTCTTTTAGTTTGTGAATTCATGGACTACTTTGTCTTTAGTGAATATGATGAAATAGGCTTGAGGGGGGGAAAAGAACAGGAGATAAGAACATGGTGTAACAGAATGAACTGTCTATGTTCAAAAAACGTTCAAAGCTTTGCAAAAACAAACAAACACAAAAACAGAAAATGTTTCCTCTGACTTAATCCCATTCTAAACACCATCATCTGTGAACATATGGCTATGTCTATATCTATAGGTCTTTCCATCCATAGCTCAGACTGCATTTGTTCATATATTTTCATTAGTAATAGATTTTTAACATTCATATGTAAATAAGTAAAAAATGAAATTTTATAAAGCAAATAAAACGTTGAAGTCTCTTTCCCTTTCTTCCTTTTTTTGGGAAACTGACCAGATAGAAACAAATACAGTATCAGAATTGTTTATTCCTCTTCCTTTGGAATATCTTAATGTCATTTTGATGAACTTTACATGTTTCTTTAGGTGCTAAAGGCCACAGTAAAATTTTTAAAGTAAATGCCAAGGTAACACCTCTGACTTCCACATCTGGCAAGGGTCGGGCATTTGTCTTTGTTCTTCGGCTGCAGAACATTGATGTCTGTGCAGGAACCCCCATGACCTACGTGCCCTGTGGGATGGCGAGGACATCTGTGCATGTGTCAGCAGCCACCTTCCGACAGGAATTCTGACAGCGAACCAAGTCTTGGGCTGGGATCTTCTCCTGAAATATACAGGCAGGGGCTTGAGATCTCCCTCTGAAATTAAAATTATTTTAAAAACCAATGGGATTAAAAACAGATCTCAGTAGTAAAATTGACTGTATCAGTTCATACCCCTTCGGGCCAGCGTCCCACATGAAGCTCCATGGTGCTTTCAGAAGAACAGTGAGGGGTAAATTTAGGAGAGGGGTACAATGTGAGCAAATCTTACAAAAGGAAAGCATTTTCCTCTTAAAAAGGTTGTTAGATTTTGTCAGTTAGCAACGAGAGGGCTAGTAATACCACTTATTGGACATCGAACGTGTGCGGGAATTTTGCATGTTATTTAGTCTTTGCAGCAATTCCGGGCATATATTATTACTATGTTTATTTTTCCTCTCCTGTAGATGAGGAGACTAAGATACTAAGAGGTCAAGGCCATGCAGCCAGTCAGTGGCTGAGCCAGGGTTTAAACCCAGGCTAATGGATTCCCAAGGCCATGAGCTGTGCAGGGCACCTCTGTGGCTCTCTGTAACAGCCTGAATCTGTCCTTAGGGCTGCCGGTGGAGGAATGGATCCTATAGGTTGCATCATTTTTTATGATCCAGACAAGGGCGGATTTGTCTTTAATCACTTTTGATGCAAAACAGGTGCGTGTTTTCTGCTGAAGAATGAAAAAGCTCAACCTCCATAAAGACTTTGCTACCTGATGTGGCCTAGGTGATAATTTACTTTGTCTGAAGTTTGCCTGTCGCTGACCTATGACAGTGGCACCTGGCTTTGCTTACTGAGAAGTAGGAGCTCCCGATTAACTGCCTCTGGATGACCTTTTCCCCCAGCTTCTGTGTCCGCTGTGCTTTGCAACTGGAACTTCCAAAGCAACACCTCCCGACATGAGCACCAGGTTTCATACAGACAGGCGTTTCCTATCAAAAAGGAAAATTAGCCCTGGCCGGTTTGGCTCAGTGGTTAGAGCATCAGCCTGCGGTCCTGAGAGACCCGGGTTTGGTTCCCGCTGAGGGCATGTACCTTGGTTGCAGTTTGTCCCCGGCCCTGGTCGGTCGTGCGGGTGGCAGCCACTCGATGTGTCCCTTTCACATCGATGTTTCTCTCTCTCTCTCTCTCTCTCTCTCTCTCTCTCTCTCTCTCTCTCTCCTCTCTTCCTCTCCCTCCCTCCCACTCTACCTGAACAAAAAATGTCCTTGGGTGAGGATAAAAAAAAAAGGAAAATTATTTCGTGGTAGATGTTCAATGAAGCCGCGTCTCAGATAACACATAGACTAAACCTGCTTAGATGAAGTCCCCGGAACAAACAGGGTTTTAACAGCGGAAACTGCTTTCCTTTTCCGGTTTCCCTGAACATTTGATATTATAGACACCCCCTCAGAACGCGTTCCAGCTCGTGGGAAGGACTTAAGGAAGTCAGAACAATCTTCCGGAAGGATTTTTGAAGGAATTTGTCCAAGCCGGGATGAAGGAGGGAACATGTGTTTTAATCAGAGGAGGAGCATGAACAACAGAATGAAGCTGAGGGAGAAAAGAAAGATGTTTGGGAGGCTGGAGGCAGGTGGGAGAGGCAGAGTGGCTGGTGGGTAGGTGGGCGCCAGGGCAGCAGAAATCTCGTGCATTTTGCAAAGGAGTGTAATTTCATCCCAAAGGCACGAGGGAGCCATGGAAAGATGTGAGGCAGAGGGGTGGCATGATGAGCTTCGGATCTTACAAAGCTCTCTAGCGGCATGGGGGCCACTGGACTGGAAAGAATAATGAGGCAAGAGAGGACTAGTCGGGGGGCTCTGGCTTGAGCTGAGGCCGTGGCAATGAGTTCACAGAGGGCTGTGAACATGAGAGGTCTTCAGGAGTGTGAATCTGTAAGTCTGGGGGCTGATGGTGTGCAGAGTAGGGACAAGTCAAGGATGACTCTTAGGTTTCTGACTTGGCTACCAGGAGGATGAGAGACTTGCATCGGTTTGGTTGCTAAGAGCAGAAGAACCAGGGATGGTGGGAAATAGTGGACAGACTGGACAGAGGGAGGTTATTTGATGTCATGAGGCCTTGTAAAAGCAAGAGGGGGATATGCCGCTTTCTCCGAGGTAAGAGGGCAGAGACAAAGGGGGTGCGTGCTGGCGCAGCGGGCGTGGCAGTGGGAACATGGAGGGACTTCTGGAGCTTCCTCTCAAAGGTCATAGGAAGGTCTTTGGATCAAGGTGTTAGGTAAACGGGAGAGCGGCGAAGCTTCGACCTTCTGTGGACCACAGGAAGGAGCATTGCCCAGGAGGAGGCAGAGGGATGTCTAGACAGGTTAGTGGCTTGGAGGGGCTGAAGGAAACCATCAACTAGTAGTTTTACCAGTCTGCTCAGTGTGCGGCACGTCCCTTGACCTTACAGTGTATAATAGCTCACTGTCCTTAAGCCACAGTGATGGAAGAGACTGTGTTTCATTAAACCTGGAGAATCTGCAGTGTTCAGAACAGGACATGACCTGTGTTAGATGCTCAATATACTTTTGTTGACTTGAAATGTGTGGAGCTACGAAGCAGCTGACACGAAACGCTATTAGCAAACATCACTTTTTCCAAGCGCCCTGAGCAGCAGTGCTGTGGAGAATACTAAAAGTAGAACAGTCAATATTTTAGGCTGATTCTCCTGGGAGTGACAGTTCTCTGCATGAATAGGTGTATCCGAAAAGACCGATTTGCTGCCGATAGTCCCTTCCCCGCTGCAGGAGCAGGGTGTAATGATTTAAGGCAAGGCAGACCACCTGGCATGGTTTACTGTGCTTTCTTCCAGTGACACTCGAAGAGTCTGTGCAGGGATTTCAGGGAGAGAGGTGAAGGGGGTTGGAGAAGGTGCTAAGAAGGGATCAGGAAAGAGAATTGAGCTGAAGCCAGCTGCCAGGTTAAAGTTGTCAACTGACCTTAGTATATGTTATAAGGCAAAGGACACAGAGTTGGACTGAAAAAAAGAAAACACTCAGGTTGTACTTTTAACTCAGCCTCAAATTAATCTTGTGACCTTTGACCTGTGACCTTGAATTAATTTGCTGAGACTCAAGTTCATTGTTATCAAAGGGCAGTTATAGTTCTTGCAGCAGATGATTATTACTTTTTAAAAAATTCAGATATAACTGGCATAACATTATCATTTTAGGTATACTATATGATGATTGGTATTTCTGTATACTGGGAAATGATTCTCACTATAAGTCTAGTTAATATCCATCACCATACATAATCACAAATTTTTTTTTCTTGTGATGAGAAATTTTAAGTTCTATTCTCCTAGCAAATTTCAATATATAAAAAAATATTATTAACAGTAGTTACCATGCTGTGTAACCCCATGACTTATTTTATTTATTTTAAATTATTTTTATCCTCACCTGAAGATATGTTTATTGATTTTAGAGGGGGGAGGGGGAGACGTGAGAGACAAACATTGATCAGTTGCTTTCCGTACATCCCCACTGACCTGGGATCAAACCCACAACCAAAGTATGCGTGCTGACCAGAAATTGAACCCGAAAACTTTTGGTGTATGGGAGGATACTCCAACAAACTGAGCTACCTGGCCAGGGCACCCAGTGACTTATTTACTTTATAACTGGAAGATTGTACCTTGGATGCTCTTGTTAATAAACATTTTGTGAACTTCTC
Organism: Molossus molossus; assembly: GCF_014108415.1. Classification (NCBI taxonomy): domain Eukaryota; kingdom Metazoa; phylum Chordata; class Mammalia; order Chiroptera; family Molossidae; genus Molossus; species Molossus molossus. The sequence continues at coordinate 14,802,421 of NW_023425344.1, read as the reverse complement.
AGCCTTCTAAAGATGTGTTATCATGGAAGGTTACAGATAAGAACTTCGATCCAAAGCAAAGTAATATTGCATGTATGGAATTGCTGTATCTTTCCTCATGCTTTATCTTTGCTCCTGCTCACCTCAGCCCACGTTTTCTGTTTCTCTTTCTTCAACCTCTTCAGAATTGTATCTGTAGAATATCCTTACATAGAAGTTTAAACTTAAATCTTATTCAATACTGACTTCCCAAGGTGGCCTTTTCAGTGCAGACCAGTATAACCATTGACCCACCATCCTTCCAATCTCCAAAAATTGACAAAGATGAGGTCATTCATCAATGCAATCCAACAAGTGCTTACTGAGTTGCTATTATGTACCAAGCTCTGTACTAGGTGCAGGGAATTGGGTCATGAGGTATAATAGGAAAGATGAACACAACTTGTTTATACTACGTTGCAAAATATTAATAGAAACACAGAAAAGAGATCAATTAATTTTATCTGGGATGTTTAGTGAACGCTTCCTAGAAATGTTGATATTTGACCTTGGCCAATAAGAATGAACATAATCAATACAATTTCATCAGATAGAAAAGGGGTCATAGACTTTTCAGGTAGAGAAACCAGCACAGGCAAAGTCCTAGAGCTAGCAGTGTACTGGGAGAAATGACTGGTGGCCTAGATGCTAGACTGCTCATTCTCCAATAGTAACTTCTTTTTTTTTTTTTTTAATATGTATGTATGTATTTATTTATTTATTTAGAGGAAGAAAGAGAGAGAGGTAGAAACATCAGTGTGAGAAACATCGATCAGCTGCCTCCTGCATGCCCCCCACTGGAGATCAAGCCTGCAACCTGGGCATGTGTCCTGACCAGGAACTGAACCAGGGCCTCTCAGTCCATGGGGTGATGCTCAATCCACTGAGCCACAGCGATCAGACTCTAATATTAAATTCTTACTAGGAGTTCAAAAATATCAAATATGGACACAAAGTCCTCAAAAATAGCTACTTCTATTGCTTTTGGAGGGTTATTGCTACCAGAGGCTCTGGGACTGTGATGCAGAAGGGTAGTGATCAGTGACGTGAAACGTACGAAGACACTCCCCTGGGGAAAATGGTGGCATAGAAGGGCAGTGGTCATACCCAAGGAACACACACGAGCTGTCACCAGCAGATGTTAACTAGACTTTCTGTGGTGATCATTTTGCAATATATACAAAGATGTAATCATTACATTGTATACTCGAAACTAGTATTATATCATGTGTCAATTATACCTGAATTTAAAAAAGAAAAACAGCTGTCACCAGGAGCGATGCATGGGGACCAGTGGACTGAGCCCCATGTTCTGTGGAAGGGCCCAAAGACGGCTGAAGATCTACTGTGATTTGGGAAGCGACTAACAACGGAGAAGAAAGGAAGATGGGTGTGGAATTGGTGTTTTACACACACATGCACTTTTGCACGCGTACACCCACACACCCCTAATCACTTGAGATATTCAGCTACTGTAGGGTGCGTGGAATTCCACCTCATCACTGTAAATTCTAAATCTCACAACTATTACATAGCTATAGTTTGTTTTTATAAGAGCTAGTGGTAGCAGGTTTTGCTTCTTGTTATATGTGGGAACTTAGCCAAACGATTTGACCTCTATCAGTCTCAGTTGGCCCATCTGTTCTACACGGTGGGAATGAGAAAACGTACTTTTCTAGATGTCAGTGAGGATGTGACGATGTACACGGAGCGGCCTCAGGATGCCTCACATTTGCCACGTGCCCATTGTTACTCTTGTCTTAATTCTATTGCCCTTTTCCTGCATTTAACAGTCACAATGGTCCAGTCCACAGGTTTCCCCACCAGGTCTCAAACTGTATTTTAAGCACTGTTATTGCCACCTACCTGGCCAGAGGCAGCGCTCCTGAATAGGAACTGACGTGGGTGGTCATTTTCTTGGGAGAAGATCAGTGAACGGTCTCGCTTTCCCTATTTTAGAGCTGCCCACACCAAGGCAGACCCCTTGGACGTAGCCCGAGAAATTCAGACTGTGAACAAAAACGATAATGAAAGGCCTTTACCTCCAAGCCCGCACACTCAGTCATTCTGCAGTCTTGTCCACACCGCCGCACGTCAACAGAGAGCTGGAAGGGGCACCCCCGCAAAGCTCACCTGCACGGGCAGCATCGCCGTGGCATTTCCCAAGGAGCGAGCCCTCGGAAACCCAATTCGGAGAGCAGTGGGAGTAATACCGAAACATTAAGCATGTCAAATCACAGATATATACATATATATGTATATATATATACACACATACACATATATGTGTATATATTTATACACATATATATATATGTAGTTGGTTATAATAACAGGAGACAGTCGAACCACTTGTGGTTCGAAAATGGAACATTCCTGAAGATCACAGCAGAGCTCAGTTCTTTGGACTCAGGTTGACGACACTGTTGCTAGCAGAGAATGCTGGGAGCAAGAACGGGAGCCACTGTATGTTGACTATCTTCCTCAAAATGGACGGTCCCATTTGTGTATTCGAAAATCTCAATCGTACGAGGAATGATATGTGTCTCATATCACTAGGTATGGCCTTATATAAGAATTTTCATTTTGGAAATTTATTAATATTCCTTAGGCAATTTTTCCTTCAAGGGAAAGGCAGCGTGGCATGGCATTTAATAACTTTGCAGCAACATTAAGCTCCATTGATCTGATTAGTATATCTGCCTTTTGCTTTGATCGTTTACTACCGTGATTCATGGGTAGCAAGATGGATAGTCAGCCAGTTTCGATGGACCATGCTAGAAAATGTATTATGCCGTTGAATATATTGAAAGTCTTGGGGATAATTCACACAGTGTATTTTGTTTAGTGTATTAAACGTCTTTATCTTGGCTTTAATGTCAGTATGTAAACACATAAAACAATGCTTAGTGAATACTGAGTGAATGAATGAGCAACAATCTTGTGCAACATCAGAGAAAACAAGTGGTGGATTCAACATTCAAGTTTTATGCTTGAGAATGTTTGAGTCTGTGGTCAAGGAGAATCAGTTAGTCTGGTTGTTAGGCCAGGGTTAAGCCCAACAGCTCACAATGCAGCCTTGATGTACTATTCTGGCTGCATATTCTTGTTCTTGGTGTAAGTTGGGGGAGCTGACGGAGTTGATCTCAATCAGATTCACTGAGGCAGCACTAGGAGCTAGAGAGACCGAAGTGATGCAACATGATCATCAACAAGGAATTCGATTTACAAACTAGGACTTGGGTGAGACAGATTCAGGATCTGGTTGGCTGTAATTTAGGAAGGTCCTAGGATATTGCTATGAGAACGGGTCCTAGGAAACCGCTGTGAGTACGTGTTTGTGGTTGATGTTACATGTTCATATATACATGGGTATGTTCTATCAGCTGGAAGTTTATCAGGTCTGGATAGATTGGAGGTGCTTTAGAATTTGGTGTAAATATATAATAAAAATGGCAATTCCTAAACCCCAGGCAGAGTTCTGTGCTCTCACATAGATTATTTTACTTAAACCTGGTATTATTATCCCCGTTTTATAAGTGGGGCACTGAAGCCTAGAGAGTTGTTTTCATGCACAAGAAAGTGGTAGAGTCAGGACTTGAAACGTAGGAAGCTGGATTCAGGGTATGAAGCTCTACATGAGCAGCCTCCAAAACAGGATGAACCCAGGCCTTGTGGAGCATTTTCCTGACCCCCCCACCCTGTACCTGGTTCCCCAGAGTTTCCAACAGTTATTTCTGTGACATGAAATAAATAAAAGATATTTTACCCTAAACGAGCCAACAACAACAAAAAGACCCTCTGAACATAATTCTACCAGTCATCATTTCTCTGTGTCAAGATCCTCTATAGCTGGCTTTCGTGCTGGTGTCTGTGTTGGTTTTCATTCATATTTATTGGGCTCCCACTATGTGACAGACACTGTTTAATTGTTTGGATTCCATCATGCATAAAACCGACCAAGATTCCTAACCTCTGATATTCTAGCAGGGGAGATAGAAAACAGAAAAGAAATAGAAATACATGTAAACCAGAGGGTTTATTAGAAGCTGACCGTTACTGCAGCTAAAAGAAGAGGAGAGTAAGGAACATCAGGTGTGCCTTGGTGGGATGGGGCCATTTAAACCAGTCGAGCAAAGGCTTGGGGGAGGTGAGGGAGTGTGCCCTGTGGGGTTAGGTGCCATAGTGGTCATTGTGACTGGGAGGCTAAGTGACCTTAGGTGCCTGGCCAAGGACACTGAAGTTGGACCTGTGGTCATGGGAGAAGTCAGAGCTAAAAGTGCTGCATATATTGGTCCCATAAATTCAGCCTCATCACTCTTGAGAAAATTAACGGTGTAACTGTCATTTCTCAGCTGACACACTAGCTGTGCCTTAGGGTGCTCCCAAGCTTCTTCCTGAAAGTTCATAAGCCCTGCAGTCAGCAGAAGCCGTCAGTAGATGCTCTTCTCCAGAATGACATCCAACCTGCAGAATATGGTGGTTTTCCAGGGGGAAGTCCGGCCTCTAGAGGGAGCTCAAGGTTTCCTCTCCCTACCACTTCCTCCGCTCACCCACCCGTCCCACCCCACAGTATCCCGACGTCCTCATCCTCTGAGATGGTGAGGCCCAGGACAGTATTAGATTGTGGGGCCAACACTTGCAGCTTTTGGGATATAAGTACATTTACTCAGAATGAAAATACTGCTGAACTCCTACTAATCAGTGTCTATGGTATTTACCTGGGTCAACAATTTATACAAAGGACTAGAGGAATTTTGACTTTGCAAATGCAATACGGAGGACCAGATGTTTCAAAGTTGGTTTCCATGGAGGGATTACCTCTTTGCCATTGAGGGCAGCTTCCTTTGCAGTTTGCAGTTTCTGTTACTATTCTTTCTTCTCTCGCGGCAGCTTTGGCCTTCAACGAGGGTTGTCTGTGTGTCTGGTGAACCACGAAATCAGGATAAAACCAGCACTGACAAGAAGATAGCCGTCACCGGGTCACTGCCTTGCTGAGGTCGGGTTGAGAATCCAGGGGAAGAGACTTTTCCTTTGCAGAAACTTTTACACCAAACCTAGTCTTCTCGACAATGGTTTGCTTAGCTGAAAGCGATGGTCAGATGCCGCAAAGCCTCGGAAGGTTGCTGACACAGGACCCTGCCCCAGGCCCCGTCCATACTCGGAGTCGAGGAGACGAAAACCGGTTCTTACTTTTTATCGAATCTTTTGTAGAGGAGGGAGGGTGGGAGGAAAGGGCAGTTAGACAGAAAGACAGAGAGAGATTGATTTTGAGTTTGGAACTCTAACGGAATCCTATATTAAAGTAACTCAGGATAACATAGAGAGCCTCCTGTCCCCGCCACTGATGAGCGAGGTAGGAAGGTTTAGTGGAAAGAGATTTTGGAGTCTAGCAGAGACTGGGTTCAAGTACGAGACCATGCCTCAGGCTGACCTACTTCTTTGTAATCCTGGGAAAATTGCTTAATCATATTAAACTGCAATTTCCTGATTTCTAAGAATCAATATTGCCTTAGTTCCCACCTTGGAGGCGTCTCATAAAGATTAAACTGGAGAAGATACGGGTAACAAGGTAAAGAAACCCATAAAACTGTGCAAGGTCCTCCATTTATAAATGGGTAAACTGTTTATACGGATCAAACCCGCGACTCCATCCTCACATGCTTAACTATAAACACAATGATTTTTCTGCTATGACACGAGGAAGGAAAAAAAAAATATAAAGAGCACATGTTCCATATATAACTACAAATAGTTATGCTCAAAAGAACCCACATTCTCTAATGCTCACTCTATGCCGCTGGATTCCCAAGGCTCGAAGGGTGCAGAAGGTGGCGGTACCCAGTTGGGTTTCTAGATGATGCATCATGGATGAAGGATGGGACAGTGACTTAATTTATGGTCTCCAAACGAATATGTCTGTGGTGAGTCCCAGATTAGGTAAATGTGACCTCATTTGGAAAAAGGATCTTTGCAGACATAAGGATCTTGAGGTGAAGAGACTACTCCAGATTACCCAGGCTCTTAACCCAACAACAAGTGTCCTCATCAGAGACACGCAGAGGCCCGACTCCCAGAGAAGCGGAGAGATGTGGCCATGGGGGCAGAGCAGTCTCGCCACCCAGAGGCTCAGGAGCTGGTCACAGAATCTGGAAGAGGCAAGGACTGGGTCCTCCCTGAGGGCCGCTGCAGAGATCCCAGCCCTGTCAACGCCTTGCGTCTGGCCTGGGGTCCTGATTTCAGACGTCTGGTCTCCAGACTGTGAGAGAATTAGCTGCTGTTGATCGACATCACCAAGGCTATTGTAGTTGTCTAGTACGTTGTGACAGATCTACAAAACCGATGCGGTGGCTAAAACCTCTGAGACAGAGGACTGAGAACAAGTTGTGTGCTGCAAGTGTGGAGGGGCCAGGATGCCCGGTTCTAAAAATCTCCGCTTGCTGCCATTCAACACGAGACGGAGGGTTTTACTCCAGCTCTGTGTCTTGGCACAATAATCGTTAAGTCAGTATTTGAGAAGCACAGATTGCTTGTCCATAAGTTACTTAAATCACGGACTGGTGGACAAGCCATCAGACGACTCAGTTAAAATACAGCCAAGGGCTATGACAGGGAGAACGAGCGCTGTGGTCCCTCAGGGATGGGCTGCTCAGGCTCTGGGGGGACAGGGAAGCCACCAGTTCTGGCTTCTGAGAGGACGTGATGCCTGACGGGACCTTGTGGCCAAGGAGAGGGAGACTTCAGTGACAAAGGAGCAGGGGTGATCTTTTCCCCACCCTCCATACAGAGGTCCCGAGGGCCAGGTTTCGATTTATTACCGTGTCCACTCCCCTCGCCTCCATGACCTGGCGTGTCTGTGTGTGCAGCACTCCAGCTGTTTGCTGGGTGGAGATGAGTATTAGACGAGGAAGCACGACTAGCTAACACGTGCGAGCCAGCTGTGCTGAACAGATAAGCTCCGAAGTGGACCAGGGCCAAGTCGTGGGCGCGGGGGACTGACGTTCCGCTGGCAGGTGGAGCACGCAGCTCTCCGTGCCCAGCGCTGCCCGCGGCCTCATTGCTTCTGCTCCAAGGCCCCGCTGACCGCTCTCCCAGCCCTGCGATTCCTCACCCGAATGCTTGTTCCGGATGATGGGACTGAGCAGGAGAGAGAGGGAACAAATCTCTCTTTATGTGTGACAAGCACGGTGCTATTCACATATGTGATCTGCTTCAGCCCTTACCGCGTTGCTCTGGGGAAAGTACGGCCATTCCCATTTTTCAACAGAGGAAACACTTTCTTGGGGTTGCAAGACCTTTGAGGATCTGGCTGTTGCTTATTCTCCATCTCCAACTCCAGTCACTCTGCCTCATGATTTACACTCTAGCCATGCCCACCTGCTTCTAGTTCCTTCTTCCGTGCTCGGTGCAGTGGTCCTTACTCAGCTGGGGCAAACTTGTCCTCCAGGGCTAAAATCTGACAATGTCTGGAAACATTGATGATTGCTACAATGGAGGGGATGCTGAGGGACATTGATGATTGCTACAGAGGAGGGGATGCTGAGGGACATTGATGATTGCTACAGAGGAGGGGATGCTGGGGGACATTGATGATTGCTACAGTGGAGGGGATGCTGAGGGACATTGATGATTGCTACAGCGGAGGAAATGCTGAGGGACATTGATGATTGCTACAGCGGAGGGGATGCTGAGGGACATTGATGATTGCTACAGCGGAGGGGATGCTGAGGGACATTATGATTGCTACAGCGGAGGGGATGCTGAGGGACATTGATGATTGCTACAGTGGAGGGGATGCTGAGGGACATTGATGATTGCTACAGCGGAGGGGATGCTGAGGGACATTGATGATTGCTACAGTGGAGGAAATGCTGAGGGACATTGATGATTGCTACAGTGGAGGGGATGCTGAGGGACATTGATGATTGCTACAACAGAGGGGATGCTGAGGGACATTGATGATTGCTACAGCGGAGGGGATGCTGAGGGACATTGATGATTGCTACAGCGGAGGGGATGCTGAGGGACATTGATGATTGCTACAGCGGAGGGGATGCTGAGGGACATTGATGATTGCTACAGTGGAGGGGATGCTGAGGGACATTGATGATTGCTACAGCGGAGGAAATGCTGAGGGACATTGATGATTGCTACAGCGGAGGGGATGCTGAGGGACATTGATGATTGCTACAGCGGAGGAAATGCTGAGGGACATTGATGATTGCTACAGCGGAGGGGATGCTGAGGGACATTATGATTGCTACAGCGGAGGGGATGCTGAGGGACATTGATGATTGCTACAACAGAGGAGATGCTGCTGTCATCTAGTGAACAGAAGCCAGGGATGCTGCTAAACATCTTGCAATGCACAGAAAGCCCTCTTCCTGTGAAGAAAACAATGGCTTGGCTCAAAATGTCAGTAGTTTTGAGATTGAGAAACCCTGTTTTGGTGCCTGGTCTGTCCCTGTTTCTCTTCTCTCTACTAGATGTCTCCTACTCAAGTAAGACCCAGCTGAGGTATCACTTCCTCTAGGAAGCCCGCTTTGATTTCTCCGGGCTGGGCCAGGTGTTCCCCTCAGTGCTTCATACACAGCCTGCCTAGTATTGTGTTCTTACTGGTCCTGCACCGTCCTTGTCACGGATTAGGCAGGGGACTATATTTCCTCCACCTTTACATCTCTAGAGGCCTGGAGGGTGCTGAGTGTATTTGTTGGATGAGTGAAGGGGGATTTGGGATTTATATATCATATGGAAGGGACAGTGGGAAGAACTGATACAGTTGTTTGCAGTGCAGAATGTTTGGCCTAAAAAGAGAGAGTCAGGAACTGCTGCCTGGGTGATCCAAGCCCATTTTTTTTGCTGGTTTTAGCTTTGCTTTCCTGAGCCAAGGAAGGGAAGAGAGAGTCTCAGAGGAAAGAAAAAGTGGCAGAATATACTAGATGCATGTCCTTTTGTTTTTAAGTCTCCCCCCGCCCCCCTCTTGTGACCATTAAAGGAATGACAAAGCGTCCTAATGGAAGTTGGGGCTGGCCAGTGGGGCTTGCGCAGCATCAGGTCCGGTGGGGGAAGTGCGGAGGATGGCGCAGTCAGTGCAAGGGCACGGATTCCAGAAAACCTCCGCGGCCCTTTCCTTGCTTCTGTCACGAAATCCAGGAGACAGTAGCATTTGTGCCAGCTGCCAAAGGAAGTGGCTGAACGCAGGAGATAGTTGAGGCCCTTGACATGCTCTGTCTTTAGAGAGGGTCTGTGACAGCCTTCCAGCTCCCTGCTCTCTTTGGCACTTGGAGGGACTGGCCAAAGAGGCACTGAGGACCCATCCGCCTTGCTTTTCCTCTGCACAGCCGCAGGATCTCAGAATAGCCAGGGGGATAACACACCACCGTTAGCCAAGCTCTTCTACCTGTGGCGGGGGTGGGGCGGGGGTGGGGTGCTGAAGATAAGGACATGGGACCTGCTTACACATACAGTCTCAGGAACCAGCACAGGCATAGGCTAAACTGAAATCTGGCTCCAGGAATTCCTACCGTGCATGCATCTTGGGATACTATCTTTTGTCTTTTAATTTTATTTCTGTTTATTAACGGGAGTTTAAGCTTTGCACATGACGTGAGTACTGAAAACTCTTCACCCAGTATCAGAGAAGCCTGATGGGAAAGAGTCATGACCGTGGGGCTTTTTATTTCTCATGATGATTTTTCTTCTGATTCCAAACATCCCTGCTTTCCAGTACTCCTCCATGCATTTTTCATCCTGAAGGAAAGAAAATGGAGTTCGGAGAATTATCACAAGACTAGCCAAAGCAATTCTTTCTTGGGTAATACACTGCAGGGAGGAGACACTGTCCAGCAGTCCTGATAATTTGATGATGATGCAGTAAGACTTTGAGTTCCCCTCATCAGGGAGGATGTTGAGCAGTGTTGCCCGGGAAGGGCATGCTGTCCATGCCAGGGACCCGCTGTCTTCATCACAGAGCCGACCCTAAACTCCTTCCCTGCAGGAGGACAGCCCTTGCCATCTCCCATTCCTGCAGTTTTGACCGAAAGGTCAGACAGACGAGGGGCATGGGCTGGCTATGTGTGGACACAGCCTGGTGGAAGTCAAAGGGAAATAGCAGAATTTAAAGTTTTAATCAATGATTTAAATTTTAATGTTAACATTTCAATTTTTTCCTTCATATTTTGTACTTTTAAAAAAACCTTCCCATCCCAACGTTATTTTATGTACCCCTAAGAAAGAATAAAAAAAAAACAAGTCAATTGAGCTTTGACATTATGCCCTTTTATTGCATCAATTATGAAATGCAGCCCGATCTCAAAGATGTTAAAATAAATGAATGTGCATTTTATAATCAGTGAGATATGGTACAAAGAAAAGAGACGAGCACAGGACAGAATTGAACAGCTTATATGCCAAAAAAATGACAGGAAATAAAGGGTAGAAAGTCAGCGTCCTGCAGAGTTAGAAACGTCAGCTGCTTCTGGACTCCAAGGAAGGGAAGTGACCTGAAAAGGCTTTGAGAGACAAAGGGCCAGTGGGACTTCGCAGCTGAACGGAAGGGCTCAGCTGGGAGGCCTGTCCTCCCCAGCCTCGCAGCCGCAAGGCAGCAGTCGGCGATGAGAGAGGCTGGCATGGAGGTGATGGGCTGAAGGAATAACGAGAGCCGTGATCCAGATCTCTAGAAGACCTCTGAATAGCGTGAACGGCACATGGAGCTACCTAGAAGCAAATAAATCAGAAGCATACTAATTATTTGAGAGAGTTTGCTGCCAAAGAATTCTCGCCTAAAAAAAGCCTGACTGTTTGGGGAGTCTCAAAGCAGCCCTCCTGTAGGAAGTGGGCCAGGTGAGCTGTGCAGTTCTTAACGAGGGCTCGCTCTCCAACCCAACATGGATAATAAACCAGAAAAAACTGCCCCCAAGTGAAATCCAGAGTTATGAGAAACAAAGGGCAAATGAGTTTCTTCTTCAGAGAGCAGAATCGGGGTCTGTGCGAGGAGAGTTCTTCCCTCCCATTGCAGAAGACCTCCAGGGAGTCGGCCAGTGGTATTTTAGAATTGCTGCAGACCAGCGGTGACTAAGCATCTCCCAGTTTCCCCTTGGCTCACTGAAAGTGTCTACGTGGTGATTTTGTCCCTGTCTCAGCATAGCACATTGTGTGAGAGTGGAGGAGGATAACTCGTCTTTGTAGTTCGTAGGTTGCTGCACAACAAGGAGCCCCATCCCAATGTAAATGGAGAGGTCACTCAAACATCCTGGACTTGGAGCTGCTTTCAGTGCAGATCGGATCTCTGGGTGGTCTCCTTGGGGAAGCAACCCAGCATGTTCTCTGCAGGGGAGAAAGAATGAAATGCATATTTGGAAACCAGAAGTAGGAACATTTGCAGTGCCAATGATAGGCATTTATTACACCCAATTCATTTTCCTGCCGGCTACTTTGGAAGACCACACCGCTCCCTCTCCTATTGTATGAGACAAGCCATAGAACTGAGTTCTGGCCAATTGGACCTCCTGCCAGGAGGTGGCATGCACCACTTCTAGACCTCGCCAGCAAACTCCTTGCATAAACACCCATGTTCTCTCTCTCAAAGGAAGTTAGATGCTTGAGATTGTGATGGAAGCAAAGATCAGAACAAAGAAATGCACCCCCGACCCCATGCCTCTTCCACTGATGACTGTGGTTGAGAGTGAGAAATACTATTTTATTGTGTTCAAATGAGATTTTATTCTTTATTTCTGACTGCAGAACAACTTAACCTAGACTAACAAACATGATCTATCAACTTCTGTCCATTGGATTATTCTTTGGGGCTCACCATATGTTCAGCAATGCTGTCCAGCTTGAAGACATGCTTCTTGGCCTCAGAGCCTCCTCTGTTCCAGTCTCTGTTCTCTGTTCAAAGAGAACGGCTTCGTGAGTCTTCTTCACACACGGTTACACTTCCTTCTCCTCCCAGTAATTCCAAACCCAGCGATCATGTTTCGGTCCTTATTTAATTTCAGTTCCTAGCAGCATTCATAATGGTGGAGTATGCTCTTACCTTTCATTCTCTTCCTGCTCTATTAGCCATCTCTTCTGGATCTCCCTTGCTGGCTTCATCCCTTCACTGATTTCAAAATGTTGGCGTGACCCACAGTTTCTTCTTTGAGCTAGCTCCCTCACTCGCTTGGTGAACTCATCCACGTCGGGGCCTCTGAACGGTACCGTGTTTACAGTAGTGTAACCCAAATCCATAGGTATAGCCCTAAAACTCTAACCTGAGCACAACGTTCATATATTAAACTGTCTACTTGCTATCTCTATGTGGAGGCCTAATTGATATCTCAAACTCAACATAAATCAAACAGAACTATTAATAGCACTTCCCATCATATCTATTATTTCCTAAGACTTCCTATCTCTTTAAATGGCATCACTGTCCTCAGGCCCATAACCCAGGATTCCTCTTAGACTCTCCGATGGTTCCTATTTTTTTGTACCCCTCAGCCAGTCAATCTGCAAGGTCTGTTAATCACCACCTCTCACCCAACTGTAACTCATCGTTTAGTTTGATATACCTCCTCGTTGGGCTAGTTTCCAGTGAAGTCTCCTCAGAATAGCCAATTGAATCTTTTGGGTAGATGAATTCTATGCAATCATCCTCCTGCAATAGGTTTTAGGAGTCTCTGATTGCAACTAGAATAAAATCCAGCTGCACCCCACAGACCCTTACACAATCTGATTCCTGCCTGGCTCACTAATCTCATCTTCCCGAGGTGCCTTCTCCCTCACTAAAGTTTAGTCTTACTGCTCTTGTTATTTTTGCTTAATTATGTTAAGTTCATTCAATCTCGGGGCCTGTGCATTTCCTATTTCTTCTGGTTGGAAAGGTTTTCTTCCGGATCTTACTCTCAGATCTTATGGCTGCCTCCTTCTCATCATTCTGGTCTCTGTTCAAATGTCCTTGCCTCAGACAAGCAAATAGACAATCCCTGAGTCATTTTCCATCCCTTTAATAAATTATATTTTCTTTATAACATGTACCTGGATATGAAATTATAATATCTCTTTATGTGCAACTTGTTCATTCTAAGGAGGTTTGACTATATTTTAATAAATGATACCCAAAAGTCCTTGCTTCAGAGAAGCAAATAGACAATCCTTGAGCCATATTCTATCCATTTAACCAACTGTATTTTTCTCATAGCATGTATCCTGACCTGAAATTATAATTTTTTTTAACATGAGACTGATTCACTCAAAGGAGGTTTGGCTATATTTTAAATAAGTGATGCACTTTGAATAGTTTAGCTTTGTAATTATTTATTAACCAGTAAAAAAATATATTATATTTAACCTTTCTGCTAGGAAATCTCAAGCAGGAGAGAAATATAATAACCCTGGCAGGAACTGAAGAGAGGTACTAGCTTTTGTGCACAAAACCTAACAAAACCATTGGTTTGAATAATTACTTAATCATAGTATGCCAGAGTTTGAATGGCACCTGCTTATGGTTCCATTTCAAGTTTCAGCCAAGATTCTGGTGCAACCAACTCTTTGAAATGCCATGGCAACATTCCCTGCTGGAGTCTCTTATTCTTGGCGAAAATGTTTTGTGTTTTTTTTTCTTCCTGGTTGTTTGGGAAACACTTTCATTAAATTGCAATTAAGTCTGTGGCCTCCAACATATCTAATTTCAGAGGCCGTCCCCCCCTTTAAAGCACCCACAGTCTACTTGATAGAGTGCACTCTCTCTCTTAGAAGAGATACCCATGCAGACCTGCAGTGACGGAGGCTCCAATCCTCACATCTCCATGCTCACCTCCCATTGTCAGCTTACTCATGTTCCTGTCCCTTTTCTGTCCCTCCAGTCCTGATGACCATGTGGCTCAGTTTTCTCAGCCCCAGCTCTCCTGCTGGCCAAACACTTCCAAGGGAGGAAACATCAGTCTAGTCACCAAGCTCCTCTTCATTGCAGCCCTGACACCTCTTAATCTTGGATGACAATTTCTGGGCAGCTCCTTCTGAGAAAACAGCCTGGGGTTTAGGCTCAGACAGGGTCTGACTTTTATCATGCTATCCTCCAGCCAGAAGATAATGATGTTAAGGGGAATTCAAGTGCTTAGTAGTTCACCAGGGGATTGTTGGGACTCTTTCCCTAGAATCTTAACTCATGCCTTTTAATCCTTATATGAGAAACCTTAACAATTCTGTGTTGGCCAGAATGCTTTCAGAGATGTCACCTGAGGCTCAACTAGTCCAGATACCTCCTAGAGCTAGATTGCTTCTAAAATTCTTCCTATTTGACTGACCCACTTGGCAAAAATCCTGGGAGATCTCATTTGAATTAGCACTATTCTTTTGAATAGATCAAAATCCTTTAAGAATAAACTTTTAAGTTTGAATAATACATAGATTCACCTGAAAAGAAAAATTTCTCTTATTCTTGAGAATGAGGTCTGTATTAGTTTTCCAGGGCTTCCATAGTACACCGGACCTGGTGGCTTAAACAATAGAAATGATGTATTTTTTCAAAGTTCTGGAGGCTAACAGTCTGAGACCAAGTGTTGTCAGGATTGGTTTCTTCTGCTGTCCACGGGAGAAAGATCTGTTCTTGACCTCTCTCTCTTTGGTTTTTGTAGATGGCTGCCTTCTCCCTGTGTCTTCAATGTTGTCTGCTCTCTGTATGTGTATGTGTCCAAATTTCTAGTCACATTAGATTAGATCCCATCCTAATGACCTTATTTAAACTCAGTTACCTCTGTAAAGACCCTGTCTCCAAATAACAGTCACATTCTAAAATCCTGGGAGTTTGAACCTCAACATATGAATTGGGAATGGGGTCATAATTCATCCCATAGCAAGATCTTTAACCTTTTGAGAAACATTGAATTAAAAGTTACATTCTGTCTCTTACATGATCACCTGTAGCTAAATGAGTGCATGAATATGAGCACCTGAGTTTGTTTCTACTTAAGAGTGTTTGCACTGGTCCTTTTCTTGACCCAGAGTATTCTCCTCTACACAGCCATGTGGCTTACTCCATTACTTCCCTCAGGCCTTTGATTAAACACCCTCTAGGATGAGCATTTCCCAAATGACCCATTTGTGCATTCTTCTTACCTCCATCACCTGCTCTTCTCTAACACTTTACCTTGCTTTATTTTTGTTCATTGCATTTAGCACTATATAAAATTTTTAAATGTTGTTTAAACCTCAGAGGGAATGGGGGAGGGGAGATGGGAAGAGATAATCCAAAGAACGTGCATGTGCATAACCAGTGGACACAGACAATCATGTGGTGAAGGCAGGGTGGGCGTGAGCAGGGAGGAGAGGGTCAGTGAAGAAACAAGGGAGGTACATCTGTAATATTTTCAACAATAAAGATAAATTTAAAAATAAATAAAAGATAATAATAACAACCATATCTAACAATCACTGAGTGTTTACTATATGCTAGACCCTTCTCTAAGTACTTTATACAGAGTGGAGTGAAAGTGGTTTACAGTAGTTCATATGAAAAAAAATACAAAATGTCTGAGAATGTGTACATGGACACCTATGTTGCAGAATTAGTTAGTTGTATAATCAGTGGTTCTTGACAGTGTGCCCATCGGAATGAACAGGGGGACTTTTGAAAACAACACCTGCCTGGCTCCCAGACTCATGGAATTAGAAGCCTTTGAGGAAAGGCCCAGCCAAGGAAATTTTGAACTTGAAACTACACCAAAAGGTAGAGGAAGAAATGTTGTGGTCTTGGAGGTCAGGGGGATCATAACTCTTTCTTGTGTTGTGGGGCATGGAGTAGATATCGGTACCAGTGTGACGTCATTCAGAAATAACTTAAACTTTCTGAGCCAAAGAGTCCTCAAATGTAGAATGAATATAACCTTTTCTATTTCATAATATTGTTCTGAAAAGTTAATGCAATTATATACTAATTAGTACAGTATCTGGCCCAGAAGTAAATCTTTAATACTTAAAACTTACTCTACTGAGAAAGGTCGTAGAAAAATGAAGGAATATGAAGGAATGGTAGAAATATTTTTTTGTTTTTTTTTTGGTAAATGCATTAAAACCAGTCTTTGGGATATATGAAAGGCACCTCTCTCCAGAATTTGCTACTCTAAACACACCTTTTAGATGTCCTGTATACTGCATGACCCCTGGTCAAGATATCAGCAATGGAATCTCAAATCTCACAAGAAGTCAGAGTTATTTCTACTCAGAGACTGTTGGGGCTGCTGCTAAGTAGCAATGGACAGTATCTCCCCATCAGTTACCAAGGACCAACAGTGGTTTTAGCCACTGCTGCAAGGTTATTACCACCACTTTTGAATTTGGTCCAAGATGAATAGTTTGGAAAGATTGTCAGAGATTGTTTTATTGCTCCAAATCATCCTAATATCCCAGAAGAAAGAAAAAGTCGCCCACAAAGTAGATTAAAATAGAAGAACTCCAAGCAGCCCAGATTGGTTTTCCATCATATGAATGATCTGTCATTCAAAATTCACAGAAAATCTGGCCTTGTTGGCCTTGACTTTCATACAGCTTTGCAGATGCAAAGGTAATTAACATGCATTTTGAATCACTCACACTTTCTGTTGTTCACTGGGCACAGCTTAAATAGAAATAATTTGCATAACTGAATTTTCCCTTCTTCAGTGTTTTGGAGGGAGCTCCTTGTTGTGAGTTATTCCATAAGGTGAATTATCCTAATGGATTCACCGTGTATGAAAAATTAGCAGGTGTTTGTGGAAGTCTAAATCTATTTTGCTTTGTTTAAAGATGTGATTTAAGCTCATCTATCTTCAAATAGCTCCAAAATGATTCAAATAAATAACTAGTCAACCACAGAGCATGTTATTAAGGGAAGGCTCTGCCCAGAGGAAGCATGTATGCTAAATTGTATTTTAATTTTTCAAAGAAATGGAAATCGTTTTAGGTGTTTACCATTTCTAAGGGAGGGCTTGAGCCCACACCACACCGAGCTTTTCTGTAGCTTCTAGAAAATTGAGGAAACAAATTTGCCAGCAGGAGCAATGTTCTATATTAGGAAACATGCTCTTTGGCGAATGGTCGAGGGAGTGCTACCTGTGTGTAGAGGGCCACTGAGGACTATTCACATTTAAATCTCCAATTGAGCTGAACACAAGTGGAGCAATAAACCCATTTGTTACATTCATGCTTGGCTGAAGTGAGAAGAAGTGTAAGATTGGTATTATCTACTTTTGCAGTTATGGACATACATATTTGCAAATGGGTCATTGTTTAAACATATTTATATAGCAACAAAAGTATAACTTCCAACTGAATAACTTAATGGAGATAATAACATTTGTCATACATCTATTGCAGAGTATTTATTGTGTGGTAGTGTAGCAGGGAGTTAGACAAGTACGGAAGGTTGCAAAGGAGGAAAGCCCTGGGTGCCTAGCAACAGACAATTGTAGGGCGGGACCTCACCCCCAGGGTGATTTTTTCTCCCTTGGCATATCGCTGGTCATTTGGTAGACGTCCTTAGAGGGGGAACAAGGAGGCTGGAGAATAGCCTCCTATGACTCCTCTATAAGCCCCTGCATGACCACTCCCTTAAGCATTAAGCCCTCAGGACAATGAGGTTCTGACCCACATCAAATGATCTTGCAAGCAGAGCCAAGGGTCTGTTAACCACAGAGACAGAGTTTTGGTCGAACTAGAGATAATATCAAGGCCTCAGTTGTTGTGTTTCAGCTCCAGGCTCAGCAAAGCAGCAAAACCAGAAGGGGCAATGCCATGGCTGACATCTGGACCAGTTTCAATGACTAATGAACCCCTGCCCTTGTGCCAACCAATCAGTGGAGACCACCTCTGACCTGGCACCAACCAACCAATCAGTGGAGACTACTCCTGGTGCCAACCAATCAGTGGAGGCCATGACCCTGAAAGGACATACCTAAAAACCTGATGCGTATTCGAGATCCTCCTCTGAGACCTCCCCTAAGCTCCCCAGATTTAGAGAGAGGATAAAAATCCTCAGGACCAAAAACCCAGGGAGTCTCTCTCTCTCTCTCTCTTCCCCTGGCATACCCATGCCTTTCCCCACTCTTTCCCCATCCCCTTCTTCCCCAAGCTTGCATTCTCTCTGAATCACACTGAGGCCTTTCTCCCTCTCTACCCCCGGGTTCGTATTTCTGCTTTCTTTCTGCTAAATTCCCAGGGACCTTCTCTTGCCTCTGTAACTTGTTTCCTGGGCCCATGCAGCCCAGCTGGCTCACTTCTTCCATGGCTCATTTCTTCTACCTCTGTGACTTTCTAAATAAGCTCTTGCTTGTATTTTAGTTTGGGCTCTGAATTTTTTTCTTAGCCAGAACTCAAGTACCAAGGTTGTTGAACCAAGGTCCAATCGCTGGTAACATTCTGGTGCTGTTTTACCACTAAGAGGAGGGGTGTTGGAGACTCTGTCACAACATAACATACATTTCCATGGGCTATACAGAGCTAAGAAATATATGAAGAGCAGTTTTAGATTCATAGGAGCAAACAACCTAGTTTTCTTTGAAAAAAATATCTGTTAGTTATTCTATAGAACTTTATGAGGCAAGCAGTTTAAAAATGGAATATTTAAATATTTTATTTTTTAAGCCTTTCAAAATTCTAAAAGTGGTCTTTAATGCAAGTTGGCTACACTGAGCACTATCCCTTGGACTTTTTGACAATAATAGGTAAATAGGCAATTGAAATTCATACTTAATCAACTAAGAAATTAATTCCCCATTTACCTCCCTCCTTGATAGTAAATTGAAACATTTTTTTTTTTTCTGTTTAGAGCTTACTAGCAATTTTGTTATTATAGTTAGTAGGATGCTGCAAGAAAAATATACATGTAATTTGATTATGACTAGGCTTAAATCCCTGCTTCAGGAACACACACATTTTTGAAGCTGAAAGATAACTTAGAAGGCTTTCTAGTTCAACTCTGCTGTTAGACAGATAAAGAGAAAGAATAACTTACATAAAGTCAAATGATTGGTGAATGGTATAACCAGAAGACTGGTCTGGGAGAGCTCAGATTAATTAGGATAATTAAACTGAGCAAAACCAAGACCTATTAATAATTTTCCAGACAATATTTTATTCCATCAGTTTTCTTTTTTCATGCAATTAGATTTTATTAAGAAACCCCAACCATATATAATTATATTAATGCATTGAATTAACTAGAATTTCTAAATGAGTATGGATTTCTTGAACATACACAAAAGCATTTGTGAAGTGACATGGGTTCCTGGTATGGCTTCCATGAACCTCCTTCTAGGCTTTTCTTCCGAAGGTCAACACAGCATTGCTGACCCGTCCGTCTCTGCAGGGAACAAGAGCCTGGGCTCATCTGAAGGTGGGAAGGGTTGAAAAGCTCTTCAGACACTTGATAGGCATATGGAAAGAATTTGGATTCTGAACTGGTCGTGAGTGTGTGTGTGTGTGTGTGTGTGTGTGCTTGTGTTGTGTCTATGCATGTTTGTATGCATTTCTTCCTCCCTTCAAGAGGGAGTATACAAAATCTCTAGCCAAAGGCATGATCTTTTCTGTTTAACTGAATGTCCTTGCAATCCCAGACTACATGGATTAAGGTTCATACAGTAACAAAGTCTCCCTACTATCAGTAACACATCTTAATCCGATTTTTTCTTTAGGTGAATATTTTTCATTGTATTCCACACAGTATACACTTGCCATATGTATACATCGTTTACTTCATGCGATTTTTTTTTCTCCTATGAGACTGAATGAAGAAGGAATAAAAGGTTTGTGTTTATAACTACTATAGCTTCCTGCTGGACTGAACCTTTAATCATTATAAACTGTCCTTTATTTCTAGAAAGAATTTTTATCTTAAAGTTCATTTTGTCTGATGTTAATATAATCATTCAATTCTCCTTTGATTATTGTTTACATGTTATTCATTTTCAACCTATTTGTGTCTTAGAATCCAGTCTGTCTCTCATAGGCAGTTAAAAGTTGGATAATGTTTTTATATTCATTCTGCCAAACTCTGCCTTTTGATTAGCGTCGTTTATTTAAACTTCATGTAGTTTCTGACAAGGTGAGTTCACAAAAGCCATTTTGCTACTTCTTTTCTATGTAGTTTATGTTTTGTTTCTCGGTCTCTCCATTATTATCTTGTGTTAAGTAGATATTTTCTCGTGTTCCACTTTAATTCTCTGGTGGTTTTTCTATTATACATTTGTTTGAGTTTCTTCTTAGTGGCAACTTTGGAAGTCGGATCCTGCCCCCTACCTAGAGTTTGTTGTTTTTGCTGTTCAGCAACTTTTTTGAACTACGGTTGTAAAGTCTGTGTGTTCTTTGTTTGTGTAGTCACTCAGGTCTCTGCTCACTTAGTTTAGTGTTCAGCCACTTGGCAACTTATAATCTACCTTGTCCTTCAACCATTCCTAGCAAAGAGCCTCCAGGTTAGCCAGAGTAGGCGCTGATGGTCTCTCAGGTCGTGGTTGGCGTGCACATGGCCTTCTGCACCCCCAGGAGCATGTCAGAGCTTCCAAAACCCTCTGAACAATTTTATTCCCTGGCATTTTCTTTTAAAACTGTTTTGAGAAGCCTCTTATTTCCCAACTTGTATCCCCAGCTCAGGTAACTGTGATGTTCAACAATTGCTGCTGATTGCTTTGGACCAATGCCCTGGGGTTAGGAATTTCCCCCCTGAGCGAAATGAGTCAGGGCACTTGGAGACAAAGCCTGCGAATGGGGCTTTTATGGAGAGCTGCCAGAGAGCTCAAATAATGACAGTGCTTCGCTGGGGATGGGGCTTTTCGCTGTGCTTTAGACCCACTCTGCTCCTGTCCGTGTCTGCTAGGCTGCCGCTCTCCAAAGCTACTGGGGTTGGGGCTGCTGGTCCTCAGGGCTCCTGCAGTGCTGGGGGTGGGGGTGGGGATAAGTGAACTAAGGCACAGCGGATCTCACTCTTCTTACTGAGAGGATGTTTTTACTTAAACATTCCACAGGTTGTTACAAGCCTTTGGTTATTCTTCACCTTTCTGAAAAAGTTGCTTTGGACAATATTTTGCCCGTTTTCTCATTGCATTTATGAAGGAGTGGAGTTTGGAGGTGTTTACCCTGCCATTATGGAAGTACTTTCCTATTTGTGACTCAAGCTTAGCTCAGGCATAATGACCTCTTCCAAGGGGTCTATCCTGAACTCCCAGGGTGTAATATATCCCATATTATAGTCAGCTTATCTATTTCTTTGTTTCTGTTTTTCTCTCATTAGTTTGTAGGTTCTTCAAGACCAGGGACAAGGTCGCATCGCTCTTTGCGGTCCTTTGCGATGTCGATGCCTGACTCACTTAACTTACTTCTTCATTGCTGTTGTCTTTCTTGAGCTGTGTGCCATCTTCATTCATTCTAAAACCAAGGCAAATAAGAACATAATCGTGAAGGGGAGCAGAGGTACCCCAAAACTTGCCTCTTTTGGATATTGATTATTTGAAGAAACAAAAGACTCAAAAAGAATCTTTGACCTTCCCCCTCTCTGCCTAAAAGAATTTAGAGAGTGAACTTGCTTCAGGGAAAAGAGCCATCACCATAGATAACTAGAGTTATTTACCAAGGATTTGCTTTTCCATCTGCATGTGAATGACCTTTTCTTCCTCTTTGAAGTCCTAAACCTCTACCCTTCACCCCTTTCTCCTTAACTCAAGATGACACGTAAGCCTCAACTGCCCAATTTGTCCTCAGACCTGTAATTATGTAATTAAACTTGTTTTCTCCTGATCATCTGTCCCATGTCAATTTAATTCTTAGGCCAGACAGAAGGAAAAGTGAGGAAGTCCCCCTCCCCTACAACAGTAGAGGTCAAAACACATGCTGGAGGGCAGTCAGAGGCAGGAAACACATTTAAGGCTAAGATTTGCGCTCCACACATTCTCATAGTTAGTAGGTATTTAGGATGAAAGTTGACTTTGAGGTTCCTGGCTGCAGACCTCTGAAAAAGTCTCTTTCTGGTTTTGAATATGGGGTTATGATTATAAAACTGAAATTTAAAAAATATATATTTTGACCTGTATCTCCAAATATCAGTTATCCTTCTTCATGGCCAGTTTAGGAGCTGGATTTGTTTCCAGTGATGTTTTCCTAACTCCGTTCTCTACTTGGGAAGCAGCTCTTGCCAATGTAGTCCCAGTACCCAAAGGACCTGAAGGATCAGCTGGGGTTCCGGTTGAATGTGCCCATTCCCTGTGCTGAGTCCCAGCGAAGGATGAAGGTTACCTATGTCACAGTGCCATGGGTGACCTGCATGCTGACCGGGGTCCAAATTCTTCATCAAAAGAGCCTCATGGGAGACAGTCCTCTTAGCTGCTCAGGGGGCTGTGCCACCCTTCCTTTGGCTGGCAAGTCAAGACGCTCTCTCCTTGGACTGGCATGGCCAGAGCTGCCAAGCACCTGGGTGTCCAGCTCCCTTCATCTTTTTTTTTAAATACATTTTCTTTATTGATTTTAGAGAGTGAGAAAGGGAGAGGGAGAGAGAGATAGAAACATCAATGTGAGAGAGATACATCGATCCACTGCCTCCTGCACACCCCTCACTGGGGATTGGGCCCACAACCTGGGCATGTGCCCTGACCGAGAATCGAACTGGCGACCTCTTGGTGCATGGGTCAGTGCTCAACCACTGAGCCACACCAGCCGGGCCAGCTCCCTTTATCTTAAATGTGTAGTCCTGAATGGACAGCAAAGGAATTAAGACAAAGCTAAACAAATGAGAAATACATTTGCAGAGAGATTAATTTCTTAATCTCACACCAAACTCTATATTCACCTGCACAGAAATGGTTTAGTGGTATTTTAATGGGTCTGAAGGAAAAGCTTTGAGATGCCAATGACAGGGTCTGTAATGTGTCTTCTCATTATTTTATGCAGCCTTGGCACCAAGCTCAGCAATTCGAGCCCCTTGGCCTCTCCTTCATGGACAAATGGGAATAATATAAATGAACTCATTCTTTCCCTAGAGAAAAATTGAAAGGCTTGTGGTCCAGGATCAAGTTCTTCAGTTTAATCAAGACTGCTTCCTGGCCACCTGCTATTCCGCAGCTCATTAAAGAAACATTCTAATTTTTAGGACAAATTCAGGAGTTGAGCATACTGAACCTTCAAATTTTTCTTTACAAATGAAGAGTTCATAAACATAGTGTTTTCAAGTTGCTTAATTTCTATTTCTTTTAAGTTAATTTTTAAAAAATAAATTATAGCATTTCAAGCAGAATTTTCTATACTAACTTTGAAACTAGAATGACCCTGCTTTTAGGGTAAAGATTAAGTAAATGCTCTTATTAATAATAGGAGTGAAAGGGAATTGGGGAGTTTTAAAATTCTTTTTCATTGTTCACGTTAAGTAAGTCTAGGTGAAACAGGTCAGATCCAGCTAAATTTAGAGCCAAGACTCTAATTTCTATAAAACAGGATTAAATTTTGGAATGGTTTTATGTCTGGAACATCCTGAATACTTTTCTTTCTTTTTTATGGAAAAGACTTGGTATGTTTGATTGACTGGTAATGTTTTCCTTTTGTTTTTGTTTTTTTCCCTAGGTCTAGTTCAAGGCATAAAACAAAGACCTTTTACGCAGTAAACAATCTACTTGGAGTTTATTAAGATCCAAGGATAAGACAGAGAACCAAGAAGAAAAACAAGAAACCTAATGAGCAGTATGAACATACAGCTAGATACAATATTCTTATTTTCTCTCCCACGAAAGATGATTATACGATGACGACTCTCAGGTTCGGAGTTCACCTTGTACCTGCACCAAATCCTAACAGTGCTCTTTCCGTATCTAGTGGGAACCCACAAACATTAGCAAATAACAAACTCAAGGAACTTAAAGAATTGAACTCGCTCACTAATCTACGTTATTTCATTTTTCATATAAGATTGTGAGAAGAGAGTGTCACAGGAGCACAAGTAGAATTTGGTGGCTCTTTTAGGTTGGTATAGAGCTGTGTCCTTCCTAGACTCCTAAGTGCCTGGACAGGGGAGTGATGGGGTCAGTCTATCTGCATAAGGGGCAGAAGCACCTTCCTACACAGATGAGGGAAGGAAGAAATGAGAAATACCAACTTGATTCAAGAATGATGCCTCAGAATCAGAGAAGAAGGAAATTGGGCTATAATGTCCTTTTCTCAAGTTATCTTCCAGCCCCGTGCCATGGACTCAAGTCTGATTGTTCTGAAAAAAGGGCTACAAATCCGAGTCAGGAGACTGAGCTCATCATATCCTCACTAAACATCAAGTCCCCGGAGGCCCCGCACCGAGACCTTAGGAGCTGAGTGTGACATGAAGGTGGTGGCTCCCTGTCTTCCCTTCATTCTAAAGGTGGCAGCTGAGGGCCATCTCAGCTAAGACCAATGTCTTGAGATAACAATGTATACCTGGTTAAAAGAAAAAAAATTGGGACTAATTTCCAAACAAAAATAGCTGAGCTGATGATGGTAAGAAGGTTGAGAAGCCAGAAGCAAAGACAAGAGAAAAAAACTAAGTAGCATCTTCCGTGTCTGTCTTGGGCCACCGTGGTTCTACTAGAGAGGTGTCCCTAGTTGTGGTGACAGCTTTGCGAGCCTCTGAGGTCTCAGAGATTACTAGGGAGGGAAGAAGCAAGAATAACCCTGTAAAAGCCACCCCGTGTCTGAAATGACTGGGCTGGTGAGTGCTAAGGAAGTACCACGGGGAACTTGAGGAGCTCACAAGGATACAACACACAGTAAGGGGGGGCTGCAGGTCTTATGATCATAGGGGGACACAGAATCAGAAGCACACAGTGTGAAACTCTGAATGCAGCCCTCATAGTATCACCAGGGGAGACTTACAGAACTGAAGGGAAAATTGCCCCGATATTCCTATAAACGCTAAACTTAAGAAGGAAATAGGACTTGAACAAAACCTGATGTGTATAGAGATCGCATTCACTCCTGGTTTGCTATGTTCTTCACTAAAGCTGTTTTGAAGGAACTTATTATCCTCACTGCATAAATGAAGGAAATGGGCTTAGTTTCCTCCAGTTTCTGAGGTTCCTAAGCTTCTGAGTGGGAGTTGGCATTAGCCCTCGGAGCTAATGAGTCATCCCCTGGGAAGCGGTGTCCCGGTAAATGCTGTCTCATGTGCGAGAGCACAGATACCATTTGTTAGTCAGGGCTTCGCGGTAGGCATGAGTCTAAAAATTGCAAGAGGAAAGGAACAACTACAAAATCGAATTTTGGATGTATTAAGTCGTGCATGATGATCTTTAAAAAGAATCACCGAAGCGCCCACTTTGTTTCTCTGGAGCCTGGAACAGAACCAGTGGGAACAGCAGGCATGTGTGGTGGCCCCTGGCAGTCCCCTGAGCACAAGTGGGCCGGGACGGGCATTGCCTGGCATGGCCTGTGTCCCAAATTGTCTCTTAGAAGCAGAATCCTCACTCCAGGTATTTGTGTTCTCTGTGGAGCCACCAGAAAGACATAGAGGTTAAGAAATTTCAAAGAACTGTGGCCATTATCAAGTCAGGTTTTTTTGTTTGTTTGGTTTTGTTTCTGCCTTTGTGTTGGCAGCGGGCTCAGATAAAGGCTAGTCAGTACCACATAGGATGCCAAGCACTCAGGAGCCCTTAAAGCCCACAACCCCTTTCTATCATTTGATGCTGTCTAGGTTAGCTCAGTTTCTCGCTGATGCTGCTTCCCCAGGATCTGTGGTTGCTGGTATTGAGGAGGCAGGGCATGGCCTAGGACAGCTTTGCGCTCACACATCTGGTAGCTGGCAGGCTATTGGCTGAGGCCCCTGCCGTCTCCTCCATGTGGAGGCTCACGCTCCAGCAGGCTCGCTCAGGCTCAGTCCCACGTCTCCACGTGCAGCAGACAAGGAAAGCCCCTAGAAACAAGCAAGGTGAGGCCTCTGTTTACTTACTGGACTCAAACACCAACAAAACCCCATAACAAATGCTGATGCGACTGATTTGTAGAACTCTTACTTATGAAGTTTTTAAACATAAACATAAGCAGAGAAAAGAGTATAATGAACCTCTGTATATGCATGATCCAGCTTCAGTAATTATTTATATAAAGTCTATCTAAATTCTAAATGATTGCGTTCAACTCCACTCTATGGGATAGACTGCTAGTTTCTCCCCAGATATATTTTCCTCTTCTTCTGTAATAACAGAAGCCCAGGTTTAGCCCAAAATAGAGACTGTATTTTCCATTCTAAGTTGCAGCTAAGTGTGACCATGTGATTCAGGTGTGGCCAATAGGATGTGAGTAAAGTGATGCGTATGACTTGTAGGTATGCCCTTGAATAGGTAGCACGGCGTATCCTCTCTTACCTCCTCTGCGTGTCCGTTTGCAGAAAAGGCAAGGAAGCCACTGTGGACTAGAGACAAAGGCTGCACCTTAAAGACAGTGCCCAGACCCACGCCGATGAGCAAATGGAGCTGTCGGGTTGGATTATAACAAGAGAGAGAAATAAACCTCTCTCTGGGTTGTGGTATTTAGCCTCTCTAGCTTAAACCACAGTTTCCTTGGGTCTCTATTATCTGCACAAAAACGATGTTAACTAATAGTCTTGATAAACTCTCCTATGATATTTAGAGGGTAAAAATCTCACCACATATATTAATCCCACTTCTGTGATTTGATGGTGGCCATTATATGTTAGCTCAGCAGTTACATTGCAGACAATTTCTCTCGTTCTTATTGAACAAGTATTTCCTGAGTGGTTATTATGTCACTCACTATTCTAGACATTGGGACTGTATCAGGGGACAAAGGGACAACAACCCCTGCCCTCATGAAGCATACATTCTGTTACAGACTGAATGTTTGTGCCTGCCCCCCCCCCCCCCAATTCTCTTGTTGAGCCTTAACCCGCAATGTGATTGTCTTTGGGAGGTGATCAGGTTTAGGTGAGGTCTTGAGGTCTTGAGGGCGGGACCTGGTGACGGGATTATGGCTCATGTAGGAAAGGACGAGAGATGTCACATGCACAGGCAGATGAAAGGCCATGTGAGCACAAGGCAGAAGGCAGTGTCTACAAGCCAGGAAGCGAGCCCTCACCGGGAGCCCAGGCAGCCAGCACCCTGATCTTGGATTTTCCAGCGTCCATAACTGTGAGAAATAAACGTCTATTATTTAGGCACCCCACCCTCCCAGTCTACAGTGTTTTGTTATAGCTGCTCAAGCTGAGACACATTCTAAGATGTTGTAACTTCCTGCTTCAACTTTTTCTTATCAGCTCATGTATTCATCACCATTCAGCAAACTGAATAGCACACACATGCCAGGATCTGCTGTAGGGGACGCAGCAGTGAAGAAAGGAGGCAACATCCCTCCACTCGTGGGGCTTCCCTTCCCGGGGGAGACAGAGAAGCAAGACCAGTAAGTGTCACCCAAATATGTCCTCCTGCAAACAGTGACAATTGCTGAGGAGAAGAGCAAAGCAGGAAAGGGGGAGGGGACTAGGGGGGATGAGACTTTATATTTTAGACGGGGTCATCAGAGAAGGAATAAACATTTCTTCTTGGAGAAGGGGATATTTAAATAAAGATGTGCCGTACATTTAATTAGGGCTAAAAAAAGGTACAGTGGTAATGGTTGTTATGATTTATAAAGATTTGGGGACTGTATTAAATGCTATTCTTATACCGCACCAGATATATTGCTGCTTCCTGAACAAAAGTGTGGTTTTATTGCAATTTGTCTCCCAGTTAAAACACCTGGTGCCTTTGAGCCGCGGGAAAGCTCTGCTTAGATGCTAGCCTCTGTTCTCACAAGGTGTCAGCCTCACCCTCGGCTCATGTTTACATAACAGGGAAACCTGTCCCTCCCGGAGGACTCACTGTATGCCAGGCACTGTGCTCAACACATCGCACCTAATGTTTCATGTAATTCTACAACAGCCCTGTGAAGGAGGAACTATTATTATCCCATTGCACAGATGCACAAACTGAGGCACGGGGAATTGAAGTAGCTTACCCAAGGTCACATGGCTAGTAGGTGCTGGAGCTGGGATTTGAATTCAGGCTTGGCTCTGACAGTTCACCCTTGGAAAACTCAGGGGTCTGGTGCCCCTCTGCAGCCAAAACCCACATATAAGTATTGACTCCCCAAAGTTTAACCACAGTCAGCCCTTTACATCACAGATTCAACCCACTGCTGATCAAAAACAGTCTTTTCACACACGGTTAGGAATCCGCTGTTGGGAAACTGCCATTGGGAATGTGAACACAGTTTCCGGCCCGCAGTTGGTTGAGTCTGCGGATACAATCCCAGAAAGAGGAAGGGTTGGCTGTATTTATTGAAGAAAATGCACGTACATGTGGACCTGTGCGGTTCACACCCGTGTTGTTCAAGGGTTAATTGCGATAGTTTCGTGCCCTTGGGTAAGTTATTTTCACTTTCTGGGTCTGTCTCTTCATCTGATCAACAAAGTGAGATCATATCGACAATATTGGTTGTTGTGAAGATTAAAGAAGATGATAGCTCTTAAGGGCCTACGTGAGCAGGTGAACGTGCAGGAACTCGAGTGACAGCGATGGTTGTTATTGTTGTTTACTGTCAGTGTTATTATCATCAGTCATCATTGTTGGCCAGGTAAATTTCTACATGCTCACAACTCGACCATTAAACTCACACGAATGCTCTGTGTGTTAGAGTTACTCTGCCACGCAGTGTATCAGCTCACGCTGTGTGTAGATAACACTACCACACTGGACCACACGGGGTGTTCAGTCACACTGTGTGTTGTTCATGCTGCTGTACTGTGGGGTGACTCACCCAGGACCTGGTTCAGAGGGGCTGGGTTCAGCACTACTCTACGTGGAGGCCTTAGAGGGAGACACAGCCCTTTCAAAAATGATTATAAGGAAAAGAGAACCTCTTCTAAGATTCTGTGGATGCAAGTGTTACTTTCAGCATTTACAGGGTTTTTCTGGGAAGTCAATATAAGTTGGTAGTTCAAGATACACCTTAGCGCATGTCCGCTGCGGAGTTCCGCTGAGAACTGTGGTTTGAAATCGTCGTGTGTGGCCTAGGACAGGCTGTTACTAGAACTGCGTTGAGGGACAAGGAGGAAACCATTACTCCTAGATTTGTAATAGTCCACGTGGATAATGAGCGTTATCCTATGCCCTTAGGGCTCACCCCCAACACGTGGTTTGAGTTTGGATCTGGCCGTTAACTACATAAGCTGCGGCCAAGGTATTGTGTTTCTAACTCCCATACACTGGCTTCCGCCCACAAGAGGCTTTAGATTTTGTTAATAGATAACACAGTTTGGGATGAACAAGAGAACAGAAAATGGGTACAGAGTGGTCTATGAGTTAGTTTTTTTTTTTTTTATCCTCACCCGAGGATATTTTTCCATTTTTTGTACAGATAGAGTGGGAGAGAGAGAGAGAGAGAAACATCGATGTGAAGGGACACATCGAGTGGCTGCCACCCGCACGACCAACCAGGGCCGGGGACAAACTGCATCCGAAGTACATGCCCTTAGCGGGAACCGAACCCGGGTCTCTCCGGACCGCAGGACGACGCTCTAACCGCTGAGCCAAACTGGCCAGGGCTATGAGTTAGTTTTATTTGTACATTCTTCGGATCCATTTTAGGACCTTCTGGTGGCAAAGTCTAATATGCCCTAGAGGTGCCAGGACAATACCAAAAAAGCAAAGGTTGGTATTGGGTTCTGGGCTCATGAAGGCTGGAGCTGGATGTCTGGGACTGTGAGCCATCCCGAGGCAAACAGCCCCGGGCCCTGGCTGGACACAGACTTACTAGCCAAGCCCAGTGGGTTAAGAGGACAAAGACGCGG
This sequence comes from Molossus molossus, assembly GCF_014108415.1. NCBI lineage: Eukaryota > Metazoa > Chordata > Mammalia > Chiroptera > Molossidae > Molossus > Molossus molossus. Next base: position 14,772,603 of record NW_023425344.1, on the reverse strand, counting down.
GGATTGTGGGGGAGAGATACTATGCTCACTCCTGTAAGCAAAGAGGAGGAATTCCCCCTAAACAGCCCTGGCCTCTGACTTTGCACTGGCCCCCTCAGGGAGTGGGGTGAGCTGCGTGGTTGGTGCCAGCCTTCTGGGGACCCCGTTTCCACTCCGCATCTGGCCAGTGCAACGATGCTGGGGAAGTGTGTCATTGCTGCAGCTCAAACCCAGGAAAAGCTGCAGCACGACAGCTCATTGTCGCTACAAACCCAATCCACGTCCTAGGCCAGCTCTTCATCAGTCTTCCTCTCCTGGAATCAACAGTCCAGAGCTCCGGTGGTGAGGACATGGCTCTGTGTTAGCTTACCTGGGCTCTGATGCTTCCTATCACTTACTGTAGTTTAATTTTTGACTCATTTGTATATGATTGGTATATGATTAATGTCTGCCTTTCTGATTAGTGAGTAAGTTCCCTGGGCAGCAGAGGGTGAGCATACATGGGCTTTAGATCCCTGTTCTAGTCCTAGGGTCTGGTCCAATGTCCCAAGGCCACATATACGACTTGTCAAAGGAAATGGATAAATGAGTCTCAGGAACTCTTGCACTTTCATGGAGCCTGGCTGTCTTCCCCTCTTGTGGGGTCCTCTTGCTGGGGTCTGCAAAGCTCTCTCAGTCATGCTGCCAATGCTTCCAACTTTGAATCAGTCCCCAGACCAAGGCCCAGCAAAACCAAGCACCCGTCCCGGCGCCACACCCCCCCCTAGAGGCAGCCCTGGTGCCTGCATTCTACTCCCGGGGAAAGTCCTGGATGTCCCCACTTTCTTTCCTTGGGCTCTTCACTTCTAACTGTGGGCCTGGGGTTTGCTGAGAGTTCTTGCCTTGGGCTGGCCTCTCCCCAGTCTCTTAGCATGCCTTCACGTGCTTCACGAACAGACCCGTGTGCTCTCTCTGTTGCTGGCTTGATCCAAGCTGGTTGACATTCTCTATCCCTCGCCCCCAGCCACCCCGGGGCTCAGGAGAAGTTGGAGTGGGTCTCAGGCACAGCTCAATGAGAAGAGTTTTGTTTCCAGACCCTCTTGGAGGGTGGTGGGAGCAGGGTATGGTGAAGACAATATTTACAAATAGGAAAGCAGGAGGGTTGACGTGCCTTTCTTCCAGCGATTGCTTTCCCTCCTTCTATGAGTATAAGGGAACATTTTGTCTCCTGCTTTGCCTGAGTTTTTCTAGCTTTTATTACTTCATCTTTGCACACGGTTGTCTTTGAGCTTTATCTCTGAATCCTTCCTGAGGCTCCTTCCCCTGCTAACCATTTGATGGGGGCCAGGCAAAGTCAGCACAAAGGAAACAAACCGAACCCAGTGGCTTGCGAGAGAGGCATCCTGGCCACCTGCCGGAGCATTGAAGCTACACCCAGCGCCACTGCCTTTGAAACAGAGCAATGTGCCCGCGATCCAAATCAAAGGGGCTTATAAAAATAATTTCCTCTTTGGGGTCTGGGTTGTTTTTTATTTTGCCCTCCCAGCTCCAGGTCCTGCTGTCTTCCTGCTGTCACTAGGGAAGAACCCATGGTCTTATTCCTCCTTTGAATGGCAAAAGCTTTAAATTGTAGGACCTTTTCCTGCTCAGCTCACTGAAGCCAACTCTGCATGTGGCTCAAAAACCTGGCCCTGAGCCGTTACCTGCAGCGTCACCTACCTGTTTCACCTTCTTTTCAGAGCTATGGTGCTTTCTCCTCCACTGAAAGTCATACAGCCTTCCTAGAGGTATCACTGTAGAAATACGCAGAGGGGCAAGCAGTTCCCTCCTAGCCACCCCCACCCAAAGATAAACATTGTGAGCATGCTGGTACATTTCCTTCTAGATTTTTTTTTTTAGCATCTTTAGAGTTGGGAGATTCCTGGCCTATGCCCTTTGTGTTCTTATTCATCAGAGATTGAGATTTCCCAAGCGGGGTTTTATATTTGGGTGGGAGTGTTCTAAGGGAGAGAGAGAGAAAGTGGGGGAAACACTGAATACAGAAGAAGCATAAACCTTCTGTACAAGTATGTCGCTTTGTGAACTCCCAGACTGGTGCTTAGTTACAATGTTTCATATTTAGATTCATCTATGAACTAGGAAGAGAAGCATCTACTTGAGGGCTAACAACTCACCCCCCTGAGACAAATAATGAATAATGTTTTGGTACCTTCAACTAATCTCAATACAGTGAGTAGAGTTGGCGGCCATTTAACAATGTGTGAGGTGGAAAACAGCGCCCCCTTGGGGCAGGCACGTGCAAGTCCACGTGGGCTCCTGGTGCAGAGAGCTGAGTAGGGCTGGAGTCCAGCCTCCGCCCAACTCTCCTGCACCTCTGGGTGAGGTGGCTTGTGGCATGGAATGGGGAGTCAGGGCAGTTCGGTTTGGGATTCCCTTTGGCCACTGCATTTTAGGTTTGCCCAGTCACCCTCCCTTTGTGGGTTGGCTTGTTCCCCAGTGCAATGAGTGGCACAAAATGAAATGATCTCTGAAGTCTAGGTTATACATTCCAAGTAGAGAGCAGACGTATCTGCAGAGATGTTGCAGGTACATGTGGCCCAGGTCTCTGATCTTCCTGGAGGCCTCACAGACCTGACTGCCAGCGGGGGGTCGACTGGGACCCTGAGCCTTTTCCCTCCTCAGTCGGGGTGACCGTGTTCCTGTTGTGTGAGCACTACACCTCCTTTGCTCCGGTGCACAGAGGGAGTAACCATGTGTATTTAGGTTGTTAGCAGAATGAAAACCACCATTACTTGATAAATAATTCAACAAATATATATCAAACACCCACCATATGGCAGGTACAGTTCCAGGCACTGTGGACAGGCCGTGAGCAAGCAGAATGCGTCTGCGGTCCTGTGCACCTGTCGGATTGGTGGGGGTGTGGAGAAGGGAAATCAATGGAGGCATCAGTACTGTGCAGACCGTTGAAATGAGTGATGCAACCGAAAGTGACGAAGTGGCCCCTTCAGTCTGCGCAGTCAGGAACGTTTGCGGAGGTACCTTCAGGCTGAGAGGTGAATGACAAGGACCCAACCACACAGCAGTGTCCAGGGAGCAGCATTTCTGAGAAACGGAAGAGAAAACCACGGGCCCCGAATGGTGCCACTTGTGTTAAAGCCTCTGGTACCAAACCTAGATTTAACACCTGAACTAATTTCTGTGCAAGCTCGCTCAGAAAGTAAACTTAACCAGGCAGTCTGGGATTCTCCGGTTAACACCAAGAAGGGACTCTGTCCGTCCGTCTGCATGGTGGGCTCCCTCCATCTGCCCCCACTCCCAGCAGAACACATGGAGCATTCTGCAGGCTAAAAACCCGTGCCCTTTCCTTCTCCCCGAAAGAAGATGTCCTGGTCTGAAAATAACCCTTTGTTGTCTTTTCGTCGGGTACTCAGTTGGTTAGAGCATTGTCCCGATACGCCAACATTGTCGATTGGATTCCCAGTCAGGGGACATACAAGAATCAACCACTGAAAGCATAAATAAGTTGAACAATGAGTCTCTCTCCAAAAAAAGAAAAATCAATCAATCAATTTAAAAAAAGTTTAAAAAAGAAATTAAAAATGACTTTTTATTTTCTTTGGTTAATAGCTCCTTGCACTGTCTTCCTCCTATAAACACCTTTCCTGTGGAACAGCCTCTCTTGGAGCCCCTTCTAATTGTGGGATGGGAAGCTGCTTGATTCGGGAATCACTTAGTAAAGCCAATTAGATCTTCACATTTACTCAGCTGAATTTTGTTTTTATTAACAGAACATAATTGCAATGTGGGAAGAGGAAAGGCAGTAGGCTGGGCATGTTTAGGTCATGAAATGAAATCAGTGTGTTTGGAGTCTACACGGTGAGGAGAGTGTAGGTTTGGGAGTGAGGGCGGCGCTGGATCGCATGGCTTTGATAGGTCAGAAAGAGCCTACCTAGACGGCTGTGGAGCAAAGCAGGTGTTCTATGGGGAGTACCCTCACCTCGTTCGATCATCAGTTCCTAACTGAAGAGTGCTGGTGGGCAGTCATGCCTCAGACATGTAACTTCTTCAGTAAAAGGCTTCTTTTTGCCTGAAACAAGGTCTATCCATTGTTCTTGTGCATCGAGGTTAACAGACCTTTGAGATGCCCCTTTCAGACCAGTCCTTATAACACCCGACAACCTTCTTTCTGCCCCTCCTTCATCTCAAATGCACAAAGGCACCTGAGCTGTCATTCTCTGAAGCATTCATTGCAGTCTGCTACGATCCTGCTTCCAGATACATCCTCTCTTTGGCTCCAATAAATGATACACATTTTCTACAGGTTTAGAGCTTCCTGTGTTGACAAGCTCTTGGCCCGAAGGTCTTCTTGACTGGGAGACATGTCTGTGGAAATGAAGAGCACAGAAGGTTCTGGAGAAACCTGTTTCCTCCTAACCCTGAAGGACAGAGGTAAACATTCTATCAACTGCTGCTGCGCCAGATGGTTTCTATGGTGGAGAGTGTCTGCCTGCGTCAGACTGAAACCCTGGGGAGAAAGGGGCCCTCTGGGCCGTCGGAGGAGGCGCAGTCGGCTGCTGGAAGCCGGCAAATGGATCACCAAAGAAACCTTAAAATAGTTCCGTGAGAGATGCAAATTCAGATCAGAGTGTGTCTCCCCAGATCAGAAGCTTACAGGAGTCCTCAGAGAGGAGACGGGGGAGCCGAAGCCCCAGGCACAGCAGATGACGGGACGGACACGCGTGCGCTGCACGCTCCAGGCTGCTCCGAGACGGGGAATCTTCCGCGAAAAGAGCCCCCGACAGCACCCTGTTTGCCTTCCGTTATTAATGGTATTGTTCTTCCATTTATTACTTGCTAACAGGTCCGTCCGGGGCTATTCCGGTCTGGGAGGAAAAGCATCCTGTTCCTCTTCTTATTGGCAGAGGTCCCTGGAGCTGCCCCCCGGTCACTTCCCAGGACTTCCCGGAGTCCAGTGTTCCAGACGAGAAGTAATTACAGCTCTAGGTTTCCAGCCGTCTAGGCAGCTCAGCTAGCTCATGGGCCCCCCCATCTCGGTCACTTTCCTGAGGTTTTCTGCGTCTTTCTGCATCCTCGCCCACATCTCATGGAATGTTCACAGTCCAGCAAGTTCTGCACATTTAGGTTACCTCGGAGGGTGGGTCTACACCAGGCAACAGTGATTTCCAAGCCACTGCAGCTACCTGGGCTGGTTTTCTGTGGAACAAAGAGGGCAAAGTATTCATTAGCACCAGTGACAGTTCCATAGCGCTAATGAGGCCCACCTGAAACTTTAGACCCACAGTGAGGGGGCTTATTCTGTGCCGGAGGATGGACAGGAGGAACTCGCCTGGCTTATTTAGGCCCCGCTTAAGACCCAATGGAGCATCACATTTATCCCAAGATGATAATGGTATTCTTAAAAACAGAATTCTCTGGAAGCTTGGGAAATAATAACTGAAAACACTTTATAATAAAAAAATATCAAACACACACACAAAAGAATAATGTTACGATGACCATCCATGTGCTCATCACACAGTCTTGACAATGATTAACATGATGCCATTTTGTGGGTATCTCTTTCCCTTCTATTTTCTTTGCAATTATGAGACATCATATTGTCTCATCCTTAAATTTTTCAGGGTAGATCTCCAATAGAAGCAAACTTTCCCCCATGACATTGTTACAGGTTGGGTTCCCTGGGAAGCAAACTCTTAGATGAGGTGTAGCGGGCAGAAAGCTTATTACAAAGTTGGTGGATTAGCATCTGTAGGAGGGAATGAAAGGAAGCAAAGGCAGTCTCTCTAACGGACTCTGCTGGCCCGCATGGAAAGGTTGAGAACTGAGAACTGAGTTGAGAACTGAGTTGCCCAGAGTCTGGGGGAGAAGTTTGGGCTTTTATATTCCTGTCCTACTCCGTACTGACCAGGCTCTCCTCATGAAGTGGGTGTACCCTTGCAGTAGGTATCTCTCTTTAGCCAATGGCAATTTGAGGGCAATTTCTGGAGAGGGCAGATAGCATGTGGTTGTTAGCTGGTAGTAGTCCCAGAAGCAGGGGGAACAGGTTCTAATTTCTGAAGGGCGACCGGGGCTGCTCATCACAACACCTACTACGGACATTGTTATGCCAAATAAATGAACAGCAATTCTTCATCATTTTCTAATATTATCTAAGCAGTGTCCGCAAAGGGATTTATGTAAAGTTCAGTTCAAAGATTCCTTTAGAACAGGTCTATTCCGATTTTTAACTATGCAAATGAACATCATGACTCTCCAAGAGGATTCTTAAACATGCAGCATTTCCAAAATGTATTGGACCTCCTAACATGTGTTTGTTTTTGTTTTTATTTTTATTATTAGGAATTTATTTAAGAAATCAAAACAAAACACACACAAAGAAACAATGCCTCGGAGAATTTAATAAGCAGTGAAAGCAGACGTTTTTATTTTACCATGTTTGAGTATAGCTAAAGCCAAGACAATCTTGCATGATGAAGAAGCTTAATATTTGGAGTGGAACCACACTGTAAGAGTAATACGAGTAAGTGCTACTTGATGATACAGTCCTTCAAAGACAGCTACAGATTATATGAACATTCGAAGACATTTTGTGGTTGGAACAGGACATGTGCTGAAAACACTGTTCACTCTATCACAGCAACAGTGTTTCACAAAGCAGCTTGGTGATGCGGCCACCTCTTCACGACCGAAGAGCGGCGAACAGTGTGGGGACTGATGAAGAGTCTCCTTGCGGATGCTGTGAAATTATTATTTGATTGTTTCAAAGCCTCATTTATAACTGCTACCCCAGTCTTAAGAGGCCGGGGAACCGGAAGGAAGTGGTAGTCTAGGGTTTAGTGAAGGGTTAATACATCAGTAGATTCCAGCTGCTCGTATAGCACGGGGCGGCGTTGGAACTGCTGCAGGAGACACAGTGTGCTTCCTGGGCACTTACGTCGGAGTGGCAAAGGGAGAGGTGACGGTAATTCCGTGGGGCAAGTCAAGGCAACATGTATGTAATTCATTTTCATTTTGTTGTACGGTTGTTTCTCTCTTGGGCTTTTTGGATAAACACTGCCTCAGTTGAGGTGTACATACAAATATTATTTCTATTTCCTAGATAGAGAGGTGGAGAAAGTTCTTAATCACACAGCTAATAAATGAAAAGTTTGGAAACGCAATCCAGACACTTTGATGGTAACCGTTCCGGTTCAGGTAGACCATGGTAGGAATTCAGAATGAGGAAAAAATTGGTGGAGATGAAGGGATGTCTGGATTTAGGGATACAATAGGCACCAAGATTTCTCTTGGTTCAGTGATGTAAGGTGTTGGGTCCCTTCTCCTGGGAGGTGAGACACTAGACTTATTGTAGGAGTTTATGATGAGAGTCTTGCTTACCTGTCTCTCCACATTGTGGGGAGACTTAGGTGTTTTCCAAACACGTGGGGGTTGCTGTACGGCTCCATTGGAGAGAGGGTGCATTGTGGAAGGAGTGTACAGATATGACAGCTTTCAGTTTCTAGCTCTACTGACTGCCAGTGTGTTCATGCATCAAGTTTGCATGCTAGTTTTCTTCCCCAGAAAGTGCATATAACAATGCCTACGTCCTTACAGGGTGTCTGTGAGGATTAAATGATGTGTTGTTTATAATAGTGCCTAAAATGAGATTGATACCTGGCTGACACTCCGTAAGTATTAATTTTTCCCCTTATTTCTCATGCAATCCCTTCTCATCAGCACGAAAAGTTGTTAGTATCAGAGTCAGCTTTTCCATAAAAATTAGAGTGTCTGGTCTTCTCCTCTCCTCCCCCTTCCCATTTCCTGGGAATCCGTGCAATATATACCGCTAAAGGTCAGCTGTGCACTCTACTGAATTATTTGATATGTAGGTGTGTGGATCTCCCAAGGTTCATGTTCCTGTTCCTTATCTCATTCAGAGTTCTCTTATTCCATAGTAAATAGTAATAATGGAAGCTACCATTTCCTGGGTGGCTATTATGGCCAGTTAGGTGTTTTCAGGCTGAAACGACATTATGAGATAGGTTTCATTACTCCCATTGAGCGATGACACTTTTGAGTTTTGGGTGGAGTCATTGCCCCAGATCAGAGAGCTGGTAAGTGATGACTTTAATCTCTCTCTTTCTCTCCCTGTAACTCTGCTTCTGTTGGTCAACCTTCTTCTTATATCAAAGACATTGTCCCAATCTGACCCAGGAAATTTGTTAGAAATAACTTTGGCCTAGTTTTCCCTGAAGCTTGTGATCACAGAAAAAGAGAACATATTTCCATAAGACCCACCAAGTTTGGGTCCCTATACCAATCACTGTGGACAGGAGAATGAAGAACTCTTATTAGCTTGGCAAGGTCATGTTCCCAACCCTTAGGATAGGGTAGAGTGATGGGTGGGGTAAATCCCACTGAAAATAAGTAGAATATGACATAAAAGGAACAAGCACTCAGCAGAAAAAGACCTTTTTCCTGAATAATATGCAACATAAAACCTGTCTCAGCTTACGTGTTGGTTCCTTGGGTGAAATTTGAAACTGGCCTTGGTCATCGAGAGCAGGGAGAGACCAAAGAAAAAGTCGGGCCACTCCAGATTGGTGGGTGGCTGATTTAATAACCAAGGGAACTTACAAAGGAGGCTTTTCTGGGGCAGCTGCAAGAAGAGAGATCTAGGTACTCACCCACCATCATCGTGTTTGTATAGAGGCCTTAACTGGGTCAGTCACATGTCAGTCCAGATGGACTCAACAACACATTTCTCTCTCCAGGCTGCGTCCTTGCAGTGGCTCCTTGTGTGGGAACAGTGGGTAGAATGTACGTTCCGAGGACAGGGGAGGTAGGGAGGAGCCTCCCATTGCCCAGGTCCAGCTGAGGGTCAAGCAGCAGCCACATCCTCTCTGCGTGACCTCCTGCAGCATTAAGTCATTCCTCTCTAAGCTTTAGTCTCTTCCTCTGTAAAAGGAGAGTAATAATTTCCTTTGCAAGGTTGTTGTGAGGGACAAAGAACATAATAGACTAGAAAGAACGTGCTTTGTAAACTTCACGGGCCTATGGCAACCCTACTCCATGCTAGTATCTCTGAGAAGCTGCTGTTCTGCCGGCAACCGTGGCTTTGACATACGGCTTATTTTAGGTGCTCACTTACCATTTAGTGATAACAAGGCATGTACCACATGGAATTAATGAAAATATATGTATTACTATTAGACTATATGTCCTTGCATTCTTTAGCCTGAAGAGAAGTAAAAATGAGAGCATGAAAAAATCTGGGATACAGTTATTTATATCTCATGTCTGCCAAATTCTCTGCAGATGTACAGCTTAATTTCAGGTTTACCTTAGAATGTCTTTGCTAAGAGGTAAAAGCTGGGTAAAAAGTCCATGGATAAAAATAAACAGAGGGTTTGTACAAAGGGAAAATACAAAGCAAGAATACAAAGCTCAGGGACATGTGGGCAGCGATCAAGCCATGAGCAGTGTGTGCATTTAAGGTAGGCTGAAACTCTGCCGAAGGTTATCGAGCAAGGTGGGGAAGAAGTGCTTCCTCCTTCAGATGATTAAACCTTAAAATCTCATCCTCTGAATCCAGCTAATCGAAGTGAACCTGGGGTGCTTGGCCTCCCTATCAAGAAGGAAATAGTGCATGTCGGCAGCTTCCTGCTCTGGCTGAAGTATTCAGACACATTTATGAGAAAGCCATCTTTAAAGAATTTCCTACGTGATAAATTAATTTTTCTGGCCCTCTACCTCTAAAAAGAGTGTAAGTTCACTTAAGTAGTTGTATGTGTGTTAGCATTATAGCCATCGGTTTTTAGATACCTAGTATCTTAGTTCTTTCAATACTGGTTGATGGAAAGACTAAAGAATTGAAGAAGAGAAAATGACCTGGCACTGTGGCTGGGAATAAGACCTACATTCTATTTCTCATTCCGTTGATGCTAATTCAAAGAACAAATGATTGAGCATCCGACTCGGTCTTAGGTGACAGGGATAAAGTTTTCAACCAAACATTGTTCTTGCCTTCATGACGCTTATCTTTATTATGTGAAAGAGATACATAATACAGATATTATATAGATGGTTATCACTATGATTAAAAATCAAGTTGGGCAGGAGATTTAGAGGAGAGGTAAGTGCTCTTTCAGAGAGAGTAGTCACAGAAGAATTCTCTGAAGGCTTAATATTTGAAATAAGTCTTGAAGGAAGCGAGAGAACAAGACATGGATTTTGGGGGAAGAATACTTCCTGGAAGAGAGAATAGTATGTGCAAAGGTCCTGAGGCAGGAGTATACTTGACTTATTTGAGAAAGCAACAAGGATGCCAGGATGATTAAAGAGGATTAAGCTAAGAAAGCAGGAAAGCAGGGCCGTGGCTGGTTTAGCTCAGTGGTTAGAATGTTGGCCCACAGACCAAAGAGTCCTGGGTTCAATTCCGGTCAAGGGCATATACCTCAGTTGCGGTTCATCCCCAGCCCCGGTTGGGGTTTTGTGGGTGGCAGCCAATCAATGTGTCTCTCTTCTTTCGATGTTTCTCTCTCTCTCTCTCCTTCCCCCCTCTATCTGAAGATATATGGAAAAATATGCTCTGGTAAGGATTAAAAAAAAAAGAAAGCAGCAATGATAGATTAAAAAATAAATCAGAAAGCAAGCTGGATGCTCTATTACATGGGGATGTACAGGCCTCGGTAAAACTTTCTGTTCTGTGTGATTTATGTTTTAGAAAGAGAACTCCCACCGTCATTTGGAACCCAGACAATGGAAGTGAAGGGAGAAGCAGGTCAGCAGACGACGTTTACAGTAACTTAGGATGTCCATGGTTGTGGTGAGAAATGGTTTTGGTTGAGATATTTTATGTAGGTAGGGCCGAGGGATTTGAGGTAGTTTTTGTAGAACTCTATCTAGCCTTATATGTGACTTTGAAATGTGATAAAATATAGCAGATATTTTGTGTAACATTTTTTCAAACACACACAAAGATGAAGTGAATAGGAAAGAGAACTGTGTATCTACCACAGAGATTTAACAGTTTTATGATTTTCCATCTTGTTTTGCTTATGTCTTCCCACTACTTTTTCTTCTGTTTCAGGGCTAGTCAAACAAATCCTAGGCATCATATCATTTTACCCATCAGTACATTAGTAGGTATCTCCAATGAACCAAAACTTTAATAACCCCCAAATATATCACACATAAAACCCTACAATAATAACATCAAGTTAACAGTATTTATTACCATATAAAATCAATGTTTTTTCAAGTTTTCTTAAAAATGTATTTCTATAGTTAGTTTGATCAAATCAAGATCTATAGAAGGTCAACCCACTGTATTTGCTAAATTTGTCTTGTAAATCTTTTAAATATACAACCACCTATCTCCTTTCATTATTTCATTTATTTATACTTACTTATTTTATATTATTTTTTCACTATGAGACTTATTTTAGAGCAGTTTTAGGCTTACAGCAAAACTGATATGGAGGCAGAGATTTCTCAAATGCCCTCTGCCCACACAGGCATGCCCCTCCATTATCAACACCCCCAGCAGCGTGGTACATTTCTCACAATCGATGAACCTGCATTGACAGCATAATCACCCAAAGCCCATAGTTTACCTTCGAGTCCTCTCTTGGTGTTGCACAGTCTATGGGTTTGGACAATGTATTCATCATTATGGTAATATTCAGAGTATTTTCACTGCCTGAAAAATCCACCATGCTCTCTGCCCATTCATTTCTCTTCCCCCAACCCCAACCTCTGGCTATCACGCACCTTTTTACTGTCTCCATAGTTTTGCCTTTTCTAGAATGTCATATAATTGGAATCACACAGTATGTAGCCTTTTCAGATTGGTTTCTTTCACTTAGTAATATGCATTTACATTTATTCAATGTCTTTTCCTGCCTTGGTAGCTCATATCTTTTTAGTGCCAAATAATATTGTATTGTCTGGATGTACCAGAGTCTATCCATCAACCTCTGGAAGGGCATTTTGGTTGCTTCCAAGTTTCGGCAATTATGAATAAAGCTACTATAAGTCCATGTGCAGGTTTTAGTGTACACATAAGTTTCTAACTCCTTTGGGTACATACCAAGGAGAGTGTTGCTGATAATATCGTAAGGGTATGTTTAGCTTTTTAAGAAACTACCAAACTACCTTCCAAAGTGGTTGTATCATTTTGATTTCCCACTAGCAATGAACAAAAATGCCTATTGATCCACACCCTCACCGATATTTGATATTGCCAGTGTTCCAATTTTTGCCATCCTTTTAGTTTTCTTTACCATTTAAAAAAATTGAGGTTCCTGAATCATTTGCCCTGTAGAATTTCCTATGTATTAGAGTTGTCTGGTTGTATTTTGTGGCATTGGAAAAATGTATCTTTGTCTTCCCAGTTTGCTATGAAACTGTTAGCTGTATCTCGAGGCTTGGTTATATTCTCTTTTGGCAAGACCAGGGCCAGAATAATTCATAGGTGCTGCCATGTGTTACTTATAGCACTGCATTGCCGGCCTAAATAAAGAGGTAAGTTGAAACAAGCTTTAATGAACAGAACATGAGTTTATTTGGGAATAGCAGGAGAAATACTATTCCAGACACAAACTAGGGAGAGCTATAGGAAAGTCATTGAGGGTTTTGGGTGAGCTTTTTTTTGGGGGGGGGGTTGTACAAAGAAGGGGCACTTTACCCAGGATCCAAGAAGCAAGTTCATTAGCTTGAGGATGGGGAGAGGTTCTCGGTGGACACTCAGTGGTTACAGGATATGTTTCCTTTTCCTGAGAACACGTGTGTGTGAGTCCTCATTGCCCATCCTCAGTTCCAGTTCAGATGGAAATTCTTTCACAGCACGGGGCGCATATGATGAGCACTTCCGTGAGGTTAAGACTGATCAGTGGCGTGGCAGGCCAAGGAATGCTCCCACCCTCCAAAGATGTCCTGGCCCTGACCCCAGAACCTATAAATTTGTTAGGCTGCGTGGCAAACGGGACTTTGACGATGTAATTAAGTTTCCAGAGCTTCAGATGGCCACGATTGTCCAGGTGGTTCCAACAACTCAGAGGAGACATTAGAGGCAGAGAACCCTTCCCAGCAGAAGTCAAAAGAAGCAGAAGAGGCAGGGGGAGGCAGGGGGAGGCAGGGGGAGGCAGGGGGAGGCAGGGGGAGGCAGGGGGAGGCAGGGGGAGGCAGGGGGAGGCAGGGGGAGGCAGGGGGAGGCAGGGAGAAATTGCCGGCAGGACAAAGGTGTAACTCGAGGTTGCTGACTATGAGACCGGGGTCCCTGAGCGAGGCCTCTGGGAGCTAATGGCAGAACCCACGGCCGGCATGGAAACAAGACCTCTGACCTTCCAGTCCTCGACTTCACTCGGCCAACAGCCTGAGGAATTGAGAAGCGGATCAGGATCATTCCCAGCACCACGCAGGCTGGCCAACACCTTGGTTCTGACCTTGTGAAATGCTCCGCAGAAAAACCAGTCAAGCCACACTTTTCACCTACAGACGGTGAGATAACGAATCTGTGCTGCTTTAGCTGAGATGTTTGTGGTATGTGGTACAACAGCAGTGCTGCTAGAACTCAGAGATGTGGCGGGTCAGTTCGAGGGCACCGCGAGAACACGTGGAGGGTCTAGCCTTCGGTCTGTAAATAAAACAACACCCCCGGAGCGCAGTAAAGTGAGGCCCGACGAAACGAGGCATGCCCCCGGTCCGCCGAGCCAGAGGCTGCAGGTTTGCAAGCCGACCCACCTGTTACAAGTTCCCCAGGAGCTTTTCACCTGCTGTTTGCAGCAGCGGCCGATTGTTGCTTGGACCTGTTCTCATCAGTCACTGCAGACGGTGATTTTCCTAATTCTATCACCCGCTCTGCATTTATTAGCTGGATTTCTTCTCTAAAGAAGAGCCTTTCACCCTGGCCGGTGGTACAGTGGTTAGAGCGTCGGCCCGCAGTTCAGAGACACCAGGGTTCGGTTCCCACTAGGGGAACATACCTTAGTTGCAGTTTGTCCAACCCCGGTGGATGGCGGCCAGTCGATGTGTCTCTCACACATCCATGTTTCTCTCTCTCTCTCTCTCCCCCTCTCGCTCTATCTGAAGATAAATGCAAAAATGTCCTCGGGTGAGGATAAAAAAAAAAAGAAGAAGAAGAGCTTGCTTTATCAATAATTTAGTTTCCCTGAAAAAATGTTGTATATGAAAAGCAGGATAAATGCCTGATTTTGCAAAATTAGTTTCCAGAATACTGAGATGGCGGCAAGCGATTGGAGGGTTTGAGGGTTTTTTGTATTATTATGAATTTGTGGAATGCTATATATCTGTGTGTTTCCATCACATTTTTGTCATTGATTTCTTTTTGGTGCTTCCGTGGTCCCATCTGTGGCCAGTGACAGCGCTTCAAATTGGCTTCTGTGTCTTCTTGGCTATGGTCGCACCCTTACCTTCTGGCATCTCAGCTTGTCCGAGGTGTATCGTGTACATTTGATGCCGCAGACACTGTGTTGTCCGTTCCCACAGTAATTCTCTGATTCTTTTGGGTGTTTAGGTGGCTCCTCTCTTGCTTCAAGGTTATCTCAGTAGACAGAGATAGGCCATGTTATTTGACTTCTAGAAATAAAAAAAAAAAATCATGAGTTTATATTAAATTTCCAATTCAAAGGTTACAATACATGATTTACACTTTGATTTTTATACTTTAATAATGTTGTTAAAGAGTTTGGTTTCTACCAACATTAATATAGTTTATTATTTTCTCTATTACCTAATACTGCAAATATTACAAATAATAATAACTCTGACTTTGGTTTTATATTTTTTTGACATTTTTGGTGGTTGTTATTTTTCTTAGAACTCATCTCTTTAGGGAAGAACAGTAAAAATATTGTATCTTAAAGTATGAAAATATTCCTCATTAAGTGGCTATGCCATGAATTTCATATAGGTAAATTCATTTATTTTTTTTTTTTTTGAAATTTTTATTTATTTATTTTTTTGTTACAGATATTTTACCTTTTTACCCCATTGGCACCCCCCACCCCACCCTCCCTCTACCCTGTCCCCGGCTTAGTTGTCCATGTCCATTGGTCATGCATACATGCATATAAGTTCTGTGGTTTATCCCTTCCCACCCCCCCACCCCCCATCCCCTCTTCTGAGGGATGTCAGTCTGTGCCCCACTTCCATGTGTCTGGGTCTACTGTATTCCTCAGACTGTTATGTTCATTATATTCCGTATATAAGTGAGATCATGTGGTATTTGTCCTTCTCTGCTTGGCTTCTTTCACTTAGGATAATACTTTCCAGGTCCCTCCATGTCGTCTCAAAGGATAAGAGATCTTTCTTTCTTACCGCTGCATAGTATTCCATTGTGTATATGTACCACAGCTTTTTGATCCATTCGTCTACTGGTGGACACTTGGGCTGTTTCCAGATCTTAGCTATTGTAAATAGTGCTGCTATGAACATGGGGGTACATATATTCTTCCTGCTTGGTGTTTCAGGCTTCCTAGGGTATATTCCCAGCAGTGGGATCACTGGGTCAAATGGAAGTTCAATATTTAATTTTTTGAGGTAGCACCATATTGTTTTCCATAGCGGCTGCACCAGTCTGCATTCCCACCAGCAGTGTATTAGAGTCCCCTTTTCTCCACACCCTCGCCAACACTTGTTTGATGATTTGTTGATGGCGGCCATTCTGACAGGTGTGAGGTGATACCTCATTGTTGTTTTAATTTGCATCTCTCTGATGATTAGTGATGTTGAGCATTTCTTCATATGTCTCTTGGCCATTTGTATGTCCTGTTTGGAAAGGTGTCTATTCAGCTCCTCTGCCCATTTTTTAATTGGGTTCTTTGTCTTCCTTTTGTGGAGTTGTATGAGCACTCTGTATATATTGGAAATTAACCCCTTATCTGATACATCATTGGCAATGATGTTCTCCCATACAGTGGGTTGCCTTTCCATTTTGATGATTGTTTCTTTTGCTGTGCAGAAGCTTTTTAGTTTGATGTAGTCCCATGTGTTCATTTTCTCCTTTATTTCTGTTGCCTTAGGTGATGTATCAGTGAAAATTCTGCTCCGTATGATGTCCGAAATTTTGTTGCCTACATTTTCTTCTAGAATTTTTATGGATTCACGGGTCACACTTAAGTCTTTTATCCATTTTGAGTTTATTTTTGTGTATGGTGTAAGTTGATGGTCTAGTTTCATTTTTTTGCATGTAGCTGTCCAATTTTCCCAACACCATTTATTAAAGAGGCTGTCTTTACTCCACTGTGTGCTCTTGCCACCTTTGTCAAATATTAATTGAGCGTATTGCCTTGGGTCCATTTCTGGGCTTTCAGTTCTGTTCCACTGGTCTATATGCCTGTTCTTGTGCCAGTACCAGGCTGTTTTGGTTACAGTCGCTTTGTAGTATAACCTGATATCTGGTATTGTGATCCCTCCAACTTTGTTCTTCTTTTTCAAGATTGCTGTGGCTATTCGGGGTCTTTTTTGGTTCCATATGAACTTTTGAAGTATTTGTTCTAGTTCTATGAAATATGTCGTTGGTATTTTGATGGGGATTGCATTGAATCTATAGATTGCTTTGGGTAGTATGGACATTTTAATTATGTTAATTCTTCCAATCCATGAACAGGGTATGTGCTTCCACTTTTTTATATCTTCCTCTATTTCTTTTTTCAATGACCTGTAGTTTTCTGCAAATAGGTCCTTTACTTCTTTGGTTAAGTTTATTCCTAGGTATCGTAATTTTTTTGGAGCGATGGTAAATGGGATTGTTTTTTCCGTTTCTCTTTCTGTGAGCTCATCATTGATGTACAAGAATGCCGTCGATTTCTTGACGTTAATTTTGTATCCTGCTACTTTGCCAAATTCATTTATTAAGTCTAATAGATTTTTGATGGATTCTTTAGGGTTTTCTATGTATAATATCATGTCATCTGCAAATAATGACAGTTTAACTTCCTCCTTTCCAATTTGGATCCCTTTTATTTTTTCTTCACGTCTGATTGCTGTGGCTAAGACTTCCAGTACAATGTTAAATAAGAGTGGCGAAAGTGGACATCCCTGTCTTGTTCCTGTTCTTAATGGAAATGTTTTTAGTTTCTGTCCATTGAGTATGATGTTGGCTGTAGGTCTTTCATATATGGCCTTTATTATGTTGAGATATGATCCCTCTATTCCTACATTGCTGAGTGTTTTTATCAGAAATGGATGCTGGATTTTGTCGAATGCTTTTTCAGCATCTATTGATATGATCATGTGGTTTTTATTCTTCATTTTGTTTATGTGGTGTATCACGTTTATTGATTTGCGAATATTGTACCAGCCTTGCATCCCTGGAATGAATCCCACTTGGTCGTGGTGAATAATTTTTTGATGTATTTCTGGATCCGATTTGCTAGTATTTTGTTCAGGATTTGGCGTCTATGTTCATCAGGGATATTGGCCTGTAGTTTTCTTTCTTCGTAGTGTCTTTTTCTGGTTTTGGAATTAGAATTATGCTGGCCTCATAGAATGTGGTTGGAAGTCTTCCTTCTTCTTGAATTTTTTGAAATAGTTTGAGGAGAATGGGTGTTAGTTCTTTTTTGAATGTTCGGTAAAACTCCCCTGTGAAACCATCTGGGCCTGGGCTTTTGTTTGCTGGGAGAGTCTTGATTACCTCTTCAATTTCCTTAGTTGTTATTGGTCTGTTCAAGTTTTCTATCTCTTCCGGGAATAGTTTTGGGAGACTGTGTGTTTCTAGAAATTTGTCCATTTCGCTGAGATTGTTGAATTTGTTGCCATATAGTTGTTCATAGTAGTTGTTAACGATCTTTTGTATTTCCGTGGTGTTGGTTGTTACTTCTCCTCTTTCATTTCTGATTTTGTGTATTTGGGTTCTCTCTCTTTGTTTCTTGGTGAGTCTAGCTAAGGGTCCATCTATCTTGTTTATCTTTTCGAAAAACCAGCTCTTTGTTTCATTGATCCTTTGAATTGTTTTTTTGGTCTCTATGTCATTTATTTCTGCTCTGATCTTTATTATTTCCTTCCTTCTACTTGCTCTGGGGTTTTCTTTTTGTTTGCTTTCTAATTCTTTAAGCTGTGAGGTTAGACAGTCAATTAGAAATTTTTCTTGTTTTTTGAGGTAGGCCTGTAGTGCTATGAACTTCCCTCTCAGAACTGCTTTCGCTGCATCCCATAGATTTTGTGTTGTTGTGTGTTCATTTTCATTGGTTTCCAGGAAGTTTTTAATTTCTTCCTTGATCTCCTCGGTGACCCATTCATTGTTTAATAACATGCTATTTAGCCTCCATGTGTTGAAATGTCTTTGCATGTTCTTGTTGCAATTGATTTCTAGTTTCATGCCATTGTGATCTGAGAAGATGCTTGATATGATTTCAATCTTCTTGAACTTGTAGAGATTTAGTTTGTGTCCTATCATGTGGTCTATCTTTGAGAATGTCCCATGTGCACTTGAGAAGAATGTGTATTCTGTAGTTTTGGGGTGTAATTCTCTGTAGATATCTATTAAATCCATTTGGTCTAGTGCTTCATTTAGAGTCTCTGTTTCCTTGCTAATTTTTTGCCTAGAGGATCTATCCAGTGCTGTCAACGGGGTGTTGAAGTCCCCTGCTATGATTGTATTGTTGTCGATTTCTCCTTGGAAGTCCTCCAGAAGATTTTTAATATATTTTGGTGCTCCTATATTGGGTGCATATATGTTTATCAAGGTTATATCTTCCTGTTGGATAGATCCTTTCAATATTATGTAGTGGCCGTCTTTGTCTCTAGTTATGGTCTTCATTTTGAAATTTATTTTATCAGATATGAGAATTGCTACCCCAGCTTTTTTTTGCTTTCCATTTGCTTGGAAAATTTTTTCCATCCCTTCACTTTCAACCTATGTGAGTCTTTTGTTGAGAGGTGGGTCTCTTGTAAACAACATATAGATGAGTCATGCTTTCTTATCCAATCAGCTACTCTGTGTCTCTTTATGGGAGCATTCAATCCATTTACATTTAAGGTGATTATTGATATGTACTTATTTATTGCCATTTTTGTTTAGTGTGGTTCTATTTTTCTTCCCATTTCTACTGCTAATTACAGCAGTCCTTTTAACATTTCTTGCAGTGCTGGTTTGGTGCTAATGTATTCCCTTAGCTTTTTTTTGTCTGGGAAGCTCTTTATTTGATCTTCTATTTTGAATGATAGCCTTGCTGGGTAGAGTAGTCTTGGATTCAGATTCTTGGTTTTCATGACTTTGATTACTTCATGCCATTCTCTTCTGGCCTGTAGTGTTTCTTGTGAGAAGTCAGCTGAGAGCCTTATGGGGTTCCCTTTGTAGGTAACCTGTTGCTTATCTCTTGCTGCTTTTAGGATTCTCTCTTTGTCTTTAATTTGTGGCATTTTAATTACTATGTGTCTTGGTGTGGGCCTGTTTGGGTTCTTCTTACTTGGGACTCTCTGTGCTTCTTGAACTTGAATGCCTTCTTCCTTCACCAAATTAGGGAAGTTTTCTCTCACTATTTTTTTGAATATATTCTCTATCCCTTGCTCCTTTTCTTCTTCTTCGGGGACTCCTATGATGCGAATATTATTACGTTTCCAGGTGTCCCATAGTTCTCTTAAGCTGTCTTCCTGTTTTTTAATAGTTTTTTCCTTTTGTTTTTCTGATTGGTTGATTTTTTCTACCCTGTCTTCTAATTCACTGATCCGGTCCTCAGCTTCCCCTACTCTGCTTTTTAAACCTTCCAATGTGTTTTTCATTTCGGATATGTCATTTTTTATCTCTTCTTGTTGGTTTTTAATTTCCATTTGGCTTATTTTCAGTGTCTCTATGTCCTTACTCATGCTGTTCAGCTTCCTCAAGATCATGGCTCTGAATTCTAGCTCTGTTAACATGCCTAATTGCTCCACATTGATCTCATCTTCGGTGGAGGTGTCTTGCTCTTTCATTTGGCTTCTGTTTCTGTGTTTCACCATTTTGGCTATCACTGTGGGCTTTGGAGCCTGTCAAGTTCTCCCTGTGGGTGTTGGTGTTCTGCTGTTTGTGGCTCCCTCTCCTGTGTTTAGATGAGCGAGGGAGGACCCGCGTTGAACACCACTGTCAAGTCTTACTTTCCTGGTTAAAGTTGCCAGCCCAGGAAAGGTACTGTTATCCTCTAGCTTTTTGCCTGGAGGCTAGCAGTCTAGGTTAATTGATCAGTTTTGGGTTGTCAGTTGATTGAAAAACTCCCTCTGGTGCTCAGCCAAGGGGCTTTCAGGAGGGTGGGGCAGATGCTGGTTGTTAGTGAGCCTCAATTAGCACTTCAATGGCCCACAGGGTGGGGTTGGATCTCCGAGGGAGGGGCTGCTGCCTCTCCTCAGAGCCCTGGGAAGGAGCAATGTGGACACCGTCCTGAGTGGCTGCACTCAGCCAAAGCTCCGAGCGCCCTCCAAACCCCGAGTGTCCCGACACAGTTCCAGTCCAGTCCGCCCTCCCTCCCCCGGAGCCCAAGGTGAGTGGCTGTGGCTGTTTCAGCCTCTGTCCCGGCTGCGCTGCGGGGCCGTCTGGGAGTGTAACCCACGGGCGCCGCTTATAGCTCAGGCCGCTGCCGAGCTGCCGACCGTGCGCTCCCAGCCCCGTCTCGCGCCTTCGCAAGCCTACCGGGATGGAGTCAGTGTCCCTCGTTGTATGGTCCTCGCAAGCTGCTTTTCTGTTGCTTTTTCCCGTCGATTTGTCTGTGTTATAGTTGTAATTCCAGTTTGGTTCTGGGAGACGGTCTGTGTAGCTCCGTTCACTCCGCCGCCATTTTTCCAGGCCCTAAATTCATTTATTTTTAATTTATTTTTAATTTTTATTTTTTTGTTCCTTTATTGATTTTAGAGAGAGGAAGGGAGAGGGAGAGAGAAATAGAAACATCGATGTGAGAGAGATACATCAATCCGCTGCCTCCTACACACTCCTCACTGGGGATTTGGCCCACAACCTGGGCATGTGCCCTGACTGGGAATCGAACCGGCAACCTCTTGGAGCATGGGTCAATGCTCAACCACTGAGCCACACTGGCTGGGCTAAATTCATTTATTTTTAAATTATATTTTAATTTTATGTTTTCCTTTGGGGGTTGTGGTTTTTGGTTTTGTTTTAATTTTGTTTATAAATGTGCGAGTATTTGCATAATCCTAGAGTAAAGACGGTAACGTAGGACAAGGGCACTCGGAGAATTCTAGCTGCTGTTTCCTTTCCCCAACTCTTCTTCCTCCACAGGCAACCTTTCTGAGACTTCTTAGTGTGAGATCCATCAAACTTTAATTAAGAAGATATGAACCAATACATGTAGGTGTATATACATGTTCTAATAGTTTTTCTTACCAGAGTAAAAATTAGTCTTTTTAGCACACCATTTACCTTGCTTTTTCACTTTTTAATTCAGTGGCAGTATAGAGATCTTTCTCATTCCTTTGTATAACTACATGGTATTCCATAATTTATTCTTAATAGATTTATTCAACCTGTTCCTTTTTGTGGGGCACTTGGGTTGTTTTCAGTCTTTTGTTATTATAAACAGTGTCGCAATGAGTTCTGTGTCTTCCCCCCTTTTTTATTTGCTGTGCATATTTAGGATATTTTTATAGAAATGGGTTGCTGGGCCACAGAGTAAGTGTGCAAATCATTTTGGTCGGTATTGCCAAATTCCCCTCCATGGAGGTTCTACCTACTGCAATCCCACCTACAGTTTTTGAAATGCATGAGCTCGCTATGAGAATTAACTTCTTTGGCCATTTCTTGGCCATCTGGTTATAACCAAAGCATGCATACTCTTTCAGCACTGATTCTCCATTTGTAAATGTTGGGTATCATTCCTTTCTCGAGCGGTAGAAGAATCGGATGTAAGACGTACAAAAACCAAAAGCCTGATACAGAGCCAGTTTTAATAGGGGTGAGCTTGCCTTCTTCCCTTCTTTCTTGGCCAAACCGGTTCAGTCGTTCATTGAATAAATGTGTGTTGAGAACCATGCGGTAAACCCTGTTGCAGAAACTGAAGATCAGCAATAAACAGGCTGATACCGTCTCTTTCTTATAGAACCTACATGAGACAGAATTTTGTAAACATGTTTCAAAAAGTGCTAAGACTTAGAAATGGGAACCAACAGGATACTGGGAGAGATAGCTGAGGCTGCCCAGGGCCTTCTGTACCTCAATTTTCTCGTTTAAAGGATACACAATAGATATGATTGAACCTATCCCGCAAGGTTGCTTACAAAATGAAATCAGTTTCTGAATATTCAAGTGTTTTGAAAAGTTGCTTAGCAGTTATTTTTTCCCTTGAGGAAAGGAACAACAAGAAAGATACTGAATTTATTTCCTGGGGCTGTGGTAGCAAAGCAGCCAAACTGGGGGCTTTAAACAGCAGAAATCTGCTGTCTTGGTTCTAGAGGCCAGGACTCTGAAATCAGGGGTGCTCAGGGCCGTGCTCCCTCCGAAATCTGTGGGAAAGTTTGTCCTGGCCTCTTCCTTGCTTCTGGTGGTTTGTGGGCAGTCGTGGCTGGCAGGGACATCCCTCCCGCCTCCGCTTTTATCATTAACCCCGCATTCCCCAGGGGTTTTTGTGTCTTCACAGGGCTTTCTTCAAGGACACCAGGCATATTTGGTTGGGGTCACCCCGCTCCAGATGACCTCATCTTAACTTAAACCAGGCATCTGCAGTGCCCCTATTTCCAAATAAGTTTACAGTGTGAGATACCGGGGGTTTGTGGTTCAACGTATAGTGTTGGGGGGTACAATTCAACTAATAACTGATGCGAACACGCAACAATTGGCACTCAAAATAATTCCTAGTGTTTTCTTATTTTTTTAATTAATTAATTTTTTTTATTCCTCACCTGAGCATATTTTTCTACTTATTATCAGAGTGGGAGGGAGGGAGAGAGAGAGAGACAGAGAGAAACTTCAATGTGAGAGAGCCACATCGACTGGTTGCCTCCTGCATGACCCGACCAGGACCAGGGATGAACCACAGTCAAAGTACGTGCCCTTGACTGGAATCGAATCTGCAACTCATTGGTCCATGGGCCAATGCTCTAACCATTGAGCACTCTCCAGGGCTCCCAGTGTTTTCTATCAAAGACATAGGGATGGAGATGGATGAGGGTGGGGGGTTCTGACTCTTCCTCGTAAGAGGTCTGGGTGAGGGGGTTCCTAACAGAACTGTTCTTGTTGGGTCAGTTCAGTGTCCAAGTGACCGGCCTCTGGGGCTCATCTTGAACAGCAGATCTTTCCATTTGCCTGGGATCTTTCCCTTCCTGAGCAGCCGTGAGATTTTCAGGGAATAAGTTAGTTGTTCTTGTGAGTATATTAGCAGACAGAATCCAAACAATTAACATTTACTCTTTTTCTAAAATAAAAAAAAGTATATAGTTATTTTTTTTATTATAACATTATTAAGGCAGAACAGAAGATTATGAAGAAGAGATCACTGAACACTTGGGAATGAGGTGCTTACTATTGACACTTTGGGGAAAGTTTTTAGTGCCTGTTTTATGCACCCCTGTGTGCCTGTGTGTGTGTGCGTGTGTGTGTGTGCACGCGCATATTTTGTATATATTGGTAATGCATCTGTCTGAAGGTAACAGAAAACCAAATTAGAGCGGATTTAATAAATAAGTTTATTTTTCTCACATTTCAGGAACTGTGGAGGTAGGTGCAGCTGATGTTGATTCAAGAATTCAGTGGTGTCAGGATTAAGAGTTGCTTCTCCTGAAATCATCCTGCACTTTCCATCCCCAGCCATGTAGATCCCTGTCTCATTTTTGGCTAAGAATCGCCTGTTTCTAGTTGTATGGGGGACTGGAGATGTTGGGGATGGGATTGCTTCGGCTGGGGCCTGGCAAACTACGCATTGTAGGCCAAGCCTGCCCACTGCCTGCTTGTGTAAATGAAGTTTCCCTGGAACACAGCCACCCCTCTTATGTTGTCTGTAGCTGCATTCACACTGTAGCGACAGAATCGAGTCGTCGTAACAGCAGCCATATGGCCCACAAAGCCTAATATATTTATCATCTGGCCCTTCAGAAAATAGTTTACTAGCAGCATGCTTAGATCAAGTAATGGTCCATAGAATAAGGCTGAAATTATTGTTGTTCCAAATAAAAATCTTTCATTTTTCAAATTTATCTTTATTGGTGAAAGTATTACAGATGTCCACCTTTTTCTACCCCCTTGTCCGCCCCCCCTTCATTGCACCGTACTGTCATCCGTGTCCATGTGCTATACATATGTGCATATCAATTATTTGGTTAATCTTGTCCCACCCACCCCGCTACCCTCTGACAAAGTCTGTTCCATGTCTCCATGCCTCTGGTTCTAGTTTATTCGTGAGTTAATTTTGTTCCTTAGATTCCACATATAAGTAAGATCATGTGGTATTTGTCTTTGTCTGACTGGCTTATTTCGCTTAGGATGATACTCTCTAGGTCCCTCCCTGTTGTCTCAAAGGGTAAGAGATCTTTCTTTCTAACAGCTGCATAGTATCCCATTGTGTACAGGTACCACAGCTTTACAGCTTTTTTATCCACTTATCTACTGATGGGCACTTGGGCTGTTTCCAGACCTTAGCTGTTGCAAACGGCGCTGCTGTGAACTCAGGGGTGCATATGTAATAAAAATGGGTTGTCTTAGCAAGGAAGAAAGTGGGGATGCATATTGGGTAGGCAATTAAAAATGTGTGTCACAGTGTTGTTAGTGATGGAGGTTAGGGTGTCACAGGGCAATCATATAAGGTTGAAAGTGAAATACACTTTACAGGAGCAGTGGTCTGTCTCTTCGTCACTCACCACTCCAGCATTCTCTTCCAGTGTGGCCGTATGTCTTCTGTACTGTCCAGTAACCCAGCCCTTAGGTAACAAGTGGTTTCTCCCCCATCTCTGAGTATTTCACTTCCCAGAATGGCACTCATGACACGCATGCATACCTTAGAGTAAATTTACAGCACTATATTCTTTTTTATGGAACCTATATGTTTTGCTTTTGTCTTACATGGGAAGAAAAAATTTTCCAGTGAAGTATTTCAGGCTCCGGAGTATGCACAGAAGTCTCCTTGCCTGCCCCCCTCCCTCTCTCCTTCCCTCTCTCCCTCCCTTCCTTCCTTCTTTTCTTCTTTCCTTTCTTCCACAGATATTTATTAAACATCTACATATTCCAGCCTTTGTTCTAGGTGCTGAGAATGCAAAAGAAAAGACCAAGTCGTTTTCCTCATAGCACTTACATTCCATTGGAAGAACAGTGTAAGCAAGCTAATGATTAAATCTGTAAGAGAATATCAAGTAGTGATGAACACTTTTAAAAAAATGTTTTTTATTGCTTTTTTAGAGAGAGGAGAAAGGAGAGAGAAAGAATCATCCACCGGCTGCCTCCTTCATGCCTCCTACAGGGGATAAAGCCCGCAACCCGGGCACGTGCCCTGCCTGGGAATCGAACTGGGACCTCTCAGTCCATGGGACGATGCTCAATCCACTGAGCCACACTGGCCAGGCAGTGATGAGCACTTTGAGGAAAACTTAAGTTGGGGGAAGGCCTGGAGAGTGACACAGCTTTTATTTTATTTTACCTTTTCTAAAAAAAAATTTTTTTTCTTTATTGATTTTAGAGAGAAAAGAAGGGAGAGGGAGAGAGAGATAGAAACATCAATGAAGAGAACATTGATTGGCCACCTCCTGCATGCCCCACATTGGGGACTGGGCTCATAACCCAGGCATGTGCCATGACTGGGAATCGAACTGGCGACCTCTTGGTACATGGGTCAATGCTCGAAGCACTGAGCCACACCGGTCGGACGAAGCTTTTATTTTAGAGAACAAGGCCGCGGGAAGCTTCTCCCAGGAGACTCTTCAGCCAGAAGGAAGTGAGGCTGAAAACTGCACACACCTTCCAGGTGGAGGGAAATGCAAGTACAGGTCCCCGAGGTGGAGTGATTGGGACCGTCCTGGACAGCAAGGATGCCAGTGCTCGGCAAGCAGTGAGCCAGGACAGTGCTGCAAGACCAGGGCGAAGTGACAGGCAGGCCTGGGATCACGCGGGGACGTGGAAGCCAAGGAGGTGGCTGGGGGCTTTATTCTAATTACAGTGGGCAGCCATTGTAAGATTTTAATAAGGAGCATATAATGTTCTGACTACTATTGAGAAAGATCCCCATGGACTACTCTGGGACAGAAAACAATTTTGCAGGTGTATACTCTAAACATAGCTACTTTGCTGAGTTATGAAAGTGCTTTGTAACAGTGAATTTCCATTTACTCATTTAATAAGTAAATATTGAACAACATACTGCGCACACCTTTGTCAGCTTTGGAGACGGAATGATGAATGAGACATAAGCTCTCACCTTGTGGAATTTATAATCTAATACCCGAACTTTAGAAGTGAACAGATCATTGTCAACAGTGTAGTAAGTTCTGTAAAGAAAGGTGACCACTGGAGGTGTGTGCCCGCTGGGAAACCACACCACACGGCCTAGACTTGGGTGGATGGGGAGAAAAGAAATGTATGTTCACTTAAGCTCAAGGATAGAAGGGGGCTGCCAGAGGAAATCCAGGATGAGCAGCTACATGTGACCTTTAGATAAACAATGGATAGAGTTTGCAGTGTGTTCCAAATATTGCCTAGTGCATATGCTTATACTAAAACAGTGTCCGATGTTTGTCTGCAATTCTGATTGAACCGGGCATCGTGTAGTTTTCATTTCCTAAATTTAGCAAGTCTGGAGGACGTTCTCAGGGGAACTGCAAGTAGCTGGGTCAGCGTGGAGCCAGAGATGGAGACCAGAGTGTGGGGGGAGTAGGTTAGACCAGCGGTCTTCAACCTTTCTCGTTTCATGGCACACGTAAACTACTAAAATTCTGCGGCTCACCAAACAATAGATTATTTTTTTGACGATCTGACCAAAAATAGGTATAATTTTGACTCATGCATGCCGGATGGCTGTGGTGGTGGCTGTTGTCATTTTTTCATTTGACACCTGAGGGAAAAGAGGTCAGTGCCCCACTAAACAGTCAGGTATGACATGTGTTAAAAGTTCTATGGCTCACGGTTGAAATCGCTGAGTTAGACCAAGTCAGATGGGCCAAATTGCAGCCTGCTGTCAGGATCAAGTCAAGAGGACAATCAGTGAAGGGATTTCAACAGAGAAGCGACATGCTCAGATTTCAAGGTCAGAAGAAAGCACAGAGCTTTGGCTTTAAAAGTCCAGATGGTGAAATCGGGGCTCTCTTCACAGCTCGGAGACAGGAGCCATTATAAATAGGTCATTTTTATGTACCAGCCTTTGAATGAAAGTACATTATTTTTTAGCTTCTTCTATATTCCCCCGAGGAAGGGTTTATGTTCTTTCTCATTAGTGTGCACTAATGTTAATCCTGAACCAGCAGAAAAAAGTCTTGATGAGAAAAAAATTTTAATGGGAAACAAACAAGATTTCACGCAAAGAGATCTTCCCCATGGAGATCCCGGGACGTGTCCCCAGCAGTTGACTCGGTTCCCCTCAGATCGGGCCTCCCTGTCCATTTCGGGGCGTGGGGGGCAGGTGTCTGAAGCTTCTCTCTCAGTGTTCCCTCCAGGGGTTTCTCCGACAAGCAAGATGCTCAGTGAGGCCAGGAGACGACGCTGTGAGGAGGGGCCGGCTCTCCTGCTGGTGGGAACACTGGCCTCCGCTCCTAGGCGCCAGCCAGACTCAAGGTTCGGCTCGACGTTGAGGCTGATTGATGCGGCCTGGGTGCAATTTCTGGGGAGATGAAAATGCAAAGGGGGATTGCTCATCACACACAACGCCACGGGCCAGAGTGCTTCTGAAGCCATTCCCTCCCAGTCATTTTTCATCTATATTACCTTCCTGTCAGAATCTATTCAACTCATTTTTCTTAATCCGAATCTTGATCTTTCTCCTTCTCTTCCTCCTGTTTTCAGTCACCTACCTTCACCTCCTCGTTCTTTCACAGGTTCATCCACTCATTCATCCACTCATTCATTCATTCATTCATTCGATATTACTGAATATCTATGGCGAGGCCGATTTCTGGCCTAGTTGCTGAAAAATAAGATGGATCCAAAGGATGCTTATAGTAGTTGGAGGAAGAGAGAGAGAGAAAAAAAAAATTAGGTGATATATTTTTTTTAATTTTTATTTTTAGAGAGAAAGGAAGGGAGAGGGGGAGAGAGAGAGAAACATTGATGAGAGAAAACATTGATTGGCTGCCTCCTGCTGCCCCCCCTGGGGATCGGGCCTACAACCTGGGCATGTGTCCTGACCAGGAACCGAACCAGCAACCTCTTGGTGCACGGGTCGATGCTCAACCACTGAGCCACACCAGCTCGGCAAAAATTAGGTAATATTTATTATTGTAATAAATTGACTTATTGAAAATAATGAGCAACAATAATAGTAATGGTCTAGTAAGCACTTACTAGATGCTGGAAACTTCTCTAAGAACTTTATATATATATTTACTCCTCTAAAATTCACAAAAATTCTGTGAGAAAACTAGTTTTTGTCACCATTGTATGAGAAAATTGAGATGCAGAAAATTCCAATGATATGCTTAAGGCCTCATAGTTAATGGGAGAGCTGGGCAGAGACCAGCACGTGGCCCGAGAGTTTGTGCTCTGAACTATGTGCTTTATACGTATGTATTTCCTATTATATATATTTGTAGACAAATGTGTTTTTATACAATTCATTGGTGAAATACGCAGTACATTATTTTAAGATTATTTTCCACGAGTATGTATACCACTGGCTCAGTATAAGGATAGAGGGGTCTTCCATATTACTTGACATGTTACAGACCACTGCCCTGGATCAGATGCATAACAATGCACAGTTCCATCTGCTAGGCTGAGGTTCTAGTGATGATCTCAGCTAAAGACTGAGGGTTGGGAGTCATCTATAATAGGAATTTAAAACTATAAAATGGATGGTATCAGCTCAGTGTGATAAGAAAAGCAGGATGAGAATACAACTCTGAAGCCTCAATACTTAGAGGGTGGGCAGAAGAAGAACCACAAATAAGAGAAGAGAAGGGGGGAGGTGGGTGAGAATCAGGAAGAGAATGATATGGGCGACCAAGGAAGGAAGTTCAAGGATGGGGACATCACATCAAGCATCAAAGAGAGCCGCTTCATTTCCTTACCTGCATGTGTAAATAGCACTTGCCAAAGCTGAGCAAAAATGCATCCCAGCAACCAACTGGAGGTGATGCATGCTCTCCTCTGTCCTGGGGTTAATGTTCTTCTTTTTTCCTTGACTGGGGCAGGTACTTCTCTTTCTCAAAGATGCTTTTGGATAACTGGAGGACATCTGGCCTTCAACAGATTTCTACCTACTCTATCCATCCTGTCTGGATAAGCGCCCTGGCCAAAAAAAAACAAAACAAAACCCACAACAAATCTTTATTTTGCTTCTCTTCTGAGTTTGCTTTTGATGAAAGAAATGAGATGAAATGACTTACCCCTAGAGCAGGGTGGACTGGACTGAGCTCACATTAGAGAGAAAAAGAGGGGCAGACAATGGAAGTCTTAGAAGGAATCACACTGTCTAAAGAGAAACAGTAAGTTAGATCATACTGAGCAAAAAATAAAATGTTTGTTCGAGGAAATGCAGGAAGGTGGTCATTCCAATCTTTGAAATCCTTTGAGGTCCCCATCACACTTTTCTAAGTATTCTCAGAAAAGCTGATTTAATTGTTCACCTTTCTTTGAATTCAACCAAATATCATTCAGGTCTAATGTTGACAAGAAGACCTTCAATGAGAAATGGGTCACCATGTTCTTCTCCTGAGAGCGGGGAATGGGGATGAGAAATGTGCTGAATTTACTTTAGGAATAAAGACAGAAAGCAGAAAATAGACCAAACTCCTGGTGATTATCTCAGAAGGGAGGACACATCTCCAGATAAAACAGGAGCTTCCAAATCTTTGTGAAATTCAGAAAACGTTGAACCTTTCCAATATCAGTTACTTTGGTTTTCTACTATATATTTCTCGCAGTGACTAGCAATAAAAACTTCCCCTTCAGAAAAACTCATGTCCTTGCTTTGAGATAAAAATTGGGGAGACAGCAAAGTAAAGAGGTACCATCTGCAACTCCACAGCCAATTTATGGGGGGAGGGGCAAAGAAACCCAACAGCTGCTGGTAGCAGCAATTTTAAATTGGAGGCAAGGAATCGCAGGACCTAGTCCAGGAGGAAAAGGCAGACAAGCAGAGCCAAGGTAAAAAGGGACAGTCTCAGTATTACTACAATTTTAATGTTATTGAGAGGTTGCAATGCTTTAGGAACTATTCTAATTGTTTTAACACATTTAATCCATCTAATAATACTAGGTATTATTTGTCCACCTTACTAACGCTTCCTAGCAAACCTTCCCAAAATTAGTGGTATAAAATAACAACTATTTGATTATGCTGATGATTCTGGGTCAGGACTTCAGACAGGGCACAGTGAGTGTGACTTTTCTCTATCTGCAGTGTCTGGAGCTGCAGCTCAGAAGACTTGAGTAAAATGACTTTTCACTCATACATCTGGCTCCTTGACAGGGATGCATGGTTGACTTGAAATCAGGGCATCGCTAGGACCATTGTCCAGACAGCTTGTCTGAGCTCTCCGACATGGACATGGTGTCTAGGGTTAGTTGATCTTCCCACATGATGACTCTGTCAGGACGGAGGGGAAACTGCATAGCATTTTACGACCTATTCTGGGAAGGTACATGGCGTCACTCCTGAGCTGCAGCTCCATTGGTGGAAGCTGTCATAAGTCCACCCAGACTTGAAGGCAGGGAGCGTGGACTCCAGCGGTTGATAAGAGTATCAAATGATTTGATGCCATTTTAGAAATGCTACACTTTGATTACTACCATTTTAGGAATGAAGAAACTAGAGCCTTGGGAAATTAAATAATTTGCCAAAGATGACATAACAAGTGGCAGAAGTAGGTATCAAATCCAGGAACTCTGGCTCCAAAGCCCATGTTCCTAATCGTTATGTTAAGACCATCACCACTGAAAGAACAACACTATCACCGCAGCTATGACTGCTGCCACTGCTGTGGCCACTGTGCCATCCAAGACTAGCCTACTGCCACTGTAACTATGACTCCCACTCCCGCTACCACACTGCTACCACTACTGTTAGGACTATGCGGCCAACCACCCTTTATTGGGTATCGTTGATAACGCTCATGGCATTGTGACAAGTATCTTACATACACTATTCTATTCAAACCTTACACCATTTCTGTTAGGAAACTAGTACCACTGTCTTCCTTTTAAGAATAAGAGGACTGGATCCGAGTTAAGAAACTGGTGTTGGATAGTAGGCTATGAAGTCTGGGCTCTCAACCGTTTCTGTATCCTGCTTCCCTAATGCTGACAACCCATGTGGGTCAAGGCTACCCCTTCTACCAGCCAAGTTCATTCCTAACTTGGTGTGAGGCTGTTCTTTGATCTTGGAAGAAACAGCCCTGCCCTTTCATGTTTGTCTATAAGGAAGAATATGAAAGGATATATAAATAGATGTGCTTTTGCTTTATTGATGGGTATTGGTGACACAGGGCGGTACAGTAGAGAGAGCAGGTCTCTGGGATTTGTCCTGGCCATCCCAGAAGTTGTGTGCCTTTGGGCACTTTGCTGGCTGCACCCTAATTTCTCCACTTTTTGGTGGCAAGGATTTGTAAAGCTTCTGTCAACTCTGGTGTCTCATGACCTGGAATTAAGTGGACTGTAGGGAATGGGGAAGAGATGCTGCTTTTCTTCAGAAATCCTTGTTGAGAGCAGCTCCTTAGTGTCTTTGTTTTCAGTGAGTCCAACTTGTCTGGGTCTGAGATGGAGTTGGGAGCTACCACAGACTTATTGCCCTTGGAAAATCACAACTCACCTGTAAGTAGCACAGGTGGGGAAAGGGTTACAGAGTAAAATTGGAGATGCTTTAGGACTAAAAGCTATTGAACACAATGCATGTTATATAAAACCACAGGCCTTCACAAACATTTTAATGAATATCTTTCAGCAATGAAATTCCTTTGGATAATGCATTTCTTGGGTATGTTTTATATAAGGAAGGGAGAATAAAATTGGGCCAAAATGAAAAGCAAACTAAAGTGAACTGAGTGAACTGAAGCTACTAAATACTGAAGAGATCTCAACAATTATAACAATATTTTTTTGTTCTGTCTTAACAGAAATAGTGAAGAAATCCAATAAAATATTAGCAGACATGTGTGAAAATTTATGCATAGTAGCCCTTTAAAGCTGTTCACACAGAGGTGTATTTATTTTGTTGGGCTATTCAAAAGTTTGGTGTGTGTGTATGTGTGTGCCTAATACCATGTCTAGGGTTTTTTTTATTAACAGTTTAAAAATACATGTTTGGTACCAACTATCTTACTTGCAATGTCAGCTTGTGACATAACATTTTTAAAAAGCATTTATTAAATTTATTAAGTTGACGTTGGTTATAAGATTATATCAATTTTAAGGATACAATTCTATAACACACCATCTGTATACTGTGTGTTCACCACTCAACGTCAAGTCTCCTCTGTCACCATATATTTAACCCTCTTTACCCTTTTCTATCCCTCACCCCACCCTGGTAATCTTCTTTAATTCTGCTTTTTCTTGAGTGACTTGCAATTTACGGGACAGATAATAATGAAAACAACCACAATAATGTTTATCGAGTGTCCAGTCTCTGCCAGGCACTTTGCTGAGAATTTCTTATTCACATCTTTCCAGATTCCTTATGAAGTATTATCACCATCCCCATTTTACAGAGGAGGAACCTAAGGGTCAGAACCATTGAACAAATTTCTTAAGGTACACAGCTACTAAGAACCGAAGAGCCCGGACTTTACCCCACTCCCCACCCCTCACCCTCCACCCCCCAACAATCAGAATCTAGGGCACAAGTTCACTGCCATGTGCCACTAGCAGCTCAGGTCCCCTTTCAGTCCTGAGCTATTTATTGCACTGATCTGGGAGTAAGGCTCTGATTCTTCTCCAAAGCGTGCTGTTAGTGGTGTTCCACAAAGCCCGGTGTTATGGACCGAATGTCTGTGTCCCCCTCAAACCCCTAGGTTCAAGCCCAAATCCCCTATGTGAAGGTATTTGGAGATGGAGCCTTTGGTTTAGATAAAGTCATGTAGTTGGGGCCCCCATGCTAGAATGAGTGTCCTTAGGAGAAGAGGAAGAGAGAACAGAACCCTGTCTCTGTGACGTGAGGACACAGGGAGAAGATGGCCCTCTACAGCCAGGACCAAGGATCTCACCAGAACCGAGTCTGCCGGCACCTTGATCCTAGACTTCCCAGCCTCCAGAACTATGGGAAAGAGATGTGCATTGGTTAAGCCGCCCCATCTGTGGTGTTTTAGTATGGCAGGCTGAGCGGACTAAGGCACCAAGGTTTGAGCTGTGTCATGTAAAACATCTCCAGTGAGACCTTAGTAGGTCAGTGCACATGGCCCTGCATTTGCCGCCTCTCCGATGCAGCCAGCCCTTACTGCACAGCTGCTCAGACTGGCTCTGCACCAGCCGCGAGAAATCCTGCAGGACCCCAGGGCCCTCACTGGGTCATGGCTCTTTGACTTAGTCTGGGCCCTACCTCTTCCCATCTTCGTGCCTGATAAATTTCTGCTAATCAGTTGTATTTAATCTTAATTATCTTTTCTGACTTTGCAGGTAGAGCCTGGTACTCCCTCCATTGGGCTGGCACTCTGCCCTGTAGGTTCAGTATTTCTCTAATGGCACTATCCTGCTTTCTTGCATTTACTTTTATTGTAGCAAAAAAAAAAAAAAATCCCACATCACATAAAATCACCTTCCCAGAAATTTTCAAGGGTACAAGTACAATATTGTCACCTACATTCACATTGTAGTGCAACGGATCCCCAGAACACTGCCCCCCTCCATCCTGCATGACTGAAACGTTATATCCATTGAACAACTCCCCAGCCCGCCTCCACCCCAGCCTCTGGCAACCATTGATCTATTTTCTGTTTCTGTGAGTTTGACTACTGTGGATGCCTCACATAACTGGGATCATGCAGTATTGGAATAGTTGTCATTTTCGTGACTTTATCCGTTCATCTGTCCATGGATCTGTTTTTTTAGGTAAACATTTCTGTTAATATTTAATTATTTTTTGTTTATCGAGATAAAATTAACATAAACATTGTGTAAATCGAAGGTGTGCAACATGTTGATTTGTTAGCTAACACCTCTATCATGTCACGTAATTAATATTTTTTTGTTATGAGAACTATTAAGATATTATCTTTTAGTAATTTTGAAGTTTTGTAATACAGAATTATTGACTCATAACTATAGTGCCCATTAACTCTCCCAGACTACTTATTTACCAGTTGCAGGTTTACACCCTTAACAACCTCTCCCCAATTCCCTTACTATCAGCTGCTGGTAAGAATCATTCTATTCTCTGTTTTCAGAGTTCTGCTTTTTTAGATTCTATATGTAAGTAAGATCAGACAGTATTTTTTCTTCTCCATCTGACTTATCTCACTTAGCGTAATGTCTGCAGGGTCCATCCGTGTCACAAATCGTAGGACGTCTTTCTTTCTGAAGGCTGAATAATATCCCATTAAACATATCTGTATATAGATAGAGGTATGTCTGTCTGTCTATCTATCTATCTATCTATCTATCTATCTATCTATCTATCTATCTATCTATCATCTATCTATGTATCTATCTATCTATATCTATGTATCTATGTATCTATGTATCTATCTATATCTATCTATGTATCTATATCTATCTATCTATCTATTATCTATCTATCTATCTATCTATCTATCTATCTATCTATCTATCTATCTAATGAAATCTTTATCCATTCATCTGTTGGCAGACAGACACTTAGGTTGTTTCTATATCCTGGCTATTGTGAATAATGCTGCAATAGCCATGGGAGTGCAGATATCGTTTTGATACATAGATGGATCTACTGCAATTCATTTTGATGTGAGCCATCTGACTTATTAAGTCCATGGATGGAGAAGACCATCTCCCAGTCCACTTTGTATTCCAAGCTCCTAGCATGGTTTCTGACACATGAAGGAGACTTGATACCTATTTGGAAGAATGACTTTAAATTTGAACTAAGAGTAAATATTTGGAAAGAGGAACAACATACTTCCAGCAAAAGGATAGCACAAATATTATTCAAAAAGTAGCAGTGTTGGGAGAATTTGAAGAACCTGGAACAAAATAATAAAAAATTAATTTCACATTTTGCTAAACTTTAAAGTCATTCCCTAAACTACAATGATGTAATTACCTTCATAAATCCATTAATACACTCTGGGCTACTGACTCATAGAAATTCCTTTGCCAAATTGAGAATTATCCTTCAACCCTTGAGTTTACCCCCCATTTCTGATTCAAAAGGCCTGTACACAATTCCAGAGAGAAAAAAGTAGTCCTTTTAAAGCCCCTATCCTTCTACCATTATTTTAATGAGTGCTGGAACTGATTCAGCCTTAGAATTTAGTGCTTCCAGAATCTGTCTCCATTGTAAAAGATCTCTTTGGATATGAGTAATTCATATTATAAATCTAAATGCATTTTTATTCACAAAAAGATGAACATTATAAAAATTCACCTCTCCAAAAAGATGAAAGGTCAGTATCTAGGAATTAAATGTTCATTGCTATCCGAGGATGCTAAAATCGTATGCTTTAGTTTATTTTAAGTGCTGAAGATGGGTTGGCTGCAGTCAGTTCTTACCTTCTCATCCCCTGTGACTAGGGGAATATAGTTTGTTAGATGCCTGACTGATCTCGAGATCTCACTGGCATGAAGAAATGCAAAGGGAAGGGAACCGACTTTTGTTGAGAACTATCTTAATATGTGTCCGAAGCAACAGCAATCCTGTGAGGTAGGTATAGTGTTCTCATTCTATAGATTATAGCAAGCCAACCAACACATGGAAACCAAACCAAACCATTCAAAACAACGACAAAATGATGTGTAATGAAATTTGTGATAGCCCGTAGTGACAATCATCAAAAACCTGAACTGAGTTGTCCTTCAAGAAGCAAAGTTGTGCATATTTTTGTTTCTATTTATGAAGAGTAACATTTTGAATGTTGCACTATTTTGAGCAAAAGTCTCCGTAGACATTTCCTCCAGTTTATCTCAGTGTGAGTCACTGTTAGGATATTCTCTTTAAAAAAAAAAAAGTATCTATATCTATATATCTATATCTATATACCTATATATGTGTGTGTGTATGTATATGTGTGTTTGTGTGTGTGTGTGTGTGTGTGTGTGTGTGTGTGTGTGTGTGTATATATATATATATATATATATATATTTTGTTGCTAATCCTCACCTAAGGATATTTTTCCACTAATTTTTAGATAGAATGGAAGGAAAGGAGGGAGGGAGAGAGAGCAACATCAATGTGAGAGAGACACATCAATTGGTTGCCTCCCACACCAGGGCTGAGGATTGACCCTGCAACCCAGTTATGCGCCCTTGACCAGGAATCAAACCCACAACACTTCAGTCTGAGGGCTGACACTCTAACCCTGAGCCAAACAACCCAGGGCTAAAAAACTCTATATATTTTTTATTGATCTCTAGAGAGAGAGTAAGGGAGAGGGGGATAGAGAAACATCTATGTGAGAGAAATGTCAACAGCCTCCCCCTCCCCCACACATGCCCTTGGTGCACAGGACAAGACCCATCCAACTGATCCACACCAGCCAGGGCAGGGAATTTTCTTTTGTTCCTTGGTTTAGGTATTGTTTACAGAGGCTCTGATGATGGGTTCCATGGACCCCCAAAATGATTCTTGAATAGAATGCTGAGGTTCTATGAATTTGGTTGGGGGGGCGTGGTGCAGCTTTACTTTCATTAATCTCTAACTAAACTTTCATTATGAATTTAGGCAACATCTTTCTATAATTTTAGGTATACTGTGAACTTGTTATCAATAGAACCTACATAAATTCACATTACCTTACAATTTTTGCTGATGTCTTGAAATAGTATGTTCCTGACTACTTCAAAACTATGGTAGTTATCAGACCAATGAAATAATAAAGAAGCATATATATTTTTGTATCTCAAATTTGTTGTCTGAATATTTGGTTACTGTATTTATAAGTATATTCTTTTACAACCTTATATATGTGATTTTATGCATTTAAAAGTATTCTTTATTTAAAAAATAAAGTCTATAGACTTCTAAGGGTAAAGAGGAGAAGCAGTCTCAGATCATTGCTGTGTGTTTCATCCTCATTCTCTCCCTCTGCCATTTCTTTTTTGTTTCTTAAATCTCTCCCTCTATTTTCTCTTTCTATTCCTTCCTTTTCTTTTCTTTCATTTCTTCTTTACCTGCTTATACTGATAGGGAGATTCTATCCAGGCTTCTATTTACTCTGAATAAATAGTGAAGTGAGTTTTCCTTGAGTTTTTTTGGTCCTTTTCTGGCCCTTTTATCTTCTCCTCTGAGATACAGTGCTCTGTTGTTTATTAGTCCAAAGCATTTGAAGGGAGTAGGAAACCCAACAGGGTCTTTGTACCATGTTTGTGATAAAACTCAATCCTACATTCTCTCCTTCCTCTTCTGAGATCTTGTTAAATGTCTCACATCAGGGTCCATGCCTCATATTGAGGAATGTTTCTTCCTTGAATAAGAGAGGTGGGGAATCCAGACTTAATCACACTATTTCAAGGAAAGTCCTTGGATATTCCAAAAACATAATTCTACAATAATTCTCAGTATAGGTCTGTGTTGATTCCCCTCCCCTCCCTCCCTCCCTCCCTCCCTCCCTCCCTCCCTCCCTCCCTCCCTCCCTCCCTCCCTCCTTTCTTCTTTCTTTCTTTCTTTCTTTCTTTCTTTCTTTCTTTCTTTCTTTCTTTCTTTCTTTCTTTCTTTCTGGGGGTGCTATTCAATGGCATAGTCTTCATTGTTATCTTTAGATCTGTTCCAAAAATGGGGACCTAGGCTGCCGTTTGAAGTTTGTTATTTGCAGGTCGGGAATTGGGCATGTGGGTGGGAGTGTTCTGACCTCAGGTCACAGATTATGCAGTGAAGGGAGTTAGAAAAACAGCATCTGAGGCCAACTCTGGATTAAGACAGATTGAGAGTCATACTCAAGCTGGGTGAGTGGTAAAAACTGCGTAAAAGATAAAACTTAAAGAGCTCTGGATGGAGCACCGGGATCCTGACCAAAGGACAGAAGGCAAAGCTTGGACAGAAGCCTTCAAACATTAGTCTCAGCACTGGTTACTTTTTATTGGAGTTTGAACTTGTCCAAGGCTGAGGAGAGAGAGCTATCAAACACAGTTGAAAATTTTCTCCCCATCTAAATTGTGTTCTAATGAGTAACCATGTCCTTTTATGTCTCTGAGCTATTACTGATTTAAGCAGTGTTCTAATGATGATGACAGGAGAGAGGAGATGAGGAGCACGTTTGTGGATCAATGGAGATCCCCATGCTGCTCGAATGAAATCAGAACGAGGGGAAATGAGGAGATAAGGACAGAAAGGAGAATGGGAGGCCAGATTACGGAGGATATTGTGTTTCTTATAATAAGGTCTTTGGATTTTTCTTTAGTAAAATTGGGGGGCTCCTCGAGGGTATTAAGTAGAGGAATAATATAATGTAGCTGATGTTTTTGAAGGGTCTCTCTACCTGCTGCCTTGAGAACAGATTAGAGGAGAGTAAGAATAAAAGCTGAGAGATCACTTTGGAGTCTATTGCAACTTTCCAGGCAGGAGATGACGGTGGCTTGGACTTGCTGGGAAGAAGGATGATGAGGACTCTTACCAGTAGGACTTGCTTGTGGCTTAGATCTAGGGTGTGATAGAAAGAGCATAAAAGACGACACTAGGAATTTGGAACTGAGGAACTAACAGAATTGAATTGCTAGTGACTTTGATAGGGAAGCTTCAGAAGAAACAGATTTGGGGAAAAGGATACATCCAAAGCCCTCTGAGCAGTGACATAGTCATAACTGCTGATCACCAGACGTGGTGGGTTCTCCAGAATGCTTCACAGGAAGACTTGACAGATACTACTCTCCCGTTCTAAGGAACTATTATTGCAACTATTTTGCCTATCACTTTATAGGAAGTTAAGATAATTCAATTGGAGAGTTTAGTTAACCAAGCTATCCTTCGAACCAGAAGGGCTCAGAGGGAAAGACAAAAAACTCTAACAGTGTGTCACCTGATCTTCCCTCGCTGACTCTCTTGGGGTTTTTCATGATTGCCGTGGCTCGTGCACCAGTCGGGGAGGGATGAAGAATGTTACCATCATGAGGTTCAATGACTGAGGCCTTTCATGAGGAATCAGTAGCCTATTTTATCAGAGAGGATTCTGCCTGCTAGGAGGAGTCATTCTAGCTAATTAAATGACAGGAATCGATTACATGTATTTATAAAAGTATTAGGATAAGCAGCCATAAAGTGAGGAGACCCTAAGATTTGCAACTGTGGGAAGTTGCTGCCAGCCCTAGGATAGGAGGTGAAGAGAGGAACTGGGGTTACCAGTGGTAGCAGGAATCACGTGGACCTGCTCAGTGGGACCGGAATCCACAGAGCGAGGGTCAGGGAGCAGGTCCAACCTCCAAGGGTACTACGCATGAAGCAACGACAGAGGGAGAACTGTGCTGGCTTCTCCCTCCTGCCCTTCAGTCTCCTGTGCCTCCCACTGGAAGGCGAGAGCAAGGGGGCTCGGAACAGTGGGCAGGACATTGTCCCCGGTGTAGTTCAGAGTAGACTAGGGGAAAGGTGAGGGGTAAATCTGCAGGCAAACAAGCAAGTGGTCTGCAACCTCCTCACAGAGGTTGGAAGGAGAAAGAAGTTGGTGAATGAATGCCTGTCTCAGGAAGCAAGGGAAAGAAAGGACTATGCGAGGCTTCAGGTACCATCCGCATGAGTAAGGTCTTAGAGCAAAGAGACGATTTTTATTGAGAACTTGGGTAGATTTTAAAGCTTTATACTCTCACCGTGTTTAATTGTATTTACCTTGTAGTGGTAGATTCTTGAAACAAAGAGGCAGGAAGAAAAGGAGCTCCGTGAAGACGACCTATTTTTCACGCTGTTTGGGGAGAAACAATCCCACATGACTGAATCAGTAGAGAAGGAATTTAAAGAGGACACAAAGTGGTCAATCATGCGAAATTATTAATTGTGACAAAATAAAAATAAAATAGAGCTGAAGAAGTAGCTCTTTAATGACATTCATTCTTAAATTCCTTCCCTTTTTGATACCCTAGACCATGACTGGGAGTTCTCACTGAAATGATCATTTCTTCTTCTATCATCGTTTATTGTATAAGATGAGCAAAAGTATTTATTTCTCTTCCATGTTAAAGTCATTGCTTTTGAATCTAAAATGACACCTACCCTAGACAATGTAAGTAATATTATTTCCTAGGTTAATATTATAACCTAGGGAAATTTGTTGGATAGAATCAACATGAAGTTTGCCAGTAAGAGACTGAGAAGCCATATTTTGTAAAATCATTTGTTGTGAATATTACTGTTGGATCTTTTTTAAAATTATTATTGGAGTTGACTTGCAAGAGACACTGAAGTCAGAACTTGGGTAATTCAAAATTCAACTCCATGATTTGTAATTTTTGTAGACAAGCCAAATCTGATTTCGCCGTCTGCCCAGTTTGAAGTTTATAATGCATGTAACTTGATTGCCTTTCTTTAGAGATATATTATGTATAAGATGTGAGGCTTTATTAGCTTAAGCAAAGTAAAAATACCCATAAATGTTATTGTGAGGAATCTTTTGCTTTTTAAGAGACGGTAGAACTGTTGCTAATTTTAGAAGATGTTTGTGGGATGGGTGATGGGCTCACTTCAAGTACAAATTTATAAAAATGTTTCTAATTATTTTATTTTTTTATCATATGAATTAGATTTTTTTGGTATTTTCTGACATTTTATTGATATTTCTCATGGTACATTTTTGAGAATTCATCAAACTGAAAGTTATTTTCAGATACTCAAATGTATATATCAAAAATATTTGTCTTATAACATCCGTAGACTTATTATTCTAATGATACTCATAAATTGCTCAGTTTTAATAATCTCTCAATACAGTAAGTGCTTTATACTTTTCATTTTTTTTTTTTTTTTTACATATTATCCCATTTGCCCCGTGGAAAGGTTCAGGAAAGTTGCTGTTTTCGAGGCGGGAACATTGCCCTCCAGAGGGGTGTGTGACCACTGGCACCGTGACAGTGTGGCCCTCGTGGGTCAGCTGGGGTGGAGGCTCCGTCTCTTTAAAGATGTTCTGTGCATGAAGCACAGCAGGGTGAGGGGCATGGCAGGGGTTCAGGAATGATCATTTATTCAGCACATTGCCCAGTACTCGGCACATTGCTTGAGTCTAGGGAGAAAAACAGAACAACAGGGAAATTGCTCATAGGATTCCTTGATATCTTTCAGATGCAGACAAAATAATAGCTTTTAAAGCAGAAAAGGAACACACTGATAATACCCTGTCCTGTCTGTTCTGAAAAGCACTGTGGTTGTCATTCACGAAGATCAGATCCAGGAACTTATGAAATACCTGAGTACATAAGTAGACAGAATAAGAAGCTTAAGAGCTTTGAATAGTGATTTAATATTAAGAGCCAAAACAATCCTGTTTCTTTAGAACTCTTCATTGGAAGGACTATAGGATACTTAGAAATCTTCCTCTAGTTAAGGTGACATCTAGTCTCTACAGAGGCAAAGAAGGTGTCCCTTCTGTTATAGTTTATATAAAAGAATTTCTTTCTCTTTCCTTTTCTCCCACCCCTCAGACCTCAGATTTCTAGGCATTATCATTCACAGTAGAACTATGGCTCCTGATTGGTATAATCGACGAATTTGTAATGCCGTCTAATGCTGGGCCAGGCACCTTGTGTGGGGAGAACAAAGAACAGGGCACATTCCCTGCCTTGGACATTCAGACTGATCCTCAGTGGAATTCAGTAGCTTTGTCGTTATTGTAACAATCATTTTTTTAATGTATTATCTCATTAATTTTTTTTTATCAGTATCTATGTGGATATCACTACTATTTAACTGAGGTTTAAAATGCTTCATGTCTCTCGGAAGAGTGTGGTCCGGCACTTCCTCAAGGCGGCAGTGTGCCCGCTATGGTCGTTATGAGACCTAGAAAAGTCCCCCCTTCCTACTAGAAAATGCTGCCCTCTCCTTGCCTTCACACGTCCACAACCCCCACCTCAGTAAAATAAGGCTCCCCCTCCCTCAGACAGCCTGGCGTGAGCGTGGGGCCCACGAGGGGTCGTGTGCCTTGGTCTACTGCAGAGGTTGGAAAAGGAAAAACTCTGCATGTCCTAGGCTCCCTGGTGGCTGGGGTTCTGAGTATAATTTATATTCACTCATGTGATGCGCTCACCTGAGATTTGGAAAGTGGCGTGAGGCAGAGACCATCTTCCCACGGCGGCTATTTTGTGTCATCAGGCGTGGATGGGGCACTATGCTCCACACAGCGGGCGTCTGAGGTAGACCCTCTAGGACTGAAGAAATGATGAGAGGCAGGGTGGGCCCCATGACAGGGTCCTAGTGTCGGGGTGCCGGCAACTCCCATCTCTGGACTGTAGCCACGGTGTGTTGCTAGAACAAGAAGTTCCAGCAGATTCCTGCTTTTCATTTATACTAACAACTCTGAGGTGTAGGCACTGCGATTATCTTTCCGTTTTATAGTTAGAGAAACTGAAGTCCAGCAAGGTTAAGTAAAATGCCCAATTCACACAGCTAGTGAATGAAAGTGCCTAGGCAGGTTTCAACTGCCTGGTTTAACTGTCTGGTTTCAAAGGCTGCCCTTTTACTCTTACTATGTTGACTTTTTATAATCATGAGGACTAAACACAAAATAATATGTCAATAAATTCTGTGTTTGCAGAAGCATTTTAGAATGGAGAAATAATGGAAAGCAGTGCTCAATAAATACTAAGTATCCAAACAACACCTTTGGTTTACAGACAAGGAACCCGAGGCCCCGATCACACAGAGCTATGTCAACGCTTCTGTAGATAGTGTTGAACTGCCACCAGGTGTTCTCTGTGTATGTGGTTCTTTGAAACTAAAACTGATATGAGAATCTGATGAAAACTTTAGATCCTTGATAGAAAAAAAACCTCAAGATCCTCACACTGGCACACAATATTTTGTATAAAACTTACTTGATTGTTATTCTTGGCCTCTGGGAATTAACCTAAATCTCCTTTGGCGATCAGTAAATTCCTCTTTCCCATATGTAAGTCTTGGTAAGGGTGGGAGATGGTTTGGAGGATCTTGTCATTCTGGTGCAATGGACGCGATTGATGGGAATTTATTTCACAATAATGAATAGAAATAATCCCTATTAAGAATCCTAATTTTTCACTTTTCAGTTTTTCTTAAAAGAATTATACCTATTTCTGTAAAAAGGTTCAAAGAGATCTAACTTGCACTAATGTCAGTTTGTTTGGTTTGGGTTTAATGAAATGTTGAGATTGTAGAGAGAGCTTGTTGCAGTAGCAGTTTGCAGGCAACTTTGACACCTGTTTGATTTGGGCTTTTTTTCCATGGGACTAACTGCTGAAAACCCCGACTTACACAGGAATAAGAGAGAGAGTGA
The DNA here is from genome assembly GCF_014108415.1 of Molossus molossus. NCBI lineage: Eukaryota > Metazoa > Chordata > Mammalia > Chiroptera > Molossidae > Molossus > Molossus molossus. Next base: position 14,729,004 of record NW_023425344.1, on the reverse strand, counting down.
GAATTCATTTTCATTGTTTTATTATGCTCTCTGTTTTGTAAGAGTAGTTTGTCTCATGAAACACTAGATAGTTCTAAGATTCTTCCTTTTGTTGTTAAATTCACTGCTTTTGTTGTTAAATCAATGAAGGTATTTTTTTCTAGAAATTTCATCATTGATGCGTGTATGTGTGCAAGAACAGAATTATGAATTCTTCTTCCATCTCAACAGAGGTAATTTCGGCAGATTTTGTAGTATGTCTGTCTGTAGACTTCTGACAAATTGGCTAGATTTTATCACTTTCAACTTCAGCCTGCTGAAACGCTCCTTCCAGCACTGGAAGATTTTCACAAATTTCTGATTCAAATCTCTTCTTCCAGGGCAGCCAATTGACCAGTGTAACCCACAGCGGTCTGTAGCAGCCTTCTTAAAGGTGACCTCGGAGCCCCAGAGAAATAATTGACCTCGTCCATAAGGGCCCAGATAGCTGCCAGCTGACCTCAGTGAACCCCACCTCTTCTGAGAATATGATTCATTTTTCTCGTAAAAACATAGAACTTTTGCCCACTTTTCAACCCAGCCCTTCAAGATTCAATCTCTTTTGTCTGTGCAGAAGACATCTTTGTCTTCAACCTACTCCTGACCAAAACCACACAACAAGCCTGTGATTCCAAACCTTGCCCGGGTGAAAGAGCCCACTTTCAGGCAGTAGACAACAATCCCAGAACAATAGACTGTCTGTGATTTTGGAACAAAACAAAGAAACCCCATGACACATACCACTTCCTTCTTAATTAAAGCAGAAAAAAGAGTTAACGTTGTCATGTGTGGCAGGTAACACATCTGGAACCAAGAATCTGAGTGCCGAGTTTGTGTTGGCTGGTAAAACTGCTCCGCTATTGAGGCTATCAGTTGTATCCAAAAGTGACTCATAGGAGGCATTTTTTATAGACCTATTAACAAAAATAAGTTTAAGTACTGTCACCATTGAGAGAAAGTGGTGGTTCCATCCAGTTCGTGTTGAAGGAGAATAGGGTGCATTACTCTCTGAAATATGTTTGAAAGTATACCAGCAAGTTTGGAGAAGGTACTGTTATTGATAGAGTAAGCACTTCGAGTTTTTGAATTTGACCATTTGCAGATCATATGGTATTATGGGCTAATATATGTGCCTCAAAATTTGTATTTTGAGTCCTAATCCCTATTACCTTGGTAAGTAACTATCTTTGGAGATCGTCTTTAATGGGATAATTAAGTTAAATGAGGTTATTAGGTGAGCTCTAATGCAATAGGACTGGCATCCTTATTAAAAGAACTTAGGACCCAGCGCAGTGAGAAGCGCATGTGAAGACACAGGGAGAAAGCCATCCGCAAGCCATGGAGATCACCAGTCTGTGTACTTTGTTATGGCAGCCCTGGCAAACTACTACAGATGGATTCTCTAAGATTTTTGCATCCCGTGAGAGGTTTTTTGCTTGGCAATTGATAAGCATTCTTGGAGGAGGCTTCAAAATCAGGTGTTTCAGTTAAGTCAAATAGAAATTTTAGTGAAAGCAAAGCAAGACTTCTTCTCGTTCAAAGGTCTACAATTCCTGCTGTTTGGACATGATGATCACTGAATATGCTTGTAGTGACTGACTGTGGTGACTTCAAGAATTATCCTAGAAAACAAATGCGCACTGTGGCTTTGGTGTCCCGTCTTGCTTAAGAAGAAAGCAAAGCCAAGAGGTACCTACGCTTTATTCCACTGACTGTTTCCCAGTTAAGGTTATTCCAATGTAAATGCAGAAAAGCTTCTCTAATTATAATGGCAAGGTGCATTTTCTCTCGTTCTTATCAATGATAAATTATTTTAGGCCTCATGGCATAATGAATATTTTAACAAATTCTTGAATGGCTGGGTTCAATCAGCTGAGCGAAAGAACAAAAGGGAGCCTGTAGAAGACTGTGCTTTTTAAATGCCCTATGTTGGAAGGGGCCGCATCATTTCTGCTCACATTCCATGGGTAAGAACTGGTCACTTGGTCATACCTACATGCGGGAAGTCTGGGATACGTCACACTGCACAGCCCCTTCCAATTACAACTATACTGCAGTATATATATTATGTAATATAGTCCATACTATTTAATACTGTATGTTTTTATACCCAAAGCCCTTTCCATCATTTGCCCTTTAATCCTCACAAAAACTCACCAAGAAAGTTCTGTTTGTATTCCTAGAATATAGAAGACAAATTGAGATAGAGAAATTAAATAAGTTGGTTGCACTCACACAGCCAGGAAGTGACAAAGCAAGGTTTAACCCAGCCCAAGTAAGCATTATAGGAGACCACCTCTTCATGTCTATAAAGAAAGAAATAAGCACTTAAACTAGTGAAAGAAGTGTACAGTCTTTTTCAACCATCATGAAGCCTTAAAGATGAAATTTTCTTAGGAAAACAAGTCAGCTAATGACATTCTAACTTTCTGTCCAAATGAAGTATTTCTAATTTTTCAAGACTTGAGTAAACCCCATGTCTTAGTTTGTTCTGGCTGTTGTAACAAAGGCAGCATAGACTGGACGGCTTATCAGCAATGCATATTTATTTCTAACAGTTCTGGAGACTGTGAAGTCCGAGATCAGGGTGCCAGCAGGGTTCTTGTCTGGTGAAGGCATGCTTCCTGGTTCATAGACAGACTTCTATTTGTGTTCTCACAGGGTTGCAAAGGGGATAAGAGTTCACTGGGGTCTCTTTTATAAGGACACTAATCGCATTCATGATATCTCTGCCCTCAATACTTAATTACCTCTCAAAGACCTTACTTCCAAATATCATCACATTGGGAATTAGGCTTCACCATATGAATGCTGGGGAGATAACATGCATTCAGCCAATAGCACGCATCTCTTCCAAATATAGTCCTCTTACCTCTCTAGTGTTTGGGAATATCTTGCTCCATGTAACACCCATAGCACTCTGTACCATGCATCTGCTTCAGTTATAGATTTATTTAGTATTTTACTTAATGATTTATTCATCATCCATTAACCATCTTTAAAAAAAAATTTTTTTAATCCTCACCTGAGGATATTTTCTATTTATCTTCAGATAGAGTGGGAATGAGACAGAGAAGGAGAGAAAGGGAGAGAGAGAGAAACATCGGCATGAAAGGGACACATCAACTGGTTGCCTCCCACACGACCCTGACCAGGGCCAGAGATGAACTACAACTGAGGTACGTGCCCTTGGCTGGAATCAAACCTGTGACTCATTGTTCCATAGGCCGATGCTCTACCACTGAGCCAAATCAGCCGGGGCATTAACCATCTTTTATGTGTCTATTGTGTTCCAATTATAGTGTTAGGTACTGGTGATAATACTGAATATATCATGAATTGTGTTTCCAAAGTTTCAAAGTTTGGGGAAAAGACATTGAATAACTTATATTGCTGTGGAATTCTCTTATATGTGCTGCATTTCACCAATGAATATTTGGATTATTGCTTTTATTACTCCTCTCCCATTATGTCTAGAATGATAATAGATATATTATAGGAGCTTGAAAAAATGCCTATTTTTCTCAAACATACACATTTTATTCTTTTAAGCAATTTCATATATATCTTTAACTCACACGTATCTTTAAAACATATTTCAGCATTGGTTTGAAAATATACCAATGAACAAGACGCTCTATCAGACTTGAGGAAAGTTGAATTGCATAGCGTGGTCAACATTTTTTGTACCATACATATAACTGCTCCCAGGCTAGTCAATTTCTGTCAGTTGGAGTTTGAATAGAATTTTATAACAGGAACTGGGCTATTGACATTAAGAGAGAATGTCACATTTGCTCACCTTTGACTGAGCTCAAAATTGCTTGTATATTGCACCTAAGAACCAATACCAACTTTTTATGTGAAGACTAATATGAAGTACTTCACATTTATAATACACACACATAGCGCACACACACACACACACACACACACACACACACGCACACAGCCAGAATTGAGAATAGCTGTTTAATTATACATTCGAATCCAAAGTCTCAAAATGCATTCTTCCCAGAGTGTGGGAACATTTAATCATTACCCTAGCATGCATCAGTGGGAAGAAAGCTAGATATGATGTTGTTACACAATCAATTCAAGAAGTGATAAAAAACTCAACTAACTAGATTGTATTCAATGCATAACAACTTACCTGATTTTTCTCCTCACTGGAAATGATGAGGTTGTATAAATAGCATCAAAAACTCCAGTTTTGGTTCTCTGGATTTTGGGGCTTTTCTTTGAAAAATAAGATAACTCTATTTGAGTTTGAGTTATCACTTTTGTAATGAATGTCTGTTGGTCAAGTGAAAGGAAATGTAGATTCATTGATTTGTATAATCTTGGAGAAATAATCTTTTATCTTTACATATCTTAATTAGGAAGACAAATGAACATTTTGCTCAAATTAATGGAATAATTCATTACCCTAATCTTTACCTTAATTTTCTTATTAGTGATATTTCTTGTTAACACTCTTAGTAGGATAAAGTTATCTGTTAGAATTATTGTAGTTACTTTTCTGGAAAATAGAAGTCTTTCATAGCAATACAACTCTATGGATTTTCAGAATATTTACTCCTGTATTTTTTTATTCCTCATTTCCTGCCCAAAAGAATATGGTAAACATTAATATATGGAAAAAAAATTAAGTATTTTCTAAAAAAAATGTCTCCTGCCTTTGGGAGTTCTCAGGAAAATCTTCTACATCACAATTGAGGCCCTGTGGCCACCAGGTAATGCAGTTTTACCCCCATGAGATGCAGCAGTGAAGTGATGATGGCTGTGGTTTATTTTCAGCAGGATGTGGTAGGAGCCTCCAAGGTGGTACCCAGTGATCCCTCTCTTTGCCGTAACATGGAATCCTCTCCTCTTGAATGTACCAACAGCCTTTAACAAATGGAATATAGCCGATAGATGGGATGTCACTCCTGAGATGACTTTCCAAATGATTGTCATTGGAATCTAGAACTTTTAACATTTTTTTCTTTCAATATCTCATAGAGCAAGTAATTCCCGTTAAATAAGGCATACATCTCCAGATTAACAGGGCCCACTGTACGCCCAATGAAATGAAGGAAAAGACTCATACTGAGGCCTCTCATTAAGACAGATGCAGAACATTATCATTTAAGAGATCATTCTAAAACCTTCCAGACAGGACAAGACTAACAGGTCACATATGATCAGGAATTATAATTGCATCAAGCTTCTTCATTGCAACACTGGCAGATAGAATAAGACAATAGAGGAAATGCTTCACAGTCCTGAGGAGATGAATTCTAACTAGAATTACATCCTCAACAAAACTATAAATCAAGTCTGAGGGTGAAATAACATTTGCAGACACACACGATGTCCACCGATTCATTGCCCATGGCTCTTATTCAGGGCGCAGGTGCAGGCAATGGACAATAGAGCCCGAGATCCAGGAAACAGAGTTTCTGAGAGTAGAGAGAGGTAACTCGGAAGAGAAGGCTCATTTTGCTTTCTATGTGGCTGGCCAAGGTAGACCCGGTCCACACTGGAGCATGTGACTTGGGCTCCAGGAGAGGTGTCCCCAAGGAAAAAGGTGATAAAGTACTGATGTGTTGGCTGTGCTGGAAGTGTTTGGCCGAGTTGGAGGATGCAGCAATGATCAGTGCAGAGGATACCGCGCAAACAAACCCTTTTCTTCCTTAGAGGGAGGAGATGCAGACATTGTCTTTCACTGCCAAATCAAGAAATAGCAAAACAGCTATCGTGTGTTGAAATTAGGTGGTAAATATCAGAAGAATCAGCTAGAGTTGAATGTGATGACTCTGCAGTTTAGGAAGTGAGAGTGACAAGGAGCAGGAGCAGGGGGCTGCTTTGATTAAAATAACAGAATTATGCATTGATTAAAATAACAAGAAGTTCCCAGAACTCACATTTTATCAATGTTAAAATGCCTCACCTTAGTCTTCCTCCTCCCCGTCACACCCTTAAGACCCCGGAGCTTTTCCATTCTCACTCTTGATCAAGTCCATAGAGACTGTCTCTTTCCCCACTTCCTACTCCGTACCAGGAACGTTCTAGGAAAAGGGTTTTTACATAAACATGACCTCCTGTCTTTTCTCTTTTCCCTCACCGGAATTTCACATTCAGCTTCTGGCAGGGACTCAACATCAAATGGGGTCATTGGCAGGTCTCACGAGCGGTTTTTCCTCTCTTCCATTTCCGTGGTGGTTTGGAAACAATAGATCTCCCATCTAGACAGCTTCAGTCTTAGAACATGTTGGGAGTTTTTATTGCTTGGGTTCCATCTCAGCGTAGTCTCTACCCTGGAAATTGAATTGTCTCTTTGCTCATTTAGCCTTTTTAGTGAGATTTCACCTCATTAAGATGTGCTAAGGCGAGCTTGCCTGTCATTGATTTCTCCCTGAATTCCGGACAGCCAGGCAGTTAAACAAACACCGCTCTCCGAGTTCCTTTTCCGAATGCACCCCTGGGAGGGGATGTCCATGACGGCCCATGAAAGGTCATTTCCACAGCAGTTCTGGCTGCCCCCTGGGATGGGGGCAGGAAAAATGTACACAGGGGCTTTCGACCATGGATTTATTTTCCTAGCGTGGGTCCCAGAATACAGACTCTGGTCCAATTCCTCAGTCTGGTGTGAATTAGCAGGGGGATAGCTGTCCATTCTACTGCTCTGTTTCACATCTGAAGTCTTAGAAGGGCTCTGATGGGAGTGAGGGCTGACTCCTGGTGCAGCATGGAGGAGCGTTCAGCCTTGGCAAAGCAGGGAGAGCTTCCCTGGGCAGGCTGGTGTAGGCGCTGGCGTGGCATGGGGCGAGAAGGTTGCGTGGGGCGAGAAGGTTGCGTGGGGCGAGAAGGTTGCGTGGGGTGAGCGCTGCGGTAGGTGGAAGGACAGCTGTGTGTCCAATGACACTCACAACCACACCTGACGTGATCTCAGCGTCACAGAGCACTTCACAGCTTGGAACGCCAGCTCCGAGTGCGGGCTGTCAAACAGGAATCCGTCTGTCCTCGGAGCGTCAGCAGAGGCGGGGCCTGGGAAATGAGCACAATCCAGCTTCAGCAAATCTACCCTTAATTGTGCAAAAGAAAATCGACAAGTGGTCTATTGTAAATGCAGATTTTATTTAGGTGTTAGGTTTTGTAGTTTGTGTTGGTTTTATTGTATAAAATATGTAGGATGAGACTGGCTGGTGTGGCTCAGTGGTTGAACATTGACCCATGCACCAAGAGGTTGCCAGTCCGATTCTGGGTCAGGGCACATGCCCAGGTTGTGGGCCCGATCCCCAGGGAAGGGCATGCAGGAGGCGGTCAATTCATGTTCTCTCTCATGGATGTTTCTATCTCTCTCCCCCTCTCCTTTCCTGTCTCTCTAAAATCAATAAAGAAAAAGAAAATTAAAAAAATAAATAAAATAATGTAGGATGAGTAGCAGTGAAGTAGGGAGATATCATACATTTTAAAGTGACTAATCTGGTCACTTTACATATATTGTTTTAGAACAACCTTGAGAAAAGCTGTATAGGCTAGATAATGCATTTATTATTATAATAATTATAATTATTATCATTACCGTGTTAGTGGAAGCCCAAGCATAAATCAGAAGCCGCTAATGGACCTGGTCAACGTCACTGCCGGTGAAGGCAGAGGTGGGGCACGGATGAGTCTCTGCTGATGAGCCGTGATCTATAAGTCAGGGAAGTGTGAGCCCAAGTCTTTTTTCTATCATGTGATGGAACTCCTTTACGTCATTCACCTTCAAATGGGGCAAAATTATATATTCCAGAGAGTTGCTGGGAACATAAAATAAGATAGTGTTGGAAGTGTCCAGCCTAGGACAGCTTGAAGCACATGTTTAACAAATGGCAATAACTATCATCTCCCCGTTCCTGGGTCAGTACCATTTGTACTCTGCAGCATGTGAGTAGGAGTCCATGGGAAGCAATGAAGACTCGAGGTGGGGGCGGGGTGAGGAGCAGTATTTCGCTTGCTCAGGACTCATGTGCAACTGGAGCACGGGCATGATTCTGACGATGCTGTTGGTAAATCTCGGCGCTCTCTGCCCTGCTCCTCCCACTTTATACAGAAACCACGTAGGTTACTTGTCGGTGCAGATTCTAGATGGAATTTTAAATGTCTGTGTTTTTCAATGTGTCCTTTTTCTCTGGGTGATTCCATCAGAATGTGATAGTGGGAGGGGGAGCTCCGGGCCAGCAAGGCTGGATTGAAATCCTGGCTTTCTGCACCTTCTAGCTGCGTTATGTTGGAGACATTACCAAAGTAGTCCGTGCCTCAGGGTCCCCATCCATAACATTAGAATAAAACGAGTATCTGCTTATTGGATGGTTGAAAAGATCAAATGAATGAGTACATGTAAATCGCCTTTAAAGGGCCTGGTACAGGTTCAGTGTTTATTGAGTATTTATTATACACCAGGTCCTATTTTAAGCACTGAGATATTATCAGTGGTCAAGAGAGACAAAGTGTCTCTCTCCATGGGTCTTTAGTTCTAGTGTAAACAAATACGTAAGGCTAGGATTCTGGAACTCTGAGGTCCTCCTATGAGGATGCACTTTGATGGTCCTTGCTCAGAATGGAGCAGCAAATGTCCCTGTTCCTCCGGGTTTTGCCTGGTCATTCAGAACCCTGATAACATTTCCTGCAGTCTGTGTCCAGGCTTTAATTGTCTCCCTCAGGAATTGACTTTCCACAAGCTGATACTTATAACACCATGAGAAGGCACTTCTTTATAAGAATCATTTTGTGGAAGTCAGATAAACATGCATACTCCAGGCCAAAGATGAGAAATGTCTAGTTTCGAGTTTAGCACTAACATATGTGGGCTATCTACCTGCTTACTTTAGGAGAACGTAATCTTTGTATTATGAAGTTAGTGTCATGCTAAATGTACTTGTGGCTACATTACAGGCAAAGCCACTGCTTGACAAAGAAATGTGAAAGGAGATGACATCTAGTATTTTGAAAATCTAGCTCTAGGGGTCTTCCTTATTTCTCCTGTTGTAGCTTTATAACAACTGCACTCTACTATTAACTGCTGTATTTCCCCAACCCAGAGCAGTCCTATCCACTGAATTGCAGCCAGAAATCTGTCAATAGTTGAATTAAGAAAAAAAAAACCCACTATGCCCTGGCTGGTGTGCTCAGTGGTTAGAGTGTCAGCCCAAGCACTGAGGAGTTGTAGGTTCAATTCCTGGTCATAGGCACATAGCTGGGTTGCAGATTCCATCCCCAGCCCTCGCCAGGGCACATTCAGGAGGCAAACAATTGATATGTCTCTCTCACATCAATGTTTCTCTCTCTCTTTCTTTCTCCCTCCCTCCTGCCCCTCCGCTCTCTCTTTAAAAAGCAATAGAAAAAGATATACTCAGGTGAGGATTAACAACAGTAACAGCAACAAAGAATAAAACATTGCATTTACATTCTTCCCATTAGCACACATGAAGATGAACAAACTCACAAATAACTTTAGATCACACTAACCCTGTCACTGATGAGCTCATTCTGTGTAGACAATAGACATCTCAGTTTTAGAAGAAGTGGAACCTTATTGGATAATTGACAGGCAGAGTCCCAAGGAGACATTCTTTCAATAGCACACTACCACTTCCTCTGTGTCACCTGTCACACACAGAGCAAGAAAGTATGCACCATAATAGCAGAGAGCCAGTGATACCCTGTATGTAATAGACTCTAATTACTTAATTTCATCTGATTTGCATATCATATGATGTCCCAAAATGCAGAATGCATATATCTATCTGGAAAGATACTCTTTGGCCCTCCCCAAACATGCAGAAGGATTTAGAACCATTCAAAACCCTCTACTCAGACTTCTAATTTGGAATATAATAAGCCCCTTCATAGTAGCCATTTATGGTATTTCTTGTCAAAAATCCCTTCTGGGAAATGCATGCCCATTCCTTATCCTGCATCTCAGTCTATATGTTCATGGATACATTTTTTATAATTTAGCATAAATCTAACCCCAACCCCCATTAGACACATCCACAATAGTTGAGTTAAAATCTGAGTAAAGTGTTTTGCTTTATTAACAGAGGGGCTGATATTTTACCAGTAGGCACTAGTAAGTCTTTACCAAAAAGCTTGTACTATTCTGAGAGCTAAATATTTTGAATATCTCCCTAGGTACTCTTGCAGCTCTACCAGCTACTTACACACCATCATGTATTCATTCGGACCATAGAGGTACATTTTGTGTTTCCAAAAAGTTAAGAATCTTATTAGTTTAACTTTAGAGAACACATCATTTGGGGGGAAATGAATGATTCTGTGTTGACTGACCACTGTGGCACCGCCATCCTCCCTCCAACTCAGTACACCCCAGGGTCACGCACTGATGCGCTCTAACGGGGACAATGTGTTGGTGTGACATTGCCTATTGATCCACTTTGAGGGCCATCGGAAGTCACTGGCTTGCTTTACTGAACATAGGTTTCTTCTTAATTAAGCCTAACTGGTACTCTTGAAACAGCACACTCCTTAAATTTAAAATGGAGTGTAACCAAAAGAAAGGATGGCATGATTGAGTTTCTAAGTCACAACCCCAGTAACAGAAGAACCTGGCAAACTCATGTGCTTCAAGACTTGTTTTTCAGACCCTGTATTTTAGGACTGGAACATAAGAAATCCTAGCTATTATTTGCAAGGGCTAACCACATTTCAGACTTTGTTTTCGGACATACGTTAACTTAGTAACGCACATAAGCCTCTGTGAAATACTTACATTTATTATCTCATTTTTACAAATGAGAAAACTGAGACAGATGAGTTAAGTAATGTTTATATACCATTTAACAGGTGGTGGACCTGTGATTCAAACTCAGGTCCCTGGCTCCAGAGACCATGCTTGTAACCATCACTGTATGAGCCTCAATATAAAAGTCTTTCTTTGAAAGCCAAACTATTAAAAGGGTATTCTGTTCACTCTAACTTTTTACCTCTTACTGTACTGAGCCTACAATTGTCCTTGGGTATCAGCTGTATGTGTTTCAGGGCATAATCTAAGCCCAACTGAAATATAAAAATTAACTGTTGCCTGTCCCTATCTGTCCTATGGCCTGAACTCATGGGGCCTTTTCTAGTTCAGCTTATGGACGGAGAGGAAGGCCCTTCCCAAATCAGTCACTTTGGGATGAATGTCATGCTTGAACAGGAATCAAATAAACTCCAGGAGGGCAGAATGGTTGTATCTTTCTCATAATTGGATTCTCAACAGCTGGAACTGAGTTTTCCTCATGACTGATGCTTATAATTGCCTCAATGTATGTGGGCCAGCAGCCCCCAAATTCACTTGTTGAAATCCTAATCCCCAGTGTGATGGTATTAGAAAGTGCAGCCTTCGGAAAGTACTTAGGTCTTTGGGGTGGAGTCCAGAGTTCTCTCACCGTCTTTCCACCATGAGAGTATAGGAGGAGTTGGCAGTCTACAGCCTAGAAGAAGGCTCCCCCAGAATCCAACCATGCTGGCTCCCTGCTCTTGCACTTCCAGACTCCAGAACTGTGAGAAATAAATTTCTATTGCTGACAAGTCCTCCAGTCTATAGTATTTAGTTACAGCAGTCCAAGCAAGGACAAGGCTCAAGGAAAAGTAATTGAATACATGAATGTAACTTAAACTCTTCACCTGGGGAACATCAAGTCTTGAACACCCTTGGCTGAGCATGAGTGTGCTGAGAGGATGAGTTGTTTTCTTTCAAGGAATCTCAGGAGCCCGCACCGAGATCTGCCATAGCATCAGGGATAGCATTAAAGAGATTTAATATCAGGTGCTCTCGCTGGAGATGACGTGGCCCTGCCTGAGCTTCACACTGAGTGGAGGAGACTTTCTTTTGTCTCCCAGTAAGCCTTGAATTGCCACTGCTAGGTTCTAGCATAACCGTGGGGCCGGATGCCACCAGGTGATGCCGATCTTGAGGAGCCAAACTAGAGCAAAACAACACAGGGCAGTAGAAAATGAGGCCTTCTGGTCGACTCATCATATCATCCAGTGCTCCCTCAGTAAAGGCATTATTAAGCCAGGCAGACCTATTTAATCTAAGCAGGGCTTTAATGTAATTTTTAAATTAAATTAAGTTCAGGGGAGGGAGGAAAATCTATGAACGTTAATGGCTTCTCATTTATCTGGCCATATAGAGATGGGATAATTAACTTTGGAAATATGAAAAAAAAAAAAATGAAATTTGACTATTTGTGTCCCGAATTGCTTATAAGGGTCAGGGTGGTTGAGGTTTGAGTCAGTGATACCAAGATGGCAAGTACTGCATTGACTTCAAAAGCAATCGAAATGACAATGATTTCCAGTGAGTCAAGTTCAGGAAATAATCAAGACAGTTTCCCAGCTCTTGAGTGCTCTCAAACTTTTTGGACTTAAATTTTTCTTCTGTTTCACAGAGGTTTTATATGCCTGAAAACTCAGAGTTACTAAAATGGGAAGGTCCCACAGGAATTCAATGTCTTTCTCTTCATCATGATTCATCTTCTTTAGCAGCCTAGACACATCTTCTTTCCCTGAAATCGTATTGGAAACTGGGTTTTGAAACCTATCACACCTAGACAGGGTCGTTAGATTTCACATTCTAGTCTTCTGCTAGGGTTTTGGTAAATTTGGTAGTGTGGCCAAATTTATCATCGTGCTGTACGATCTTCTGATCATCACAGCAGGGTGGCCAGAGACGATGAAGTGCCCAGATGACGTTGATCCCAGACCTTAGGTGATAGCAGCCTCCTATTCCTATTTTTCACGTCCAGCTTAATGTGCTACTACTGGGAATTTGTTAACTCAGCAGCATTGATCATGATTCTGGTTTTCTTTTGTATGAATACAACAGACTCTTCCAGGTCCTTTCAATCAATACATAAAATAGGGAGTTCGGTAGAAGGGAGAGGAATCACGTTAGATTGATGACTTCTGACTTATGGTGAAGTTTGACTAGGAATATTACAGTCATAATGCTCAGAAAGCATTAAAGGCTGTCTGAGACCTCCTTACCTCGGAGCAAAACATTTCCAAATAATTCAATGACATTGCTCCTATACGTCATCGCTGCTCTTTCATTTTTTTCACCCAGAAAAGACACAAGAAACATTCGAGTCTGTCAAGATCAGTGTTCCTTAGAAGATAGACTTTTGTGGGCAGGGGAAATGCAAATCCATCGCAGGGGTAGCAGGAAGAGTAGAAGAGAAAGGGACATTGGAGGCCTGTCTATCTCACCAGAGAGTGGACGCCCATTATTCTATTTAACCTCCCTTATAAACAAAGGGGTTCTGACCTTCTAAGAAGAGGAATGTGGGTGGCAGTGGTTTGAAAGCTTGAGGCTCAAGGTCCTGATCGGGCCGAAGGTAGCAAATGTAGTTCCAGACTGAGGTCTGTGTCACTCAAAAGCCCAGGGTTTATTCTTTTTTCTTTTTTCCTCCCAACAGGCCACGATTCTCTTTTTGGGGGTAGAGGGAGTTGTTTATACAGTAATGAACTACATATTTGTTATGGTCTATAGTGGGTACTTCAGTGGAAGTATCCCACAGAATGAAATATTAAGGTATTTGGTTTGATTTCTCTTCTTAGCACTCTTTCTTTATAGGAAAATAAAATAAGACTTGAAGGAGCAAGTTTTAAAGGGAGAGGAATTGCAGGAGTTTATGGGTACAAAGGCATTGGTGAGATGAAAACGAGTTGTGCAGCGTAAGAAATGGTAAATCTGGTTTCGGTATCGTTAGGAAATATGAAGAGAGAATGATCTGTGTTCCGGCGCAGCGCAGAGTAACACGAGGCCTCGCAGTTTCTTCTTACCTGTCCCGTGTACGCTCCAGGACGAGAGCAGAGATGGAGTACCATATTGGGAAGAACATAACTTTGGAGACAGAAAGACAGGTTTGAGTCGGGACCCACGCTGCCTAGCTCCTGGTGTCATTTTCTTAATCTCTCTGAACTTCAATTTCTTTTTTTTCAATCCTCACCTGAGGACATCTTTCTATTTATCTTCAGATAGAGTGGGAGGGAGGGAGAGAGAGAGAGAGAGAAACATCGATGTGAGAGAGACACATTGATTGGTTGCTTCCCGCACAACCCCGGCCAGGGCCAGGGACCAAACCAGAGGTGAGGTATGTGCCCTTGACCAAAATCGAACCCAAGACTCTTTGGTCTGTAGGCTGAAGCTCTAACCACTTAGCAAACTGGCCAGGTCTGAATTTCTGTATTTGTTACACGGGCATGATAACCCCTGTCTTGTGGGGATGATGTGAAGATTAAATGTGCTACTGCATGTAGAAAACATTGTGCCTGGCACAGAGTAGGCATCGTGAAAAACATTAGATCACCATGGTCTGCTTAAATGTTTATTAGTAAAGAAAATATAGACGGAGGAAAAGATAGAAGGAAGGAGTTGAAACAATGACGCGAAAACACGTGACTCTTCCTAAGGAGGCCACACCCTTTGCATAGTTAAAACCCTTTTCTATTGCACCTGGTTTGTCTGGTCACTGGAAAGTCCATAATCTAAAATGTCAGGTTGTCTGAAACATCTGTCACTAGCACTTTTTTGCCTCTCTTTTTTTTTTCCCTCTCACCTGAAGACATTTTTGCATTTATCTTCAGATAGAGCAGGAAGGAGAGAGGGAGGAAGACAGAGAGAGACACATCAATGTGAGAGAGACACATCGAGTAGCTGCCACCCACACAACCCCAACTGGGGCCAGGGACAAACCACAACCGAGGTACGTGACCTTAGTGGGAACCGAACCTGGAACTCTGGTCCACGGGCCGACGTTCTAACTGCTGAGCCAAACTGGCCAGGGCTCTTTTTTGGCTCTTAAATGCTTTTTTAGAAAATGGCATTTTAGGAGGCAGAGATGGTGAGGAAACTGGGAGCAGGGGATGAACCGAACCAAATTAAAGCTCACATGTAGCACCATTTTCTAAGAGCAGCTCCGCTCCCCGAACCCCGTTGAGGAGCACATGGGAACCGGAGGCTTGCTCAGCTGGCCATCTCCTTGTTTACATTCCGAGAGATGGCCACTCAGGGCAAATGCGTCAGAGAGAGTTATTGCTGCAAGGGGCCTGAGCCAAGGTTCCTTTCTGCTGTTACATACCATCACCGCCTTGCAATCATTCCCAAGGAATTTCACATTCAAATGCTTTTCTTTCTCCCTCTCTCCTTGGCACAATGTATGAAATCATTCCAGGAGGGAGAGCACCTTCTGTGAGTAGATTAACCTGAAATGTGATAGAAAGAGATGAAAAATAATAGAATGACATAAAACCTGACCACTTCTGGAAATGAGGTAGGTTTTATGGTGCACTTAGGGACGGGTATTTAGGACCTTCTGAATGCACTACCCAAGAAATGACTCACTCCACTTAGTGTGGACACCTGGAAATCTCAGTCCAGACATCATGATGACAAAGTATAATTTTCTCAGGCTGTGGTGTTCACTCTGACTCAGCTAACACAAAACCTACCGCGTTTCCCTCACTTCGGTCATGACTAACATGGATGCTGAATTGGGAGTTGTTACGCTGTTCCTTCAGAGAAGTGACTAAGGTTGTTGTCCTCAGAAAGGGTATGTTTGGCATGACACAGGTACCAAAACAAACAAATGCCCACTGTTAGCCGTGCAAGTGGAATGCTGTTCAGTATTGCATATGGAATTCCTTGGGGGCCACACATTGTATAATGGTTCTTCAGCTTCCTTGCCCATGTAGTAAAGTGTGTTTGGAACTGGTATCAAAACACCTGAACACTAAGTCATTTGAATTGAGACTAATAAAACTCTCCATAAAACAAAACGTGGCCAGAAACCTTTCTAGTGCCAATGGTCCTAAATTTAAGAGATGGGTTTGTGTTGTCTCACAGACATGAGTGTATGTTATGACGAGATAATATTTTTCAGATTTCTTAAAGCTATTCTTGCCTTTCAGCTAGTTAAAAGCAAAGGATTCATTACTTTGAAAATGAACCAGTTAAATTCAAATAACCAGTTTCTAAGTAGTCATTATGCAGAATAAGAAGACTCTGAATTAATAGAACCACTCATTGGGATATTCATAACTAATGTAGAAATACAAATTTTTGAGTATCTGATAATATTTGATTGAATTACTTATTTACAAAAAATTTATTTTTTTCCCAAAGCCTGGCATAGTAGGTACTGATTAAGTCTTTACTGAAAGAATGAATGGATGAACAAAAGGAGAGAAAATATATTAATTCTTTTGAAAAGAAGTCAGCTATATGAGTCTCTTGACCTTGAAGGAAGGCAAATTTATGTTAGAAAGGGTAACTTCTTCTTTGTTAGAACAAACACCATATGGTGGTCTTTGGTAACGGAAGACATGTGGCCTTAGGTATGGCCTGAAAGTAATTCTCCGCATGACAAAGTCTTGGGAAATGTGTTGCTACTCATAGCTGCTCTAGTGAAGGTGGAGGGGGCGGACGAGGGCTTAGACAGGATGACAAAGAGAAGAGATTGAAACTAGAAGAGAAGCGTGAGACGTTTGGCAGGAGACACGCTCCTAGCAAGGAGCATGACCAACGCAGAGTTCCTCCCTGATGAGAATGGATTTAAAATGTTAAGGGAGTAAACTCCAGTATTCAGACTTAAATATGCCATCCCTGTGCCCGGCTTAACTCCTTTCTGTTACCCCAAATTTATTCTAAAGGCGGCTACTCTCGGGAGGAGCAGGGTAGTTTGTTTGTGGAGGATGGAAGAACGTTAGTGCTTTTCGGTATGGGGCAAAGTAGTCAGCCAATGGTGGAAAGGGAAAGGCTGAGAGCTACAGAGGAGGCCATAGAAGGTCAATCCTCAGAAACCGTTAGACACAGGAAATCTGTGCAAAGCAAACCTAGAGGAACCTAAATCTACTTTGAATCTTGGGAAGGCTGGCCTAGGTGTAGGAAGGAGAGTCTGCTTTTCCCCGCCACAAACATCCACCAACCTTAGTGCATTTTGTCCCTAGCAACGACTTGTAATCATCCCATCCCAGGAAGATCTAATGAAAAGCCCAGATCAATACAGTTAATCACTGCCAAGGATCCAGGCTCTGGCAGCAAAGTATATTTTCATTTGATTTCCATTTAATTAACTAGTAGCTGATGAATACATTTTGTTACAGTTGTCTAGAAGTAGGAGTTCTAAATGTTCTGATGCTGAGTTAATTTTGGCTAAAGTATACCTTCTATTTTATTTGGATATATGATTATGAAGTAACTCCTGAATTCGAACTCTGAGAGTTTATCATCTTATGGTCTATTTAGCAAGTCATCAGTTTCTTTTGGTCACTACTTCATGCAGAACGCATTCAAGTGTTAAAATCTCTCTCGCAAGCTTGTGTCTAGTTTCCATGAAGAAGCTGACAAAGAGTATTTTATATGGACTACTTAATCCTGAAGTTAGGGGGAAATGACAAGAGATGGTACTTGTGCGCATGCATGTGTGTGTGTGTGTGTGTGTCAGAGTGTCAGAGGCAGGCTCTCTAGTTGTGGGAACCATGGATCCAGGTTTCATTCTTCTGTTTGCCATCGAGTCTACACAGAGTATGTACTTAATACATGTCTACTAACTTAAATAAAAGCAGCAGAGTTTTCAATATAGACGATGTCACTGTTTCTTTTTGTGCAGGGAAATCCCCACAGAGGTTTGCTTATCTGCCATGATAAGTTGAGCCTGATCAGTAGATGAACATTTCTTGATAACAATAAATTTTACGGAGACAGTTATTCATTTGGATGTCTCTCCAATGTCTTCCCAAACAGAGAGTAATACTTGATCAGTGACGTAGCCAGTGCAGGTCTCAATACCAAGAAAGTAGACAAGGTCTTACTTTTCTAAGTTTCTTTGTCTCTTTTGAGTCTAAACTTATCTTCACACTGAGGCATCTTTCTGGTGGAAAGAAGCACTTAAAACTCTATTTTGAACAGCATCAAAAAGATGCTTTCTTTATAAAATTTTAAGTATTTTAGCTCTAATTAGAGCTCTTTTATTCAGTGGGGATGGAGTTCAAAGAGCTGTTCTCACCTCGAAGTGGTGAAGCCATGACACTCTGAGTATAGAAGACTTTGTAATGAGCTTCTCCCCTTGGCGTACAGCTGCCCTCGTGTCTTTTCACAAAGCAGTTTCTAAAAAAAAGGAGTGAGGAGAAGTGTAGGGATATGTCTCAAAAAAATGTAAAATCATATGTTTAAAACTATATTTTTTACACTCTTTGAGACCATCAGAACCTTGGTTGGCCAGCTCGCCATATGCAGATTTCTCCAGTACCTTCCTGTTGCGTTTCTAATGTGCTACTCACCACAGGCCATGTAATTGCAGACTTTATACTACATTATCCACTCTGCACATGAGGCGGGTAGTAAGACAATGGAAAACAGACTCTGTAAATGCATAGTGGATGCTAATAGGAATTCCCACTCAAATTATGTTGTATTCCATTGTTGAACATCAAGCTGTGTTATTGAGAAGCTTCTGAGAACTGATGTGGGAACTGGAAAAATAAGACAGAAGTGTAACTAATCAACCAGGAGCTAAGAAGATATTAGGACCCTTAGTAATTGCATCTTTTCATTTTTAATTCCTTAAAATTTTGCAGATAGTTACATGACAGGTGTAATCATTTCTACTTATTTTGCCAGAAGTCTAGAAGAAAGACCGAGGGCGGCATGATTACTTTTGTAGCAGATGGCAGGCCGGGTCATTTTAGCTATCGAACTGCTTGCCAGTTTGTTGTTCTAATGACCAGACCTCCAATCCCTGCTCCTAAATACCATCATCATACCGTGCTAAAACAAAAGAACAACAACAAAATCTTAGAGAAAAAAAAAACAAGTAGATTGATTTTTATATTTCGAAAGAAACAATTGCCTGGGCTGGACATGAATCTGGAATTTCTTCACCATCAGTCAAGAGACTCAGAGTTAAGAAAAAATAAATTGTTGGGACATTTTGAGAATTTTAAATCTTGACTAATTGATTATTATCTCCATAGATCAAAGGTGTTCAATATTTTTTTTAGACTTAGACTTATACAGAATTATGTTCTTTGTTCATCTTGCGAAGAGTTTGAGAGAAAATAATCGAGCTTATACAGAAAATTGTATACCATACACACAAACACAACACGTGTGTGTATTTGTATACATTGTGTGTGTGTGTTTCTTCGCTAACTTTATGCTTTTCTTCCTTCTCTAGACCAAAGATTCCCAGTAGTATTTGCCATCATGACATTGGTTTACCTTCACAGCCTTAAAAGCACCCAGGTGACGTGAACTCTACAGAGATCAGAGTAATTAAAACTTGTGGTCCCAGAACTGATCAGGGTCCCAGAGCCTCCCAGGGGACAGATCCTGTGCACGTCTTCCCATAACCACATTTATTTTTTAAAAATGATACATATTTAATTGAAACCAGATGGTAAATACTAGTAAACATATTCTGGTAAAGGAAATAATCTGTACACTAAAATACTAATTTAAATGGAAAAAGAGGGAACAGTTAACCTAGCAATACACTCAAGGCTCCTTTCTGCTAATCAGTTTCTTTTTAAATGAGGTCTTCTAAACCTCTTCCCCTGTCTTTTTATCTTCCGAGTCAGACATCATGACTTAAAGAACCTGTGCAGGTACTTGAAGCGTTAGTGACTCACGGTCTTAAGAATATTCTCTGGCTCTTTGACTCTTGGAAACCTGATTTTGTTCCAAACTTTGAGCAATTCTGCTGATGTCTCTTGCAAAGTCCCTCCATCTGTTCCCGCAGGCACTGGGTTCTGTTTAAGTGCTGACTCTGCCATCTCAGGTAATATGACTTTGCTCGTCCTGTCTTGCTGCCAGTCCCCTCTTTTGATCATGTGTTCCCTCAAAATCAAAACTGTGATAAACAACAACAACAACAAAAAGCACACACACACACAACACACACACACACAACACACACACAACACACACACACACACACACACACACAAACAATGAGAAATGACCTCTTATCCAAGTGAACTAAGTTCAACTTAAGCTCAAACATTTCTCCATGTGACCCAGTGATTCAAATTTTGTCCCTAGTTTACATTCTTATCTCTGGCTCCTCATCTTATTTCTATGTGCCCTCAGACATCATTGGTTAGGAAGGGTTTCTATACCTTATGTTGGATTTCCTCATTCCTTCAAGAAACCATCCACAAACCTCCCCTCAGCAGCCTAGGATCTGGCTGGGTGGACTTCATTTTGCTCCCATCACTCAGTGTTCTAACCACGTGCCCTGTAAAATAACTGACTGTCTTATGGTCGGTCGTCCCTCAAGGGCAACATTTTCAGAGAGCAGGCACTGTGTCTTACGTTTTGCTGTATCCAGAGCTCCTAGAAAAGTTCTAGCATATAGAACCACTCAGCTGAACTCAATTTCATTCAATCTGGCCTTTCTCATAATTTAAGACATTTAATAACATGCCATTGCTTTTTACTAAAATGAGTACTGCCTTATTTTTTTAATGAACACTTTAAAATTATGGTATATGAACAGCCAACCAATCACACCAACAAGAGTTGCTGCAGAATCACAAGGCAGTGTTTTATCTATTTATAGCTGGACAATAAATTCTGCCCTCCAGTGCGGTTCAGTGGACTGAGCATTGTCCCGTGTTGTGGGCTGGATCCCCTGTGGGAGGTGTGCAGGAGGCAGCCAATCAATGTTTCTCTCTCACATTGATGTTTCTATCTTTTTCACTTTCCTCTCTCTCTAAAAAAAAATAAGTAAATAGAAACATGTCTAAAAACATCAATTCTAAAGGTAGGTGGAAGAGGGGCTGGGCTGAGCCTCTTGTGGGGACAGGTATCTCTCAGGAAGGTAAGAGAGCAGGCTGACTCGCCCTTCTCTTTCCAAGTGTCCTGGTTCTACGGTCTTAGATATAGAGTCGACTTTTTTAAGGGGCAGACTTCAAAAGGAGTTGAAGAAGCAAATCAGTAGGGAGGAGGGAACCAAGGAAAATGCTGTGACGGTGCTGTGCCCTTTGCCACAGGGACATCCGGTAGACTGGCTCTGACATGGCTACACACAGGAGGAGTTGGCTTCGTTGTAAAGCTGGTGGGTGTTATCATTCTTGGCTGGATGGCCCTCAGCTCAAGCTCTGCATTTGTCCTTACCTGGGCCTTCTCCACAGGGGTGAATACGCATCAAGAAATACGGGAGAACTTGACTCCTGGAGCTGTTGCCCAAAGCTACCGGGCCAGGGGCTTCTGAAATGGTTTTATTTGGTGTTTATAAGTCATTGCGTGGCCCTCATGATGTCATTGCCTACAACTCAGAGTTTGCTTCTTGGACCTGCTCTGGTGTAACCTAAATCAGTCACCCACAGTTTGTCAGTGTAGACGGCATGGTGTGAAATGCCCTGCCCACCCTTTTAACGTTTTTTTTTTTGTTGTTGTTTGTTTTTTTACTTTATTGATTTTTTAGAGAGACGAAGGAAGAAGAAGAGAGAGATAGAAACATTGATGAGAAAGAACATGGATTAGTCACCTCCTGCATGCCCCCTACTGGGGATCGGGTCCACAACCTGGGCATGTGCCCTGACCGGGAATCGAACCAGTGACAAGCTTGGTGCAGGGGTCAATGCTCAACCACTGAGCTACACCAGCTAGACTCACCCTTTTAATGTTATTATGAGTAATAGTAATATCATATTAGGATATTATAATAATATGTGTGAAACTTAGTGATCTAGACTGTTCTATATCCCAGTTCATATTCATGGCAACCATTTTTGCTAAGGACCTTTGTCTACCCATTTTACCAGCACTCAGCATGTAGCTAAGCTTTGAAGTCTCATTCATCTAACGCTACAATTTGTGTTCCTCCTACCCATCACCATATATAGACTGAAAATGTTTCTCTTACCCGGCATGACTTGAGAACGGTTCTGCTACTATGCAATCAGTCTTGTAACAGTTCTTCATCTCTCATTACCTTGTGATGGCTTGTCTGGAACAGTGTTTAAATCATGTCCTTTACTAAGCTCTTTTTCTATTTGACAAGCATGAATTTACCCACCAAGAAGCCAAGCAAACAAGAAAAATACAAAAAAATGTCAGAGTCAACTAGAAAAAGTTTAGGCTCTGGTTAACATAAGAGAATCACCCCCGCCGCCCTCCACAGCTTGCAAGTGTGTAAAAGACACGCTAGTGCACAACCGGTGGTCCTGCTCGCCGATGGACTATGTTAGTCTCAATCTAATGATGAATAAAGTTAAGCTCAAAGATTATTTACCAAAAGTATGACGTTCATATTTTTAAAACGTAGGTATTACATGCTTACTAACAAAGCATCTGCTCTTCTGGACATTTGTGCTAGTGACTGAGGATAGAATGTAAGGAAAGAAACAAGCAAATGGGATGGGGTCAGGTGGCGCTGATGGAAATGGGAAGGGGAGGGACGGGATTTCGAGCTGAGATCTGAAAGGTGAGACTGTCCTGCTGTGTGAAAACTTTGGGAAGGCTGAGGCGAGCAGAAGAAAGCCGAGTTCAAAGGCCCTGGACGGACTGGACTGGTAAGTCTGAGGACCAACGGCGGGAGGAGAACAAGGTAGTTAGGGAGGAGAGTGGTGGGAGTCTCTACCCAGGCAGCAAGGCAGGACCAGATGTGAAAACCTTTTGGAGGACAAAGATTTTATTCTCCATGAATAGGACCATGAAAGATGTTAATCAGGGAAATGAACAGAATAAGAGCATGTGTATTTTCCCTCAAAGCTATCTTAAACATGTGCAGGCTCGGTGCCTGGGTCCGGTGGAAACTGTAGCTTTCAGTTCTGTGCCACACTCCGCTTTGTCTACCAAGGACATGTCGGTGCAAGTCCATTAGGCTGCAGCTGCTCTGGCTACTTTTTATTTCTCAGATGGAAAAGGTTCATTCTCGCTGCAGGGCCTTTGTGCAGCACATGCAAAATGCCTGACATGTAATGACTTCTTCTGGCTTGGCTGACTCCTGGTCATTCACTAGGTCTCTGCTGGAATGTAACTACTGCAGGAAGGACTCTCTTATCCTCACCAGTCTAGATGTTGCTCTGAAGGCACTTTGTATATGTGGTTGACATCCACAATCAATTGATTCTAAGTAACGATGACCCTTAGTAATGTGAGTGGGCCTCATACAATCAGTTGAAAGGCTCTAAGAGCAAAGCTGACGATTTCCCTGAGAAGGAGAAATTTTACCTGAAACTGTAACATGACCTCCTGCCCAAGAGTTTCCAGCTTTTGCCCTGCCCCACAAATCATGGGAGCCAGTTCCTTAAAATGAGAGGGAGAGAGAGAGAGAGAGAGAGAGAGAGAGAGAGAGAGAGAGAGAGAGAGAAGATGGGGAGGGGAGGTGAAAAGAAAAGAGGAGAGAGGAAGATTTCAATGAGGAAAAGAAGAAGCTAACAGGGTTTCTGTACAATGCAAACCCACACTTTCATATAGGTTTAAATCAAACACAGAGGTCATTGGTATTCAAAGGTCACGAGGGCTTCAGTTCACAAGAAAGACCTCCCTCTTACAAAGGGGAGCTGGCTCAAAGGAGTGACAGGCCAGAGATGAGGGCCAGGTTCTGTCCATTTCTCTTTTAATGCCTTTTTCTGTTGTGTTTTATTTTTTCCATTTGCTTTTCTTGCTCATGCTACAGAATTGTGCAGCATTTTTATATGAGCCAAGGAGCACCAGCCTAAAGTTGCAGGCATTGTCAGGAAAGCCTTTGAGATTAAGATATGCCCAAAGCAAATTTCCTAGTTTTGCAGAAGTCAAAAATCATCTATTAGAAAGAAAAATTAAGCTAAGTTATATAGAATTGGGCCATGCCTTATCAATCATGAGAACTGATGCTATTCTTCTCAAGATGCTTTCAGAAATGGAGGGAAACTTTTTGAACACACAAAAAAATGTAAATTATTTAACAGGTTTCAGTTTGTCTCTGGGAGGGTCACGGTTTTCTGACAGTGCCCTGGGAGGGACAACGCCCTGTGCTGATTCTGGGCTTCGTGCCATGACGGATCCATGATTACTTGGGCTGTCACCGTGCACCCATGCTGCTGAAATTCATCTACCAAAATAAGAATTAGTATAATTTATGGTTTTGTTTTTTCAATGGGGACAAGGAAAAAATTGATCAAGTAGCAATCTATCAGTCTTGCTCAAGGCCTTGCTGTATTTTTCCTCCTTAAATTAAAATGAAAACCATGGAGTGTATTGATTGAAAATCTTCCGAATTCTATTTAATTCCCAACTCTGCCTCAGAAACGGTGATCACTTTTAAAGGAGAAATTGACTGCTTGTTAGCTGTTTTCACGAGGCTGTTTCATTTCTTACTTCCCCTCATTATCTCTGCTTGATCATCCAGGTAAATTGGGTTGGTTCTACTATTTGTACAAGTCCAGCTTGGGCCTTGTTGGAAATAAACAATATTTATTCAATACCCTTGGTGTACTTGCCTGGATACATCCCCTACAAGGCCCACAGAAAAGACAAATACAATCTCTGCTTTCATTAACTGCATTCAAATGGTACAGCTATGCCTATATTTAAAAATCAAGATCACAAAAGGTAAAATGACAGCAGAGTCTGAAGATTTGGGTCCTAGTCTTGCTTTTTTCTCCAAGTAGCTGTGTAGGGTTGGGTGGGCCTCGGCACCTGTCTGAGCCTCGGTTTACTCAGATCATGTCTGTGACTCCTCGGTTAGCATGCTGTGTTCTCAGGGCAAGTGTTATAAGAACCAACATAGGAAGGTCATGTTGCTTGGGAAAAGCTGGCCAAACACAACTACATAAATGTTTATTGAGCACTTACTGTGTCCAAGGTACTGTGTGTGTCACTGAGGCAGTATCAAGTTATGTGGAATATACATGCTTCCTTGTCCCTAAGGAGATCACAGGACAGTCCTGAGGATGCAAAACAGACTGGAAGTCTGGACTAAGGGTCTGATCTCTGGAGAGTATTTGAACCTTTTCTTTGCCAGTTAACTGACTGTGAGGAGATAATGTATCTAATTATCCTCTTAGGATAGTGTAAAAGTCCCTACCTCAAGGGCTTATTGAAAAGATCAAGTATTTTAATTCATTTAATGGCAAATATTTGAGGGCCTACTCAAAGCCAAAGACTTTAATTGGTGCTTGATATATACGGGTGAACAAAATAGACAGAGATACCTGCACTCATACAGTTCAATTTCCCGGGAAGCGAGACGGACACTAGACTCTAGATGTAATAAGGAAGTGAATTAGCCAATAGGCGATGAACTGACCAATGATTTGGGGGGAAACAAAAAGTAGACGAGGATAAAGGGAATCTGGAAATAGGGATGAGGCTGCCTTTTAAAATATGGTCCTCAGGGAAGGCTGCAGAGAGGAGGTTCCGTCTGAGCAAAGGAGGTTAGGAGGATCGTCAGCCTGTGTTGTGGAGGGAGCGATGCAGGGACAGAGAACAGCCCACACAGAGCCCCGCGGCTGCAGCAGGCCCCCCACCACTGAAGGAAGAGCAGGATGGCCGGGCGACGGGGACAGTAGGTGATACAGTAGTAAATACAGGGAGGAGCAGGAGCGTAAACTGTGTGAAACAGGGAACAGGTTAAGAGACTTACATGGATTCAGTTGAGGGCAATGGTGCCTGGAACCGAGGCAGTGGCAGGGGTCAGGGGAAGGCTTCGGAGGCTGACGCTTTGACAAGTGAAGAGTCCACTGCAGTTTCTGGTGGCTTGTTAAGTGGGGTGCGAGAGAAGCCCCAAGTCAAGGACACTTGCCTGACTTTCAGCTCTCAGCCTGGGTAAAAGACAGTCACAAAGCAGGGAAGCATGTTAGAGCATGCAAGTCCTCGGTACAGGGTTTGGTACACAGTAGGTACTCGATTCAGACATGAAGGTTCATGATGCTCAACAACAACTCACCAGCCTGGCTAAGTCTTTTCACTGTAGAGGTGATGGGTCAGAGACCGTGTACAGGTGAGCCTGCCCGGACTCCCTGGGGTGACGTGCCATTTCCGTCTCAGCCCACGTCTTTCCACGTCCTCCTCCACAGCAACTCTGACTCCACATGACCATCTCTGAAGTCTCCTTCGGAGGGAAAGCAAGTGGTAGGGAGCTTGGGAATCCTCCCATTTGCTCTGAAAGATCAGAAACTGGTTTTATGAGGGAAGCAACATTTGAGACGGGAGTGGACAGAATGGCTAGGACAGGCAGGGACAGTTGTAGGAACAGAATAAACAGGTGAGTTCTCAGAGACGCCTGTAGAGGTGGCCATGGGTGGCAAGTTGGCAAGAAAACCAACCAACTCCCGACTTGAGATCTCTGTTCCATATCCTCTGGTCAGAGTCCAGAAGGTCACCTTACAGCCACAGAGGGAGGGCTGGCATGCTTCCATCCTGCGAATGCACACTGTGTGTGTGTGTGGTGCGATGGCCCTGAAACATAAAAGAGACTGTGTTCTTCATTATTTCCTCCCTGACTTTGTCAGATCTTCTGTGCTGCTGTGGGCAAGGTATGGGGCCAAAAGGAGGCTGGGGTTAGTGTCCTCACATCACGAACTGAGAATGCTGGATGGAGTAACTAATATCTCTGCAGGTACGGACGGACAGCTTCTCTTCCCCATGGATATCTTAAGGGATAATGAGGTCTACACCGTGTATGTTGCTGTATTCCACTGTACACCACACTCCGTTGATGAGCAGACCCAGTAAAGGCCAAGCCTTTGTTTTATGATGCCATATTATAAATGATAAGCTGTTAAAATTGGAAAATAAAATGTAAATGCATACAAACTTAATCACAAATATGTACAGCCGAGCAAAGTATAACTTCTTTTGAATGTGTTCTCACTGAAGGTTTTTTTCTTACATGGAATAGATAGTTTAGGTTTTTATAAAATGTGAATTCAAAAATGTCAGTGACAGAGGCTTTCTCTTTTTGATAGCTCACCTGTACAAGCAAAAATCGTCTTCATTGCAACAACAAATAATTTCACATGTTCAGATTAAGGTTATTCTGTCTTGAAAATGGATATTCTCTGTTTGATGCACATGGATGTCTCTGATGTGACTGAGGTGGTAAAGATGGATTTTGGATATGGCAGTGAAGACTTTTATGATATAAATTTTTCTCAAGTGGGAATGTAATCAAAGCTTTTGGAGATGGCCTGCAGGGAGCTCTCTTATGAATAAATGAAACACAGTGGCATTGATTTCAGGCTGGTTGACAATGAGAAGCACAGAGAAATTATTGGCATCATAAGGTGTTGTCTGCAGTCTCCACGGTGGATCCAGAAACAGAAATGGGACCGAGAGGAAGATTTTCAGTTCCTAGGAGGGAGAATTGTAGCAGTCAGTCAGCGATCTTGTTTTGTAGGGAATTGAGGTTCCCAAGCAGTTTATAGAGCAGGGGCCAAGGAGCATATGGGTCAGAGCTGAGGCACATGAAGGGCATGTGGTGGGGTGCCCTGGCAGGAAAGGTCATGCGTCTCAGAGGTCAAGGGTGAGGCTCTGAGGCAGTCTTGGCCATCTCTACCGAGGGTCTGGACTTTTTCTGAGAATCGGGAAAAGTGGATTTACGGGTAGCCCAACAATGACAGACAAGGGAGGAACAATGAGAAGTCTGAGTATTCAATCATTATGCTATAAACTCCAGGAATATAGAGCCTTTTACCCTCATAGGCTCCTGGGGGGAATGCAAATTGATACAACCATTCCAGGGAGAATTTCTGCATTTAGTATGTATTAAAAGATTAAAAATATGTATACCGTTCATGTCAAATGATTCATTCTAGGAGTTTTATTGAGTAAAGCATACAAGTACATACAGATGGAACATTCAAAGAAATTGCTATTTAAATAGTAAATAAAGAAAAGGGGGGGTATAAAGGAAACAATCAAAGTGTAGTATAGAATTTTGGTTAGGTATATTACATTTTCAAAATTTGCTTGAAAAGAACGTGAATGACCACTCTGTTCATCTCACTGAGCAATCCCTCCCTCTTCTCTTTCCATCTTTCAGACCCTTGAGCTATCACGTGGTCTATAAACCTTTCTGACTCGTCCAAGACTGGGTAAAAGCCTCTTCTGTATATTTCCACAACTCCTCTAGTCCTCCTCCGTGCCAATTCTTATCTTAATATACGTGAAATGTCTGCTGCCTTTTTCTAATACTATTTAAAAAATAGGGTGATATAAAAACATTTTCAAGTGAACCCAAGTGAGGCAATTTCATCCACACAGTCTAGCACATAATAAATATCTAAGGGAGAGTTTTTCACTAAAGATAAATAATACCAGATGGAAACACAAATAAACACAAAAGAAATACAATCAGAAATAGCAAAAACGCAGATAAATAGACCAGACTGTATTTTTTCTTCTTCCTCTTTTCTTAATTTGTTTAAGAGCCTTCTATTACTTAGGGAAAATTAATAATGATAGATTATAAGTCCCTGGCCGGGTGACTCAGTTGGTTCGAGTGTCATCCCTATATACCGAGGTTGTGGGTTTTATCCCTGGTCAGGGCACATGCAAGAATCAACCAATGAATGCATAAATAAGTAGAACAAGAAATTGATGTCTCTCTCTCTCACACACAAACACTTTTTCCCTTTTTCTCTCTTTCTAAAATCAATCAATAAGTAAAAAATAAAGATTAAAAAAAATAATGATAGCCCTGCTGGTGTGGCTCAGTGGATTGAGCATCGTCCCATGGACTGAGAGGTCCCAGTGTGATTCCCTGTCAGGGTACATACCCGAGTTGCAGTCTCGATCTCCAGTAGGGGGCGTGCAGGAGGCGGCTGATCAATGTTTCTCTCCCACATGGGTGTTTCTATCTCTTCTCCCTTTCTCTCTCTCTCAAAAAAAAAAAATCAATGAAAACATATTAAAAATAATGATAGATTATAGATATTGGAGCATACGTGAAAGTAAAACCTGTAACATAGTATCAAGGAAAGGGGGGGAGTCAAAGGAAGTGCACTTTGTAAGAAGCTTACATGGCACATGAGGCAGTGTAACACTGCTTTTAAAAAATTACTCTGTGACACTCTGATAAATTAAGGGTGCATATTATAGTCTCTAAAGCAATAATAAACACCGCTACCAATAACAAATGAGACAAGACTAAAAGCTAAAAGCAGAGAAAAAAAGAAATACTTAAGTAAAAAGAACTGATTTATCCTTTTTAACGGAAAGAAAAAGAAAAAATATGACCAAAGAATATCTGGGAGAAATAGGTAACTAATAGCAAGATAAGAGTTTACACTTAACTCTATTAATAATTACACTAAGTGTATATGGAGTAAACACTCCAATTAATTGGCAGAGATTGACAATAGGGAATTATAAGCAAAATCGAATTGCATGCTATTATAAGAGATGCATTTTAAATATGAAGATCAGACTGACTAAAAGTAAAAGAATAAAAAAAAAAGTAACACCATGGAAACACTACTTAAAAGATAGTCAGAATAATTATGTTAGTATCAGACAGAGTAAATTTTAAGATATTGAATATGATAGTAGATATAGAAAGATATTTAAAAGTGATTAAAGGATCAATTTATCATGAAGATATAAAAACTTTGAAGTTATCTAAGCACCTAAAATAAAGCTTAAAATAGAGATATCCATAATTATAGTTTCTAGTTTTAACACTCCTCTCTCACTAATTAATAGAACAATTAGACAATAAATTTAGTAAGATTATAGAAGAATTGAACAATAACATCAACTGTCCTAACTTCATTTATATATATATATATACATATGTATATATATATGAAATATTGCTCCTCAAAATTGCAGGATACAATTATTTTCAAGCATGGAATGTTTATAAAGATAAATCATATGCTGTGCTATAAAAACATGTCTAAGAAAGTTTCAATGTATTTATATTCTCTGACAAAAATTAAAAATAGATAAAGAAGATATCTAGAAAAGTTTCAAATATTTGGAAATTAAATAACAAACTTCCAAGTAAACCACGTGTCAAAAAAGAAATCTCAAAGATATTTAGAAAATTTCTCAAACTGAATGGTGAGGAAAAGACTATGTACCGAAATTTGTGAATTTAGCTAAAGTACTGCAGAAATTTTAAATGCTTATATAAGAAAAAAAAGATTTGAAATTAATCCATTTTGGGAAAGTAGAAAAAACAAATGAGTAAATTAAATACAAAATACATAGAAAGAAAGAAAAAAATTAAAATTAGTAGAAGTCAATGAAACGAATGATAATGAGATATTGATAAAATTCAAAGGCATTTCTTAGAAAAGTTTAATAAGATTAATAACCCACTGGGTAAACTGATCAAGAGGAAAAGAGGAAAGCACAGTTATCAATGTCAGTACTGATGGACATCGCTATAAATCCTCAGACATGTAAGGAATACTATAAATAACACAGTAAACTCTGACAATAAGTTTGATTATTTAAATTAATGAACTAATTATTTGAGGCACACACATTTTTAAAACAGACACAAGGAGAAAATATAGAAATTTTGAACAGTCCTATATCTACTAAATAATGATTTGACTTCATAATTTTTTTTCCAAT
The DNA here is from genome assembly GCF_014108415.1 of Molossus molossus. Taxonomy (NCBI): domain Eukaryota; kingdom Metazoa; phylum Chordata; class Mammalia; order Chiroptera; family Molossidae; genus Molossus; species Molossus molossus. The sequence continues at coordinate 14,698,424 of NW_023425344.1, read as the reverse complement.
TATAGTTTATATTCAGTATTATTTTGTATTAGTGGTTAGACAACCATATACTTTATGCTTTTTGATAAGTTGAATCAAACCTGTAAGGAGGAAAAAATATCGACCTTGTACAGATACTTTTGGAAAATAACAAGGTAGCACCAATCTGATCGGTTCTTACAAGACTATGTTCATGAGATACCAACATACCTCGTGCACATAGATGGACAGAAATCAGCAAATGAAATCAACAGTATGTGAAAAGCATAACACAGCATGGCTAAGAGGATTTTATTACAAGAATATAAGATTGTTTCAACATCTAAAAAGCACTTAATGTAATTCACCAAACTAGAATAAAAAAGAAAAATTATAGGTCATTTTAATGGATGCAGAAGAGCTTTTGAAAATGGTCACACATATTTATGATAGCAAGCTCAGCAAACCAGGAATTAGGGGAAGCTTCCTCAATCTAATAAATAATGGATGTCTTATAAAAAAGTCTCAGCCAAGTGGCTATACTTAACGGGGAATCCTTAAATCCTTTGGTCCTGTTTTCCGGAAGGGCAAGGATCTCAACCTCACCAGTTCTATTCAATATGGTACTTTTAATCAGTGAAAGGAAGAAAATGACTGCAAAGGCATACAAATTAAGAAGGGTGAAATAAAATAGTCTTTATCCTCAACTGACATAACTTTTATGCAGAAAATCCCAAAGATTCTATGAAAAAAAAAAACACACACAAAAAACAATGAGTCATTTTAGTATGTTACAGTCTATGCAAGTCAATTGTATTTCTATTTATTACAAATGAACAATTTGAAAATAAAATTTAAAATAATACCACTTTAATTATATAAAAACAAAATACTTAAAAATAAATGTAATGATAGATGTAAAAGATATAAAGTGGAATCTACAAGATCATTCTGAGCAGACCTAAATAAGAGGAGAGATATATTGTCATATTAGACTGGAAGACTCAATAGTGTTAACATGTCATTATCCCCCAAATGTTCTGCAAATTCCATGCAACCTCAATCAAAATCTTAGTAAGCATTTTTATAGAAATTGACAGAGTGATTCTAAGAAGTTAAAAGGACGTGAAGGAAAAGCCCTGGCCGGTTTGCTCAGTGGTCAGAGCATGGTCCTGTGGACCACAGAATCCCGGGTTCGGTTCCTGCTAAGGGCACGCACCTCGGTTGCAGTTTGTCCCGGCCCTGGTTGGGGTCGTGTGGGTGGCGACCACTTGATGTGTCTCTTTCATGTCGATGTTTCTCTCTCCCTTCCCACCTCTCTTCCCTCCTACTCTGTCTAAAGATGGATGCAAAAATGTCCTCGAGTGAGGAGGAAGGAAGGAAGGAAGGAAGGAAGGGAGGGAGGGAGGGAGGGAGGAAGGAAGGAAGGAAGGAAGGAAGGAAGGAAGGAAGGAAGGAAGGAAGGAAGGAAGGAAGGAAAACTGAGACAATTTGTTAATTTGGTGACATATGCTTCCTAATTTCCAGACTCACTATAAAGCGATAATAATCTAAAAAGTGAAGTGTATGAGTGTAGACAAAAAGACCAATGGAAAATAATAGAGACAGAAATAGACCCACACACTGGCATCCACTTGATTGACTGCGAAGGTGTGGAAACAGGTCAATAGGAGCAGACAGTCTGTTCACCACATGGTCCTGGCACAACCACACAGCTGCATGAAAGGGAACACCTCCCACACATCTTACACAAAAGTTAATTCAATTTGAATCACATGCAGACACGTTAAAGCTACAACCCTTGAGCTTCTAGAAAGAAATTAGGAGAATATACTCCTAATATACCTTGGAGTAGGCAAATAATTTTTGGACAAGACACAGACATCAGTAAATAGATACTAAAGGACCAATCGTACTTTGCAAAGTTTTAAAACTTTTATTCATCCAAATACACTGTTAAGAAAAGGAATATGTAAGCCACTGCGAGAATATCTTTGTTGTATATATGTTTCTGACAAAGGACTTATATCCAGACAATAAAGGCCTCTTATGAACAACCCAACTTAAAAATACACAAAATACTTGAGAAAACTGTTTCATTAAGGAAAATGGCCAATAAACACACAGAAATGTGGTCAACATCGTAATAATCAGGCAAACACAAATTAAAACTGCAATGACATACTCCTACTCTACTTCTAGAAGGGTTAAAGTAAAAAACCACCAAAGACAGCAAATGTTGGTGAGGACACAAAGCAAGCAGACTTTCCAGACAGGTGGGTCCAGTTGTAAAACGGCACAGTCATCTTGGAAACCAGTTTGGAAGTTTCTTCTCACCTTGAACCTCCCCTACTCTATGTCCCGGCAATTCCACTCATGGGTATTGAGCTGAGAGAAATGAAAATGCATGTTGACAGAAAGACTTGTACAAAAATATTTATAGCAGCTTTGGTCATAATAGCCAAGATGTGAAAACAACTCAGAAGGTGTGTCTATCAGCAGCAGACTGGATCAGCAAATTCTGCCTGTTCATACAATTCACTAAAGAAACGAAATAACCTAGTGATACGCAAAATAGCATGGATGAATGTCACAAAGGTTATGCTAAATCATAGGAACAAGACGCAAACATGTACCTGCTGCATAATTCTGTTTATGAGACATGTCAGAACAGACAAAACTGATCTGTAGTGGTATTGAAATAGGGAAATGGTCTCTCTCTGGGTAGGACTGTGGTTTTTACATAGTGTTATGAAGTTGTCAAAATTCTTGGAACCATTCATCCAAGGTGTGTGCATTTTACTGTGTGAGAATTACATCTCAGCTTTTTAAGAGCGTGTATATATATATATATAATTCTGTTTATGATATATCATTAAGAAAAATATATAATTTATTAATTTAAGATAATTCCTTTATGTAAATAACTTTTTTTTTTTTTTTTATCAAGATCCACTATTACAAGCAACAGAAAAACTATAGCTCAGGATTTATCTTAAAATAGTTAGCAGAGTGGATAAAAAAGCTTTGGTATATATACACAATGGAGTACTATGCAGCTGTAAGAAAGAGAGGTCTCTTACCTTTTGAGATGACACGGAGGGACCTGAAGAGTATTATGCTGAGTGAGCTAAGCCAGTCAGAGAAAGACAAACACCACATGATCTCATTTATTTGTGGAACATAATGAACAAAATAAGCTGTCAATCAAAAGAGATCCAGAATCATGATAAACCTCAGAGGGATGAGGGGTGGGGTGGGGGAGGGAAGAGATAAACCAATGAACTTATATGCATATATGCACAACCAAGGGACATGGACAGTAGCCTGGGGAAGGCAGGAGGGGGGTGGGAGCAGGAAGGAGGGGATCATGGGGGGAAAAGAGGGACATTTGTAATGCTTTTAACAATAAAAAATAAAACAAATAAAATAGTTAGCAGCATACTGAATATTCAGGAAGGTCAGGGAACTTGGCACGCATGCCACACAGGCAAGAACAAAACAGAGAATCACCCGGCCACAATAGGGGACTGTTCTAGGTGAAATCCCACTTCCGCTGTCATCTGCCACTTGGTGCTTAGGGTGCCCGGTGCCAGGATGGAACCTCCATCAAAGCGACTCAGGGAACCAGACGTCTCCCGCTCTGTAATTTCAAGGAGATCTGCTTTTCCTATGTGTCTGCCATCTCACCTCGCTCGTTTCCTTCTTGCAAGACTTGCCCAGTGCAATCAGCTGAGTGGAACACTCACTGGGAAAGACCTGTGGAATATCCGTGATCTGGTTTCCAAAAAACAGGAAGATATGGTGCAGGATATGGTACAGTCCTAAATGGAAGCGGGTGATGAATGAGTTAACCAGGTTTATCTGCCACAGTTCAACTCTTTGAGTCCTTTGACTGTACACATGCTTTCCACATGCAACATTTCAAATAACAGTAGTAGCACAATGTTCTTGCCTTTAATATTGAACATAACCATCCTTTACCAAAAAAAAAAACAAACTGGACTTGCTTTATGTTCCCCAAAGAGAAGATACACAGTTCTGTCAGTTATTACATGCAACTCTGAATGGTGTTTTTTTTTTCTTACCGTAGTATAGCTGAATCACAGCCCTGCCTACTTTGGTGTTTTATAACCTAGGACCAAGTAATAAATCTAACCACCACCAACATAATCCAAAAATACAGAACCAAGAAGAAACTCAGTTCTGCAATAGGTCATGAGGCCACTGGTGTTTATAATTCCCTTCTCTAACTGCATTTCATGTTCCATTTTTCTTCAAAAACACTTTGGCTGGTTGTAATTTTTCACCTGGAGGAACAAAACTTGCAGTCCTGAGGGTTTGATACTTTGTTGGACTCTCCTATATGGGTTACTTTAGTCTTATACGAATATTTTACACTGGACTTGAAATCACTCGAAGGAACTCAAAATGATCCCCAGCGGTCTAGAATGTTCCTCTTTTCCCTCGGGAATTATGGTTAATAACACTGTCTGTCTAGTAACATAAGGACCCTCAGATGGCCATATGGCAGCTTTAATTTTAAATGCAATGGAATAATTACCCTCTTGGGCACTCAGACCTATAAGTAAGCAGAGCCTGGAGTCCTAGAGACTAGGAAAACACATTTTTTCAGTGAGTCAATAGACGTAACAGTGCAGGATGCACACCCACTTTCACCCCTGGTTTTAACTAGAAGAGAAATAACATGTGTCCATTGCTTGTTCATAGCACGCTCATATCCTCAGCTTCTCCAAGTGGTATTCTGAGCTGGAGCTTGTCTGAGTCTTCCATAGGCCACTGCAGAATTCTGCAGGGTTTCCTTTTCTTAGTAAATCTGAATAAGGTGTGGCTAATGGAAGTGTGACACTCTCACTCGAGCACCAGGTAGTAGGCTCATCCCCCTTGGACGTGATCCCATGTCAAGTTGAGAAGTGATCATTGCTGTTGACAAGAGTGAGACTTAGCTCCTTTGATGGCCAAGCCAATGTGGTGAGAAGAAGTTCATGTTCTACACATGGGCATTTTCCATTCTTGCCACCTTGGCCACTCTGCAAGTGCTTTGAGCAGTCAGTGCCATGGCTAGGGAAATGACACCCACAGAGGAGACCATTTTCTCAGCTTTATCAGCTTTCTCTACTGTCCTTTCCCACAGCGGGGCCCTGAGGTGAACATTTAGATGGCCATGAGTTCTTAACACTCTGAACTCATTAAGAGTGGTTCATCCAAATATTTCTTTCACAGATCTTATTAACAACCTTCAAATCTTGTTTTGTCTGACACTTTGCTACCAACCAACTCATGTAGCCATTTGCCAATGAACTGATATAGAGATTCATCTCAGGCCTCAGTCCTTCCATGCTCAGGGGGCCAGGAGATGTACTGCTTGTAGTTTTGCCAACTCGGAGCATTTCCTACGTGACTGTCCTTTAGGCCTAAACCAAATGTGGTTATAAGACAGCATTTCATTCTCAGCTCAGCGTATTATGCAGAATCTTCTGCAAGTCAAATTTTTTTCTCTTTTTGTTGATCATAGGCAATTTTTCATGAAGGCATAGGTGTAGGTTGAGGAACACATGTTTGTTCATTAGGGGCAGACATATCGGTCATGAGAACAATTGTGCAAATTGCTTGTAACTCCAAGGATCTGCTTGTACTTGATCTTGGATATATAGCTTTCACTTGATTACGGATGCTGCTCGAGCACCTGACTCTGGTTTCTTTCAGGGAGCACAGTTAACTACTCTTTCGTGGGTCATGTGTTCAGTCTCTGCAGAGGTCCAATAGCAAGCTAAGAACAATTTTTCAAAAGAAGAATAGTTACCTACCCAAAGGGTGTGCATCAGCTCCCAAACCCATTGCAATCCTCTTTCTCAGGTTTGTAAATCATCCTTGGCTCCATGGAGCATTCTGGTCAGTCAGAGACATTTTAGGCCCCGTGGGCTCTACGATGGCGTAGAGGTCAAAGGGCAGAGCTGCTTGCTTTGTTGTTCTCAAGCCCCTCTGAAGCCCGGCAGCCATATGGGCACTTCCGTTAGTGGGACTGGTACTTCTACATGACATATGTGATGTTTCCAAAACTGAAAAACCACTGCTAAATATTGCATTTTTAGTGGTTAGAAAGTGTGTAGTACAACAATTTTCCCTTCAATTTGGAGCAGATATGCTGACATGAGCTAGACCCTGTTTATTAACTAAATAAGAATTGGAGATTAGATAGAGAGCTTAATCTTCTCTTCCACATACGGGAGGTTTTTAAAAAAAATCTCTAATCCTCACTCAAGGATATGTTTCTATTTATTTTTAGAGAGCAGGGGAGAGGGTGAGGGAGAAAGAGTGAGTTGTGGGAGAGAAACATCAGTTGGTTGCCTTTCATATACGCCCTGCCTGGGGATCAAACCCACAGCCTAGGTATGTACCCTGACCAGGAATCAAACCTACAACCTTTTTGTGTATGGCAGGATGCTCCAACCAACTGAGCCAACCAAGGCTGGAAGTTTTCTTTGGTTTGTTTGTGTCTTAGGAGTCTCACCCGGCTACTATACATATCATTCCTAGAGATGAGGCCATCGTGTTTCACCCACAGGGGTTACCATTCATCTGATGATAAGCACTGTATCAGCTAAAGTTCCTTTCACGTCAGTTATCATCTTTTTCATCCTATCTTCACTACGAATTATTGCAAACTGGCCCATATGACCTCTGTGATCTCATCATTTTCATTGTAGTAAGGGACCTTGTACCTTCATCCAAAGTACATCCACTTTTTAAAGAGGCTGTTGCTCTGCTCACCAGTGTCTTTCCCAATGTTGTGTGAAGGGAATGGTTTGCTAAAACTCTTGGGGGATATAGAGAGTTTGTAAATGGCTCACATACAAGAGATTCAATACAAAATTCAGTGACATGGTCAATATTTTTTACATCACCGTAAGGATTTCTGGTGTCTTGATTTTATTCCGTGAAGTCCACAGATGAATATAGATGTTAGCCAACCAAAAAGCAAACAACCAGAACTATCATCAGTTGTTCTACCAAACACAGTAAATCCTGACTTTTGAACAGAAGTACCCAAGTTAATAAATTCAGATCAGTCTGTACTCCCTGCTCCACCTTCCTTAATCCTCCAAGCTCTTTGTTGACACGTTGCAATGTTTTGGTGTGCAAGCCTTCTTCTCTCGGGTCTGACTTTTTAACCCTTCACTACCCACCCCCAGAATGCTGGAACCTCACTCAAATTTAGGGCTACAAGACAATGAGAGTTGACAGATGTGGAGCAAGAGTTAACTACAAGAATCAGCTCCATCAGAGGAGGAGGAGATGCTTCTGATGGGAAAGGTGGTCTGGTGGATTCTGGAGGTTCAGAATATGAAAAGTTCTCCAAGTCCTTGCAAACGTGCCTGCTTTAATTTTCAGTATCTTTCTTTCCCCAGCAATGCCCTAATTTGCATATAAGAGACTGGGCAAGGCTAAGAATTTTAACCAACATTATATTTCAGTAATTCGAATGATCAAATTTTTGGTCTGATTATCAGCTCCATTGGCCCAGGAATGATAAGAGTTAAAACACTATTAGGACGGTTATAAAAATTTGGTTTCCTGCCTGGGTCTTGAGCCAAGAATCAAAAACCATGAGTCTGTGATTTAATGTTTAAAGATCTTCTCTGTATTTAGAAGTAACCAGCCTATTCTTCAGACTTCAAGATGGTGTTTCTCAGCATCACTTTAGCCAATGCCTTGTCTTCAATAGATACTGCAGTCCAGGGAATCACAGATAATTTTAAGTAGCTAAATTGCCACTGTGTGCAAGGAGTGACTAGCGCTGCATTCTCTAATGACAATGGGTAGTCACTGTCTTCAAACTCAATTAAGTCAGTGCCAATCTGCGAGTTCTATTTTCGTGAGTGTCTGTTACCTGCAACCACTTCTGTTAATAAGTATCCTCCTTACCAGGATATTTACTGAGGGTTAATACATTTCCCTCCTGGTAGTTTAAGCATAGAAGAATTTTTGAAGAGGTTATCCTATTCAACTAGGCGGCCTTAAAAATTGCTTTTCTCTGGAGGCTGGCACTGGAGGATATAGGGAACAAAATGCAGAAACAAAACAAAACCGAACGCATCATGAAAACATCCATCAATACCACAGATTATTCTAGAAGGAATTCCAGAGTTGCCGCTCCCCTGCACTCCACTCCTATATTTTCATGGGCCAGACACTAGAGCCTCCCCCATGACTGACTTAAAAAAATCAAGTACTTCTTGCCATTATATCTGCAAGAGTATCTCCTCTCTCCATGTGTCTCCACCTCACTTGACTTCTTCCACCTCCCAAACCCCATATGAAATCTAGCTCACACGCAGAACCCAGGTTTCTAGATTTCAGAAAGCTGTGCATGCTGAATAAGGTACACATTCATTTGTGCAGAGAAGTTCTACAATGCATGCATAAAAATGGTCATGCAATTATCTCTGGCTTATGTCTGACATATATTCTACTTTACGTGTTTGTATATTATTCTCAATAATAAACACAGGTTCTCTATGAAAGAAGAAAAAATTGGTTTAAAAAATTCACCCAAAAGACAGGAAGTAAAGTGGAAAAATAAAGTGATGTATTTTATTTTTCAAATACAATAACTATCAGATGAGCAGGTACATGCAACAATACACTGTACCCACACCTCCAGAGCCAGAGGACACGTGTATCGTTGTGTGGCTTATTTTCCCCCAGAAATTTATTGATAGATGGATTCAACAATAGATTGATGCAAACATGCCTAAGAACATGTTGTCTAGACTCAGGGGAGAGATAAGTAAACAAAAAGTATAATAAAGAGTGATCAGTGCCAAGATCGGCCTGTACACACAGGGTTCACAGTATTTGGACATGGGGTTTGTAATACAAGCACACAATAGCAAGAGGACCATTTCCACTAAAAGAAAAAAAAAATGGGGGATTGTGAGAAACATCAAAGCGGCGGATGGTTACTTTGAACTCAATCTTGAAAGTAAATATATGTTTACTATGTTGACAGGAGGGTAAGGAACAACTTGAATAATACACAGAGGGAATATCCTGTTACCTTTCTTTGGCAGAACTCACTTGGGGATCACACATCATGATTCTTCTTGTTTGTGGTTTTTTTGTGTGCAAAAAGTAACAGATTTACAGTGATCATAATTGATTCTCAATCAGAGAAGAACACTGAGTCATCTGAAGCAGAATATGGGAGATGGCATATCCCCATGACCATACTACAGATAATGAGAAAGGCAACACAGAGTGAAGTTGAGACCTTGCACATGCAGCCGGCCATTCTGGTCCCACCCTGTATGAACCGTCTAATCTCGGACAACTGATTTCATTACCCGAAGCCTTGGTTTCCCGAATCTTTAGAGTGGATCTCTAACTAGGACCTCCCTCTTCAGATTGAGGAGATCATTTAATAAGATAATGCCTATGAAGTGTCTACCTGCTTACTTTGTGACCTGTAACAAATACTCAATAAATAACAGCGAGCATTATAAGTTTTATTGACCTGTCTTTTATTATGTGAGTTCAAGCATCTAATCAATCCTATGTTTCTTCTTCTATGAAATTTTTTATGTTTTTATTAATTTTAGAGAGAGAGGAAGGGAGATGGAGAGAGAGAGAAGCATCATTGAGAAAGAGAAACATCGATCGGTTGCCTCCTGCATGCCCCCTACCAGAGATGGAGCCCACAACCTGGGCATGTGCCCTGAATGGGAATTGAACTGATGATCTCGAGGTGCACAGGATGATGCTCAACCACCTGACCCACATCGGTCAGGGCTCCTTTATGAAAACTTAAAACACCAGACAACACTGAAGATTAACTAAGAAAAGAGGTTACTTGAAAAATACAGAACTCTCCAAATAGGGATGCATTTTTTTTTTCCTACTAGTACTACTTGAACTGAGAGATTCATTGTAATGTCATCCTCAGTGACACAGGAGAAGTAGATTCCTCACGGAGGGGTCACGGAGGGGTCAGTCGGAAGCTCACATTGCCGGGCACTCATGGGACTGTGGTTCAGGCAGCCGCTGTGCATTCGCACTCAAAGCGGAGGTGACTTAGCACCGACACAGTCACCTACAAATTGTTACACAGTCACGCAGCTCAGTAAGAAACAATCAAGCAGATAATTAGTAGTTAGACAAAAGCACTCAACGTGTTTAGTTCTCTTTCCATTTATTTAACTGTATGTGTTGGAGTTCTACGCAAATTGCCTGTGAGTAACATATTTAATGCCATGACTGCAGAAGACACTGTTGTCAGGACCAGTGTTCCTTTGCAAGATTAGACCTACCTAAAGTGTATCTCGCCACATAAGAAAGAGGGACAGAATGCTTAAGATGAAAGAAAATGGCAGTTCAATGTTTAATTTATTTTTTGCCATTTGACCCAGGGACCCATTTGATCCCACTTCTTGGAATATATCCTAAGAAGCCTGAAACACCAATCAGAAAGTAATACATGCACACCTATGTTCAAAGCAGCACGATTTACAATTGCTAAGATTTAGAAACAGCTCAAGTGTCCATCAGTAGGTGAGTGGATAAAAAAGCTGTGGTAATTGCCCGGCTGGTATGGCTCGGTGGTTGAGCATCAACCCATGCACCAGGAGGTCACCTGTTTGATTCCTGATCAGGGCACATGCTCAGGTTGTGGGCCCAATTCCCAGTGGGGGGCATAGAGGAGGGGGGCAATTCATGTTCTCTCTCATCCATGTATCTCTCTCTCTCTCTCTTCCTCTCCCTTTCTCTCTCTCTCAAATCAATAAAGAAAAAGCAAGAAAAAAAAAGCTGTGGTACATATACACAATGGAATACTATGCAACTTTACAAAAGAAAGATATCTTTCTTTGAGATGACATGGAGGGACATGGAAGACCTGGATAGTGTTATGCTAAGCAAAATAAGCCAGTTAGAGAAAGACAAGTATCACATGATCTCACTTATTTGTTGAATATAATGAACAAAATAAGCTGATGAACAAAATAGACTCAGAGACACAGACATAGGGGAGGGAGAGAGATAAACCAAAGAACTTATGCATATATGTATAACCAATGGATATAGACAACAATGCTACAGGGGTGGGGTGGGAATGGGAGGAGGGTGTCAATGGAGGGAAAAGGAGAAACATCTGTAACAAAAATTAATTTAAAACAGGAAAGATGGAAGAAAACGGACTGTCACTTGTCTCAGTATGTACCCTCAGGAGGCAGTGTGGCATGATGGTAAAGGATGAAGACACTGGGGCCAGATGCCTGGTTTGCAATTCCAGCTTATCTATTTACTGCCAGTACTTGAACAAGCTCAATTCCCTTTGCCTTACTTTACTCAGTCATAAAATAGAAATAATACTACCTCAAAGGACAAACCAAGTGTCACTGACATCTAATAAGCTGTCAATAAACATTTGTTATTTCTATTAGCAATGTGATCTTGGCCTATTTCTTTCTGATTCTGTTTTTCCTTATGTAAAATAAGGATAAAGTAAAGCATACCTGAGGTTCTTCCCGAAAAACAAATGAGAATGGTGTATATAACTTTAAATGAAGACACACACACACACACACACACACACACACACACACACCCTCACAGTGAAAGTAGTGGTCTGCCCACTCTGCTCTCTCTGCTGCAATGTTGAACGAAGCTCAGATGTCCTTTCCAAACAAGATGAGGGGCACAGGTGCATGACCTTCCTCAAGAAAGAGCACCCACTGCCCAAGAGATGGTTGTGGAGATATTACCTGAAATTTAGTTTAAATGTGATAAATCTAAATGTGAAGAATTGACCATAGTTCTGAAATAAGCTGATTCCTAATTGCTGGAGACCCCATCCAAGACAGCTACCCTAAAATTTGTTATCAGATAGTTAGGAATATATTATCATTCAAAAAAGTTTCTCTCTCTCTCTCTGTCTTTTTTAGTTTATTCTTGTCCTTAGAGAATTGTTAAACTATCTTCATCTCATTTTATTTCTGGTTATAATGTCTTGCAAGACCTCTCATGGAAGATTATAAAAGAATGCTATGGATGAAATGTGTCAGATGATTAATATATACATAGAGTTTAAATCTTTCCAATAGAGCGTAAGCTTCTGTAGACATGGGATTGGCATGACCGACCAGGCAGAGTGGAGAAAGGTGTGATTGTAGTTGATGTCCCCACCCCACATATGCCTGCCACCTCCCCAACTCTCCTGATGGTGCAGGAGCTCCCCACTTCCTTGTCAAGTCTAAATTAATTTCTCCTCAATTCATCCATAGATCTGTCCTTTCCGATTCTCTCCTCAATACATACTTGTCCGAGGTCTCATTGCAACTCCCGAACTTTTCTAGCAGTTGAAATTCTATTGATGGAATGAACTTACCAGAAGTTGACAATGTCTGAATGTAATGTAAGAATAATATAATAATGTAATATTTCTAGAGGATGTTATTTCTACTGTGATAGGGTAAAGTCAGGCCTTCCACCAAGATAATTGTTAATGATGGCGGTTGGAGACCGCTAGGGAAGTGGTTTTGGAGGAGAGTGTCTCACATCGTGTACCCTCCTGAGAAACTTGCCGTAGGAATGAGGTCACAGCGGATGGGAGAAGAAATCCAACCTCCCGGAGGCCGGCGTATTAATGACTGTTAAGTGCCACACACTTAACACGTGTTAGCTCATTTAATTCTCACAACTGCTGTAGAGAGTAGATGGTGTAAATAGTCGTTATTTATAAGTGAGGAAACTAAGGGCCACAGCAAATGAGGCTACACTGCTCGCTGTCCTGCAGAGTAAAACTCAAAACCAGGCTCTGTCTCGAAAGCCCAGTCACTTTGGCCTCTGTTCTGCCTCCCGGGAAGTAGCCCATTCAGTCCCCACAGAGCCCCACTCCCCGGGATGGGGTTGTGAACTGTGTCTGTGCTATTAGTTCCACTGCCTGAAAGAGTTGCTCAAGGTCCCTCGGTAAAGACACGGAGTCGGCGTTCAGGTTCAGCCCTGGCTGTTTCCAAAGGCTGGGTTCTTTCCACGCCACAGCGCTGCTTCCACATACGTCTTCAAGTCTCCTTCGCATCTCCAATTGCTCTTGCAACGATTTCTTTATAACGAAGCTGATATATACTGTGTCCTTCGGTCAAAGTGGCGTCTATATTTAGTCATTTATTTTTCTGATGACATCCGGCTGTGGGTGGGGTCTGGCTCCTTGAGAATATTTCCAGAGTGCTTTCACCAAAACAAATGACTGTGGTATCTCCTAGCACTGAGGGGCCTAATGGCCAGCTTCAAAAGCTAAAGGTGACTGACGGAGACAAAGTAATTCCGCCTGCACTCCTCCCAAGTGATTTAATGCCTTGCGATTCTGTGTGCCATTAAGGAGCAATTAAAAGCAAGCGTGGCAGGTTTCCTTCTCTGCACACCGACGAGCCGAGTTGCAGGGCTCGATTCCCAGCTCGTTTGTTTTTAGAGGCAAGGAAATCAGAGCAACCATCTTTCTTATTTCTTTGCCTGTTCCTCACTATCCTTCATATACCTCTTGCCATTTAAAGGACATAGGTCCCTGTGACAGTCCTTCAGGAAATAAAAAAGGATTAGGCCTGGACCACAGAAGAGTCCAGAGAGGCCCCAGTGTCCAAAATGCTGCCTCCTCCTAAATCCCTCTGATTCAACGCCTCCACCAGGGCTGGCTGAATTAGCCGTCCAGGACAATGAGGGAAAGGACTTAGGAGAAATGGCCCCAAGAGAGGAAAACTCATTGATGGGATGCCTCAGACCAGATTTCTTTTCAGAGAGCCAGTTTTATTGGAGGAAAAGGAGAGAAGGGAACTCACAGTTCAGCGTGCCTCTCTGCCCCACCAGCACTGGGATTGCTCTGGGCAGAAACGTAACCTTCTGAGACTCCTATGAGCAGGGTATTTACCGTCTGGATTTTACCACTGATGAGATCAAAGAGGTTCAGTGACTTTATGGGTGTTCAGTTAGGAAGGATCAGACGCAGAATTCAATCCTGACTCTCAAAACAGGTCTCTCTCTTTGGAAGTCATCACCCTCACAGTTAACTTTTATTAACAAATACTTCTTGAGCAGGGCACTGCTTTTGGTATTGAAGATACCGGGAAAAAAACAAAACAAAAAAATTCAAGATGTGACTACTGCCCTCTGTAGGAAGAGCTTGGAACTTCCTCCCCCCATGGGTCATGTTTCCATTAGGAAGGACCCAGTTAGAGGAACACTCCTGGCCTCTGGCCCTATCCCTCCCTGTCCCGCCCAGGCGGAGCAGGGGCCCCGGGACTGGGGAGTGAGGGAGGGAAATACTGAGCACAGTTTAGTCATCTCCCTTATGTTTGGGAAACTGCCTGCCAGCAGAGGGGAGGTATCTTTTCTCATCTGCTCTCGCATTTGGTAATTTTAGTGTTAAAAGCCCTGCCCCTCTGAATGAAGTGGAGTTTTTCAGTCCTGCTGAAGAAGGGTGAGTAGGTTTATATCTGGAGTCTATTACTATTAGCAATGCAATCCAAATTTCTCTCTATACCGTGATGTTTTTCAATATAGATGGGCTCTGATGAAGGTGGTAATTCATAACTCCAGTTTCTGTCTTACCGAGTGTTGCTTTGTCTTAGAAAAAGACAAAGAAAACCAGATGCAACCTCAAGATCCTTCATGAGTTCTCAGTCTTTTAGGAGGGGCAAATATAGCCAATGATAGACAGCATTACATTGTCATCGACGTGCTAATTTCAATCAAAAGAAAACCCTATTGAATGAATATCTGTGTTGTTGTTTTAATTTAAAAATGTTAACACTAAACTTTACTATGTACCAACACAAAGAATTCTGATGAGCCCTGGCCAGTTTGGCTAAGTGGTTAGAGCACCGGCCTGCGGTTGAGAGAGACCCGGGTTCGGTTCCTGCTAAGGGCGCGTACCTCGGTTGCAATTTGTCCCCGGCCCTGGTTGGGTCATGCGGGTGGCAGCCACTTGATGTGTCCCTTTCACATCGATGTTTCTCTTTCTCTCTCTCCCTCCCACTCTTTCTGAACAAAAAATGGAAAAATGTCCTAGGGTGAGGATAAAAAAAAAATTCTGATGAAAGGCAATAACAAATAAGTCAACTTTATTTCTCATGATCTAGGGAACCATTTTCCCCTGTCAACTAGAAGCTTTGGCATCCAGAAAACATTTGTTTATTTTTTGGGGGGTGGAGGGGATAAGCCTATTTCCCAGTGCAAGAGCAGAATCGACCACACTGTTTTGCAAATCAAACAACATATCCAGATGATTAATTGACATTTTCCAAGATCATCAGGATGTTTTAGTGATTTGGTAATGTGGCCACCCTTAAAAGAAGTATTCTTTTTAAATAGCTACTCTGAATATCAAATATACACAGAGTAGCAAATGTTGGCCATGATCTAAACATTTTGGCAGGTATGGTTTGGTAAGTAGTACAAGTGAGTACTCACTTTGTATCTAATAATCTGGGTCGGTCATCAAACTTAATTATTTTCAGTCTAAAATACTTGAGTAAGTGCAGTTGGGGAGGTCTCAGCAGAGCTGTGGACTCTCCACCATTGTTGGTTCTAAAAATAATCAAAGGCTCAAAGGAAAGGCCACTAAGGTAATAAGCAGATGCTTAGATACATCAGAATCTGTCCTTTTTATCTGCTTGTTAAGTGAAATCTTTGATGCTACATTTGTTACCTCTTTTCAGAAGCAGGCAGTGAAGGAAATGCTTTTAATCAGAATTTAATTTTTATGTATTTTACTAATGGGTTACCTAGGTAACTCTACCAGTTTTCAGTGGTCCTTAAAACTCACACTTTAATCTGGGAAGAGAAATGGATTATATACACATGGAGGACTTATAAAGGATGCTTTCATGTCTCCAGCTGAAGAGTGTCTGCAATAGTCTTAAAAAATTTTTTTTTTCTTTATTGATTTTACAGAGAGAGGAAATGAGAGGGAGAGAGGGATAAAAGCATCAATGAGCGGGAACATCGATCGGCCACCTCCTGCATGCCCCCACTGGGGATCAGGCCCACAACCTGGGCATGTGTCCTGACTGGGAATCAAACTGGTGACCCCTTGGTGCATGGGTTGACACTCAACTACTGAACCATACTGACCGGACTGCAATAGTTTTTTTTTTTTTTTTGGTTTCGACTTTAATATATGTTTTCTTCATGAATAAATTATCCATTTAGTTATTTAGCATATACTATGGTCCAGGAACTATACTGGGCATTGAAATAGATAATAATTAACATATTTCTCATTTCCTTGTGATTTAGATTTGTGTATGTTATGTATATATTATATAAAATTATATATTATTTTATGTAATATATAATATATATGCATAAATGTATGTATATATACATTTTTACATGCATATGTGTGTGTATTGAACCACATATTGCCTATAACTTTTGTTAACTATGTAGTTTGTTTTTTGCATTTTATTTCCTCTCAATTTATAGACACCGGGTTCATCTTCTTAAACACCAATTTTGCAAAGTCACTTCCATGATTAAAAACCCACACTAGCTTTTTATCACCTAAAGGACAAATTTAAAACGACTCATTCTGTCATTCAGAGCTCTTTCCGTTCTAACCTATCTTTAGTGCCACATTTTACTAAGAACTCTGACAAAACCTTCGATTCTAGTCGAACTATTATATTTATAATTTCCCCCGAGATCTTTCTTGGTCATTGTCACTGGCCACCTCTCTGCCCAAGGCATTTTTGACTTCTAGGAATGCCCACCCTTTGTCTTCTGCTTATTTTAACTCTATCTTCCCTTCAAGGAAGATCGATTACTTACTCCTTTATACAAACACTTCTGATTATATTATGTATGAAGCCAATTTATACTTTGCTTTTCTTCTGTCTAAAGATTGTGGTCCATGTGTCATGGGACTAATTTTACTAGCTCTATTTTAAAACTACTCTTACTATTTTATAGTCTGATTAAGTCTAATTTCTTTGTCATCTAGATTTTTGTCCCCCTGTCAATGTAAGGAGCATTCAAACCTGTGAAGAATTTTTGTGAGTTTATTTGAGCCAAAACTAACAGCAATTGCCAGGAAGCAAAATCTCAATGGATAATGCTTCAGAGAACAATAATTTTGCACCTTATTTTACATACTACAATCAAAAGAGGGGACATATGTGAGTTACATGAAATCCACTGGTGATAGATTAGGGAGGGGGGAGAAAGCAAAGCGGGGGGACCTCTGGGATTGGACGAAAGTAAAATGATAGACACACACATCTTTTACATCGGTAGGTACAGGCTGATTAACAGTCAACGATAAACTCAGTAACAGTGAGGGGATTTGTGGTCTCAGCAGAGGGGTGCCTGTGCTTTGAGGGGTCTGCAAAGAGGAAAATTACTTTGACGTTCCAGAAATACATTATCGTAGATGCAAAAAGACAACAGACAGGCTCAGTTTTAGGTAAAGATTGACCTTCGTCAGGGAGGATACCAGCCTAGGATGTGACTATCCATCAAAAACTGCCTTTGTTTTTAAAGTTTTCATTTCAGACCACCCTTTGTGGTTACTTTCGGTCTCTGAGTTTGTCAGGCTGCCGCCACGTGGGTCTCCCTCAAGCTTGTCAGATTAGCCTATGGTTCCTTTTTGTCCACAGCCTTATAGGAAAGAAACAGCCTTTCCCATGTTGGCCTCCACACAGCACCAAACTGTCGCTGGCACAGAGTCGACCATAGGTAAACATTTTTTTTTTTTTGGTGTGACAGCAGGTGCAATAGTACTTGACCGAAAATCAAGGGGCTTGGATTCTAGTTTTGGGTCCCTTCATTGTGTCCTTTTGGGAAAGTCACTTACGTTTTTCTGAACCTGTTTCATCATCTGTATAAGGAAAGGCTTGATGACTTGATCTTTACATTCCATTTAGCAATAATAACATGTGATGGGTCTGGTAATAAAAGTCTTATTTCTCCTTTCAGTGTAACAAATACTGGAGTTAGTAGAATTGTACATAGTTGCATGAAACTTGGAAGGGCTGACTTTTCTCAAGTAGCAATAGGAACGTGCTAAGAACTGCTGGCTCAGATATTTTTTCTTTCTGCTCTGCCATCTTTAGTATAAGTCACAAAACCGCTGCTGCACCTCCAAGCCACTCATGTATGCTCTTCAGTCAGGAAGAAAGGGAAATAAGTCAGTGCAGCATGCCCCTTTAATCAGCAAAACAATAGTTTTCTTACAAGCCCCAACTGTAAGAGTTCGACCATCATCTCCCAACCAATTGTATGTCTAGTTGAAAAAAAGTCATGGAAATAATGTTTTAGTTAGGCAGGGCCATCTCGGTAAAGTGAATCAATCTCTCTCTTTTTCTCAATAAATTAATAAGATCTTTTATATGGCTATCTGTATCTTCACATTATTACATTTTGGTGGTAATTGCTGTAGTGAAACATATATCTATAAGCAAGTAAAAGCCACTAAAATATTTTGAGGAGGTGATTTAAAGGACATTAGATAATTTTTTGGGGGGACATATTTTAACTAATGTCTCTTGATCTTTGATTTCCTTTCCAGGAACTGTACTGATATATAATTTATGTATAATAAACCACATACACAAATTGTATATAGTCTGATGAGTTTTGACAGATATATATACTCATGAAACTACTGCCAAACATTTCCAGCATCCCAACAATTTCTTCTGCCCCTTTGCTACCCATCCCATTCCCCACACATGCCTCAGACAACCACTAATTTTCTTTCTTTAATGTATATTAATTTGCATTTCAAAACTTTTATATAAGTAGAATCATTCATGATTGACTCTTTTGTGTCTGGCTCATTTTCCTCAGCTTAGTGACTTTGAAATTCATCCATGTTGTTGTGTGGTGTTAATAGTTTTTTACTTTTCATGGTTGAGTAGTATTCCATAGTATGGATACACTTGTTTTGTTTATTCATTTCCTTGTTCATAGACATTTTGTTGTTTCTAATTTTGGGCTATGATAAATAATGCTGCTGTGAACATCCATGCACAAGTCTTTATATTTTTATGATTTCCTGACTAAATACCGAGGCACAAATGGTTTGGTAATGTAGGTCTGACTTTTAAGTATCTGCCAAATTGTTTCCAAAGAGATTGTGCCATTTTACATTTCATCAGAAATTTGTGAGAATTTGAGTTGCTCCACATTTTTGTCACCTCTTGGCATGGTCAATCTTTAATTTAGTCATTTTGATGAAAGTGGGACCATTTCATTTTATATATTTATTTTGGTCTGATCATATCATTTACATTTATGTCTCATGATATAATTTAAGTTTTCAAAGTAGACAATTCATGCTATCTGAAAATAATGATAATTTAATTTCATCCTTTTCAATTATAGAATTCATTTTTTTTATTTTACAACTTAGTGCAGTGTTAAAACTTCTGAACATATATAAAATAATGAGAGATATAATGAATGCTTATTATTTGTTCATATGATATAATATTTACCTTATTCCCAACCTAACATCAATTTCTTTAGTGATGCAGCATTTAGGATAGATGCTTTTCATCACATTAACAATATAAGCTTTTAAAAATAGTTGACAATGAGTTTTACTTTTTTTAATCATAGCTGTATAATGAATTTTTAAAAGTATCTTCTTGGCATCCAGTGACATGATTTTTCCGCAGTTTGATTCAAATCCCTTAGATGAACTCTTTTTGAATACATATATTACAAATTTTTATTTGTTAGTATTTTTTTATAATTTTGTCATAAGCATTCAGAGATGATGTTGATCTTCATACGCCAGGTATTTATATCAGCACTGTACTATCTTTGCAGAAATCAATATGGACTCTTTCCAACTGCATTCATGCTCTGAAATAATTTATACGGTATTGATAGATTGTTAGTTGATTATTTGGAAGAACTCATCATATAAACTTAGATATTCCTTTGAAAGAAAATCTCCAACAAACTTTCTGAATGTATTTCATGGTAATGAATATGTTAAGTTTTCTTGTTTAATGACTCAATAGGGGCTATCTACCTCTTCTTCCTCCGTACCCAGGCTCCCTCTGACAAACACACAATGTCATTCATTTATTGAATAGTTAAATTTATTAGCATAGGGTATTACTTATTTATATGCTTAACAATGAAAAAAAATCCCTTAATCACTGATTTAGTTCATTTCTCTTCCTTGTTGTCTGTAATTTTCCTTTTCTTTTATTAGATTATATCAGATTACTTATTTATTATTATAGTTACTTGGTTTGCTCAAAAATGCTATTGGATATGTTTATTAATTTAATACTTTTTCCAAAAAATTAATTGGTATTAACTCCCTTTTTATACCTAACTGCAAGTAGTATCTGTTCTAGGCTCGGGTGTCCTTTTTCTCATTCCTACTGCTCATGGGTGTTGGTGATTGGGTCAAAGGGCTATTAGGAGAATGGATATCAGAAAAGATACCATGCCAATATTCCCAGTCTTGTCCTGCCTAGTTTCTGAAGCTCAAGGAGTGTGTGTGTGTGTGTGTGTGTGTGTGTGTGTGATCCCACATTTCCTAGTATTTTATCTCCACCTACTATTCATTTATTTATTCAACATATTTTTTAAAGACATGGTTTAACTTAGACACTAGAGCACTTGGCAAAGATGCTGAAACAAAACAGATAAGTTCCCTGGCTTCACAAAATATATGGTCCAGAAAGGAAGAAGGAAAGGTAATCAACAGGTGATTATAATAAAGAGCAATGAGGGGTGACATTGGGAAATACAGCGTGCATGGGAGCAAACCGAGAGAATTAGCCTCGATCAGGGAGACTCGGTTATGTTTCTGATTTTCGTTCTAGTCATTTGTTTCTCATAACAGCCAGAGAAAAGCCACCCAATGGCTTTTATGAGGCGCTCTGAGACTATGCAAGATTAAGTCATGTGTCTCCTCCTCAGATTATTTTAATTTAAGGCACACAATGTGGGAGGAAGAGCTGAATCAATAATACCAATAAATCAGTGATGTTTGTGCTCCAGGTCTAAATTGAAAACAAATCCTTGAACAGAATTAAATATAAATGTAACAGTAGTACAAGTATAATTTCAGGAGTTTAAAAAATTGGAATGAATAAAACCACGTAGCCATATAAAAATGACTACATAGCCACTGGACTTGTGTTCAAACCTAATTCATGTGAGACTGTTAGTCTTCAGATGGATAAAACTGGTTTGGCTGTGTGGGTGGCATAAGGGAAAAAGCAAAAACAACACATCCTCTTTCTACCCAGTATGACTGCATGTTCTTAGCTACCCGACACTGAGTATTTCTCAGAAAGCAGGAACCCACCACCTGCTGCTAACTGTGCTGGCAGCATTCATTGGTGGAGTGACCAGTCTGTCATGAAGGGGATATCTCAAGTGTGATGACTACATCTACAGAACAACAAAACACATTTCAACAGGAAAATCCGTTTACAGCGCTGGACATTTAGTCTTGGCAGGATTTTCAGTGAGTGCCTGAACCTAGAGAGAATCAGACACCGGAGCCAGGTGAGATGTAAGGTACAATGTTTCTCTAATGTTGACAAAGTAGAATTGGGTCAAAAGTCGCCTTAAGGAAGGGCCTTCTATAACCTCCTGCAGCTCTTGACTTTAACACTCAGTGGCGTAGAAGAGCCCCTTAGAACACAATGGTGGACCATGATGCTTAGGACCCTGCTGAGTCTGAGCGCCAAGGGTAAGGGCTCACTTCTCAACAATGACCATAAGTGCATAAATCCTGCCTGATGAAAAACATGAGAGAGTAACTCTCAGGCTCTCATTATCTCAACAATCCGGTGAATCTTCCACCTGCTGTAGGAGGCTCCCGTGTGTGCACAGGGATGGCAGGAGCCCTTTTCTTCCACGTTTCTCTGGGAAGACGAAGGTTGGAGGAAACTTCTTATTGTTACTGCAGGAGAGAGAAAGTGATAGTCTTCAAGAGTATGTAAAAACGTATAAACATATAGTATGAACATGTAGTTCCTGTTAAAAATATTGGAATGGAAACTTCATCAACATTTTGAAATAGGTATCTTAGTTGAATGAGGTTATGAGATTTGAGGTTATGAGGAATGAGATTTTTTAATTTTTTAATTGTTTCCCAGTTGTCATGTTTTGTTTTGCTTTTTATTAATAGAAAGCCAATACAGCCCTGGCTGGTTTGGCTCAGCGGTTGGAGCGTCGGCCTGCGGTACAGAGAGACCCGGGTTCGGTTCCCACTAAGGGCGCGTACCTCGGTTACAGTTTGTCCCCGGCCCTGGTTGGTCAGGCGGGTGGCAGCCACTCGATGTGTCCCTTTCCTGTCGATGTTTCTCTCTCTCTCTTCCTCTCTCTCCCTCCCACTCTATCTGAACAAAAAAATAGAAAAATGTCCTCGGGTGAGGTTAAAAAAAGAAAAAGAAAAAAAAAGAAAGCCAATACCATATATTTTTAAATACGTCCACAGTGACGGGTTGTATTTTGAGTTTCCAATAATGAAGTGGTTTCTGAAAGCCCTTTGCTTGGCAGGCGTAAGAATATACATTCCAAAAGGACAGGGATTTATGGTCAACAACAAATCAGTAGATAGACAGTTACTTGATTCTTGTCATATATTAGACATTATTTTATGGGCTTCAGATACCCTGGTGACTAAGACATGGTCCCATCCTTTGAAAAGCTTTTATTTCGGGGGACAAAGAATACTCATTCTAAAAATCAATGGAAAAATATTCTCAGGTCAGCATCAACAACAACAAAAAGAAATGAATCAAAAACAGGAATGTCTACCCCTTTGATGTTGGAGACTTGAACGCGTGCTTTCGTAAGAGGAACTCTACAAAGTCGTGTCACATGGTGCTCAGAGTGACTGGTAAAGTGATACTGAACTAGATGCAAGGTCGCTTTTCCTTGCTGTTGACTTCATGAATGGGCTTGTTCTTGTCCTCAGAGAAAGCTTTTTGCTCTCGTGTCTGATGGTGGAGGAGGGCCATATGATAGCAGGTGGAATGGCGCAGGGAATCGGGAAAGTGGGTGTTCAGTCCAGGCCAGAAGTACTCTGAATTTCTTTGTAATCATTGCAAAATTGTGTCTCACTAATCACTGAGGTAAACGTTGGTTTCCTAGAAAATTTCCTGTTGGTCGATATTTATTTTTTATCCTCACCTGAAGACATTTTTGCATTTATCTTCAGATAGACTGGGAGGGAGGTTGGGGGGGGGGGGACATCAATGTGACAGAGGCACATCGAGTGGTTGCCACCCACATGACCCCAACCGGGGCCAGGGCCAAACCGCAACCAAGGTAGGTGCCCTTAGTGGGAACTGAACCCGAGACTCTGGTTTGCGGGCTGACACTCTAAGCACTGAGCAAAATCGCCAGGGCTATTATTTTATTTATTTTTATTTTTCAATGTGGCTGTATTTATTGAATGAGTTGAAGAATGAAAGCACAAACACAGAATAATGTTTAATTTGAGTGAAAAAAAATCTTAAAATAGTTTTAGCATTTGTATAGTCTACAGGGAGGTAACTACTTAGTGGTGAGCAGGAAATAGAGATATCAATTCAAACAGGGGTGGAGAGTTTCTTTGGGACATTAATGGGCCCCATTGTGGATTATGGAGATGGATCCTCTTATTGAAAGTCAAGAGACAATTACATGCATAACTCAGGAAGTTTAGATACTAGCACTAGATCTGTGGATGTCTGATGTTGGCTTAGTTCTTTAATATTCTATATCCATTTTCTCATCTATCAAGTAGAGCCATTAAATATAAAATGGGTAAGAACTGTCACCTATATTAAATGACACAATTTACATGGAAGCATTCCCGTGATTGTACTGCCTTGTGGTTACTGCATGCATGGTCTTCCAACTGAGTTTTATCTTGATGGAATTACCTGAGGCTGGTGTGATCTATCTATCTATCATCTATCTATCTATCTATCTATCTATCTATCTATCTATCTATCTACCTACCTACCTACCTACCTATTATCTATCTATCTATCTATCTATCTACCTACCTACCTACCTATTATCTATCTATCTATCTATCATCTACCTATCTATCTATCTATCTATCTATCTATATATCTATCTATATATCTGTCATATATCTAAAATATACTGGGATCTAGGAGACTGATATAATATGCTCTCAAGCACTTGATGTCATCTGCCACTGATACCCACACTTTTCCCTAGTTACTCTTCTGATAAGGATGGTCATTGTCATAGTTCTGACTAATGAATGTAAGTAGTTTTGACACAAGTTTCCTGGACATTTTTGCTTTCTTGATTAAAAAAGACAGATTTGACAACCACCCCTATTGCCTTCCATTCCTTATCTTCTTCCTTATTTCTGCTTGGAATGAGGATATGATGTATGATGTATGGCTGTAGAGTAGCTATCTTCTCACCATGAGGTTACGCATCTGAAAACAAAAGCCAACAGAAATTTTGTGTGTATATATACATATATATGTATATACACACACACACATATGTATATATAGATATATAGATACATAGATATAGATATATAGATATATAGATATAGATTGATAGATGGGGCAGGGGGAGAGAGAGACACTCGCTTTTTTGAGGTGGTACCTCTCAAGCTATCTGTGGTTAAGATCATTAATAAATATATTTCCAGTCTTTTGTGGACCAATTAAAATACAATAAAATGAATAAATAGAAAATTGAAATAAAAAAGACAAGCAAAATGGAGCACACACATTTTAACACTAGTTTCAACAAGCACATCGTAGCTCTGTCAACCTGCTATCCGAGGTTCTGAGTGCGTGCTCTGATCCATGCGTTCCTTGCCTGTATTTGTTTGCTGGAGCGACCCTAGCAGAGCAGCACAGATGGGGTGGCTGACACACCGAAATGCATCTCTCACAGCTCTGGAGGCTGCAAGTCCAACATCGAGACGTTGACAGACTGATTTCTCCGGAGGCCTCTCTCCTTGGCTTGCCGATGGCCGCTTTGTCACTGTGTCCTCACACGACCTTCCCTCTGTGTGCACACATAATGCAGTTCTATTTGGGGATCAGGGCTTCCACATAGGAACATTGCTGGGACATAAGTCAGTTCATAACATCATCACAGACCAGTGAAAGCCAGTTAGTGGATGGAGGCCGGCAGCCCCGGGCCCCACGTGGATAGGAAGCCCTGACCCGCGGGTGGCTACTGCCCGGGTCCTGCACTGGTACCTCCAGGACTCCTGTTTGGTGAGAAAAACATACTCCTGTTTGGGGAAACCCCTCTGTGTCAGGTTTCTCTTGCTTGTTACTGAAATTTTCTAAATGGATCTAACCAGGAAACGTAGTTTTAAAATTCACATTAGGAAACATTGCTGATTGGAGAACCACGCCAGTCACAGCCATTGGGGAACCTGGCCGTGGTTTGATTCCCTGGCAGGCCCAGCGTGCACTCTCCCCCTTTCTGATGACACCTCCACTTTACTCTGGAAACTCTTCTCATGCACTGCACACAATTTTTATGCACTGTCAATCAAGGTGCCGTACCCTCTGGACAATGGATTCGAACCAGTCCAGGCCTGACTTCTCTCATTGATTAACGGCTGCCCTTTGACTTGAAACAAAAAACCCTGCTAATAGAGAAGGTTAATTCAGAAGACTCAGTGAAGATTGTAACGTTTATTTGGTGAATAGGTGATAGGAAAAGGGAAGTACTTGAAGCCTCAGCTCGTACAGCACATCCTCTGTGAAGCCTCTCTTGCTGTGCTCGACACACGAGGTGCTTTGTCCATTGTGTTTCTACGGTACCTTGTACATATTTTCCCAGAGAGATTATTGCATCATATAGCAAGAGTACGTTTCCATTTCTCCTGCCCAGTTAGCTAGCATACTCCACAGGGAGGAGAGTTGGGTCTTGTCATTTTTGTATTTCTAGTACCCAGCATAGCAGAGATGCATCATAGGCACTTAATAAGTAATAGCTGAATGAATGAACTGGATATTTCTATTTCTTTATTTATTATTTTAGTTCTTACCCGAGGATATTTTTCAGACCGAGTGGGAGGGAGAAAGAGAGAAACATCGATATGAGAGAGACACATCGATTGGTTGCTGCCTGCAAAACCCTGACGGGGCCGGGGACTGAACCACAATCAAGGTACATGCCCTTGACTGGAATCAAACCCCTGACTCTTTGGTACATGGGCCAATGCTCTAACCGCTGAGCCAAACTGGCCAGGGCTTAATTTATTTTCATATTGATAAATTCAGTCAAAAGAAATGAATCAGAATCTAGTATGCACTGTGGGGGCAGTGCTAGGGATATCAAGATGGATAAGACATAATTCTGATTCGAGAACTTTGTGGTCCACAGGCTGGAGAGGTACAAGAAGAGAGCAGACCCTGGAACAGATTATGATGATGCAACAGGTCCAGGCAAGAGGAAGCAGTATTGATTCATTCATCCATGCAACATATATTATCTCTGTAGTATTATCTGTGAGTCAGCCATCATAAGCAGATATCGCTAGCTATAATGGGAACAGACTTTCAAAGCACCTTATGGGGAGGTTGGAGAAAGCTTCTTGGAAATGGTAATACTTAAGTAGAACCTCAATGAATGAGGAGATCATTTGAAATAGTTGCTGAAGATGAGAGTTGGTAAAGGAAACAGGCATCCCGCTGGGCTCAGGGGCGTTTGACACAATACTTTGTGATAGCATCTATATGCATGACGGTGTGATTTTATTCAGTGTTCAGCTGCAGAGTCTTAGAAGTTGAGAAAGTAGATGGATTTTTAACATTGACCCAACATTAGTGATTTACTGGGTGAATCATTATATAATAATACCACGGAGTGTGCTAATGAGATAGTGGTTCAATTATTAGGTCCAACCTGAGTAGGAAAGAACAACCAGGCAGTGGCTGAGCAAAGATGGAGGGGACAGGGATGAGAGAGGCTCCGTTGATTCAAAGAGCTGACTGAGCTGTAGGTGCATGAATGTGCTTTATATGCAGTTCAGATGGCATTAACTCTGGCTAGGCATGTTGCTGATCTGCTTGGCTAGGGGGCAGTGCTCTTTGTCCATTGAATTCCATTCTGTCTTCATGAGACTCTATTCTCCTTAATTCCCTGCATGAGTTTAGCTATATTTTATGAGTAGCAGAGGCTCTTAGAGATATATATTTTATCAGAATCTACTTCAGATTTTTACTAACATAATTCCAGTGACATATACAAACTACACTTTTATATAGCTCTATTCCTTCCTCCCTTTTCCATGTTTATTTATTTGTATTACATACTCAACAATACATTGTTATAATTATTACTTTATACCATCCTCTATTTTATTTAGATATTTTTTATCACCTATGTTTTTAATTGTGATCAGAGGAAAATTCTTTGACCCATCTTGTAAGGACACTTGAAATGTATTTACCAATAAAGACAACCAACATTCTGCTTTAAAAATAAAAACAGTGGCAAGTCAGTGCTGGTGGGTTGCTTCAAATGAGGACTTAGAAGTCCTTAGGGAGTACCTAGCTGTAGCTGTGGGGCCCCCAGGAACCACGGGCCCTCTCTGCTCCATGCCACGTGCAGGAGAGAATGCAGGGGAGCTGAAAGTCACCTGCTGATATTTTGTTCTTTGTTGATTATTAAATGTCAGACCATGAAATTTCAAAGTTGTATAAAAAATAACCTAGCCCTGGCCTATGTGACTCAGTTGACTGAGCATCGTCATGGGCACCAAAGATCATGGGTTTGGGTTTGATTCCTGGTCAGGACACATGCCTGGGTTGCAGCTCGATCCCAGTAGGGGGCGTGCAGGAGGCAGCAGATAGAGGTTTCTCTCTCTCTCTCTCTGCCTCTCTCTCTAAGATCAATGAAAACACATTTAAAAAAACAACATAAACTGATACTTGGGATACTGCTTTGAACTGATCTGACATAGCGCTATAAACATGGGAAGACTGTTCCCTGAATGTGTCATGTGAAAGTCTTTGACTTTATGCAAACACATCCTGAAAAGTGACACTTGCAACAACTCACACAACAAGAACTTGAGGCATGGGAGGGGAAGAAGTCATAGAGCAATGGAAAGCCATCAGAAAACTGTGAAAACAATCACAGAAAAATTGCTCTTATTCACTTTGTGTAATAAGCTTATGTCACATTATCACTCATTCTAGTGCTGTCATCAAGAGGGACTGACCCGATTCTGTCTCCTTTCTCTTGTCACCCTGTTAGAGAGGTGAGGGCACACATGCTCACTGTGTCCATCAGACTTGTTCTTCATTCGCTGAGAACCAAAAGAAGACTTCTCTCTGTTCATTTTGATTTTACAATTGTTCATTACTATTACTAAATTCCTTTCTCCCATTTGCAACAAATTTTTTATATCACCAATTAAAATATGCCTAAACTGATTTTTAAAATTACAAAGTTAATTTTCTTGATCTTTAAAAATCAAATAATACAATCTACAAATAATGTATTATAAGTTAATTTTCTTTTCCTTTTTTTATTTTTTAATCCTCACCGGAGGACATTTTTCCATTTTTTGTTCAGGTAGAGTGGGAGGGAGAGAGAGGAACAGAGAGAGAGAGAGAAACATCGATGCAAAAGGAACACATCGAGTGGCTGCCACCTGCACAACCAACCAGGGCCGGGGACAAACTGCAACCGAGGTACGTGCCCTTAGTGGGAACCGAACCCGGGTCTCTCAGGACCGCAGGCCGACGCTCTAACTGTTGAGCCAAACCGGCCAGGGCTAAGTTAATTTTCTTGATCTTTAAAAATCAAATAATACAATCTACAGATAATGTATTATAGAATTATGCACTTGAAACATATATAGTTTCATTAACCAATGTTACCCCAATAAATTCAATAAAATTTTTTTTTAATCTTTGTATTGGGCTGTAACAACCTCTAATGAGGAGAGTTGGAATAAGCGGCACTTTTTCTCCAAAGACACAATAGACTGTAAAACACTATTAAAGTTGACCTCGTTTCTCTAATGCACTCTTTGGGGTCTGTGTCACCTTTTTATACTGATGGAGTCAACACTTTTTTTCCCCACCAGAAGCATTCTGATTGTTGACTTAAAGGTAATGTTCTGATGGCAGATGGCAGAACTAGTTAGGCGAACAAGTCAATGAAAGCAAACATTTACTGGGACATTATTTTCTTGCATCGATGGCAAGGGAATGTTGAACTAGTTTTTGTAAAATATTTTTTCTTTCCACAGTTAGAAAGAAGGGTTCCTATAATCCATGGACCTAAGTGGATAAGGTTTTGACATACGGAAAAATGGGGGCTCAGAGGAGTGAAGGGACAACAAGACCCAGCTGGCAAGTGGAAAAGACAGAGATGCCTATCCTTTTGGGCTCTTTGTGGGGTACCTTAATGGATATAGTTAAGTATAAACATATTCCCTGTGCTATCTTCCTACTGCAGAGAGACCACTGAGGAAGGGTCAGCTGTACCCTTAAGGTCACACTGGAGGAGGATACAAAGCAATGATCTTTTTTTCCCAAGTGAAAGATTTTCCAATGAGTGCTGTGATGACAGGGCTTATGTGTCTGTCACTGCTGTGGAGGGGCTTAATCCGCTGTGATCGTGGAGCAGTGACTGAACATTGAGAGCTCTTCTGTGGCGTTTTCCTCCCTGAGAGCCAGGCTCCCCTGGGGGAAGCGATGTCGCCAGCTTTGGATGACTTCCCGGGTAACAGCTTTGCTTCCTATTGACAGCACTACACCTGCTTCTGTTTGACGAGCTGGAGGTTTTGTTGAAAGGTTTCCTTGATGATACAATTTCTGCTAATCAATTTCTATTTAGTTTTGCTCTCTTTTCAACTTCATTTCCTTCTCAGTAATATAGCGGTAAATCAGTTCACAAATATTTATTAGACACCTACCAAGGGCATGGCCACTGTCCATGGATTTCACTAGGAGAAATGTAGTGTAACCCTGACATTCAATAAAATCATCACTCAGCAATTCTGTGTTCAGAAAGATCATAACCAAAGAGACGTAGGTAGGCAAATATATCTGTGAATATGTGAATTGAATAAAGGTAAACTGTATTCTTTACTGTAGGACTTCTCAGGGCCATGAGTATGCTAATGTGGGTTGTAATTCTTCCCAGGGCACAGATAGAACAATATTTTCCAGGTGTGATGGACCATTTAAAGCTACTTTGCATGGAATAATTCAAAAGACTAGTTTTTCATTGAAGACACTTTGGGAAGTATTCCATAATTTGAGGAGACATATTCAATACAAAGAAGCTTTATTATCAAAATCTTTCCCCAGGTGGTTTAACTTCTGTGCAATTTCTTGGTGAAAATTGCTTGTGTACAGAATAATTTATGATGGCACAGGGGTGTGCATATCCCTGTATAAACAAAAACTTTTCCCAAGGGGTACATGAGAAAAGAGGTAGTTTTCTTCTGATTTGTTTTTTTCAATTATAGTTGACATTCAATATTATATTAGTTTCAGGGGTATCCTATAGTGGTTATATATCTATAGAATTCATGAAGTGATCCCCCAATAAGTCTAGTACCTACCTGGCACTGTACATAATTATAATAGTATTGTCAACTACATTTCCTATGCTGTATTTGACATTCCCGTGACTATTTTGTAACTGCCAATTTGTACTTCTTAATCCCTTCACCTTTTCCACCCAGCCCCCCAAACCTCCTCCTCTCTGGCAACCATCAGTTTATTTTCTGTATCTATAAGTTTGTGTCTGTTTTGTTTGTTTATTGTTTTCCAGATTCCACATTTAATTTCAATCATGGCATTTGTCTTTCTCTGACTTATTTCACTTAGCATAATATCCTCTAGGTCCATCCATGTTGTCACAAATGGGGAGATTTGATTTTTTTTATGGATGAGAGCTTTTCCAGAGGCTAACTGAGAAAAGAGATAGTTTTCAGAGATCCTCGGTTTTCACATGTAATTTTTATTTTTCCCACCAGTTGAACTGGGAGAGAATGCGCTCGGTTTTGAAGACCCCGTTCTTCCCACAGCATGAACTCATGGAGAAGTCAGTGGCACTGCTGGAAAGGGAATGACGTTAATGCCTGTGCAGAAAAAGCCTCTTTTGCAAGACAGCTGTTTTCAAGTCAATAGTATTGCAGGAGCCTCTAATTGACTAGTTGTCTGATAGATCATTAAAAATCAATTTTGTGTGATCATTACGTGATATTTTTGGCAACTACATGGAAAGATTTGGAGACTTAAATGCCTTGCTAAAATTAAACATTCTCATTCATTTATTTAGATGAACGCATTTTTCTCTAACTTAAAAATATAGAAAATGAAAACTAGCAAAGGAATGAATACTGAACCTTGTCTTATTACAATGCTACTTATAGTAATGGTAATGTGTACTATTCACTGTTGGATATATGAATTAAAGAGGAAAACCCCAGCCCATCCATTTAATTATGAGATTATTAACAATAACATTTTACTTCCTGTGTTAGTAATTACTTATATATTTTTAATTGAGCTCTATAATATTTATAATCGTATCTCAATACAGAAAGAATATTTAACACTTAAAGCTTTATGGTTAGCAGATGTTCAAAACCAATTTATCGTCAATTTACACACATATTTTTGTTGATTTTGCTGAAGTATGATTCAATGATCATTAAAAGCTTTCATACAAAAAATTTTATTTTTTAGAATAAAATTCTGTGAGGGAATTGGAATAGAAATGTGAGTTTACAGGAAACAAAGATTGAGGTGGAATTTGAGACTGGAAAAGAAGAGCACGCTTTATTTGTTAAATGAATGATTGTGATTCTCAACTTGCTGTTGTGTTGAGATTACTTTAAAAGAGATTTTACAGTGTAGCCCTGGCCGGTTTGGTTCAGCGGTTAGAGCATCAGCCTGCGGTCTGGAGAGACCCAGGTTCAGTTCCCGCTAAGGGCACGTACCTCGGTTGCAGTTTGTCCCCGGCCCTGGTTGGTTGTGCGGGTGGTGTCCCTTTCATATCGATGTTTTTCTCTCTCTCCCTCCCACTCTACCTGAACAAAAAATGGAAAACGGTCCTCGTGTGAGGATGATAAAAAAAAAGAGAGAGATTTTTACAGTGTAATCTGACAGTTTAACTAAAAAGTGTCATTATTTGTAATTTTCCAGAAATTACACCTTTTGCAATTAGTTATAAAATAAAGACAAACTTTTATATGTCAACTTAAAGATGCACAAGCTTTCCTTAAAAATTTTTTTATTGAAAAATGAGCACAAAAATGTGTAAGAGTCACTGATTTAAGCCACGGTTTATGGCTACTATTATTTCATTATAATCCCCTTATTTACTCAAAGGCATTTTCAATTTACTCTGTTAATTTTTAATTGTTCTTGAATTTTTAAAAAAAATTGTGATTAGGGTTCTTCCATCAATCATAAATCCTAACCTTTGGATACCTTCACAGATAATCACTTCTGAGGGTGTTCTTCCTTGAATTGGAATTAACACTCACTTTCCGGGCAAAGCATTGATCTCTTTCTTTCTGTGGTAAATCTCTGTTGCCGTCACCATCCTCCCTTGTCTCTGAAAAAGAGGCAAAGGGTGAAGAGCCGGCTTATGCAAGTGGCCTCGGGTTTTTAAAGACTGACCATGAAGTAGGACACGGTACTAAAGAGGGAGCACCAGTGCTTGGAGACCAAGATTCAAGGTCTCTGCCACCTTGGACATGTCACGCTACTTCTCAAGCTTTCACAATCGATGTAGCGGAAAGGTCGCTTTCAGTGCTAAGATACTTATCTTAAAAAAAAAAATTATCATGGTAAGAACACTTTCCGAGATCTACCTTATTTAAAAAATTTTAAATTTTCATCTTATTTTTAATTTTGCGATTATTTTAGACTTCACAAAGTTTTAAAAACAAAATTAATACAATGAATTTTTATATACCCTTTATCTAGCTTCCCAAATGTTAACATTTTTATATAACAATATATTTATAAAAATAGGGAATTGATATTGATACAATTCTACCATCTAATCTGGAAAACTTGATTTAAATTCCACCAATAGTCCCATTGACTTGATTTTATGTTTTTCTGGTCCAAGAGCCAATCCAATATGTTGCTGAGTTTAGTTGTAACGTCTCCTTAACCGGGACCAGTTCCTGACTTTTACAAATCTGGGACAGTTCCTAAGGCTCCTTCCTCAGACTTTTTCCCCCTTTCATGGCCTTGACCCTTTGAACAAGTATTGATAAAAAGTCTTTGCTTGACCAAACTTTAGTCAGGCTCCTAAAACTTCTCCTAGGCCCTTCTGTGAACTTCTTTGTAAAATCTGGTTTTAGCAAGAATCCTGCTGAATCAGTTGAAGCAGACCCCCCCCCCCACCCGCCACCTTTAATATCTGATCACCCTCAATATCTGATCAGGTTTCTCATTCTCCATTGTTCCCCAGGTGATGCCTGATCACCCTGATTTGTCTTCACGAAGAATCTTGTTAGGTTAGATCAACCAGAATCCCTTTCTACCTCTTATGTTTACTCTTAACATTTTTTCATACACTAACCCCCACCCTGCTCCTTGACTATAGATTCCCACTTGCCCATGATCTGTTTGGAGTTGAACCCAATCTTTTCCCACTCCTCCCTTGCAAAATCCCACTGCAGTGGTCTCTATACCTACCACGAGGGTCCTGAATAAAGTCTGTCTTACCACCTGTAAAAGTGTCTTCAATCTTCTTAGAACTAGAACACATAATCCTAAAATTTATATGGAGCCACAGAAGATCCACAATAGTGAAAGCAATCTTGAGAAAGAAGAATAAAATCGGAGGTATCACACTCCCTGATCTCACACTATGTTACAAAGCTATAATAATTGAAAAATCATGGTACTGGCAAAAAACAAAAACAATAAACCAGACACATAGATCAGTGGAACAGCACAGAGAGCCCAGAAATAAACCCTCAATTATACGGTCAACTAATCTATGACAAAGAAGGTAAAAATATACACCGAGTAATGACAGTCTCTTCAACAAATGATATTGGGAAAACTGGACAGATCAGATACATGGAAAAACAAAACAAAACAAAACAAAAAAAACTAGACCATTTTCTTGCACCATATACAAAAATAAATTCAAAATGGTTTAAAGACTTCAATGTAAGTCCTAAAACCATAAACTCCTATAAACAAACATAAGAAGTGAACTATTTGACATCAGTCTGAGTAACATCCTTTTGGATACAGTCCTTTGAATAAGGAAAATAAAAGC
This sequence comes from Molossus molossus, assembly GCF_014108415.1. Classification (NCBI taxonomy): domain Eukaryota; kingdom Metazoa; phylum Chordata; class Mammalia; order Chiroptera; family Molossidae; genus Molossus; species Molossus molossus. Next base: position 14,664,173 of record NW_023425344.1, on the reverse strand, counting down.
AAAAAGAAACAATAGGACTAAATCAAACTAAAAAGCTTGTGTACAGAGAAAGGAACCTTCGACAAAACAAAAAGGCAACCCACTGACAGGGAGAATATATTCTCAAATGATATATTCAATAAGAGGCTGACATCTAAAATATGTAAGAAACTGATACAACTCAATAACAAACAAATAAACTGTCTGATAAAATAATGGCCAGAGGACATGAAAAGAGGACACACAGATGGCCAACACACATGTGGAAAGATGCTCGGTATCACTAATCATCAGGGAAATGCAAGTCAAAACCACAAGGAGATGCTAACACGAGTCAGAATAGCTCTTATTAAAAAGTCAACAAATAATATGTGTTGGAGAGAATGTGATGAAAAGGGAACCCTCGTGTACTGTTTGTGGAGTGCAAACTGCTGCAGCCCCTGTGGAAAACAGTATGAAGATACCTCAAAAAACTAAAAGTAGATATAGCATCTAATCTCACAATTCTACCTCTGGGTGTTTATCTAAAGACAACGAAAACACTAATTTGAAAAGATCTATGCACTTCTATGTTCATTGCAGCATTTTCTTACAATAGTCAAGAGATATGGAAATAAACTAGGTGTCCATAGATAGATGAATGGAAAAGAAAATATATGGTATATAGACAATGGACTGTTACACAGTAACAAAAATAACGAAATCCTGCTATTTGAAGAACGTGGATGGACCTAGAGGGTATTATGTTAAGTGAAATAAATCAGGCAGAGAAAGACAAATTCAGAATGGTTTCACTTACATGTGAAATCAAAAACAAAACAAAAACATACTCATTGAAACAGAAACCAAAGAAATAGATACCAGAGGGGAGGGGCTGGACAAAATGCCACAGGATATGTTGTGGCCTTCTCAGAAGAGCCAGTGAGGAGGCAGCTGATATCAACATGTCTCACTACCGGTGAGGTTAACTTTGATAATTTGGTTAAGATGTTCTGTGCCAGGTTTCTCCAATGAAAATATGAATTTTTTAAAGTTCCTTATTGATGTAATTTTATGTTACAAATAGAAGTCTTGAATAGAAACTTCTATATTTTTCTGGTTTTGGTTTTTCCCCCCACACATTAAAATACATGGAATCTGAATAGGGTAGTTGGTGGTCATCTCTGACTTCACAGTTCTCTACAAAGAACTGTAAAATGGAACCTCATTTAGGCTTTTCATGGTGAACCTCCATCAAACTACAAATGTAAAATTAAAGCATGGCATCTTAAAGAACATACTGGAAAAAAAAACATACTTCTACATTAAAATAGCTAACCTTATTCTATTACCCAATTTTGTGTTTTTTAAAAAGTGATTTTTGAATTAGAGGATCTAAGATTAAGTCTCTGCTCTAGTTTTTATTGGCTTCATGTGCTTTCTGTATTTTTGTATCTCAATTGCCTTTCTTTATAAAATGAAAATGCTCCAGCTTACATGAGGTAACCTGACAGAGCTCTTAGAATCTTCACAAAGACAACTGTTGTCAGTGGTCGTGCCATTTGGGTGTCTGTATGTTGGTGGTGGGAGGGTGGGAGAATACTGCTCAAATGCCTTGTACCCCGTGGGCACCAGAACCTCCCCCGTATGGTTCATAGATTTAGCTTCAACAATATTGGATGTGCATTTTTAGGATGATCAGAAATGGATTAGGCAAATAGTATTGTAGACTCTCTTTTACACACACACGTACACATACCCCAAACTATATTTAATGCAGGTATAACCAGAATGCTGGTGTTGAAAACAAACTACTCACCATTAAAGTATTGGTGAGAGTCTTGGGCTTCCTTGGTCAAAGGAAATACCTCTGTCATCTTTAAGGTCCTAGGCTGTGTCATATCAGCTTACAATAGACTTACTTTCTTTAAAAAAATTTTTTATTTCTTTATTGATTTTAGAGAGAGAGAAAGGGTGAAGGAGAGAGAGATAGAAACATTAATGAGAGAGAGCATTGATTGGCTGCCTCTTGCGTGTCCCCCACTGGGAATCAGGCCCACAACCTGGGCACATGCCCTGACTGGGAATCGAACCAGCGACCTCTTGGTGCATGGGTTGATGCTCAACCATTGAGCCACACTGGCCGGGCTGGACTTACTTTCTTTCTTTTTTTTATTAATTAATTTTTGTTACAGATGTTTCTCCTTTTTCCCCCACTGATTCCCCCCTCCCCCTCCCTCCCTGCCCTTTCCCCAGTTTGTTGTCCATGTCCACTGTTCATGCACACATGCGTATAAGTTCTGTGGTTTATCTCTCCCCCACCACTCCCTCTTCTGGGGATTGTCAGTCTGTACCTCACTTCCACGGCTCTGGGACTACCCCATTCCTCAGACTGTTATGTTCATTATATTCCACAAATAAGTGAGATCATATGAAACTTGTCTCTCTCTGTTTGGCTTGTTTCACTTAGGATGATACTTTCCAGGTCCTTCCTTGTAGTCTCAAAGGATAAGAGATCTTTCTTTCTTACAGCTGCATAGTACTCCATTGTGTACATGTACCACGGCTTTTTTATCCATTCGTCTACTTACTGCTGGACACTTGGGCTGTCTCCAGATCTTAGCTACTGTAAATAGTGCTGCTGTAACCATGGGGGTACATATATTCTTTCTGATTGGTGTTTCAGGCCTCTTAGGGTATATTCCTACAAGTGGGATCACTGGGTCAAATGGAAGTTCAATTTTTAATTGTTTGAGGTAATACCATAGTGTTTTCCATAGTGGCTGCACCAGTCTGCATTCCCACCAGCAGTGTACTAGAGTCCTCTTTTCTTCATACCCTCACCAACACTTGTTGTTTGATGATTTGTTGATGGCGACCATTCTGACAGGTGTGAGGTGATAACTCATTGTTGTTTTAATTTGCATGTCTCTGATGATTAGTGATGTTGAGCATTTCTTCATATGTCTCTTGGCCATTTGTATGTCCTGTTTGGAGAGGTATCTATTTAGTTCCTCTGCCCATTTTTTAATTGGGTTCTTTGTATTCCTTTTGTGGAGTTGTATGAGCACTCTATATGTATTGGAAATTAACCCCTTATCTGATATATCATTGGCAATTATGCTCTCCCATACAGTGGGTAGCCATTCCGTTTTGATAACTGCATCTTTCGCTGTGCAGAAGCTTTTGAGTTTGATGTAGTCCCATGTGTTCATTTTCTCCTTTGTTTCTGTTGCCTTAGGTGATGTGTCAGTAAAAATTCTGCTGCGTATGATGTCTGAAATTGTGTTGCCTACAATTTCTTCTAGGATTTTTATGGATTCATGAGTCACAATTAAGTCTTTTATCCATTTTGAGTTTATTCTTGTGTAGGGTATAAGTTGATGGTCTAGTTTCATTTTTCTTCAAGTAGCTGTCCAATTTTCCCAGCACCATTTATTAAAGAGGCTGTCCTTACTCCACTGTATGCTCTTGCCACCTTTGTCAAATATTAATTGAGCATATTGCCTTGGGTCCATTTCTGGGTTCTCTGTTGTGTTCCCCTGGTCTATATGCCTGTTCTTGTGCCAGTACTAGGCTGTTTTGATTACAGTGGCTTTGTAGTATAACCTGAAATCTGGTAATGTGATCCCTCCAACTTTGTTCTTCCTTTTCAAGATTGCTGTGGCTATTCGAGGCCTTTTTTGGTTCCATATGAACTTTTGAAGTACTTGTTCTAATTCTGTGAAGTATGCTGTTGGTATTTTGATGGGGATTGCATTGAATCTATAGATTGCTTTGGGTAATATGGACATTTTAATGATATTAATTCTCCCAATCCATGAATAGGGTATGTGCTTCCACTTTTTTATATCTTCCTCTATTTCTTTTTTCAATGACCTGTAGTTTTCTGTGAATAGGTCCTTTATTTCTTTGGTTAAGTTTATTCCTAGGTATCTTAATTTTTTTGCCGCAATGGTAAATGGGATTGTTTTCTTAGTTTCTCTTTCTGTGAGTTCATCATTGGTGTATAAGAATGCCATTGATTTCTTGACGTTAATTTTGTATCCTGCTACTTTGCCAAATTCATTTATTAAGTCTAGTAATCTTTTGATGGAGTCTTTGTGGTTTTCTACGTATTATATCATGTCATCTGCATATAATGACAATTTCACTTCCTCCTTTCCAATTTGGATCCCTTTCATTTTTTCTTCCTGTCTGATTGCTGTGGCTAAGACTTCCAGTACTATGTTAAATAGGAGTGGTGAAAGTGGGCATCCTTGCGTTGTTCCTGTTCTTAAGGGAAATGCTTTTAGTTTTTGCCCATTGAGTATGATGTTGGCTGTAGGTCTTTCATATACGGCCTTTATTATGTCTAGATATGATCCCTCTATTCCCACATGGACTTACTTTCTTATAGCAATTTTTCTGACTGTAGGCAGCCCATGTTTACAGTTAAAGGGCTGGCAACTGAATTTCTACAACTCTAGCTAATTCTGTTCCCTTTTGTTACTGAACAACTCCATGTGAACACCAACTCAGTAGTTGTGGCTCTTCATCTTCCAAAGTGATCATCAAACCCTCTTAGAACTGTCCAGGAACCCCCACTCCACCCCCCATTTCCACTGCTGGCATATGCTGTTTCATTTAGACTTGACTTTTACAGACAAGGGAACAATATACTGTCATATTACCTAACAATGCTCCTTTCCATCATTCCTTTAAGTTATTTTCTCTTTAGCTAAACTGTTTGTTCATTCATGAATAAGTCAACAACTATTGAACACATTATGAACCAATAATGTTCTAGGACGTGGAGACCTCAAGAACTAATGGATCTTGCAGTCAAGTTTAGCAGGTAGAGACAAAATTGTTTCAACTTTCTAGGACTTTGCTCTTTAAACATTCAATGCCCATCTCCATGTGCAGTGTAAAATAAGTGTTTTGAACTGTAAAGAGTTATAAAAATGGACTATAATTATTGTTGTGGCTTTCACTGTGTGGTTACAATTGATAAGATACTTTGCTTTAGCAAGTAGAAGCATAATTGTACCTCCTGAGTGGCTGTTTTATATCTCCTGCCTCTGCTTAAACTCCCTAATTATTGTCTTTATCTTCAAGAAACATTTCCCCACCAGGAGCCATTTAACAGAGCTGCAGGAGCTGCATGGTGCTACTCTGCTTGGAACATCCAGATCTCACCCTTACAAGTTCACAGGCTCCTAGTGACTGACAGGTCCCCTGCACATCCCCTCTGGGCTCCTCCTTTGGAATCAGCATTCTAACAAACACCAGGGGTGATTCTGTGCTAACTGGTCAGTACCATAAACTTGGCAAAACAATACTACAAACCAGGTGTCAATTTTTGTGTGTGTCCCTTGTCCTTATTGTAGTGTCCAGAATATTTTACTTTATTTAAATGTTTTTATTGAACTTTTTGAAAATTGTTGTACGGTTCTTTTTTTTTTTAATTAATTAATTTATTTTTGTTACATATATTTCTCCTTTCCCCCCCACTGATTCCCCCTTCCCCATCCCTCCCCGCCCTGTCCCCAGTTTTGTTGTCCATGTCCATTGTTCATGCATACATGCATATAAGTTCTGTGGTTTATCTCTCCCTCACCACCCCCTTTTCTGGGGGTTGTCAGTCTGTACCCCACTTCCATGGCTCTGGGACTACCCCATTCCTCAGACTGTTATGTTCACTATATTACACAAATAAGTGAGATCATATGAAACTTGTCTTTCTCTGTTTGGTTTGTTTCACTTAGGATGATACTTTCCAGGTCCCTCCTTGTAGTCTCAAAGGATAAGAGATCTTTCTTTCTTACAGCTGCATAGTACTCCATTGTGTATATGTACCACTGCTTTTTTATCCATTTGTCTACTGATGGATATTTGGGCTGTTTCCAGATCTTAGCTATTGTAAATAGTGCTGCTATAAACATAGGGGTACATATATTCTTTCTGATTGGTGTTTCGGGTTTCTTAGGATATATTCCTAGAAGTGGAATCATTGGGTCAAATGGCAGATCAATTATGGCTGCCATGAACAAATTATCAAACAACAAGTGTTGGTGAGGGTGTGGAGAAAAGGGGACTCTAGTGCACTGCTGGTGGGAATGCAGACTGGTGCAGCCACTATGGAAAACAATATGGAGTTACCTCAAAAAATTAAAAACTGAACTGCCATTTGACCCAGTGATCCCACTTCTAGGAATATACCCTAATAAGCCTGAAACACCAATCAGAAAGAATATATGAACTTTTTAAAATGTGTTTTTATTGATTTTGTTTTTAGTGTAAGAGAATGAGAGAGAGAGATTGATGTGAGAGAGAAACATCGTTTGGCTACCTCCTGCATGCTTCCTACTGGGGATCGAGCCCCAAACCCGGGCATGTGCTCTGACTGGGAATCGAACCAGGACCTCTCAGTCCATGGGACTACACTTAATCTGCTGAGCCACACTGGCTGGACTTTTTTTACTCTATTTAAATAGCTGACATCACATGGATACAACATTAGACTTATTCTATATCCAAGACTCTCCAGTGTTCAAGAAAGAAAACTAAAGTTACCTTGGGAACATGACACTTGAACAATTACTCAGATCAAGACATTTGTCTTCTGAAATTGATTTTTAAAACCATTTATTTTAAATGGCAGAAAAGATTAAAAATTTAAGTCATTTACTTTTTGGGTAGAAAGTACTGATCCCATGTTCTAACAGTCCTGTTTTATGGCCAGCAACGGCCTCACTTGAGTGGCACAGGACTGAGGTGAGATTCAGCTACAGTAAAAGCCCCCAAGTCCACAGGTGGTAAATGGATCTGGACTTGTGCTGAATGGTTCTTTCCTCCCTTCGGGGTTTTGCTTTTGTGCTCTCCACTATCACGTTGCTTACATCACCTAAAACGTTCTTAGCAGAGCCCCTAGTTGGCGAAGAAAGAAATCACTGTTGCTATTTTTATATCTCGAATTCAAATCTCATAGATGTCAGTGGGCGTGAGTTACAGTAATTTAAGCATGTTGATTTCGTGTGTGTGTCTTTGTGGAATGAGGCGGTTGCCATGGCATCTCCATGCATGATTTCTGTGAAGGTAGTGCTGATTGAATCTATAAAAAGATAAGCGCAGAAAAAGATGTTTATAAAACCATTTTCTGAGGAAATTGTTGAAATGGTGTGTGTGTGTGTTTCGTTCCAGCCCCCATGCATTACTAACTGTTTCTTTAATGGTAGACTTTCAGGCTGCTGGACGGTTGAATGAACCTCTTACTGATGCTGTATTAAATCATAATGCTCATGGTGTGAGCTGAGAACAGAAGGTAGTTTTTCATACAGTTCAGTTTACATGTATTCTTAGCCTTTATGCGTATACTGTGTCCTTGAGAAGGTGTTTAATAAAATTTTTAGAAATCAAGTGAGACATGTGGCCTATCTCAAGCAATTCTATTGCAATTTTACACATAAATATATTGTAATTACATATATATTATATATATATGTATATATATATATATGACAGGGTAAAGCTAATAATCACTCTCTGTATCTTTCACCACGAGTCTGAATGACAGGCTAAATTATTTCAAGTTCAGTTTTTTGAAGTCAGACTGAATTTTACTACTATCTATAGGACCTTAGGTGAATTTCTCCTTCACTATGGGTCTTGGTTTTTTTTTCTGTTTTAAAACTGAGAGGGTTGGCTAGGATAACTCTAGGTCCATCCAGCTGTTAAATATGATTGTGTGTGTGCACATGTGTGTATGTGTGTAAATCTACATGTCAAATTTGTTTAAGGAAGGGTCATTTTTCATAGAAAGCTGATAGTTTAGTTTAGATATATTTCAGCACAATTTGAAATGGATATATTTAAACACAAATGGCATTTGTGTTTATTTTTTCTCTATTGAAAGATTTGTTACTAATTTTAGGATAAGACATGGTAGAAAGAGTCTTGGCTCTGAAGGCAGACAAATTGAGCCCTGCTACTGATGACATGAACCTGGGAGAGATGGGTTTTGAAACGATGGTGGATGCTGCACATGGTTACCTCTCAAATGAATTTTATAGACTAAAATATTGAAAAAGATTTTCAGACACAGAAAGTGTCCACAATAAAGGGATTTTCATATCCTTGGAAGATAAATTGAGTCTCAGTAACTCAGCAATCAAATTTCCAGGTCCACTGGGAGGAAAATATTCTTTTGGTCACACAGACGTGACTAGATCAAAACTCCTTCTGAGTATTTACACATCTGTCGACATACTGCTGGTTGTCTTCAGCTGGGTTTCTGAGAAGCAGACTGGGCAGTGAGTCTTGATGGAGACATTTGGGGGGCGTGCTCTGGGAGAGACACACCTGGAAGGAAGGAAGGAGTGGGGGAGGCAGGATGGGACGGAGGGAGACGTTGACCTGCTTTGTGGATTCAGCTGATTCTTAGCTGAACCCACAGGGAGTTCTGGAGCTGACTGGTCCTTCACATGTCTCAGAGTGAGACGAGGGAGCTGAGCCTTTATATTCTGTCCTTGTCCGGTCATAGACCACTGGGCAGCCTCTCAGGGGCAGTTCCTTGGGGGTGAGGGCAATGCCCAGTGAGGGTACATCTGTGAGCATCCAGCCACCAATATTTTCAGCAACTGGAGATGGATGTGTTGGCCCTGAAGGGAGACCAGGGGGAGTACACAGAAACTACTGGGCTGATTTATATCCATATAAACCAAGGTGTGCTTTATTAAATGGTCCTCAAAAAAGAATTTTTATATTAAAGTACATTAGGCAGAATGTTCTCTTAGAGAACCATACTTCATGTTATTATGCCAAAAGTTCTGTTAAGACCTACAAAAAAAAAAAAATCTTGTATAAATGTTACAATCTTATTTCATCCCAGGAATCTATTTTGGCATATCACCAAATATCAATATGCAGAATTAGATCCTGTAAAATATATTTTGGAAATTGCCAATTTATATGTAAATTGCTATGGTAACTCCTATTTAATAGTGTGAATACTTAGAAAATATTTTATTTCAGCTATTATTTTTAAAATATGCTTTTATTGATTTTTATTTTTAGAGAGAGAGAGAACCATCAACATCGGTCAGCTGCCTTCTGCACAACTCCTACACCCCCTACTGGGGATGGAGCCTGTAACCCTGGCATGTGTCTTGACTGGGAATCGAACCAGGACCTCTCAGTCCATGGGATGACGCTCAATCCACAGAGCCACACCAGCCAGGCTATTTCAACCATTCTTTAATATGAAATAAACACCCACCCACACAGCAGAGGCATGCACACAAGCTCATTTCTCTTCCTCTCTCTCCAGCTCATGAATCAGATGCCTTGACTGGTGGTAACAAGATAAAAGTTGACTCTGCATTTAAGCTTAGATTATCATTACCCCACACAAACGTATCTATGCATTTATACATTCCTTTGTTCATGCAAACATCCATTTCTTCAGAAAATATTTACTGAGGGTCTGTTTGTTTGCTACAGCAGCTGGAATGTAAGCTCCAGGACCTGTTTTCTGTTTTATTAACCACGTCTATGACCAGTACCAAGTACAATAGTTAGCACCACAGAAACACTTGCTCAGTGAATGAATGTTGAGTCGAGGCGTTAGGCACCCAGCTGGGCACTGGAAACACTGCATTGCAGCGGCTCAGATCTAGTGGGAACCTTTGTCACAATGAAAGATTCAGGATGGAAATTACTCTGTAAATGACTGCAAAGATATTACTTGTAATGGGTCAAAAAAAAAAAATCTCACACAGAAATATGCAGTAGGTAATTCCCCTCTCATGTATATATAATACTCAAAACTGAAGAATAATAGTCCTTGGTGGTTGTTGTTTTGATATCATTGTAGGGCTGCTGGCAAGGGAGATTGCAGGACTGGATGGAGACAGTTGGGCGGTTAGAATTGGCATTAGTGGTAGGAAAGTGGCAAAGCCATTATGTCTAATGCTGATCTACATTCTTTCTAATTCATTGAACATGTAGTTAAGTGCACTAAGAGAATTGAGGGAGAGGGAATTATAATATTTGGAATCCGTCCTCAACTATAGGTTGGTAATGGAATTCTGGCTGGTTCTAGGGCTGAACCACACCTGCCAGCCTGTGTCTCCCAAACTGCCCATCTCATTGCCTCCGAATTTTGGCTCTTCTTGAAGAACTCTCTCTCTCCCTGCCCCATTTTGCCAAACTCCTCAAAGCCAACAGGATCCTGGCTTTGGATCATTAGCAGCTGATATGTTCAAGACAGATGGCTGAGGATTTGAGGGAATGAACACCTGTAGTATGGTCAAAGCCAGGAAATACTCAAAGGTAAAAATGAGAAGATGGTTTGGCAGTAGGTCCTTGTGTATGAAGAAGTGAAATGAAATAACGGCAATTCTGTTTGGTTGGAGCTAACATTGTCTTCATGCTCTTGGATGGAAATGTATACACTGTATTAGAACTAAAATCTAAGTTAAATAGTACAGTGGGTCTCCTTCACTATTTCCGCTTTCTTACTGCATCATGACTTCAGTCTTCTCCACGTCACTTGATGTATCTCTCCTCTCCTGCTCATGCGATTATTCATGATCCTTTTGAAAATAGGAAGTGAAAGATCAGCAAGTTTTATGACTTTCAGTTTTACTTTTCACTTTTTATACTGCCTTAGTATATTGAAAACTTTTTCTTATTGATAAAATTTCTAATTTTTTGTTCTCTTTCTATCTTCGGTACTTATGTGTTTGTCCCTATTAAAGTAATAAAGCTATATCCGTAATAGTATGATGGCTTCTTTTTCTAAAACAGACTTGGCATTGCATAGCCTGATTGGCTACTTCTTTACTCTAAATCTCAAACCTCCTGATAGAACTCTTTAAATTAAATTTATTGCGATGTCATTGGTTAATAAGATCATATAAGTTTTAAGTGTGCATTTCTATGATACATGATCTGTCTATTACCTTGAGTGCCCACTATCCACAGTCAAATCATCTCCCACCACCATATATTTGATACCGTTGGGAGAGAGAGAGAGAAACATCGATGTGAAAGGGACTCATCGAGTGGCTGCCACCCACACAACGCAACCAGGGTCAGGGACAAACTGCAACTGAGGTACGTGCCTTTAGCAGGAACTGAACCCGGGTCTCTCTGGACCGCAGGCTGACGCTCTAACTGCTGAGCCAAACCGGCCAGGGCAAACATTTCGATAGTATGAAGTAGTTAAATATTCTTCATGATAGAAGTGATAAATGGAATATGGATAAGAATTCAAAGGAAGACTGTAGCCGAGGTACTAACAAGCACACGTGGCTAACGGGACTGTGTTCAGCACACCACCTAGTCTGGATGGAAATTTACTTTGATTTGCAGTTGTCAAAGGCTTTGCACTGAATGTTTTCTCAGTTCCTCAGCCAGTGGATAGCTAAATCCAAAGCACTGACACCCTCATTTTTTCTCCTCGAGTCTCTGGCTGGCCCTGTAATCTTCTGTCTTTAAAGAAGCTCTAACTCAAAAAATGATTTTTTTTGTCAGCAAAATGAGACTTCTGAAGCCATGGAAAAAAATTTAGACGCTCTGTTTTGCTTCTCGGTGTTAGATATCATTTTGCTCCAGCAAGTCAGTGGAAATGACAGTTGTCAGCAGGCAACCTTCCTCCCTTGGCCCGCGTTCATCTCCGGCAGGAGAGGGCTTCACATCCCAATCTGTACCTCCTCCCCACGCCAGCCCTCCATCCATCTTTTTCTAGGTCGTCAGAGAAGGAAAAGGGAACAAAGATTATTCAGTGTCTCCTTTTCTCTCCTCCATTTACAACTTAAGAACTAACCACTGATCAGAAAACAGTTGCTTGACGTGACAAAGTGAAATTTCCCAACACTTTTCTCAGTGTGTACTGGTCGTAGTATCTTTCCTGATCAATAGCTAGTTAAAACAGCGTGGCTTATCATTGGAATGATAGATGTCCTGAAGTTTTAGAACATCTCAAAAACTGATGATCAGTTATCTTTTCTTAAAACACAGTAATTCGATGTATTTTTCACCAACAGAACAATTCTTCAACCATAGTAGAGGATTTTTTTTTTCAGAGATCCATAATCATGTACCTTTAAATATGTTTATAAGGGAATGCAGTGGGGAGAAGGGTGAAACCATTATCTGTTATTTAAACATCTCTCAAAGGTATTTGTCTAATCACATAATGCTGAGTAAGCAAAACACGATAAACAAAAGACGAAAATCAGCTCTGCTCAGTCTGAAGATGGTCCTCAGGAAAGTCTGCAGAGCTCCAACGCTGCCGTTGAGTTCCCCCTTTCCGTGAGGCAGCCAGTACAGAGACAGGGCACAGACTTTGTAACCCACTGGCCTTGGTTTGGTACTGACTCTGGTGCTGCCTTTAAGCTGTGTGATCCTGGGAAAAGCACTCAATGTCTCTGTGCCTCTTCTGGAAACTGAGGATACTTGCAGCACCTACCTCATTAGGATGTGGTGAGCCTTATATTTGCTAATATATGCATGGCACTGAGGGCCAGGCTTGGCATGCACTGGGCACTCTGTATGTGTCCCTGTAACTATTATCAGACTTAATTAAAAAGTGTAGTAACAGGCTAGTGGGGAAAAAAAAAGTTCTATAATTAAAATCTAATAAATCAGCTTTGTATTGTGGGTGTGTGTTTCGCGCTGTTTGTGGCGTTGGCTCCGACTCCTGACAACCCTGTGAATGAATGATGACCACCATGCCTGTCCTTAACAACCCTTTTGTTCCAGAGACTTTTCTAGGCTTGATTTTTTTTTCTTGGAATTTAGAAGGAAGCCCTTCATGCCCTGCAGTACCAGGCTGGGGAGAAGTGATTTTCCCCAGTGCTCCGTTTCCTCCTGGCTCAACTGTAGATGAAACTTAATTTGAGCTTACGGTTCCCAAGGGAATCCTGGGCTGCTGCTGACCCCACGCTATTTACAGGGTGACCAAGGGTGGGCTTTGTTGTTGTGTTTTGGCTAAAACAATGACATTTATTGTTGAAAGTATCACAGATGTCCCCATTTTTTCCCCATTGACCCGGTCCTCCCCACTCCTCCCCCCTCCTGCTTTCCCAGCCTAATGTCCAGGGACGGTTCCTAGTCCGTGTGGACGGTGAGGGCCTGGGGCGTCCGCTCTGCCTCCGTGTGAGCACAGCAGGGCTGCTCGGTCAGAACCCCGAGAAGCGTGCTCTTCTTCCCGTTCTCTCGTTGCACTTCCACGCCCAAGCTCGGAAGCTCGCTCCATGGTTTACATTTTCAGGTTTTTCATAAGACTTTTAAAAGAATCCTAAAAACCATTAAAAACACCTTGCCCGTGAGATTTGACTTAGACAAGCTAATACAACCAGATCTGGTGAAAATTGGTTCTGATTTCTTGAATCTGATGATGATGCTGATGCTACCAGTAGCTATCATTTATTGGTTATCTGTCATTGGTTAGACATCATACTGGGTGTTAATCAATTTAGTGTTCATGTTCATCACTTAATCTTCTCAACAACCCTATGAGGTATTGTTACAATTTTATACGTAAATGAAATTCAAAGAGGCTTGTAGCTTTCACAAGGATGCACAGCTAGTAGATGACGTCCACTGGCTCCTCCACGTATCAGCGTCACTTCGTCACCCTGCCCGCTTACAGATTTCCGTCTTATTGAAAAGCCTTCACTCCTTCAATACTGAGAGGCTTTGTTGTCTCTTTCATGTGCCTTTTTTTTTTTTGGCTTGCTAGTAAATTCATGTTTATATAAATTGCCTTTGTTGACTCCAAGGAATTAGGTTATTTGATGTTATTATTCTAATGTATGCCCTTTCAAGATGCAGCCACGGAGGAAAAAGACCTTGCAAAGCTCATGCATTTTCAGATGAGTTTATAAATAGAAGCAACCTCATCTAGTCCTGTGAAACAGAGAGACATCAGGAGAGAGGCCTTTTTCAGGCCTCTCTTATCTTGTCCAGGTCACTTCTTATTATGTCCTCATTGACAAGTGAAAGTAATTGATCCCCTCTGTCTTTTAAAGGTTTACTGGGTGCTGTTTGCTACAGGGAGAAGAAACAAAATTATGTTAGCTTCTGCCCATTCATCTCCTTTTAGGAGCAAGATAAAGCCGCACTAGCAGCTTAGAAGACGATAGTGGAGTGATTTAGCCCAGTTTTATTTGATTCAGCAAACATCAGCACATGATTAGTTAGGCTTTGAGTGTAAAATACTGTAGGGCACATTTACAGCTTTGGGTTGTATTTAACTCACCAGCAGTGATAATAGTAATTCAGTGCAGTCTTACACGGAGACACACAACAAAGGGACGTTATACGTAAGATGTGCACTTAGAAACGAGCAACCATTAAGTTCAACTACTTTCTTTAAAAGTCAAAACAAGATATTTTCTAATAGTATTTCCTGACTTCTTTCCCATCTGTAATTTATATAGTGCGTATTCTTTCCCTCCTTTTCACTTTGGAGTTATTTTTGGGGGATTCACGTGAGACTGATAACTGTGAGAACTGAATTTTCAGAGTCTTCTGCCTAGTCACCTGCTGGACGTCGTGCATTGCAATGAATGGCAACATGGTAGCAGATGAAGCAAGGGCCTTGGCGATAAGCAAACATGGGCTGGAATCCTAATTCTATAGCTTACTATTTCCTCCTCTCTACAAAATAGACACAAGAATCCCAACCACGTGTGCTTATAGCTTAGTGAAGTGGATTGGGATACATAACAGCCCAGGCTGATGTCTGATATCCATATGTGGTGCTTGTTATGGGTGGGATCTTTCATTCCCTGTCACTGCCCATCTGTCCTAGTCCTAAAGAAGACCTGGGTTTCAGTCATATGAGAATACAGGTCCCAAAGTCAGGGTCCAGGCTTCTCATTTTGTGTCCACTGCTTACTACTTTTTCAGCCTAGAGTAAGTTTTTATCTCTTTTGTATCCTTCACTGATTGGTAAACTACTGATTATAATCACACCTATTTTCTAGGGTTGTTTTACATGAGATAATGCATACAAAATGTCTAGCACATAAAAAGCACTTAAGACATGTTTGATGTTAACATTACTAATGGGTAGGTTGTCACTGGCCCTACCTTATAATAATAACAAATAATGGAATCTCCCATGACAAGTTCAGCTAAGGGCTTATGTCTGCATTACATCATACAGATCTCTTAATGACTTGATGAGGTAGGTATTATTATTTATAGACACCCCCATTTTTAAGATGAAAAATAAATTGAGGACAAAAGAGATTCAATTTCCCAAAGGCTCACAGCTAGAAATGGGCAGAGCTAGATTTTGAATTCTGTCATTTCAGGGTTCATATTTGTAATCATTTGCTGTATCTCGTCTGCCTCACAGGTTGTTTTGCAACAGTGCAGTAAGGGAGTTGGGAGATGTACCATTGTGTCTAATTTTATAAAGAAGAAACCAAGGGTCCAAAGGGCCAGGCTCTTGGTGAAACTCCTCCTCCCAATCCATAAAACAAAAAAGCCAAACCTTCCTCCAGAGCTCCCAGAAGACCTCGAGGGATTCTTGACGGTGTACTTTCTGTGCATAGCAGGAAGCACGGGGAAGAAATTGCCTTGCAATCTTCTCTCTCTTCTTAAAAATTCACCAGGTTTAGCATTTTACTTCCTAATGTAAGTGGTGGTTTGAATATGAAAACTGTATTTCAGATGTCTTAGTGCTGGGAGTAATGGATGCCCCGAGAAAATGTGTCATGTTTTTCTTATGGATTTTGTGTCTGCCTGTGTGAGAACTTGGCCTGAACTAGAAAACCAGCCCTGCTAAATTATAAAGACTCTTGAGCATCAGTAGACTCTGTAACCTGGTGTCAGTATGTGGGACCTCTCTCTGTGCAATGAGATGCCCCTCACGCGGTGCGTGAGGAGGAGCCAGGATACACACATTGTTCTGACAGCATCCGGGCAGGACACGGCTCTGGCACTGAACTCCTGAACCCGTATATTGATTGCTGGGAAAACAAGTATGTGTTTGGAGTCATTGCTCATAGCATCACTTATGGTGAATGAAAGTAGCTCAGGACTGGTGAGCAAATCCCTTCACTATACCTACGCCTCCACTCACCCTGGACACCCCGGTGGTGCCATATATTTGTGGTTCTTTGAATGCTGTGCACTTCCTCACACCTCCCAACTTTGCACATGCTGTTCCTTGTCTCAGACTGTCTCTGAGAAGTTCGAAATCCTCCTCGTGTTCACATGGCCTTTTTAACCTCCAAATGTTGAAAAATTCATGATTCTCAGTGAAGAGAATGATGGGGGTGATTTAATAATTCAATATAACAAATGCTTATTGACTATTTGTTGAGTGTGAGATGGTGTCAGAGGATGCAAAGATAAATAAGAGAAAGAGATCACGAGACTTACATTCAAATGTATGAATAAACCAGTGACTTTGTTAGGTGTTGTAAATATAACCCTGAGCAAGATGTCTTCCTGAACTTACAACACCTTACAGGTTTTCAAGGGAAACAAACAATAACAGGAGACTAAAACACATTGAAATATGTGATCATATCAGATAAAGGCACGATAAATCCTGAATGGGGCAGGTGGGAGAAAGGTCTAAAAATCACATCGTAGAGAGATAGAAGGGCTGGACCACAAAGGAAAAAAAATATTGTCTTGCAAAAGTGTTGAAGAGGACATCCGAGGGAGAGAAAATGCCACGAGCATCTTGCAATTTATTGGGGGATCCTGGAAAAGAGCTCCTACCAGGAATTAGATGTCTACGAAGCTGGCAGAAAGAGCAGAAGTCACCTTTGGTTTTGCAGTGATGCCTCCATATCCAAGGTCAACAGGCAATGCCTGCTGCATCCTCAAGGTCAGACACTGGACCATAGTGAGTGGCGCTCAGCTGCTTATATAAACAGCCACATCTGTAGAGCTCGCTTGTCCACTGTCACTGTGTGAGCATCCCATTCTTCCTCCACCTCCCAGGTCTTGCTTTTCTATCTTTTACTGGCAGAATCTCCACTGTATTCACAACCAAGGCTACATACAGCTTTCCTTCCCATTCGGTCAGGGTGGGAAGGACATTAAAGGGGGTGGAAATGGATGCTAAGACTCAGTACGGAATATCGCACTCGCAGAATATACAAATTCCTTTACACAGAGGAAGTGTCTTCTATGTAGCAGGCCCACACAGCTGGGTATACTAAGGTGAATGACATATGGGCCCTGCCTTCAGGGTGTTCCCTTTGTCAGCGATGAAAGATGGTTTGAAGGAATGTTGTGATAAATCAGGATTAAATTTAAAAGCAATGTTTACAGGAAATAACTTAAACGTTAAAAAAACAAAAACAAGTTTGGGGTCATTTGGAGAATTTACATTCTTTTACCACACAGCACCAAAAAAAACCCCATTATCTTTAAGTATCAGAGATTTAAACACATCTGTAGTCAGTGAGACGCTCTCTCTTTTTTAAAAAGCAAAAGTGTTAGAAAGTATAATCGATAAGTACTTAATACAATTGGAACTGAACTCTCCAGCTACTTACAGCGAGATGTTTCCTGCCAGGGAGCCTGTTTGGCAGATTGTAACGTCGCAAGTGGTGAGAAAACATAAGTCACCTTGAGAGCTGATTGAATATAATCAATGATTAATGGCAAATTTGTGGTTCCTTTGATGACCACAGCTAAATCAAATAAAATTGAATCATAAATTTGGACACTAGCTGAAATTGGGTCATGTAACAGTGAGCTTCATAAAGAAGAAAAATCGATTTTGTAATATTACTATGATCAGACTCATAACTCACAATTTGGAGTGTTTTCTATTTGAAGAGTTTTGACTATCCATTTTACATATTTGCATGTATTTAATTGGGATGGCAGGGTTGTGTGACTGTAATATCAACGGGTTCAGGCAAGAGCCACACATTTTCTTCGGGTTGATTTTATTTTGACCACATGCACTAACAGCAGCGTGGGTTCGATCACTTAGGAGTACAGATGCTTTTACTATCATTTCAATGGGGAAAAAAACAGGATTTGGACGAGTTTATCTCTCAGTATCAAGGCCTTCTTTAAATTAGCAGAATGGTTTCGGCAACTTCAGAAGTTTAATGACATCTTGTGTTTTCTTGAGGATAAACTTGACCAAAGTGTGATCACGCTTGGAAATGTACGCCCTGAAGGTAGTGCTCTCAGGTTATTGTAACTGCATGGGTCACCACCCCTGACCCATGCTGTTGATTTCTAGCTGAAATTTTGGAGTAAACAAAATCGGTCCTCTATTGAACCCCAAGGCTGCTGGGGAGACAAGGTGTGGGAGGGGCCTGCAGAGTGAGACGTGTGCAGCCGGCGCACCCCTGCTGCACAGTTACATTCCACCAAGAGCAGCTGTGACAGTCCTGATGTCAGAGCTCCTACCTGCGCCCTGAAATATCTTTCTAGGGACTGACGAGGGCAAGGGCACCAGAGGAAAAGGCCAGACGATCTGTCGTTCTCTTGTGTTCAGAGCCAAGAATCAGAGGCCAAGAGGAGAGTCAGCAGAAAGGAGGATTAAGGCGCTGAGAGCAGATGGGTGGGGGGCTGGGTGAGCAAGGGCAGCTATGCCCAAGTGGCAATTCTTCGTCATCTGTTAACGTGGTGAATGCCGTAGAGGAAAACGCACTCCCTTTCAGTCAGTCAGATATGACACTGATGACGGACATTTCACTGGAATGTGTGTTAAATCACTCTGTGGTCCTATGACCACCATATTGAAGCTCATTAGATAAAGAGAGAAGAACTGGGTCACAAAATATCCTTGAAACAGCAAGGATGATAATCACTGCGTGTTCTAGAGAAAATAGTTCTGCTGAGTTCAGTAGCAATGCCCCGTTCGGAGGAGGTGAGCGCTGATTTGCCACAGTCTCCACCCTTGTTCCGTCTAGAAGACAACCAGCATTGCACCAGGTGCTCAGAACCCAGCACTGGAGTCCTCCTGGGCATGATTCTGCTTCTCACGGTCCTGGTCCATCAGGTCCGCAATCCTTCAGAGATCACCTTCGAGGTACCTAGGAATCCTACCTTTTCCCACCACTCCTACCTCAATGTTGTCAGTGGACTATTTCAGGAGCTTCTTCCCTGGTGTCTCTTCTTGCACCGAAACTGAAATTTAAAAGGTACATCTGATTCTGTCTCTCCTTGACACTCTCAGGTTTTCAGCCTTCAGTGAAGTAAAATCAAAGCCCTGAACATCTCTTGGTCCACTTCCTCCAGGGCTAACTCCTACCCTCTTTCCTTCACACGGATGGGCTCCTAACGGACCTTCGAGTATCCCAGATACTACTCCCCGCTCACAGTCCTTGTCCTTGTTTGTTTCTGCTGGAATGTTGTTTCCCCAGGAATCTGAGAGCCTTTCTCTTGCATGTCATTCATATGTCTGCTCAAAGGCCACCTCCTCAGAGATGGCTTCCCTGATTTCCCATGTAAGTCCCTGGTGCTCCCAATTATTCCCTGACTCTGCTTGTATTTAACCCCTCTTGCATGTATGGAACTGACTTGACACCACTCTTTATTTATAGAGTGCTTTTTCCTATCACTCGTAAGCTCCTTGGGGGTAAAGACTTCATCTTTAGTACCTAGAACATTACATGACCCACACTAAGTAATAAATGTTTGCTGAATAAATGAACGTATGAATTTTTACTTAAAATAGAGTTTGTTTCACCCTTGGATGTTAGCTTCCGGGACTTTTGTAGGCCATCGGGTTTGAGAGCCACATGTTTGATAATATAGCAAGAAGGACCATGTATTACATAATCTGCCAGCACTAATTAATCATTCTGGTTGTTCCAGTTGTATCGAAAAGGCTCCCTGTGTTTTTACCTCGCCAAAGAGATCTACATGAGCTAATTTATGTTCACGGAGACACAGAATATTACCGATGCATAGTCATGCTTAGATCCACTTTGACGCTTTTCAGAAATTAAGTATTATTTTTTTACATTTTCTGGAGTCTCTTACTTTTCCCTGCTCTAACTATGAGAGATTTTCTAATTCCAGGTCTGATATTGACTACAATATCAAATCTTTCTTTTTTCTCTTGGAGTCGTACCTTAAAGGTTCGTTCTGCCATAGACAGCTTAGAATAGAGTTGCACAGATCACAGCAGCATAGACTTGAAAAGGGTTCTAAGCATGGCAGAAAGCACAGTTCAGAGGAAAAGTGCCCAGACATAGAAGATAATTTACCTTCTACAGAGACAGACTTTCAGGAACTTTCTATAGCAGGGCTAGGGATCTGTTAGCCTGGCAAAATCCATCACCCCCTGCCCCCAGCAAATTTATCATCCCCAGAGGCGAGAGAGAAACATACTTGCATATGGTGAGCTTGAGATTCTTAAATATCTTTTTCCCATTAGCTCTTTATAATTTTTTCAAAATTATTTTCCCTTTGTGTTTAAGCCGTAAGGATCAGAGCCAATATTCCAATGCCATGTTGGTGGGAGGAAAGACATGCTGGACACGAAGCCAGAAGCCCTGGATGTAAATGATTTGCTCTTCTGGTTAAAGCTACAGGCCCTAAGGTTCATGATTTAATGCGGTGGATGAAGATTCTTGTTGGCATCACATTCGTTTGCCCCTCCTTCCAGGCTGCTTGACCAACGTTCTCACTGTGTTATTTTGCCAGGGATGCTGTAACAAAGCGTCCCAGACTGAGTAGCTTAAACAGCAGAAAGGTATTTTCTCACAATTCTGAATGCTAGTAGTCCAAGATCAAGGTGTTAGCTGAGCTGGTTTCTTATGGGGCCCCTTTCCTTGGTGGCATCGCTTCCCAGGGTCTTCACGTCATCTCTCGTACGTGTGTGTCTCTGTTCAAATTTCTTCTTCCCGCAGGTTACCCCTTGTTCTTCCATATGAGTAAGTCGACCCCACCTGTTCAAGGTTGTCAAAGCGTCTCCCCAGATACGCAGGTGCATCTCATAGGTGCTGATGTTGTTGTCCTGAAGACGTCTTCCCCGGGAATTCTGGGACCACTCTGACAGAGACGGGCCCCTGTCCACGCCTGGCTCACAGCTCTCATCCTGGGGCAGCATTTCACGTTCATTCTGGGAACTGCTTTGAGCGTCTCCCCAGTTTGGACGACTCGCTTTCTACAGCCCCTGTCATAACATGGCTGCTTTTTCATCTCCCTCCTAATCGATAGTTTGGTCCACTTTTAATTTGAAAACAATTTCCATCCAGAATACTGGAGGCAGTCCTTAGTTGCTTTCTAAATGTTGCTTTTGGCCTTGGCCAGTTGCTACGTGGTTAGAGCATTGGCCCAAGGACCAGAGAGTCCTGGGTTCGGTTTCCACGAAGGGCACGTACCTCGGTTGTGGGTCATGTGGGTGGCAACCAGTCCATGTGTCTCTCTCACATCGATGTTTCTCTCTCTCTTCCCCCCTCTCTCCCTCCTGCTCTATCTGAAGATAAATGCAAAAATGTCCTCAGGTAAGGATAAAAAAATTGTTGCTCTTGTGTGTGACCCGCTCATTTTGTTCAGTCTTGTGAGATTTTCTCTTTGTCTCAGGTGTTCTGAAATCTAGTTATGTTGTGCAGTTTTATTTTTCGGAGATAAATAAAGATTTGGTTTAAGTTTCTTTTTAATCAATTGTTCAGGGAACAAATAGACTTTCAGTATTTATGTTTGCATATAGTTACATATTTAGATAACTTTCTTTTCTCCGGTTTCCTTCTCCTCTCTTTCTAGAACACCTATTATTCAGATACTGGAGCAGTTAAACTAGGCCTCTACTTTTACAACTTTCATTTTGCTTGTTTTATGAGAGAGTCTCTCAATTTTATGTTATAAGCGTCATGTAATGTTATTTATTCAAGCTATTATATTTTAAATTTGTAAGTGCTCATGTTGGTCTCTGTTGCCTTTTGTTTCATTAAATTCTGTTCTTGGTTCCCGGTTCCATTATTGCTCCTCCTCCCTCGCGGACTGAGCGGATCCACAGCGCCCCCAGCGGAGCCCGCCCGGAGGAGGTAGCCTGACGCCAGGGTTCCAAGGCCAAGTGGGAGAAGCAGACCAAGGGTCCGGTGTCCACTGTGCACAAGTCCATTCAATCCTCATCATCTCATTGTGGTGCCTCCAACTTCATTTTTCAGTCCAGAAATCTTTGTTTATCTCCGAAAAATAAAACTGCAGACTTTGCTGAGGTAGGGAGGGAAGATGCCCGGCAGCCCAAACAGAGATCGGAGAATCTGATAGTTTCATAAACATATTTTAAATCGATTCTCTTCTTTTCATCCCACAGTTCACCCCATAGTTGAAGGTCATTGACCTTGCCAGTTCCTGGGCCTGTGGGGGCTGTTTTGTGCTTGTCTTTCCCGTCTGTTCTTCTCATACACTGAGACTTAGGTGTTAAGCATTTTTTCTTTTCCGTTGTTATCATGGAGTTTCAGGAAACAGCAAAAGTGAGCACGAAGCTGCTCCCCTGGAAAGGAAATCCATGGCCATTCTTTGGGGTAACCTTCCCTCTAGAGAGAGGTCAGAATCATCTCTAACTTGCTTTAGCCAGAGGCCAGACACTCACTCTCTATGTGACCCAGTGGAAGTGTGTCCTGTTCAGTGTTATTTTATATGGTAGGAGACAGTCAACATCTACATTTCAGGGTATCTGAGAAGACCAAATGAGGTAAGTATGTACATCCATACCTTCATATACAAAGTTCTTAGCACAAGGTTTGGCATATACGAGGCATTCAATAAACACCAACTCCTTCCCATGTTTTACAATGAGGTTATGAAACAATTTTTAAAAGATAAAGTTAGTGTCTGGCCAGTGTGGCTCAATGGTTACATGTTAACCCACCAAGAGGTCACCTGTTCGATTCCCAGTCAGGGCACATGCCCAGGTTGTGGGGCCGATCCCCAGTGGGAGGCATGTAGGAGGCAGCCAATCGATGTTCTCTCTCATTGATGTTTCTATCTCTCTCCCTCTCCTTTCCTCTCTCTCACTCAAATCAATAAAGAAAAAA
Organism: Molossus molossus; assembly: GCF_014108415.1. Lineage (NCBI taxonomy): Eukaryota > Metazoa > Chordata > Mammalia > Chiroptera > Molossidae > Molossus > Molossus molossus. The sequence continues at coordinate 14,641,233 of NW_023425344.1, read as the reverse complement.
AAAAGATGAAGTTCGTTTTTCTTATTTATTCCTCTTCCAATCATAGCCCTAAGGACCTACTTCACAAAGCTGCTAAAATTCTCTCTCTAGGATTATAATGTGCTCCCATATTCATTGCAATATTAGAATGCTTTCTTTAATTTACACCTGTTTCGTACACATGAAGATTCTCAGTGTGTGTAGTGAGGTAAGACTTGGTAAAACACAAGGTCCAACTTCAGAGACCTCACAGCTAAGAGGCAGGGACCAGGACTTTGTTGTGTGGAACCGGCTGCTTCCAATTCCAAATGGGCTAATAAAGACTCTATTAGGAAAACAGACTCGCTCCTGGGAAACAAGAGACTCCGAAGCTGCCTGTATGTACATGCTGTTGGAGAGTTTGTGCATTTAAAAAAAATTATTGAATTTATTGGAGTGACATTGGTTCATAAAATTATGTAGGTTTCAGGTGCACAATTCCACAGCCCATCGTCTGTACACTGTAATGTGCGCCCACCAGCCCAAGTCAAGTCTCCTTCCATCACCATTATCCCTCCTTTACCCTCTTCTACCTCCCCTACCCCCTTTCCCTCTGGTAATCACCACGCTGTGCACTTGTTTTGGTTTTCTCTAATTAAACTGGAAAGGTTTTCTTCTTCTGTCTGCTCTCCCCTGGTGCACACTGTCAGTGGAGGGATTTGGTTAGAGTGTCCGTGGAAGCCGACTGTCCCTGCCACCGTCTTCATGTCCACAGCAGGTGGAGGGATTTGGTTAGAGTGTCCGTGGAAGCCAACTGTTCCTGCCACCGTCTTCATGTCCACAGCAGCCATGCGTCCGGGCTCGGAGCTGTTCTCTGTGAACTTCCACAGTTCCATGCTCCAATCTGAAGTAGTATCTCTAAAAAGCTCTTTATTTGTGCTTTTCTAGTCCCCCCATCTCTTGTTTTCTCTCTCCCTCCACAGCTGGATGCCTTGGAGTTCCCCAGTGAGAACGAAAACATTCATGAAGACGTGACAGCAGGGAGTATCTGTGCATCCAGTGGACCTGACCCAGGTAAGAGCCGGGTCCTGCCCACTCTGCTCTGGGTCCGTTTTACCTCCCTGAGCAACTAAAATGCCTTAACACCGAAAATCATGTCCGTGCATATTTACTCCTAATCGTTTTGATTCCTGTTTGATCACCACAGGACAATAGGTAAATTGCACCCTCAGGATTTTCCAAACCAAAGGTAGTAGACTGAAGAATCGGGCTTTGTTCTCCTCTCCCCATTGTGTAGCAACAGTATGGTGTCTCCATACTCTTCCTCAGCTTGCGCTGAGGGAATGTAGGGAATGTATTTCCCCAAACGTTGGGCTTTGGCCATGGGGTTGCAGGTGAATGTGCTACAGCACAGGGCTGGAAATTGCTACATTGTTGCCTCACCCCCTGGGCTTCTGCCGGCTCCATGAGAAGACTGTGTGGTAGGAGCTCTCCCGTGCCCCCAGCTGAGTCACCCCCGCTGGCCTGCAGACTCCCAGACTGTGTGGAACCAGCTTAGCTGACGAGATGCATGAATGAAAACCAATGTTTGTTGTAAGCTTTTCAGTTTCGTGGTATTTGGACGTACGCCATTGTGAAATACATTTCAGACTAAGGCTAATAAACCTCTACAGTGATCTGCATTTTTGGTTGTTAGTATGGCCGGTAATGTGAATTTCTCTCTCAAAAGGTTCCTTTGTTGCACTTAATCAAAGTACTATGTGGTTCCTTATCATTATTAGTGAATGATGACACCACTGAATGCCTTTCTTATTTAATGTTTTTCTTTTCTGTTGATTTCTGTGTTTTGTGAGGTCAGCGAGTATGTCAGATTATTTTTCTTATTGTACCCCAGTGACTATCTCAATACCTCGAACACAGGAAATACTCAAATGAATGAATAAATAAGCACTAGAAGAATAGACCTGTAAAATGCTTGGTAAAGAAGGCATCCCCCCATTAGAAGGATATGATAGGAAACCTAAAAACTGGCATATGGTAGGAAAGAGCTCGTAACACTTTAAAATCTATCTGCTTCTTGGGCTGAAAGTGTAGAACTCATGATCAAGATACAATGGAAACACTGCAGACAACAGAGCCTGAAAAGCTCCAAATGTTCGCTGTGTGTTTTAGGAATGAACGTCTGTGTACATTAGCAAGACTGAGTAATTTTCCACGGGGCAGGTTATTTGGCTAGATGAGTCATTTTCCTGGTCATGCTGATTATCCTTCTGTATGTTATTTTATCTTTTCTTCATCAAATAAGCTAAAGGACAGACCAGGAACAAAAGCAAAAAGGACAAAGGTTATTTTCTAGGACTCAGAAGGGGGTATATATAACATGATGGGGGAACGTTAACAATATGTCCAAATGGTCACAAATGGTGTGATGCATTCTATTTGCTGAGCTGAGCGTCTGGAGCAAAAGGCAAAGAGAAGCTGTAGGGTAACTCTGAGGGTACCTGCATCTCTACAGGAAGTGGGCAGATGTTCGAGTTCTTCCCTTTCAGGTGGTGCCTCTTTGAAGCAGGCTGTTCCCTGTTACACCGGGAAAACTAAGGCCACCCATTGTACTGCCTGGCTCTCTGCTGGGGCTTAGAATTAAGTGTACTTGAATCTGGGTGGGAGAAGATGTCATGTGTGGAAATGGAGGGCTAATTTTAAGCTTGAGTGGGATGGGACCAGGGATGGGAGTTCAGATGAAGGATGAATGAACTGCAGGCCAAAGAGTGGTTTTTTCCCTGAAATCATCTTTTAATTATGCAATTTTCAGTGAGTCATTTGCTCTTTGTTTTATAAGTCTCGAAATGATCCAGTTTGTGTTGCGGTTTTGACTTCTATGGTTGCGAGTCTTGTGATTGTTCCACTTTTAGACCAATCATTGTGACTCTCAGGGTGACTTCAAGGTGAACAAAAGAGAGGGTAGAAACGAAATAAATGCACAAACTGAAACAGAGACATATGGTTTGTTCATTATGGTGTGACTTTGAGAAAGACACTTCTCTCCAGGGAATGCCTTTGCCTGCCTTTGAGATTAAAGCTCTCATTACTTACCTTGTTTTTGTTGAGATGATTCTTGACGTCATAGTTCTGTGGGAACCCAGCCATGTACTGAATAGCAGTGACAGAGACATCCAAACTTATTTACGGTTTTAAGCTGTTAGTAAGCCCTCCTTCAAAGAAACTTCCTCGTTTGTCCCAGACGCAGAGTGATAAAGTTAATGGAATTGACTAGTGTTCTGGCTATTTGTAGGGTTAAATGTTGTATTTCATTATGAACAATGGAAATACAAGCTGTTAAACAAACAAACAAAAAAAATCCCAGCAGCTCTTAATACCAGACCCAAGCTCCCAAGCCAAAAAAGCTTATTGGTATTTTGTTGACTTTATAAAATGTTTGTATTTTATCACTAGAAAAATCCTCCGTATGTTTTACATAATATCTCATTTAAATGTTGTGATTTACCTAGCTACACAACAAATGAGAAATTCTACAGCAGTCAATTTTCTAGGTAAATTGAGGAATATATTGTAGTGTTTAAAGTAAAAAAGAAATTTTTGTGAAAATCTTCTTAAATGTATCAGATGCATTTTGGCCTTATCGGACAGACTGTGTGCAATGAAGGCTCAGCTCTCCTCAGCGATCATGCTTCTTATGCTTGTAGCTGGCAGAGTGAGCAGTAAGACGCACGCCTCATGCATTTCTTCTACCTTATTGCTGATTATCAGCTCTAGTTTTTTTCTGTCTATGTAAACTTTCCCAGCCACTTTCCTATATTAGGAAAGGTCAGAACAACACGTCGTTAGAATGGCATGTAAATGAAGTGTCAGTAGGCCCTAACTGGTGTGACTCAGTTGGTGGAGAATCTTCCCGCGAACCAAAAGGTTCAGTTCAATTCAATTCCTGGTCAGGGCACATGCCCAGGTTGTGGATTCGGGTCTGATCCAGTCAGGATGCATACGGGAGGCAACCTGTATCTAAAATCGATAAGAAAGAGATTTTCTTTTTTTAAGAGTTAATAGGATCTGAATTAAGACTCAAGGGACGTGATAGTAAGGAAAAGAACTTTAGAATGCCTCGTCATTGTCTATGAGACCTTTGTTATTTAGTTCTTGATTTTTCAAAATCATGCCTTGATTTATCATTTGCATTATATACACATATGTATACCCCTGTGTATTGTATGCATGCATACACAGGTGTGTGTGTGCTTATGTGGCAGTGTGTGTGCATGTATGTGTGTATAGATCCAACATAGCATAGTGGAAGGAGCATGGTCACTTTATCATCCAGCAGATGATGAACCCTATCATCTAACCCGAACAGTAGTTTAACTTATAACTTCACCAAACCCTAACAGTACTTTAACTTATAACTTCACCAAACCCTAACAGTAGTTTAACTTATAACTTCACCAAACCCTAACAGTAGTTTACTTATAACTTCACCAATCCCTAACAGTAGTTTAACTTATAACTTCACCAAACCCTAACAGTAGTTTAACTTATAACCTGACCAAACCCTAACAATAGTTTAACTTATAACTATTTGACCTTGGACAAGTTTCTTGTTCTCCGTTAGCCTCACTCTCGTCAATGATTAAATGGGAATAGAAATATTTACTTTATAGCACCTAGGGCAATTTCTGAGACATGGAGTTGTAAAAATATGACTTCTTTTTCTTTTCTTCTTTATAAATATGCATTGTCTAGATTTTTAACCTGTATCTGTTGTCAAACTCACTGCTATTGGAAACTTTTAACTTGTTTGCTATTATAATTAAAAGTAGCAAAAGGATTTCTTTTATTCATTATTATCTGTTAGTTAATTTGTTTGGATTACTTCATCCAAGAATTATAAGTACATGGCACACATGCCGCCTCTTTTTCTCTCCCAGTTGTTGATTCTCTTTCCCACTGAGCCAAGAGGAAGCCTCGCAAGTCTTATCAACACAGTGCTGGCTTTCACAACCAGTCCACAGGACTGGCCCGTACCATGAAACCTAAATCCCCGATTTCGTCTCTAGAAGCATGATTTCTAAGACCAAAATGACTGTCACCGATAGAGCAGGTGAATGAAGAAGAGCCGCCCCCAACGTGTTAGTGAGTAGTGATGAGAGTAAGCCTAGGATCTGTTTTGGAACAGAACTCCCCCCGAGCAGAGGAGCACAGGACAGGTCTGTGAAGGTTTCCCATCCCCCCGGTCAGCATCTGCAGTCGCCAGGCCAAGACAACGAGCTTGCTCAGCCCTGGAGCTGACGCCGAGCCCATCACCTCATCTCGTCAGTCCCCGGTCCGAAAGGCAGCCCTGTCTTCATGTTCATCTCACAACTTAGATGTGTTGGTGTGTGTGTGTGTGGTTCTAACATTCTGAGATACAATGTTCATTTCTCAATCCATCTGATGAGCATCTATTCAGGTCCTGCTATGAGCAGAGCAAGCGATCCATGCAGGCTGCATAAGCTCATCTCAGCTTTCAGGGTGCTCAGGGGCGTGTGGAGATGCGCACCTGTGGACACATCAGTGCTTCCACTGTGCCAGGTTCCGTGAGAGAGGACGAGCGCATTCATTCACTGACTCCTCTCTGTGCTCATCCTCTCCGGAACTCCACAGGCGTGTAGATGGCCTGGTTTCCGAACCGGAGTGCATTCAGGAGTCTGCATCTTAGATGTTGCTATGGTACTAACTGGGAGTTCCAGCTTGAAACAGGTCGCCTCCCTCCACGTCGTTCCCTTTAAGAGGCAGTCAGTCCCGGAGGCGAAACAGACTCTGGAATCTGCAATAAGACGTTGCAGAAATGAGTTGTGTAGCTCATTCTTTTGGAATCATCTTTAAATTTATTTGGAAGGGCTTATTTCCAGGGGGAGAGCTAAGCGCTGGGGATGCAGAGGAAACAAATCTATGACTGTCTGAGCAGCCCAGTCCATGGAGATAACCAATATGTAAATCAGTGATTGGCATACAATGGAGGCACCAGGAAACCACGGCATTTGAGTCGAAATTGGATGCATGAGTGGATTTTCATCAGGTGAATAAATGAAATACGGCCATTCCCGGAGGCGGAATTTCAGAAGGAAACAAGGCAGAAAGCATCAGGGCAATTCATGAAGTAACAGAAACGTGAGTATCTGCTGCGTCGGTACATGTGGATGAGAAGGAGGGACACGGCAGGAACAAGAGCGATGGGGGGAATGGGGTTGTTGAGCGTGTGCCATCTTAGACAAGCATCATCAGCATCTCCGCCTTCACGAGAAGGGCTGAGGTCCATGTCAAAGGCTTTGCATTTTATAATTTACATTATAACCATAAATAAGAAAGCTTCTAAAAAAAAAATTGTAAATGTTGGAATGACATCACACGAATGGACAGAATTTTGGAATATCTGGTATCACATTAGCTAATTCTCATGAAATTACATTGAGCTGGGGCTTCTAATATTATTCCTATTTTACAGGTACAAAACTGAGGCTTAGAAAGTTTTAGGTTATACAACAAGTGAATGATGGAGCCAGAACACGAACAGTTTTGCCTGTGAGCGCTGAACCAATAGAATGGAAGAAGAAAAGACTGGAAACAAGACATTGGAAGTGGAAATTGCTGTATTTCAGCAGCCAAGCCGTGGCGGTGTGATGAGATAAACCTGACCTGGTGAGCTGTGTGGCAAGGACGGACACCCCCTGTCATCCTGGAAGGTGCTAAGGAATTACATTCCCTTTATTTTGAACCCAATCCTTTAAAAATTGTAAAGCACTGTTACCAAGTCACCTATTTGGCTGTTTGCAAACTGAACATTCAAGGTTAAAAATTCATAACCACTAAAGAAAGTTAAAACAAGACTATTGGAATTAAATATTAAAACACAGTTCCAAAAGGAACTCATTTTTGCATTGAGGACCTTTATTTCAGACCCTGTGCGAAGTGACAGAGACATAGTTATAGGATATAATTTGCCAAGAGCCAGATGGAGAACTTGTGCCTTAGAATATAAGGTCTCCACATTACTTGGAAAATAATAGTTTAAAGTACCAGTTCTCATTGGAGGATGTAGGTGTGTTGTTTCATTAAAATATTTTTTAAATTATTATCTTAATACCTTTTATTCACACCTCACACTCCAGACGGTGTTAATACTGGGAGAAAGGTCCTCACAATGCAGTTTGCACATTTACAACAGAACAGATTGCAGCAAAAGACTGCTTCTGTGACAATGGCTTTGATTAACACCTATCAAGATAGAAACATCATCGCTCACTTAAGCATTTGTTAAATAACCCGATCTGCTACTCAGTTAGAAGCGAGAAGACTCGATTCACACAGTGCAGAGAGGCCAGTTGCCACCTCCCCCTCCCACCCTCAGCTGTGAAGGGTCCTTGCCCAAATGTGTCTCAGGCCTATGGCACCTCAAGGTTCTAGAATTCTATAGATTTAGGCATTTTATTCAGAGTGGCCTGTGGTGTTTCAGCCATATTGTTCCATGAATCAAGTAAAAGATTCTGTAATAAAACCAAAATGGTACCGGTTGGGAGCGATGCCATACCCAGTCAAGCCTTCATCACCCGGGCTAACTATTGCACTATCTGCAAAGCAGAGGGAGAATCTGGATCAACAGGTCATACTGATGGAAAGGAGTAACCTTATAGAATTTAATCCAAGTGATTCTCAGCCTCAACTCGCTCCAGGACTAGAAAAACTTGGTACCAATATCCAATTTTAGAAGAGCTGTAATTACTAGGATCTGCTTTTTTTATACTTGCTAAGGTCTCCTTGTCATATTCATTCTGATTTTGCTCTCCGAAGCCAAACAGAAAAAGTTCATCGTGACTAAATGACAGGCCTCCCCTGTCTATATCAGGTCTTCTTTTTTTTCTCAATTAAACAACTGGGTTTCCTGCTGTTCTTCAGATGACACCAATTCCAGACCCCTCATTATTCTGAACACTTTCTTCTTGACTTGCTCTAATTCTTCAGTGTTCCTCATTAAAATGTGGTACAAGTAATGGAATTTAGCACAGTATCCTAAAGGATATCCGACCAGTAAAAATTATAGGTAATATCAAGTCTTTACTGTTTCATTACTGAAATCGAAAATAGCCTTTGTGTTTATCTGACAGCCACATTGACCATTTCTAATAGAGAACACTTGCCTCAGGGCCTTTGCACTGCTGTTCTGCTAGGAAAGTTCTTTCCTCAGATATTTATGTGGCTCCCTTCTCACTTCATTCTGTTCAAAAGCCTCCTCCTCAGCCTCTCCCACCGAAGTATTCTCTTCCTTCTCTCTCTTACCCCCGTCCGTGGCTGCATTATTCTATACATGGAACTATCCTCACCTAATCAATAACTATCCTCTGCATTTATTATCTGTCTCCTTCACAAAATGTATGCCCCATGAGGCAAGAAACTGTTTTGTTTTCTTCTGCATCCCTTTGGCACAGGGACGAGAGAAGCCACTCAAATATTTGTTGACTAAATGAACATTGGGTGTGTGATCAACTACAATTTCTAGAACATTTTCTCATGAAATGCTGTTAGATTACATCTCTGCCCATTCTTCACATGGCAAGTAACTTGATTTTGTAATTAAAAAGTCTTCATCGCCCAGTAAATGGCTTGCATTTACTGAAAATATTTAGATAATATAAATAAGCGAAAGGCCCACTTCCAATTCTCTTATATCGACAGTATTTTAATATATAATTTTTTCTAGACTTTTCATTGTTATATATTTTTCCTAAAATAATATCAATTTACATATTTCAACCTGAATTTTCTTTTATCATGTATTTTTTTCTTATCAACAAATATTTTTACTAAGCAAGACCACATAATATTTTACTATGCAGGTATATCATATTTTAATACAATTTACTTAACCAATTATCAGGAATCAGAAATGAAGACCATTTGCAGTTTATTGGGAACTCAGTATTGCATCAGTGTTACAGCTCAATTTAAGGTGCATCCATCATTATTTCTTTGGTATAGAACTTATTGCCTCAAGGAGTAGAAAGTGTACAGTACTGCTAATAGGAATTATATATATATACACTTAAACTTAAAACTCAGGAATTTTTTGCTTTTTAGAAGATGGGAAAGAAGACATTTATATACTACCAATAAAAGTGTAAACCGACACAGTATTTATAAATGATGATTTATTATACCCACCAAACAAGGGAAACACCATCAAGCTACAAGTTCTTCCTTTTGTCTGTCAAGTTTGTAACTTTCCCCCCTTGGCTAAGGGAAAAATCAAATACATTTTTAAAAAATGTTTTGTTTCTTCTGTCCTGTTGATATTTCATTTTTATCCTGAGTCTGTACCCAACATAGGAGCCACTACTATGAACTTTGTACATTTGGTGAGCAAATATTCACACCAAATTTATTTACTATGAATATGTTATAAACTTTTTAACAGAATAGACCAAATGCAAAATAATATTGTGAACCACTAGACATCTTGTCAAAGGTTTCTTTGTTGTTTTTTATTTTGTTTTAATGACGAATGATATGGAGAAATGATATGACTTTAGGTAGAGAGCTAAAAAAAATGCATGAAAAGTTTGTAAAGGAATTGAAAACAAAGTTAAATATACGGGGAGATGAAATAGCTAACCGTGATCTCCCACAATGAAGAGAAATACCTACCAACTATGGCTTGGTGTCCAATCACCCTTACTGACATTTCTGCTTCATGCCTTCGGCTGCCGAAGGACCTCAGTGAGGCACATGCTGATTCCTGTCTCCACTGAGGACAGGAGAAGACAGTCAAATTAAAGATCAAGGTTTTGATAAGAAAGAACGTCTTACCAGTCCTGAGGTAAAGTATGTATTGGAATATTCTGCTCATGAAGTTTATGTCATTCGTATATTCTTTTTCAGAAATTAAATAGGTTGATTATAACCAAACTTATGACTACATAACCACCTCTTCCCTCTTTTTCCCACACCAAATATAAGAAAACCATCATGGTTAAAACAGTAGATTGTTGTTTCTCACAGTCTATAGGCCTGGATTGAGCCGGGCTCACGTTGGTTGGCCTTTTATGTGTCTGTGTGTAGCCTCCGGTTTCCTTGGGGCTGCCTGGAGGAAGGGGGTCTATCCGTGGTGTTTCACCTCCGCTCCATGTGGTCTCCAGCAGCCAGCACAGACTTCTCAAGGGAGACACGGGGGTGCAAGAGAGGGGCAGAAATACACAAGCTCCCTTCCAGGATTCTGCACGCATCATTTGTTAATGTCTTGCTGTCTACGGCAAATTGTATGGCCAAACCACTCAATGTGAAAGTCAATTATCAAGAGGCATGGATACAGGGAAAAGAAAAACAAAACAAAACAAAACAAAAAACTGGATCCATTCATATTTTACAGTCCTTGACATGAACTGTCTATGAAGTCTCTGGGTCATAGGAGGCCCCCAGTGGTTATTCACTATCTCTGAGTTCATTAGACCAATGTACCTTGATGGCTCAGGCATAGTCACACCTGAAGGCAGAATGACTGAGGTGTCATCCAAGTTTATGACTCTATGAAAAGATACCTGGAAATTAGTTTTTGTAACTGCAGGCGATTGACAAGATTGATATATATCTTTATATAGGAATATAGTGTGGCTCAATTTCAGCATCTTATTATGGGCCCATATTGATAATAGAGATTTTCAATGCTCTCTTTTGATTTTAACGGTTAGCCTCATATATGATACATATATGATATATATTTTATATCTATAACTTCTGTGTTTGACTATAATAGAAGGTAAGAAAGAAAGATATATATACTTTAAAAATACCATAAAATGTACTTTGTCCAACTTTGGCTAACTTTTTCATATAGATCTTAGCAATGGGCAACATCTGCTAAGGACCTACCCAGGATACACACATGTACGATTCCACAGGGTCAAAGAAAACCGAAAGAAGATCTAAACATTAAGTATCTGAAAAGCCATGTGTTTAGAAAAGGCAAGAAGATGGGTGTTAACTGAAATCATTTAAAAATGTTTTCAAAAGCTGACAGACAGACAAACTGGAAATAATTTTGGAGACGTGTGTGTGGAGTGAAGAAGATGCGACCTCCCTCCCTGCCAGACTTCAGTGAAAGCGCCGTGACTGTGGCTCGCACCATGGTCATCCGTCTGGAGTCTGAGAACGAGGAGCATTGTTGGTCGAAGGAGAAGAGACACGAAGTTGGTTGGTCAGGTCCTCTGGGACTCAGAAGGATGGCTTTAAATGTGCCTCGGTCTCACAGCTGCTGTGACCGTTCATGCAGTAAATAAAACGGTCCCCTCTCTCTCCTTAGGCATCATATTGATAAATAAAATATGCACTTTACTTTCTGTTACCCCTGCAAAACCCCGTTGTGAGAGTCAGGACACATAGCATTATTCCCAATTTACAGATGAGGAAGTGGAGGCTGAGATGGAATCCAGTTACTTGCTCGAGGTACATCGCTAGTTGGGGCTCTTCCAAATCCCAACACAAGGCTTCCTTCCTGCAGCATACGCGCTGTTCCTGCATGGGCCCCCATTCCTGCTGAAGGCACACGATTAGCTTCCCTGGTCACTCTAGGGGAGGGAAATGGAGATTCAAGGGGAGAATCGAGCAGGAGATTGTTAAACATGTCGAGAAAAGAAAAACAAAATCAAGGTAGTAAATGCGAAGAATTGAGCGCAGGTGCATTGCTTTGACAACTTCATTTGATCCGCGCGGTATTTCCAAGCACAGTTTGGTCTGTGTTTGGTTGTAACACGAGCATATGAGCACCTGTGGTTTAATGCTCACCCTTTTATGTCTTTATGCAGCTTGTTTGTCTTCTGCGGAGTTGATATTGCAGACTCTGAATTTAAATTAAGGAATTCAATGGTGCATTTTAGACAGCAGGTCAAGAATAATGTATCCTTTCTGGTACAGAGGTTGTCTGGCTCTTGTGATGGGTGGATGAGGTGGTCTATGAGTAGCCGAATGGATCAGTAAACAGTGTCTGAGTAAGTGGACCCTGGACGTGCACACTGAGCACGTATTCCTTCTCGGAACCTGCACACAGCAGCCTCTCTGCTGGCACAAGGTCAGCGTGGTGTTTGGCGTGTGGTCCCACACCCCTAGAAGGATCAGGGCTGGAACAACACATTACATTCCCTGGAAACTGGCTCTGGGAGGAGAAACTGTCACCCTAATTATGTCACAGAAACGAGGCACTGCTGACCACCAAAACACCATGGAGTGGTGAGCTGAATTAGATCACATTTGCATCTCAGCCTTGGGCACTTGAGATGGCCCTTCACACGGTCTGGAAACCACTGGAGCGAATGTGTCCCACTTGGCTGAAGGAAGAAGAAAACCTTTCTAGTCTTAGCCACCTACGTTTTGCAGACTCCGCTGCAATGTACTGCAGGACCGTGTTTGTAGATATTTTGCCAAGAGTAAAAATTGGGCTCACTAGGATCAACCACATTTTTCTTGATCCGCAGACTTTACATTGGATATCATCCTCTTTGAAGTCATGGTATCTCCTGATCCTCTAATCACTGTATTCCTCTTATGGGTTTTCATTTCAATTGTCTAAGAGTGCTCAACTTGTAATAAGTAACACTCTGACTTTCCCCAAATGTAGATCCCCACGATAATCTAAGAAACTAGGAAATTGGAGGAGAGGCTCATAGAAATCATTCTATTTCCAAGGACGAACAGTATGAGCTAGCCCTTCCATGGCACTTCCCATGTAGCACTGCTGAAGGTGGTTTCCATATATCGACTCTCTCAATCCCCAGAACAGCTATCTCCAGTTCGCTGCCACTGTCCCTACTTTGCAGGAAACAAAGCAAGAGAGAAGACGTAAGGTATTCAAGGTTGCACAGATAGTAGGTGACAAGGCTGGGATTCAAACTCAGATTGTCTGTCTCCTGAGTTTTCCTTTGGCCCATTCTGCTATTCCCTTTCCTTCAGTGACCTGGGTGAGTCACCCACAAATTTCTGCTCAGGCTCCTCTATTTCTATAATGTCCTTCTTCAGAGCCTCTGCCTGCCAAAGTCAAGATCAATCATCACCTCCTTTGTGATGCCTTGCCTAATTCCTCCTAGCCGCTGTTCCTTTGCCTCCCCTTGTCATGACATTTATCATTTGGTATTTTTGTCACGGTATACTCATCTCTCCCCTCTGAAGTATGGTCAATTCTTTGAGGAAGAGGAATATCATGTCATTTTTTAATATTTGCTGATGCACAGTGTCTAGGAGAATGCAATGTATGTAGTAAGGACTCAGTACATATTGTATTAGATATGAATGAATGGAGATATTTGGAGATGCTTGTTGATAAATAAGAGTAGGTTTTATGTTTTCCTTAACTATTTTATTTAGTGCCAATCTCTGGCCTAATGGGAAATATTTTTTATTAGATATTTGTTGGACCCTTTAATGACTCTAGGCATATGGTTCCCTGTTTATTTTAAAGCATCATTGAAATGAGAACATGGATAACCTTGACTTAGGTAAATTTAGGTCACTTCTTTGATCTGGAGTCTGTTGTTTGTGAATCTTAATTAGCTATCACCCTCAGTAAATCAGCAGTGTATTATTAAGCAAGAAAATAGATGGTTCAGTGTAGTTCCTTTATGAATCTCACAGAGCATCTACATTTCTCATATTTCATTAGATGTCATTATTTTCCGGTAATTGGTTAACCTGAAATAATGACATTATGTGCACATTATGTGAGACCCCATCCACAGATGTTTCTCTGAACACTTACAGTACTAGACTTCCTTTAATTATTTTCTCTGCACTAGAGTGTTCACTGTTTTCTCTGCTACTGCTCTGGGTATTCATGACTGAACAAATCAATTATTAAGAAGGAAGCATGATCCTATGCTCCTTCTGTGCATTGCCTGGATGTCTCAACAATCTCGTTATTCGATGAGTGACTTGTAGACATATTTAACTCATCCTGTTTGACAGATGTCACGTGCTCAACAAGGATAATGAACATGCTCTCCAGCGCTAACAAGACCGTGTTTGCAGTGCTTCACGGACTTCGGCACCGTCTGTGGTGAGGGGATTCTCTTTTAATCATAGCCATGTTTTGCCTCAAAAGTGTTCAATTATTTGACCTTGTTAAGAAACTCTACAAAATACATTTGCAAGGTAAAAAAAGAAAAAGAAAAAAAGAAAGATTTATATCAGGTCAAAGTTAATTGAAGTTGGTATTTCCTTAAAAATCCATCCCCTATCATTCTAGCCTATGATGGAATAGATGAACTGTTTTGGGGAGGAGGAAGGTCAATGTTATATTCAATTTACTGCCATAGGTAAGCTTTCATTTGGACTCTTAATTTGAAGAGGATTTTAATAAAGACAAAGATGTGTCTTATAAATGTCTAGGTCAACATAGCACATTTAGGAAATTACTCTTGCCTGTGGAATCTTTTATATTCAAAAAAGGAAACTGCAGACATAGGCTCAATGAAAAGAAACTTGGTCCTTATTTGATTTCTTCTGAATATTGTTTTCAAACTTTGTATAATCTGAATTTCTAAAAGCCTCTCTAAGGGCCACATACTCTGCAGCCAGCACATGTCATTGTGCATGTCATGTTGTAATGGCCTTTTCCTTACACGGAGGCCCTAGCTTATACATAGCACAGAGACTGTGTCCTACTAACATGGTACTTGCAGCACCTAGCACAGAGCCTGGGCCATAGTAGTCATTAGAAAACAGCTACCACATTAATTAATTCATGAATGTTAATAATAATGACACATTCATAGTAAAAGACATTTTTGGTGCCTAATTCTTTTTCACAAAACACGAGAATTCCAGCGTCTAGTCATCATATGTGTCTTTTTTAGTGGCTCCACTATGACTCAGCTGTGTCAAAGTCAAGAGCAGGTTTTTCAATTCTCCCCAAAGTCACAGACCTTCAAAGTGGTAACATTGGGCAGAAAGTCACAGTGCTGCGGACATGCCATGTCTTTTGTGGAAGTGGCAAAACGATCTCTTTGCTCCAATGTGCCATCTTGGCATTAAAGATAAAACGAGCCAAGTCGGTGTGGCTCAGTGGTTGAGCACTGACCATGCACCAAGAGGTCGCCAGATTGATTCCTGATCAGGGCACATGCCCAGGTTGTGGGCCCGATCCCCAGTGAGGGGCGTGCAGGAGGCAGCGGATTGACATATCTCTCTCACATCGATGTTTCTATCTCTCTCTCCCTCTCCCTTCCTCTCTCTAAAATCAATAAAGAAAAAATTTTTTTTGTTAAATTAAAGATAAAAATGAAGCACCTCACATCTTTCACAAAATACCCTTGCATCTCCCAATGTTCCCCTAAAAACAGTTCTTCATCCTTACCTGAAGCTCCTCTCTCCATCCATCTTGGATATATGTCCATGGTGCTGGGCTGGGTACTGATACCTGGTTCCAATGCCATGCTCCATGGTGCCTTCTTATCCTGACTTCTCCTCAGGCATCTACCTGCATATTTCACCTTCGATTTAGCCCCCAAGTAGAATTGTATTTCCTTTTTAGCTGTCTTTCTTCTTTCTCTCTTCCTCCTTTTATTCACGCAGTCATTCATTCAACACATAATTTTTGGATAAATATTATGTACCAAGCACTATAATAAATTCTGGGGATACATTGAAGAATGAAACAAATGAAAGCCCTATTACATGGAATTTATAGTTCTGTTCATTTGTAGATGCTCAGATTTGCTTTAATTCTGCTTATGACCTAACTTGACTCCATGCTAAGTCCTAAAGCATGACACATGTTTTTGTCTACCTTGCTGAGACCTCAGCACCCACAAAACTTCCTTCCTATGTTTTGCTTAATTAGTACAAGGCATTTATTATGCATTTTGAGGATCTGTGAACACATTAGGAATAGGCAGAAAGTAAGAAGGAATGAAGCTGATTATATGGACTTTCTCTTAGTCAAAAGAATCAATAAGAAAGAAAATGTATAGGGAGATGAGAAACACTCTCTTTGATTATGATTAGGGATAATCACCTTCTCAAAATTTCCTTCAAATTTTGGGAAATAGAGGTGGTCTCAGTTATGAAACCAGGAGACAGTGGAGAGCTGGTATGTAGAAAAAAGAATAAGAGAAGAAGCTGGGCTCAGAGGTCAACTCCAAGGTAAAGATAGTCTCTTCATGGAAGGGCTGATGAAATCTGACCAAGAACCAACTGGTAAGCTTGCTGGGGGTGGGGGTGGGGGTACACTTAATAGAATAAATTTCATTTTTTTTTTTTTCAAACAAAGCCCAAATTCCTGAAATGTATTTTAAACAAGTACTTGAAAGCAAGGTGACCTATTTGCGAACAGTCCCAGTCAATCATGGAGAAATGCCATTTTTGAAGAGTGACTCATCAGAAGAAAAATGACTAAGTAGCTGCAAACAGTAAAGAGGAAAGAAGACCACCCATGAGCTGACAATGTTTCCCAAGAACTGAATATAGAAGATCCAAAAGGAATTTCTTTGCAAAAATCCTGTTATAATTACTACTGTTTCCCTTTATGAAAGCTTCTTATGCAAATGAGAAGACGGACAGATCAATCAACTAAATTGCAGGAGACAAACCTGAATGACACTAAGTGTATCATTCCTAACTGTAGAATTTTTCCGAACGTAGACTCTTGGAAGCTGCTCAGCTCACTAATCACTCTGAGAAGTAGGCTATAGCCCAAGGCTGTAAACTATCAGTCAGCTTCCTAATGACCATGTCACCGAAGGGAAGCATTAGACAGTGATCAGAGCCAAGGACATTTTTTATGCCAATAAAGTATATAATCGACAATAATTACTTATAGAAAAGTTCTCAAGATCATATTTATCACAGAGAATCTTTTCTTGGTGGTGTTAAAATACATTAAAACAATATAGTGTTCTGATATCACTCCTCAAATTTTCCCATTAAAAAAAAACAACAAACACATTAGATAGTAGTTTCTTAATAGAGCAGGTACTGAAAATAAACAGCACATATTAGCCTTAGGTCTCCACATGACTCAGTGTATAGAGTCACAGCACCAAAACAAAAGTCAACTACCTGATTATAGTATAAACTTTTCATTGGCTCAGCTGAATGTGATAAAATTCCAACAAAGTAATTTTCTTCTTCTTCCGTTGTTCCATATTTGCTCTACAGGCTATTTTTTTTTTCTTTTTCATACGCCTGGATGAAAACCTAGATTCATATCACAGCATTTTCATCCTATTTAGTTTTAACAACTGTCTCACTTTAGTAATTAAAATGTCTAGTCGCCATCATCACGATCAAAACTCTGATCTGAAGACGCTTAGAACCATTCCTCTCCTCCTGTCTACACTGCTTCGGACCTGGAAGACTCACGGGAAGAGAAATTCAGTTGGCTTCTTTCACTGTTTTTAATGAGATCTTTGTCTTCTTAGTAGCTGAGCTCCTGACCCTTTAAGGTACATTCGGGGAGAGAAGGGATCAGGCGAGAAGGGTCATAGCCTCATGTAGCTGGGTCACCATACCTCACTGGCTTTTCTGATTGGAGGGAGATTAGCATTGGCTTGTCTCAGGACCTTTACTGTGTTTCTCAGAGACTCTCCCTGAGGTACAATAAAAATATAAATATCTGGTCTTTTTTGCAATTCCTGGCACACAGCTCCTAAAATCTTGGAACCTCTGAAGTGATGAGCGTCTTCTTAGGCTAATGAGATGACTGGTGATTAGGGACTGCTAGAGAGCATCTGAGTCGGGGCCGGGTTCCAGATAGAGCAACCACGGTAGGACGGTTGGAAATTTTAGCCACCTCTCCTCACACGAGCTTCACCTTCCTTTGCCACTTCCCCAGGGAGAAGGGATGGAGACTATGTTCAACCACCAATGGCAGGTATGATTCAGTCAATCATACCTACTAATGAAACCTCCCGAAAACTCCTAAATAACAGGGCTCAGAGAACTTTTAAGTTGATGAACACATGGGAGTGTTAGCAGAGCAGGATGCCCTGTGCCCTGCCCTCCATACCTTCTCCGATGCATCTCTTCCATTTGACAGTTGTATCCATTTGCAACCAGCATCTGAAGTTGGGACAGTCTTATGGGATTGTCCCTTAAACCTGTGGAGTCTGACACTGACTTCTGCTAGCTAGTGTCAGAATGAAGCCCAGCTCTTGGATAAGAAGTTGAATTGAAAAATTGGTTATTGGTGTGGAGAACCTTGACACATTTGGTGTCAGACGTGATACCATGAGAAACAAAACCAAACCAAACCTTTTATTCTCCTTTATGGTCTCTCACAGATTTCCTTAATGCAAATCTCTGAGAAGCTCTTTGTTGGTCTTCTTTCATAATTTATCTGATCCTTGAACCCCACGGATGTTTGTGAATCTCTTATAGTGCTCCAGGGCCTGTGTGGGGCTCTTCTCTCAGGATGGGCCAGGATAGCTCTGTGAAGACCCAGCAGCCGAGCCTTAACCAGGAATAGGTTCTTTGCATGGTCATGGTGGCTCTGTGGACAGAACATGAGGTCTTGGGTGTCCATGCATTTGCTTTTGAAGTCCATCATGGTACAGGACAAAAATGGGAGGAGTGGGAGAAGAGTAGGCCATGGATCAGAACTTCCCCTCCCCACTCTGTCTGGGACAGCACTTCAAGGAGCCCATGAATTCTAAATTCAGACCTGGTCTTCCAGGTTTTCCATTTGTCGAAGTAGAAAGATAGGACATATTGAACTGATTTTTTACCTAATTTATGCTTTTTAAACTGAGACATATGACATATGAGCTCCGGATGTGACTGTTACCCTAGGTGCACTCAAGTTTGGGATGGGCCTCCCAGTAAATGTAAATTCTATTTTCTTCTTTGGTTTAGACTTGAAGGATCTTCTGTGAAAGATTCTGACACTGAACATCAATTTCACAATTTTCCTTTGCTCGTTGGCTCCATATCAACAGGCTATATATAGCACCTCATCATTTAATAACAGTCCCTAATATGCTGTGTGAGATGCTTATGTATAATGATTACTTTGTATCTTGTGTCATCCCATCTCTGCTTGCTACCTCCACTGGATGTGACTCCATGAGAAGAATTAGAACAGTGCTTGGAACATAGTAGGCACACAATAAACACACCTAAATACAAGAGATTTTTCATCAAGTACCCTTTGGCTGGTGAGATTTAATGATGATTTTAAATTATTAATTGCATGTTTACAAGTCTTATAAATTTTCTATAGTAAATGCTTCTACTGCCATACTATCATAATATAATGAGGGTATCAAATTATAATGATCTTCCTATCCTTTAACACTTTTATATTTCTCGAATAATAAGTATTATTGTGCACGTTTAGTAGATGATGAAACAGGACTGATTCTAACTATTTCAGCTTATGAAAGACTTGATGTTGCTCACGTTCTTCCCAGGGCCTTTGGGCCTGTCATATGCATGATTGTTCCCCGCACGAGATGGGTTCATGTGTCCGCACCTGAGCTGCAACTGCTCTGGCTGGTTTCCCCGTGCCTCTCAGCCACAAGAGATCACATGATGCAGAGCACACCTGTCTCGTGCTCAGCACAGAGGCAGATGGAGTCATCAAACCACAATTCTTGTCAAATACTTACTATGTGCTCAATTCACACTGCTAAAGATGCTCCTCTTCTTTGGGGAGCATTCAAGTCAATCAAGGGATCGTTTTAAAAATCTTGCCTTAAAATATGAGTGATAAAGTAGACAACTGTGTATAGTGTTCTTGTTTTTTGTAACAAAAGAATAGTATGTGTCTTTGGTATCACCAAAGCAGCTGAATGTCACAGGTAAGAGCTGTGACTGTGTGTGTGGACATTGGGGCTGAGCAGAGTCATGGCCTTGTTGTCCTTTGAATTTCAAGATTAGGCTGTCTTGAAACACCTCAACTTTTGGCTTTATTAGAAATAAACAAGCGTCTGTCTAAGTGAGAGTTGACTGAGCTTCTCAATTTTTACCTATTTGCTAGGCCGTCATAAGCTATCACAGAATATAAGTATTAATGATCAACACAACTATTATTTAACTTTAAAAAAAACTTTTTTTTCTTTATTGATTTTTAGACAGAGAGGAAGGAAGATGGAAGAGACATAGAAATACCTATGAGAGAGACCATAGATTGGCTGCCTCCTGCATGCGCCCCACTGGGAATCGGGCCCACAAACCAGGCTTGTGCCCTGACCAGGAATTGAATCAGTGACCTCTGGGTGCATGGGTTGATGCTCAACCATTGAGCTACTTTGGCCGGGCTATTATTTGACTTAAAATATAATATTTTATAGACATGAAACTAGATTTAAGTTTACTTTAGAAACATAGATAATACAGACTTTACATTGTTCTTGGAAATTTTTTTGCATTTTTTTAATCATTGGTTACTCAAGAAATCAGGAAAATATTTTTCAATTTGCTTTCTGGGGTATTTCATAGTATGCAGGTGAAATTTTTATGTTTCAGTCATCTTAATTCCAATTTTAATGCAATCATATTGTTCAAACTGAATTGAAAACCGAATCTAACACCTTTTAATTGTGTGCAAATATTATTCAGTTTCATGTTATTCTAAAAAATTATGACATTAACTCATTTGCAAGTTTAGCCCACAAATCACTGCCTTTAGGAAGCTGACAGCAATTTCTTTATTTGAAAAAAAAAAAAAGTATCTTTTTTTAAGACTGTAATGTGTGCCCAGAACTGAACTAGGTTTGCATGTAGATGGGGAAGAAAACAGAGCAGTTTCATCCTTGGAAAGCTATGTTCAACAGTCATGAACACACATACACATGTATGTATATTTCTTATTGTAGAAACGAATGAGTGTTTTAAAAGACAGTGTCGTGAGAAAGACTAGTAGGTGATGTAGTTAAAGGCTGAGCCTCTAAGAAGGAGATATGTAAGTGTTCGAGCTAACAGGTGTCAGCCTGGCTAAGTGTCCGCAGGTGGACGAGACACGCCTGGCATCGCTGTATCCGAGGCTGAGGGGCCAGAGGCCCTGAGACCTGCCCCACTTGGCTTGTGTGAATTGAGAGAAAATCAGAGTGGTATAGATTCTATGGGGTGGATCTATTTAGAAACTTCCAGAATTGAATCTGTCAAACACTGCACTGAGGGACACTGGGGTAGAGATGGGTGGTCTAGCCCTGGCCAGTTTGGTTCAGTGGTTAGAGCGTCGGCCTGCGGTCCTGAGAGACCCGGGTTCGGTTCCCGCTAAGGGCGCGTACCTCGGTTGTAGTTTGTCCCCGGCCCTGGTTGGTCGTGCGGGTGGCAGCCACTCGATGTGTCCCTTCACGTCGATGTTTCTCTCTCTCTCTCTGTTCCTCTCTCTCCCTCCCACTCTACCTGAACAAAAAATGGAAAAGTGTCCTCGGGTGAGGATAAAAAAAAAAAAAAAGAGAATGGGTGGTCTTTTCCTTGGGAGTGTGCCGGTGGCATCTTTTAAATGGCAGGAGGGGCAGTGGGTGGACGTTTATTCAAATCATTGTGAAGATGTTCTGTAATTCAGTCACATTTATTAACGTGTTCAGTGCTTGGCAATATAAGTTAGATAAATTATATTTACAGCTCTAAAGGGGAGAGTAAAAGACACCAACAGAGCTGACTATAAT
Organism: Molossus molossus; assembly: GCF_014108415.1. Lineage (NCBI taxonomy): Eukaryota > Metazoa > Chordata > Mammalia > Chiroptera > Molossidae > Molossus > Molossus molossus. Next base: position 14,619,637 of record NW_023425344.1, on the reverse strand, counting down.
ATAAGGAGGAATAAGTAGGAGTATAAGTAAAAAATGCTATTAATTCTGATTTTGAAAAGGTGGAGGGTTGGCAGGAGGCTTGGGGTGGTAGGACAGGAATCTCTTAATATTTTATCTAAATCAATTATAACAAGCTCCCAATAAAAGGGGATTTAAGAAATGGGACTAAGAACACCTCCTGGTCTGGAAGTGTCCTGAATCACAGTCCGACTTTGTGGTCGAAGTCACACAGCCCTACCATACACATGGATGCCAGCGGCAGCGTTAGCGCCTACCACAAGGTAGACACTGAGTAAAGGGTTGTTGAATGATTGACAGGAACCCCATCTCCTTTCTTGATAAGTGATTGGGTAACAATGGTGGGGCTGAGTCCTGCCTGGGACAGCGGCCATGCTGAGGCTGCCATCAATTAGGAACAGCACCTCCAGCATCAGCTATAATTATCATCAGGACTAGCCTGCACATAGCAATTTACATATAATAGAATATTTGGCTATGCATTGTATCATTTTAATACCTGAACATTGATTTATTTTGCCCTCACTTTTGTAAAAAACCATTCTGTCTTTGCCAAAAGTAATATATGGTCATAGTTTAAAAAGTTAAGTGGTGCTATTAAGCTTTTAATGAAAAATAAGTGCCCTCAATGACTCCTTCCTACGAATTTTCATCTCTACAAACATAATTAGTTTTATTTTTTATTTTTTTGGCATTGACCCTTATAAATCGAAGTAATATGCTTACATTGCTCTTTTTGATTTCTCAGTTTTAAATATTATCCATTGACTTCTTATGGAGAGAAGATGAGAATTTAACTTTTTAACTCCCTCCCTCTTCTCTCCTCCTACACACATCCACACTCTGATGTACATACTTCTCTCCCTAGCCTGGCAGTGCTATTAAGTTACACTTTCAGGTTATAGCAATATCTCTGAGTGATCACTGTGAAATTTAAATGTAATTCCCATTTTTTCTATTTATTGTACCATGAATTATCTCATGCATTACTCCCTTTTTGTACAATTTTGCTTAGAGGAAATTGTCTTATTTTTTAATGACTTCATTTTCTCTGAATCTATCACTAATTAATTCCCAAACATTTGAACAGAACTTGAAGGTTGTTATTAATACATTCCGACCCGGTATTATTTTTTTCCCCAGAGGGACTCAAGGCTGCGATGCTTTATTCTCTTTTCCACTTTCATCCAGCTGCTGTGTGGATTGCTGCCTGTGGGGGACGCCGTCACCTCCACCTACGCACGCCCTCTCTTCTGGTCCATTCCTTTGGTTCCTGAATCCCATTTCTGGTTTACATCTCTTCTGTGGCAGCACATTCTTCAGTAGCTTCCCCAGAAGAACTACAGGAAACATTTTTGAGCTCATGTTTATTTGCCATCATAGACTATCACGGTTTTTCAACCTCAGCACCAGTGACGTTGCGGCCAGATGACTCTTTGTTGCGGGAGGTCGTCCTGTGCATTGTAGGGTATTTAGTGTCATCCCTGGTCCCCACCCACTTCCCAGTAGCACCTTCCTCGGTTTTGGCAACCAAAGAGGTTTCAAGACATTGCTGAATGTCCCCTGGGAAGCAATGTCAATTCTGGTTGAGAACTACCAGGTTTAATAAACAAATTAACCCCCAAATCTCAGTTTTTTTTACCAGCAAATGTCTGTTGCTCTCTCATGGCACATGTGCAGTGTGGGTTGGCACAGTGCTCTGTTCCTCATAATTGATTTATCCACAGGTGACAGACATGTACCATATTTTATTGGCACAATAATTAAATTCTAAAGTCAATAGAAGCGAGGGATTGAGGAACAGGGAGATCTTCAACATCTCAGTTCAAAACTGATAGATTTTACTTCTTATATTCCATTGGCCATTGTTAGTCACATACCATTCTTAATTTCAAGGAATTAAAAAAAAATGCTCTCTACCACGTTTTATAAATCTAAAAAAAAATCTTCATTTCATTTTTGTCTGAATAGTAGCTTGGCTGGGTTTAGACTATTCCATAAGAAAGCAGTTTTGTGATATAAATATAATTTTACAAATGAACAAACCCCTTCAGAGAGCTGTAGAGCTACTCAGTAGTAGAGCTGAGTATTTAAGTACTAAGTACTAAAATAATATGCCGAGTGTGAATGTATTAATAACAACTTTCAGTTGTCTGACTGGCCCCTGCTCCTGTGTCTTTTTTCCGGTGGGCACACAGATAAACTGCGTTTGGCAGCATTTCCGTAACACCTGGCTCTGTGACAGAATCTCGGCCAGTGCAATGCAGCAAAGCGATACATGCCTGGTCCATGCTCTGCACCGTTCTCTATTCTCTTTCTCTCCTGTGGTGAACCTAGAAGCCCTGATCGAATGGAAAGAGCCCAAGCGGCTAAATGACAATGTGAAGCAGAGCCCTGTTCCAACCTCACTGGACACTGAATGATTACATGAAAAACTTTTACAGTGTTAACTCACTGAAGTTTTGACATTCATTATTTCACCAGCTAGGGCTGTTACCCTAAGAGAGCACTGGATGCTAGAAGTAAAGTGCTGCTATAACAAGAACTTGAAAAGGTATCTTTAATTTAGCAGTGAGAAGGCAAGTGGCATGAATCTCATGGTAGAAGTGGAAACATTGGTGAAACTGTTTCATGTAATAAATTGGGAGACAGACAATATACCTCCCATGCCAGCAGCTCTAGGGAAAGTGGTTGAGAACTTAAGTGTTGGTGTATGCATAAATTATTAGTGATGAGAATTTGACAGTTTGCTGACAGAAATGAAAGGATATAGCTAAGATCTAGAAACAGCCCAAGTGTCCAACAGTAGATGAGTGGACAAAAAGCTGTGGTACATGTACACAATGGAGTACTATGCAGCTGTAAGAAAGAAAGATCTCTTACCCTTTGAGATGACATGGAGGGACCTGGAGAGTATCGTGTTAAGCAAAATAAACCAGTGAGAGAAAGACAAGTAAGTACCACATGATCTCATTTATATGTGGAATCTAATGAACAAAATAAACTGACAAACAAAATAGATCCAGAGATATGGAATTAGGGAAAAGACTGACAAATCTCAGAGGGGCGGGGGTGGGGAAGTAGGAAGAGAAAAACCCAAGAACCGATATGCATTTATGCATCGCCAATGGACACAGACAGCAGTGCAGTGAAGGGGTGGGGGGGGTTGTGGAGGAGGAAGGTGTCAATGGGGAAAAAAGGAGGGATATCTGTAATACTTTCAATAATAAAGACACATTTGAAAAAAATAAAAGAGTCCAGAAATATAAAATATTGAAGGACTGGAAAGGACAATTGTTTCTCTACCTAGCAGAGGAGAGGACACAGTTGGGAAATATTTTGAGCCATCAAATTCCATGAAGATACAGCCTTGGGGCAAAGAACAGGTTAAGGTGGTCCATTTTAGCCTGATAACCTCAGACAGAAGCCATTCTATTAAGAGAGAAATGGAGTGATAAATCAAACATTTGAAAGCTATGTTTAGAAAAGAGCTCTTAGATTAAAACTCTCCGCCAATTAGGTAGAGAAGGAATGTACTTTAATATAGTAGAGGCCATGTACGACAAGCCCACAGCTAACACCACGCTCAGCTGCAAAGAGCTGAAAGCTCTTCTGCCAAGATCATGAACAGAACAAGGATCCCACTCTCACCACTTCCATCGAGTACGGTACTGAGAGTCCTGGTCGGAGCAATTAGCAAGAAAAAAGGGCACCCAGATTAGAAAGGAAGAAGTAAAATTGTCTCCATTTGCAGGGTTCATGATCTTACAGACAGAAGCCCCTAGAGACTGCTCTAAAAACTGTTGGAACTAATAAACAAGTTCAGTAAAGTTGAAGCATACAAAAACAACATATTAAAACCAGCTGGGTTTCTATACACTAACTACAAACTATCCAAAAAGAGAAATTTAGAACAAAATCCCGTTACAATAACACCTCCCATAAAAAGTACTTAGGAATAGATTTAACCAAGGAGGTCACATGGAAAACCATAAACACTGATGAAAGAAGTTGAGGAAGACATAAATAGATGGTAAAAAGTCCAGAGTACATGGATTGGAAATATTATATTGTAAGATGTCTATAATTCACAAAGTGATCTACAGATACAATGTAAGGTCTATAAAATTCTAATAACATTTTTCACCAAAATAGAAATAAAAAATCCCCAAATGCATATAATACCGCAAAAGACTGTGAATAGCTAAAGCAATTTTGAGCAAAGAGAACAAAGTTGGATTCATCATACTACCCGAGTTCAGAATATACCACAAAGCTTTAGTAGTAAAAGGCTTTACATTGGACAAATAAACCAATGGAACTGAATAGAGAGCTGAGAAACAGTCCACACATTTATGATCAATTGGTTTTCAACAAAGAGGTCAAGAACAAACAATGTGGAAAGAAAATAAATGGTGTTGGGTAAACTGATTTTTCACGTGAAGAAGAATGAAATTGGATAATTATCTCATTCCATATACAAAATGAACTCCCAATGGATTAAAGATGTAAATGTAAAACCTGAAACCATAAAACTATTAGAATAAAACATAAGGGGAAAGCTTCTTGACACTGGTCTGGGCAATACTTTTTTGGATATGACCCTGAAAGCACAGGCAATAAAAAGAAAAATGAATGAAAGGGATGGCATCAAACCAAAAAGCTTCTGCACAGCAAAGGAAATAGTCAACACAGTGAAAAGACTGCCGAATGCGAAAAAATATTTGTGAACCATACATCTGATGAGGGGTTAATGGCCAAAATATATAGGTAACTCAAACAACCCAATAACAACCAAACAATCCAATTATAAAACAGGTAAAGGACCTAAATATATATTGCTCAAAAGAAGGCATACAAATGACCACCAGATGTATGAAGATAGTCAATATCACTAATCATCAGGGAAGTGCAAGTCAAAACCACAGTGAGATACCTCCCACAGCTGGTCAAAGGGCTGTTATTGAAAGGACAAAATATAATGTTTTAGCAAAGATGTGGCTGTATGGATGCACTAAATGTCTCATTCTCTGTTATGATGTCCCACACAGCATTACTTTTGCTTTACAGCTGAGAAGCGAGGCATTGGCTCATATATTCAGAATTCACTGGCTTGCCACATACCAAACCACCCAGAAGCAACTAGGCAACTCTGGCTGATAATACCTTGCAGGCTTGAGATATGTCCAATCCAATGAGATATATTCTGACTGATTTATGATTCTCTCATAACCAGAAGATAAAGGTCTTGGAATTTAAAGGGTGGAAAGAAAATAACTCCTTTTTCCACCAAAGTGAAAACTATAATCAGGTAAGCAAGTGAGAAAATATAATTAATTTGAACCACATAAAAATGTGAAATGTCACTGAAGAGGGAATAATGACAGGAAGTAATAATTAAGATTTAGTATAAAAACCTTTGCTAACAAGAGCCATGAATTGCTCTATAACTGAGACTGAAGAAGAAGCCAAGTTTAGTCCAGAATTGCTCTCAGTATCCCATTCCCAGTAATTTCCCACTGCAGAATCCATCTTTTATCCCTAATAATCTACTTGTAAAGTTATACTTTCTATCCCTGTCATGCTTGGGTCTGACAGGTTTGGTTTTTTTTTTTTTAAATATGTTTTTATTGATTTTTAGAGAGAGAAGAAGGGAGAGAGAAATAAAAACATTGACGTGAGAGAGAAACATCAATTGACTGTTTCCTGCACAATCCCTACTGGGGACCAAGTCTGCAACCGGGCATGTGCCCTGACCAGGAATCAAACCGGGACCTCTCAGTCCATGGGACAACACTAGACACTCCATCCACTGAGCCACACCAGCCAGGCGTGTCTGCCAGTTTTGAGGTCTTAGTTGCTAAAGGAGAAAGTGTCCACCAGGTACACACCAAATATTACATTGATTAGAAGTTGTGGTTGCTGGCTAGTCATTTGTGTTCTTTATGCCAGTGTTAAGAGATTTAAGATAGGCAGTTAGTTTATTGTCTAGGGTGATTGGTTGTGATTTTGAGGGTCAAATAAGGTTGCTGCTACCCAACAGGGTTTGGAGGAGTCTTTTTATTTTTTCAATTTTTATTAATTAATTTACTTTTGTTACAGATGTTTTTCCTTTTTCCTCCATTGACACCCTCCTCCTGATCCTGCCACCCCCATCCATGGCATTGTCGTCTATGTCCAGTGGTTGTGCACATATGCATATAAGTTCTTTGGTTTATCTCTTCGCTCGCTCCCTGTCCCCCTGGAGTAGTCTTTTTGAACCCAGAGAAGTATCTGGGACTCCCTCTTAGTACTTCAATGCCAGCAGGTCATAGTTAGTGGAAAACCAAAGCAACTCAGTACAATCAAGACCACTAATGTTTTATACCCTCCGAAACAGAGGTTGGGCTATTTAAATAAAGAACCACCGCCTGCTGAGATTTTGGCTGAGCACAGAGGGAACATGCAGCCACAGTTACAGAACTAAGGACCATCGTAGTTACGTGTTTCCTTTTTTGCATGTCATGATATAGATATAGATATCGAGTATCTATATATAGATTAAAATATATTTATTTATTTTAACCAATTTATATAACTTTTATATAATTGATTATATAAACGTTACCAACATATATATATATATATATATAATATATTTATATATTTTAATCTATGTCTTTTTTTCCTCCTCATTGCATTGAGGATGTTGGTGATAGTTACCTTATAGGGTAGTCTTTAAATTAAGGAAGGAAATTCTAACTGAGCTACAAGATGAATGACCATCATCCCGAGAGGGACACAGTCACTGATAAGACTTTGGGTTTCCTGGTTTGGGGAGAGGATAAACTTGTTATTATCTGTATGATGGATAACTGGATCATACTCAGGGGAAGAATGACATTGTCTTGTTTAAAGTACATACAAGGTTATATACGGATGTTGAGTATCTAAAGGGGCAGACGATGCCATTTGTTGTTGAATCTCAGCACCATTCCTGCCCACTTAGCCTCTTCGCCACATGCGAGACCTACTTTATAGACTAGATTTGGCCAACGACTGGCTATCACCCAAGGTTTGGAAGGTGAGGGGGTGGCCCCTCCACGTGGCTTAGCTCCTCGCCCCCCTCCCCCCCGCATGCCAGCCTCAGTGTAGTGAGACGTCTCACAAGGTAGCTCAGGACTCCAAGCCCGAGTCAGCAAAGTAGAAGCTGCATCCCCTTTTATGACCCAGCCTCAAAGGTCACATAGCATCACTTCCACTCAACTCTATTTGTTAATTCCAGTCACAAGGCTTCCAAGATCCAAGGGGAGGCTTATAGAGCCCAACTAGAGGCCATGTTTCCAAATTTCAATGCTATCTGATTGAGAAGCCAAGACTACCATAACTGCAATGGCATTTCCTCCTACCTGGAGTCCTCTCTCTCTCTCTCTCTCTCTCTCTCTCTCTCTCTTTCTGTCTCTCTCTCTCTCTGTCTCTCTCTCTCATTATTCATGTCTTAGAACAAATGCTGTGCCTGCAGAGGACCCTGACCTAACATCATGCAGAATAGTGGGTGGGTCACTGACCATGAGGCCAGTCTCTCAGTTTAAACCCCAGCTCCACCATATATTAGCTGAGTGACCACAGCAATTACTCATTCTGTACTAGAGCATCTATGTCTGTAAGATGATGACAATACCTACTTCAGAAGCTTGGTTTAAGACTTGTAGTAGGTTGAACTGTGGACACCAAAAAAAGATGTTGTCCGCTGGGAACCTGTGAATGTGATCTTATTTGGAAAAGGGGTATTTGCAAATATAATTAAGAATCTTGAGATCATATCACCCTGGATTATGGTCGTCCCTAAACCCAATAACAAATATCTTTAGTAAGAGAATGATTGTATTTGATTTAACAAGTAAGTGTTGTATGAATGTTAGCTCTCTACTTAGACTCTCTACTTAGACTCCTTTCCATCACTCAGTTCTATGACTTTGTTTTATAGTTCCAATCAGTGGTTTAAATGTTCTTATTTATTTGTTTCCTTACTTATTGTCTGCCTTCCCATATTAGGACGCAACCACCTTGACGGCAGGGTTCTCGTCTGTCTTTTCCCCTGTTGTGTCTCTTAAAACATGATAGTAGGTATTAGATGATCACTATACAATGAATAAGTAAATAATCCGATGGATCTGAAAAAAAAAAATCACAAAAATGTAAATGCTAAACTGCATGATCTAATAGGATTTGAAATGGGAAGTGCACACAGTGTGAAGAAAGAGGTCAAAATTGTGTGGGGCTCAAGGAGAGTGGAAATTCACTGTGGCCATGTACACTGAAGGCTGGAAGCAAGTCTTACTCATTGTTGATCCCCACTTTACAATATGAGTGTCTGGCACATAGGTATTACTCAGAAATATATATCTTCTTTATTGAGTTGAATTTAGGAAAGTGGACCTTACAGGAAATGAATCGTATGAGCACCATTTGAAGGATTCTGTAAGGGATTGATGTATAAGCAAAATGGGAACAATTAAACAGTCTGAACCCCGTGTGCTTGAGTGAAAATAAGATTGAAAAATCCTTTTCATACACAATCTCCTACAATTTATTTACAACTGATTCCCTTTCATTTAGAAGGAGATTTTGTTCTCCAGGAACTATGCCCACTACAAAGAGAAACTCCTAATATTTACCAAAACAGGTGAGCAGCCCAATTTCATTGTTCTAAAGATAGACAGCCCTCCTGGTATTCCTGATCTCGTTTATGAAGCCAAGGTCTCTTCAAATGGCCCGCTGGTTGGTTACCTCTTTCCCCCTTTCCATGCATCTGAATGAATCTACCCTTAAGTGAATTCATCTGGTTTTCTCTTTTTCTTAATTTTTTATGGTTATTTCTCTCGGCTGCACATATGGTTATTGCTTCATAAAGAAAAACAAAGCAAATACAAATTCTTTCTATATTTTCTGTAGCTGCAAGCTATTCGTTTTCAAAAACTATTTCCTTTCATTATTTAGGTGAGTGGATTGAACTGATTCTCCAACTCAATTTCTAAGCATTTAAGCACACTTATCATGTAAACCCTCACATTGTTATGACAGACCAGCAGACCGTTTTCCTGTGCTGTTTCAGCTGTGCAATGACCCGCATGAATAAAACCACTTTAAAAAGATGCCATAACAAGTCATCAGAACTGTAAGCATCTGAAATCAACATGCACTAAACACAAATCCCCAGAAAAGGCAACCTCTCCCAGAAACACTGTGGTAAAAATGAAACAGAGAATGGAGGCATCAGAATACATAAAAAAATGTATACACTTGCTTCCTGCATATGTTACTCAATTTTGTTTTATTTCATATCTATGATGAAATAGTGCTAAATTTTTAATGATAAAAAACAAATTTCTTATAATCAATTTAAACACAGGCTCTTTATTTTCCAATAGCCTCCTCAGGCAAAACTCAGTTTCATCATCTGTAAAATGGAGATAGTTATGTGACTGTCCCTGTCTCGACTTGATTCACTGATGACTTTTCTTGACACTATATTAACATGGGTTTACTTACTAAAAGGAAATGCAGAGACATGGCATTGAAAAGCAGAGCTAGTCTAATGATTTATTAATATGTTTTTATTATTTATCACTTATTTATTTATTTACTATTATTATTTTCCATTTGGGTACTGGGCATTCAAAATGTGGTTCATCTGAATTGAGATATGCTTTGAGTATAAAGCATAGGGTGGGGCATAAGTAGGTTTATAGTTCGTATGTGAAACAGAATTTATCCTTTTATTATTATTTATTAATTATTGTATTACTTTCCATATGAACAGCTATAAACCTGCTTTTGCCCCACCCTGTATACACTGGCTTTCAAAGACTTAGTCCAAGTAGACAAATGTAAAACATCTCATTATTAATTTTTATACTGATTTACATGTTGAAATGATATCTGGGACATAATGGGTTAAATATAACATATTTTTAAAAGTAATTTCATGTGTTTCTTTTACTTTTTAAAGGTGGCTGGTAGAACATTTAAATCACATGTGTTTTTCACATTGCATTACTATTGAGCAATGTTTACAGTTACCATACATAGTTCTACTTGTTACATGGGAAATCATGCATATATAAAGAATATGTCAAAACATCATTAGTATCATTAGTGTTCACTGACAGAGGCTTTGCTAAATAAAACATGGTACATCCACACAATGGAATATTATGTGACCAGTAAAAGGAACAAGACCAGTATGTCCAGAATGGGGAACTGTCTAATACATATTGTTAAGTGGAAAAGGAAGCACAGAACAGCTGCATAGAAAGCTAATGTTTGTGGTCAGTATATATCGAATGGATTTTGAATGAATTACGTAAATGTGTGCATATGCATAGAATGTCCTTGTGTTGTTGCAGAAATTCAGTCAGTGGGAAGAGACAGACTGCACGCACTCGGAGGATTAGAAAAGGACTGTTCAATGTGCACTGGTGCTGGCCCAGCAGAGTCACCTCCAAAGGCTGGGCCCTGAGCTCGGGTTCCAGCGCCTTTTATACATGATAAGCTTCCTGGTATTTGGGGGCTTTCTCATTCCTCTGTAGTTTAGGCAGTTGGTGGATGTAAGGAAATTACAAAAGCCAAGGGTGGGGTCTCTGCACTGCCTAAGGGGTTGCACCTGGCTTGCCTTCTCACGTGGAAAGATGCACAAGAAATTATTTTTACTTATTGTCCTAGAGAGAAGAAATTGTATCTCAATATCATAGGTGGGGAAGATCTACTTTTAACTCTACCTATTTATGCTGATTAATGTTTTATAAATGTATTTATTACCTATTCAAAAAAAACGTATGTATGGATTTTCATGGCTTTTCAAGATACATTGTTTTGATAGGACACCAGCCTAGCTTATCTAAATTGGGTGGAAAAAAGAATAAAATCAGTCCTCATAAAATTTTGCAGAGTGGTTCATCCTTGAGAATTGCTCTGCAGAGTGAGAGATCTCACGATGGGAATGGATCCTGCACAGATGCTGCTTTGGTTCACTCTGCCGAGCAGTCTCCACAGAGGGCAGAGGCAGATCCGCTTGGGCAGCTGGCGCCCAGGCTGGTTGTGGTGATGGCCAGTATTCAACAGAGGTGTCACACACAGCACACGCTTTTTACAGCTCTAAGTTTATTTCTCTCCGGGCCCTTTCTGCGTCACTCCCTGTGACCCTGTGATTAAGATAGAAACCTAGAGATCAGTATTCCTTTTTTCTCCCACTGGGCTGTCACAGAGTTGAATCCTGCACTGTTTTGATGGAGGCAGTGGAGAGCAGAAAGCCCAGTACATCATCACCTAGTCTCAGATTTAATCAGTGAATCTCTTTCAGATGGGACTGCATCTGCTCGGCAACATTGTAAATGGCTACTTATCTCTTGGACCTGACTCATTTGTAGTCTGTTTTTTCTATTTCTCCCATAATAGAACAGTAAACAATTCAAAGGTAGCGTTATTTGTTCTTTTTTCCTTCCTTGGTGCTTCACCTAGCATCTTCCAGCACACCTACAGTCCTATTTAAATAACAATTATCTCACACTGAGTCAGAACAAATACCAAAGTCTACTTCAGATTGATTTCAAACCCCAGCGAACAGAAAGGTCAAACCTAGGGGAGGGAAAACACTAGCAAACAAATAACTCAACCTCTCTCAACTCCAGCAACAACTCCTACAGGCTGATGGCAGAGATAGTGTCTGAAATACTGTTACTGCTGCAAGATATTGAGTCACTCCTGTGTCTTGATTTGGAGGCAGATCTCTTAATATACACATAGTCTGTTATTATATAGTGTTTAGGATGAGTTTACAAAGCATGAGACTCATTTCCAAAAATTTTTCCTGAATGAACTCATTTAATTCTTGCAACAATCCCATGAAGTAGATCCTATAATTATCTCCATTTTACAGATGTGGAAACTGAGGTGTGTAGAGGTTAGTAACCGGCCCCAAGTCACACAACTGAGAGTGGAATCAGAGATTTGATCTTAGGTAGCCTGGCTGTAGCAACCAGGCTCTAGCGACAGCTGCTTGGTGAAATGTAAGGGGCATGTCTTGCAGTGTCCTCTTAGATTTGTTCCCTAGTCGTTATGCCCATTTCTCTATCTCTGCACCTTGTCTAACATTATGTCCTTAGGAGAACAGGAAAAGTAGGCAGGTCTAAGAACTTAGGATGTTGGGAACTTCCTGGTCATATGCAAAGAGGAGAAAATCCAGACTCTTGTCTCCCTGGGGGACTATGGAGAGGTGAAGGAGACCTGATCGGGGGAAACAAGGTGAAGCCACTTACACCTCAATCTCCTCCTTTTGGACTGAAGTCTGAGATGGAGAAGTAGGTTACGTAAGATGTAGGTAAAGCTAACGGCAGGGGAATTTGACCTATCTCGAGAGGAATTTGGGAGACCGAATCTTAGGACCCTCTTGCAATAACCTGAGGAAACCATGAGGTCGGATAGAGTGGAAGAGACTGGCTTCATGTTCTCAAATCAAGGAAGGAACCTTGAAATTCCCACAGGTTCCCCGATGTTCTTGTTGAAGCTGCTGAAAACTCAATGATCATGATTACCATAGGGGTGATTTGGGCTTTAATCAAAGCCAAAACTGCAGGTGGACCTCCTGTGTCTGGGTCAAACGAGCAGTAAGGGCAGGTCTTTGGGGGTCTGCAGAACCAGTGAGAACGCAGACAAGGCAGGGCCTGATCCAGCTCAGCAAGAATGACCAGGGCCTATACAAACTACCAACTTTAGCAGCAATGCCAGTATACATCTATAGAGAGGATCAGATCACGCACACCTTGGCAGCATACTTGGGGATCAGCAAGGCATCAGGGGCCTCCCATTTTTTAAATTGCAAAAAATTAAAATGAAAATTTTTTAAGCCTCTTAGGTTATATGCAGACGCCACCCTGAAGAGAAGTAGCTAGAAGAGGGGCCAAATCTGGAACAAATTAAGTCATTTTAAAGCAATTGAATTGCCTTAAGAGATGTTTTAAATTATTCCATTATATCCTGATTAAATTAAAGTTAAAGTTTTATTTCCTACTATTATTAAAGTGGAACTCATAAGAAAGATTGATGAAAAGAAATAAATAAGTAACTTTTCTTCACCCTGGTAGAGGGGTGTTTTGAATTATGATTTGGCTGCAAAATTCTTTAAAACATGTGAGGCTCTACATCAATCTCTAGTCTATGGGAAGAACATAGTGTGATGTTTCTTTTCAACTTTTTTCTAAGGGTGCACATCAGTTTACAAATTAGTTCCTACCACAGTTTGAAAGGCTACCAAATATCTTCAAACCTTTTGAAAAATGTTATTAAAAAGTTGGCAAAATTCCCTAAACTGTTAAAGTAAATGCTAGGCTTGCCACATTTGATAAAACTTTGAAACTTCAAAGGGGTTAAACCACTGCTAACATGTAATTGATCTTATTATTATATAATATATTTGTTTGGTTCTTTATTGCTATATAATAAGTTTCCCTAAAATGTAATGACTTAAAAGAACAATGCTGTATTTGCGCACAGTTCTGCAATGTGAGCAGAGTTCAGCTGGGTGGATCTTCTGTCTTGCCTGGGATCACTCATGGGGTACAGATATCTCGTGGCTCAGGTGACTCCAAGATGGAAAGTCTAAGATGGCCTCTTCAGACGTCTCGGCACCTGGTGTTGGATGTGGACTAGAACACTTTCTCCAGGGAGTCTCTCCTTGTCCAGTAGTCAGCTTGACCTTTCTTAGTCTGTGCATAGAGTGTTCCAAGGGTGAAGGGGAGGCGTCAAAGTCTCCTGAGGCCTGGGCTCTAGAACTGTATAAGGCTATTTCCTCCACATTCTACTGTCAGAGGCCACCGCAGAGTTGAGGCTGGCCAGAGGAGAGCCACCACGTCATGACCAGAGCAACACAAGAGCACAGGCGTGATTTCTCAGGCTAGTATGTCGACTCCCACCTGTTCCGTGGTTTCCTCAAAATCTAATTCAGTGTATGTTTTAATCTCCCTAAGACATTGTTACTGCTTTTATATATTCACTTTTCATTTATATTTAACAACATATTTACCTTTTCTATTATTTTTTTGTTCCCTTTTAAATTTTTTTTTTTTAATCCATCATTTTCTTCCTCCTGGACAACTTTGCCAATGTTTTTGTTAGTGTGGGTCGGCTGTCCTTTAGGTGGCTCAGTTTTGTTCCTCTGAAAATGCTTGTATTTTACCTTCATTTTTGAAATATATTATTCTGGCTTGGCAATTATTTTCTTTCAGCATTTTATATACATATTCTGTTAACTTCTGACATTCACAGTCGCTAGTGAGAAGACTGAGGTCTGCCTTATGGTTGCTGCTGCCAAGGGAACATGTCTTGTTTGCCTCTGATGCGTTTACATGTTTTCGTTTGTTTTGTGGTTTCTCAGCAGTTCGCTGTGTGTGTCCAGGGTGGCCGTCCTTGCATGTACCCTGCTTTCGGTTCCTAGAGCTTCTGTATCTGTCGTCTGGTATATTTCATCCATTGTGGAACTTTTTTTTTTTTTGGACTATTTGTAAATTTATTGTCAGAATCATAAAAAAATATGTCATATTGAGACTTCTGGGTTCTAAGTAGGATGTAAAATTCACAAGAGACTGTCATTCTTACATGAGCAAATGAAACAGATCCAATAAGAATAGTTGTCTTTTTCAAACTCAGCAGGGAGCTTGAAATCCAGGAAACCTAAACAAACTAAACCCCATGAAGTAACAAACAACCCCCTGGTGAGAAGGGGCCCATGGCTGCTCTCCTCACCGAGGGAAGCAGTGCAGGAGGGATCAGGAAGAAACAGTCGAACCTTTAATAAATATTTAATGACCAGAGTGCCTGAAATGACAGCTTGTTAGAAGTTTGGGGAGCCCTCACCTCAGAGAGGGCCAGCTCCTTGTATCAACTATTTTCTCTCGTTGCACCGAGTGCTCGAGTTTCTCAGTGGCTGAGAGCAGGAAACAGGGCATGAAAGGAGCTCCCCCAGTTTCAAGGGGGAGAAGGGATTTTTCTTCCACTCTCTCAGAATTAGTTTTCTATTGCTACTGAAACAAATTACCACAACGTTTGTGGCTTTAAAAAATCACTAATTTATTCCAGAGTCCAGAAACCCACAATCTCTAGGCCGAAGCCATGGTGTCAGCAAGTCCACTCCCTCAAGGTTCAAGGAGACAGTCTGTTGTGTACTTGCCCCTCCTAGTCTCCAGAGCTGCATCCTTGTGTTCCCTGGCTCCTGGCCCCTTACTCTATCTTCAAGGCCTGCAGGGTAGCATCTTTAAATGTATCTCTCCTTCTGCTGAGCCTTTCTCCCTCCTCTCCTTTCTCTATTCCTCCTACTTTGTTAATGTCTACAGAAAAAACATGTTTCTTTCCCAAGAGTTTCAGCACAAGTTCTCATTGGCCCACTGTGGGTCACATGTCTATATTTGAACCAGCAGAGAGAAGGGAATCTCTGATTGGCCACGTATGGCTCATACATCACAATGCAATCAGTAGTGAGGTCCAAAGCATTTGGACTTAGAGAAAGTCCAAAAAAATTGAGTTTGTATCATCAAAAGGAGGAATGGATGCTGAGCGAACAAAAGCAGGTCTCCCAGGTACTCTACTAAAAAGTTTTATACTTTGTATGGTAATAGTCTACTTAAAGCTCCTAATTTGGACTAAGTGGGAGGTAAAAATTTTGTTTAAATTCATAGAACCATTTCAAAAGATTCTTTCTCTTTCTTTTAAATAAATTTTATGTGAATATGTCACAACAAATTCACTAAGGATTACTTCCACTTCTTTGAGATGAATTGCTATAAAAAATACATGGGGAGAGTTTGTAATTAGAAGTCTTTTATTTCTATAAAAGAAAATATGCTTCTAATGTATTTGAGGTTGATTGAAAATGTAGTTTTTAAGTGGTTTTATATACTTTACTGCAGTTCTTCTAACACTATTCATTTACTTGACCAAATTATCATAGATTCTGAACTAATGAAGTGTTCGTACATATGTAGATGGCATTATCTAGTCTTCTTTAAATAACCCTCAAGGCATAATGCTCCCTCTACCGCTGGGAGAGTTGTGAAAATGTTTGCTAATGCTTTTGTAGAACAAATTCTTTAAAGAATTGCTGATTAATTTATTGAAGTGGTATTAATATAGTTTGAAGCATATACTTATTTTACTTAAGTAGGTCCTGCTAATTTTAGATCTCTTCCTTTAACTAGAGGGTTTCCTTACTGACTGTTAGAAAAGTATGTCTCTAAGCATAGTGTATAATAGTGCCAGTAAAGTGTGGTCCCTGGTTTCTACAGATACACAAAAAATAAAATACAGAAATTGAGAGATTTAGAAACTTTTACAGTAATTAAATATTTTTGCAACATCCTAATGCATACTCAATGAATTAATCCTATTGAACATGGTACAGACTGGTTTGGTGTTCTTGAACTTGCATAATGAATCATACTTGCTGCAAACTACATCTTAGTAATGTACAATTGGACCACATAACATTTGTTGTAAAGAATTTTTTTTTAAAAAAAGGAAAACTTGTCTGCTATCACAGATAGTTAATAATTGTACCCCCCAAAAATCCTCTAAGGGCATCAGAAAGTTACCAATATAGTGAAGAATTACTCAACCTAAATGCGGAAGAAGATAGCATTATCCAAGTCGTCAAATAATCTTAGCAATTTTTATATGCAGTGTTTGGGACCCCCAAATATTATACAGCATATAATTAATAAGAATGTGATTCAAAATCAAAATTAGCATTAGACAGTATAAATAGACTTATTCATTATACAACTAGTAGATTCATTAGTTATGGGGTTTAAAATAACTGTGCTTAGTGAACTCTAGAAATAAACTTGGGAATTTATAAGAAAACGAACATATTTCACAAAAGTACCAAAATGTGCAACAAAAGAATTGAGGATTCAGCCCTGATCAGTTCTGCACAGTGGTTAGAGCATCAGCCCACAGATCCAAGATTTGCGGGTTAGATTCCAGCTAAGGGCACATATTTCGGTTATGGTTCATCCCCAGCTCTGGTTGGGGTCGTGTGGGAGGCAACCAGCCAATGAGTCTCTCTCTCATTGATGTGTGTGTGTCTCTCTCTCCCTCTCTATCTGAAGATAAACGGAAAAATATCCTTGGGTGAGAATGAAAAAAAAAAAAAAAAAGAATCAAGGATTCAATGAATACATTTATCAGCAGATTAAACACAGCTCAGAAAGAAAATTAGTGGAATAGTAATTGACTCATTTGAAAAACATACAGCATGCAGCAAGGAGAGACAAAATGATAGAAAACATACCACACTAAATGTGAAAACACATGAAGTACAGTGAAAATATATGTGCATGTAAATGCAGCTTCAAAGGGGAGGGGAAAGATAATGAGGTTTGAAAAGAAATTGGCTAATATTTTTTAACTGACAAATGATTTCAGACCATAGATTCAAGACTCACTATTAACCTTAAGCCAAATCAATACAAATAAAAACACAATGAGGCACATCATAGTCAAATTGCTGAAAACCAAGATACAAGAAAATCTTCAAAGCATCTAGAAAAAATGTTATCATCAGAGAGCTACAATTAGACTGACAGCAGATTTCTCAACAGAAACAATGGATGAAGAAAATGAATGAAACAAAATTTCACATTGTTAAAAAATATAACTGCCAACCTACAGTTTTATATCAGTGAAAACATTTCTCAAAAATAATGGTGAAATAAAGCAATTTTCAGACAAACAAAAACTGGGAGAATGTATCATCGGTATATGACCTCAGAAAAAATAAGAATATTCTGTACATACAAGGAAAATAATAATGGTTAAAGCTCAGAGTTGCAGGAAGATATGAAGAGCAATGCAAAAGTAAATATCCACATATCCACATACATCTAAATGGTATTAGTTGTTGAAACCAACAGAATATCTTATGCTAGACAGGGAGAGTTACAATAGCAACAGGTATGTTATAGCAATTGAGAAGAGGGATAAATTGAGATAAATGTTGAAAGGCCTTTGTATCTCCCAAAAAAGAAAATAAAAAGTATTTATTTACATTAAAATTTGTTAAGTCAAGGTTTGGTTTTCAAGTAAAGGTGACTTTAAGGAATATTTGTCAATATCAGGGGACATTTGTTGTTGTTGTAACTAAGAGGATATGACTGATTTTTGATTGGTAGAAGCCAGAAATGCTGCTAAAAATTTTTAATGCAAAAGAAGGCCATGCTCATAACAAAGAATTATCTGATCCAAATTGTCGACAGTGCTAACATTGAGAAGCCCTGATCTAAACTCATCATTAAAAGCATGACAGTCAAGCTAATAAAGAGAGAGGAAATGATCAAAATAATAAATTTCTATGGAGGCGATACAGAAATCAAAAGAGAAAGAACAGATAAATAACAAATAAAAATAAATCAGATGATAAATTTAAAATAAATTTTATCAGTAATTGCATTAATTTAGATGTTTTTTATTATAAATTAGATTATATCACTGAATAAAATAAGCAACCATATGCTTCTTACCATAAATATACCTTAAAATAAAATATATGCATATATTGCAAAAAGATTTTGTTAGAATATGTTGATTATATTTCTTGCAAAATGAATGAATAAAAAATAAACAATTTCAGCTTTTTCCAGTTGCTTTCTAGAAGCATTTGTACTTGGCAATTTTTTTTCTCTTTAGACATTATTTAAAGCTTTTGTTCACTATAATAGTCAGTAGTAAGTGTAGATTTAATTTTGTTAATGATTACTTCCTTCATACATCACTAAACTATGAATTTTATGAGAGCAGAGATTAGGTTTACTTTTTATTTCCCTTATATAAATACAATATCTGCCATAGTGCCTGGCATATAGCAATAATTCTCTATACTCAATTATTAAAGTCCACAGGGGCAGGATCAGATGTTTATATGGAGGATAGTGTTGGGAGGAGAGGTTGGAATATAGTTTGAGCTTAGATCATTCCAGGCCAAGTAAGTCATACCAAGGAGTTTGAATTTCATATGCAAGCATTAGGGATCCAATGCAAATTTTTAAGAAGGATGGTGATGTGAACACCTCTGTTTTTTTTGGTAGACCAATATAATGACCAAGTAGAAAATAATAAGTATGAGTAGATAATGCGGACTGAAGACTAAAGTAACACAGCATGATTACAAGTCAGAAATAATGAAAACCAGAATGAACATATTAGCAGTAAAATGTGAAGAGAACAAGCCAGATATGAGAGACATTTCTGCAATAATAGAATTGATGTGACTTGGCAATTATTTGGATTGTGCAAATGAGACAGAGGTAGGAAGGGAGGGTAACACAAATATTTGCATACTGGGAAATTAGAAAAATGGAGGTGCTGTTGAGCAAGATAAAAAAAAAATCATTAGAACTGGTTCGCAAGATGAGGGGGCGTGGAATGTCCATTTTAGATAGAAGTTAAACTTTAGTTAGATATTGTCCTGTGTCTTCCAACTATTGTATATGATGTTTTTATGTAATCTATAAAATGGATATGCTATAGGACAATGAAGAGGCTAGGAAAATTCTGGGACAAGTGGAATAGGTTTGCAGGATGCTTATAGCAGGACCTTATCTTGAGAACAATGGGTTAAAACCTCTTCTCACTAGAGAATGCAGGAAACAAGAGGAAGGGAGAAGGGCAGCCTTATCTCATCCAACTGTTAAAACAGAAAGCCAACAGTCTGGATTTAATTGCCAGGTGCTTCTCATAAATTGTGGAAAAGCCGTAACAAGGGGGAGAATTTCAGAGTTCATCTTTACCAGGATACCTAGTAGAGGAATTAAAAAAAAAAAACAACTTATAGACAGGAAGATATAAAAGGCCAAAACCCTCCACCCCACTTGCTCTTCAGATTAGCTGAGAGCCCATCTACACTTCATAAGCCAGATGTATAGATTTGCTTGCCTTGCTTCTTTAATAAATGTGCATGCTTTATTTTTTTTATAAATTAACTTTCTTTAATTTTTTAAAATAAATTCACTTCAACACAACACAAATATTATCTAGAATCTCTCATTTAAATTCAGTTATACAAGAAGACAAGAATCAAGGATGCCGTCCAATAACACCTCTCTAGTGTCTTTGAGAGGTGCCTTTCAGATATACTCACATGGTGCTAAAGAATTTCCCCTTGACCAAGGAGAGGTCTGAATTTTACCTCTGGTTCCTGGGAGGTAACCTTTGCAATTTCCCAAGTAATACAAGTATCTTTGTATTCATGGTGGGTCCCTCAAACCACATGTAATAGTTTATGCTAAGGAGGTGACTCATGGTGAGCCCTCTTAGACCACATCAATCAATCAGTCATGTCTATGGAATGTAAGGAAGCCTCAGTCATACTTTGAACGCAGAGCTCAGGTGATCTCCCAGATTGGAATACTCTTTGCATGTTGTCACAGATGAATGTGGGGAGAGTGGAGCATCCTGACTGAGCTCAATGGAAGCCTCACATCTGCAACCTTCTTAGACTCCACCATATGCATCTTTTACTTTGACTGTAATCAACCATATCTGCAAGTAGAATAGCTTTCAGTGAGTTCTGTGAGGTTTTCTAGTGAGTCATCAGAGCTGAGGCTGATTTGGGGAAACTCCTGAACTTGCAGTTGGTGTCAGAAGTGAGGGTAGTCTTGTGTGGACTTCCTCCTCTAACTTCGTGCTTGGATCCTAACTCTTTAGAGTTGGGGTGAGAAGTCACCGGCAGACTTGGCAGTCTGCATAACTGTTCTCTTAACCTCACAGTTGGCTTAACTGCAGGTCCTCACCTACTTGTGAGGATTAACTAATTTATTTTACAAATCATTGCACAAACTATATAGAAGATATGGTGTGTGGCAATGGGGATATAACAATGAAAATATATGCAGTCTCCACCCTCATAGAGCATATAAACCAGGATACAGTGAGGTCAAGCATGTGAAATGCACTGATTGTGTCCCCCCATGACTCAGATGTTGAAGTCTTAACCCCTCAAAATGTAGTATTAGGGGGTGTGGCCTTTGGGAGCTAATTAGATTGTGAGTGTGGAGCCACCATGCAGGAATTAATTCCCTTACGAAAGGGACGCTAGAGAGCTCTCTTGGCCTCTCCCCTGCCATGTGATCATACAAGAAGACAGTAGTTTGCAACCCAGAAGAGAGCCCTCACCCAAATCCGGCCATGCTGATACCCTGATCTCAGACTTCCACCCTCCAGAACGGTGAGAAGAAAGTTTCTGTTGTTTATAAGCCATTCTCTGTGGTATTTTGTTAAAGGACCCCAAATTGAATAAGACAGTATATAAAGCTGTGAAAAAACTGGCATAAATCCAGGTTCACAGGGAGGTAAAAATAAATATGAATTTGTCTTGAACAAGTTCCACTTAGGTGGAGAAGTATAGTGGGAGATTTTTAAAAAATAATTATACTTTTAATTTATTTTTATTTTTTCTTCAGATAGAGTGGGAGGGAGAGAGAGGAAGAGAAAGGGAGAGAGAGAGAGAAGCATCGATGTGAGAGGGACACATCAACTCGCTGCCTCCTGTATGACCCTCCAGGCCTGGGGACAAACTGCAACCAAGGTACGTGCCCTTGACTAGAATTGATCCTGCGACTCATTGGTCCACAGGCCAACGCTCTAATCGCTGAGCCAAACTGGCCATGGGAAATTTGCAACAAGAATTTGGAGAGTGGGAGAATAGATTGTTGCAGAAATACAAATATGAGTGTCATCAGCTTCTAGATAGTGTTGGAATTCATGAATATGGATGAGGTCATATAGAAAGGGATTTTAGAGAGAGCTCTTGACTCAGGAAACAAAAGGACTCATCAAGCTCAAAGAAAAACAAAAGATTCTAGGACAAAAACTGAAGATTTTTCCATACCTGCTACTCACCGGCTCTTGACAGTGTACAGCTGAAACACATAATCTGAAGTCATCAAAATGGCAATTTGTCCCATATGGTTAAGCAAGGGAAATCCTTAAAATATTTGCAGCAAATATTGGAGAAACACATACACAGAAACACAACTTTCCAGAAAGAGTTAATAGGGAGAGTCATCTCATTACTTTGATATGCCACCCATCACTAGATCATAACATACTATAATTTGGGGATTATTGTATCATCCTCAAACACAGTAGGATAATAAGTAAGGAAGCCTGGAAAAGGGAAGGCATGGACAAAACTTCAGAGGAAACAGATTTGGCAGATGATTTCATGATGGGGAAGACATTTAATTGAACCCATGCTGTTCACTCTGACTTTCTAGCACCCATATTACAAAAGCTTGGAACAGGCCTGCAGGGGTTCCTAGGCTATGGAGAGAGCCAGCAAGATTTAATTTCTCAAGATGATAAAGCCTGTTCTCCATGGTTATTGGAGAAAACAGATAATCGTCTCAGCAGCTGAAGTGTGGCGTTGCCCTTCCCCCCTTGTCTCCATTTTTTTCCGATAGTAAGAAATGCTGCAGCTCCATTCGACAAGTGGCCCAGAAGAGGGGAAACATCTCAGATGTTATTTTATGCACAAAACAAAACACCTCTTGAAAACTTACCATGTAGAACATATTTTGCTGGGGGAGAACAACATATGATTCACTAAACAAACCACTGTCTTTCCAGTCTTAGAAAAAGTACTGATACCATATATTTTTGAAAAGAAGTCTCTTTGTGCAGTGCAGATTAACCACATTTTCAGCAAATCGAAGCATTACATATACTAATAAGGCAACAACACTGAGCATTTCCCATTGTGTGTCTGCCCTCAGTCAGCCCTGAACTTCCTAATGAGTACAGGAGGAGTAGGAAGTGAGGTGAAGATTTCTGCTTTGTTTCATGCCTTCTACTGAGCTTTTCAATTGCAGGAATTGTCTTTGTAGGGTTTTCCCTGCTGTGCAAACATACACATCTCAAAGCACAGATTGGCTATATGGAAACTGGGTGATTAAAAATACACGGATATTTTAAATGCACAAAGTATTATTATATTAATGTATTTATTCAACCATTTATAATGGGATTGTATTTAATTCTATATTAGGAAGACTATTCAAAGGTGAAAATCTTAAGTGCCATAGGATCAGCTCCTCACTTAGGTATGAATTCTCAAGGTCTGCCCCTCAGATTTCTTTCCCATAGTTGGAAAACTGGGAACTAGAATTTGGTATTCATACTGAGGAGAAGAGAGATTGCAATTTATTATTGTGTGGAACCCAGTTACAATGGGCACTTCTCAGCTCCATAAAAGATTTGGTTAAACTTGTTTTCAACATGATGTGTGGCCTGGGACCTCATGCATCACGTCCTTACATTTTCCAGTATTTCCTACAGTTGGCATCCTCATGGTTCTCTCTGTTCCTGCACTGCTGGTTCTGACCTTCGCCCAGAGAGTGTGCATAGGAGACGCCCATTCCCTTCCCTGGTTCCAAAAGACACATTAAGCACTTTGTGACTGTTTTGTGTATGGGAACAGGAATGTCATTGAGATGAATCACATGAGGGGCAATTAGCCTTCTGATGTACTCATAATAGTACTTTAAGTTTTATACATTTAAAATTTTCATTTTAGCAATGATAACCTTGAACCCAAAAAGATTAACGGAATTGACTAAGGTCATAAGACTGCAACGTGTCAGAGTCAGTATTAAGTCCAGATCCTTGTGAGTACTTTATACTGTCTGTTACAAATATATGTCTCATTCCAATAGCATGTTTCATTGTAGTGAGGTCGCTTAGATGTACAAGTATAAATTTATAAAATTTGTTTGTAATGAGGAATGCATAAATATACACATGCAGTAAATAAATGGTTTATTTCTATAAGAAGCACTGAAGAAGACTGTGAACTTTTAATAGAAACCTAAAAGGCATATTTTTCAACTATTAATACATAGCTTCCTAGGCATACAGAGCAGTTGAGCTAGGTTATATCTTAAAAAAATAAAAGGGAAAAAATATTAAGATGAGCCAGGTCACAATACAAAGGGAAATGTAAGCATTTTACCAGTTCTGATCCAGTTAATTTATGAAATCTAACAATCCAGGTTTAGGTGGAAACTCTGCCTATTGACAAGCTCAATAAAATATGCTTGCGAATATCTAGGATCATATTGGCTCATACATCTCTCCATGATAAAATATTTAGAAATCCCATCAGTTTGAGTACTGTGTGCAATGGTCCAACCTTTCTGGCCTTACCTAACTTATTTTTTTTTTTTTTGATGAAGTGGTTTTCTCTAGTTTTCCCAAGAAAGTGAAATGTTTAATGCTGTTGATTGATTAATAGTATACACACGTGTAATTTATGTAGAAACGCAGCAGCAAATGGTCCTCGTGCTCATTTCTGCAGGAACCTCACTCGTGTGCTGTTGTGTAATTTTACTTTTCTAAGCACAAGGCTCCCTGGGCGACACACAGCTGTTCCTCCAGTAGGGTAACTACTGTTTTATTTCATTAAAAAGAATGCTTTGAATACTTAAAAAAATCAGTAGGATTTATGTTATTTCCCGATTTTAAACCAGCTTTACTGAAACATGTTAGGCATAGAGGGGGTAAACCTAAGAACCCAGGAGTATCCTGCAAAAACCTGCAGCTCTAAAGTGGTGGTTTTTGACCTTGGCCTGCATGAGAATCACACAGGAGGTTTGTTAAAACAGTCAGTTTCTAACTTAGGAAGTGTAAGGTTACCAGTTTCTAACTGGCAATTTACATTTTTAGCAATTTCCCAAATGATTTTGATTTTGTTGGGCTTGGGAGCACACTTTGAGAAACACTATTCTAAAGAATATAATCATTTTTTTAAAATAAACAATCATATTTTACACATCCAAATGAACATTTTTTTTTTTCATCCTCACCCGAGGATATTTTTCCATTTTTTGTACAGATAGAATGGGAGGGAGAGAGAGGAAGGGAGAGAGAGTGAGAAACATCGACGTGAAGGGACATATCGAGTGGCTGCCACCCGCACGACCAACCAGGGCCGGGGACAAACTGCAACCGAGGTACATGCCCTTAGCGGGAACCAAACCCTGGTCTCTCCGGACCGCAGGCCGACGCTCTAACCGCTGAGCCAAACTGGCCAGGGCCCAAATGAACATTTTAAAAATGATATACTTTCACGGCAAAAACAAACAAACAAACAAACAAACAAAAAAACCATCATCAAAATGAAAAGGCAACCTACTGAATGGGAGAAAATATTTGCAAATCATATATCTGATAGAGGATAATATCCAAAATACATAAAGAATTCAAGCAACTCAATAGCAAACAAACAAAAAAACATTCTGATTAAAAAAATGAACAGAGGATCTGCATGGTGTTCAACATTACTCATCATCAAGGAAATGCAAATGAAAGCCACAGTAGATATCCTCCGGTGTTTATTAGAATGGCTCTCATCAAAAAGACCAGAAATAGTCCTGGCCGGTTTTGCTCAGTGGTTAGAGCGTCAGCCTGTGGTCCACATAGACCCGGGTTCAGTTCCCTCTAAGGGCATGTACCTTGGCTGTAGTTTGTCCCTGGCCCTGGTTGGGTCGTGTGGGTGGGGACCACTCAATGTGTCCCTTTCACATCGATGTTTCTCTCTCTCTCTCTCCCTCCCACTCTATCTGAATAAAAAATGGAAAAAGGTCCTCCGGTGAGGACTAAAAAAAAAAGAAAAAAGACCAGAAATAACAAGTGTTGGCGAGGATGTAGAGAAAAGGCCAGGCTTGTGCACTGTTAGTAGGAATGCAGGTTGGTGGGAGAACCACAGCGAGGCACAGGAGGAGTCAGAGGGGCCTGTAAGACTCCATATAGCATCACGACTTCAGGACTTGGCAGGGGGATGGAATTTATTCCAAGGGCAATAAAAAGGTTTAGAGGGGACAGTAACCTGATGAAATTCCAATATGATTTGTGTTCTCGGAACTTATTCTTCTGTCATTATATTCAGGGCACTATTCATGCTTAAAACGGCCATACTGTCTAGGACAGTCATAAGAGAATTTCCTAGGAATTAGTCTGGTTTTTCTCTCTCCTTTTACTCAATAATTGGAAGAGTGTTTTAAGGTGTTCCTGGTCTAATGTTTAAAAATATTAACAGTTGATGGTCTTGGAGCTCATTGTGTCCTTTCCCAAGAAGGCAGCTTTCAAAAGTCCAAGATGCCTGAACTGAATAGGACCAATCAGATTATCTTTAACATTCATTTGGAGTAAAGATTCAGGGCTTTTATCCAACTAGCAAATGTGAGTCAGAGGTGGTTGTGGCCTTATGTGGTTGATACGTATACCATTTCAGAGAATGAGAGAGAGAGAGAGAGAGAGAGAGAGAGAGAGAGACAGAGAGGGAAGGAAGAGGAGGAGGAGGAGGGGGAGAAGGAAGAGGAGGAGGAGGAGGAGGAGGAGGAGGAGGAAGAGGAGAATGAAGATAATAAGAAAAGAGAAGATAAAGAAATGGGGAAAAGCAGACTTGAAGGATAAAGAAGAGACAGGGCCCTTGGCACAGACTGTCATGTAACTGCCTGTATATTTTCTTGAAGTCAGTATAGGCTTTCTGTTTTGTTTTGTTTGTTTGGTTGTTTTTCCCATGGGACATCTCTATAGCTCACCAACAAATTCTGCAGTTGTGCTTAAACTAATTTAGTAGGTTTCTTTTACTTCCTACCTTAATGAAAAATAAAAGAGCCAAGGGAAAGCATGATTAGAGTCAAATAGGATGGGGTAAATTTATTGGGGGTATCTTTATGTAGAAAATTTAGGACTTGGTACACTCGGAATAAGGGGGAGAAAAGTAAAAGAATATCATATAACATCAGCAGGTCCCCCTACTTAGGATGATGTTGGCTCAGTTTCATAATATACTTGAACTCTCCTTTCTCTGGACAAAAATCAGAAGAGATAGAAAGTAAAAGGGAATAGTCCAGCCTGTGTGGCTCAGTGGTTGAACATCAACCCATGTACCAAGAGGTCACTTGTTCAATTCCCAGTCAGGACATATGCCCAGGTTGTGGGCCAATCCCCAATGGGGACATGCAGGAGCCATGCAATCCATATTCTTTCTCATCAGTTTTTCTATCTCTCCCTCTCACTTTCTCTCTCTCTCAAAAAAAAATCAATAAAGGAAAAAAAAAATAACGTAAAAGGGGATGAAAACAAGAACTTCTCTCTGGAATATCCTTGCATAACCATGATATAGACTCTTAGTAGTAACTGGAGAATTTACATCTCTCTTTTTTTTTTTAATTAATTAATTAATTTATTTATTTATTTTTATCCTCACCCGAGGACACTTTTCCATTTTTTGTTCAGATAGAGCGGGAGGGAGAGAGAGGAAGAGAGAGAGAGAAACATCGACGTGAAGGGACACATCGAGTGGCCGCCACCCGCACGACCAACCAGGGCCGGGGACAAACTGCAACCGAGGTACGTGCCCTTAGCGGGAACCGAACCTGGGTCTCTCTGTACCGCAGACCGACGCTTTAACCGCTGAGCCAAACCGGCCAGGGCAATTTATTTATTTTTGTTACAGATGTTTCTCCTTTTCCCCCACTGATTCCCCCCTCTCCCTCCCTCCCCACCCTGTTTCCAGCTTTGTTGTCCATGTCCGTTGTTCATCATACAGGCATATAAGTTCTGTGGTTTATCTCTCTCACTCACCCCCTCTTCTGTAGATTGTCAGTCTGTACCCCACTTCCACGTCTCTGGGACTACCCCATTACTCAGACTGCTATGTTCATTATATTCCACAAATAAGTGAGATCATATGATACTTGTCTTTCTCTGTTTGGTTTGTTTCACTTAGGATAATATTTTGTAGGTTCCTCCATGTCACCTCAAAGGATAAGAGATCTTTCTTTCTTACAGCTGCATAGTACTCCATTTTGTACATGCACCACTGCTCTTTTATCCATTCATCTACTGATGGACATTTGGGCTGTTTCCAGATCTTAGCTCTTGTAGATAGTGCTGCTATGAACATAGGGGCACATATATTCTTTCTGATTGATGTTTCTGGCTTCTTAGGGTATATTCTTAGAAGTAGGATCACTGGGTCAAATGGCAGTTCAATTTTTAATTTTTTGAGGTAATACCACATTGTTTTCCATAGTGACTGTACCAGTCTGCATTCCCACCAGCAGTGTACTAGAGTCCCCTTTTCTCCACACCCTCCCCAACACTTGTTGTTTGATGATTTGTTGATGGTGGCCATTCTGACAGGTGTGAGGTGATACTTCATTGTTGTTTTAATTTGCATGTCTCTGATGATTAGTGATGTTGAGCATTTCTTCATATGTCTCTTAGCCATTTGTATGTCCTGTTTGGAGAGGTGTCTATTTAGTTTCTTTGCCCATTTTTTAATTTGGTTCTTTGTCTTCCTTTTGTGGAGTTGTATGAACATTCTATATATATTGGAAATTACCCCCTTATCTGATGTATCGTTGGCAATTATGCTCTCCCATACAGTGGGTTGCCTTTCCATTTTGGTGGTTGTTTCTTTTGCTGTGCAGAAGCTTTTGAGTTTGAGGTAGTCCCATGTGTTCATTTTCTCCTTTGTTCTGTTGCTTTAGGTGATTTATCAGTAAAAATTCTGCTTTGCATAATGTCTAAAATTTTGTTGCCTACATTTTCTTCTAGAATTTTTATGGATTCATGAGTGACATTTCAGTCTTTTATTCATTTTGACTTTATTCTTGTGTAGGGTATAAGTTGATGGTCTGGTTTCATTTTTATGCATGTAGCTGTCCAATTTTCTCAACACCATTTATTAAAGAGGCTGTCTTTAATCCATTGTATGCTCTTGCCACCTTTGTCAAATATTAATTGAGCATAATGTCTTGGGTTCATTTCTGGGTTCCCTGTTGTGTTCCACTGGTCTATATGCCTGTTCTTGTGCCAGTACCAGGCTGCTTTGATTACAGTAGCTTTGTAGTATAATCTGATACCTGGTACTGTGATTCCACCTACTTTGGCCTTCTTTTTCAAGATTGCTGTGGCTATTTGGGATCTTTTTTGGTTCCATATGAACTTTTGAAGTATTTGTTCTAGTTCTGTGAAATATGTCATTGGTATTTTAATGGGAATTACATTGAATCTATAGATTGCTTTGGGTAGTATGGACATTTCAATGATGTTAATTCTTCCAATTCGTGAACAAGGAATGTGCTTCCACTTTTTTATATCCTCCTCTATTTCTTTTTTCAATGACCTGTAGTTTTCTGCGAATAGGTCCTTTATTTCTTTGGTTAAGTTTATTCCTAGGTATCTTAATTTTTTTGCCACAATCGTAAATGGGATTGTTTTCTTAGTTTCTCTTTCTGTGAGTTCATCATTGGTGTATAAAAATGCCATCGATTTCTTGATATTTATTTTGTATCCTGCTACTTTGCCAAATTCATTTATTAAGTCTAGTAAATTTTTGATGGAGTCTTTGGGGTTTTCTATGTATAATATCATGTCATCTGAGAATAATGACAGTTTCACTTCCTCCTTTCCAATTTGGATCCCTTTTATTTTTTCTTCCTGTCTGATTTCTGTGGCTAAAACTTCCAGTACTATGTTAAATAAGAGTGGCAAAAGTGGGCATCCTTGTCTTGTTTCAATTCTTAAGGGAAATGCTTTTAGTTTTTGCCCATTGAGTATAATGTTGGCTATGGGTCTTTCATATATGGCCTTTATTATGTCAAGATATAATCCCTCTATTGCCAGATTGCTGAGCGTTTTTATCAGAAATGGGTGCTGGATTTTGTCGAATATTTTTTCAGCATCTATTGATAAGAACATATGATTTTTATGTTTCATTTTGTTTATGTGGTGCACCACATTTATTATGTGTGAATATTGTACCAGCCTTGCATCCCTGGGATGAACCCACTTGGTCATGGTGAATAATTTTTGTGATGTATTGCTGGATTCGATTTGCTGGTATTTTGTTCAGGATTTTGGCATCTATGTTCATCAGGGTTATTGGTCTGTAGTTTTCTTTCTTTGTAGCATCCTTTTCTGATTTTGGAATTAGAATTATGCTGGCCTCATAAAATGAGTTTGGAAATCTCCCTTCTTGAATTTTTTGAAATAGTTTGAGGAGAATGGGTATTAGTTCTTCTTTGAATGTTTAGTAAAATTCCTCCATGAAGCTGACTGGGCCTGGGCTTTTGTTTCCTGGGAGAGTCTTGATTACAATTTCAATTTTTTTTTTTTGTTATTGGTTTGTTCAAGTTTTCTATCTCTTCCCGGTCTAGTTTTTGGGGACTATGTGTTTCTAGAAATTTGTCTATTTCACTTAGATTGTCGAATTTGTTGCCGTATAATTGTTCATAATATTTGTTATCAATCCTTTGTATTTCTGTGGTGTCAGTTATTATTTCTCCTCTTTCATTTCTGATTTTTTGTATTTGGGTTCTCTCTCTTTGTTTCTTGGTGAGTCTAGCTAAGGGTCCATCAATCTTGTTTATCTTTTCAAAGAAGCAGCTCTTTGTTTCATTGATACTTTGAATTGCTTTTTTGGTCTCCATGTCAATTATTTCTGCTCTGATCTTTACTATTTCCTTTATTCTACTTGCTCTGGGGTTTTCTCTTTTTTTTTTTGCTTTCTAGTTCTTTAAGTTGTGAGGTTAGATAGTCTGTTAGAGATTTTTCTTGTTTCTTGAGGTAGGACTGTAGTGCTATGAACTTCCCTCTCAGAACTGCTTTCGCTGCATCCCATAGATTTTGTGTTGTTTTGTGTTCATTTTTATTGGTTTCCAGGAAGTTTTTAATTTTTTCCTTGATCTCCATGGTAACCCATTCATTGTTCAATAACATGCTATTTAGCCTCTATGTTTTCAAATATCTTTGCATGTTCTTGTTGCACTTGATTTCTAGTTTCATGCCATTGTGATCTGAGAAGATGCTTGATATGATTTTAATCTTCCTGAACTTGTAGAGACTTAGTTTGTGCCCTAACATGTGGTCTATCTTTGAGAATGTCCCATGTGCACTTGAGAAGAATGTTAAATCTGTGGTTTTGGGGTGTAATTTTCTGTAAATATCTATTGAATCCATTTGATCTAGTGCTTCATTTAGAGCCTGTGTTTCCTTGTCAAATTTTTGTCTAGATGATCTATCCAGTGATGTCAGCTGGGTGTTGAAGTCCCCTGCTGTGATTGTATTGCTGTTGATTTCTTTTTTGAAGTCCTCCAGAAGATTTTTAATATATGTTGTTGCTCCTATATTGGGTGCATATATGTTTACCAAGGTTATATCTTCTGTTGGATAGATCCTTTCAATAATATGTAGTGGTCTTCTTTGTCTCTAGTTATGGTCTTCATTTTGAAATCTACTTTATCAGATATGAGTATTGTTATCCCAGCCTTTTTTTCCTTTCCACTTGCTTGAAATATTTTTTCCCATCCCTTCACTTTCAACCTATGTGAGTCTTTTGTTGTGAGGTGGGTCTCTTGTAAACAACATATGTGTGAGTCATGCTTTCTTATCCAGTCAGCTATTCTGTGTCTTTTTATGGGAGCATTCAAACCATTCACATTTAAGGTGATAATTGATATGTACTTATTTATTGCCATTTTTGTTTAGTGTGGTTCTATTTTTCTTCCTATTTCTCCTGCTAATTACAGCAGTCCTTTTAGCATATCTTGCAGTGCTGGTTTGGTGTTAATATATTCCCTTAGCCTTTTTTTCTTTCTTTCTGGAAAGCTCTTTATTTGACCTATTTTGAATGATAACCCTTCTGGATAGAGTAGTCTTGGATTCAGATCCTTGTTTTTCATGACCTTGATTACCTCATGCCATTCCCTTCTGGCCTGTAGTGTTTCTGTTGAGAAGTCAGCTGAGAGCCTTATGGGGTTTCCTTTGTAGGTCACCTGTTGCTTATCTCTTGCTGCCTTTAGGATTCTCTCTTTGTCTTTAATTTTTTGCATTTTAATTACTATTTGTCTTGGTGTGGGCCTGTTTGGGTTCTTTTTATTTGGGGCTCTCTGTGCTTCTTGAACTTGAATGCCTTCTTCCTTCACCAAGTTAGGAAGGTTTTCTGTCACTATTTCTTCAAATATATTCTCTAACCCTTGTCCATTTTCTTCCTTTTTGGGGACTCCTATGATGCAAATGTTATTATGTTTCCAGTTGTCCCACAGTTATTCTAAGCTATCTTCCTGTTTTTTAATTTTTTTCCCTTTGTTTTTCTGATTGGTTGATTTTTTTTCTACCTGTCTTCTAATTCACTGATCCGGTCCTCAGCTTCCTCTACTCTGCTGTTTAGTCCTTCCAATGTGTTCTTAATTTCTGCTATGTCATTCTTAATTTCCACTTGATTGGTTTTCAATTTTTCTATATCTTTTACTCATGGTACTGATGTCCCTACTCATGGCTCTGAACTCTACCTCTGATAATTTTGTTAGCTGCATTTCATTGATCTCATCTTTGATAGAAATCTCTTGTTCTTTCTTTTGGGATTTGTTTCACCATTTTGGCTATCTCTGTGGGTTTTGGAACCTGCCAAATTTCCCTGTGGATGTTGGTGTTCTGCTGTTTGTGGTTCCCTCTACTGGGTTTGGATGGGCCTGTGCAGGCCCACATTAAACACCACTGTCAAGTCTTACTTTACTGGGTAGATTTGCAAGTCCAGTAAAGGTTCAGTTATCATCTAGCTTTTTCCTGGTGCCTAGTAGTCTCAGTTACTCAGTGCCTTGGAATGTAGCCCTGGTGTTCTGCATAAGAGGATTTCCAGAGGGTGGGATAGATGCTGCTTATTAATGAGCCTCAATTTTCATTTCTTTGCCTCAGTTGGGAAAGGCTGACTCTCCGAGGGAAAGGGGGCTGCTGCTTTCCCCCACAGCTCTGAGAAGGAGCACACTGGCCACCATCCTTTGTGGCCACAACTCAGCGAAAACTGAGTGCCCTCCAAATCTCAAGTGTCCCCACAGAGTTCCAGCCCAGTCTGCCCTCCATCTGCCATAGCCCCAGGTGAGTGGCTGTGGGTATTTTAGTGCTCTGTCCCGGCTCTCTGCGCTGTGGAGCAGTCTTTGTCTTTATTCCCCAAGGGCGCTGCTCACAGCTAAGACTGCTGCTGTCCATGGGCTCCCAGCCCGCCACCCTCTCATACCTCCGCAGATTCTACCAGTGTCCCTGGTTAGATGGTCCTGTCCTGCTGCGTTTCTGTTGCTTTTTTCCGAGGATTTGTCTTTATTTTAGTTGTAATTCCCATTTGGTCCTGGGAAATATCTGTGTAGCTTCCATTCACTCTGCCTCCATTTTTATATCCTCTAGGCCTATCTTGTGCGCAGCTGTGTCCCACAGGCCTCTCTGGTGCTTCAGCACCCTGCAGGTCCAGTGGGTAACTGGATGGCACAGTCCCTGCTGGGTCGCATAGGCCTCTCTGGTGCCCCCACAGGTCCTGTGGGCAGGTAGCTGGATAGCACCAGTTCCTCTTGGGCTCCGGCTTCCCACTGCTCTTATGAGCTGCTGGACCACACAGGCCTCTGTGGAGCCCCAGGTTCCACTGCTGGTGGCTGGGGAGTGCTGCTGCCCAGTGGGGCTCAACTCCTGCTCAGCTTTTGCTGTAGGTTTTGGGGATGGGTCTCAGCTGCTGGTCTGTGCTTCTGTTGCCTGGGATGGATGTCTGCTCCCTAGCCTCTGTTGCTGGGGGTATATCTTGACTCTGATCGGACTCCTACTGTGGGGGATGGTGCTGGGCTCCTATCTGTCCTCGGCTTCCAGGGCCAGCACCTTGGCAGCTCCACTACTGTGCACTGGTCTGTGTTGACACAGAGTGTCCACTGATCCGATGGTGCCAGGTGCACTGGTGGGCTCAGGTTGCTGGACCCTAGTCACTCCCACTGCCTCCTCCCAGTGAAGACCCGGGATCTTCCAAAGTGGTGGGAGCTCCCCGTGGGGCAGGGAGAAGCACCCTGAAGGGCTGCTTACCCAGGTAGCTGGCTGCTCCGTCCACAGCACAGGAATCTTTTGCTCCATTTCTCTGCACTGCAGGGGTTTGGTCATCCACCTTCACGTCCACTCACACTCTCTCACACACTCACTCACTCTCTCACACACTCACGCTCCCTCTGATCTTGCCCACCGCCATCTTTCAGAAGAAAAATCTACATACTCTTTCTATGTGCTACTGTGATGATACCAAATTGCCACCTGGTGTTCAAAGGACAGTTTTGTGTTTATATCTGGAACTTAAAAGGACACTGCTTTTTATTTGCAGCTTAGAGTTTGAAATGGTATGATTTACCTCTGTTGGGAAAAGTTAGAGGACAAAGCCTTCCATACAGGTAACAGACCTTACTTCTCCCATGAAAGCTGCACACTATCCCACGAGTAATGTATACTGTTCCGCTGTGTGTACATGCGGGCATGCACGTGTCCATTCTGTTTTTATACCGAATGCCACAGAAGGAGTCAGAGACGCTGACTCTTGAGCTCGAGACAACAATACCGTGTGAGTAACCCGAGTAGGTAACATTACTGATATTTTATATGATCTGGAAGAAAACATTGATGACAAGTGTGTATTGTGCCAATATAAAGGAAAGCTGATTTATGGAATAATTTTGTCTATTTAGGGCACATTTTTTTCTGATACAAGATAGTTTGAGTTTGGGGGAGTTTTATGTCAGACAAGCTGGCTGGAGAAAACTTACACACAGGATGTTGCTTTTAGCTTTAAGAAACTAATTACATAATGTTATATTAACATCAAGAGAAGTTCAGACAGAAATCATACTACTATTAATTCCAAAACCTTAAAATATTTTTATCACTTGCCGTGTTCTCTGCCAGTACACAGTGTTATGTATACCAAGTTGTAGTCATACAGTAACATTTTAAAGTTTTTAAAACTGAGTATTTTACAGCAAATTCTTCTCACAATTAATGTTCATATGTGGTTACTTCTTTTTATGCACACGGACTTTTTTTTATTGGAGCATCAAATTACAGAAAAAGGTACATCTCCAATTTTCACAAAGCAAGCATCCATGTAATGCGCGCCCAGATCAAGAACCAGGACACCGCCAGCACCTCAGACCCCACCCGAGTCCCTTCTGGCACTTGGCAGGCACTCGGCACCTTTCATTAATTATGAACTTTTTATAAATGGATTCACATAACACACTTATTTTCTATTTGGCTTCTTTTACTCAATGTCATTTCTGTGAGGGTCATCCATAGCATTGCATGGGCTGTCACGCACCACTTACAGATGGGGATTTATTCTGAGGTATGTCGTTATGTGATTTCATCATTATGCAAACATCACTTAGTGTATGTATACAAACCTAGGTGGTATAGCCCACCGCGGTTTTGTGTGCTATGCTCTTACACGACCGGAAAAGCAGTAGGTCTGTTTACACCAGCATCACCACAAACACCTGAGAAAGGTGTTCTGCGATGTCACCATGGCTACCACATCACTAGATGATAGGAATATTTCAGCTTCATAATGATCATATGGGACCAGTGTTGTATATGTGATTTGTCATTGAGCAACATGTCTTTATGCGGCACATGACTGTTTTTGCAGGCTGTTTATTTTCATTGTCATGTAGTATTTCATTGTTTGAATGAACCATAATTTATCCATTCGAATGTTATTACTTGGGCTGATCAGGACCAATGCTGCTATGAGCACTCTTGTACATTGTGTGTGAACATATGATTCTTTTCTTATGTGTATATACTTAGATGTGGTTACTGCTGGAAAAATTGTGGTTGACTGATTAAAAATAATGAGATGGTGGAACAGATTTCTAAATTAAATGTTTTTTCATAAGTACCAAAATCCCCTATAGATGTAACATTAAAGGTGATCACATACACACACACACACACACACACACACACACCGCTTAACACAATGACTACCACACAGTCAACAGTTAATAAAGGTTAATTGAATGAATGGACATGTCGAGCTTAACAAAAAGGGTGCTTTAAAAGGCAATAATATGTTTGAAGTTTAGTATTTATCAACTTAAATATATGATTCTGAAAGCACTCCTGTAACAGTAATTCTAAAATGTTTGTTGCTTCATCTTGAACCCTTTCCTGATCTCTCCTACTATTTGAATGGTGAATTTGATAACTGAATGATAGCAGGAATACTATAGCATGGATTAAATTCCTCTTAACACATTTGCCTAGCACTTCATAATGCACTGTGTGCACTTATTACTAAGCAAAGATGAGAGAGTGTAAAACATTTAGTTGTACAGATCTATGGTCCTCTAAGCAGACAGTTCTGCAATTGCAGAGACACCTACTAAAGGGTAACAGTTGGCACTGATCCTCCTGGCTGCAGGTCCTCCCTCTCACCCCTACCAGGATTTGCAACACAGTTTCATGGCTCTCAAATTTGCAAACAGAGTTTTGATTTTAGCATCCAGCCAGTGAAACAGTATTTGTACATCTGTCCATTTGGAGAGCTTTCATTGGAGACTAAAGCCCTTGAAGCTGGCGAGTGGGGGCTGCTGGCTGCCGTGCACTGTGTGTGAGAGCTGGCTCGGGGTCCAAGTTTGAAAACTGGCTCCCACCTTCTTGTGATGTGTCATTTTGTAAATGGCTCAAATTAAAGCAGAGAGAGAGAGAGAGAGAGAGAGAGAGAGAGAAAGAGAGAGAGAGAGAGAGAGAGAGAGAGAGAGAGAGAGGAGTCTTAGGTCTGTCCTTTGGCTGTTTTGTTTCTTTCACTATGTTCTTCAAGCAAGTAGAATATCGTGAAAAGCCCTTTTACATAAGCTTGTTTCTGAAATGTGTAATATGCAGAATTAGAGCTTACTCCAGAAGGGACTGTGTCTTCCTCTTTAGTTGATCAGAAAACACAGGCTGATAGCTGACATTCTGTCCTCCACACTCAGGCTTGTGCCCACTCAGTGGCCTCTCTCACATTTTTAAATGTGCTCAGGGTCAACGGGAGATAGTGCTGATGCACAGAGTTGTTGAGAGAGTATAAAGTCCATTGCCTTCTGGGACCTGACAAGCATTGGAAAGGGGGAAGCTTTAAATACACGTTAAAAGGAGAGCCAGGGGCTATTTCTAGTGGAGAATGCATGCTTTCCTGAAAGTATGCAAATAAATTTTAAAAAATACCTCTGCTACTTGATTTCCACCTCCGACTCAATGCTTTGAACCGATCTTTATGGGGCTGTGTGAGAATTTCCCTGGAATATATATCCTGGGCTGGTAAACTGTGATACATAAATGAATAAATATATAAAAATACTATGCAGATGTCTCCAGGTAGCTGGATTGCCCCTCAGAATGATGTCTACACCAGCCATCATGCTCACGGGCAGTTCACGAGGGTCTCCATCTCCCATGAACACTGGGAAATATCCAACTTTTTGATCATTGCCAACTTAAAACGTATAATGTGATATCTTGTTGTCTTTGTTTGCCTTTTCTGATTGCCAAGAAAATTTTTTATGTCCTCTCACATTCTTATGAGCATTTCGTTTTTCTTTCTCTGTATACTGCTTGTCTTTCCATTTTATCATTT
This sequence comes from Molossus molossus, assembly GCF_014108415.1. Taxonomy (NCBI): domain Eukaryota; kingdom Metazoa; phylum Chordata; class Mammalia; order Chiroptera; family Molossidae; genus Molossus; species Molossus molossus. Next base: position 14,582,112 of record NW_023425344.1, on the reverse strand, counting down.
TCTAAGATCCTGGTCCAGCTAATCGGAGGAGTTGCCTATTGGTCCTACATGCTGACTCCTTAGTTTAAGACACGGTGCCCATCATCTCCCTTTCTGTCACCCGTTGACTCCTGTGCCAAATTCCCTAACTTTGATGAAAACAGAGTATGTTTTTTGCCTCATAGACTGTGATTTTGAAGGTTTGTTGAAGAATCACTTTAACCCAGTATGTGCTGAAGAAGGGACAGGTTTTAGGCAAGAAACCTCAGGAAAGATCTGGAAATGTGCTCAGAAATAGATTGATTAATAATAAACTCACAGCTGATCCTTTCGTTCCTGTAGATGCCCCACAAAAAGTCCATACTTCTCTCCTCCCCAGTGGTAAATACTCTTAGATACGGGAAGCCCAGCCAAGAGGTCATTTCTCTTGGTGAATGAAATATTAAGTTGTTGTCTGTTAGAATTCCTCTCGAGCAGTGGCTTCCCCAGCGACAGACACTGAAGCTGTCGTGGTCCACCTCCTACTACTGAGGAGAAGCTGCCAAGGCATGGAGGGGCGCCTGCTCACTTTGTCCTCTGGGAAATACTAAAAACTGAAAGACAGAGCACAGTGCATTTGTACTTGGTCATTGTTACATTGGATATACTGTTCATTTTATATTCATAGGTGGAATCATTGCATAATGCAAAAGAATGAATGCCCATTCATTCAATTAACCTTTGGAATATTCTGTTTCTAAATGAAGACAATGAAAGCATAAGCTTATCATGGTGTTTCTAAAACTCGAGGCTTTCTTTAGCTGACTGTTTTTTGAGACCAGAGCAGCATTACTATCCTCAGGCCTGCATGAAATGACTCCTTCAGTGAGATACCCGTTCGGCGTCGGCACCCTCAGTCAGCCAGGGGAAAGCAGTATGCTCCATGAGAGCCTATACTTCATTAGTGAGAGACAGTGTAGAGAGATACAAAACTCAATGAAAAAGACAGTGTTAAAGGTTTGAGGGAGTATTGTTGTTGCTGATAATATTTCTAAATATTGTAGTGGAAGTTGCTTCTGCTATGGATATTTCACTGTTTTGCATCTGCTAGAGTTCATTCCTTGCACATGGATGGCTGTGCAGGTTTTTGCAAGCTTATTAGACTTGGACTTCTCATCGTGCATCCATTCTCCTACTTCTGGGCACCCCCATTTTGTGCCTGTTTCCTGTAGACTAAGCATGTCCCAGGAAGTGAGCCGGATCGGCTACCTCCCCGGGAGACTGAACCGCATGGCTTCATAATGTTGATGTGCTTTTGAGTTACTCTGTGGCCTATGGTGCCAAGAGTGTCCCAAACACTGAAGTGTTTTCACCGCACTTCCGACCACTTGTCCTGGATTGGAGTAGTAGAATATAAATCCGGAACCATCCGTTCCATTTAAAATAATTTGGGGATTTAAAAATCCAAATGTAGGTAGGTTGGAATCTAAGTGATTTTTAAACTTTATTCTAAATATTTCAGGATTTAGCCTGGCTGGTGTGTCTCGGAGGATTGAGTGCCATCCCATACACCAAGAGGTCACTGGGTGGATTCCCTGTCAGGGCACATGCCCGAGTTTCGGGCTCGATTCCCAGTAGAGGGCGTGCAGGAGGCAGCCAATAGATGTTTGTTTCACATCGATGTTTCCATCTCTCTCTTCCTCTTCCTCTCTCTCTGTCTTAGGGAAAAAAAATCAATTAAAACATATGTTTACAATACGTTAGGATTTTTATCATTGATGTGAAGTAGAGATGGCCCATTAAAGACACAATGAGCATTTAGAAATTGGACTCTTTGTTTCTCCTGCAGCATGAATATCTTCCACATATAGGAACACTGGCTAATGTGACATCAAAATGGAATAGTGTATTTTATACCCATTGACCCTAACCATCTGAACGAATAAATCACCATGCATTTTAAGTGACACTGCAGATGAGGGGGTGGGGGGTTACTGTGCAAATAAATACACCAGAAACAACAAAAGTACCCCAGGATGTAAAACAACCCCGCTTCTATAAACTTACATGTATGGGTTGTTATAGACTGAGTCCTGTCCTCCAGAAATGGGATGTTGGAGTCCTAACACCCTGAACTCCAGAATGTAAACTAATTTGGAGATGGCGTCTTTATAGAGGTAATAAAGTAAGGTCATTAGGGTGGGCCCTCATTCAGCAGGACTGATGTTCTTAGAAAAAGGGGGGAGTTGGGGGCACAGAGAAGGTGCTGTGAAGAGACCCAGGGAGAACCGGCCACAGGACGCCTGAGGCTAGGAGAAGCCCTGGGGAGCCTGGAACAGACCTCAGAGCCCCCAGAGGGCACCAGCCAGGCCGGCACTGTGACACCAGACCTCCAGCCTCCGGATGGCGAGACCCTCGTTCCGTGACTCGGGCAGCCCTGTCTGCGGCGTGTCTTCACGGCAGCCTTAGGAAAGGACCACGTGTGTGCATTCATTAAGAAATCGGGGACAAAGGGGTGACGTTTACTTTTATTGAGAGAGATCCTTAGAATGTATTGTCAGGCGGGGAAAAAAGTATCAGAAGAATGTGGGTCGGGTGCTTCAGTCAAAAGGGAAGAAGATGCCTCTGTGATTAACGGGGACCTGAAACCAGCACGACCGCTTCTTGTCGGTGTGAACCCGGGCGGGTTTCACCAGTTTGATCATCCTTTGAACATACCAGGGATGCCCCCGGCCCGACGTTGCCTGGGATGTAAAGGGCAAAACGTGCGTGTGGAGACGGACGGACGCCTTCCCTGCAGCTCCCGGCCGCCCTGCCCTGTCTCCTGGAAGGTCCTTGCTCAGCCGGCTCTTATCCCACGTGTCCCCGCCTTGCATGGCCTCTCCCGACCATTTTCCTTTTATTTATTTTTCCTGTCACGCAGAATCCATTGTAACTTACAGCACTGTTCCCAACCTCACGTTATTTATTTCCTTGATTTCCAGTTTACTTCTTATTTCCCACGCAGGCCATTCCCTCCACCAGGGCAAGAATTAATTTCGTCGTATTCATCGTTGAGTCTCCAGTGCCGAGAACATTCTCTGTCGGGCACCAGGAAGGTAATCAGGAAATGGTTGTTGGGGGAATGACCGACTGGACAAGAGTGTTTTTGCCCAATATTTGTCACATAACAAGCACACAGGAAATAGTCACCATTTTTTCTTATTCTTATTGTTGTTATACAAGTATATGGTCCCTTTAGTAACATGTATCATAATTCATTAAGTGGAGGAGAAGGTGTTTTTTTTTGTTTTGTTTTCAATTTTTACCACTTACATTCACCTTTCCCTGGCACAGAGAAGGAATTTGATAAGCCCTGTTTTGATCTAGCTTTGTTTGAAAATGTAATATATGCAGGGATCACATTCCATATAATTTGTCCAAAATTACTATTAAGGACTTTTTTAGGCAGGAAAATAGCTAGCTATCCAGGAGCCTAGAAGTACTTGTTGACATCCTGTGACCTTATTTGGCCCAGGTAGTTGTCAGAGGCATAATTATGCTTAAATATAAACTAGAACCCACTGTTCTTCATCCAGAAATGGAACAACACCCTATCTGGACAATGACACGGCAGCTGCCGAGAATCAGCAGACAGGAGTAATACTTTCTGGACAGAGTATTAGCATGAAATCTGACAAGAATGAATAGATCCAGGTAAGCAAATTATAGCGATCCAATTGCAATTTGTTTGGGTTTGTAATCTGATTGTTAGAAAAGGTGGCCTGAGTGTAATTACTGGCAAAGCAATGCCGGGGCACGTGGCTTCTGAGGGCTTGGTAACAGACGGGCTGGGGAGCAGTGGGTCTCGTCCTCCCGAGTTCATGTCCGGCACAATGACCATGAAGCCCATGAGCCTGTGTGGTGTGTCACTTTAATCTCCTTGAATGAGTTCAAAGCATGTCAAGTTTATTTTTTCTTTATTGATTCTAGAAAGAGAGGAAGGGAGAGAGCGAGAGAGATAGAAACATCGATGAGAGAAAACATCAGTTGGCTGCCTCCTGCATGCCCCCCACTGGGGATCGGGCCCATAACCTGGGCATGTGCCCTGAATGGGAACCACACTGGCGACCTCTTGGTACATGGGTCGATGCTCAACCACTGAGACACACTAGCTGGGCAGAAGCATGTCGAGTTTTTAAAAATTTAGGAGCTGAGTGTGGTGTAGACATCACTGTTTCTCTGTTTGTGCAGACTTCAGTGCCAGGAAGGTGGCGGTGGCCCTCCCTTCCCCCCTGCCAGAACCCTTACTGATGCCGAGTGCACACTGTCACCCCGCAGTTGGTCTGCTCACTTACCTGATTCTAAAGAGAATCTGCCTACCTCATCTTCCACTTGACCCTGCTCTTAAATCATGAAGGTTGTAGTATGTCCCTGTCATTCTTCAAGCTAACCATCCCAAATGACTTCACCACATTTATTTCTCTGGCTGAATTGTCCTTGGGTTCACGTTATTCATTCAGGACCTACGAGAGGAGGGGTGAGACTCACAGTGTGTGAAGGTGCAGCATTTGCAGAGTGGCCCCTACCGAGGCCAAAGGTCATCTCTACATTCTGGGATTTGGACACCTTCTGTGGGGGCTCAGGTGGGCCCTCGTGATAAGCCCACATTGAAGCACATTAGGAGTATTTACACATATGTCATTTTCCAAATAATTGAAATATAAACTTATGCATCATTCAAATGTATAAGTAGGCATTAAAATTAATGAGATCATTTACCGATTTAGTGGGACAAACACATCTATAAAACTGGCCTTGTATTCTACATTTTATTTTCTGGGTACACTTTATGAGAATTCTTATCATAATTTAACCAGAATTTGCCAAACTGCATTCCATGCTTGCTGGTTGGAAAATTGGCCCCTGTCCACAATGGGCAAAGAGAGACCAATGAAGAGGCAGAGGACTCCAGACTGATCGGGGCACATCTCCTAAGAAAGGGAACTCATATACAAGGCTTGTCTTGGGGCTGAAAGATGAGTAGATTTTCACACATGCCTACAAGAATCTGTAAAGTTGCACAGAGTCTTACTTATACCATCCAGATGGTCCCAACAACACATTGCTCTCAAGGCTGTGTCCTTGAAACAGCTCTTACTGTGGGAATGATGGATGGTGCATTCCAAGGACACAGAAGGGGTGAGGAGCTGCCGATTGCTAGGGTCCAGCTAGACAGTAGGGGGTCAATGGGAGGTCATGACCTATCAATGGCCTCTGCCAACAATGCTGCAAAAGTGACTTTGAAGATATTAGTAGATATTCCTCAAAAAAGGATACGTTATCGTAGCATCCACAGTTTCTGATATTACTTCTTACTATCATACCATGTGACAATATTTTGAAAGTATAGCTAGATAGAACTGCTTTATTATGTTACTATCCTAATTTGTTGATTCCCCAGAAAAATACATTTTACACAAATTCTCTGATGTATGAGCATTTATTAGAATTAATTTTCATGGCCCTTATGGTGTATTTTATAAATACTAAATTAATATATTTAATATTTCCTAGATAGAATACTTCAATACATATTATATGAAGTTTTTCTTTTGATTTTTAAAATGATTTTTGAAATTGTTTAGTACTATTAATTCTTGCCATAATTTTAATACAAACTATACTATTATTATTGCAGTATATTATACTTTGTGCTTCTTATTACATTTGAGGTACAATAATATTTGAGTTTTTTTGTTTTGTGCTTTAAAATATAATTATCTAATTCCTTAATATACACTATTTTTATGTGAATAATTAAAACCTTCACATACACACTCATTAAAAAATTAGTAGAACATTAAGTCACTGAAATGTTAAGAGGAAATACTACTCTTAATAAAACAAAATATACCAACAAAGTTTTAGGAAGAAAGTTTTCTGGTATGTTCTGCCTCTCAGTTTAGCCTACATGGCTGAGTGCCTCCAAAGTCAAGGCAATTCCCTAGTAAGCAATAAAAAAAAAATAAGTAGTTTAGAAATTAAAATATTAAGTTTTAGGTTATTATCCTATTTATTTATTTATTTATTTAATTAAAATAGTAAATTGAAAACCAACTTGGCAAGCCCACGAGCTGATGGCATGAAAGTTCCTGCTCTTTCCTCAGAGGAGAAGTATTATATAACGTCCTTGAAACGAAGGATTATGTACTTTATACTTTTCATTTCCTTGAACATTGGAAACAATTTGGAGTCTATTTGCAAGGCTCTTTTGGTGGTTTATGCACCTGGACCATCTTTATGGGAAAATCATTAAATTGAAGTTCTTCTGGTGTTTTGGTGTAAATTCACCTTTGAATGAGCCTTAACATGGACTTATCTTCACTCCACATTCTGCATGATACACACAGTGATCATGATGTTAAGTGCTGTGTATACCTCTGTCCCACGCTCTGCAATGACCAGGAAGGCACATGGGCACAGTATGTTGCTAGAAAGAAGTCAATTTATTTGGAAATTAGAGGATGGTATGAAACATATCATCAGTACTCCTATGAGTTTGTCTCTCTTTCTTTTTTAGTAGATTATTGATTTTTTAGAGAAAGAAGGGAGAGAGAGAGAAACATCAATATGAGAGCATAACATTGACCAGTTGCCTCTTGCATGCCCCCTATCAGGAGTGGGGGCATTGATCCTGCCACCTGGGCTTCTGCCCTGACAGGGAATTGAACCAGTGACTTCTGGCTGCATGGAATGCTGCTCAACCAACTGAGCCACATCAGCTGGGCACCTTTCTTTCTGACTCCAGCAGGGGTGGCCACGTGGACTGCACAGCCACTTGTCCTCCTTGCCTCCTTTCCGCCCTTCCCTGCCCTCTGGCATCCATCCGCCTCCTCTACTATGTCTGCTCCGGTCAGGAGGACTCGTTTATCCTCATGCTCAAAATCAGCAGGGTCAGTAATATTGAATCTTTTACATACCACCCTGTGTCCTCATGTGTCTGAGACACACTGCACCAATAGATCCTCAACTACTCAACTAATGCCTCGCAGTTCTTTGCAGGAGACTTTAAGAGAGAACACGGCATTCTCAGGCTGAGAGACTGTCCTATCTTGGAGAGACTGTGTAGCTACAAGGGCATGAATGATTTGGAAGCCTTGTTCTAAAGCATACAGTCATGGTAACTTTTGGATATCGTTACATTAAATATTGTCCACATAAGAAAAGTCTAAAGCTGTAAAGGATTTTTATGAGGTTATTTGAGCCAAACCGACCACAACTGCTGGGAAGAAAATCTCAATGCACTGAGGAAGTGCTCTGAGAATGGCAGTTTTACAGCGTATCTTATACATTAGACTCAAAGGAGGAGATGTAACGGGTGACACGAAAGTCTTTGGGAGTAGATTAGGGAGGTGGGATAAAGTAAACTGCGGAATCTCTGAGATTGGATCAAAAGTAAAATGGAGAGCCCTGGCCAGTTTGGCTCAATAGTTAGAGCATCGGCCTGCGGACCAATGAGTCTTGGGTTCGATTCTGGTCAAGGGCACATACCAGACCAGTTGTGGTTCATCGCTGGTCCTGGTCAGGGTCATGCGGGAGGCAACCAGTCGATGTGTCTCTTTCATCTCTCTCTCTCTCTCTCTCTCTCTCTCCCCTCTCCCTCCTTCCCTTCTTCCCTCTATCTGAAGATAAGTAGAAAAATATCCTCAAGTGAGGATTTTTTAAAAAAAGCTTAAAAAAGGTAAAACAGAGAGACAAATAATTGTTTTACATCGGTAGGTACAGAATAGTTAATAATTAAGATTTACAGCACATAGAGATGGTATTTAGGGAACAAGATAACAATGAGGGGTTCTGTGATCAGGTGCTCTGGTGAGGTTATGCCCCAAGGGGTCTGGAAAAAAGGGGATTACTCTGATAATTCAAAGACATGTCATCCGAGACGCACAGTGACCACGGACTGGCTTACGGACTGTCCAGGAGACGGAAGAGCTGCTTGTGCACAGAACTCAGAGCAATTCACTTGCACACATACCCGCAGTGAGGACCCATCCACACCGGTCACTCTCTCCATCAATCTGGGACTGCTACTAAACTGATCAGTGGTCTCAGCTTCTCCAGGACTTCTAGAACTTTCAGTGCTAAAACTGGGAGAGTTCTGGGAATTTCCAGTTTGACTAAAACCAAGACGGTTCCAAGGACGCAGGACTTTTTAAATAACAAAACAGAGAAAGTCCCAGGAAATGAGTGGGTTTCCTCACTGGCAACCGATTTCTGAATGTCTTATGGGAGCTTTGAGTACATTCAAGCTCCAGGATGGGTTGAATTAGTCCTTGCTTCAGGTTAAATTGGGGGCAAAACCTCTCTTGTCTTCCAGGGGAAAACGTCCAATTTTGTTATGCCAGGTCGCCGTAATTTATATCACCACCCTGTTTTAATCGTGGGAAAAGTCCCAGTTTCTCAGATTGGCGTGTCAAGCACCTCACACTTTGACCTGCCCCTTCCTCTGTGTCCCCACCTCCACTTCCTACCACACACGCATTATTCTTCCCTTCTTTCCCTGTCTCCCTGCTTCTTCCCTCCACTCAGCACACTGACTCTGTAAGACAGCTCAAATGTCATGTCCTCTGAACATGTTTCACACACCCATTATTTAGACATGTCTTTTTTACTAGGCTATTTCTTAAACCCGTGCTAATGACTTTATTTATTTTATCTCCAGCGCTTCCTCTCTTGTCTGGTGCACAATAAACTTTGCTGACTGAACATCTTAGACTGATACATTTTTATTTTTTTTAAGCAGATGAAAAAACAGCCCCCAAGAGGTCAAAGGATTTTCTCTGTATCAATAGGTAGGAAGTGATTGAGACAGGGCTTGAGTTAAGGTCTTCCAGCCCTAAGACCATGCACTCAGCACCACTTCCACTGTAGAGCGATTGCCAATAACATTTGCTCTCAACTTGCAGTGCAGAATTCCAGGAAGGTTCAGGAGAAAAATGGGTTTCAAGAGAATGAGAAAGGAAGACCCTATTTTGAGGCAATAATCTGCAACACAATAGAATTTTCAAAGGGAAAATGGATTTTGGAATAGAATGCTCTTACAGTAAAAAGAGTCATTGTCCTCTGTCTTGCCTATTTTCGATCATCTTAGACCAGACTTGTTGATGTGGGTCAGTTTGCTGCATTTTAGATCACATTCATTTAGTATATGATATTTCTCATGCAAATCTTAAAAGGCAACTGAAATAGGATTTTGCTTATAACATCTTTTGGGCGTATAAGAGAGAGGTTACTATTCTGATAAATCAGACCCTTCAATTGGCATTAATTTAAAATAAACTCCACAATTTTATCATGTTCCCAACAGGTTCAATTTGAAAACATTCCCTATTTTTCTCTGTCAATTGAGTCTTTAATAATGAAGGTCAAGAATCAAAGGCGATGGATGTGCAGAGTTACATGTACCTGACAACGTAAGAAAACATTCAAACCTATGGATAGTTTTCATGAGATTATTTGAGCCAAACGCTCGACAATTTTTAGGAAGCAAAATCTCAATGGATTGAGAAAATGCTTCAGAGAATGGCAGTTTTGCATTTATTTTATACATTACAACCAAAGGAGGAGGCATAAGGGGTTACATGAAATCCATTGGTGATAGATTAGGGAGGTGGGAGAAAGCAGAGCTATGGGGGGGGGGGGTGGCTCTGGGATTGGATAAAAAGTAAAATGATAGACATATACTTCTTTTCCATAGTTGGGTACAGGAGAGTTAACAGTCAACAGTGAACTCAGTAACAATGAGGGGATCTGTGGTCTCCACTCTGGTGCAATGCCTGTGCTTTGAGGGGTCTAGAGAAAGAAAATTACTTTGACATTCCAAAGGTATGTAATTGTAGATGAAAAAAACACTAGGTTTAATTAAGGTGAAAATTGATCTTTGTCAGGGAAAATTCTACCTAGGACATGACTACCCACCATAAACTGCTTTTATTACTAGTGGGGAGTGTGACTCATCTCCCCCTGTTACTGGGGATGGAGTTCTTTCGATAGCTCAAGAAAAGGAATTTTCCAAGACTTGCACAGGAGGAAGTGATATAGTAGAAAGCTTTATTTCCATGCAATTACACCCCTGAGTTTCCAGAGTCCCATTTCCCTTAGTCCAGTCATAGAAGAAGTGCAGCTGGGGTTTCAGTAGAGCTAAAATCAGAGCCAGTGTTCAGAGTTTTTGTTCCATAATTGCATAGTCCAATAGAGCATCAGGCTAGCTGTGCTCCATTAGTCCATTGTGTGTGCACCAACAGAACCAAATCCTTTGTTTGAGTGATTACGTATCCCCAAATATCCACATGCTTGCAATGGCCACACCCATCTGACCAATGACTTCTGTTCCCAGCTGTGACTGATAGGAAGCACCTTCCTTAGTGCCCCCAACTTTACTGGGCATGCCTCTGTCTCCCCTTGGTTGGATCCCCGTGGAGTGTGATGCTGTATCTTCCTGGTGACGCTGCTCAAATGACATGCCCATAATGCCTAACTCCCCCTGGCTCCTTTTCTATGATTGCTAAGTAGCTAATTATAACAGTATCACATTTAGGTAAAAGTTTTCATGTCAGACCATCCTTTGTGGTTATTTAGGTCTCTGCGTTTGTAAGGGCGCACGCAGGCCTCCCCCGAGCGTGTCAGCTTTCATATGTGGCCCCTTTTCATCTGCATCCCTCAAGCCAATTTTTAAGAGCTACTATCTCATCTGAAATGATTTTGAAAATCTCAAGAAATATTGTCACATTTTTTATATTGAGTTAAAATTGAAAGTCTGCTGGTGAATTTTCACTGCTGTTAATGCGACATCAATGTTCCTAGTTTGGCTGGAATTTATTCTGTGGGCCTGGAACATATTTTCCTGACTTTTTAGATGCTTTGTTTCTCCCACAATTAGAATAAGTAAGTATTCAGTTGTCATGGAAATACTCCCCACTATAAAAATTCTTAAAACAGAAGCTGTCTCGCTTTGTCTCTTTGCGGAAGAGGCCATTGCAGTGCTACTTTCTCCTCCGTTCTGTGCGCTTCTCTTTCCACCTCGGGACCCTTCCGATGCAAATTACTTCCTAGCTCCTTCATGGCACTTGATCTCTAAATAAAAATGCCTCTCCATTCCTGAGAAGCAGTAATATGGTTCAGATGGTGTCCTAAGCTTTTGGTAGTTGACAATAATTATTGGAAGTGTGGTTAGCCCTGGCCGGTTTGGCTCAGCGGTTGGAGCATTGGCTTGCAGACCAGAGAGTCCCTGGTTCGATTCCCTCTAGGGGCACGTACCAAAAAAAAAAAAAGAAAGAAAGAAAGAAAAGAAAAGTGTGGCTATGTAGCTGAGGCATTGTTAGGTTGGCCGCTGTTAGTTTAATTCCAACTCAGAATATTTTAATGGTTACTTGGAAATAGACTACTGTGAGCGGGAGGTAAATGATTGCCGATCTCCACGGCTGACACACCAGAACCACATCTCAGTGGGGATGTCACCTGGCACTGTTTGGTGGGTGAGTTAATATATTGCCAGCATATGTATCAGGATAGGCACTTAATAATTATTTGTTCAGTGAAAGGAAACACCAGGCAGTTTCTGATTAGATTCTTTATTCTGAGGATAGTGAGGTAGGTGACATGTTCTCGGAGAACTGGTAGTTTAGTGATCAGAGCATGGGAATATAACCCCTTGTCTTTCTTACATCATTTCGTCAGATATTTACTGAGCAGTTACAATAGGTAAGCACTGTGCTTGGTGCTGAAAATTCAGTGGTGACATCATGGTGGTGTCACAGGTGCTCTGGGTTTTGCGATCTTCGAGGATAGAAATCAAAAGAGAACTCTAGACACCAATACAGAGAAAGCGGGTTCATTTAGCGTGTGCACAGGAAGGCCTGCGGGCAAAGGGAAGGAGGGGCTGCTTCCCGGACAAAGGCTGGGGAGAGTGTCAAAGAGGCTCAGGTGGGAAAGTGACCCGCACCAGAGGAGCTTGCGCAGTGTAACTACCTGCTGCTTCCTGCGTCCTTACTCATTAGCATGTTACAGCTCCACGCAGGGGTGTGATTTTAGCCTTTCAAGGAGGGAAGGCCATCGAAGGAACAGTCTATTTTGCTAGTGCGCATGCGTGAGCAAAGGGCCAGCCCTAATCCCTCTGAGTAAACCTTCCAGTCTGGAGTGTCCTTCAGTCTGGCTGCTGACTGGCTGTTCGGCAGGAGTCGGGAGGCAGGAGGGGCAGGTGAGTCCCGGAGTAGCCGGCCGGCCTCAGTGTGAGGCCGCAGCCCAGAGTGCTGGTGACAGACATAAGACTAGGAGCCAGACTCCCTGGGTTCAGCTCTAAATGTTTTTGCTTATTAGATCTATGGGCTCAGTCTTCAGTCTCCTCCGTTCAAATTCTGTTTATACCTACTTGACAGGGTTGCTATGGGGGTTGAATGAATTCTTATTTGTAAGTATTTCAGAACAGTACCTGGAACATAATAAGCACATTGTACAATATAAAGAAGGCAAAATGTCGAGTAAGAGAGACAAAGTTTCTATACTTGTGGAATTTATAATCTTGCCAAGAATTCTTCATTGGGAATATTACTCCTCAGGCACAATGGAAGCACCAAATAAAATATGTCCCCAAGGAGGGCTTTGATAGAACAAATAAGAGAAGAACAAGGGAGACATTGAATAGGAAAGAGAGTTCTCCAATGCTGATATGCTCGCCATTAAGCACCCACACGATTTCTCCTATTTACCATTACCCTTGAAGTGAGGGCGATAGGAGAAGTTGATTATAAGGAATGCACAAAAATATATGTATGGCCGTGGCTGGTTTGGCTCAGAGGTTGGAGCGTCGGCCTGCGATCCAGAGAGACCCAGAGAGACCTCGGTTGCAGTTTGTCCCAGCCCTGGTTGGGTCGTGTGTGTGGGAGGCAGCCACTCGATGTATCCCTTTCACGTCGATGTCTCTCTCTCTCTCTTCCTCTTTCTCCCTCCCACTCTACACACACACACACACACACACACACACACACACACACGAATCACAGGGGTGACTTGGCCATTACAAATACATCTCACTCACTGTAAGGGATGTCTTCCTAGAGAGTTTAAATACACCCGGGGGGGGGGGGTGTCTTTAAATTAAATTATATTTCAAATGCTCCAGGAGAAATTGTTTAAAGGTACCTATGATAAATCCCTTATAAGAGATTAGCCATTATCTAATTTATTTAGTTTTTATATTTTGGCACTTGCTTTGAATTTTTAAGTCACATTTTATGTACTAGATTTTCTGAAGTGTAGATTAATTTAAAATAATTGAGTTTGTTTAAACTTCAAGAGACTAGGTACTCTGTTTATCTTACCAATATGAGCACTTGGCATAGGTAAGCATTCAAAAACTATTTGTTGACATGAGTAAATGAATGCAGTATCATCCAAAATGATAAAATATGTGAAATTTTAGGTTGGGTTATCAAGCAGTACATTTCTCTTCAAATTAACAATGACTAAATATTTTACTATAAGTTCTAGAAAAAGAGTCAGAGAGAGAAAATATTTTAAAAACTGAATGGACACAAATGCGTGATCCCTAAATGACGTAAAGGGGTGAGCCTAGGCTAGAAAGGTTCACGATTCACAGCTCTCCCTGGTTTTATTCCCTGCTTCCCTTCTTGGGCTGTTAATTTCTATCATCTCACAGTGCCACTGAATATTCCAGAGCCAATGCAGGGGCCTAGCATTTGGATCTAGAGTCCCTTCATGCTGAAGCAAGACCCTAGGAAAAGGTGCGAGTCCTCATGCAGAGGGAGGCCAAGAACACTGTAGACTGTCAGGACCCCAATGTTCACTCCGCATGTAGTTTTCCATCCAACAGAGTATTCAACTTACTAAGCATTCACTCAAGTGTTTCCTAATCCAGGACTCTTTCCTAAGATTTATATGGCAATTGAAACCTTCTCCAGATAATCGACACCTTCTACCTTACCACTACCCATTCCCTGACTCCTGTCATACCCAAAGTCAAGAGAAGAACTCACTTCTACTTCCCAGGAAAATTAGTAGAAGTCCTCATAGAGAAAGCCCCTCAAATACTTGGACCAAATATCACCCATCAGCTTCTCATTCTTCCTGCTACAATGGTGTTCTTTCCCCTAAGATAAATCTCTGTAACTGGACTATGCATCATCTCTCCATCTGGCTCCTTAATACAATGGCTATTCTGATTATTCTGCCTCTCTTCATATCTTTAAAGTATTCTTCTTTACTGATTTCTTCTTATCAATAGTTAAAGGAATCAAGCATCTCCTGTCAAAATAACAAGTTTTCTCGACCCTCACATCTATTTTAGCTACCATTCCCTCATTCATGGCCAACATAGCCAACATTTTTTTAATAGTTATATATTCTGTCTGCACTTTGCTTGATCTTCTCCTCAGCCGAAGGCAACTGATTTTACCTTGGCTGCTCTACTAAAACAGTCTTCCAAGGACATCAATGATGTTCTTGTCACAAATCCAGTGGAAAAATTTCAGTTCTTACCTGGCTGGATACTCTTGAAGCATGTGATATCATTGACCTCTCCTGAGGTACTTTTGGCCTTGGTTTCTCTTACTGTGCACCCTCAGATTTTTTCCTACATCTGGTCTCTTTCTCCTTTCTCTTAAATGCTCTTTATATGTTGATGTTTCTCTGCTTTTGCCCTTGGACCCTTTTCATTAATGGTAATATGGACCCTTTTCTGTGTGCCAGGCTCTGTGCACAATTCTCTTTTCTTCTTATTCTGTCCATTCTCCTTGCTAATTCCATCCATTCCCATGAATTAAATTATTAACTATATCTAGTGTTGAAATCTTTAGCAAATACAAATATAAAACATGCCAATAATGTTCATTGTTTGTTTGAAGTCCAAGTTTAATTGGCAACCCTATTTTACTTGGCAACCCCAACTACATCAGAAGTCACAAACTCAAATGCCTCCAGCAGCCAGTTAGTTAACACAATGGGCAAACCAGCAAGGTGTACGAGAAGCAATGGTAGGTATGAGGCCAACGGAAGAGTGCACGCATCAACAGAAGACCTTCAAACTCAATTTCTTTCACAAACTTGCAAGAAAAACAAATCAGGCCTAAGGGCCACATCTAATCCAAAGTCACTCATTTGAAACTTCTAAATTCTACATGCTAATGATGCCTTCCGGTCCTGTGTATGTAACTATTTCCTAGATATCTCCACTTGTATATTCTCCTGGTAACTCAAGATGCACAAAAATAAAGTCTCTCTGCTATAGCCAGTTATTATTACTCTATAACACAAATTAGATTATGCCACTTGCCTGTTTAAACCTTTAACTAATTCCTCATTGTCTTCAAGATAAAAATATGAACCCCTTGATAGAGTTTACAGTTTTCTGTGTCCTCAGGTTACTGCCTTTAGTATCATCTCTTGTCATTATCACCCTCCCACCCCCACTCCTCAGTGCTCAAACGCTTACCCGAGGAACCCCACCAACTTGAACAAACCACCTCACTCTGGCTTCTGAGGCTTTGCAGGTGTTCTTTCTGCTTGGAACCCTTTCCTCTGTCTGTGCCCACCCTACCTTTGTTGCCGGCATGACTTGCTTTGCCCAAAGAGATTTGAGCAGAAGAGCCACATGTAAATTCTGGGAAGAAGTGCTAAGGGCCGGTCATGCTTTGTCATGCCTGCTTTTCTTGACTTCGTGGTTGTAGAAACACGTTTTCCTGGGCCCACAGCTCCCAGGAAAGGTAAGGACTGCTGCTTCGGCTTAGTGCCTACACAGGAGCAGCTCCCCTCAGAGTTTTTACGCATCATGGATGCTTGTTACGAAACGTTGGCGCAGGCTTCAGATGTCACTCTGAACAGCCTGAGAAAAGAGAGCAACAAAATGTGTTCTACTTCTCAGTGCACTTGACATATAGTAGACTCCATTGAGTTTTCCAGCTGAGTAAACAGGTGGGTCAGCCTATGTGTTGGTAAATAGATTTGTTTTCAAGTACAAACAGTCTTTAGTAAAGGTGACAGTTCTATGTGAACCAAATGAAAGAAGAAGAAGAAATAACACACATTAGTAACCAAAGGAAGACTGCTTGATTTGCTTTCCTCTGTTATTTTAATGAAAGAGAGGGTGTTGCGGTTTAATGGGGCATTCCATTAATAAAAAATCACGCCTTATTTTAAATGGGATAAATCCTTAGGACAAACTGCAAGAATTTTACTCGCCACAGTTAAGTCCTTCCTATTCATGTTTACCTATAACATTTAACACTATCGATTACGTTATAGTGCTTGATTAATTTATTATCAAGCATTCATGAATTTCCACAGTGAGCGATTTCTTTTCTATGAGGAACTATACACTAAGGCAAAGTAGAGTAAATAATATTATGCAACATTCTTTTATTTTTATTTTTAAAGTTTTTTTTCTTTATTGGTTTTAGAGAGAGAGGAATGGAGAGGGAGAGAGAGATAGAAACATCGATGAGAGAGGACACTGGCTGCCTCCTGCATGCCCCTCACTGGGGATCGGACCCACAACCTGGGCATGTGCCCTGACCGGGAATCGAACTGGCAACCTCTTGGTGCATGGGTCGACATTCAGCCACTGAGCCACACCAGCTGGGCTATGCAACATTCTTTTAAACTCTCATTCCTAAACCCAGTTGATCACTGGGCCTGGCTGGAGAGATGTTAACACACAGAAATGCTCAAGCCTCACTCTAGACCTGCTGAAATCTTGGAGCTGGGGAGCCAGTGATTTAAAGCCCTTAAGGGTAGGGAGTGAGCTTGGGGTGCTGGCATTTCAAACAAAGGTACAGTTTATTTTTTATTTATTTATTTATCCTTATCCAAGGACATTTTTCCTTTTTTTTTTTTGTTCAGATGGAATGGGAGGGAGGGAGGGAGGAGGAGGAGGAGGAAGAGAGAGAGAGAGAGAGAGAGAGAGAGAGAGAAACATCAACATGAAAGGGAAACATCAAGTGGTTGCCACCTGCACAACCCAGCCAGGGCCAGGGACAAACTGCAACCGAGGTATGTGCCCTTAGCGGGAAATGAACCTGGGTCTCTCTGGACCACAGGCCGATGCTCTAACTGCTGAACCAAACTGGCCAGGGCAAGCAAAGGTACAGTTTAATTATTAAGTAGCTTTCATTGTCTTTGGATAATGATCATCTGTGCCAGTTAAATAATTAAAACAATGTACTGTTATTCTGTCAATTGAGAACAAATATTCAATTTTGGCAAAAATGTCTGTCTTTGAGATGAGAAGCGTAATAAAGAAATGAGAGGTAAAGAATAGATTAATTTTCTCATCAAGATGGAGAGTGAAATAGTAGTGGGGAAAGAGATTATTTAATAAATTCATAATTCAGTAGATCCTTTAATGAAAATCTATTGTGTGTTGGGCCTTTGGTGGAAATCATAAGGGACCTCAGACTGAGATAATGTCGTTTAGCATGGGAACCAGACAGACATGAACTCAAATCTGATCTCTGACTTGCAAGAGGTGCATGAACTTAACCACAGTAATGTTTAGTTTTTCCATCTATTTAATGGATATAATTTCTATCCCATGGTACTGATATAAAAATCAAATGGTACAAAATATGTAGCATAGTGCCTGGCTTATTTATAAGATCCATTTTCATTTAGTATCCAATTCTGAAGTAGTTTTATGAGGAAGATATGCATCTAAATCAGTGATGTGAATACAAAGCCAAAGCCCTGTTATATCAGAATCTCTGGAGCGAAAGGTGAGAAGGGGACCACCTGACTGTCACCCACAGAGGCCAGGGCACCTAGTGGGAAATGAAGGCTCAGGTGCACTGGGAGTTAGTGGTAGACAGGATAATGGCCACCCAGAGAGATCCATGTCTTCATCCCCATAGCCTGTAAATATGTTACTTTATACAGCAAAGGAGAATTAAGATTTCAGACAGAATTAAGGTTGTTAATCAGCCGGCATTAAATAGGGAGACTTTCTAGATTATCTGGGTGGGCCTCTTGCAGTCACAGGGATCCTGAAATGTGCAAGAAGGAGGCAGAGAGTCGGTGTCAAAGTGATGCAGGGGAGAAAGACTCAACAGGCCATTGCTGGCTTTGAAGAGGATGAGGCTGAAAGCCAAGGAACGTGGGTGGCCTCAAGGTGGAGAAGACCAGAACACGGATGACTCCCTGGAGCCTTCAGCAAGGAATGCAGCCTTGCCTACACGTTGATTTTAACTCAGTGAAACCCATGTCAGACCTCTGACCCCCCAAAGTGCACGATGATACATTTGTATTGATTTAAGCCACTAGCTTGTGGTACTTGGTTACAGTAGCAGGAGAAAACCAATACAGAAGTAGACTGAACAAGTGGTCAAGGTGGGCACTCGTCCTCCTGAGTTAGTGATGGCACATCCAGGACATGGGCTGTGAGTGACTGTGGCTGCTGGGAACCACAGTGTTTCTGTGTATCTGCAGCACAGGGGCAGGTGGGTGGGGGTTAGGATGTGACTACAAAGGGAAGGACAGGGAATAGACTTTGGAAGGCTGTACACACCCTTTAGGGGAAGGCTGGCTTTCTCCTAAAGACACCAGGGAATCCTTGAAGGACTTTCAAGGTGAATGCATAAAATGACAATCCACAAATGAGGAGAAGCAATTGAGAGTGGAAATGTTTTAGTTGCCTCATTTGATGTACCAAAATAGATGATCATTTCTTTCCGAGATGTGATCTGAACTATAAACTTGTCCTCTTTCCTAATTCTAAGCTTAGTCTCCTGCTGTTTTCTGGAGTGTGTATTTAAATGATCCCCTGCACTGTTTCCACGCTTCTGCTCCCTCATTTATCCTCCTTGGAGAAAGTGTCTCCCCGAGGTGGCAGATACAATGCAATGGCATTGTGATTCTCTCTCTAACTCCCTCCTTAGAGGATCAGTTGTACTCAGAAACGGAGTCTTCAGGCGAATCTATCCACTGCCGAAAGCCAAACTGATGCAGAAAAACCAGCTGATGGGCTGACTACATCCTCAGATATCTTTTTATTAAAGAGAGACTACTGTGTATTGTGATATAAAAGAAGGGGTGACCCCTGAAGCAAGATAATCATCCATCCTTTTATTCAGCAGATTGTTACTGAGTAGCTGTGTTGTGCTAGGTACTGAGCCTGGCACTGGAGAGCTAATGGTGAAAAAAAAAGACGAAAGAAAACACAGATGCGATTCTAGTCTTCCAGGAGATTACGGTGTGTGTATGTGTGTGTGTTGGGAGATGGATATTAAGCAATCAAATAAATACAAAAATCTATGTTTACAGTTTGTGGTAAGTTCTGAGAGAGAAAGGAACAGAGTGCTTTGAGAGAGAGAGATGGAGATGGATACTGCGCAGGCAGGAGCGTTCAAAGGAAGTGATACTCGCAATACAACCGTAATCTGAGGGGTAGAGGACCTTGCATTCCTGGCAGAGGGGACATTGCGTGGAAGGTCATGAGGCTCACAAGGCCAGCGAGCTGCAACAAATGAGGGGCTAGGGGCGCAGTCCTTGGGGAAGCAGGGAGGGTCAGGGCCCCACAGGCTACCATTGCTCCCAGTAACTTACTGGGCAATTGTGGTCAAGTTGCTCCATGTTTCTGAATTTTTGATAGTTTGTAAAAGGCGTTGACTAAACTTGATGGTCCCTAATACCCTTCCAAAGAGTCAGATATCAATCCATTGTCACAAGAAGAGCAAAATGATGACGGAAAAAACTGTTTAGGTTATTGGAAAAACCTTGGCTGTTAGCAAATATTTATTGCGGACTTAATTCATGCATGTGCCAGGGGTATCGGGAGGAGTAAATGTGTATCATCTGCTCTCTAGGCGAGCCTGTTCTTCTGTTGTCTCTCATGCCTCTGTAGGCTATTCGGTAGGAAGGATTCCCCAAATACCACCACTCACAGACACTTTTAAAGGATCCCTGAGAAGCTCCAGGCAGTTTCTGCATATCTCAAAACTACCTGAGCTCTCAAGACGCTACTTCTGACTTTTTAACCTTCCTACACAGGCTGGATGCCGTGAGCTTGATTGTGTCCCACTTAGGGGGTGCGGGGCTGGCTTTTTTGCACATGCTCAGCCACTCGAGTGCTCAGATCCTTCCCAGATCAGATCTGTGGAGTGGGAAGGGTGGAGAGCTGGGAGAACCGGTCAGTGCACACTTAACACAATCTGCATGTTTTCCGCAGTGTCTGCTATTGGTGAGCGATTTACAGAACTAGACTTGGCTGAGGATGATTTCTGGAGAGAGCCATGTGATCCTCTCCAACACCTAAACACGTGTCAGAAATAGAGAATCTGGATGGTGGGTGGAGAGACTGCTAACTGAAATGCCTCGAGAGTGTGTTCCTTGACATAAAGAGGGAGCATTTAGCTGAGATTACTCAGACCGAAATGTCAGGGTGTAAAGTTAATCCTTGACTTTCCAATCTGTGTTGCACTATTCTCGTTCCAGCCATCACTTGGCAGGAGGGAGCAGTTTTATCCGCCTCTGTCGGCTAACTTTTGTTGGAAGCAGTGATTTCAAGGGGGACTCTCACGCTATTCATTTTTAAATGCTCGCCACGTGTGGGGAACTTGAGTATCGTGTCTGTCACGGTCCTCGCTTGTGTTCCGAGCACCAAACCGAAGAGCGCTGAATGGGTGCCAGGTGACATAAGGTGGGACGCCCCTTTCAGGGCTAATTCTAAACCCTTGGTTTCTGTTTGCTTTACAGTTTCATTTGGTGAACTGTAAAATTCCTTCTTATAATTTCTTAATTACAAATGCTTCCAAGGTAGAAAAGGTATTATGAGTAAAATTTAAAAAGTATATATATTATGCATATCAGAGCAAATGACTGTAAATTATATTATATATAAATATATATATATACACACACACACACAGTCTTTATGTGTGTATAAAACATGAGATTGCTTTTTGTTAATCCTCACCTGTGATGTTTATTGATTTTAGAAAGCAAGGAATAGGGAGAGAGAGAGAGAAACATCAATCGGTTGCCTCCCATATGCACCCTAACTGGGAATCGAACCTGCAACCTTTTGGTGTATGGGATGATGCTCCAACCAACTGGGCCACTTAGCCAGGGCAAGATTGCTTTGTTTTTAATAAGAGCTGGGGCTACAAAATTACAAAGGCTTCACATTGCTGTTTTGAAGTTCTTACTAGGTTTTTTTAAAGATTTTATTGATTTTTTTTAGAGAGAGGAAGAAAGAGGGGGAGAGAGAGAAACATCCATGTGAGAGTGAACATAGGTTGGCTGCCTCCTGCATGCCCCCTGCTGGGGATTGAGCCACAACATGAGGGCCTCACTAGATTTTGACCTCTCTCTCTGTTAATCCTATTTGTTTTTTTGATGATATTTTCCTAGGTTGTAAAGGTAGTTGTCACAACTCCTTTGAATTTTTCTACCATAAGTGCCGAACTGGTGACAAAGGATGTGGTAAGTTCATGCTTCAGAAAACAGCTTCAGCTCTGGTCCCTGGAAAAGGTGTGAGAATAGCCATGCAATTATGTCTGACGGGACATGGAGCTGGGCCTTGCGTCAGTGCCTGGCACACTAGTAAGAGTCTCTAGAGTGCCAGGCAAATCGTAAGATCTGGCAAGTCGTAGCTTGGATGTTAATTGGTCACCTCTTCTCTTCTCTAAGGATTCCTGAGACAAGCCTTTCCCCGCAAGAAATAAAGAGTTGCATTAATCTCTGAGGGTAATCTGATCTTTTTATACCTCTTGGTAATAGCTCTCGTGACTAGTCCCTGGTCTGAGAGGTAGATGGAAATATGAGAAGCATGTGAGAATTCGCAGCAGCTTATTCTTTGGTGTATCATAGAGTCATTGTCCTATTCAGATGAAAATGGGGGCACTGACCTTCCCCGGCAGATCATGCAGACATTTCCATTATCATCCAATTTCAGAGAATGCTGAGAACATAGCTATGTTTCAGAGACAAAAAGCAAACAAACACATTTCTTCTCTTAAGGAACAGGGACCGATTTTCCTGCTGCAGATCACTGGAGCCAGATATGATCAGAATTTCCTCAACTGGCCATCCAGTTTCATTGTTAGAGATGAGAAGACAATAAGGACACTAATTTGGGGTCAGGACCTGGAAGGAAGAGTCTCGAGGGATCACTGGAGTTTGCAGGGTTCTGGAACGTGTTCTGAAGGGAGCAGTGCACACCCGCGTGAGGCAGGTGAACTGAGCATGCGTCACTGGGGACACGGGTTTGGACACCCTTTCTCAGTGCTTCTTTCTCCCTCCTGGAGAGCTCCGGGAGGTCAGCACTCAGCAACACCCTTCCTTCCCACCCACCCTGACCTTGTATGCAGACCCCCCCCACACACACAGGTAGTATGCACATCAGCCTCAGGAACGCCCCAGGTGAGACTTGCAAAGTGTGATATGTTCACTGTGTGAAGATAGTGAGATGTTCTCCTCTGTGCATTGTGCCTTGGGATGAGCAGAAGGGACACGCTGGAAACAACGAAGAATAATTTATCCTTTTATTCCATAGAGCTTTTGTGGAGTGCCCATTTCCTCCCATTTTCCAAAAAACCAAAGGTGATTCCAGTCTTCAGGGAGACTACAGGTGTGTGTGTGTGTGTCTTGGGAGATAGTCGCTAAACAATTAGATATACAGTACATACTTGCCGACAACTTCTGAGAAGTCCTGGGTAAGAACAGAACCCAGGGCTCTGAGAGAGGAAACGAAGAGAGCTCAGGGACGGGTGTGCTGAGCTCACACGGGGCAACTAGGAACTCTGTCCATGAAACACTTTCTGGTGTTAGAATGCTCACATCTGGGCTTTTGGCTCTGTTATAATTTTGTGCACTGCTGTTCATGATCAGAAAATGACCTTTAATCTCAAGCATGGTTTTCCCTCATTTCTAACCATCTGAAACCAAGGCATTCAGGACGGTTACCTGGAACGACAATTGTGTTTTACGTTCCCCTTCTGCTTGGTTATTGATCCATAATAATGTGCCATTAGCTGAATTTCCATTAATTAAAACAATAATGTTCTCTTGCTCACCCAGCATCACAAATTGTTTCCTTTACAGTATTCTTTTGACAATCTTACATAAGCCCTCCTGGGCCTTGAATTCAATGGGCAGATGGATCATTCCAAGTTGCTCTAAGATCTAACATGTAAAAACATGCAAATTACTAACGTCTTTTTCACACATGACCACATTTAAACCTTCTTTAATAACGAGAAGACTAGCTACTCCCATCTTACAGGTGAGAAAACCATAGTTAAAAGCAAGTTACACGGCAAGTTATACATGTAACTGCAGATGTCGAAGCCCGAGTCCTGGGAAGGTGGAGTCAGGGCAGGTTTCCCTGTTGCCCAGATTCCAAGGCCACCCGTGTAGTTTGTTTTCCGGCCCAGCACCCTTCTCTCTTCACACTCAGGGTACTTTCCCTTGATACCCTTCACTAACAATGTTTTTATTTCAGCTATTCTTATCGGACTCGTTTTTATTTATCTTCTTAGCTGGTAGCTCCAGATTATCATCTGCCTGCGCTCCAACCAGACCGCCTTTTCCAGAAAAAGAGATTAGACATTAGTACTCTTTCTTTCTCCTCATCCTGCGTTCAGCTTCTGGCCGGTTTATTAGTTATGAAAACATCTCCACGAGTGAAGCCAGAGGATTCCTGAATTGCTATGGTTCAGACTTATCCGTCGAAATTGTGAAGGCAGACCAAAGTGGAACAAGTGATTAAAGAAGACCCTTGGATCAGTGGATGCGATGTATAGCACCCCATTTCCTTTTGTCATCAGAACGCAACAGGAACTGTTCAGTGGAGAGGGGGAAATTAAACGAGGCTGTGGCCTTGGTGAGTTCTGACTCTTCATGTCGGCTTCTCCAATAATCAGCCTTGTGTTCTCAGCCCACAGCTCGGAACCTGGGTTTCCTCACTTGTCAAACGGAAAGGACGTTTGCTACCTTGTAATTAGTAGTTAGACAATAAAAAGTGCCGATGACAGAACCTGGCATGTGATGGGTGCTCAAAAATCGTAGCTCTTATTATCCAGAAAAAATACAATTATGCGTAACTTTAGTCTGCAAGATAAAATGATGTTGATTTTCGAAGAGCAATAGTAAGTATGTGAACAAGGAGTTGCTTGTTAAGCCTTGTGAGAAGGTCACTGATGATCTCCTTGCTCCTGAATATGATGGATAAGTTATTTCAGGCCTCTGTGTACTTGACATCTTGTTACTCTAGCCACTGTCTTCTTGGAAAATTCTCTTCTAGGTTTCCATGGCACAGGGCCGGCCAGGATTCTGATAAAAACGCATTTGAAAATAGGCTCCAATCTGTGCCCGGCAAAGGGCTGGTCCTAGCTCTCTGGTGGGGCAGTCTATCCTGCGTGCATCTTACAGGAGGAGTGAGGGGGTGGGATGAGAAGGAATTAGAGAATGCCCCTCCACTACCCTGCACCTTGCGAATTTGGGGGGGGGATCAACTTTTTTCCTGTCTACCTCACAATGGCACAATCTCACATTTGTTACAAACTTACGGTTTTCAAGATGGAATTTTTGTACCTTGCCCATCATGTGAAGCGAGAATTAACAGGACCTGTGTGCAGGCAGGGGCTCCCAATCTTTCCTCCCTCTGCACACAGGACAGTGTAACTTCACCTTTAGCAGCATGCACCCTGGCGCCAGATTGCCTGGGTTCGAGTGCTGGTTCTAACCATGTGTAACTCGGTCCTTAATTTCCTCCTCTGTGAAAAGAGAATGCTAATAGTATTAGCTCAGAAGATTATTGTGAGACTCACACGTAAGTAACTTTCATTATACCACACGTTTATCTGCTAAAATGTTTTCAGTTGATATCAAAGTTAATCTACTACCAATGTGTTCCCAGTATAATCTTATTACTACTACGCAGTCATTCAGTTTTATTCATCCAAATATTGCTTTTGCTAAGAGGGGGAAAAAAGATCTTTCAAATAATTTAAGAATTTTATGTAACTAAACTTTGGTTGCATGTGAATGAGTGGAAGAGACTATTTTGATAGCTATTCTAATCACTGTGGATAAAATGTCGGTACTTGTCAAACATCAGTAAAAAATAAAATATAAAATGACTGTTCATTAACATACCTCATCTAAAAAAATGTGAGACTTTGAAAACCAGTGGCATAGAAACTTGGAAGTTCTCAGGCATCCTTTCGTCGACAGGTTGTGCACTGACACACCTAGACCTGAGCCTAAGGTACCTCGTCTATTTTGACAAGGGTGTGCACGGCAGTTCCCCTCAATTCTGACAGATTGTCAAACCCAATTTTGAATTATCCAGGCTCAGAACTGGGGCGATTATTTTTAACCATAACTGAAAGTATAGATTCTTGTTTTCCCTACAACATTTCTAATTTATACAAAGAGCTTTAATTGGACTAATAGATTAAAAAACAAATGAAACGTATTCCCCCTAAATGTCAATTTATTGAAAAATCTTAAGTATAGCTAGTAACTTCCTTATCAGCAACATAGCACAGTGCTCTGAACCACACATAAATGAAGCAATTCATATATCTCCTTTTTAAAAAAAGCACTTGATCTGTTTGAATCAGATATTTGAGGAAAATGGTGATTTAGAATGAAATTCAGTTTTCAGCTATATATAACTTTTGATTAGTAAGAACATTGGAAAACAGGTTCATTTAGTTACATTGAAATAATTTCTGGACAGTTTTATTTCAAGTGCTAACAGGTAAACCAACAGATTCTTACTCCCCCAGGACCTATTTTTAGTCGAAATGCAGTACAATCAGCAATTAAAGAAAGGGTAAGGATTAAAGGTATAAAGTGGTTTGTACTTTAATGAACCTATCCCCCAATTAGAACATATAGTTCAAATATAGAGCCCAGAGATATGGAACTTGGGTAAAGCCTCTTCAGCTTCATTAAAGACATTGACTTTAATTCCTTGCAGAGCTCTGTGGTTTAACTAAATCTCCATCCCAGAGCAAACTCCTCAATCCCTCACCTGCCCCACAGAGAATGTCGCCAGTGGGTTTCTTGACATTCCCAAGCGGGGCAATGCAGCTAAGAGATATAATAGTTTCAATGTATAACGTGGACTTAGCAAGACAAAGTTGCACGGCAAGCCCGCACTTTGGTGGCTAGAGAGTTGCTGTTGAATTGGCAGCACTCCAGCGTATACAAACCGGGCGAGGCTTGTGTACTGAGCGCCAACAGATGTCGGATGATGAAGGTTTGGGTCCTGGCTGCATCCTATGATTCTTGTAAACATTCAAATAAGTTGCTTACTTCCCATGTGCTTTAGTTTCTGCCACGTGGAGATCATCAAATCTGACCTGTCTACCTCTCCGAGTTGTGAAGACCAAATCAGCTCCTGCATACAGAAAGTCTACAGGAATATCAGAATTAACCTTCCTGCCCGAAAATGGTTACCACATTTTATTTTCATCTCATCGTGGCCTATGAAGATTCCCTTTAATGTCAGGATCTCAAAATAGATTATTTTCCATGTGTATTACAATAATCACGACAGATCAAGCATCACGAGCAATTTCCAGCTGTAGCGAGATGATCCAGGTTGTGGATTTTGGCTGCTTGAACTCTAATGAGGTGATAAACAACTCTCGCTAGGTGCATAGGGACGAGAGCAAATGGTGAACTGAGTTCATCTCAACCGGGGCGGGGTGGCGGTGGGCAGTGAATTGGTTGTGATTATGCCACCGGGCTCCTCTCGTGCCCGGTGAGTTCTGGCGCCTCGTGTCTTGATGAGCAGCACTCTCGCATGCTAATCCGGGTACCAGGAGCCACCTGAGGATGTTGAAATGAGGATACTGATCCACAGCTGGGGCCAGGCTCGGACGCCGCGATGCTGCGGGGCTGCCGACCACACCTGGGCCTCCTGTCCCGTCGAGTGGTGCTATCTCAATGTACGGTCCTGAATGTGCGAGTCCGCTTGGGCTGCCATAGCGCAGTGATACAGGTTGCATGGCTTACACAGGGAAACGTGTGTTCTCACACTTCTGCAGACCTCCAAGTCTAGGATCAGGTTTGCGAATATCGGAAACATTGGTAGGGGAGGGGAGTGAAGAGGGTGGATCTGGGGTCTCTATACTTCCTGATTAATTTTTCTGTCAACCTAAAACTGCACTAAAATATAGTTTATTAATTAAACAAAAAATACGTTCCAACACCTCCCTCCCAAACCTGATGAGTCCATCGCGGAATCAAGAGCACAGGTGCTTTCAAACAAGCCTTCGTATGATTCTCCCCGTGCTCGAGTTTGCAGAAGTCAGGGAGAAAGCGAAAGCGAAAGCTTTGTAACTGGACAAATGTGGGCTCAAAGCTCAGCTGTACCTCTATTTATTTATCCTCACCTGAGGACATTTCTCCATTTTTTGTTCAGGTAGAATGGGAGGGAGAGAGAGAGAGACATTGACATGAAAGGGACACATCAAGTGGCTGCCTCCCACACGACCCAACCAGGGCTGGGGACAAACTGCAACTGAGGTACATGCCCTTAGCGGGAACTGAACCCAGGTCTCTCTGGACCGCAGGCCAACGCTCTAACTGCTGAGCCAAACTGGCCAGGGCTCAGCTGTACCTCTTCACAGCTGGCTGGCCTTGGGCTGCACCTGCTTATTACCCTCTCCGAATCTGACTTATTTTCAAATCGGGGCAAAAATTGTTATACAAAGTGATGTAATGACGTAGTTTTAAACACAGATTATGCATAGTAAGCACTCAATAAATATTAAATACTAAAATTTCTACTATTGTTATTGTTTCAGTCCTGGGAAGCAAGAGAGAATCATGCTAAAATGTGAAGGGCTTTCAGAAAAAAAACAGCAATAAAAGTAATAGGCAATAAAAAATCAGGACAATATTCAAAGTAATTCTGGATGCTTCTACAACATTCCAAGGGTTATATATAGCTTTCATTTTCATTCCTTGACTTGATCCTCAAGATGACCTTGTGAAGCAGAAATTCTCCTTTTAACAAATGAGGAACAGCTTAGACATGATCAGTGACTTCTGAAGGACACAGAGCTGGGAAGTGTCAGAATCCAGAGCATCTAATTCTCATCCAGGGTGGTAGTACAGTATAGTAGTTAAGTGTTCTGGAGTCAGCCCAGGGGTTCAAATCCCAGAGGTGCTGATTAATACTGGAATAAAACTGACAAACCAGTTCACCTCGCCTAAGTCTCAATGTCTCCAATTGTTACCCAGGTATGATAATGAGTGATTCCTTTGTAATGTCTTGTAAAGACTAAATAAAGTAATTTTCACACGATCTGAGATGAGTGGCCGGCACGGGGTGAGTGGACTAACCCTGCACCCATTTGAACTCGAGTTCCTGGAGGGAAACCTGCATCTATGGGGCACAAAGAGCAGCCTAAAGTTAATCATAAAAGACGTGGGGATTTTTTGTGTATATGTTTTTTGGGGGGTTGGCAGGGGGAGGGACTAAGACTGCTACAGGTGTCGAGGAGGAGCGACCGGTTGGTTGGCGCAACTTGACAGGACATGTGAGCTTCTTCTCTATGACTGTTTGTCCTCTGAAGCTCCAGCACAGAGATGGTACAAGCAAGGCACAGTCACCCTCACCCTTCAGCCCCAAACATCAGAACTGTCAGTGACAGTGGCAACAACATGATAATTTTCCCTGGATATTTGGCAAGGCCTGAAGATCTGGATAAAGAGGTTCTGGAGATGAATTTCATCATAGCCAAGATGCCACACAAATATTTTGAAAGGAGTACACCATACTGTAAAGTGCTTGAGCACAGTATCTGACTTGATTTGTTGCCTTCTTTACATCTAGTCCAAGGATAGACACCGAGTAGGACCAAATTAAACATACTCATTGGATAAGATATAAGAAGGGGGGCTGGCCCAACAAAATGTTCCGGATATTTTGTGGATGGAAGAGGGATTGTGTGTTACTTCCCAAATTATGAAGGAAGGTTGAGTAGACCTGTCCTGGATGCAGAGATGCCTTTATCATGAGTCATCACGATAAAACATAAGGATGATGATAACGATGATAGCTCTTAGTTCTTATCTAAGATGATGAGTTCATATCATGTGCCAACAACCACTCTGAGCAGTTTACATATGTTGATTCATTTAATCTTTTCTGACAGTTAATTGAAGTAGACACTATCATTTTCTCAATTTTAGAGATGAGAAAGAGAGGTTCAGTTATTAGCCCTGGACACACAGCTAGTTACAGTTGGAACTGGAATTCCGACCCAGTCTGCTGGACCAAAATCAACACAAAAAGGTATTGTTAGAAGTCACCTGAAATAAACGACAGACTTGGGAGCTGGACAGGTATAAGTGATCATCTACTAACTAAAAGTTTTGAGAGTGGTTTCTGGAAAGAGCTGCTGAATTAGAGCTTCCTGTGAGTCCACACGGCTCCAAGCCCTTTGCATCAATCAATGTCCTGAATTCCTCACAGCAAACCAGTGAGAGATACCATTATTATTCCATTGTTACAGCTGATGTAAGTAATTCTCACCAAGTCACAAAATTAGCAAGTAGTGGAGCTAGGATTTGAACCCAGGCAATGATGGTCTCAGCATCAGTCATCTTAATTTTGAACTAAAAGGAAAGTCTGAGGCCTCAGGAGACCAAATGAGTCAATGGGGATGGGGAGAAGGGCAAGAAAGTGTCAGCTGAGACCTTCTTGGAGTCAGGGGCAAGATTTCAGCTGCTGACAAGTGTGTGTGTGTGTGTGTGTGTGTGTGTGTGTGTGGTGGTGGTGGTGGTGCAGGACTCGCACAAGGACAGGAATATTTTGCAAATGCCTAGAAAGGCTTCAACCCGAGTAAGGGCCAGTTGACTAAGCAGTTGTGAATGGGAAGTAATTGTATTTTGGTTTCCCAGAGAACTGGTCAACCTGACCTTTTTTTTTTCTTTCTCAAAAACAGCTTCCTGCACTTAACTCTTAGGGATACAGAAGTTGGCATTTTAATTTTGGTTTTCTCAAGTAGTAACCATGGTCACAAGTGGTTTCTTGGTTTGTCCTCATCTTCCCAAACATTCCTGGCCTTGATTTGCTTACGAGGTCAAATGGCATTGTCATGAATGTCCATGGGAGCTGCTGGAGGGTTGGTTCTCAAAGGAAACCTTCCCAATGGATGCTTGCCCTAACCCCCTCGCATCGCCTCCACTCCTCTCTCCAGGAGGCCTTCTGGGCCTGGCCCTCCCCTGCACCTCCGTGTGAATCGCAGCTTTTCCCAACGCCTAGCCAAGCCCCATGACAGGCTCTAGCTCGGACTGGAAAGTTTCCCGTCTGGGAGTCCCCGGCGCTCTGCCCGTTTTAGAGAAAGGCATCTGTCTCCTCGTGCTTCCTTTCCGGGGTCCTCCGAACTCAGCCTAACTTTGTGCAGCAACGCCTCAGCCCAGATGTCGGAATTCGCGTCCCCGGGCAATCCGGTGGCGCGTTCCTTGCGGAGGCTTAGGGCCACGGACCCCCGCCCGGTCCAGAGCCGGGCGCTGTGCGCAGCAAGTGGGGGGTCCCAGAGGCGCCTCGGTAACCCACCGGCAACTCTCAGAAGGGGTCCTACAGGACCCTAAGTCGCCGTCAGTCTCTTTAGGGTCTGCCTGCTCCGTCGCCAAAGCCACCACTCAGGCCCTCATCGGCGACTCGGCAGCAGGTGGCAGGGGCGGCGCCCGAGCGGGCGAGAGGAGGGGGCTTTTCGGTCTCAGGCTTGCGGAGCGGCATCCGCTTCCAGCCCGCGGGCGCCTCGGCCGCCCCCGCAGCCCTCCCGCGCGTCCCCGCCGCCCAGCACCGCGCAGCGCCCGCGGCGCCCCCCGCCGGCCTCCGCCGCACCTGCAGCCCGCTCCGCGCGCCCTGCCCGCCGCCGCCGCCGCCTCTGTCGCTCCCAGAGCAACGGACGCCCCTGGCTGCGCAGCTTGCGCGCTCCGGTGCCAGAGCCATCGACAGACGCCCCGGAGCCGGTTGACTCTCGCGTCCCGCTCCTGCAGCCTACGTCCCCAAAGATGAATGTGAGGAGGGTGGAAAGCATCTCGGCTCAGCTGGAGGAGGCGTGCTCCACAGGCGGTAGGATGCGCTCAGCATGCGAGCGGGTGCCCCGCTGCCGCCCGCCTTCCCTCGCCAGCCGAGACCCGGATCCCATCCTGGAAGGGGATGCTTGTTGCTTTCGCTGCATGAGGGACAGCCACCTAGGCGGGACTGGGAACGGGGGTGGCAGGGAGGGAATGCGGGGTAAAGGAGAGGGGGTGCACGCAAGGTCCAGGTCAAGGAAGAAGAGGTGTTGAAAGTGTGTGTGAAAGTCGCGGTGGCAGCGTCCCCTGCCATCCTGTGCCTACTTTTGCCTTCTCTGAAATTGTCCGAGGTTGTTTATGCATCTGCCAGATGACTTCAGACCGGCGTTCTGTCCTCTAACACCTGGGGATAAATGAACTGAAACAGTATCGATCCTCTCCCTCCACCTTTCCTTCATGCTCCCAAACATTTAATTAAAACTCTGTTTTCTCCCCCTGTAGTAGACCGGCGAATGCTTCCCAGGTCAGATTCTTCAAAGGGAGAGCATGTCTTGTTTTATGGCTAGTTACAGTTTAGAGTGTTCAGAGAAAATGGTCCTCAGTGACACTTGGAAATAATTTATAGGCAGTTCAGCCTTGGAAAGGTACTGGGCACGCCTGTGCCAGGTGCTGGGCCTTCAGAGTATCCTGCGTTCTGCACAAGCAGGGAAAAAACATGTTCTGAAGAGTTCGGTGAGATCCATGGTAAAATAGCGGACGCGACCCCCCCAGCCCCCCAACAAAGTGTCTTTCGTGGAATGGATTTGTTGTTAGGTGGCTTTGATGCGCGCAGTTTTTTAGAAGAGCCGTAAATAGAATGAAGGTTGTTGCAGGGAAGTGAGAGGAAGGAAGGGCTGGATGTTCCCCCGATTATGTAAGATGAGGGGCCGCACATGTGGCTACAGCTGGTCTTCATTTGCAGGATGAAAAACTTGGATGTGAAGCATGTAAAGTTGTAAGGAAAGAGGTAGTTCCGCATTCTGTCTGTCTATGTTCAGGGAGATGGAGACACTCCAACAATTTGAGTCCATCACTCTAATTTGGACATTGAAAAATGGACACTCTTCCTTTCTCCTCTTCCCTCCAGTAGTTAAGGTCACTGTAATTGGGAGCACACTATTTTATTTGAGTATGAAATTTTAAAAAGTCTTGCTCCTTTATCCTGGGGAAAAAAATATGACCAGCATCTTTAAAGCCCCAAATTTGTCTTGTACTGATGTTTAGTTCTGGTTTTATTTATGGCAAGAGCTCCCACTCGTTGCAAACCAAGTATGTCTAGGATATATCTTAGGGGGAACACTGATCATCTATGAGAGATTGGTTTTCCCAGAATGGCATAGGTGTAGAGGGCTGAGTAGTTGTTTAGTTCACAGGCTCTCTGTCTTTGCAGTTCCTTTGACTAAGAATGGGGAAAAGAGCTAGATGTCCTATTAGGAACTGCACTCGTGCACAAAGCGAAGATTGGAAACTCAGAGGCAGATGAGGTGGTAGGAACATAAGTCTGGGGTACTGGGTGGCTTGGGTTGTTCAGCTCCTTGGTGATAACAGCTTTTCGGAAGGGCCCAGTCCTCAAGTGGCCAGATGGAGATTGAATCAGCATGTCCAGCCTATTCATGGGGTCACAGGTGGCCGTCATCTCTATTTGTTAGACAAAATGAGAAAAAGAAATCACATCTGGCAAATACGATACATTAAAAAAAAAAAACTTTTAGTACATCTCTAGAATCAGTATGTGTTCATTGTTCTCTTGGAGAATGGCAAGATGTCAATTTGTATCTTGGCCAAGGTGAGACCAAAGGTGAAGAGTTTTATGGTGTGAATTGATTTGACGCCTGTTTCTTTAATTGTAATCACATGTTTTTAGAATTCTTTGTCATAGTAGAAGAATAAAGAAAAAACAGCTCAGAAGATCTTTTTTACTTTTATATTACTATTTCAAGGTTAACTAATATTAGAGAATGATCCCCAAATAGGTAGTTTATATTACTTTCACCAAACATATACCTCAGTACTTTGGTTATTGGTGCTTAGAGATGGGGTGGTCTTTACTAAACATGGGGACAAGAAAACATTGCCATTTTTAAAGGGCTGTACTCTATTTTCAGTTCTCGTTTTAAAACAATCGCTCTTAATCTCATTTCCTTTCAAATAAGTGGAACATTTGCAAAACTTCCAACATAACCAAAATGGTTTTCCTTTAAATATATACCTCTTTGATGGAGTTTTATAAAGTGATTTAATTGGAATTGAAAAAGAATTTAACTAGAGCATCAGACTGAGAGGAATGTATGAAAATGAGACAGAAATCAGGGATTGGAGATGAAGATGTGAGTGTGTGTGTGCGCACGCAGGTGCCCTTGCATATATGCGTATTTTATGACCTGACTCTGTGAAAAATGGTTTGCTGAAAGACAAAAGAGAAAACCTAAAGAAAAGGGATAAATGGAGGAAAGATGGGAGCAGGGCTGAGTTACATCGCTAAAACTTTATAATAATAGAGCTTTAAAAAGTGCTCTCTTTCAACAGGTAGAGCATTCAGTATGCTAACCGATCAGCACCACTTCTTAGTCTCTGTGGTTGCTACAGAGTACGGAAGACGGGCACCTTGTAAATAAGCACATACAAGTAGAGAAGGTTTCCTACCAATTATAGTGCTGGAATCTACCCGGCCTGGCATCAGCTTCCAAATCGAACCAAAAGCCTGCCCAGAATATATTTTTCATGTCCTTGTCTACTCCCATTATTTCGCTCCCCTGCTATAGACTCAAACATAGTCCTGCTACCAGTGGAGAGACAGAGGGAGGTGATAATTCAACAGGAGAATCAGAAATAAGGTCAGAGGAAAAAACCTACAAAATTAGTCATTGGTGTCCTTGATTTGTGCCATCTAACTTAGGGATGGCAGATGTGATGTGATGTAATCTACAAGTAAGAGTGGGGAGGGGACTGTGTGTTTCAGTAGTTGTGGGGGGAGGTCAGTGAGAGGATGTGACTTCAGGTACACCGTGCAGCCAGATCTGGGCAACGGGGTGCTCCTCACCCCCTCCTCTGTCACTGGAATGTGTGTCCCACCCAACATTCCCGCAGCCAGAACCATTTTAAGGACACAGTCTTGAGAGAGCAATAGGTGTGGAGACCATGTGGATGGTCTACATGACTGAGCCCAGGGAAGATTCTGGTGGGTGGGGGCAGAGATCTACTTGTCTGTGGCCACCCAAGAAAGCCTCCGAAGTAAGTTTTCCTGCTTCCTAAACCTGCCACCTACCAGTCTGGAGAGTGGGGCGGACCTGCCTGTTTTCTCAGTTTCTCCTTGCCCTGCGTGTCCCTGGACCAGTTTCAGATTTTATCCTGAGAAGCTCCTGAGTTTGGAAAGCAACAATAGAGTGAAAAAGCTCTTCAGTTTTGAGTTGCTGTTTGATGGATGTGTCATGGCTCTGGCTTAAGTCTTGTGTTTATCAAGGATAAGACTAGCTGAGATGACTGATTCCACCCGGGTAATAGTGAAAAGCGTATGTACTCTAAACTTTAGCTTGTCACTGCACAAGGCATTATCCTGTTTCTCTCTGTCATTAAATGTCAGAAGGTCCTAAACAAATGATAGGACAAAGTACTAAAATTCAACAACTCTCCTCCCCTTGCTGTATCCTCCCCGCCCCCGACACCCCGGCCAATGCTAATGTCGAGTTTCATAAAACAAGGATATGGGTGATTTTGAAATTAATGAGCCATGCAATATTAAGTATATGCAAGATTTCTGTGGAACCGTGGACCAGAGAGGGGTTGAATCTTCTGAAGATATATTTCTGGGCCTAAAGTATGTGGTCTTTCTTGTCTTTTTTGTCCTTTCATTTGCCTTCCTTGTCCCCACTGGTTTTCTGGAACATGTAGATAATATTGGTTTTCAATATTTCATAGCAGAGTGTGCTTGTTTACTCAATAGCCTCTCTTCTTAGGGACTATTTCAAGCAGATTAAAGTGTGTGTGTGTGTGGGGGGGAAGGGGTGTATGGAAGCAGAAAGAATGAATATTTAATTTGTTCAATAGGTTTTTGCCATCCTTAAAAATGGTTTAAGGTTATATAACTACACCTGTCACTATGTGTTTGTTCCCGACAAGTGTGTAGGGCTTTGAGTCACCTACTTCTTTTTTAAAACTTTTTATCTGGTTAACCGTCCTAATGGTCTTTCCTCAATTCACATGGCCCTGACCTCACCGAATGCTTCGAGCTGTTTACCAACACTCCTTCGCAGACTGAACTCTCAGAGCTGAGCTGATGGGCTTTGCTCACTACTCTACCCCGGCGCCTAGGTCAAGTCTGACATGGAACATTTGCTCACCAGCAGATATATGTTGAATGAGAGAAGGCTCCTCCCTTGTATTCTGTGTCCCTGGATTGTTCTCTTTCTTCCTACTCATCTCAGGCTGTTTTGTGACCTTTATTTCTTCTTTGGTCCATTTTGTACAACTTTTCACTAAGTTCTGTCCTATTTTTCTTCTCTCTCATCAGGCTGTAGTTTTGGTGCGTGTTACCTTGATGCAGGGGTCTCTTGAGTACAGAGCTCTGGCCCAGTCCCTTTCCAGATGACCAGATGGACAGCTTCATGCCCCGCAGGCCAGACCCATCAGCACCTCAGACTCAGGATGTCAGGAAAGACATATCCTCTCTTTTAAGAATACTTCATTGTCCAAATTGTCCTATTGGTGGCATTTTTTTCTTCTTGAGGCACGCAGTTCAAACATAAAGCAAAATCGTTTCCTTCTCTGTGGTACTTCCCGCCTTGATGGTTTCCGCCCCTGGCGTGGACGCAGTCGCCATGCCTTAGGATTCCCTTCGAGCGGCCGTGCAGGCTGCTTCTCCAGCTCCCGCCGTATGACCCGCGGGTATGCCTGTCACTTCCCAGCCATCATGCACGTCCTCCTATTTGCAGGAAGTGCCGCTCCTCACTCGCAGTCACATTAATTCACTAAAACCTGGTTTGGGTCAGATCGTTCCCCTGTACACATGTTTTAATACCTTCTTATTACTTATAGAACTAAAAATACTACTTTCTTCGTGTGATAGCCGAGACTCCCACGGGATGACGAAAGTCCTCCGTCTCAACATTACCTCCCCTGCCTCTTTGAGGGCTATGCTTTGACCTGCTAACCTAGACTGTTCCCTAGTCCCCAAACATATCTCATGCCTACTGTTTAGAATGAACTTGCCGCCCCAAAGTTACTCACTGAACATTGTTGACTGTTCAATATCAAACACACCCTTCAAGACTCATCTCAAATGCAAAGTCTTTTTCACGCAGCCTTCCTGATTTTTCCCTGCCTCCTCCCTAAGGAATTACACTCTGAATTTTCGTAGGTCATTTTCCTTTTATTTTGACCTATACCTGAATGGCAAGGTAGAGGAAACTATGTACACTTGTTTCATTTGCATTTTTATGTTGTAACTCCATAATGGCAAGTACCATGCATGAATTACTCATTATTGCACCCCTCCTGATGACTCATTATTGCACCCCTCCTAATGACTGGCACAATGCTTCACAAATTAGTGTAAGTGCTTAAAACATAGTTAATTGAATGTAAACCACATTGCCCAGTGGTAGACCTACCAAAGATCCCAAATTACAATTCATATTTGATTGCTTGTTAAATCATGTACCGGAAGTGATATTCTCTTTTAGTTTCATCTTTTCCATTCAGTGGCCCAGGTTGGTGAGTCAAGTAATTTGCCACCAAGACAGTGCTCTCTGAACTGTGCATGTTCGTACATCCATAATGCTCAGCTATGAGAATCTACATTGTTTCTAAGCAGAGTTGACAAGTGCCCAGTGTTTTCTGTGTACTTAGAGCAATAGTAGGTTGTCTTTGATCATTACTATGACTCTCCCTCATCCTAAATACATTCCAGACCTATTACCTCCAGGATGAATATTCCCACGGGCCCCCAGTGAGTGATTACCACCTCTCCTGGTTTCCTTCCAAATATAAGAGTGGGTAGATTACTTACCTACTACGTCTGCGTTGTGATGGTGATTGTTCATACTAGTCTGAGTTTACGTTAGAGAATGTCCCTTCCTAGCAGTTCTCAACCCAGAGCCTCAATGACCACACCACCTAATCTCCCATCATTATTACATCTTCATCGTTACCCCCATCTGAATCCTTTTGTGATAGCAGTGGCTTTGGAAAGGAATGGAAACTTTAAAAATCTGGGACGACACTCAGTGTATACACTTTCGTTTTGTTCGGTTCATTTTCTCTCGTGTCAGACTTCACAGACAGAACTGGGCTGAGCTGGGTAGGCATTAGGAGGGTAGCGGTGAGACGAGGTTCAGCCCTGCCCCTGTCCCCACTGTGGCCAGTCTCTTCACTGTATGCTGCTCTCCATGCACACATAGGCACGGGTATTAGAAAGTCTGACGAAGGGGAGACTCAGTGTTTAAACATATGAGTTTTCTGTACACTCTAACAATCGAAGGAGTAATTTGAACAGGAATATAAATATAGAATTTGCTGTATTGAGTAGGTGGCCATCATGCCCATCTTAAGGGCTGTTTTTTCTTCCCAAACGAACACAGTTAGAGTGGTTAAAGGGCTCTCCC
Organism: Molossus molossus; assembly: GCF_014108415.1. Lineage (NCBI taxonomy): Eukaryota > Metazoa > Chordata > Mammalia > Chiroptera > Molossidae > Molossus > Molossus molossus. Next base: position 14,544,475 of record NW_023425344.1, on the reverse strand, counting down.
ACCGGAAATAAGGGAAATAAGTCGTCACTTTCAATACCCTGTGGATATATTACTGACCTTTCAGGAAGTTCTCTTCCCTACATAGTCTACCCCAATTGTTTATTTAGGTAAAAATGAGTAGTCGACCCATTTCACAACAATATGACTTTTTGGTTACCTGAAGTTTGGATCGGCTTAGGGAAATGTGTCCCATCCCCCACCCCCTGTGTATTCGGGCAGCATCTGCTCATGAATAGTAAATAAAAAGTCTTTGGAGAATTAGAACTGACATTTTTTATAGGTCTTTAAAAAGGTTTTGGAGGAAAAATAGACTTTCATCTCCAGCTGTCAACACTTCTTAATATTTTAAAGGATCTTTTGGGTGAAGCAGTTTATTTATGAAATGACATTATCTGCAACCCAAATGGAAACAAAAATCAGATTTGACTGGTATGTAACTACTACAATCTAATGACTATGCATGTTACCTTTCTCTCTCTCATCTTCACTGTAATATCATCTGCACATCGGGCACATGCTAAGGTGTCCCCCAGAAAATCTCCAAATATTTTTTTTGTTTGTTTTCAAGAGAAGACATGACTTCCAAATATCTTCATGAATTTCATAATAAAATTGGGCAAAAATAGCACATGTAACTGTTAAAACAATCTGCATCTCAGAATGGATATTCTCCCAGGGGATTTATTTTGGGTTGTAACTTTGGGTCCTTGAATGAATTTTCATTAGACTAGCATGAGAAAGTACTTATAAAAAATGGGCCTTGCCCATACCTTTCAGCCATATTTTGTGTTGGTAAGTGCTCCAGAGATGTGTTGAATGAATTTTCAAATAAATTTTATATGAAATTTTTATATTTTATACTATGGGGTGGAGATATACTCTCGTGGTCCTACCCATTCTATCACTGTGCAAATTTATTGATACTCAAATGGTTGTCTTGTTGTGTCTGCAGAGAATATGAAAAAAGAAAACAAAAAGGCAAAACAACCAAACGATAATATAGAAATAACAAACAGACATTTCAAAGATAGATCTGTCAAACCCACTTGTGAGGACGAGTTTAGTTTAGAGTGATTTGATTTAATTTTGAAGTTGAGAACCTAGAAAACAGCCACTGAGTACTATGTTGCTGTTCCTCTTTCTTCTATAAGATGGTGGGCACCGTCCCCTTGTTTACAGAGAAACCGCTTGGCGTCAGCTTGAGTGAGCTGTGGAGACTCCCTTCAGGGAGTTTCCTGTTTATTCAGTAGACGTTTGCTGAGAATGCACCAGCTAAGAAAGTCCTCACTTCAGTCAATAGGTTTTTGGCAACTGTGACTTCAAGCCACACGACATATGACGAAACCAGTTTACCACAGGCTAACTGACATAAGCAAGAGTTCAGTTCCTATGGACTACCTCTGGTCACAAAAACATCACCAAACTTCTACATAAGGACCCAAAACACTTCTAATATTAGACATCGAAATAAATGTGAGCTATACATCCATGTCAGAAAGATGAATAAAAGCCAGTCGGATGAAGATGTCCAGCCTGCTGATTCCAGTTCAGGGTCACAGGTGGCCAGAGTCTACCTGGCAGTTCAGGGCACAAGGCGAGACCCCAGCGTGGATAAGATGTCCCTCCATCACAGGGCCACTCACACAAACCATGCTCATGCAGACGAACAGTTCAGATGGCCAGCTCACCTCATCTGCACACCTGTATGATGAGGAAGAAACTGGAAGACCTAGAGAAAACCCACATGGACATGAGGGGACCATGCAGACTCCACAGACAATGGCCCTGAAAGGGAATCCATTTCTTTTCTCATCAATGTTGTAACAAAATAGCGTTAAACAAAATGAGATTATTAAAGAACTTGCTGTATTTATATAATGTAGGGGAGAAAAGCAAAAACTCAATAAGTATATTTTGAAATACTCACTGCCCTACAGAGGTGAGGATAAAGCGAGATGGATGTTCAAAGGCAAAATTACTTCTAGAATCATTCTTTCCCAAGTGGATGCAATGATACTGAGCTTGACCTTTCTGTCTTTGGGGTCTCACAGAATAAACCTATCAAAAGAACTGGGCTTGACCTTCCGTATTTGTTCTCCCTGCCTTCTCTCAGTTTTTCCATCTGTTATGTGGGTTTATTTATCCGTCAACCACTTAGAGACCCTGTGACAGTATCTAAAGCCATTTTAAAGATTTTTAAAATACATGATTCTGGCCCGGCTGGTGTGGCTCCGTGGTGAAGTGTCGACCCATGCACCAAGAGGGCCCCAGTTCGATTCCCAGTCAGGACACATGCCTGGGTTGTGAGCCAAATCTCCAGTGGGAGCGTGCAGGAGGTGGCCAGTCGATGTTCTCTCTCATCAATGTCTCTGTCTCTCTCTCTCTCCCCCTCCCTTCCTCTCTCTCTAAAATCAATAAAGAAAAAAATATGATTCTGGCAGTCTATGAAGATGTGCACTTTTTTCATAAAACAAATACGATTTTCAAGCTTGGAGAGCACAAGATGAGTAATAACTATTATTTAAATACTGTACAGTCATAGAGGAATCGAAAATGCCCAGTTCTCTTAATGTCAGTCGGAAAAGAAAAAAAAGGTATTCCAGTAAAGGCAGAGGCGTTTCAATTAGTTTAGGGCTTTAAAAATGAAATCGCGTATCACTAATTTTTTCTTTTAATTTTGTAGAATCAATCATGCGTCCTAGGAATCTTACTCTACCTGATCTAACATTGTGAGCACTTGTGAAAATCAGATTCTGCTAAAGCTTTCTCACCTCTTTTCTAAGAATTCTGCAGTCGCTTTCCACAACATCTGTTTGCCCCAACTCCCTTTAATTTGAGGCTGAACCTCTTCCTCCCGGGATGCACAGTATTGTCGCAATCTCTGCTCCTTTCCCTTTCCTCTCGTGGTCTGGTTTCATCCGTTTCCTGCTGAAGTCGTGAGCTCTGAGAGTTGGCAGGGGCCCTGAGCACAGGTGCATTGATCTGAAGGCTGGGGGAGGGGAATCGTGGGCGGCAAGTTTGGAATCAGGGAGAGTTTGGAATCAGGAATCGAGAAACACGGGAGAAAGGAAGGTGACTACTACAAAAGACAGCACTGTGTGGGGACATTGACCCAGGGCATTTTCCTGCCACAAGTTTATAGAATAAACACAGTATCTGATGGAGACATTATAAGATCGTTTTTGAAGAGGCAACACATCTAAGCAGCAAAGCTGGAAGGTAATAAATACCAGTTATTCTGAAGTGATTTAAGTACCAGATTTGCAGCTAAACTCTAGAAACCCTCAGAGTTAAAATAATTTGTGGATGTATATTCCAAATGAAAGTTAGTCATTAAAAATACTTTCAGAATTATTGTTCATCTCATAATAAATACTGACAATGCAAAATCTACAAACACTACACTGGGAAGATTGAACTGTGAAATAATTGGTTAGAAACATTGTAATTTAAAACAGTTACATTTACCCTTGGATCTCTAAGCAAGAGACTGTAGCTTTTCATAGATATCATTAGAGTAGAATATGTATCTCAAGCAGTGACAATTATAACTTCAGTTTTAACGTAATGTGGGTTCTGGTAGTTTTAGAAAGTTATGAGGATGTTATTCAATACTCATCTATTTAAATCACATGTATCAATTACCTGCTATAGAGAGATACTGCTTGTAATTATTTTAGAATATAAAAAGGCATGTTCGTTGTTTAGGGTACAGGATTGTGGTTTTAAATCCTATTTTCCTTCTCCAGCCCAGAATTCTATTTGATGTGAATTATGTGTTGATTGAGGGGAGCATGTTGGCATACCTCACTTTCAAAGGCAGCTGCTAAATACCTTCGTTGGATCCTGGTGTCTGTTCTTGACGGAGGAACTGAGCAGCTGCTGGTGGGACCTGGATGTACAACCAGGGAAACATGTGGGAATGGGAGAAGGAATCGGAGAGGAGGGTGTTACCGAGACTCCTGCCTGGCCCAGGATGGTCCGTGCCTGTCAAGTATTGGGGAATAAAAGAGTTTCAAAAGCCAGAGCTGGTTCACAGAGTGAACTGCTACAGAACATTAATGGGTGAAGAATCGAGCCTTGGATCAGACTCTGGGGTCAGATTCAGGGTTCAGATGCTACTACTGTGTCTACTACAATGTGACCTTGGGAGGCCACATGTCCTCCCTGTAGCTTGGATTCTTTATGAATGGCCTATGCCGGCAACGTTCTTGCCCATTGGCTTGCTTCCTCCTTTACTCGGGTCTCTATTACACACTCCGTCTCTGATGCCTTCACTGACGGACACTCCACTCGTGTCTCCGGTCCCTTCTCCTGCTTTGCTGTCCTGATCGGTTTTATACACTCCCTCAAAGAAAAAATATTTATATAGACCATACTACTATCCTATAATATTTATATATGCCAGAATACTATTCACTTATATACTCTGTGTTATTGATACACACACACACACACACACACACACACACATATCCATATATCTATCTATATATAGATAGATAGATAGATCTTTCTGTTGTGTTTATTTGTTTACTTTTACTATCCTCTTAAAGTTCACTCACTGTGTGCTGAATGGAGAATCAACGAAGGGGCCCAGTGCTATGGACTGCATTAAGGATGAACTGCACTCGTATATGAAGTACTCAGCACTGTGACTACAGGTTAATGTAGTGATTAATGTAAACTATGGTCATTCCTTATTTTTTGTTTGGCCTGAGAAAGTCTGTTAATCCTGAGGATGGGGAGTCAGGAGGGGCTGAGGATGGGAGCCTGAGGGGGGGAGGGGGGACACTCGCCCTCTGGAAGGGGTACATCTCGCCCTCTAGCATGGAAGGAAGAGGAGCTGCCCGGGGTGACCCCCTGGGGAGGACCCGAGGAGGAGCTGGGCTTTGAACCACCAGTGTATTTAGAAAGCTTGTGAGGAGACACTTAGGAGTGGCATGCAGGACTTTGGGGGATAGCAGTTTGACGCAAGTAAAGGGTTATCTAAGAATTATTGAAGCTGAGAGACAAGACTGAGCAGAGCCTACAAAATGTGGATTTTATCCAGAAGGCAAGAATTCAAGATTTCTGAGAGAGATGATGGCGTAATCACGGAGACCCGGTAGGGGACCGCCTCGTGCTGCTGCAGAGGGAGGATGGGGAGGGTGGGTGTCCGGGTGCCGAGGCCGTGGGAAGGCGCTTCAGCTGCCCAGACCCCTTGGGATTGGCCGGCCCTGGAGGGGTGTCCGTGGGGAGAAAGCAACTCCGTGCAGTCTGTGCATTCGGGTGCTTTGCACTGATTGACGGGGGTGGAGCTGAGCGGGAGAACACGGAGGAGCAGAGCCAGGTCTGCGCTGCTCCGCCGACTTCGGTGACCGAGTAAAGGCCTCTGCTCCTGGTGACAGGAAGTTACTGTCCAGAATACAGAAGAAGAACGTTGTGTGTCCGTGTGTCTATGTGCAGAGTCAAAAGAATTGGATTCAACATTGTTTCGTGTCCTAGGGGGTACTCTGGTAAGAGGGACTAGTTACTTATGGTAAGTGCATTGAGGCAGAAAGGGGCTAAGCCACGTCCCGTAGTTCACAGCTAGTGAGTGGGGGTGGGGATGTTCATCAAGGCCTCAGCCAGTCACTCACAGCCTGGGCTGGGTCCTCTCCTCCACCCCCGCCTGTGCAGGGCGGGGCTGGGGAGCCCAAAAGCAGCCTTCGCTGGCTGATCTGGTTCTAGGAGTGGGGGCGCACTCAGCAGAGACCGTGCTTGTTTCCAGTTCGGGGGTAAATGGGGTTCAAGGGCAAATGACCTGGATTTCTGGATCACATCCAAAGTAAATAAACGCCCAAAGCCAGCGCCCACCCAAGGGACCCTGCATGGGAGGAGGGGCCTCGACACCCAGCTCTGTGGGCTCAGAAAAAGAACCAGGAATACCTGACAGGTTTGAACGACAGAAAAAGGCACCTGCAGGGCCTCCCTGAGCCTGAGCTGAAGGGCTGTCGGGGTGACTAATGTGGACAAGACTGTGGGGCAGGTGGGGCATTGAAAGCGGACCACACAGGGACGCTTTGGAAAGATGTATGTTGTCACGTGCAAAGACATGATTTTGACTCAGAGAACATGGCACTTTCGGAGCTGCCCTTTCTCCCTTCCTCCACTGCCCACCCTGCCTCTGCTTCTCCAGCCCTCCCCGGGGACACCGGGCACAGGCAGCCCTGCCGAAACTCACTGAGAGGAGATAGCATTACTGCAAGCCGCGGGCTCCAGCTAGCCTCCATCCTGCCGGAGTAAGTCATGAACCCTCTAACACTGTTTCTTAATGAATGCAGTTCTAATTAATCGTTTGGTATCTGCCAACGCGGAGTAAAGGGACTGTGCACGCTTGCAGGACCCACAGGGGCACGCAGATATTTGTTGATAACGAGACGCCTTTCAATGACCTGATGAAAAAGCAGTCAGACGTTGTCATGACTAACTACTAGGCAAGCCTCGCAGTCCTGTCATCAGGAAATGCAATGAGCAAGCACTTAGGGAGCTCACGGAAATCCTCTCTCTCACTCTCTGGATCTCAGGACACAAGTCACTCAACTTCTCTTCAATCAACTCATTTATTTAGCACATTTTATAAATCAAACATCGTGCTGGGTGCTTGGGGGATGCCAATACCTTCTCTGTCTTTGCAGACAGCTAGCAAGAAAGAAATACCTCCAGAATGCAAAAGCAGCATGCTGAGAATTTCAGAACAGTGAGTACAGGATGCTAGAGGAACATATGGGGAAAAGTTAATATGACTTGGGGGTTAGAAAATAATCCCTAAAGGAAGTAGAAATTAAGGTAACACCTGATTGACACTGAGAGATTGACAGGAACAGAGTAGGGAACACACTGGAAGAACTGAAGAAAGTCTGAGAGAGAGAGAGAGAGCGAGCGAGAGAGAGAAAAGACAACGCTAAAGAGTTAGACACCATGACAGATGGTTGAGCATTTGAGTTTCATTATTATTAAGGATTTAGACTTTATCTCAAGGTCAATGAGAAGTGATAGCAGGTTTGAAGCAGGGCAATGCACTAACCAAATACCCATGTCTCGTCTTCTGGCCGTGGTCCTCTGCACGGAGAAAAACATCATAAGGTAGTTATCTCTGTGACTGGAAAACTGTTGATCATGTCCTTGTCAGATCTATAACTCTTTTCTTGTCTTTTTTTTTTTTCTTTTTTCTGTTTACCTTTTCTCTCCTGCTTTGCCTAGCCTCAGAAATCTGACTGGTCTGTTATGTAGATGTCATTGCCAGCCGTTTAGGGTCTAGGTCAGCCGTCCCCAGTGTGTTTGGGTCTTGTACCTCTGTCTGCAAAAAAATTTTTATCATGTACTTCCACTTTCATAGATTTCATCATAAATTCTACACATGTGCTGATGGAAGTGTGTACCCTAATTATTAGTAAAGCATAACTTTTTTCTTTTCTTAGATAATAATAAACATATAGAAATATCAAACCCCAAAGATGTGATCCCAAAGAGCTCTTGCGAATGCATTTGCATTTATCCTTGACTATTGTAAAGAGAATAGTCTACTATACTAGACTTCATAGCCTAGAGCAAAGTTGTGTCAAAGAACTATGAACAATGCAATTTCATTAATCAGTTGATTTTCACATATGTCTATGTGGTCACTTAGACAAATATTGAGTGTTACAGAGGCAACATTACCTTACAGTGCTATTATCAGCTATTTCTTCTTTCTAAAGGCTTCAGGCCAGGGCCGCTGTCCCCATCCCCATCCTTAATTTCTGCATTGTTCAGAATCTGCTTTGTGCTGATTTGTTTCAGGCATACTCTCTCTGCTTTCTGAGTTTTTTACTGTTTCGTGTGTGATGGATATGCCAATTCCAGAGAGGCTGCAATCTCTCTGTCTATAAGCATCCGAAGATTTCATGAGACCGGTATGAGCTGGTGCCCAGTAAATTAAAATTGGTGTAATGTAGGTTACTGCCACTAACATATGGACATTTTCCGACTCCACCACAGAGAGTGCATCTGTTACATCTATTGCACAAATCCATGCAGGGAGGGTCTGACACCTGCTGATTTGTAGGGGACCGGAGCCAACATAATCTACCCAACGACAATGGGTAATCTCTAGTGGAAAATTCCCACAGGCCTTCACAGAAAGAGATAGTTTTTATCAAAAAAGCCTGAGCCTTAAGCTTTTAAAGATCCCATGTCATGTGCATGTTTGTGTGCCTAGCGCTGGTGCTGGTGGGGTTGCAGAGAAGTGAAGAGTGAAATCTAGTTGGAGGTGACGTGCTAGCAATGACTCAGAAACCCCCACAGCAGTAATGTGTTAACACTGATATCATGATGGCCGTTCTGATGATTTAAATAAACATCTTCAAATCATGCCTCGGGCTTACTGATTGCAGTCTGATCCTCTGGAATTTAGACTCCATGCGTGCAGATACTGCTGTTTCGTTCTCTGTATGTCCCACATGCCTTGAACAGGACCTGCCAGTACTAGGCTCTCAAATGTTTGTTGAATGAATAAACCATCACAAAAACCTAACTCCTGTTTGCTGTGTGTTCACTGGGCGAGAGGTGCAGGTGGACAAGTAACTCTCAGACCACCAGAGTGCTAAACTAGAGGGGCGTGCAGAGTCCCGTTGGGGGCAAAGGGGCGATGTTACCTTCCTGGGGAAGTTGAGGACACCTTGCAGAAGAAAATGGCGTTGCAAATAGGTCTTGGAATGGGCTGGGGTGTATTCAGTGGAGGAGGGAGGAAGGGCTCCCTAGGTGAAAAGGACAGCCCATGCTGAAGCTCAGATTTGTGTGAGTATTCAAGCCACGGTGAGAAAGTCCACGGCCTATCTGTTGGCGGGGGGCCGGGGGCGGGGATGTATTCAAAAGTGAGGCTGGAAGGGTAGATGGTGATAGATCATTTCCGACCCTTGCATTTATGGCTGAGGATTTTGAATTAAAATCTGCAAACACGGGGAGCTGTTGAAGGGTGTTAATCAAGGCATGACAGCAGTTGTGATTTAGAAAGACACGACGAAGGCGGCTTTGTAGCAGTCACGGACACTAGTTGGAAAAGGAATGTGGACCATGTAGGTGGGGGGATGAATGAAAGCTGTGTGGCGGGCAGATGGGGTGGTAGGTTTGAGAGCTGTAGCAGGTAAATTCAATACTTTATGAAGCATTGGAGTGAGGGTAAGGAAAGCAGGAGTTGAGAAGATGTCCATGTGTTTAGTTGTAACCTTCAGTGGGAATTGTTGACGATATAGACGCTTCGGGACTTACTGAGGCCGAGATCCTTTTATAGAACGTAGGAGGAAGCCAGCTTGCAGTTGATGAAATGTAGCTGGATCTCAGAAGGGGCTACAGATGCAGACTTAGGAGCCAATGGATTGCAGGTGAATTGCGAGGACAGAGGAAACCACTTAGGGAGAGGACAGAGCTCAGGATGGAATACTAGGAGGGAGATTAAAATAAAGTGGCTGCACCAGGGACGGGACACGAGCAAAGGAGTCAGAGATGAATCATGAAAGGAAGTAGAAGAAATGACAGCCAAGAGTAGTGTGGTGGATGCCAGGGAAGGAAGCTTTTCTAGTGCTTGGTCAATTATCTTAAGTGCTTTGCATGGTAAAGTAAAATGAGAACTGAAAGGATTTCACAGTTAGGAGCTTGAAGCAGTTTCCATGGGACGGAGCCAGACTGCAGTGCCTCGGGTGGGAGAGAGGACGTGAAGGAGCTCACACCTGGGCAACTCTCCTGAGAAGTGCAGCTGTGAAGGGAAGGGGTCGATGGAGCAGTCGCTGGAGGAGCGAGTGCAGGCAGATTCATGTTATTGACCAGGGGCTTGGGCGGGTCTGTAGGCATTGACCTTGGTCGGGCAGTGGCTGGGCAGTGGAGAGCAGCGGGCTAGACACACGACAGGAAGACGCGTCCCCTATGCTATCGCTATGCGCCTGCAGAGCCCTCACCACGCTGCAAGGCGATGCTCTCTCTACGTTTGGACTACTTATAAAAATACAGAAAATTGTGCAGAATCATAACCACCTGAGGATTTCTTACCCAACTGATAGTAATGTTACAGAGTATTTGCTACCAGCTTGCTTTACACAAAAGCAATAAAATGTTAACAATAAACTTGACCTGCATTCCACGGTCCCCTTCTCACCCCTTCCCCTGCATGACGTTGACTGCCATGGATTTGGTGTGTATCCTCCCAACGCACTCCAGGACCCTTTTGTCGCACGTGTGGATACGCATGAGCAGTGTGCCATGTGCTTCGTGCATGCCTGAGTTCTGCTGCGCTGCTACGACCTAATACCACAGTCTGGGCAGCTCATGAGCAATAGGGACCTGTGGCTCAGCGCCTGGATATTTAGTGACTAAATGAATAAGTGAGTAGATATGGGTGGGGCTGGGGAAGGACAATTGGGCATCGAGGTTCCTCTTTAGAGGTTTGGGGGGGACTTCATGCTCGACAGGTTCTATTCTCTGTGAAGAAGAAGGAAATGCAATTTTCTGAGAAGATGGTGGGGATAAGGTTTTAAGAAGCGTGGTATAGATTTATAACCTTCAGCTTAATTGGGGTGAGATATCCCAAATAGTTACTATTTCTGCAAGACCTATACAATTAGGCTTACTTCGTTTTGGGTTTATAATTGATCGTAACTAAAAGACACCAATCAGCTTCTGAAATATTGATTTGTTTGCTCAAATTCTTTCTCCCTAATGTATATATTTCTTTAACACTGGTTGTGTGTGTGTGTGTGTGGGGGGGTGGCTTGTTCTTTGATTACAGAGTATTTTGGGATTAAATTAGTGTTAAGGTTTCTGGAAAGTCTTCATCTGCTCGTCACTTGCACTCTTATTAAGAATATCTTTATGCTGGCTGTGATGAATTGGGCTGTTTTATGTAGTTTAATCTATTTTGCATGTTAATAATCCACGCTGGCTCATATGCAAGACTGCTGGTAAGTGTCATGTCTGTATGTGAGTACAGTGAAGATGCAGCATCTCCGGAGCTGTCCCAGAGCTGGGTCTCCGAGGCCAGCCTGCCTGTGTCGTTACTCCTGGATCTGAACCAGAGGTTTTTCCCTCTAGGCGCAAAGGGAGAACTTCAATACAGTGCAACTAAAATATATTGGATGTCTGCTCTGGACTAGGCATTCTTCCAGATGCTGAGCGACAAGTAGAAAAATGATCCAAAACTGAAGATCTTATTCTTACTGTTCATTAGACTTGCAACCTACCCTGGAGAAGGCTTGCTGTTTATTTTGCCTGAGGAGGTGTTTGGTCCCCTGTTAGAGTATACATGTATAACTGAGTTAGACCCTTCCCTCCACATCCTGTGAGTAAGTAGAATGATCGCATCCTACAGTTGCAGGGATTGAAACTCAGAAAGGTTAAGCAACCTGCTCCAGGTCACGCAGCAAGGGTCAGAGATGACCGATGTAAGTTGATGTCCATCTGACTCCAAAGCCTTTGTTCTTTCTACTCTTGACAACTATTTTCCAAGTTTATATAGAAGACTAATATGTTTGCTATCTCAGTTAGAAACAGGGTTCTATGAGTTGAATATTAAAGTTGAAAATAAAAAAGTAAATTCTCTAGCTGTCCAACTCTAAACACACTATCCTGAAATAGCGCTGGGATGTCCTGGCTCCCAGCTGGGTGTGGGGTTGCTGAGGCCTGGGCTTGGGACGCAGCTCGTTTCTGCGTTTCCTCCCTTTCTAGTTCCTGGCCCCCCTCTCCTCTGTTTTGGTGGCTCTACACAGTCCTTGCTCTTTGAGAGTTACTGACTGTTGCTCCTTTTCCCGAGAGTTTTAGGAGGTGAGGTGGAGGGGCCCTCTAGTAGATCGATTACTTTGTAGTACATAAAATAATCTGCTCCCCAAAGCGTTCATGTTTTAATCCCCGGAACCGGTGGTGGCTGTTTCTTTATGTGACTGTTGCTTTATACGGTGATGGGGATTTTGCAGACGTGTTTAAATGAAGGATCTTCATGTGAGGAGATTGTCCTGGAATAGACGGGCCGAATCTTGTCACTAGAGATATGCAGTGGTGGGTCGGCAAAGGTGGTGCCCTTCCCTGGCCGGGCAGGGGGATGTCGCTGGAGCAGAACGGTCAGAGATGCAGACTCGTTGCTTAGAAGATGGAGGTAGGGAGCCATGGGCAAGGAAGGTGGGTGGCCTCGAGCAGCTGGAAAGGCAAACGGTCCTTCCCTGGGGCCCCTGGAAAGGAACCCAGCCCTACTAACACCGAGTATTGTCACGTAATAAGAAGTGAGGGCTGATAACCGCAAAGTGCTTATCCTGGTGCTGGGCCACATTGGTTATTTAACAAATGGTCGTAGTGATGAGGCAGATTCGAAAGTGTTGGATTCCTCCCAATTATTTCGATGGAGAACCACCTGGTTTATTAGCATCCACAGCTGGATTCCTGTGCAGTGATATAATTTATCTCCCGTGAAAGTAAGACTCTCTCTTCTTCTGGGAAGTAGAGCTAAAATATACAGTAATGAGAGTCGGGCTGGTCTGGGGTTCACCCAGGTCTTGGAATGAGAGTGCCTTGATTTGATGTCCTGATTCTGTCACATTACCTTGTGACTTCATTGTCCTCACCTGTTAAGAGTGATGATGATGATGATGATGATGATGATAATAATAGCCTCCTAGGAGTATTGCATAGGTAAGAATTATATGAGATAATAGATGTAAGCTTTTAGCCACAGCAATTACCAAGGAAGTATTGGCTATGTATCTCAATGGACTTTATGCCGACTCAACCAAACATAGTAATTTGTATAAACTGTTTGCAATTTATAATCTCTTTGGCTGACCATATATCATCTGGCTCTTTAAATATCCTACTAGTAGTTGGTGAAAATACCCCTTTTAAAGATTAGAAAATGGAGGATCAGTGAAGTGAGTTGATCTGTCCAAGGTCACAGTGGAGGAAAATGGACTCTAAGCAGATGTTCTAGTTCAATGCTCCTGTTCTCATCTATTAATTCAACAAACTTCTTGAGCACAAATGATGTGCTGAGACACTGGGCAGTTTGCTGGGATGTATCCATCACTAAGGCAGACACGGTCTCTCTTACCATGAGGTCTTTGAATATAATTGGCCTCTGGATATGAAAACAAATTATTTTCATGATTATTACCAAAGAAGGTGATGGCGATCAATAGAGACTGTGTCGGGGGAAAGAAACCTTTCCAGTCGGTTCTTCCTGAAGAAAGCGCATTTAATGAGAAGGAGACGTAAGAGTGAGGTAGGCCACAGGACGGGAGGAGAAGCTCCCTGTGGTGGGAACCCCCAGGAGTGAACATCTGCAGGTAGAACGAAATGATGTTTTGGAGTGGAAAGAAATGCAGTATGACTGCAGTAGAGTAACGGGGAGACAGGTGAGAGGTGACACAAGAGAAGTTAGAAAAATGTACCCAGAGATGACTAACCACCCTCTTAAGGACAGAGGGCACATGCTCAAGGGCAGTCGAAGCTACCTGTAAAGCAGCAGGATCAGATTCACATTTAAAAATACAACTGCCCAGCCCTGGCCGATTTGGCTCAGTGGTTAGAGCATCGGCTTGTGGACCAAAGAGTCCTGGGTTCAATTCCGGCCAAGGGCAGGCACCTCGGTTGTAGTTCGCATCCCTGGCCCTGCGTGGGGTCGTGTGGGAGGCAGCCAATCGATGTGTCTCTCTCACATCAGTGTTTCTCTCTCTCCCTCCCACTCTTTCCGAAGATAAATGTAAAAATATCCTTGGGTGAGGATTAAAACAACGACAACAACACCAACTGCCCAAAGAAGGGTGGGGGAGGTAGAAGAGGGTAAAGGGGGGTAAATGGTGATGGAAGGAGACTTGACTTGGGGTGGTGGACACAGAATGCAGTGCACAGAAGACGTGTTATAGAAACCTCTTTGGTTTTATTAACCAGTGTAACCACAATAAATTCAATAAACAACATAGCCACCGCGGGGAATTAGACTGTGGAGAAGCGACAGTGGAGGAGGAGGAGCGGGTGGAGGAATAGAGACAGACCTGCGGCTGTCTCCTGCAGACCCTTTGCATTGTGAGTGTGGAGGAAATGGTTTGAAATTATAGGTGAACCACCCCAAATCTAAATTTGTGGAGTTAACACTCATGAAATTAATAGAGGATAACAGACTGCTTTCTGCAGATAAGAGGGAAAATGTTTTTTTTTTCCGAACTCATAGGCCTTATCCGAAGACTGCTTGGCTTAATTGTATAGACATAATTAATAAGCAGAAACTGTGCTTCTGGTCTCCATTTGAGGATATATACATGCTTAGTGAGAGGAGTTTCTTTTTCTTTATTCTGAAAAACAGATTTATACTGGAGAATATTTATATCTACAAATTTTCTTTTTTTAAAAAAACAATGTTTCTATTGACTTTTTAGGGAGAGATAGAAACATCGATTGGCTGCCTCCTGCACACCCTGTACTGGGGATCGAGGCTGCAACCCAGGCATATGCCTGACAGCGAATCGAACTGAGACCTCTCAGTCCCTGGGACGGCACTCAATCCACTGAGCCACACTGGCTGGGCACAAAATTTCTTGATATGAGACACATCAACACCAAAAGCTGTTTGTCTAAATTATGTCAAAGAATCTGCCTTTCTCCGGTGAAGGACCCGGTCATCAGAGCCTCTGCCTGCTCTCCCCTCTGGCACTCGGGGAGTAAATGTTTGCTTGCAGGCACAATGCTGGAGATGTGGGGGGCTGGCCATGACCTCTGGTACCCCCACTGTTACCTATGGGTGTGGGTGAGTCAAGAAACGGAAGACAGAACCAGTGTTTCAAACATTTTAATAATATAATTAGGTAGTTCTCAAGACCCAGATCCGAGAAAGGTAAAGAGTAATTGTAGGTGGTATACTGCCAAACAGCCAGCAGGGGCAGTGCATGCTGGGATCCCAGAAGGGTGAGACCACCGGGGCCAGGGTGGCTGGAGAGGAAGGCCGCACGGAGGAGACGGGCTGTTCGGGTTTGAGAGTTGGTAGCATTTGGATAGTAGGAGCAAACAGGAAAGGCATTTCAAATGGGTAGGTGGCTTGACCAAGCAGTATCGAGTAAGGGATATCTGAGGGCTACTGAATAGGCCAGTCTGTTGGTAGAGGAACTGTAGGATTTCCTTTGTCTCAGAGACCCAACAGTAATGGGCAGTCATGAGCCACAGGCAGCGGGTGGTGGTGGGGGGGTGAGGTGCAGACTGGCTGGGCATAGGAGGGCAGCTGCGAGAGGGGGGGCAATTGGGAGACCACTTACTTCATTACAGTCTGCTATATCTTCACCTTGCGTGATGATACAGTAGAATTGTGTATAATGGAGTCACGCGAGGCGTTTGGAAGTCGTGTCCTTGAATTTAGTAAAACTTGACTTTCAGGTTGTAATAACAGTGTAACGTGCAAAAATCCCTCCTTCTGTCATGATCTTGTGGGGGGGGCGCATCAGAATATGGGACTGAGAAGTGAAACCAATGCTGTATTTTCCTCTTTTACTTTATTGAACTCAACCTCTGACTCATTGGGATGTCGCAGATGTGACCTTTCTTCCGTACTGATCACTGATTTTGTTCCTTTTCACTTCTGACCTCTTTAGTACAGACAAAAATAGTAGGTTTCTTAGTAGTTTGATTTATCTCAACTTATATTACATTTATCCATTTTCATGTCATTTTGTACCACTAGAAAATAGACCCGCTGTCTCATTTTTCTTTGTATAGCAAAATGCTTGGCACAGTAAATATTTCTTGATTGAATGAAAGGATACTGGGCTCCAAAATGTATTTCCTGATTAATCTTAAAGCCTTGAAGAATATGACATAAAACACCTTTGTAAAGGCAGAGGAGCAGAATGGAACGTTGGAAAGAGTTTACCTAGTGTTAGGAACCCAATACACCTCTTCACCAACTCACGAAATGTTTATCGAGCATCTGTGGATGGTCAAGGAACTAGGCCACAGCAATAAGAGACTCAGACAAGGCCCCTGATCTCAAGGAGTGTAGATTTTTTTTCGTAGAAGACAGGTAATAAATAGGCAAGAAAAGGTAAGATAGCAATACTTGCTGTGAAGGAAGGAAAACAGCCTGGTGGACGGAGTAGTAGGATGGCTGTTTGGGGCTGACTAGTCAGGGAAGGCTTCTTGGAAGAGGTGAGCTGTGAGCAGAGGCCTGGATCATAAGAAATACTCCTTTGTGTGACTCTCTGGGAGAACAGCTTTCCAGATAGAAGACTCAGCCTTTATAAAGATCAAAGCATAATAAGCCAGGATTATATAAAACTCAGCCAGGAAGAAAGGGAAGTCGGAACGCAGGGAGTAAGGTGGAGAGATTTGAGATGAGTCAGAGAGGTAGGTGGGAGCCAGATCACGCAGGGAAGACCTTGGACTCTGGAAGAGGATGGATTTGTCTACAAGTGTGATAGGGCACTGTTAGGAGGTCTTTGTGCAGAGAAGTGACATGTATAATTTATATTTACAAAAGTGAGCCACTGGCCAATTTATTGGAAATGAATGGTGAGGCGGAGAGAACGAACAGAGCAGGGAGGTGACTTAGGGAGTTATAGCAGAACCCTAGGCAGAAAATGTGTTGGATTTGGAATAGCAGTGGAGAGAAGTGGATGGGTTTAAGGCCTCCTAGGCAGGTAGAGTTGACTGTACTTGCTGTGAGTTGGATGTGGGAATAAAGAACAGAGAGGAAGCGAGGATTCTTCCAGGCTTTGGCACGAGTTGCCGCATAGGTGGTGGTGTTATTTGTTGACACAGGGAAACCGAGGGAGGAGAAGATTGGGAATGGCTGAGAAAACCAGGAGTTCGGGTTTGAATCTGTAGGGTTAAGATATTAGACAGCTAAGTGGAGATTTCAAGTGAACCGTTGAATATATAAGATAAATGTTTTTAGGGTTGAGGTTAGGGCTAAAGATATAAATGACTGAGTCTTGTAATAATCCACTTTGTTAATATTGGGATCATAAGAGGTCATTCATAGTAAAACCATGCACAGGAAGTGAGGACTATATTCTGGGACCCCTTAACATTTCTTTATTTTTTAAAACATTGCATTTTAGTCATGCACTTTTTTTAAAAAAATAAAGCACTTTTATTTATTTATTTTTCTTCATTGATTTTTAGAGAGAGTGGAAGGGAGAGGCAGAGATAGAAACATTGATGAGAGAGAACATCAATTGGCCACCTCATGCATGCCCCTACTGGGGATTTGGTCCACAACCTGGGCATGTGCCCTGACCAGGAATCAAACTGGCGACCTCTTGATGCATGGGTTGATGCTCAACCAATGAGCCACACTGGCCAGGCACCCCTTAACATTTAGAAGCAGACCTAGGAAAGACTTGACAAACACCAGACAGAAGTAAAAGGTTTGAGATGGAAGAGACAAATTGGGAGAGTGTGATACCACAGAAGCCAAGAAGGAGGGAGTCTTCACCTGAGTCAAATGCCACTGAGAGTTGGAATTATACAGAGTGTGACAATCTGTTGAAAAAAAGAATGGATGAGTAAAAATGAAAGAGCATGGAATTAAGAGTGAATTATGTAATGTCAGAGAAGCTCAACAAATAATACTAAAAGGAAAATGTCTTCTAAAGCTGACCTTAAAATATAATGATGACTGATTGGAGAGAGGACACTTATCAGGATATATTCTAAGATTATCAAATTCTGTAGGATGTGACAATATTAACATGAGGTTGAATTAGACCTCTTCTGGGAAGCTGCTTTTAAGGGAACCAAAGAAAAGGTATGGCAATTTGCTTGGGAGACTTTCAATTGTTTTCGTTGGCATCTCAGTGGTTCAGCAAATATTCAGTTATATTTAGTACCATTACAGTGTTTGCCTATGTTTGGGCATTTGTATATTCATTAATAGTTCTACATGCTACATAAATTGAGAATCAATTTAAAGAAAAGATAATACTTTGATAAAAGTATAGGTTCAAGAAGGATCATCTACAAAGAAGTCAGAATGCATTGAGAATGTATCTTCATTTCCTTCTATTCTTCAAATATGTATCCTTCTCCCATATTCTACATATAGTATATACTTAGTTTGTGAATTAGACCTGTTCTTGTCTGTCACAGAGATCTCAACTGTGCATCAATAATAAAGTCGATTTACTTGTTTATATAACAAGAAAATGGTCCCGGTTTCTCACATGCTTCTGTCCTTCCCAGAATGGGATTTTTACCCTTGATTCATCACGTCAGGGTCACAAAATGACTACCTCTATATTTTGTCGATTAGAAAAGAAAGAAAAATATTTCCGTTTCCCCAACGAACTCTAAATTGGCTAACTTTACATGAAGTGGGTGGGCAAGAACTAGTTCCCAAATCTTTTCAGCACCAGTTTCTTTAAATCTCTCACTTAACATGAAGTACAAAAATACACTTTCCCCTCCAGCGAGACTCCAGATTGTGGGAGTCAGAGAGCTCAAAGGGGTTCTTTGATCCTGGTTACATATCCTTGATCTTCAGTTCCCTGACGTGGGTTCATTTCTCATACAGGACGTTACAGAGGCTGCCAGATGTAGCCAGTATCCTTACCATTTCCTAACACTGCCACCAGTGGGCATAGGTCCCTAAGCAAGGTCAGCTGGGTTACCGTTTGGCCAGACACTCTGACACCACCTGGTGAAGGTGCAAAATGTCCTAGCCTGGCCCACCTGCCTCTGTCCTGTTCTTAAGCCAGCTGGCTCCGTTCAGCTAATTCATATTTTATTGTCTGTACTTTTAGCACCATTTGTCTGAGAATCCAGTTATTTATCTGTTAGTGATATTTTCAACCTGCAAGGGATAATGTTGGACTATAACTGTCCAATAACTGAATTTGAGGTCATTCCTGGTGAGGGCTTCACAGTTGATTATGAAGAGAAGCTATCGTAGGTCCCTCGTTTGTGCCAACCCAGTACCCACTTATTCTCCTTGTAATTCATCCTGCTTTCACTTGGGGTCTGTCCCTCTCCTACTGGATACGGTGTCAATAAACTGTCCCTCATGATGTTTTATCTTCCGCTGGCAAAAGGTGGCATCTGACCTATGCTACGATCAGATGTGACTCTGTGGAAAGGGGTTTTGGGTAGAATGATAAAATCAAGTCACATGTGGGTCAGGGAGTCCTGAGTTTGACTCCATACCTTAGTAGGTGTATATGTTTGATCAAATCCTTAACTTGACTAAGTCTTGGTTTCCTCAAATGAAAAATAGGAGTGATACAGGTTGGTGTGTGTGTGTGTGACTTCAATAAGCAATGCTTATAAAGTACCAACAAACAGTAGTCATTACTCTCATTAATGGCCTGATCACTCTAGTAGGCATGTAGCGGATGGACCATGGGAGCAAACCTGAAGGAAACAAGCCATATGAGAGAGACGGTCGCATCCACAGAGTTGAGAAATACCAGGGGCCTTGGTTGATAGCAGAGAGAGTTGGAGGGGGAGATGATGTAAGGATAATTTAGGATGGAAGAAAAAGAACCTTTCCTACTAAATATTTTTAGTTGACAGTTTTGACTCAGAAGATGAAACTGAGGGGAAGGCTTTGATATTGATAACAGGAAGGGAAATCCTGACTCCTGATTGGTCCCGGTTCTGCTCGAGGCTGAGCACTGGCCAAAACAAGCTGGGCAACAAGTATGTCACTTAGGTTTTGTCTGCGGATTCTCAAAGCCCAGCTGTTCCCTGGAAGAGCGTTCACTTTCATTTCTCACACGGTGATCCATGCTAAATGCTAAAAGGTGCTGCCCGAAAATAATGGACTAAATATTCCATGTGACTTGTTCTTTCTATAGGTAGAATAGGATGTTGATGGACAGTACATAGATGATGTGAAATATTGATTGATTGTGTTTAACTTGTAATGGGTTAAGGATATGTGATCGTTGAGACTCTCTGCCAAATGAACCCACCCCCTACACTGGACAGACTAGGGTACCAAATAAATGAGGGCAGTGGTCGCTCAGAAGAGCAGTCTGAGATGCTGTGACACCAGGACTTTTTTCCTCTTCCTCAAACATTTTTCTCCAATATTGTTGTTTTTGCGTGGAAAGGAACTAGAAAACAAAAACATGATCGCAGCACTTTTCTGAGGGATAATTTCCCTAACTAGTTAAATGCAGGGGATTTTTACTAGTGAAACCAGAAGTTCCACAGGTCCAGGGTGGAGAGAAGCAGACATTTTCAAAATTAGGTTCAGGTGGTGCATATATTCACATCCCTGTTCTTAAATCGATCTAAAAACACAGAAATCACACTCTCGTTGTTAGTTGGCCCTGTGAAGATGCGAGGGTGTTTGACTCAGGCCAACAGAAGCAGTGCACCCAGGGCCCAGAGAATCACAGCATCTGAATCAGAGACGCCGAGCAGCTGGGAAGCAGCAGAACAGAACACCAGCCGGTGCTGTGGGCAGGGTCCAGGGGGAACTTCGCAGGGAGACAGACAGCAGCAGGCCTCCCACGGAGACAAAATAACATCGCACCTGCGGTTGTTTACAGAGGGCAGGCAGGATGGCGGGAAGGGCATTATTAGTGTGGTGGAAAGCACCATTAGCAATTCTAGCAAAATAAAAGAGAATGTACCATAGGAGGTGCCTAATGGTAGGGTTCCGAAATTAACAAGCCGCGCTCTGGACAGATGATAGACGGAAATGGGCTGTCAGTTTGGAAACTGGCCCCTCTCACAATGCCTGGCACGTTGTCAGTATGTACTCAGTGTTTGTGGAATTGAAATCAGTGTGTGTGTGTGTGTGTGTGCAAATATATACATACATACATAATGTGTACAAATGTTTATATCTCCTTCCAAAAAAGGATAGGAAAGTAGTTTGTGGCTATAAGAGGAAAATTAGTAAAATAATAAATGATAAGCCCGGCCGGTGTGGCTCAGTGGATTGAGCGTCAACCCGCAGACTGGGAGGTCCCGGTTCGATTCCTGGTCAGGGCACGTGTCTGGATTTCGGGCTAGAATCCCAGTAGGGGCGTGCAGGAGGCAGACGATCAATGTTTCTCCCTCACATCCATGTTTCTATCTCTGTCTCCCTATCTCTCTAAAAAATCAATGAAAACATATTAAAAAAAAAAAAGAATAAACAATAAACAAGGAGTTAGAGTCAGATTTAAATTCTGGTTCCTTACCTGTGTAGCCTAAGCAAGTAATTTCTGCCCTTTGAACTGTGAATCATCATGAAGCAAGTGTGACTGCCGGTCTACCAGAGTCGTTGAGAAGATGGGGTGAGATCTGTCTGCTGTGCATCTTGCACCAAGTCAGGCACGTAGTAGATTCTCAATAAACGCCCGTTCCTTTCCCTTACGTTTCAGGCACATGCCACCCTGCCTTTACTGGATTAATCTGAAGCAGAAGTGGGCAAGTATGCAGGAGTTGGCAACTATGCTTCTCTGGCCAGTCTTGACCTTTTTTGTAAATAAAATTTTCCTGGCTCACACGATGCTCATTTGTCTGTGAACTGGGTGTAGATGCCTTTGTGTTACAGTGGCAATGCCGAGCAGTTGGCAGCCTTATCCATGTGATCTGCCAAGCCTAAAACGTGAGCTGTGTGGCCCTTACAGAAAAAGTTTCTGACCCCTGGTTGACAGTCAATATTTTAATAGAAATCAAAATTTGCGCTTATTTTCTTCTGTTCATTCTTTTCAAATGTGTCCCCTTCAATCTGTCTTCTACTTGGGTCTCCAAAAACACAAAAAATGTTTGTTTGTTTGTTTATTTAAGTTTTTTATCCTCACCCGAGGACAATTTTGCATTTATCTTCAGTTAGAGCAGGAGAGAGAGAGGAGGGAAGAGAGAGAGAGAAACATCAATGTGAGAGAGACACATCAACTGGTCGCTACCCACACGACCCCATCCGGGGCCAGGGACAAACTGCAACCGAGTTACATGCCCTTAGCGGGAACCAAACCTGGGACTCTCTGGTCCACAGGCCGATGCTCTAACCATTGAGCAAACTGACCAGGACGAAAATTGTTCATTTTTAATCCTTACTCGAGGATATGTTTTTATTGATTTCAGAGAGAGGAATATCAGTGTGAGAGAAACATTGATTGGTTGCCTCCCATACGCACCTCAACCTTGGATTGAACCTACAGTCTGGGTATGTGCCCTGACTGGGAATCAAACCCACGCTCCTTTGGTGCATGGGATGATGCTCCAACCAACTGAGCCACACTAGCCAGGGCCAGGGCAGGAAACTTCAGTTTTGACAGCTTTACTACTAAGCGTGAAGTTCTGTATATAATTTGTTACCCAGTTTCTCCATTCATTCATTCATTCATTCATTCATTCATTCAAAAAATATGTGCTGAGCACTCTCAGGGAGCTGGGGACAGAGTGATGGAGACGGCAGTGTGGCCTGTGTTGCTGTGGAGCTCACTGGGCAGTCTGCCCATGTATGTAAGCATGTAAATAGAAGCATGGATAAACACACCTCTGAGAAAATTAACATGTGGATGTTTTAAAAGTAAGCAGGTTTGAGGTAGAAGACTGTGATGACTAGTGGAATCCAGGCTGGCTGGGCAGAACTGGGGAAGCCGTCCCTAGGGAGGTGACATGTGAGCGGAGGTCTGAATGAGGAGGAACCGAGCGGCCTGGCAAAGACCCAGGGAGAGAGCATTCGGGGGCGGGGGGAGTGGGGGCGGCAGGGGAAGAGACCATGGTCCGGGAAGGAGCTTGGCAGGTTCGAGGGCTGAAAGAAAACTGGTGATGCCACAATGTGTGGGAGACTGGTAGAGGTGAGGTCAGTGAGGTCACACTGATGTGGCAGACTGGACTTCTCTCCCCGCCTCCCACCTCTGTGCACATATCAAGCAGTGATCAAGTTCTGTTCATTCTACGTCCTTGATTTCCTTCAGATCAACCCTTCTTCTCACCGTCTCCACAGCCAGCATCCTCTCACTGTGGCTCATGCCCAGCGTTTGGTAATGGACCACCTGCTGGCCTCTCCGTCTTCCTCGGTGCTCAGTGCAGGGAGTGCTGGTGCATCCCCTGTTTGTAGCCCTCTCCAGAACTTCTGGATAAGTCTCAGGTGGTCAGCTCTGCCCAGGCCTCTGTTTCGTGCTCTGGCCCCTGGTTCCATCTTCCTTTGCTTCCATCTACAT
Organism: Molossus molossus; assembly: GCF_014108415.1. Lineage (NCBI taxonomy): Eukaryota > Metazoa > Chordata > Mammalia > Chiroptera > Molossidae > Molossus > Molossus molossus. The sequence goes on along the minus strand of NW_023425344.1, from coordinate 14,521,346 downwards.
GGATCCCTTCACTCAAGCCCTGAGCATCCAGTTCCTGAAACCTTTTCCTCCATCCATTTTCCTCCACCCCTCCCAACTCCCCCCACTTATATTATATGGCCAAGTCCTACTCATGCTTCATTTTAGCCCAGGCGTATCCTCTTCTGAGAAGCACCCCCCCCCCAAGTGTGATGTGGACCACCCTCTGTTACTGACTCTGACCATAGCCCCGCCAACACTCCTTCAGGCTGCCTCAGTGTCCCTTTTACACTTCCATTACCTTCCCTCCCTCTCACTAGAACAATGGCTCTCTGATAGCAAGGACCTCGTTTTATTCAGCACTACATCCCTGGTACAAAGCTTGGTGGAACAAAGAGCTCCATAATTATTTGCTAAAGGAGTGAATAGTCTAAGCCATGGTAATCGATCTCTTGGAGAACTGTCTAGACTTCATTCCTGTTTTCTCCAATCTACTACCTACATGTTATTTAGAGGGAAATTATAAAGGTAGTCATAGCCTAAAAGAGATCAGTTTTCCTAATTGTAATGAAGGATATGTGTGTTATGACACAATACAATGTGGTATTATATATGTAACATTATATAACATCCACATTTTTTGCTAAACCCATCCTTGCGTGGTCTGTCTACCTCCCTGCCTCATCTTATACTTCATTCTCTACTTTCTCTGCCGAGCTCCTGTTCCTCCCATCGCTGGCTGTGCCAGGCAGCTCGTAGTCTCAGGGTCTCTGCACCTGCCTCTCCGGGCTGCACACGGCTGGCCGTGGCATGGCCAGCACCCTCCGGACCAGTGTCAGCCTGCACCACCTTCTCAGAGCCCCTTTCTGTAGAGCTCCCTCCTCCAGGGTAGTCTGTTCAGTCATCCGCTTTAGTTTCTTCACAGCTCTTACTCCCATTGGACCTTTACAATTATGCCTGTTTGTGTGCTCATTGTTGGTTTCCTGCGCTCGATCATGAGCACACACCACTGGGTAACCAATTACATGTTGTCCAGTGCTTGGTGCAGAGGAGGGGCCCAAATATTTGCTGAGTAAAGGAATGAATGGAGCATCTCCCTCATTACCATAAGCATCCATCAGGCCATCGATTGCCCTGACTGGATAGTAAACACACAGACTGCCGAGGCAATACCGTAATCCTTTGTGTTTCCCCAGTGCCCGTAACAATATTCAGCACATATTGACAAATAGTATAGACCCCAGAACATGACATGTTGAAAAGCCAGGGATGTGCTGGATGAGCAATAATGAAAGGAATGTTGCAGTCATGTGTACAGTACAACTCAGTTGCTAGATGGAAAGAGGGAAACAACTGTCACCGCCTTGTTTTGTACAGCCCAGGGTCTCTGGGGGGGCGGGGGGGGGGGGTAGTGCTCCGCAGAGGTTGTAGAATTGGTCAGAGGAAAGTGCACCCACAGGTGTAAAGTATGGAAGAGCGAGCACTAAAGAGGGAGATGGCATTGGGGTCAAACAGGCAGTGACAGTGATGAGTCCTGGTCCGTACTTGAGGGGACTGGAGGGCTGTCACTGAATCAGGAACCATGGAAATGCTAATGATTGAATTAAAAGGTGAGACCTAGCTTCACATGCTAAGAGACCGCAATCTTGCTTATGGTATTAGAGAGTGGTCTGGCAGGTACAGGTGTGGTACAAATCCCAGACTCAAGGTATACACATATACATGTGTGTGCATGTGTGTGTGCGTGAATACAAACTTTTAGTGGCTTTCAGAACTTAGGAAGATGTTTAGAAAGCACATTTTGGAAAGTCAATTGGGTGCATCTCAGTATTGGATCCATAAAAAGTACCTATCCCCTCTTTCAATGTACCTTAAAGCTCAGTTGGTTTCATTACCCAGGGAGCAATGTTATGAGCTAGTAGTCAGTTAAATGAGAGAATCTGATCACCACCTTTCTTTTTCTCTTTTAAGCCATTAAAACTTTTTGTAGACTGTACAAATAAATGCCACCCTATGTACAGGAAATGCATCTTGCCTAATTGACAAGTACTGAAGCATTTGCAATAGATGTTAGGAGCTGGCTGTCTTGATAAGTCTGCCTTATTTTAAACCTTAATTTACAAAGCATCACCACCTTAACAGAGACTATATTTTGAGCTACTTTTCAAATGAAGTCTTTTCAATGGGAAGATATCCAAATTGATTCTTTAAAGAAAATAAATCTGTTCTTTTTCATTTTGTTGAAGCTGTCAACTCATTACATGCACCAGGACGACTCTAAACAGTCAATATATAAGGTTGCTTTTTACTTTTATGTTGAATAGCTTTAAAAAAAAAAATGGAGAGCAGATTTCAGCTAGTTTTTAATTAAGGCATTTTATTAGCTGAGATGGAGTAAATAGTAGCAAATGAAGGGCTTCTGCTCTTTAAAAACACTAATCACTTAACAAATGAGCTTTAAAAAGCAAGTCAGGTTCAACTCTACAAGTAAAAATAGCTCATAGGACTTTTAAAATCTTCTGAGGAAAAGTGAATTGAACACAGAAGCTGTAATGGAACTGGCTGAATAATCAAATTTCATTTGCCTCTTAACTCAGAGTGAGTAGATTAAAGAGTAATGAAAAGCCCCCCCCCCCCTTACATAATTTAGTTCCTTATGGCTTTGATTTCTCCCAAATTGCAGCTTTACTGAAGAGAAGGCATCTGTAGATGTCATGCTTAATCGTGGTTGTCTTTCAAAATAAAACGTGTAATTTTAGTATGAATTTTGGGGGAATTTCTGAAGCTACAGAGACTGCTCCTGCACAAGACATATTTATTTTGTGATGAGAATTGATTTATAGAAGCATCTGGTCTGTTTTGGCTTTGTTTTTGGATGGTCTTGAAGACTTCAGATTTTCGTTGGAGCCACTTGAAATAAGACACTATCATGTCTACAAACGGAAGTAAAACACTTACTTTTGTGTATGCAGATCTTTAAAAGTTGTTTTCTTTGAGTTGGATACTAAATGGATGTCATTTAGGCCTTAGGGACAACACATTGGCCGTGACGCTGAGGACCCCAGCTTCCCGCACTGCTGTTCGGGAGAGAAGATTGGCCCCTAGTGTCACCCTTGCCCCTCTTCTAGGTGGGACGGGGCAGGGTACGAGCAGCATAGCAGAGTGGGAGGTTACAGTCCCTCGGAGCACTCCTACAGGCTCTGTGCTCGCCCGCCCTCTGTATGCTTCCGGAGTACCATCATCTTCATTCCTTTATTCTCCAAGTATTCACTGAGGCCCTGCTCTGGGACAGACTTGGTGTTAGGGGCTGGAAATCAGCGAGGTACGCCTTCAGGCAGCTCCGGAGAGAACGCATTCAGTACCTGAGGCAACACAGAGCTATGAAGGACAGCACCTCTTCAGCCGGGAATGAGGCCTGTGAGATAAACAAGCAGCAGAAAGGAAGATGTGAGGGGCATGGGGCTGGCTGCGAGGGGGCAGGGCTGACCCGAGAGGGGCGGGGCTGGCCCTGAGGGGGCGGGGCTGGCCCTGAGGGGGCGGGGCTGACCCGAAGGGGGCGGGGCTGGCCTGAGGGGGCGGGGCTGGCCATAAGGGCTGTGGGGCTGGCCCTGAGGGGGCGGGGCTGGCCATGAGGAGGGGGTGGGGGGGTGGGGGGGTAGGGGAGTGGGGGTGGGGAGTTGGGGTGGGGGGGTGAGAACGAGCCAGTCAAGACCTAAGGGAAGACAGTTCTAGGCAAAGGGAGGAGCTTGGTGTGCGGTAGGAACTCGGAGAAATTTATTTGAAAGAAGGCAGCTAGGGGTAGGGAGGCAGGAGGTGGTTGAGGGGCAGATGGTCATTCAGCAAGGACATCGGAGCATATTCTAAGTTTACTGAGAAACTATTTCATTTCTATAGTGACCTAATCTGTTTTCCTTCTCAGTCATGAAGTACTTCCATGGTCCTTTTTTCTTTTCTTTTCCTTTCAGCAATTACTGGGCATGTACCCTACATTACATGGGGTTCTCCCCACAGGAAGTTTAAGGTCCAGGTGGGGAGATGCACATCAGGCTGATACCATGTAAACTAGGGTTTATGTGGAATGAAACTCAAGGAAACACACCTCACAATGCACGCACTTGGAAATAACATGAGCTGGGTATAAAACAGTTGAGTCCATGCTTTGCCCAGTCTTCATTCTCCATTCTCAGTTCTCAATTCTTGAGATCTCGGGAGGAACCTCATTAGGATGTGACTGTGTCAAGACCATGCGGGACTCCCAGCTCAGTCTGCCATGTACCTGCCCCTTTCACTGTTCATCCTTCTGCATTCTGTGGTCATAGGGAGAAACCACAATATTTTCTGTGATTGGACGTTGACTCTCATGTATTGCATGATGATGCAGACTTGACTGTACTAAAATGATAGGCGTGTTGCCTAGGGAACCGCTGCAAGGGGATGTGATTCTGTTGGGGCTTTCTGGGCGGACTCCTCGAAGAGGTGAGCTGAGACCTGGAGGAGCGCAGCGCTAGCCAGGCCCAAGCCGGGGCAAGAGCGTGGGGAAGCCCTGTGACAAGAGGGTGCAGAAAGCCGGGGCCACTGGGCTGCGGGAGGTGGGAAGCATGCAGTAGTGCCCACGGTGTGGAGGTGTTATTGGGAATGCAGTGGAAAGTCACCCCCGGGACGCAGGGCTGTGGGTGCGGGCTGTCATCCATCCTGCAGACGAGGCATTCCGCAGGGGCCGGGAACACCACCTGTGGGCCCTATAAGGCCCTGGAAATCAGTACCAGCCAGCATCACACACTCACAAATTAGCCTGACCAAATAGAGCAGGCTAATTTTTAAACTGATAATTTTGTATGGCTCGTGAATGACATTATAAATATCCAAATGGCCCTTCGCATAAGAAAGTTCCCACCCCTATAGGGCTCATCGTGCTTTGGATTCCTTGTATTTCTCAGGACGAGGAAAGACTTTCAGAGCAGGACAGAGCCACGGAGGGTGTAGTTTAACCATTGCCTATTGAATGGGTGAGAACACTTTTGCTCTGGAGTTGAAATGACACCTAAACCCCCACACAGCTAATCCAGTACCTTTGCCAACATACACGAGATACAATTCAAACCAGATTTCTATTTCAGAAAGGAGTTTGTTTTTATCTGTCTGTCAGAACAGACTTACTCCCTTATTTCCACTGTCACGATGAGGGAGTTATATTTTAAAACATTATTCCTGGAGAGCTCTGGTCCACCAAAGAGAAAAGGCTAGCTTCACATGTCAGGAGCAGCAACTATAAAAAGCCTGCTGATGTCAAGTATCAGTGAGGTCTGGGAAGCAGAAGCACTTAAACACTGCTGTTTGCAGGGTAAACTGTTACAGCCCCTTCAGGAGAATTTGGCATCGTAGGAGACAGCTGAAGACACGCCTAGCCTGGACCCAATGGACCAAGAAGGTCCATTCCTGGGGGAAAACCCTGGCCTTCCTCCTACCGTGGTGCACAGGGGCCTTGTTTAAGAACATTTGTGGCGGTATTGTTGATCGTAGTGAAAACTGGGAAATAGCTAATGTCCATCCAGTGGAGAGTGGATATAGGTATATTGAAACATTGGAGGAAACCAGAGCTTCAGGATTTCAAAGTCATAAGTAAATTTTGTAAATATTATGTTGAGTTGGGAAAGCAAGTTTTAGAAGTATACACGAAAGGGTGCCTTTTAAAAATAAAATGTAACATATTTCAAACATTACTGTTTCCTTGTTTTCAGATAGATACATTATTGGTCAATGTAAGAGGAGGTACACAGGCTTGGTCAACGTCGCGTAGAGACAATATCAGGGAAGGGTATGGAGATGGCTTTCATGATGGAAAAAATTTTAAATTAAGTTGGGGGTAGATATATAACTATTCTTTGTTTATTACTTATAGTTTTGTGCACTTTTAAAAATTATACATAATTCACAAAAATAACATGAAAACATTTTCACAACTGTATAATCTTTAGCGATACTCTTGTAACTTCTCAGAGTTATGAGAACAATGCTGTCTTAGTCTCTTTGGGCTGCTATAACAAGAAAAATGTAGACTTAATGGCTTAGAGAACAAACATTTCTTTCTCACAGCTCTGCAGGCTGGGAAGTCCAAGCTCAAGTTGCTGGCAGATTTGGGTCTGTGAAGGTCGGCTTCCGGGCACATACATGGCTGTTTTTTTCCCGTGTCCTCCCGTGTCCTCCCACAGTGGAAGGGGTGAAGGCATTGTCTGGGGTCTCTTTCCTAAGAGAACACATCCCGTTCGTGAAGACTATACCCTCATGGCCTAATCACCTCCCATGACCACGCTGGTACCTGATCTTGGACTTCCCAGTCTCCAGAAGGGTGAGAAATAAATTCTGCTCTTTACAAGCCACCAATCTGTGCTATATTACAGAAGCCCAGGTGAATGAAGCCTACTTGTCTTTGAAAAGATATTTGGTAAGACGCAGAGTCAGTGATCCAGATTTTGAAAGTATGTGCCAACTGGTTTCTAAGGAAAGCAAAATTAATATTTATGGAACATCTGATTTCTGTTCATCATAGTGCCAGGTTCTGTTATGTAGGAAGTGGTTGTGTTAGGGTCTCATTTTGTCCATTTTCGAGAGTAGGAAGCTGAGGCCCAGAAATTGTTTAGTGAGTTATTCAAGTGCATAGCTGTGGTGAGTGGAGAAGCAAGAATTTGAACCCAGGTATGTGTGACTCGAAAGTCCAGAGGCTAATTTGGGTCTGAGTTTGGTCTCTTGGTTAGAGCTAAAGCTAGGAAAGGGGTTGAGATTTTTCCCCTACTCCTTCTTAGTGCAAAGTTCTTATGACAAGATTGTTTCAAGAAGTATAGAAGATGTCTGGAATTATGGAACATTGGTGGCCTTCTCTGTTTCCAGCCCTATACATGGTCCTTCCTTAAGGTACACAAGAGTAGTGACATCAAAGTTCAAAGTGAACTTAGTCTCTGTTTTGTTGACCACCAAGCGAGTCACCTTGATTTTAACAAACTGCAGAGTATATTTTGAGGAGACCAGACTCTAAAATTGTTTAATTGTTAAAATAAAAATAAAACATCTTTGTTTAAAATGTATTGTGAAAGAATGAGACTTCTGAAATTTATGATAATGACTAAAACTGTCGGGGCCTAGACATTAGGGTGATAAGGAATTTATAGTACTTGAAAGAGAAATGTTTATTTAACTGCCTAATGGGCCTGCCATTTATCATTCAATAGCTCTTTGCCCATTTAAAAAATAAATTGCATAATTCATTATGGCCTATTATCTTTTCCTCTGTTGATTTGGTTAAATTTCTATAATTTATATTTTTTAAAAAGATTAATAAATGAGTTTAATATTGTCCTTAAGCCTCTTAGCGCTTATATTTTTCCTTTTTCCTGGGATGATTTTTAGAAATCCAGGCCTGCAGTCTTCCCAAACTGATACTAAATAGCCGTTTCCCTTTAAGCCTTGAAAGACCAATTAATATTGAAGTGGCAACACTCCATCCTCCACATACTAATCTTAGCAGTGGCAGAATTAGTGTGGCAATGAAGGCAATTTTCCTTATGATCAGTTATATTTCATTGTAATTTCTTTATGCTTAAGATGGACTTATATTTTAGTTATTTAAATATTTTTATTTATTTATTTTTAGAGAGAGAGAGATAGAAACATCGATGTGAGGGCAAAATATCAATTGGCAGCCTCCTGCACGCCCCCTACTGGGGATCAAGCCGGCAACCCAGGCATGTGCCCCGACCTGGAATGGAACTGGGACCTCTCAGTCCATGGGACAGTGCTCAATCCACTGAGCCTCACCAGCTGCACTGTATTGGATTTTATTAAACTATAAGGGCCATGAGGGCAAAACTTTGTCAACTTGACTCACTTGTCTATACCCAATATCACTCTGTGTTTATAAGTGAGCTGCGTGTGCTGAACCTATCTGAAATAAATGGCTGATGGTTGTCTAGTGTCTGGTAAGGGGCGTGCTCTCTGCTCACAAAGGCTCAGCCCCAAAGCTTTAGGATGTGACCTGAGCAGTCGTCGTTTCTCCTAGTTTTTTTTTCCCCTCTTTGCTTAGATTTCCCCAAATTTCTGCATCTCATCCTTGTGTCCAGGTCCTGTGAAAGTCCATGCACCATAAGCATTTCAAGAGTTTCGAGTAATGTACCTGGTGTCTTAGCAATGACTCAGGTAATGTCCCCAGAAGCCTGTTGCTATTGTGGCTCTATAACGTTTGTGAGGTGTCTGTGGTTAGTTACTTCTCAGGCATTCCATAAAGCTTTCTGGGGTGTGTCCTTGGGCAGGGCAGTGGGCTCAGGCAAGCGAACTTAGAAACTTCCCAGGATTTGTCAACCCACGTTATTCAATTTGTGCTTTTTTATATTCTCTCTCCAAGCCCTTCCAGTGGTTCCTTTAATAAAAACAAAAGTTTCTTGATGGGAGCATTGCATCAAGATTAGGAGATTAAAGTGTGATTGCCACTAGATTTCATTTTACCAGATTTAACTTTCAGTAGTAAACATATTCATCACTGTTTTTATGACAAAAGTAATTTGCTCTCTTTTTACTAATTTGGGCATTGCAACCATGTAGAAGAGAATAATAAATGACCCTACTTTACTGCTTACAAGCATGGACCTTGCTCAGCGTTCTATCCCCAGCTCTTATTGGAATGTGGGCACACAACAGGTGCATCGTGGGCATTGTTGAGTAAATAACCTATACATTGCCCATGGCAACAATTTGACATATTTCTCTTTATGTATATAAATGTACATACAAAGATGTAGGCACAAGGAGGTGTTGTAATGTCTGTTGAGAGTTTAATATTAATAATAATAATAATAATAATAATAAAACCGACTAAATTGGGCCTGCTTTTTGCTTTTACCATGTCTGGGTGAGTCTAAACAATGACAATGATAAACTAACCCTCTCCCGGCGGACCCACTCCCGTACCTCCACCTGCCATCCCAAAGGTGAAGAGCACACTGTGTGTTCAATTTTATTGCAAGCATTTACTTATTATTATTTTCTAAATATGTTTTTATTGATTTTGCTTTTTAGAGAGAGAGATAGAAACATCGATGTGAATGAGAAACATCAATTGGCTGCCTGCTGCATGCCCCCGACTGGGGCCCGAGCCTGCAACTTGGGCATGTGCCCTGGCCGGGAATCGAATCGGGACCTCTCAGTCCAGGGACAACGCTCAGTCCACTGAGCCACACCAGCTGGGCTCTTGCAAGCATTTAAATAACACTTTAATATCAGCAGTTTCAACAGAAAACTTTTATAACTTCTGGTGAAATCACTTGGCGCTATCACCCAATAACCTTGAGCATATCCCTAATCTTTGAACCACTCTTATGGGATTCTACCTTAAAAGTAGCATGAAATGCAGATGAAAATTTATGAGAAGTGATTTTCATCCCCGCATAATTTATAGCAGAAGTGTAGACATAAATGTTGACTACCGGAGAAATAAGCTACTTAATCACAGTGTACGCATGAGACGCACTGTTGTGCAGACAGAGCGATGGCGCTTACGCAGGCTCTTCCAGTGATGCACGGAAAACGGGGCTTTTAAGTGTGTATGACTAGGAAGCATCTCCTCACCGATCGAGGTACGTGTGATGGAGAAAACATAAAACAGGAACACGGCAGAAAAAAATGTATAGCTTCACGGAGAAGGGCAATATTGGAATGTAGTCATGTGCCCCTAACAAGGTTTTGTTCAATAGCAGTCTACTTATGATGGGTCCCCCAGGATCATAATGGAGCTAAAAATGTCCCCTTTCCTCGTGACCCTGTAGCCATCCTCAGGTCATAGCACAGGTTTGAGGGGACGCTGGTGTACGCAACCCCACTGTGCTGCCTCTCGTATGAAAGCATTGCAGGTACAGTTGTGTACAGAGCATAACAATCAATGATAAATGACTATGTTACTGGTTTATGTATTTACTATAATTTTTATTGTTATTTTAGAGTGTACCTTTCTACTTATTAAAAAATGTTTGCTCTATTTATAGTAGCTAAGAGCTGGAAACAGTCCAAGTGTCCATAAGTAGACAAGTGCATAAAAAAGCTGTGGTATATTTACACAACAGAACACTATGCAGCTGTTAAAAAGGATCCCTTATCCTTTAAGACAGCATGGAGGGACCTGGAGAAATAAGCCAGTCAGAGAAAGACAAGTATCATATGATCTCATTTATATGTGGAATCTAATTAACAAAATAAACTGATGAACAAAATAGATCTAGAGACATGGAAGCAGGAAACAGACTGATGAAACTCAGAGGGAAGGGGAGGAGCAGGACGAGATAAACCAAAGAACTTACATGCACATATGCATAACCAATGGGCACAGAAAACAGTGTGGTAAAGGCTGGGGGAGGGCAGTGGGAGTGGGGAGGAGGGGGTCAATGGGGTAAAAAAGGGGGAGTCATCTGTAATATTTTGCTGTAAAACTTTTTACACACAGCAGCAGCCTCATGCATCTGAATTTACCACATCTCTCTCTCTCTCTTTTTTTATCCTCACCCGAGGACATTTTTGCATTTATTTTTAGATGGAGCAGGAGGGGGAGAGGTGGGAAGAGAGAGAGAGAGACATCCACGTGAGAGAGACACATTGAGTAGCTGCCACCCACATGACCCCAATCGGGGCCAGGAACAAACTGCAACCCAGGTACATACCCTTAGCGGGAACCAAACCTGGGACTCTCTGGTGCGCGGGCCAACACTGTAACCACTGAGCCAAACTGGCCAGGGCTACCACGTCTCTTGACTACATCATTTTATCTTGTGCTTGATTTAATCTTCCTTTGTGCAGTGGGCTGGTAGCCTGGGAGCAGAAGGCTAGACCGTGTAGCCTAGGAGAGCAGTAGGCTAGGCTAGACCGTTTAGGTTGTGTAAGTACAGTCCACGATGTTCGCACAATGATGAAATCACCTGATGACATATTTCTTGGAACATATTCCCGTCCTTAAGGGATGCGTGACTGTCCTAGGAAGGTGTGGATTATTGCTAGAGGAACGGTATTTTTCATATTTTGGGAGCTAAACCGAAATCAAGACTTGAGATACAATTTTCAGAAGTGAGTATATGGAAAGTATAGTTATGGAAAAGTTTGAAGAATGACTTTAAAATGAGATAATATGGTTAGTGAGTCAAATGTGCCAAATTCTCAGTCTCTTGATGGCCTGTGGGACTGCCCCCAGGAACGCCATGGCAGTTTCAGGCAGGAGCAGGGTCCAGCCCAGGTCTGTGGGTTGTTCTGCCTCTCCTTTACCAGGGGTGAAGGCAAAGGTGATGAGAGCGTTCAGGAGGTTGATGAGGCAGCAAGCAAGCTGGCTCTCCACTCTGTAGGTGCATTAGCCGTATTCGCTAGGACGCTCTGCTTTTCCAGTCACACTATTGCGTTTTGTTTGTAATTGAGACGCTTCAAATTTGTCTAATTATTTATCATTCTGACTTATCTGCATGACCCACCAGCAAATCCCCTTAGTGTTAATTTTTGGACCCAAATGTTCAGAAATGATCATTATTGATTATGTTTTCTGCACTTGAAAAAGCAGCCTCAGATATTTTCCCACCATTAAAAAAACCAAAACAGAAATGGTTCCCATTAGAAAAACTAAGGATGAATGAGTATTCATTTAATACCTACATTGTAGCTTATGGGACAAAATAATGACGAAATATATACTTTTGATCCCCAAATAATTCTAAGTGTTTCAGCTTGATTATTGGGAGTCGTTTTCCATTTTAAGGAGCTTTCCCAGTTTATTTTTGTTCTCTTTCTCCATTTTTGGTTTGAAATTTCCTTGCCCTTCAAACTCTAAAAGACAGAAAATGTGTCTTTTTCACTTTCATACTTCACACTGCAGCGTGTTGCTTAGAACTTATTTATAAATGAATTAAAATAACATTGAATTACGACTAGGATAAAGTTTTAAGAACTTCTCTGTGTTACATAAATCTGTTTACTCTGAGGATTTTTAGAGCAAGGAGAAAACGCTGACACTTGGACTAGAAGGAAGGGAGGGATTTCAGAGCCAGTTAAGTGTGTATGTTAAGTTAGAACCTTGCTTCTAACGAAACGCTAGTCTCTTACTGTCTTACCGGTATTTCTGAAACACTAAAAAGTTGGCAAATGGGAAAAAAATGTCTTCTTATCCCCAAATTTCTATTTTTGTAGTCAATAGCTTTACTGTCTTTTCCTGAGGGTTGTAAATATCCTCTTAAAAATGAAAGGCCCCGAAAGGCACATTGTTCCACTATTTTAAAAGTAAAGCGTAAATTTCAGAAAAGGTTTTATATATAGCTCGATACCAAAATATCACACAAGAGAGTTTGAAGAGTTAAATTCTGGAGAGAGAGAGAGGTTCCATCTATATTCCACAGCCAGGGTATAAGCAAATATGAGCATGTCATTCCCAAGATGAAACTGTTTCCGTGGCTCTCCATTATGTTTTGAACCAGCCAAAAAGTATTTAACGTGGTCACAGGGCCTACATTATTCACCCCAACTGGCCTCACTCACCCTCACCTCTCCACTCTCCTCCTCTCTCTGTGACTTCCAGCCAGCCCGGTCTTCTGTCATATCTTAGAATGGGCCATGCTCCGTCTACCCAGGTTCATTGCAAACACAAGTTCTTCTTCCTGAACCCCCCACCCGGGCCCTGACCATCGCCTGTGTGTACGTATACCTGCGTGTGTCTGCTTCCTAGAACCAGACTCCCCTTCGCGGGGAGCTCATTGCATCTCACACTGTGACTTCCAATAGGAATCACTATTTTAAGTAAATCATCTTGTGACTGGAGTTACACGTCTATCCTCTTTATGAAGATGTAAATTCTCGAAGGGTAATTATTATGTCTGGATGGAGCATTTTTTATCTGCGATTTAAAATGCCAGGCAATTAGTCAACGTTCGTGTGTAAGATGGAGAAACGTAGGGACTCTGTCGAACGGGACAGTTACAAGGAGGGAGGGAGAGTCTAACGGGCTTGGCGTAGATGGGAGCAAGCACGCTTGTCTGGGGGCTCTGGAGCCCTGGGTGGTGGGTGGGGTTGGCAGAGCTTCGCCAGTACAGACTGGACCATCCTCCCCCCACCCGCCTTTTCACCATGTCTCTGGGGATGCCTGGGCGCTTCTGAGAGGGCTCCCCTGAATTTCTTATTAAGCAAAGTTAAGGCAATTTGATAGAAAAAGATGAGAGCTATATATTAATCCATCAGTAAACCCATCCATCAATCTGAGCTTTATTGACTGTTGTCAGATCAGGAGCATCTGGAGGAGGACAGGACAAGGGTCTTTCCCATTCTGGAGCTGAAGGCAGGCGCTATGGGCCGTTCCCCAAGGAGCTCCTGTTTGTTCATGAGACATGGTTACTGTGATCACTTTCTTCTTAACTACGATTTCCCCTGTCATGGCCGTGTCACCCTCTGACTCTCATAGCGTCACGAAATCCAAAAGGTGTGAATCGTATTTTCACATGTGAGCCTTCTGTTATGCCAGGCCCGATTCCAGGTGTCTTAACTATATGAATGAATGTAATTTTAGCAGGTGTCCTAAAATGGGATCGTTGCCATTGCCGATACCGAGATGCGGAGGGGTTGCCTAGATGCCGCCCGGGCGGGAGAGCTGGGTCTGGAGGCCGCGTGACCAGTGGCCGCTCCTGTGCGCGGCCCGGCAGAGGCGTCTCAGGGCTGTTCTTGCTCACAGCGCTGTTGTGTCTGCAGTCAGCTGCCACGTGAGTCTTGCCTCTCTGCTTCTCACAGACCTAGAGAAAAACAAATGTTGGAATCAGTTGTCTGTCCCAATTTGACCGAAAGTGACCTCATCTTCCTAGAACTTGGTCAATTAAGACTAATCATTCACCAGAACAACAACAACAACCAAAGGGTGGGGGGGCTACTAAGTTTGGCAAGGCATCGATCAGAGGAGGTTCAGTAAATTCTCCAGCCCACTCGTTTTCTAGTGTAGAACTGGGGAAGATAGGCAGTGGCCCCACAGTGGGTGGAAAGGATGCTGTAGGCACGTGGAATGCAGGAGGAGAACATCAGGGGAAGAAGCAGGGAGGAGAGATGAGGAGCTGTGGACTGGAGAGAGGCTCAGAGGACGGGAGAGGCGGCTGCAGAGCCAGCCAGGGGTGGGGGCACCGCTAGCCGGGCTCACAGACCCCACTTCTAGGAGCAGCAGTTAGGGAAGAGGTTCAGTACTCAAGGCCCAGGGCGTTTACCTCTGTGTACTCTCTGCCCTGAGTTGCAGAATGAATTAACCCTACTGTATAAGAGGAAAAAGTTAATGTTTTATTTGGGGAAAAAGAAACAAAAAACCTAACCAAACAAAAAGCAACAACATTGGTTGAAAGAGCTCATACCTTAACAATGTCAAATAAGAGGCCACTACCGAACTATATCTTATATTATTATATCTCATACCAAATTATATCTTAAATTATTTATAAGTGGTAAAATAACACTAATCTGAAATATGCATTTTTAATGTCTGCTCTTGGAGCTTCTATAGTTCTCTGCACTGTGTCTGGGATGGCACAATGAGCTGAAAACGGAAAACTCCACGTTGTCCTGATATTATTTCTCGGTTATTTCTTTGTAATTTTTCTTCAGATGGTATTTATTCACAAATGATGTGCCTACTATTTCTGTAGTTATTTTTAAGATAGCTAGGAATTTAGGAACTATACCTAGTTAAATGTAAGCAAGTTTCTAAGAAATTATTCATTATTGTTCACTGTCAATGTTTTATTTCTTGATGAATTTAAGTCGTCTCCTATTTGATTAATTCTTCCTGCCATATATATGATAAAGGTGTAGGATGCTACTAGAATAGATTCCTGCCAGGCTATAATAATGCTAAGCAGGGTCCTAAAACAGAAAATAAAGGCAACAGTTTGCATGCACATAGCAGCATTAAAAATTCAATTCAGATATCATCCATGGTAGCACCACCTGATGGCTATAAAAGTCTCACGCAGATATAGCTTTATAGATTCAAGGAAGAGTTGTTAGTTTTCACCGCATTTTAGCAACTGGCCCACATAAAATCGATGGTCTTATCTTTGGCCCCAGAAAACAATCTAGTCTCAAAATGACTCACCTGTTCAATTCAGCAGCTGTTCATTCAGTGTGCACTGTTGGGGTAACATGTACACAGACACCAGATGCTGGATTGCCTTGCTAGGAACTCTTTCCTGTGTGTAATGAACTTACCTGAGGAGACAATTAGAAATTACGGGAAGAGAAGGGAAGCAGTTTGAATGTCAGAGGGATTCAGAGAAACGTCAAACCATTCTGACTTCATGTGCTTTATTTACTGATGGGAATTGATGTACTTCTTGAAGTCCAGCGATGTTCTCTCCCTAAAGAGGCCTGGTGTTGAAACAGCATACTATTAAAACAAAAAGGATTTCAAAATAAATATTATCAACAACTGTTCTGACAGCTGGTGTTCGTTTCTTAAGTGGGGAAAAACAAAACAAAACACAAAACCAGCAGAAGCAGAAATCGAATAGCCTTTCCTGGTGCAGACTTGCAGTGGCACATCTATAGGCGTGGACAGCACCGTGAAGGTGTTCTACACCTGTGATTCGTTCGTGAGTTTCCACAGAGAAAAGAATTTCGCTTCAGGTGCCTATTTTAATAGGAGAGACCTGTCTGCTCACCAGAGCCCTTGCTCACTCCTCCAGTATTTGTTTTTACAACTGTATTAGACTTTCTGGAAATTCACTGTGTCTGTGTGACTTGTGATTGGCAAAATGTGGATGAAGAGCATAGAGCCCAGAAATGAGCCTGAAATGGCACATTAAAGGAAAGAGATGTACGCCCTGGCCGGTTTGGCTCAGTGGTTGGAGTGTCGGCCCACGGACCAGAGAGTCTCGGGTTTGGGTCCGGTCAAGGGCACATATCAGTTGCGGTTTGGTCCCTGGCCCTGGTTGGGTCATGTGAAAGGCAACCACTTGATGTGTCTCTCTCACATCCATGTTTCTCTTTCTCTTGCTTTCTCTTGCTCTCTCTCTCCCCCCTCTCCCTCTCTCCCTCCCACTCTATATGAAGATAAATGGGAAAATATCCTTGGGTGAGGATTTTTAAAAAAAGGACGTATGTGTAATCACCATGTACAGTGCCAGGTGGGACTGGCGATATCAAGGGGACACTGTGTGAAGTATGTGACTGTCTAACCACTAGGCGGTACGCCTGAAACTAATACAAAATAATATTGACTGTAAACTGTAATTGAAAAAATTAAAAAATAAAAGAGATATTTTATAAACCAGTGGTTCCAAATGGTGGCTGCGTCACCTGCGGAGCTTCTGAAATTAGAGGTGCATTGACTTCTCTCCTTACCTAGTGAATCAGTCCCCAGGGTGGTGGAACTAGGGTGGTGTCATTATAATGACACTCACAGCCGGGGTTGCAAACCACTAGTCTAAATAATTAACAGCTGACCAGAACTTTATAATTTATAAAGCATGTCACAATTTTTTATCTTATTTAATCTGGCATGATAGGCATCATTCCTATTTTATAGACAAAGAACTCAAGACTTAAAAGAGGTTAAATGTTTATATATCCTGTTAGGAAACTAACTTTAATTCTAGACTTGGGATGCAAAAATACTGTTTTTTTCTCTCTCTCTTTTTTTTTTCCCCCCTGAGGCAGGGTGCACAATATAATACAGAAAAATGGCCATGTTGTTAAATGTACAGCCCATGAGTTCTCACAGACTGAATGCACCCATGTAAGCAGCAGACCAAATGCCCTCCTGTGGGCCCTCCTGTCACCAGTCACTCTGCCCCCGTGAGAGTAATCACTACTCTGACTTCTACCAGCAACACTTAGATTCCCATTTTTATGTATTTGGTTAAATAGAACCACCCAATGTGAACTCTTTTGTGTATGGCTTCTTTTGCTAATTTATACATCTGTAAGATTCATTCACATTGTGTTGTGTAGCAAAAGTTAATTTACCCTCATGGGTTATAGTGTTTATTTGTGTGAGTACACAAAAGGTATTTTATCCATTCTAGTGCTGGTGGGAATTTTGACAATTCCAGTTTTTACTAACTGCCTGCAGCAGTCTGTCAGCATTCTAGTACACGTCTTTGGTGACCATGTACGTGTTTCTATTGGGTATATATTTAGATATATCCTGAGCTTTAAAAGATAATTTTTAAGTTGATAGGACTCACCTCTAGCCTTTCTCTTCCAAACCTTTCTCTTGTTTATCTATTATAATTCTACCACCAGATTTTATTAATCATAACCTCTTTGAAGAAAAGGGAAAGGTAAGTTAATTTACTCCAAGGTAAACTGTGTCTAGTAATTCCTCATTTATTTCAAAGGATATCTTGATTTAAAGGGACAGCTTTCTGATTGTTGAATTTCAGGGCATGGGAAAATTATAGGCAGAGTAAAGCAAATGGTTTTATCTTTACATAGAGTTTTGTTTTAAATTCCTTTGGACAAAATGTTATGAGCAAACACAAAATAAGTAATCAATGACTTGGCTACTCCCTGAGTAATCCTTGTTTGACCATATGTACTTAGGATTACTCTACCCCTGTATGTCCCAACCCCGTTCTATCAGATGACACTGGTCAGAGTATGTCGGCCTGTTTGGAGAGGGTGTTCATACAACCCACATTACGTCACCCGTGTCCATCCTTCAGGACATTGCCCCTGCGGCCTTTCCTGAGGATGAACCCTAAGGACATGATGAACATTTCCTATGCAGTTCTCTCCATAATCCCTGGATCTTAACTTTAAGGTTCCCTGATATCACCAAGTCATGGTGAAAACATTCTGGAGTCTTTATCCAAGGAGCAAGAAGGGAGGTAACAATGGCCAAATGCAGGGGTTTCCCAAGAAGTACAGTAGTTATTTCTTTAAGCATCCATTTTCTCGAGTATAAAATTGGTATAATCACATTTCCTTTAGATTAAATAATATATGAGATATTATGAGCCAAATACAAGTATCTGGTACTGAATAAATGGTATTATTAATGGCTGCTAAAGGTCAGGGACTATGCCTTATTCATTCCCATAATAGTATTTCATAGGAAGGCGCTCGTACATTTTTAAGGGAACCTGTGATTTATCAAAGTCCTGCTGGCTGGTGGGTATCATACTCATGAAGAACAGGGCTGCCTTTCTCTCACTAGCCTCTTTGCCCTTCTGGATGAAATCTGAATGACTAACAAACCTATAACATCAGTTTTTACGCTCTCCAAATCTGTTCTCCACAGGGAGAGCATTCCCAGATAACAACATCACATCTAGGGGTTTCGGGCAGGATTAGACTGCATTTATACCAAGTGAGAGCAGATTTTAGAAGCCCAGAAAGAATTATGCTGAGGATGTAATCATTAAGGAGCATAAATTATTTAAACTCAGCTTGGTCCACATCCTCAGGTCCCCCTCTGGTCAAGAATGTTAATAAATCCAGCTGAACTGTTTTAATTGCTCTTCACCTCCTACTCTAGGCTCCCGTGTTAGCTGCCAATCAGCCTCTCAGTGTGGATTGTCACATATGGCAAATGGATGCAGGACTTCATTTAGAATGTGATCATCCGTCGACATTCACTGTGTGTCTCCTACAATAAATACGAATACCACCTCCAATATCACCTGTGGCTCTGCCAGCAGACGTACCAACAGTTCTTACCCTGGATACCACCACCTAGTGTTTCACAGTGCTACCAAGAATTTCATCACCAACAATTCCAGTACCACCAGCAATTCCATCACCAGTACCACCAGCAACTGCAAAATCTCATTGAAACTGACACTAAAGGGTCAAGAGATGTGCGGGCTCTGGGCGCCCACGCGAGTGGACCAGGGTCCACGACTTGGCCCCGTTCATAGTTTAGTGGCACACGTGTATCAAAGGCGGCCCACGTGGACCCACATGTCCATCTCGAGACCCCCTGCCACTCTGCCCCTCACACAGTTTTTTTTTCCATTCATACTAGATTTTTCTGAGTACCAGGGTTTTTTTCTAATTAAAAATGTTTGCACGTGCTGTGCCCCCTGCCTCTTATCTTCACACACTGAAACCCTTCTTACACTTAAGCTTTTAGCTGAAAGGTCACTTCCCAAGAGTGACCTTTAGGACAATAGGGCAATAGGGGTAATAGCTCTTACCTTGCATGGCTGGTCAGCATTAGAAATGAGTGAGTGTTATGTGCCTCCCTAGCACAATGCTTTCGGGTAGCTACTTGAGCAGTAGTCATGTTTAAACTAGATGGGTGGCCCATTTGACTGGAAATAAAGAGCCAAACTGGATATGAAACCAAAGCCCAGGAGACTAGGACTCACGAGAGAGGGAGAAGTTTCTCTCAGCTAGAAAATCAGTAGGTACAGAGAGGGGAGCCCCAAGCCAGTGCTGAAGTTGGAGCAGAAGCCCTTTGGCTTGCGCTGGGCAGGTGTTATGGTGTGGGCAGCGCAGTGGAGCAGAGCATTCAAATATGAACGTAGCAAAGGGGAGGGCAGGTAATTAACTGCTCGTGGCATGATTGCACCTGAGTGTAAAATAAGTAGTTACTGATGAGAGTGCCTCTGAATGACCACTGTTCATCATGGCCCTTTCAGAGAATCATGTATCGTTCTAATTTTCTTTTATGTCCTTCTCCTCCTTGGGCTCACAGGCTTTGGGTGCAAAGTTGTTATGGAAATATGGACTTGAAATGTTCACTTAGCTGTATTGCAACTACTTCCTGTGAGCCTAGGCAAGGGAGGAGGAATTTAGCAAAGAGTTCTGTTTTTGTCATTGTTCTGTAAAAAGACAAACGCAGTTTGCATAAAATTCCGCAGAGATTAGTCCTAAGTAATTATTCTGGCCTACACCAGTTTCTTCCTGTTGTTGTTGTTTTTTCTTTAACTTAAGCTGTGCATGAGTCAGTGTTAAACTTGTCTTCAATGCATCCTTATTCATTACTCGGTTTCGTGTCGGGCATTAAGAACAAAGATTACGGAGCCAGGATTTGTGGTTTCAGATCCCTGCTCTCGGACTCACTAGCTGTGAGAACTTGGGTTAGCTAGCCACTTAACCTCTTTCGTGTTTTAACTACCACTCTGTGAAGAGGTGACGATGATCAGACCCAGTGGAACAGAAGCCACAGCATTGTTGTGGTCATAAAATAAAGCAGTGAACACAGCAGTTAGGACAGTCCCCAGAGTAGAACAAGTACTGTGTGAATATGAACTGTCACGATTGGACAGCTAAGAGCAAAACACTGCAGAGAGAGTTTTTGTTTTTATTTATTTTTTTCCATATTTTGTTCAGGTAGAGTGGGAGGGAGAGAGAGAAACATCGACGTGAAAGGGACACATCGAGTGGCCGCCACCCACACGACCCAACCAGGGCCAGGGACAAACCGCAACCGAGGTACATGCCCTTAGCGGGAACTGAACCCGGGTCTCTCTGGACCGCAGGCCAATGCTCTAACCGCTGAGCCAAACTGGCCAGGGCCTGGATAGAGAGTTTTAACAGTTGTTTGTAATTGTCCAAAGTGTACATTTTAAAGTTAAAAGTAATTGCCAAACTCTTCCATGGGCTCAGCAAGTGGTCTGCAAAGTCAACCAGTACACCAATCAGTAAGGGCAGTTACAACCTCATTTAAACTTTTTTATTTTGTAACCTCACCTCTTCTAACAACTACGTTAGTGAAGGCAGTCTTATTTAAAGGGCTGAATCACCCACAAGTAAATGAATTAGCATAATTTGCTTAAGCATGGTAATCACTAAACTAGAATATTCATTTTGTTTCATAAGTCTGTATGTCTGCAACAACTGGGCAGAGTTCATGGGGGAGGGAGCAATTCACTATTTAAAATATCTTTGTCACATCTCTGAAAGGTAAAATTGTCTGTTGCAACACAAATCTCATCTACCCTTAAAAACAGCCTCTCCTTGCCCTGGCCAGTTTGGCTCAGCGGTTGGAGCATCGGCCTGCAGTCCAGAGAGACCCGGGTTCGGTTCCCGCTAAGGGCACGTACCTCAGTTGCAGTTTGTCCCCAGCCCTGGTTGGTTGTGCGGATGGCAGCCACTCAATGTGTCCCTTCACATCAATGTTTCTCTCTCTCTCTCTCTTCCTCTCTCTCCCTCCCACTCTATCTGAACAAAAAAAATGGAAAAATGTCCTCAGGTGAGGATACAAAAACGAAAACAAAAACAGCCTCTCCTATGGATTTTGTCTCAAGAGGCCAAATTTTGACACAGGAAAGTTACTTATCTCTTTTTTTTAAAAAAATGTCTCACATAGGCTCTGTCCTGCCATGGACAGTTATGTCACCGGCTTGCTAGTGAGGCATCGGTGATGGAGACCAGGGCTTTGCGCCTGCTGCCCTGACTGTGTGACCTGGCCTGTCGGTACCCTCAAGTTGCCTCTCCAAGCTGTAATATAACACTCACCCCATAAAGCAAAAGCACTTATTCTACACACACCTTACTTTCCTAATACAATGAACATTATAAACATGAAAGACTGAAACATGAAGGGACAAGAGGCAGTAGCTAAATAAAACATTTCTTTTGTATGCCCGAATTGATTGCCACGCGTCTTGGGCACAGTGACTTCACTTTGAATATCACTTATCTTTCAACAAGTCTTTAGAGATACTGAGGTTAATGAACACTGTGTCTCCTGATAAGACACAAAAACCATGATACAGTTTTTCAGTGTGGAAAACCTTTGGATTCATGAATTCAGGACTCTCAGATTTGACCTAAGCTTTAGTTAGACCGTGTCTCCCACCCCATAGTAGCTGGGTATGTCCCTCTGCCAACACCCCACAGCTTGCTCCCCATGTAAGAATATATTAGGAATAGGTGTTGAAGAGGGACATTAAGTACATTTTGGTAACTCACTGAGAAGTCTTACCTGATAGAATCAAAGAAATTGAAGGACTTTCGGAAAATGGGCTTGAGGAAAAAACAGGTTGCTGCGTGAAATTTTTGACGTTGTGAACAAACACTTTCCGAATATCTGCCTTTTTTGCTTTCTGGGATCGTCCAAGCTAACCTTCTAGCCACTAAATTGGAGGGTTTGACCGTGCACTTTGAAGTATAGCATAGCTTTTCACAGTCGTAATTATCAGATTCTCAGCACCAAACCTGGACCATCCCAATATGTTTTAGTAGAATTTCCTAAGTTTGATAAAAAGCTGTTTATAAAACTTCCTGAACCTTAGTCATTCCTAAGCAATACAGAAGTGTGCATACTGAGAATCTCCTTCCTTATATAATAGTAAGACATGTAAGGCCCTACGGGCCCCATGCACATGGGCAGGGATTCTAGATGATGGGGAAATGAGTAGTGACAGCTGCAGACTGCAGGCGTACTAGGAGGCACAGGACAATGGTTCTTCCTTTCAGGAGGTGAGGTCTGTCTTTTGGATTTCAGTGTTCATCTGCGCGTCTGCCTGGCAGTCAAGACAAATAGTCATGCTTTCTGCAGATCACCAGGGTGCCCGGCAGGAGTACTCACAGGCAGGCATATTTAAAGGGTACTATTCTTAGTACTTTGCACAAACTTGCAATCTTTTTTTTTCTTATTGGAAGAAAATGTTTCCTCCCTCTTAATTATTCCATCTGAATATCCAGTCCTGACATTTAAAGCAAAGCACGTTCAAATTTTCTTTGAAATTTGAAGTTTGTGCTAAATTAGGGTTGTTTGGTAGGAAGCGAGTTTTGCATTTGTTCAGAGATTTGCTTATAAAAGTTTGATTGGCTTTGGGCTTGTGAAGTGGGCAGGGAGAGCCAGTGGCAAGAAAATGCGAAATAGATGTTAGTGGGAAGAGAATCTGTTGTCCATTTGCTTTAGAGCTTAGGCTAAAGGATAAAGAGTTGTGAATCGGGGTCAAGGAATGAAGCTGTTGCTGTTTCTCTTAGGATTTTGCAATAACAATGAAGCATAATGCTGAGCGCTTACTAAATGTGTCATCTGTATTTTTTCTGTCTTTCTTTGTGGAGAGAATGGGGCATTGGATGCATTGGCTTCTCTTTCTTCAGTCAAAAATAGCCACTTAGTAAATGAATATTGAATAGAGATAGAGGCCCCTTAATAAAAAGAGATTGCTCCAGGTATCTCTTTCCTCTGCCCCAGGTTCTCTTCTCTATTCCTTCTTTATTTATTTATCAAGCTCAAGTTATGTGCCAGGAATTATATAAGATGCTAAGGATGCAATCCATACAAAATAGGTTGGTCTCATGGAGCTTATATTATAATAGACACAAAAGAACAAAAGAGAGTAAACAGATCACACAATTACAAACTGTGACAAGTGTTATGAAGGACCCAATGAAGGACCTAAGTTAGGAGATAAGGTTCCAGATATGGGGGGATATGGGATTCCAGTCGGTCATCAGGGCGTCTCTGCGAGGGATCCCTGGGTGATGGGCTGGAGTCAGCAGCCCCGAAGGGTTTGGTGGGCGAGAGTTCCAGGAAGAAGGCATGACCATGGCCTTGGGGGAACATCCTTTCCTTGTCAGTCTGGAGGAGAGGTGGCATGGTTAGGAAGTAGTGAGAAAAGGGACAGTAGTATTTCTTTCCTTCTGGTTGTCCCTAGAAACAAATCCTAAAGACAGTGGTGTAAGCCCTTGTCATAGATCCCACCCTACCTTCCCTGCTGGGCGGGCTTCTGATTAGGCCATTGCTGTCCACCACTCACCACACACCTGAGCCCACACTCACCACGCACAGGTAAAAGCAGCCTTTTATTTGGTGAACAGGTGTTTTTTTCTGGGACTTACCAAGGCCAAGCACTGTTTTAGGCTCTAGGAAAAGAGCTGACAAGAACACCCATAGGGCTGGTGGGAGGAAGGGGATAGAGAAGACAGAGAAGCAAATGGAAAGTGCCGTGCAGAGAATTAACAACAGTAATGGGACAGACCATGGGCGGGAAGGATCAGTCGAGGTCTCCCTGAGAGGGTGACGTTTAAACCAAGATCTGGACAAAATAAGGGAAGGAACGCTAAGTGATATCTCTCAAAGTGCTACTGAATGATACCTCAAAGTGAGAAAAGCCTGGCAGATTTCAAGGACCTGAAATATCCTGGCCCTTAAATTAGTTCCACAGTAGCCCCTCCAGTCATTCTGACTGCAGACTGTCTTCCAACATACGCTTCACCCGGACAGGCAGCCTAGAAACCCTCCAAAATTCAAGATCTGCTACTAATGGCAGTGCTGTGATTTATTGAGCATGTACTGCACGGCAGGTACTAGGCCGGGCCCTTTGGCAGGAATCACTTTACTTAATGCTCAGAACCTGACAGGGTGGATCTTATCTTTGTCTTAGAGGGGCAGAGGAACCCGAGAGGAGACCTTGGGGGTGCCAGGCCTCGGAGCCCAGCTAGTGGGCAGCTGGACAGTGTGCTGCTCTCCTTGGAACTGTTCCCGCTGCATTCAGTGCTGACGAATGCTGTGTTTCCTAGAAGGGTAGACGTCAGGCGTATCTAGCCTATTGTCCGAGGTTTCAAAACACAGCTTTGCCTCTAGGTGGAAATGGATAGTATGTGTACATTTGGTGTTGGTTAGGGTGGAAGTTATGCTGCTGGCTCTTAAATTCCATTTGGATGTGTGAACAGGTATTACAAAGATGATGATTGGTGTATGGGAAGGGAGGGAGATACGTCAAGATAGATATTTCATCAAGTTCCAGATCCACTAGGTCATGTGTGGAAGTGACAGAACTCACTCCGGTTTCTTTGTTGATTCTGAGAGAAGACAAAGAAATTGTCTTTCTGTCTTTCCCTCCTTCCTCCTCTCCCTTCCTCCCTCCCCCGTCTTCTTATTCGCTTGTTCAAAATAGCAAAATGTGGAGCCACGGGTGGCCATTCCAGTAAGGCATCATTTAAAACATAAATTCTACTGGTTCCTTGTGAGTTTTCTAAAGGAAATGGGGCAGGCTTGGGGAGCACGTCCAGGACTGAGCAGCCCTTGGAGTACAAACGTTCTGCACCTGCTGTTTACCTTCCCCTGTGAAACGGAGAATTATGCTGCAGGGCACTGAGCCCTACAGCCCTGGCCAGTGTGCTATCAACAATGGACCGCGTGGGTTGCTTTGCTGTGTTTGTGCTCAGTGGGAGAAACAAGCCTGCTATTGCTATGGGTCATATTGGCATCCTAAAATGTATCTCTCTGCACCTCCCACAGATCAGCTGTATCCTTTTGTGCCATAAATAGCAACAGGAACCAGGAGCTGTCAGCTTGGCAAAAGCTTACAGAGCAATGGGAGCTCCGAGCTCCGTCTAGCCCTCACCTCCTGTCTGAGTTCCTTCTACTGTATCCCCAGCAAATGGTGGTGCAACCCATCCTTGCAAGTTCTGACACCAGAACTATCTGATCGGTGTAGCTTATTCCAAACAAAGGAGTTTCCATTTATTGGGTTACCCATCCAGCCGCCATCCACTTCATTAATTGGGCTGTTGGAAGGTTATTTAATCAATTAGGAATTTTTATTTTGTTTTAATCAGTCTGGTATTGAGTGCTTACAAGATGCCAGGCATTTGGTTAGCTAGGGATGCAAAGGTGAAAACATCATGAAAACATTCTCACTCCCTTTTCAATAAACGTATAATTAAAAAACATACGAAATGTAGATGGTTAATGGGTTTGTAGGACAACAATTACTGTAATGGAAATATGTCGTGTTCATTAGGATCATTTGTCTGACAGAGTGGTGGGCAGAAGAAACTAAGTGCTGTTTTAGATCGAACAGAATATAAGAACAGTGGTCCATCACACGTGGCGTTGTGTATCCGGGAGTTTTAAAATGTCCCACTCACCTTTGACACGTTTTGTGTTTTGTCTCTTTAAAAGTCCATAGGTTTATAGGACTTACTTGCCTGTCTTAGACGCCCAATTAGTGACCTTAAAATGTTACTCCTTGGACCTAGAGGGCATAGAGAGATCGATGTTGAGTGTATTTTCATTGTTTCTCAAGACTCTAAATAACTACATTGAGTGTAAATGAATTTCAGGGAAAACATCCACTACTAAAAAGATTTGTTAAGCTTTTCGGTGCTGTTTTGACGGCACGGTGAAGTGTGGCGGCGCTGAAACTCACAGGTGCACCATCTGGTTCCTCCTGGAGAGAAGTCCTGGAGACCAGCAACACACACCTGCCGGGGCTCCCTTCCCGTTCCTGCTCATGAGTGTTTAATGCACTGAAATAAAAGGTAGAGTGTCCTGAAGTCCACGCTCGTTCAAATTCCCTTCACTCTTTTCCTGGAGAAGCAGGAACTCGGCGATTTGAAAGGAGTTGCTCTAGGCTGCCTTTTAGCGCCATTTCTCAGTTTCTATTTTAATCCTGCCTGTTCTCCTACACGCTTCCCTTTCTTTTTCCTGGGCTTTTCCTCTGCTCATCCACTGTGCTCCACATCCCCATTCGAAAAGCTTCTCACCCCCCCTTCTCCTTGAAATGCCTGCATTCCTGACTTCTGAATCTGCCCCTGAAAGGTTAAAAGCCAAGTAAGACTCAGCACACAAAATTTGCAAAACTGTGCCTGTTTTTGTAAAATTTAATCTTTTCCTGGCTTTCCGCTCCTTCGTATCTTTTTCCGTGGCTGCCCAAGCCAGGTGGCCAGGATCTGAATGCTGGATGTATATGTATGTGACATAGGCAAATTAATTACTCTCTCTGAGCCTGGTTTTCTCACTCACAAAGGCAAGACAGTCACAGCCACTTCATGGGGTAGGCGAGCATCGAATAAGCCAGTGTTGTTTCTGTACTAACACATGCTTCTCTTCTTACGCTCCTCACCTCTTGATGTCTATTAACTAGACAGTAATTTTGAAAAGAGAAGGTGACATCTCAGGTATGTGCTAGACTTAATAGCCCTCACTATCATAGGAACAAGGACACATATCTATAAAAGTATAGATACAATTTCTGGTAGTGTTTGTAGCTGCAAATCTGTGTCAGCATAGATCCTTTTCCATCAGTATGCAAACACTTGGAAAGGGCTTTTCCACGCTTTACATAGACCCTCGTGGGCTCATGGGGCCTGGGCTGGTTGGTAATAAATGAAGGGGCGGTTTCTGAGATCTGTATGGGCACCTGCTATTGTTTATTTTATATGAAACAACCGAAAAATCTTGAGGCAAGATGGGGCCAAAGCTATTCATGGCAATTTAAGGATTTAATTAAAACCCCCTTCACATGCTTTGAAGTTGAATGATGATGTTTTCTGGAAATTGTCATTAACAGTGGGCTACCTGAAACTCACCTAAAAACATATTTAGAAGAATATAGATATATAAGTAAGCTTAAGTTTTTCTGTTCAGGCAGCTTACGTAAACCCAGAAGCTGCCACACCTTAACTTCACATATTATACATTCATCTGATGATTTAATATTATTTCCAGCATAAGAACCATTAGATCAGGTCAGACACCCTGGAAAACCCAAGGACAATGACCCAGTTATATGAGGATATTTTCTTATATGAAATGGAAATTAATGTTGTAAATCCTCATTATTATTTTATTAATTGAAAATAATATTTACTATTTTTGCAAGAAGTAACATTTTCTTTTCATTGCCTTAATATTCAGCTCCTGAACATTGCTAAAATTAAACATTTTTTTTAATCCTCACCCGAGAACATTTTTGCATTTATCTTTAGATGGGGGGTAGGGGGGGGGAAACATCAACATGGGAGAGACACATAGACTGGCTGCCACCCACATGACCCCAACAGGGGCCGGGGACCAGCTGCAGCTGAGGTACATGCCCTTAGCAGGAACCAAACCTGGGACTCTTTGGTCCATGGGCCGACGCTCCAACCACCGAGCCAAACTGACCAGGGCTAAAATTAAACATTTCAATGGTAGAAAAAAAAAAATAGTTGGATGTTCTGTATTGACCCAGTTGTGACAACACTTTTATTCCTTTGCTTTATTTTGACATAATACGTTAATTTTTCGTTGAATAATGTCTTTCATGAAAAACAAATGGCTAACGTATCTTCAAGGAAAATATTTATCAAAAGAGGGCAGCAGGATTTCTCTAAAGTGAAATAAAAACAATTATTTGTAGAAGAAAGCTAGAAAATTAAGAACTTTGTGGTTATTTAAAATTCCATAAGCCATGAAAATGATCACAACATTAAGCATATTGCTGAAAGAATACAGTTTAACAAGTTGACATCAGAAGACTTCCCACTTAAAGAAGCAGCTATTCAGTGAAAAGGAAGAAGTGAGAACCTACTGCTTAGAATTGGCTTTATCTTCTGGCTTACTTGGCCTTAGGTTAATCCAATTAAAGGCTGATATTGAAAACCATAGCATGATTGTTAGGCTGCCCATGTTGTCAGGGTCCCTGGAAGGGTATGATATTGCAAAGCTGAAGATTTTGGAGAAACACACACCTGAGTGGTTTCTAGAATGTCTCTTCACTGGCTAACCTAGGTGTTGCCCAATAGGATAAATACAGGAGCTACTGCAAGGTTGGGCTAAACTATTAAACATGCCATGTCGTAAGTTCTTAATTCATATTAGTTTATTGACCTCTCCTTTAGAAATGGACATAAAAATAACATTCCGTTAAGAAATCTTAAGTCAACTATGAAACCATGGCCATGGGTCAGGTGTGATTAATAAACACCAAAAATGTTTAATCTCTGGGTTTTTAAGATAAAGAAATGAAAATAATTAGATGTTAACCTTTCAATTTTCAATGAACTGTAGTTAAGCTCAGGGACTGATATTGGAGATACAGGCATTCTTACATTAATGGGAAGAGATTTGGAAAACCTAAGTAATTTGCCTATATAGATTATTTTAAATTGTATACCTTTTAATTTAGTAAGTGTACTAATTTTCTTACAGAGATTATTGTATTTTTTCACAAAGATTTTTAAACAAAGTTTTCTGTTAGGTGATTTATAAATAATAGAAAAATATATGATGAAACATTTTATGGTCATAAAACAATGATTTAGGAGAATGTTTAATAGTGTGAGAAAAGTCTCTCAAGGCCATATCTCTTGATAAAAGCAAGACAGTTAACTATACATGGAATATGTCCAATTATACCAAAAAAAAATACAGAATTATCAAAGGTAGGAAAATAAGACTCAAAAAGCAACTCTTGGTATCTTTCAATGGTAGGATTTTGGTGGGTTCTGTTTTCTTTATTTTTACTCTTCTGTGTTTTCCTTTTTTTTTTTTACAATGTGCATAGAACAATGTTATGTTCAGAAAAAAATTAAGGAGCAAATGAAGTCGATCCACTGAGTTGAAGAAAGCTGATCCAGAAGTCTGCGTGCAGGAGGCCACGGGACCTTCAGCCCACAGCCACGCTCCCCGAAGGCAAAGGCCACGCTGCCCCGGTCAGCTCCTGGCTCGAGAGGAGCAGCTCAGGTCGAGGCCTCCGCCAGCCAGGGGCTGCTGGGGGGCGGGGGGCAGATCTAACCGACTTCTCTGACCTAGGGCTTGCTCGGCTTCACCGTGGTTTCTCTGGGCTTCTAAACAGACTCACAGGTCAGGTGGGCTCAGAAACCATGACTCAGGTGTGGCTTTTCAGATGTCCCTACTTCTCAGAGGTGTGCAATTTTTTAAAAAGTGGGGAGACAGCCCTGGCCGGTTTGGCTCAGCGGTTAGAGCGTCGGACTGCGGTCCGGAGAGACCCAGGTTCGGTTCCCGCTAAGGGCATGTACTTCGGTTGCAGTTTGTCCCCGGCCCTGGTTGGTCATGTGGGTGGCAGCCACTTGATGTGTCCCTTTCACGTCGATGTTTCTCTCTCTCTCTTCTTCTCTCTCCCTCCTACTCTATCTGTACAAAAATGGAAAAATGTCCTCGGGTGAGGATAAAAAAAAAAAAAAAAAGTGGGGAGACATAGTATGGCATAGGGTCGTATTTTCATTTTGCAATACAAAGTACATTGGGGGTGGGTAACTACTATCTGTGATCACTGCTTTTATAAATGAGTTGTGCTGAAAATATAGGCAGCACATCATAATCTGAGAATGAAAGACAGTATTTTAATTGAATACATTTTGTCTTCTGAAAACCTAGTATTTGTCTTTTACTTTTGTCGTAGACTTGTGAAAGCATCACAGTGGACCAAGGAGTCCGGGAATCTCCACTGAAGGAACCATTAACTGTTATTAGGCTACATTCTTTAATCAATCTCCTCTATTCTAACGGGAATCACTGTCGCTGTGGTCAAAATGAGGCCCTGAGGCCCAGCACTGAGCTTTTCTGACTAGATTTTGTTCAATTGTCTA
Source organism: Molossus molossus (assembly GCF_014108415.1). NCBI lineage: Eukaryota > Metazoa > Chordata > Mammalia > Chiroptera > Molossidae > Molossus > Molossus molossus. The sequence goes on along the minus strand of NW_023425344.1, from coordinate 14,491,127 downwards.
TGTGTCCTCATGTTTGTGTTCATGTTGCCCAGAATAAAGAGAAAACTAAACAATTGGTTTAAGTATGGGAATTGCCGTAGTCATGACCTAAGCTTTAAATGAGTAAATATGTTGAATACAATTTTGAAGGCATTGCTCAGGGTCATCTCAGACATTGCCAGGCTCAGCTCTGAAGGACCAGGAACCCAAACCTACAGAAAAGTGTATATCTGCTTCTTAAAAGGGTGATGGTGATAGATAAAATGATGCCACCCAACCATGGGAAGTGATGCAGACTTGACTGGTGTAGACAGAAGTTGCAGTAACTACTCTGAATATAGAGATCTTTGGGCAGAGATCACAGCAACCTGTCAGGCAAAGGTACAGGCTTCCTTGGGCCCCATGTGCCCAGATTAGGGCCTCCGAGAGGCTCTTCGCCTCCCACTCTTGGAAAGCATCCTATGCTCTCCCGGCATATTCTAATTCTTCTGAGGTCTGGCGCGTTGCCTGCAACCTTAAAACATTCCTTAGTGTCTATTCTGAGATTGAATGACTTGGAAATAAATCTGTCGACCTTCCTTCCATCTTTTTGCTGGGCCAGTATTTACTGCCTAAGAGCTATTCTTGCATAAGGAGAAGGGCCAGAAATAGAACCAGGACTAGAGAACATCTGGTGACCCAGGAAGAGCTGGCCTTCTGCAGTGAGATCAGTGATTTGTATTAAAAATGCACTAAATAGCCCAGCCGGTGTGGCTCAGTGGTTGAGCGTCAATCCATGTACCAAGAGGTCACCGGTTTGATTCCTGGCCAGGGCACATGCCCAGGTTGTGGGCCAAATCCCCAGTGGGGGACATGCAGGAGGTGGCCAATCAATGTTCTCTCTCATCGATGTTTCTATCTCCCTCTCCCTTCCTCTCTCTCTAAAATCAATAAAGAAAAAAAAACTTAATAAATAAATAAAATGGTTTAAAAAATGCATAAATATTTTAGGTCAGAATAAGCCCTGGCTAAGACTGAGCTAGGCAAGAGCACAGTAATTACTAGACATCAAAGAAAAGGAATAGGCTCAGCTGGTGTGACTCAGTGGTTGAGCATGGTCCCATGCACCAAGAGGTCACCTATTAGATTCCTGATCAGGCACATGCCTGGATTGTGGGTTTAATCCCCAGTAGAGGGTGTGCGGGAGGCAGCTGATTAATATTTCTCTCTCATCAATGTTTTTCTCTCTCTCTCCCTCTCCCTTCCTCTCTCTTTAAAAAATTCAGTGAAGACATTTTAAAAAGGAGTAGAAAAATTCAACAGCCCCACAAATTCTTCTTTGAAAATTGAACTTTAGTGTAGTTTGACATTGAAAAGAGTGGAAATAAGGAGAGTAAAACTTAGGCACAAGACGCTACTGTGCTAAAGTGGTGTTCAAAGCTAAATTGAAGCATAGTCACAATTTTAAGAGTTTGAGCAAAAATCTGTTGGAATAGGGCACTATCTAATTGAGCAGATAGAAAGGAACTCGGAGGAGCTGTACACATAAACTATCTAGGCAGAAAGGAGTGGGACAAGGAGTATACCAGGCAGACAGTGGGTTGGAATTGCAAGGTAACTTCCCTTTAGGCCCTGCAGGGGCGGGGAACCTTTTTTCTGTCAAGGGCCATTTGGATATCTATAACATCATTCAGAGGCCATACAAAATGACCAACTTCAAAATCAGCCTGCTCTATTTGGTTAGGCTGATTTGGTGAGGCGTGTGATGTTAACTGGTATTGATTTCAGGGGTCTTGTGTGGCCCATGGGCCAGATGTTCCCCACCCCTGCTTGGGGATGGCAGGAGTGATCCGGTGGATTACCTAACTAGTTTGATCAGGTGATTCCTGATCGACTGGTTTAAGATTCCAGTTCTTGGAGAGCTAAAACTGTAATTAAGTCTTGGTCTGGTGAGGTGGGGTTTAACATTTTGTGTCTGTTGTCCTATACTTTTTGTTTGTTTGTTTGTTTTTGTCTTTTTTAACTGTAACCATCTGTTCCTGTTAGGAAGAACCTTTTGTATTTCCTCTATGGTATTGATCCCTCTAATCAATCCTAGCATGACCCCATATGATGGATCTTAGGTTATACACTTAATGAGAACTATAACTCAATAGTTGGTTTTAATGGAGCTTCTTTTTCATCTGCTGATTTTGATCTTAGTCAATGTCTTTTTGCTGATCTTTAATCCTCTTTGAGACTGGCTAGCCTCTAACAGACAGGCCAGTCTGAACATGGACTGTTAATATCCCTAAGATTTGGGAATGTGTTCATGCTAATCATCTAGATTCAAGCTCCCAGTAGACAGAATATATTTGCTATTATCATATGTGTTGAATAAATTAGTACTCCTACCACTTTTTCCCCCTTGGGAACTTTCACTCACTTTTTATGATGATATACAGTAGAAATTTTAAAAGAGGCTCCATGCTGTCAATCACTTAAAAATCCAGTGGATTCCTTTTTTAGAGGCTTTCATGAAGCAGATTGCTTGGAATCTATTTTAACTTTTTAAAAAAATCATAGCATTTCATTTTGTTCTATGGAATAAGTATATATTTGGCTCTAAAATTAATTCCGCTTGAACAGCTCTCATTTTCTCTCTCTTCAGTCTTTTCCTTCTTCCTCTGGTTACTGTGTTTCCTCTTTTAATACTTTACCTATGGTGCTTCTTCTGTGTCGATGTTTCCTCAGCTGGGGTCCACCAACAGAATTCAGAGGTTCATTCAACTTACATAGGAATAATAATCGCATCTTTATTTTACTAACTTATAGGTAACCAAAATTTAACAAGTTCTTCAACAAACCAAAGACAATTATATGGCTTTCCACCTCCCATGCATCCGTAGATATAACCCTAAACATTGTATTATGATTCAATTGGTGCAAATATAATTAAAAATTATGAGTTATTAGACCCTGGTGCATATTCATGGTTAATATTTTTACAGTGAAGTATATTGCTAGGTTATAAGACTATTCTTGTAACCTTTTGATAGCTTCTCCCAATATAATTAGTTCCTTATATAATTATAGGTGCTTTGAGAAGCATCGACGTGAAGGGACACATCGAGTGGCTGCCACCTGCACGACCAACCAGGGCCGGGGACAAACTGCAACCGAAGTACGTGCCCTTAGCGGGAACCGAACCCGGGTCTCTCCGGACCGCAGGCCGACGCTCTAACCGCTGAGCCAAACCGGCCAGGGCTCTTGTATTTATTTTAAAGCATTGTTCTGAGAAGGGGGCCAGAGGCTTCATAAAACTGCAAAAGGGGTCCATGGTTCAAAATTGTTTCTAACGTAAACTGGCTTTTTTGAAGTCTCCCTTTCTGTGTAAACCATAGTTTGAATATTCTTTCTTATCCTGAAATGCCCCTAGGTGAACACACTTGTACTTTCTTACAAAATCCAGTGATATAATACGTTTTCATATTGCATGTGAGATAAAATGACTTTTAGTGCCAGTTAGAAAAGTGAATCTGGCATTAAATTAGCATTTACTTTAATGAAATCAGACCTGTGTAATTACCACAGTGCAATCACACTCGTCTGAGGATTTGCTGTTTCCCTTTTCAGCATCAAGTAATTAAAACTCTTATTTGGCCGTGAATGATGAGATGTTCTTTCTCCAACGCTGAATGCAGGCGCTGATTTTTCTGTTAACCAAAGTGCTTCTATAACGACTAAATTCATTAAAATCTGTATTAAATGCTTATAATATACTAGGCACTGTGCAAATACTGCTCACTTTTATCGGTAAATGAATGTTGAATATACACACAGATAGATCTAAACACCATGTTCCCAAATCACCATGGAATATTTTAAGGGTGAAAAGCACTATGTGAGAAAGCAGATGAAGAAAAAAATAAAGCACAGAAATACTTTCTTTTCAGATTTTTTGCTCTGAACTGCATTCCAGAATTAATCAAACCCAGAGTTTCTGTTGGCTCTTGGTGACTGTACCTAGTGAAGAGGCAGGCAGTGATTGGTTCATCAGAACAGGCCCCTCCCACTTCCATTGTGAGAGTTGATGCCCCATCATGATAAAAGGGCCTGAACTCAGGTGTCACATGGACTCTAGTCTACATCCTGGCTCTACTACTTCCTCGTAGGACATCATTGACATTACACCTGAGCCTCAGATTCCCTGTCGTGAAAAAAAGAATGATAAAATATGACTTTCAAGGTAGTTATGAGAACTTAACAGTTTATATGGAAAATGACTGCCACAGTTTTCTGGTACATTGTGAATGCTTAACAAATTTTAATTGTTGTTAATTGTTGTCTAAACTCTGCTCAACTATGCCCCATTCCTAGCAGTAAGAGTTCAAGAATTATGTCAAGTTCTAAACTCAGTCTAACTTTTACCATGATGCAGAGGATGATGACACAAGCTTGCCCCTCCTCTCAGGGAAATGCAAATAAATAGAAACAATGTAAATGTTGGAACCAATGAAAAATTCTGAAAGACAGCAGAGACATTGCTCACTGTCATGGGACACAATTATATTGATTAGAATCCTGACACAAAATGGAAGAGAGTTTAATGATAAGTTACACGTATGTGGGTAAGATTAAGTGAACCAACACAGAATGGTGTGGCACCCCAGGAGTAGCAAACACGGGGGCCATTACTACCCTGTGACCCAGGGAGGTCAGGAAGCCAGCCACAGAACCCGGAGGGAGCCAGGGCGTCGCAGGAGGGAGCCAGGGTGTCGCTGTCGGATGGCGGATGGCGCATCCTGAGCTACAGGCTTCTGCAGAGGGGCGCGCTCACTGCCTATCACTCTGTCGCAGGAGCCCAGGGAACCCACATACTAACCTCTGTCTTCACCAACCTGAAAACCGACCAGAAGTCAGACCACGCAGGAGCCCAGGTAAAGCAGTGGAGACAGACAGCCTCTTGGAGCATGAAGAAGAGCAGAGAGTGAATCTTGGGGGCCACCAGAGATTAGTCAGCAAAAGACCGTAAGAAGCAATTGGGAACTCAGAGGAGGGTGCCGTAAGGATTTTAGCAGTCATAGGGACCTGCTTTCGTAATGAATGCCACGTGCTCTAATAATTCCTGCTTTACACATGCATGTGTACATCCAAATTAAGTGAGACATAACCTTCCGCTGTAACAATTCCACCAAACGATGTGGTCAGGAGACCCCTCAAAGCACAGTGCTGTTCCTTCTCGGGGCTCATCAGGGTGCAGGCAGGTCAGCTCCTAGCCTTTGGGAACAGCAGAGAGAATCTCACAAGCAAATTGCCTGTGTTTTCAAAGTGAACTAATGCCTGGGGAGGTTGAAATATCAAGTACCTGACACTAGGTCCCCGCCTTGCTCCTCCCTGTCCTTGAGCGGCCAGGTCCCCTCTTCAGAGACGAATGCCCTTTGCTGTAATGGAGCCGCTGAATCTTCCCCCCGGCTGCGATTGATCCCTCCTACAAGACCTATTCATTTGAAACTTTCTATTGATCTGTTTACAGAATTCACTTTTTGGATTATTTTTTTTGTGGCAGGAGTGCTTTCAGTGAGGGGTTTCTTTGGGCCTTATTTATATAATTGCTGTGGTCGGTAGGGCTGTTTGTGTGTTCAGAGACTGTCCCCGGCGCTTGGTCTCACCACTTCGTTCAGCGGAAGAATCCAGACGTTCGGCAGTCCTTTGGAATTCATTCATTCATTCATTCATTCATTCATTCATTCATTCATTCATTCATTCATTCATTCACTGCCTTCCCTCAGCGCCCAGCGTGAGCCAGGAACTGCGGTGGTCATTACAGAGCCGTTCTCTAGCACGAAGAGGGCAGATCGTCTCCATTTTTTGGAATCCTTCCATCCCAGGCCTGGCTGGGCTCAGCAGACATGAGTTCTGTAATTGATGAGCACCGATTGACAGGCCTGGCTGTGAGGCAGGCTGCCGGAAGCCAGGGAGCATGGAGAAGAGTCGCTCACACACGTTTGTGTCTTTCCACGGTGCCAGTTTTATTAGGGGAGACTCCCCAGTAAGCCAATAGAGTCACACAGAGGGGCGGGGCTTATGTGCCAGAAGTGAGTGAGCGTCAGGGCAAAGTCCTGGTCACTAGAACATCAGCAGGTGGAGAGATGGGCATGGAGTGGTGGGCGTGGAGAGGTGGGCATGGAATGGTGGGCGTGGAGCGGTGGGCGTGTGGGCGTGGAGAGGTGGGCGTGGAATGGTGGGCGTGGAATGGTGGGCGTGGAGTGGTGGGCGTGGAGCGGTGGGCGTGGAGAGGTGGGCGTGGAATGGTGGGCGTGGAGGGTGGGCGCGGAGCGGTGGGCGTGGAGAGGTGGCTGTGTAGCAGCAAGCGTCCTATGGTGTGGAAGTCCAGCAGAGCTCTGAGCGTGACCCGTGGTACACCAGGCTCGAGCCCTGGGTGGTTGGAGCTCTGAATTCTTATAGCCCACGAGAGGTAAAGGTTCCAGTCGTCTCAGTGTCCGGATGGAGTCCTTATCCAACTGCCCGACTGACAGTTCTGAGTGTTCAGGGCGCCCCCAAGGGCATTCCTAACACAGGCATTACCTCGTCTTGACATGGCACTTGACATAACTACAGTGACTCCATATTGGCTTGTCCGAGGTGTCCAGAGTCCACTCTGCTCTTGCTCTGTACCCAGGAGCGCTTTCTGCTCTGCGGTCTGCTCACCTGGTTGGCCCATGGCAGCTTCCAGGGTCAGTGCCATCTCAGCTTGAGAGAGCAGAGCTTTGTAGTGAAAGACAAGGTCACTTCCAGTGCAAATGACCTCACACCCAGAGGGCTTTCGAAATCTTTGCTGAATAAATTAATGTAGGGGTTTAAACACTCAAAGGAATTGGCCTCTTTGGGGACAATGTATGGTTCTTTCATCCTGCCTACTTCTGTTATATTTTGAGAAGTGACATTGAAAATTCACATAGATAATGGTGGATTCCTTTCTGTGGTTCACAGTCTAAAGATTTTCATTAATGATATCTATGAATCTATATACAAATACTGAAGCTAACGGAGCATCTTTGAAATCACGAGTGACTGAGTTTTAAGCTCCAGAGCACTTCGAAGTTGAATCTGAAATGCAATTGTAAAGTGAAGATTAAGATTACATTTTCTGCCAGGCCGGTGTGGCTCAGTGATTGAGTGTCGACCCATGCACCAGGAGGTCACCCGTTCGATTTCCAGTGAGGGCACGTGGCCAGGTTGTGGGCCAAATTCCCAGTGTGGGGCATGCAGGAGGCAGCCAATTGATGTTCTCTCTCATAGATGTTTCTTTTTTTTTTTTTTTTTTTTAATCCTCACCCGAGGACATTTTTTAGATATTTTGTTCAGATAGAATGGGAGGGAGAGAGAAACATTGACGTGAAAGGGACACATCGAGTGGTTGCCACTGACATGATCCAACCAGGGCCAGGGACAAACTGCAGCCAAGGTACATGCCCTTAGTGGACACCGAACCCGGGTCTCTCCGAACCACAGGCCGATGCTCTAACTGCAGAGCCAAACCGGCCAGGGCTCTCATCGATGTTTCTATCTCTCTCTCCCCCTCCCTTACTCTCTCTCTCTAAAATCAATAAAGAAAAACAAAACAAAACAAAAAAAAACATTTTCTGTCTGTGACATTCACATGGATGTGTTCTATACTGTCTTCTTAGAACAAAATGATGGTCCAATTGACCCTTAATTAGAGGAGGGGAAGTCTAGAAACTTGACTCTGTCAGAGAAGACAACTTCGATTGTATTTGGTCTTGGGCTCTGCCCTCCAGGGTTGCGTCCAGCTGTCCAGGGACTGCTGTGTGTGCCCTGCACCGTGGAGCGCAGAGAGGAGCCTCCGTTCTGGACCGAGCTGAGCGGCCACGAAGGGAGCAGGGATGACAGGGTCCGTGAGGGTGCAGCTGGGAGAAGAAATCGGGGGCCAGCGGTGACAAGCAAACAGAAGCTACCTTCCCCCAGGGACACTCAGACAGAGCAGCAGCACCAGGGACTTCCCCAAGCCACAGGATAGACACTGACGTCCAGTTGCTCAGATATTAAAGAAAACTGTGACACCAGATGACTGGAATGTATGGGGGCCCCTGTTTCACAGGGTTTTAGGGCATGAGGGAGTCCATGGTGGCTCCTTCAAAGATGTCTTTGGAACCCATCCTGTTCTCCCAGTGAGAACGTTTTAACAAATATTCCTTTTGCTGTCCACTTATTGTCTAAGGCAAAGAAAGATCAATTCCAATCGGCTTTGATTATTTTTTTCTATGGCGCTGTGTTCTCGGGCAGGGTGTGGGATCCTCTTGTGTCTATACCACTCTGCTTTTGTAGATATTTCCCAAACCGGGCTAGCTCATTATCTTCCATTCAGCTGTCAATGTACCTGCGTTTCAAGGATCTCAGCACATTTTTGTTTCTTTGAGAAAATACAACTGAATTTGGTAACAATATTAGCAGTTACTGGGTGCTGATAAGCCAGATACAGGTCCAAGCGCCTTAGTATTACCTGTTGGACCTTCACGAGGACCCCGAGCGGGTGCTGTCTTCTCCTTCTCATTCTGCTGCTGAAGAAGCTGAGGGTGTAGATGAGAGAGTTCTTTGGGCCAAGGCGTCGTAAGCAGTGGTCAGTGGCAGAGACAGGACATGAACTGAGGCAGGCCATTCCACCCCAGCCTACGCAGTCTCTCGGAAACATTAACTTTTGGTGCATAGAGATAGTATAGTCTTGGTAATTCCACTTATTGTTTTCCAGCCCTAAACTTCTAAGAGAGCACCTTGCTGCGTTGCCACTTGGCGCTCAGGAATGAATGGGCTGCAGTGCCAGTCTTTGGGAACTTCAGTTGCTAAATACACAAGGCACTTTATCTGAAGGAATCTGGGGTCTGGAAAGGCTCACTCTTCTCTGCTCTCCGATTATCCCTAGAGCAATTCAAGGCTTCAAGGTAGGAAAACTACCTTTTCCCTAGATGCTGGATTCTCATGCTTTTTGTTTCCTATTAAGAGTGAAAGGAGCCCGGCCAATGTGGTTCAGGGTTGAGCATCGACCCCTGCACCAAAAAGGCACCAGTTCGATTCCTGGTCAGGGCACATGCCCAGGTTATGGGCCCGATCCCCAGTGGGGGGCATGCAGGAGGCGGCCAACTGATGTTCTCTCCATCAATGTTTCTATCTCTCTCTCTCTCTCCCCCTTTCTCTCTCTCTCAAATCAATAAAGAAAAAAAAATAAAAGAGTGAAAGGTGACTTAAAAACTAAGGCAATAGACAAAAAAATATAAGACGGTCATTTTTAGTGAACTATTAAGGAGAACAACCTAGAAGGATCCTTTTTTATTTTTAAATTTTTTAAATTGACTTTTTAGAGACAGAGAGGAAGGGAGCGGGAGAGAAAGATAGAAACATCGATGAGAGAGAACATCGATTGGCCACCTCCTGTGCGCCCCCCACTGGGGATTTGGCCCACAACCTGGGCATGTGCCCTGACTGGGAATCAAACTGGTGACCTCTTGGTGCCTGGGTTGATGCTCAAACACTGAGCCACACCTGCCAGGCCTAGAAGGATGCTTGATGCTCATTTGAACACTTGAAAACATAGACCATCTCTGTCGATTAGAAGGTACAGATGCTTTTCTCTTCTTCACTCATGGTGAGGAAAACATAGCTCAAAAAATTAAGAACATGCATTTGGGTGAAAAGCTTCATTTTAGAATGACTATGTCATCGAATTTGAGTGATTCCTAGAACCGTGGTTTCTGCTGTTGGGGGACTTCGCTGTTTCAGCGTGGGGCACGTGGCCTGGGTGTGGCTGGTGCTGACAGGGCCCCGGAGCACCTGTGCTTTCTCTGTCCGTAGCCAAGTGGCCGCCAGCTTCCTCAGCGTCCTTGTGCTGGGGTAGCCGGGCCTGGCCTAGCCATGGCGCAGTCTGCCTGAGCAACTGGAGCAGCACGGTCATCTGCAGGAGCTGTGTGACAACCATGTGCACAATTTGGATTCTAGAGAAAAGGAACGTAGTGATAGGGAATTTGCAAATTAGCTCTGATTCTGGTGATTATGTCCATAATTGAAGAGATCAAAGTGAAACTAAGCAGCGGTGATTGGGGCGGTGTCTCCAGAAATTGAAGAACGGACCAAGAGTAAGGGGTAGAAAAGTTTGTTTGAAAAATAGACACTTGCCCACCTGATGTTGCTCAGGGGTTGTGCATCGACCCATGCACTGAGAGGGCACCAGTTTGATTCCTGGTCAGGGCACATGCCCAGGTAGTGGGCCTGATCCCCAAGTGAGGGGCATGCAGGAGGTGGCCAATCGATGTTCTCTCTCATCGATGTTTCTATCTCTCTCTCCCTCTTTCTCTCTAATATCAGTAAAGAAAAAAAAAATAGACTTCCTGCAGTGGGGAGCGGACCCAAGTGGGCTGCCCGTGGGTCTCTGTTATCTAGAGGTAGATAGATACTCTGCGAGCCTCTAATTGGTCCTTACAAGGAATTCTGCTTTAGCAACATCCATATATTTTAAAGCTTGTGTTTGACTGGGCTCAGCCCTAGGTCATCTGTAGGGGCCTTGGTGGCTTCCCTTTTTATGATCATTTCAACTTCTCCCAGACTGTTAGTGAGGAGGAGGGGAAATACCCCTGGAGCAACCCTGTGCTTGCTGTTGGTTTCTCCCCCAAATCCAATCGTTCAGCAATCCTGTTGCCTTGTTCCCAGCAGAATCAGCCTGCCTGTCTCCTCAAAAGATAGCATGCCCGCTCTCTCTACGATCCCCACTCCTGGTAAAAGGTTCTTAGAAAAGGTGAGATCCATTTCTACTTACACATTGGTTGAGTTAATACCTGCCCCGTTTCCCAATGTGTAGCACTGAATTCATTACTTAACACTTTTTTATACCTTTATTGTTTGCACGATATCGTGGCAGACTGTGTTTTACAGTTTCGAATCCAACCTAGTGAGGAAGAAAGAAACATATTTAAATAATTCTGATGCAGGTCAGGATGTAATAAAGGGTTCCAGGCTGAAGCATACGTGGATGGCAGTGTTTGCCTCACTTTGTGGAACAGAAATACTGTCTGACCTGTATTTCTAGGCAAGGTCCTTTTGTTGTGATTGTTGTTATACATGGATAAAGCCGGCATGTTCTATACCTTCTTTTCCTTTTCTGTTTCTCCGAGGCTTCCTTTTAGGTCTGTATGTATTATGCATGGAGTCATTCTTTAGTGTCGAGCCCCTAAACAAAGGGGATGAATAGCTTCCTTAGAGCCTTTGGCCTCTGGGGGCCAGACGTGCCTCCAGCTGGGGATGTCCCTGCAATATTATGACAAAGGACAGAAGCTTCCTGCTTCTTCCCCTGAAAAACCCACAGCACATGGCTTGACCCTGGTCCTCCAGAGTGACTTGGGGAGCAGGCAGTTCCATGTAACAAATTTGAATCAGTGGTGCTAATGGAGGAGACTTGCTGTGCGTTGCCTGAGTTCAGAGATGATTTGCAAACAAAGTCTCAGTTCATGGCGTTTGTACCAATTTCAATTTAAACCGCCGATTAACAGTATGTATTTATGCACGTAGAAAAGCAAATTATTTCAATTACCAAGTCTGCAGAATGTGACTCTGCAAGCCTTAGTTAAAACCACAACACAGCTGTGGTAATCCCTTCTGACACAATTCTTCTGGTCTCATGGAATTCATTTTCATGTTGGCACTTATTTTTATGTTGAGATTTATCTTTTATTAAGTTTGTCAAAATCACTTTATAGACAGATGCTGAGTAATGTTTTTTTGGAGGGTGAGTGTGGGATTAAAACCTTTCCAGCAGTTTTAATAGTATAATTTGTCATATTGTGATGTGAAATTTAGCTCTTTTTCCTTGGGGTTCCTCTCCTCTCCTCCCCTCCTCTTCCTACCCTTCCCCCTCTCCTCCCCACTTTCTCCCAGCCTTAATCTCCCTTCCAGTCTCTCCTTCATGTTGTTGACAGCAGAAGTCTCGTGAACAGTGAGTGATTGTGTCTCAGTAGGTCAGTACATGATTGAATCATCCATTATTTCATATGAAGATTAACCTTTCAGAAGTCCAACAGATGAATCATCATCCTAAAAATAAATGTATTTGTTACTTAAGATTTTTTCCTCTTCTCATGAATGAGTGTTGTTTTATGTACAACTTAAATTGTTGAAATATGAGACTGCAGGAAAAAAAGAGAAGTGGTTTCCATCGATAGCTCCTTGGATAGCACGTGTGATTTTATCACTGAGTGCTGATTTTTTGAAAATGTTCTTTCAATGGTCCAGTTCTTTCAGCATCAGCCTAGTCCAAGTCCAGACCATCAGCACGTGGGTGAGCTGAGCTGAGCTGCTCACTACGCCTGCATCCAGTGGAGACATGAATGTCCTGAATTCCTGCCCACTCATCAGCCTTCTTCCTCCGCTTGCTGTCACTGGAAGAGGACTTCAGCTGCTTTGTGAGCTTCCTTGGTGGGGCCTTGGGTCTGGGCTGTAAGGACTCGGTGCTCAGCCTGAGCGATTGTAGAATAATCTGAAGAATTTCGATAAATCTGAAATCTAGGCATCACATTTGGTTCCCAGTAATCAGAGATGTGGATAAAAGTAGATGTACAGGAGTGGGAAGGAAGCTTCCTGGTCCCGAATTTACTGGAACACACCTCTGTTTCTAACACTTCTGGGTTCTGGACACCCAGCCATGAGCCTATGTGACAGGTGCCGGCAGCTGAAGAAATCCTGGGATTTCCACTCTGCCAGTATGGATACAAGACACACACATCAGACTTTCTCATTGCTTGTTCCTATGGGGCGTGGTCACATCCATGGGCATCTTTAAGCACGAATGAAAACATGAGATGGACCGAGCAAACATGGTTACTTGGGAGAAGCATGCTGCAGGCATGAAACAGATGCCAGAAATAAGATGGAGTTATTGTGTCGAATACTCTTGATAATAAATAAAATACTCAAAAAAATTATTTTTTCTCCTTACTGATTTTAGAGAGAGGGGAAGGGAGAGGGAGACAGAGAGACAGAAACAACGATGAGAGAGAACATTGATTGGCTGCCTCCTACATGCCCCCCACTGGGGATCGGGCCCACAACCTGGCATGTGTCCTGACCGGGAATCGAACCCGTGACCACTTGGTGCATGGGTCAGTGCTCAACCACTGAGCCACACTGACTGGGCTAAAATACTTTTATTACACACTTTGTGTACCGTGATGACAGACATATGAGAACGTGTTGGTTTGGAGTAGACTAGGTGGCAGTTTTAGGCCTGGGAATTAAGTCAGAAGCAGCACAGACTCCAGTGGCCGGAGCCATACCACAGTGAGGAAGTGGGCGGGACAATACAGCCCATCATTGGACTCTGTATGCAATCCGTGTGAGTTTATAGGAACACATAAATATTCATCTGATGTGAACTGTGTAACAAAATCTCTATTAGTCAAAGATAAAAAGGATTATGACATTTCTAACTGCTGACAAAAATTATATACTGGTTCATATATATTATAGCAAAATCGAAGACTAATTGCTTTTATGTTTAAAGCACAAAAGAATTCTAGTTTTTAAAATATTTTAAAAAATATTTTAATAAGGAAAACTAAGACATGTAATAAAGACATCCTTTGCTTGTAAATGTCTTCATTGGCTCGCTCTGGTCTGGAAGCTCAGAGACCAATTTCTCCTTCAACAAGTGAAAATATAGGGACAGTGTCAGGTATGGTTGGATCTAGGAGCTCAAACAAAATTGTAAGGGTTCTTTTTCTCCTGCTCCCCCGTCCTATCGTCTTCCCCCTCCTTTGTCCTTGCTGTCATCGCTGCATGCTGCTGCTTTGCTTTGGGAATGTCCTTGTCCCATCTACATGTGGAGTAAATGGATTTTAGCCCTCTTAACTTGATCTCATTTTTTCTTCCTTGTTCAGAGTGAAAAAGTGACACTCTCCCTCCCCATCCACATATCAAAAATATTGTAGGGCACTGATTATCCTCCCTCTTGACCAATCAGCCTGCTTGCACAGAAAAGAGTGAAAATGTCCCTCCTTTGCCAAATATTCACGGGGATGCTGATTTAGTAGCAATTTGTTGGGTTATTTATGTCTGTGTAGAGCCTGTTACTCACACTTATTTTTTTAAATCATATGTCTGATAAGATGTCCTTTTCTAAGAGCAATGATTTCCAGAATCTTCCTTCTGTATGATGTTACTTTGCGTGTTAGAGAACCAAGCGAGGCAGAAACTGAGCCGCTGGAGTTTTAAGTTAAATTTCATTTCAGAGAAATCTGAGACACTTTCATTTTCCCCCCTGATGCTGGTAATCAGTACAGAAATGACCAGAAAAGTGCTTCTCGAAGTTATCAAGAAATTAAAGTTTTTCTTCCCAGCCATTTTTCTTCTTTGTTTTCCCTTTACGCTCCAAATATCCAATTATAGATATGACACCATGATAATAAAATGTGATAAGATTTAACTAAAATGTTTGTAAAGATTGCCACTCATAACTTTGCCCTCTACAAGAACCCCCAAATGAATTTAAGCTCTGTTTGAGATTACCCCTCAAAGAACCCCCAAATGAATTTAAGCTCTGTTTGAGATTACCCCTCAAGTGTAGCTCCGACTATTTATGAATTATTATTCGGGTATCCCTACAACTGTAAGAATCAGTGTGCAAGCCGCAAATGACCACTGTCCCCAACGCTCAGCCAGGCTGTGTCAATGAGTGAAGTGTCTCTTGTCCTATATCAGCACCTGATAAATAGCCCCACCTCGGATGACGTCAAAACAATAATGGGCGGAGAAGACTATGGCACATGAGACAGGTACTGTCCTTTCCTAATGGGGCAGCCCCGGCTCAGATCCATTCCTCTGGGGGCCCTTGGGACTGGTGGCCTGGTATTGCCAGATCTGTTAAGACAGGAATCTCATTTTCCTGGAAATGAGATTTTTCAGTGTTGCTGACTAATTTGTTTGGGCTAAGAAACCTCACTGAGAATGTTTGAAGGTGAAATCCAATTGGAGTTGGAGGGAAGAGGGCAGGTTGGAGGCAGGAAAGTAGTTAAGGACCGAGTGGCCAGATGGATGGTGATGGTGGCCAGTGTTGGTGCAGCACAAAGACTTCCGGAGAAAGAATATGGGTGCGCTAGAGGCCTTCAGGAGACAGAATAGGCAGGACCTAGAAGCCCATTGTGTAGTGAGAAGAACCTCTGAAGAATTGAAGTGGGGGAGGGGGGAGAAACACACGAAAATACCAAAAACCTTCTGGGGCTCAGGTGGAATGTGCATATTTTTTATCAGTCCTCTGAAATCCAATTATCTGTCTTCTGCAAGTGCAGAGCCACTCCGGCACACAATCATTACGCCACGTATGAGCTCAGCTTTGGTTTTTCAATCAGAGGATGTGCTGATGCCATTGCTGCGTTCGCTCGAAAGGTCACGGCTTCAGGGTTTTAGACGCTAGAAAGCAAAGATAAAAATAGAAGCCGGATAATTTCATAAAACAGATGGGACAAGCAAACAGAGGTCAGTGTACAGTCACTGGTGGGAGAGAAGCATGAGAAGCAAAGAGTGGAACTAAAATCTCCCATGTAGACTATGATGCTAGTAAAACAGGAAAGGGGAGTATAGCCGTGAATCACCCTATTCTGAGTTAGCTTGATACTGAAAATTGAACAACTGATGCTTCTCTGTTGAGTTCCCTGTGGAGTGAGTGTTCTATCTATTGCATGAAGACAAGTTTAAATTATCCTTGAAATCCTGGAGGTATCTATTATCTCTTTTCAGAGATGAAAATAAGAAGAGTTGGTGGGAGCACATGTTAGAACAGGGAATAAAAAGCAACAGTCATGTTGATTCAACAGTATTTATTGGGTACTATCAGATAGAAGACAAGGACCTGAGGATCCAATATTGATTAAGATGTAGTCTAATTCTGGCTAGTGTGGCTCAGCGCTTGGAGTGTTGGCCCGCAGACCAAAGGATCGGGGGTTCGATTCCTAGTCAGGGGTGCGTATCAGGGTTGTAGTTGGATCCCCACCCCCAGTTAGGGCACGTGCTAAAAGCAACCGATGCATTGTCTCTTTCACATGAATGTTTCAGTCTCTCTCTTTCTGTCTCCCACTCCACCACCCTGCCTCCCTTCCACTTTCTTTAAAAATCAATGGAAAAAATATCCTCAGGTGAGGATTAAAAAAAAAAAGGTGTAGTCTAAGTTCTCAAGGGAGATAAACATTTAAATAACATTTAATAATACCAATAAGATATAACAAATATTGTATTAGGTATTTAATTTAATTTTTTTCTTTTATTGATTTTTAGAGAGAGAAGAGGGAGAGGGAAGGAGAGATAGAAACATTGATGAGAGAGAACATCGATTGGCCTTCTCCTGCATGCCCCCCACCTGGAATCTGGCCCACAACCTGGGCATGTGCCCTGACCAGGAATCAAACTGGTGACCCCTTGGTGTATGGGTTGAGGCTCAACCACTGAGCCACACCACCCAGGCTGTATTAGGTATTTTAGAGAGATGGAGCTTTAGTGTCCAAGGGATAGAGATCCAAGTGGCAATGTTCAGTTTTTGGAAAGAAGGAATGATCCCCAAAAGAGATATCATGGCTCAATACAGCTGCTCAGAATATAGCTTGGGAGTCAGTTCTAACACATGTTCGAGATGACTGACCTTTCCCAAAGAGAATATGTAAAACATAAAGAATGTGTGCAAAGGTAGAGCCCAGAGGAATATCCCAGAAGGGATTTACTAGAGCCACACAGGACCGGCAGTACCTTTGCCAAGCCTGGCTGTACCTCGAGGGCAGTTCAGCAGTTCGGAGCATAGGTACTTGAAAGAAGAGAACATCCGTATAGATTTGGGGATGATCACATTAAATATGACACTGAGGTCAAAAGTGGTCCAAGCATTGCTCTGTCATTAAAATGTGGGAGGACCTGGGAAGTCATTTGAAGTTCACCGTAGGCACATAGATTGCACCGAAGCCCCTCCCCTCGGCCATCTTGCTTTCCAACTTTAAATCCTGCCCCAGTGCCTCCATGGAGCCTTGCTCTGTTCCTTCCTGGATACTTCCTCTTCTGGTCTTGCCTTATCGGTTGATGTGTGTGTGCCGGATTACTGGGATGATGGTTATAAAACTGGGACACCTTGGGAAGTGACACTGGGAGAGAGTCATTAGTGCTGCTAATAACTACTGAGGCCCAAGAGGCACAGATGAGGACTGTCCTGAGCAACCCAGGCTGCGTGGTCCCTGAACTTACTTTCCCACCCTGGGCCACAAGGGTTTTGTTTTTTCTTACCTCCTCCAGGCCTTGCTCAGCACAGCTTTCAATGACTACATGAGATGCCATAGAAAGGACTATAGAGGTCATTATGTTATTATGTGACCCCAAGCTCTTCATTTTATAGATGAGGCAGCGGAGGTCCGGAGAGGTAGTGTGACTGGCCGATAGCCACACAGCTAGTTCTACCGGCAGATCTGTTCTTTTCATGACTAATCTTGTTTGCTTACTGATTCCCCATCCGGGTATCTTTTCTCAGGTATGGCCATGTGCTTATTGTCCGGTTGATTAGTAACGTCATCTTGCCTCTTTGATTAGATTTTCATGTCATCTTTTTTTAAATGTCTTAAGCTTGATCCTCAGTGACTAATACTGTGTTGAACAGATTAAGTGCTTGGCAAATGTTAATTGAATTAGCAGGTCATTATAGAAAAATAAAAACCTAATCTTATCAATGAAAAGGGACTTGGAAATAATACAGTCAGGTCCTCTCACAAGTAGGTAGAAGGAAACTGAGAGCATTACAGGACTTGATCTAAGGTCATCAGCCAGTTAGGGATAAACCGAAACTAAAACAGAATTCTCCAAGTCTCTTAATACCAGACCAATAATGCATTTTCCTTACTATACCCCCTGCTTGCAAAGTGATAGCAGAATATGATTGATCTCAAACGTAAAGTGACATCATGATTTATGTATTTTTGTAGTTTTCCAATTATTCTCTTGTAGTACAGGACCCCCCATGAAGCTGGTTCAGTAGCTGAATTCTTTCTTACAAATTAGGCAGCCAAAACCCAGAATTTAAGAGACTTGGGATCACAGTGGTTTAGTTTTCTCAAATACAGAGAACAAAAGAATCCTGTTCAATCTTAACGCTGCCCTTGAAAAAAAGGATGTTTGTTTGTTTTGTAACTCAGCAAGGCAAAGCTCTGTTGGCAAAGATGCTCCTCCAGGGAGGACTGGATTTTATGTTACACAGATTCTCCAAGTTCCTTTTCACCCAACGAGCACGATCCTGGTTTACCTTTGCTCTTGTGGGGAATTTTTACGGCAAGACAATTGTCGCTCCCTTTTATTGTAGTTAGAAAGGTGGAGAATTTGGGGATCCTGTACTGAGCGGGCTAAGGCAATGGTACGTTTTAAAGCTTTCTGATTCTAATTAAAAGTTGTAAGCAGAAAAGGGAGGTCCACAAATTGGCGGCGTAAAGAATGAGCTTGCGCACTGCAGGTGTGAGGCTGAATTACCCATGTGACCGGCTCAGAGCAGCCCCTGAGGGAAGCCCCCGCAGGACTGCAAGGGGAACTTGGCATTTTCTGCCAGCCTTACCCTCTTTCTAATCAGGGAACTTTCAGGTTTATGTTTACTGTGCTAGAAAACATCGACCTCAATCAACTCAATGAACAAAGTTTCCTGGGTTGTTTTGTGGCTTTGCTCTGCTGAAGTTTGATTGAGACTCTTTCTGACTAAAGTGAATGTGAATGTGGGAAGAGGCAAACGCTTTTCAGTTCTTCCAGAATGTTCCCTCGGTTGCAGCTGAACAGCTCTTTTCTTGCTGTTCAGAGGGATTGCGAGTTGCCTCATCGAAGACAAGGATTATGTTTTGGAATAGGGGTGCGGTTTATGATGGGAACGCAGTAATCGCTGGCTGACTAAAGCGTGAGGGATAGTTTGGAGCCTGGCACCGACTGCTGGGCTTCCTTCGCCAGGTGGAGGGCTTCCTTGAAGGATTTGGACAAAGACAGAATTACTCCCAGGCCTGGCATCTTAACTGCTATTCTGTACTTTTCTCTGTGACATGTCAACACACACTGCATGTAAAACATTTAAGACTGTAGCCCATAGCGAGTGCAGAACAGTGGTTAGTCGGGACTGGCATGCTCCCACCAGCCTCGGCCTGGTGCAGAAGGACGTGTCTCTAACAGAGAGATGCCCCCTTGTGTTCCATGGTAGTTTTAGGACCACACCTACCACACTTGAATTCTTGCCTCTTCTAGCCTCCAAGAACTTAAACT
The DNA here is from genome assembly GCF_014108415.1 of Molossus molossus. NCBI lineage: Eukaryota > Metazoa > Chordata > Mammalia > Chiroptera > Molossidae > Molossus > Molossus molossus. Next base: position 14,471,879 of record NW_023425344.1, on the reverse strand, counting down.
GCAAAGATTATGCCCCGCTCATTATAGGTGCTCAGTACATGTTTGTTAATTAAAGAAAATATATTTATCTAGATTCATTTAATTTTCCTAGTAGCACTTTCCAACTTGACCTTGGGACGTTGGAGTCTGTTATTGTTGGTTGGGGAGATATTATCTAAGTCAAAAAGAGCTACATTGCAGAGTAAACAAATGTAAGGATTTCCAAAATACCTTTAAAATGCATTTTTACATTTGGGATTTGAAGATGCTTGAGGCTTATAGGTTTTACTGTTTATTTCACAAAATGACTATTTTCATGGCTCTGTGTTGAAGTTCCTGTTTTTTTGCCATTTTAAATGGAGTGTAGACATACTGGATTGGGGTTCAGAATGCATGGGTCCCAGACACACTTTTGCCACCAGTATGTTTTCTCATTGTAGGTAAAATGCTTATCCTCTCTGAACTGATGCTTAATTCATGTAGTGAGCACTGAAACTTGTCTGATCATAACCTCTCTCTTTCTTCTAAAACACAGACGCACAAGCACACACATTTGTTATCATAAATGTGATAATCTATGATTGATTCAGTACTTTGGGAATATTGATTTGCTTGTTATGCATAAAGATTATGGAAGAGCACCATCTACCTTCTTGGCATTTTTCATATCAAATATCCTTTTACTATACTATTAAAATAATTTATTAATGATCTAAATTGAATATAAATTTAGGTAGTAAGCATTGCTTTCACTGTTATGTGTGATACAGATTAATTTGTCTCTGACAGCAAAATAAAACATGGTGATCAATGTTTCTGGTTGATTTTTTTTTTTTCCTGCTGGTATGATGCTGAATTTTATTACTGATCAGACTCTACAAAGCACAATTTCAGTAATTGTTCTGTTTTGATGTGTGTTTCTTCTCTGACATCAAAATTGATTTGCAGATAGAATTTGAAGATGTGTACACTCTTCAAAGTAAGAGAAAGGGACATAGTTAGATTAGAGAAAAAAAAAGACACTTATAGCAGAAAGTATGTGCTAACAGTGTGGTCCACCTAAATGTTCTCTCTTAAGAATGCCCCCTTGCAAGATGTACGTGATTGAAATTGTCATGAACACTTCCCACCCCCACCCCCTTTTTTGTATAGCTAAGAGTATAGGGTGGATTAGAATGCAAAATAACAACCTATAATTTTTTTTTTCTTATCCTCACCCAAGGACATTTTTCCATTATTTTTCAGATAGAGTGGGGAGGGAGAGAGAGAGAAACATCGACGTGAAAGGGACACATTGAGTGGTTGCCACCCGGGGGACCCAACCAGGCTGGGGACAAACTGCAACCGAGGTACATGCCCTTAGTGGGAACTGAACACAGGTCTCTCTGGACTGCAGGTCTACGCTCTACTGCTGAGCCAAACTGGCCAGGGCACGACCTATAATTTTACAATAGAATTAATCCTGTTCTACTTCATAAAATATTCCATTCATTGAGCTGGTTCTTTGTTTCTACCAGAAGAGATGATTCCAACAGATGGTAAAAACTCAACAAGGGTTTGGCATATGCCAATCAATTATTTTGATTACCACATTTTTTTTTTATTCTTACCTGAGAACATTTTTGCATTTATCATCAGAGCGGAAAGGAGAGAGGGAGGAAGAGAGAGAGAGAAACATCGATGTGAGAGAGATACATTGAGTGGTTGCCACCCACACAACCCCAACCGGGGCCAAGGACAAACTTCAACCGAGGTACGTGCTCTTAGCGGGAACCAAACCGGGGACTCTCTGGTCTGCAGGCCGACCCTCTAACCTCTGAGCCAAACTGGCCAGGGCCCACATATTTTTTTTTTAAAGCAAGATAGAAATGCTTCACAAAGGAATCCCTTTTCTCCTTAGATACTTTTCATATTTAGAGCACATATATGTTCTTATAATTGAGAGTGACAGTGTTTTCCCAGCCACGCCCTGACTCATGTCTTGGATAACACCGATATTAGTCAGAATTATGTCCAGTAAGGGTGCTCATTTGGGGGGTACCTTCTGAGATCCCACACATGACCTTTACCTTCAGCAATTTAAGGAACCTCACTCGGAGGACTCAGGTCCTCTTGGGTACTTTAGAGGAATTTTAAGAGTTTTTAATAACAATATAAGATAATGAAACTGTGATAGACTCTGGTTGTGGAGTACTCACTGTCCTCACAAATTTCGGTGAAAAGGAATTAATATGCTCATTTGATAAAAGAGGAATCTGACCGAAGGGCACGGGAATAGCGTGCACACAGCTGGTGCATGGGGAGGCCAGCGTGGGAACCGGGCGCTGTGTGGGTCCTGTGTTCTCAGGGCTCTGTGTTGCCATCAGTTGCTTCTGCTTCCGGGTCCACCCTGCCACGTTTTCCAGGCACCCACGCGTGGGTCCTCGTGTGGAGGCAGGAGAGCCATGGGCTTTCACGAAGAGCTCGCTTTCTATTTTAAGAAGCACAGAGCATGAATCCAGTCAGTGAAATTCCAGTGCCTACTCCAATAACTGGCTACTGGGACAGTCATTTTAAAAAAAAAATTAATCTGGAGTGGGACTTCCCACAATGTTAAACCTCCAGGATGGTGCCAAACTCAGAAGAAAAGCACAAAGTGAAAGGTTCTGAGGGGTGGCTGCGACCAGACGGGACCAGATACCACAGCGGAGACAAAGTCAGGATCTGAACGTGCCAACCAGCCAGCGGCCGGGTTTTGCTGCAGGTAAAAGGAAAGGTGGGTTTCATCCCCAGTGAAGGCAGAACGACCACTTTTTAAAAAACTGAGCAAGGAAAGACAAAGGAGAGAAAAAAGCAACTCGAGAGAAAAAAATGGAGAGGAGCATGACAAATGGCAGAGAGGGAAGTGGACGGCTGCGTCAGGCAGATAAGAGAAGGTGAAGCTCTTTGTGTAGGGGTGACAGCCGGTGTCAGGGAACAGCTATTCTGAGAGCAGAAAAGAATTCTAAAACCAAGGGGGAAAAGTTATGCCTGTGTTTAAGAGAAGAATTAAGGCGAAAAGAACAATTTAATTTTTAGAGGTGATATTCTTTGTTGTTATTGTTGTTGTTGTTAATCCTCACCTGAGGATATTTTTCCATTGATTTTTAGATAGAGTGGAAGGAGGGGAGGGAGAGAGAGAAACATCCATCAATGTGAGAGAGACGCATCAATTGGTTGCCTCCCGCATGACCCCTCGAGGGATTGAACACAACCCTGGTAAGTGCCCTTGACCAGGAATCAAACCTTGGTCTGTGGGTCAACACTCTAACCACTGAGACCAACCGGCCAAGGCTAGACGTGATATTCTTAATTCCTTTTATTATATTTGCTCATCACTTCCACAGATGATACTTCATTGAATCTTTACCACAGTTTTGTCCTGGAGGTTGAGTGGATGCTTTCCTCTCTGCTTTAGAAATGTGGAAACCTAGCCCGGCCAGTGTGGCTCAGTGGTTGAGCATTTGCCCATGCACCAAGAGGTCGCTGGTTCGATTCCTGGTCAGGGCACATGCCCTGGTTGTGGGCCTGATCCCCAGTGGGGGGCATGCAGGAGGTGACCAATCAATGTTCTCTCTCATCGATGTTTCTCTCTCTCTCTCTCTCTCTCTCTCTCCCTCTCTCTAAAAATTAATAAAGAAAAAAATAAATGTGGAAACCCAGTGCCTGAGAGGCTAGGGGACTGGTCGGCTCTCTTGAATAAGTGCTGGAGCTGAAATAAGACCATGTGTTCTGGCCCCGTCTAGTTCACGTCCCTGATGGGCTGCTGGCAGCACCATAAAATGTGAAAAGTATGTGAATCATAGGATATCTCTGCCGGATATGGTTGGAGGCATTTAGCTACTAGGCTAGTCTGGTCTTCTTTCTGTAAACTAGCCACGGGGGACAAAGGTGTGAAAGATTACAGCATGGAGTATATTTCACCTGTTGCCTAGTACTAACCTGAGCTCGTCAGGGTGCACTTATTATTGAGTGGAGGTCACCTGAGTAATGCTCTTGTTCATGCAACTTGGGCTGTCATGGAGGGTGATGAGCTAAAAACTCAGGGCCGGTGGCCTTGGCAATAGAAGCAGGAAGCCAAGCCAACCCCACCAGCAGCATTTACAAAAGGGGCGTGAGCTACAGTGGGCATCCGTCGTTCCTATTTGCCCAGGACCTTTCGCTCTTCCTCCCCTTGGGTCTGAGTACATGAGGTGGAACAGAGCCATCACCCCTCCTCTACCTCAAACAACAGCAATTGGTATATGCCCCTCAATGGGCCAGTGCGTGCCTTCCTTAGTCATTTTCTGCCCAAGGGGGTGTAGAAGACTAGCTTTTCCACAGGTATTGTTCGGGGGTGTGGGTTTGGGGTGGCGCTGTGTTTTCTGCCCCATGGAAGGACCTGACCAAAAACACAGAACAGTCAGAGCTCCTAGCCCCATTCCCTGAGCCTCCAGAAGATAGATCAGCTGCATGCTTGAACTTCCCACTTGAGGTAACAAATAAATACTAAGGTGATAACGAGCTGTGATTTGGTCACTTTGCAAATCAGAGTTATATTCAAATACAGGTGGATAGTGCATAATGATAATGGCCAACACTTACAATGCATACTATACTCTGAGTCATTCTTCTAAGAACTTTCATGCATTGATCATTTAATCCTCACAACATCCTATGAAGTATAGCATTGGCCTTTCCATGTTACAGATGAAGATACTAAGGTAGAGAGAGGTTAGATGACTTTCCCTTAGATTGCAGATAGGAAGAGGCAGTGCTGGGAATTAAACCCAGGCAGTCTAGCTGTACTCTGTGAACTCTATTCATTCTCTGGATCTCAAGCTTTTGTGTGTGTGTGTGTGTGTGTGCACACACGTGTGCTCATGTGTGCATGTTCATATACATATATGTACTAAAGTGTGTGTGTGTGTGTATACACTTTACCTCTCTATAAAGTGAACATTCTCAGTAAGAATGGAATTAACGTTACAAGCCAGGAGATTAATGTTGGTTATATGCATGGAAATGAATATCTTACATTTTATCCCAGTGTCATGGATACGAATAGAAGTGACTATTAGAACTGGAAAAGAAACTATAGATACATTAGTGTTCTTTCAAAAGCACAAATAAGGCCCTGGCCGGTTTGGCTCAGCGGTTAGAGCGTCCACCTGCGGTCCGGAGAGACCCGGGTTCGGTTCCCGCTAAGGGCATATACCTCGGTTGCAGTTTGTCCCCGGCCCTGGTTGGTTGTGCGGGTGGCAGCCACTCGATGTGTCCCTTTCACATCGATGTTTCCCTCTCTCTCTCTTCCTCTCTCTCCCTCCCACACTGTCTGTACAAAAAATGGAGAAATGTCCTCAGATGAGGATTAAAAAAAAAAAAAAAAAAAAAAAAAAAAAAGCACAAATAAGAAACTATAGATACATTAGTGTTTTTTCAAAAGCATAAATAAGAGCATGGCTTTTCCATGTTATAGATGAAGACACTAAGGTAGAGAGAGGTTAGATGACTTTCCCTTAGATTGGAGATAGGAAGAGGCAGTGCTGGGAATTAAACCCAGGCAGTCTAAAATGAATGAGTGTAACATTGAAGCATCCCCATTACATGACATTGAGTTTCTGAAAGAGCAGTTAGTAACCTGTCAAGTGTTCTTCAGAAGTAAAAAAAACAAAAAACAAAAAGAAAAACAAAGCCAAACAAGACCCTGGAAGCAGCTAGTATAGGCCCTGGGGCACATTTGATACGATGATCACTGAGGGACAATCACAGTGAGGAGGAATCTCTGAACAGATACTTATTGAAAACTAAAATATTTCGTGAGCTAGAACATTCAACCAAGCCAAGTACCAGAACATTGTAAAATTAGAGACGTTGTCATAAAGTTTGAGGGTGGGGGGTAATATTGTATTGAGGAAGCTGTAGAAGAATTTAACCAGATGTATTTTTTTTTAAATCTCAAAAGACTATCAATTCCCAGGGCTTTTCTACATCAGTGAACCTGAGTATATTCTGCAGGAATTCCCAAATCTAAGTCATCGCTGGTGAATCCTGTGCCAAGACGTATGCCGAATTGAAAGGGTTAATTCTCTCACGATGCATTGTTGCTGTAGGCTGCCACACAAAAATAAATGTTGTTATTTTAAAACATGTCGAGGTTCTATAACTTCCCATTTACATCATGAAAACAAATGTAAAACTATAGGTAAACAGTTTTGAAAAATCTGTTCTTCTGGTTTTAGAAAAGATTTGTCTTTGAATCATGTTGAATCATGATTGTGCCTTAGGACGCAGGCAGGCAAATGAGCCAAATCCTGCCCTCCACCTGTTCTGGTATAGCTGGTATACTAAGAATGTGTGTATATATATATAATGGTTGAAAAAATCAAAAGAAGAATGATATTCAGTGACTCGTAAAAATTCCAGTTCCGAAGTCCATCAATAAAGATGATTGGAATACAGTTACAGTCACTACTTGACATATTATCTCTGCCTTTTTTGTGCTATGTCAGCAAAGCTGAGTAATTATGATAGAGACTGTAGGACCTGCAAAGCCTAAAATACCTACTGTCTGTCCCTGTACTGAAACAGCCTGCAGACCGTCTTCGGATAATAAGTCCGTGCTACTGGGAAGCATTTGAATTGCTCATCTCCCCTACTTCTATGTATCAGGATCTATTTTGTTCATTAGCTTATTTTGGTCATTATATTGCACAAATAAGTGAGATCATGTGATACTTGTGTTGCAGACTGACAAACCTTGGAGGGAAGAGGGGAGGTTGGGTGGGAAGAGATAAACCAAAGAACTAATATGCATATATACGTAAGCAATGGACACAGACAGGGGCGGGCAGGAGCTGAGAGGATGGTGTCAGTGGGGGGGAAAGTAGGAACATCTGTAATACTTTCAACAATAAAGATAAATAAATAATAAAAAAAAAAAAGAAGTGCTCATCTTAGGAAAACAGAGTTAGTGCCTAGAAACAAAGAAACAAATAGACAAATAAATAAATGTGTGTCTCTGTGTGTGAGTGATTTAGCCATCCCGCCTGTCATTTTATTACTTCCTGGATTAAAATCATAAATCATGGTTCAGTCAAAATATGCAATATCATTTCAGAAATATTTTTGGTGTGACAATGTTATACAATCCTCTGATAAGCTATCAATTTCATTGTGACACAAACACCCATATTTTATTTAAAATAGAAGGGCTTTAGAAAATTGTGTCCTGTTGAAATCTATGGTCTCATGGAAATAAAGAAAGAACATTTAGGTTTGGGAATGAAGTTTTCTTAAAATGCCTAAGTTAATTCGTGAAATGAAAATGTCTTGGATTTCTTTCACCTTATCAATGGATTTGGTAAAGGAAGTAGGATAAAAAAGTGCATGTCAGCCAGCAGAAAGGTTACAGTTTTTGTGTTCCATTGTATTGCAATATAGAAATTATAGTTAGAATGGTGTAGAGCTGTGATAAGCAAGGAAATGGATTCTCAAAAAGGTACAGTAACTCCGCACTGGCGTTTACTGCCAGAATTGTTATGCTTTGGCTGTTGGTCGCTAATGACTAACTAGCTTATTTTTCTTATCTCTACATTTGTAAATTCTACCCATGTATTTTATTACTTTTATAACATTTGAAGCATACAATATAAATAAAATGTATATCTAACAGTGCAGATTGAAGAATGGTAATGAAATTGCCTAGAGACCCACCTGTTCTCTGTCACTTTTTCCTCTGTGTTCTTAGGAAATACTTTTTCTATCTTCTGTTATAGTGGCTTATATATAGGTGTCCTATATTCCCCTGAAATACTGAGTTTCTTCAAGGCAGCATCCTTGAGGTATTCTTTTTTGCTTCCCCATAGGGTAAAGGACATTACCTTCAAAAAAGTATGTACTTAAAAAATGCATGTAGAATGAATGAATGAATGGACGGCAATCTCTCTGGGGAAGTCAATGTTTTATGTCTGTTGCTTATAGTTACTAAATGTAGGGGCCTAGAGTAGGCAATTAGCAAATGATGGCATTGGATTGAATGAGAAGTTGTGTTATCCCATTCTGGTATGATTCTGAATGTCTGTGCACAGGTGGTGTGCTGTGTTATGAGTTGTCCGTACATTTTCACCAAAGATATAATGTAGTAGGACCCTGTAAGCTTATTAAGATGTTCAAGGCTGTCCTGGCCGGTTTTGCTCAGTGGTTAGAGTGTCGGCCTGCGGACCAGAGAGTCCTGGGTTCGGTTCCTTCTAAGGGCATATACCTTAGTTGCAGTTTGTCCCCAGCCCCGGTTAAGGTCATATGGGTGACAACCACTTGATGTGTCTCTCTCACATCAATGATTTTCTCTCTCTCTCTCTCTCTCTCTCTCTCTCTCTCCCTCTCTTCCTCCCGCTCTATCTGAAGATAAATGCAAAAATGTCCTCGGGTAAGAATTTTTTTTTTTTTTTTTTTTTAATCTTCACCCGAAGACACTTTTCCACTTTTTGTACAGATAGAGTGGGAGGGAGAGAGAGAGAGAGAAACATCGACGTGAAAGGGACACATCGAGTGGCTGCCACCCGCACAACCAACCAGGGCTGGGGACAAACTGCAACCGAGGTACATGCCCTTAGCGGGAACCGAACCTGGGTCTCTCAGGACCGCAGGCTGATGCTCTAACCGCTGAGCCAAACCGGCCAGGGCGGGTAAGAATTTTAAAAAAAAAGATGTTTAAGGCTACCTTATCCACTTATTGATAATTGTCATATTCTTCTCTTTCCAACTCTTTCTGTTAGTCATGTCAAGTTGGTCTGCATTTCGCTGTTCTCAGTACATGTTTGAAAGTATCCCTACAGCTCATGTCCTTGGGTGCGTTAGCCCTAGTTTGGTCTTATCTTATCTCTATTCCTCACCCCCCCACACACACACCTTTTAAAAACCTTTTCCCTGTCCTTTTCATGACACTTCCACATTTACTGATTTGCCCTTACCAGCCAATCAGAATCTTTTCCCTCCCAATGTGGTAGTTAACACTTAGAACAAACGCTGAATAGTCAACCTGCTCATCTCTACTGATCTTGGCTACTTTCTCTAGTGCTTGTTTACGAGGCTATATTTTAAACTTCTAATTTCTAGATGTTCTAAACAGGAAATAGGGCTGGAATCTAAATATTACTGTATTATGCTATTATTACTGTTAGATTGTTACTCAAAAGCATATTATTTTTCAAGACCAGATAAATGAGTGAGTACAGAAAATTTGAGGATTGATTCAGTTATAAGTGACCTTGCCCTGGTGCAAAAACATTTCTATCATATGCATTCCTTATAAACCACTTTCACCTACTATGTAAAGTGGCTTCTTGAAATTCTCACTTGAACATAAAAAATAATTTGGAATTCAGAACTAGGTAGAAATTATATTTTGTGAAAAATATAGAGAAAATGGTACTCAAGGATCTGGGTGTTGGGATACTAGGTGTTACCAAACATATGTACATGTACACAAAATTAACTGGAAAGTCAGTGAACTTAAACTGCGGGTAATACATAAATAGTTAAGTTAAACAAACAATGTGCATTCCCATGTTGTAAGTATAATTACTTATTTGATATGGAGAGTGTATTATTTTAGAAGATAATCTTAAAGATGGTTTATTGGTTGATTAATGCCATCAAAACACGTTGATGACTCTATAATGAAGTCGAGGTTATTATATAGTTTAGATGTATACCTTTTCGTTACATAACATGGATTTTGACATTGGCTACATCAGGGTCAGGTCCTGGCTGTGTTGCTTCTTAGCCGGGTTTTCTAACCCTTTGCTTCCTCATCTGTAAAGTGAAACTAGAAATATCAGTCTCATAATGTGTGGTAAGATTAGATGCACCAAAACATTAAGCCCTTGATGAGGTATCTGGAGTATAAAAGGTGTTCAAGATATAGTAGTTAACACTAACAGCTGGGTTTTACTTTTCCCATTTGCACAATAAACATTGTGTTAATTTTTAAAAGATGCTAATTGACAAGGTAAATGATATTTTCTAAAATTAATCGGTCTGATTATATGAATGAGGAGACAATCTATAGAAAGACCATGTTTTATATAATGTGGGGCTTTTAGCTACCTTTTATGTAGATTTGAATTAATATCCACTTTGAAATAATATAAGAACAAAAATTCATTATTTTTAGATAAAAAAAACGTTCTTCCTGTTGAGACATGAATATGAAACACTGGTTTGTATTGAGCACTAATTACATGCCAGGGGTTGTTCTAAGTACTGTATAGTCAGTTAACTCTAAATCTTCACAACCACCACCAAAATTGGTACAATGCCTGTCTTCACTTACGAATGAGAAACTGAGGTCCAGAGAAGACTAGAAATGGCAGAGCCTGGGTAGAAGCTCAAGCTTTCTGACTCTCAGCCCTGCACTTGTAATCATCATTTAATGCTGTTTTGATTTAGGGAGAGTTATATTTGGAGAATGAGTCCTATTCAGAGGCAAAATTACTTGTCAGAAATCTGCATTAGGTGAAAATATATGCAGATGGAAATTACAACCTAGACTGTTTAGAAAAAGTAAAAGCATTTCCATGGAACTCCAAAAATCTAATATGAATGTATGTGTACTTTAAAAATATAGTTCACATTTGTATTGAGGTAATGTATGAGAAACCCTTTGTCAGCAAACATACTTGGTAGACATTTTAGAAATTCTTAGTTAACTCTGAATTAGATTTCTACATAGTATTGTTATTTTTTAAATGTTATCAGGACATGAAGAATTATTTTGAGGTCAGAATGATCAGATAAGGGATTTTATTGATGAATAATTTATCCCAGCAAGTTTTCAAAGCTTTAACTTTTTTATTATACACTGATTCTGCCAACGTAAGTGGTTTATTGTGATTGCTGCCAGCTCCCGAGGGTTCCCGAAAAAGGAAGAAAATGCCAATAGTCTCCAACTACACAAATTTCGCTGCGGAAAGAAGCCATCTTTAACCTACTGCTGGGTAAAATAAATAACTTTTTTGGCAGCCAAAAGTTATAAAAATACTTTCTTTTCAGATTATCTTAAGCACAATAAAAATGGACTCCTTTTAAATAGGGACCACCATAACTTTTATATGCAATCTTATTTACCTCATAGCTTAGTTTTAAAAATCTCAGTCCTGGCCTGGTTGGTGTGGCTCAGTGGTTGAACGTCGATCCATGCACCAAGAGGTTGCTGGTTCGATTCCCAGTCAGGGCACATGCCCAGGTTGTGGGCCAAATCCCCAGTAGGGACATGCAGGAGGCGGCCGATTGATGTTCTCTGTCATCGATGTTTCTATCTCTCTCTCCCTCTCCCTTCCTCTCTCTCTGAAATCAATAAAGAAAAAAAAGTTTTTTTAAAACCTCAGTTCTGGATTTTTGACAATGATATCCATTTACTTTAAGGACTTTTCAGAAAATTTCAGAACAGCAGTTTGACCTATAGATTTCAGATGGTTCAATCATATGCATGGACTGTTTTCAGAAGCTCAGGGATATGTTCCATAAAATTGAATGGCCATCTTGAAATCTTTGAAGAATGGCCAGATGGAAGTCATAGCTCATGCGGAAATAGAATCTATAGGCAGAAATGTCTTGATGTGTGAAGGGGAAAAGACATGGGAGGGGACATAAGAAGGCAGATCAAATGCTGTTTCAATATAAGGAAGAATGTTTGCATGGTAAGGTCCCATAAAATTGGAACGGGTTGATTGAAGAAATTAATAAGTGCGTTCAAACAGACCAATTGACCATCTGTTAGGAACGGCATGGAAATCATTTCTTTTGGTTTGCTGAGTTTGGGTTAAATGATCTGTATGGACCTTTTAAATGCAGTGATCTAAGAAAGTAACATGATAGATTGTTCCAGCTTTAAGAATATTGAGGATCACTGCCTTATTTTATGAACATTACAAGAATTAAAGAATATAACTCAGAGCTCTTTATAAAAGTTTATGAGGGTAGCTTAAGCAGAAAAAAATATTTGTAATTATTTCTTAAATAAATTTTATAAAACAAGTGTTTGGAAGGCAAATAAAAGATTGTTTATCATGATTTCTTTCCCATATCAGGGAGTAGCAATTAACTTAAGAGCAGATGGATCTCTACTAGGAAAATATTTCAATGATAACAGTGTGATTCGGTTATATGAGGTAGAAGCTGGTGGTGCATGACATGAACAATAGAGGAATGTACTGATGAGACAGGGTAGTTCGCAGAATTAAAGAACATTCTGGGACATTGGCTCTGGAAAGGATGTGAATCAGAGCCTCTATGAAGATCTGAGCATCAGGAAACTAATAGATAGTGCCCTCGGGGTAATGAATGTGCTGGTCATTTTTGGTCTTTGAGTCACTGCTTCTTACTCAATTTCTAGTGAAAAGGTGTTAAAAGACTATAATTTCAAAGCCTAGGTTGGGTTGTATGTCAGTCTTTGGCCTGGGAAAGAAAAACTCCTTGATTAGCAATGCTATAAGCATAATATTCAGTAGCAGGAGTGTGAGGGACAGCTCCCCAAAGCAAAATTGAGGTGCATTATTAGAAGAAGGGGGAATATATTCTGGACAGGGTAAATCGCGGGTGTGCATCATAATGAGCCACTTTGGTTTCAGACATGAATTCTTAACCCTTTTCAGCCTCCTTCAACAGCCCCCTCTCTCTTTAAAATGCATGTTCTGGAAGAACAAGGCGCAGTATGGAGGTGATGAGTTGTTCTGCATAGAAGAACATTTGGAAATTCAGAGTCACTTGGAAATTCAGAGTCACTTGTGCAAAATATAGTAACTTACTTTGTAGAATTGTGGGGCATTTAGCTTTCTTTTATGAGGATTTCTTCTGAGAAATAATATAAAAACAAAAATCCATTATTTTTAGATAAAATATGTTTCTGATGCTTGAGACATGAATATGAAACATTAATTTTTATGGAGCACTGATTATGTGCCAGGGTGTGTTCTAAGTACTTTACAGTCACTTAAATCTTCACAATGACCCAGCAATGTTGGTACAATGATTGTCTCCACTTACAGAGAGAACTAGAAATGGCAGGGGAAAGAAGAAACAGAGGAGCCCCACTAATGTATAATATATGGATTCTTTAGAGGGCTATAGCCTAATGGACTTCCTCATGGGGGAGGGGGATGGTAGATGGAGTTTTAGCACAGTCATATCCAATATTCTATTTTAAGTTGTTGCCTATACTTACCATCCCCTAACCCTTCTTTATTACCTTAAACCTGCCCTACAAGTCTGCAATGCATAATGACTCTTCATTTTTGGTTCCTTAGAGTGGTGAAGAATCAGTGTGGTAATAACAGAAAATATGCCTCTTCAAAGTCACATAATATGATTGGGAAGCAAGCTCTTGAGCAGAAAGTTACGCTGTACTGATGTTCATGAGAGTGACAGGATGCAGGGTGGGGAGAGATTGTCTCCTCATGATTTGGGATGGAGATGTAAGGCATCTGACTTGCATATAACCCACATGACAGCTGTTTATTGTACAGCTAGCTATGATTACACCATGCAAACTTGATTCTGTGCTCAGCATCGGTTCCCATTTTTCAAAAAAGAATATATTGTACTAAAGTATGAATATTCACTCTTTTGTAGGAAATATGGAGGAAGTGAATCACCGCACATATAATGCATTCTTCAATTACCTGTTTGGCATTAATAAACAACAACAAACAAACAAAATCCTGGAATTTTAGAGGCAACAAACTTCATATTTTCATAATAATCTGGCTGTATCACATGAATTGTTTTTTTAATTCTCACCTGAGGATATTATATCCATTTATTTTTTTAGATAGAGTGGAAGGGAGGAAGGGAGAGAGAGAGGAAAAAAAAACATTGATGTAAGAGACACATCAGTCATCTTCCAAACCCCAACCTGGGCCAGAGATTGAACGTGCAATGGAGGTACATGCCCTTGACCAGGAATTGAACCTGGGACCCTTCGATCTGTGAGCCAACACTCTAATTGCTGAGCCAAACCCGCCAGGGCACATGCATTTTAATACCAATAAATTGTTGTCTAATTTAAATAATAGCTTTCAAATTCTAATAGAATATATTATTTACTAAGGCTTTAATTTTGATTGATTACTCACTTATTTACAAGCATAACTTGTTTTATTATGTGTTGCTTTATTAAACTTCACAGATGTTACCCCCCCCCTTTTTTTCTTTTTCTTTTCTTTTTTTTTACAAATTAAAGGCAAGATTGTACTCCAGCAAAAAGATGAAGACTTCCTCTATTGCAATACTCACTGTATTGCAGTGGTCTGGAACCAAGCCAGCAATGTCTCTGAGATGTGCCTCTACATTTTCCATGAGAATGTAGGGACTAGGATATCTACTCGTTTAAATATACTGAGTAACTTCTAAATTTGATAACACTTAGTGATGAGAGGATATAAATATCAAAGAACAGACCATCTATCTTCACAACTGTTAGAGTATACTGTATTCTGCAGGACAGTTTCGGCGTAATTCAAGGAACTCACCTCGGTCCTCAACAATGACTGTTTCTCTTGTTTACTGTATTTCAAGTAAGTGAACTCTTTGAGAATTCATAGAAAATCCTGTACATCAGTATATATCGGAACTATCATGAGGAATGGGACTATGAGATATTAAAGACTAATTTTGTTCATTATTTTGACTGATCAAGTGTAATATAGGCAGAAAAGTTTGCAGTCTATTGAGAAAGTATTGAGTTGGTTTTTTTTTAACCCAAGGGTCCAGGCCCCAAAACTGTATTTACCTTCTTATAAATACGAATGTACACCTTTTCATACGGGCCAAAGGGAAACATTGGGAGCATGAGCACAGTTCATATGGATGGCTGAACTATCTTTTAAGTGATATAAATACTTGAAATACAGTCCAATGTGAATTCATGAAAGGGTTGCGTGATCAACAGATCGCATATAGGGAGCTATAAATGGTGACAGGCTAACAGGTAACTGGAATGCAGGGGAGCCATTCATTAAGGAAGGAATTCACTGTACTTGGCTGACATGAGAGGGTTCTGCATAAGACCATGCCCTGTCATCACTGGCCCAGAGGGGATGTCATGCAGCCTCCTTCACTTCTAGTTCAGAAAGGGCCCTTAGGGGTCATCCGGTGCAATAACCCATTTTATGGGACGGGAGTAAGAGTGATTTTTCAAGACCACAGAAATAGTTAGGTTAGCAGAGACCTGGCACCCTGGTCTCCTGACTTTTCTTCATGTCTCTTTCATGGGTTCCCCTTAGTTACTGCTGGTCCAGGGGAGTCGAAGATAAAAAGAATTTTCTCTCCACTTTCTGTCTGGAGCCCCAAAGGAGATAATCAGGTGGAATATTTTTGTTCCCATCACACAGCAGAAAATGCAGGCCTTATTATCTGGTGTGAAAGTATGTGAATTAGAAATTACTTTCGCATCCTTAAATTTTATACTCAGTATTTTATGGCACTTAAGTGATTAATGAAATATTTTTGTCCCGATACATTATTTATAGAGTGCTTTTAACAAAATCTAATGTAATGCCCCAAAATGACAGGCAGAGGGAGGAAAATGGGCTTGAAGATAATTGACCTAGTGCTGCCCCTAAGAGTTAAGGACATTCTTTTGGTAGAAATAATGATGGAATTTCTAAGAAAAACCTATTCACCTGCAGTGGTGGAAGATCACCGTCAGGTTATTCAGGGCCCAGAAATTCAATTTATAAAAGTTTCTTTCTGTCTTTGTGCCATCTCAATTGAAAGAATTTAAATTTGGAGAGCAAACTAATTTTGAACGACTTCTATGGACACATCATAATTTAATTAATCATGAGCTGTGCGGGAGAATCGGAAAACCGGTGGAAACCCTCAAAGTGGATGGTTCTTAAGTTTGTAAAATCTACTTGATATCTTTGCCTCTCCCTCTTGTTATTTATTTCAGCTAGTGTTTGAGCTCCCAAATGTTCCCCACAAAACCTTTGCACTTTGGCCCTGGTCTGTGCGGCTCAACCAGGAGCATCGTCCTGTACACTAAAAGGTGCGGGTTCATTCCCAGTCGGGACACATACCTGGGTTGTGGGTTCATTCCCAGTCGGGACACATACCTGGGTTGCGGGTTCATTCCCAGTCGGGACACTTACCTGGGTTGCAGGTTCATTCCCAGTCGGGGTAGGTACCAGAGGTAACCAGTCAGTGTCTCTCTCTCTCTCTGTCCTCCCATCCTCTCTCTGTAAAATCAATAAACGTATGCATGGGTGAGGATTAAAAGTAAATTAATTAATTAATTACATTAAACAAACTTCTGCACTTTGGGCAAAAGTAAATCCACTCAGCTCTGGATTAGTCATCAGTACCCACCAGGCTCCAACCACAGAGCTGTTTCCCGGGCCCTGGAACTGGTCAGACCCAGAGGATGGATTTCAGTGTCTCCTTGGAAGAAGCTTTCTGCTTTTCTAAGAAAATGACAAGGAACTTTCCGTCCTTCCTTCTCATAACGGCATTTCCCTTTCCTTTGGGGGACAGCATATTTTACAGCATGAAATGAGGAGTCATGTTAAGATGCTCTGATATTAGTTCATTAACTGCAAATTTACCGACAGCCACGTTTTGTGTTTTAAAAAAATATGTGCTTTTTTTCTGGAAATGTACATTGAAGTAGAATAAAGTGAGGAAACTGTAAACATCATTCTCTTGGGTTAAAACTTGGAGAAACAGGACATCACTGGCATCGCTGAGCACCTGGGTTTGGCCAGCGGGCGATGGCCACCCAATCACAGGTAAAGGTGAGGCAATTATCTCCTTTCTACTCTTTCGACTTTCAGGCAAAAGCTGTTGATGTACGATAATTGAGTTGTCCCAGGGTGTCTAAAGAAGAAAGTGCGTGTCATTCAGAAGTGCAGCTGAATCCTTCATATTCATTTCTCTATGAAATTTAAAATATTTTTATTTTGAACTATGTAATACATGAACTATATATCTGATAATTTATTGGTTACCAGAATGAAAACCCTAGTACTCACTTTCCAGCTCAAAAGTGAAACACAGCAGGTTATTCAGGAACTCTCTCCTCTGTGTGCTCCTCACTGACTTCACAGCCAGTGAGCCCAAGAGTAAACACCACCCTGGATTCTGGTTCAGTCATGCCTTGTTTTACATGATAATTTTACCACCTATGCTTATACCCTAAAGTGATATATTTTTAGCTTTGCTTATAGTTGAACTGTATAGAGTTATCGTATGTGTATTCTTTTGAGCCTGTATTATTTGTTAAATATGTTTTTGAGGTCAATCCATGCTGAAGCTGTTACCCATACTTCATTCATGTCGAATGAAATAAATACACCTTACTTTCATCTCTTTGTTCTATTTTTTATTGAAACTTGGTTTGCTTCTGGAGATATATATATATATATATATATATATATATATATATATATATATATATATATATAATTACAAACAGCAAAGATCATTCGCATGTATGTCCCCTGATGCACATGTACAAACATTTCTTTAGAGCAATGTTACTGGGTTAGAGGGTATGAGAAAGCTAAACTTGATCTGAAATGCCAACTATATCAACTTGTGCTGTGTCCTTTGAATATATACATGTTTATTTGTCAATTATTTCGTAATAAAGTTGGGGGGAAAGACATAAATAAAAGCCCCTTCTATTTTTAGTTTGCTGGGTTTTGTAAAAATGTTTTTATTGATTATTTTAGAGAGAGAGGTAGAAACATCCATGTGAGAGAGAAACATCAATTGGCTGCCTCCTGCATGCCCCCTACTGGAGATTGAGCCCAAAACCCAGGAATGTGTCCTGACTGGGAATCGAACCAGGACCTCTCAGTCCATGGGATGACATTCAATCCACTGAGCCACACTGGCCGGGCAGTTTGATAAGATTTTTAGTTGCTTCTTTGATTTTCTTGGTCATGTTTGTTTCCAACGTTGATACTTTCTCCTCTTCCTTCTTTCCTACCTTCTGCTCTCTTTGTGCTTAGTCTGTTCTTGTCCAAACTTCTAATAAGTTGATGCTGAGCTCATTAATTTTAAACTTTTTCCAGCCTTTTCTATGTGCCATTTTAGTTGTTTCTACCAAGTTCTGATATCTAGTGTTAAATTTTAAATGTAAGCTAAATTCCTTAATGAATTCTTTGACCAGTGAGTTATTTGGTAGTGTTTAAATTTTTCCAAATATAGGTAATGCACATATATTTCCAAATATATGTAATTTTTCCAAATATGATGTAATTTTTTATTCATTATTTTGTTATTGATTTCTAAGTTAATTACTTTGTTATTATAGAATATGGTATATACTCTATGATATCAATATTCAAAACTTATTGAGAATATTGGGGGGGTGTGTGCGTGTGTGTGTGTGTGTGTGTGTGATGTTTCATGTGAAATATAATCGCTTAGTGTTAGATATGTTGTTCAATGTATACATATTTGAGCAAGCTTGTTCATTGTATTGTTTAAGTTGTCCAAAGTGTTAGCAATTCCCATCTGCTTGACATTTAAATCTCTAACGCACCACGGATTTTTTTTTTTAGTGTTACAATATAATTCTATTTTCATTTCATCCTGCAGAGTTAACAAAATATGAACCAACATATTTCTCATGATTTCCTATTGTATTTTAAAGATCCCATCTAGTATCATTTTCCTTCGGTCTTAAGTATATTTGTGATAATTTTAGTTGTTGTATACTTGTAAACACCATTTAGCTTTTGTCTGAAATTTTATTAATTCACTCTCAGTTTCGGACAATAGAATTGAGTATCTAATTCAACTTTTACTTTTGTTCTCAGCATTTGGAAAGTATTATTTCATGCTGCCTTTATTATTATTTAGAAGTCAGTTATCATTCTAATTGTGATACAGCCCTAAGTGAGGTTTTTTTTATTTTTTTTATTTTCTGCTTTAAGATTTTATCATTGTCATTAGTATTCCACAGGCTAACTATGTGTATCTGGGAATGAATTTATTGAATATGTATTGTCCTTAATTTATATTTCTTCCATGAATTTAAGATTCTTGTCTTTCAGCAGTTTGGGAAACTTTTGTTATCTCTTTGAATACTGCTGCCTCCACATTCTCACTGTTACCTTCTGGAAATTCAGCTATGTGTGTGTCACACCTTACGCTGCCTTGCTGTAGCTTAACTGTTTTTCTTATTTTGTATATCTTTTTTTTCCCTGTGTTTTAATTCGAATTAATTCTTTGAAACTGCTTCCCAGTTTACCAGTTCTAATATTCTATGTCTAATCTGTTTAGTAATTGCACTGAGAATTGATTTCTATTATTATACAGTATTTATAGAAATTCTATTAGATTTTAAAATCTACCTAGTTATTGTCTTTGTTTGTTTTTTTAATTCTCACTCTAGGATATATTTTTCTTTGATTTTTAGAGAGAGAGGAAGGGAGAGAGAGAAGGAAACATTGATATGAGAGAGATACATAAATTGGTTGCCTCCTGCATGCTCTCTACCAGGGATCAAACCCACAACCTTGGTATGTGCCCTGACAGGGAATGAAACCCACAACCTTTTCATTTAAGGGATGATGCTCCAGCCAGCTGATTCATCTGGCCAGGGCTACCCAGTTATTATTATCAGTTTTTTAAATGAGACTCCTAAGTCATATTTTAAAACTTTCTTTTTAACAGTGTGTGTGTATATATATATATATATATATATATATATATATATATATATATATATATATATCATGCTGTGGAAGTAATTCTAACACATTAAATACTTTGGGGTTGATTCTACTGTCCCCCCCTCCCCCCACCATTCTCATTAATGGCGCCTTTTTCCTTGCTTTTAGCTTAGAGATGCTCATTTTACTTAAAACGTCATAGGTGGGAATTATTTAAAACCCATGTTGAAGGAGATTTCCTCTGGAGAGAGATTTCAGCTATTTCAGACATCGGAGAGTGCAGCCACACCCAAACACACGAGGTTCCGTCTCTGGCTTGCTGCTCTTTATGATATAATAGTGTAAATTTAGACTCTGAACCCATGAGGTCCAGCTTGTGGTTCTGGATCTGAGGAGAGCTTATTTATTGATTCCCCTGCAACTCAGTGACACATTCAGAACAGACAAGTTTCCTTATTATCTATTTTTGTGTGACAGGATTATTTCTTCTTCAACTTTTTGATTCTGTTTTTATGCAGAGATTTTCTGTTCCCTGTGCTCTTGACGTCTTTCAAAGAAGAACCTTAAAGCAAATTCCCCAACATCTGTCAGAAACCCTCTGGGTGAAACAACCTGGGGTGCTTGATCACCTACTAATTTCTGCTTTAAATTTGTTTTCACCTCTTTGAGATTCTTTGTTTCAACTCGTCAGTGCGTTAGAATCTCTTTTTCAATATTTTGTTCAGCATTGTGACTGTTTCTTCTATTCTGCCGGACATGAGGTCCCCAGGAAACATTCATTAAATTCTGTTTCCTTTGTTTTGTTCCTGTCTTCTATGTTGCTTTTTCTTATTTTGTTTTTCTCACTAGTTGGTTATGGGAGTTAACCATATTTTATGAATTTTTACAAGCAAGGAATTTTAGATGCGCAAGATATAACCTATTTTTTTTTTTTTTTACAGCACACTGTAGATTTTATTCAGCATCTATTCAGTGTAAAACATTTAAACACAAGTGGAACTTATTTTGTGTTTTTAAATTTCATTACTTATACACATTCATGCTACTGACTAATTGGATTATTGGTTTGAGATGTAGCCTGAAGTTTGCTTTATGAGGGAACCCTTTACACCACCAAAATATTGCATGTAAAGTAACAAGCTGGTTTATTCACATTTATTTTCTATATTACTCAGTGCTGTATATTTGAAACATTTTTTTCTATTGAGCAAAGAGACTCAAACATTTTTTTAAACCTTCTTCTGCAGTCATTTTCAGGTATTTAAATCTCAAACAAGTCAACTCTTTTTAACTAAAACTACAGTTTCTACTTGTTCATTTGGTTTCATCATATGTATGTGATATAATTTGTATAGTTAATTTAGAAGAAATAAATTATTTTCTTATTTATAAAAAAGAGTTTCCTCCAATTTACAATTATTTGGTTTTTAGTAGAATCATTGAACTTTAGATTACTTGCAAACTTTATTCATTGTTATTTTTTCCATATGTGATTCCTCTAACATTCCTGAACACTAATTTACGTAAACAGTCCTGTGTCAGTGACCATTCTTTTAATTTCATTAAGTACGCTCACATTTCTCCTAGATTGGCCTATGTTCTTTAAGAAACAAACAAACACTTTATTGACTAGTTCAGTACTTTTTGTTGTTGATCTTTTATCAGTACATGAATATACTAAGATCAAGATTGCTGGGTGGGAAAACTCTAGGAAATATTTAAAAGATTTTAACTAGGATGGTAAAGCTTTTGTGGAATTATTCTGCCTTTCTAAATATTTCTAGTTTCTTACTTATTTAGTAGTTAGCATGGAATTACTGTATTGCTTGAGTTAACAATCCGTCAATCCATACTTCTTTTATTTTTTTACTTTTTAAAAATCATTTTTCATTTTTCAATTACAGTTGATGTACTATATTATATTCATTTCAGGTGTATACCCCAGTGAATAAACATTATAAAGCTTATTAAGTGATCATTCTGAAAAATCTCATACCCACCTGACATCATATATAGTTATTCACATATTATGGACTATAGTCTCTGTGCTGTACTTTACACCCCATGACTACACTATAACTACTAATTTGTAATTCTAAATCTCTTCACCTTTTTTACCCATTCCCCCAACCCCCCTCCCATCTGGCTATCATCAAAATGTTCTCTGTATCTATGAGTCTGTTTCTGTTCCTCTTGTTTATTTGGATTTTTAGATTCAATTATTGATAGATACGTATTTATGGAGTTTACTGTTCACATTTTATATCTCTTTTTTTTTTTCTTCTTCTTAAAGAAGACCCTTTAATATTTCATGTAATACTGGTTTTGGTGGTGATGAACTCTTAGCTTTTTCTTGTCTGGAAGTATCTTGATCTGACCTTGAATTCTGAATGATAGCTTTGCTGGATAGAGTAATCTTGGTTGTAGGTCTTTGCTTTTTATCACTTTGACTATTTCTTGTCACTCCCTTTTGGCCTGCAAGCTTCTGTTGAGAAATCAACTGACAGTCTTACGGGAGCTCCCTTGGAGGTAACTAACTGCTTTTTCCTGGCTGCTTTTAAGATTCTCTCTTTGTCTTTAACCTTTGGCATTTTAATTATGGTGTATCTTGGTGTGGGCCTCTTGGGATTCATCTTGTTTAGGACTCTATGGGATTCTTGGACTGTGTGTCTATTTCTTTCAGCAGGTAAGGGAAGTTTTCTGTCATTATTTTTTCAAATAGGTTTTCAAATTGTTGCTCCCTTTCTTCTCCTTCCAACACTCACATGATGCAAATGTTGGCATGTTTGAAGTTGTACCAGAGTCTCTTTACACTATCTTCATATTTTTGAATTCTTTTTTCTTTTTGCTGTTGTGATTGGGTGTTTTTGGTTTCCTCATATTCCAAATCTTTGATTTAGTTCTCAGTGTCCTCTACTCTACTGTTGATTCCCTATGAATTATGCTTCATTTCAGTTAGTGTATTCTTTATTTCTGACTGGTCCTTTTTTATGTTGTGGTTGTTCTTACTGAGTTCCTTGAAGTTCTCACTAAGTTCCTTGAGCATCCTTATAACTATTGTTTTGAACTCTGTATCTGATAGTTTGCTTGCTTTCATTTCATTTCACTCTTTTTCTGGAGATTTCTCCTGTTCTTTCATGTGTGATATGTTTCTTTGTGTATACATTTTTGCTGCTTTCCTGTGTTTGTTTCTATGTATTAGGTAAACCTGCTATGCCTCCCAGACTTGGTAGAGTGGCCTTGTGTAGTAGGTTTCCTGTAGGGCCCAATGGATCAGCTCCCCAGTCACCTGAGCTGGGCACATCAGGTGCAACCCTGTGGGACTGTGTGCACTCTCCATTTGTAGTTGAGCCTTGATTGTTGTTGACGTCACTGGAAGGGATTGACCTCCAGGCCAATCGACTGTGAGGACCAGCTATGACTATAGCAAAAGACCGCTGTGTAGGAGCCAACCCTATGGAGCAGGACTTGCTTCAGTGGGGCTTTGGCGCTCACTGAGTCTGCCCCTTGAGTGTGTTGCTCATGGAGGTGGTAGGGTTGTAATTTGGCATGGCCTGAAGCTGACCACCAGGTGCACTGCTTCTGGGGCTGGCGCTCACTGAGTTTGCCCCTTGAGTGTGTTGCTCATGGAGGTGGTAGGGTTGTAATTTGGCATGGCCTGAAGCCGACCACCAGGTGCACTGGTTCTGGGGCTTTCTGGGAGATGCAAAGTCAGCCACTGCTGGTTCCCTGCCTGGGGCCACCTGGCACAAGCTTCAGAGCAATCTGCGGTGGCTGCTCCTTTTGTTTTGCCTGGGGGTGCCCAGAAGAGACCAAGCTGTGAATCAAGGTGAGCAGACACTAGGGCTGAGCCTGGGGTCTCTTAGCAAGAGGTATAGGGCACACTGAGGCCAGCTGCTGCTTGTTTGAGAGATTTTAGGAAAGTCTGAAGCATGAACCAAACCGACCAATCATATGGAAAAGCCACTGGACACAGCTTGGATAAGCTTGAAAGTTGGCTGGGGCAGGATCTCAGGCAATCACAAGGACACGATAAAGAAGATGAGCCAAGTTGATGGACACTCAAATATGATGCCTGCCTGTGGGCTCTGTGGTGGGGAGGGCTCAGCAAAGGAACAGTGGCCTCTGCTAGCACTATTTTCTAGGATAAATCTGCCCCCCTACCAGCTTTTCCCTGATGCCAGAGAAGTTAGTTCTTCCCCATGTGTCCCTGGTTCCTTTCAAGATGCTGTCCCAGAGGGAGTGAGTCTGAGTAAACCCCTATGTGGGCCCTTTAAGGGGAACTGCCTGGGAGCCTCCATGTCACTCACTCACAATCCCCGCTGGTTTTCAGAGCCCGAAGATACAGGGATTTCTCTTCCTGGCACTGAAACCCTGGGCTGGAGTGTCTGGTGTGGGACTGGAACTCTTCACTCCTCAGGGGAGACCTCCATAACCAAGATATCCTTCCCGATTAAAAACCACCACACGTGGTGTGGGACCAACCTGTTCTGCCCCTCTGCCCCTCCTGCCAGTCTCAATGTGGCTGCTTTAATTCCCTAGTTGTAGTACTTCCAATGAGCCAGATTTTGGGTGGTTCTGAATGATGGCTGTTCTGTAGTTTAGTTGTAATTTTTATGTAGTTGGGAGAGGAGGTCAGTACCTTGTTTACCTTCACCACCATCTGGACCCCCATCAGCTATCATACCTCTTGTATGCTTACGGTGGATTTTCAAAGTCAAATACTTCTATTGGCAAAAATGGCATATAGTTTTCAGCTGTATATAGACATTTAGAACAAGATCTGAACAAATTCTAATGGCTATGAGACTCATATTTTTCCTACTCTATACCTTTCTAGTCTTATCTCTTAGCACTTTCCTTTCGGCTCACTAGGTATTCGCTATAATAGTCATCTTTTCTAATATAAAAAGGCCAATTTTATTTCCACTTTAGGATCTTTGAACTTGTTATTCTCCCTCTTTAAAATTTGTGTGACAAGCTTCTTCTTTTTGTTCAAGTCTCATCTTAATGTTACCTCCCTAAAAGGTTTCTGATTCTCTTTCTTATTTATCTGCCATAATGGTTCACCTTTACCTGTTTGTTTTATTCACAGAACCTGTAAATACCGGCAATTACCTTGCTCTTCCTGGTAAAATGTAGTTTACACAAGAGCAGGGCATTGTCTATCTTAATAACTTAACATCCCTAGTACTCGGCTCTGTGCCTGGCACAGTGTGCACTCTCATGTTAAATACATCAGTGAGTGAATCTAGATAATGGAATTTTCCTCAATATGATATTATTGTTGTTAGAATAATCATGTGTAATATTTTATAGTCTTAGTTTTTAAAGCATATTTACATAATTTATGTCATTATCTTCAGTCATGTGGGAATAATTTAAATTATCCTAAGTGTAATAAAGATATGTTTATATGAAAGCAGCCTGGCTATATAAAACATCTTACACGAACATTATGATGAGAAATTTCATGTTCAGTAGATTTTGCTTTATCTTCTATAAATACCTTTATTGGGAATAAAAATGAAGGGTGAAGAGGCAGTTACCATGGTAAACTTAAATTTTCAATAATGCAGGTGAAATTTCCTTCTAAAAGTCAAAACTAAATGTCACAGCTGTTTCTTCCAGTTGCATTTTTTTTTCATGTTTATTTCTATAAAACATTTTGGTAATTTTTTATTTATTTTTCCCTGAACTTGTTACATTTTTCAGTGGCATTTGATTAGCTAGGACAAAACTTCTGGAATCCAGTTGGCCCTATACAAATATGTTTACCCCATGAAACATAAAATAATCCATGTGGTTAAGTTTGAGCCCTACCAAAATTGACTTCAAAAACTTCCTCTTCTATTTGTTTTTCTTTCTATATGAAGGGGTTTCTCACTTAAATTTTGCTGTACAATAAACCACCCACTTAGTGGCTTAAAACAACAAGCATTTATTAGCTTGAAATACTGTGGGTTGGCCACCTGGCTGGACCCAGCTGGGCCATCTTCTCCAGGTATCTCCTGGACTCACTGTTGTAGCTGCAGTCAGCTAGAAGATGAGTTGGACAAGGTTGGTACTGGATGGCCTCCTTCACAAGTCCGGCTGTTGACTTCAGTGATGAAGGCCATTGTGTCATGTATCTCTAGCATCCAGACTAGCCCAGGCTTCTTCACATGGTAGCCACAAGACAGGGCAAAGCCCGCTTGCACAAGACCTTATCAAATCTTTGCTTCTGTCGTGTTTGATAATGTCCTGTTGGCTGAAGTATGTCACAGGGCCAAGACAAGATACCAAGAGGTAGAGATATACATCCCACCTCTTAATGGGAGGAGCTGCAAGGTCACATAAAGAAATTGGAGGACTGTAGTTAATTTTTCTGATTTCCTAGAAGGGGTTCATCTCTGCCAATCAAAAACTCACAGAGGAAAGAAATTTCAAAGTTTAATCATTGACTAGGTGCTTTTCTAACTTAGCTGAATTCCCAGCTAAGTAGTAGATCTCACATTTTGATATGTGTAAGAAGCATCGTACATGTACACTGACATACATATTCTAGCATCCTTCCTTTACCCTATTCTGATTCAGTACATTTTGGGTGGGGTTCAATGTATTTTTTTAAACTACCAATATATAGTGACATGGGAGAGCTGGAAGGACTGGGTTTTTCTGAAGACAGAATATGAATGGGGCACATGCTATGTCTGCACAAGAAGTATGAGGCAGTTCGTTGAAAGTTTTTATTTATTTGAAATTATATTTTATCTGAAAAAAAAAATGAATCTTATGATATAGCTTTCTTTAATCTCTAGCAAAAGCTCAGGTTAAACTTCAATAAGTTAAATTTTCATTTGCCCATGTGAACTATCTTTCCATGAAAATAAAGTTAAATAATATGAAAAATGATTGTTAAAGTATATATTATAGAAGTGAAAAGTATTGTTAATAGTCAATAATATACCTGGCTGAATCCAGCTCTCATATAAAATATTTGTCCACAAATATTCTGCTCATTGATTTTGAATTTTGTAGATTTAAGAAAAGGGAGCAGCTGGAATAAGAAAATAGCAAATTAGATATTTTTCCCCAAGGGGTATATATGCTATTTATAAATAATAAATCAGGAGAATTATATTTAAGTTGCAACTATGTGGCCAAATATCTTATTTATGTGAAAATGACTTGAAAAATGGTTTCATAGAATACTTTACTGATAATAAATGTATATTTATCTTGTAAATTTGATTTATATCTGCTTAAATCTAGGTAAACCTAGATTTATATTTTATAATTCACTCATTGAAACATCATGAACACTAACAATTAACATGGAACAAAATACTTTATATATATATACATATATGTATATATATTTATAGTTAGAAAATAACAAGAGACAGGCCCTGGCTGGGTTGCTCAGTTGGTTGGAACGTCATCCCAATACACCAAGGTTGTGGGTTTGATCCCTGGTCAAGGCACATACAAGAATCGACTAATATATGCATAAATAAGTAGAACAACAAATTAATGTCTCTCTCTCTCTAAAATCAATTTAAAAATTTTTCAAAGACAATAACAAGAGATAAATTTATATGTAGTAACATTTGTTTTTGAATATTATCAGAGTCCTGTGTGACATGTTGGGTACAGTACCCTCTGGCTCTCTGAGCTTGTTTGACTATCTAGTTGAAACTCTAGATTTGTCTCTAATAAAATCCCAGAAGGGGAAAAATACTCTTTTTTGCAACTACTAATAGGAAATCTCAGGAACTCATCTGGAGAATCGTTCAGTCTCTAGAGACCGATTAATTAAATAGTTATATTGTCATCTAATACAAGACTCCTATTATGCTGTCTTCCATTTCTTTTTCTGAAAGCATAATGAAAGTTGCATTAATTGTTTTATCTTATGTTCTGTGTAGATAATATCAGTATGTCTTGTATCTCTGGGTAAATCATGCAGCTGGATGCCAGATAGAAATCGGATGATTTTATATGTAATCCTGTTTCAAAGTTAATGCCTACTTTGTTTCACTGATTATAGATTTTACTTCTTCTTTCCCCTTGGGTTTTATTTTGTAAATATTAGCTTCCTACAGGTGCAACTTGAGCTAATTTTTATTTCTAAATGCACATGTCAAACATTCTTTCATTCAGGAAAATCATTGTAAAGACGTGAATGAAAGGTGTTATTAAGCACTGTTTTTATTTGTTAGCCAAGACGTAATTCAGAGTCCAAGTGAAAAACATCAGTCTTCCCTATTTAGAGTAAAATTCTCTCACTGTGACGTTTTAAAATAAGAGATTTAATGAATATGGTTTAAACATTTTAATTTAAATGTTTTAAATAAGAGGTTTACTTCTATATAATATAAAGCAATGTGGGTTACTGCTCGGGACTTTACCCATTCACTCATTCATTCACTCATCCACCTCATCATGGTTGAAAACCCATTAGGTGCTAGGCCATAGTGGGGCTGTGATGATTCACAAGAACTCCTGGAATGAAGACATTTCCATTTATATAACCACATATTCCTCTCTACATTTAAGAGTTTATTCATATCATTGGAGCCTTTTCATAATGTTTATTCTCATGTTTGCTAATTTCTCTAAATAATGTTAAAATCTATTGCAATAGTTGATTTTATCCACTATTTGCCCGGCCGGTGTGGTTCAGTGGTTGAGCAGTGACCCATGCACCAAGAGGTTTTATCCACTATTTAAAGTTGAAAAATTATCCTGCTCAATTTCAGCTGTTGGTTAAAATTTTAAAGGGTTTTGTTTCTTTTTAAATGGAATGGCTCTGACTTCTTTCTCCCCACAGAACCGGATCATCTTCAGTATTATCCGGTGGAAAATTCAGTGACCTTAAAAATACAGTGCACAGGAATCCTTCAGGCTTCAGTGACACCTGCAGGGAGAGCCTGACGTCTTACTGAGAGTCAGAGATTAAAGCTGACTGGAGCCTCAAAAAATATTGTCTTTGAACCTGTGCTTCACAGGTGGGCCTGAACACATGGGTCAAAAGACAGGTCACTCACCTGAGGTATCTGGCCACCTGAATAATAGTGGATTCTAATCATGCTGCACAGAAATTAAGAGTGAAAAAGTCCCCCACACTAGTAATAGCTAACACTGAGACCTATATTTTATGATTAGAAGTTGTAAAGACAGCTTTTTTTTTTCTTCGAATGGCAACATTGTCCTTAGCATGAATTGTGTAACACAGCTGAAAATATATTCGGTGTCTTTTCTCACAGTGCATATGCCTGATGTTCTCTCATCAGCGATGACAGTGACATTCAGCTAATGGTGACAATGATTTTGCAACCTGGGTGTCTCAGAATAGATTAGCTCTATCTATAATGTAGAGATCAGCTGTTTTCCGATTGGTTTGTTTGCATGTGAGCAGCCCTATGAGCATAGCCCAAATTTAGATTAAAGAACAAAAGCCTTTAATGATGATGGAAATCAACTGAAATGTCAGTGAACTTAGAAAATCCAATTATGATGGGAATGAGAAATGATCAGCCCAGCAAAATACACCATGCGTCGGAAAATTCTGAAAGCCCGCTCTGCTTCTGAAATTGCATTAGTTTCCGATCCTAACTTGACTTTATGAATGACTGAGAAAGAAAGATAGCAGAGTAAGTTGCCCCTTTATTAGTGATTGGGTTTTTTTTATCAGCTGAATTTAGAGCCCATGTTCTGATGCTTGTATATGCCTCAAGGCTTTTTCCCATGTGTATAGATCCAGGTAGCTCATTTGCTTTTTATCATTGCATCTCTTCCACCCCCCACCCCCTCCTCTGAGCAGGTAGCTTATAATTTTTTTTTTATCCTCACCCGAGGACATTTTTTGATATTTTGTTCAGATAGAGTGGGAGGGAGAGAGAGAGAAACATTGACATGAAAGGGACACATCGAGTGGTGGCCACCACATGACCCAACCAGGGCCCGGGACAAACTGCAACCGAGGTACATGCCCTTAGCAGGAACCAAACCCGGGTCTCTCTGGACCGCAGGCCAACCAAACCGGCCAGGGCATGGTGGCTCATTTTCAAAACCTGTTGTCTGGCTATAGATAAACCACTTCTGTGTGTTGGTCGCCATATGTAAGAAATCAAGGTTACAGTGCTGTGTGTGTGTGTGCATGTGTGTGTGCGTGCACGCGCATATCTTACAATTTAGTGTCATTTAAAATGGCTTTTGGTACGGTATATTGTTTATTATACCGGCATTTGATGTAAACTGCACAAGACAGAACCAGGCCAATGGGATATCGAATTTTTATGATCATCTGATATTTTCTTAGCATAGCTGCCTTCTTTATTTTCTTTTTTTAAACTTTCAAACCCACCCAAACCAATAGAGTGAAACAATTCATTACTTTTCAATAGAAAGCCTCTTTATTGATTATTGGAAGGCATTTACTTACCTATATTACTCTTAAATATCTTGCCACCTTCCATCTGGGCATTACACTAGTATTTTAAGTAACTAAATGTAATGAGCATTGAAGATTAAATCCTAATTTACAGTGTCCCTAAAAGTGACCTAATCTTATACTACCAGCAAACATGACTGCCTCGTAATTTCTCTCTAATTATATGTAAACATCTCTCAGACCCAAGGAGTTTGAAGAAAAGATAGATTTGATAATTTCTTGTGATACTTTAAAAATTAAACCTCTCTCCACCCCCTCTTCATTCATAAAAACAATCACAAAAAATAGCTTAGTTTAAAATTCTTTTATTTAAAGAAAAAACATTACATTGTTTCCTTCAACACATTTAAATAGGGTCTGAGAGTGTTCTTTCCTTCATATGATAGATATTTCTTAAGTACCAAGCTGTCACAACATAAGATGCTGGGTAAATGGTGGGAAATTAAATACTGCCGTACTGACATTCCCCAAAGTTAATGTCTGTTGCAGGAGACAGACAGTCGATAGGTTAACAAACAAATGTCAAATTATACATGAAGGGAAATATGAAGGCACAATAAGAAAGAATAAAAGAGGGAACAACTGTGTATAGACTGGCCCTGTAAGCCGGCTCAGAGGACATGAGAATCCAGGTGAGGACCGAGGGAGTCTCCTCGCACTGTGTGCTGTGCAGTGTTGGGTGTGTTGAGTGCGTTGAGTGTGTTGGTGGGTAGAGTGGCGACCTGCCTGGGTCCATGAGTGGATAAAAGGCCAGTGTTGCTGGAGGCCAGCAAACAATGCTGAGAGAGCAGTGACAGATGAAACCTAAGGAAATAGGTATTTCCAGAACATCCAAAGAAGCTTGCAATTTATTTTCAGTACAAAAGGAAACCATTGCAGGGTTCTAGTCTCACCTAATGTTAGTGCAAAGAAAACTGTACAATTCCCCGTTATTTCCTGGAACATCTCTATTTGAAACTGTACGAAGAAATTTAGCCATCTGAGCGTGCATTTTGTACGGGTTAGCTAGGGTTTCAAAGACTGGTCGTGCTAGCACCACAGGGGGTGGGTTTCCCACCATTCTGAGTGCGGAGTTGTGTTCCTACATTGGAATGCTGTTTGGTTACCTGCAGCGAGAGGCTGGTCTGTCCTCATGCTACATATACAAGAAATGCTTTCTTTCAGCAGTCTTACACCTAAGTTATTTTTATGATGTAACTCGTGTTTTCATTTTGTGATTTTTTTTTTATGTAAGCTTATGGTGAGATAGAATTTCTGAGAGAACATTTCTAAAATACAGAGGGTCTTTAAAAATCACAAAACATATTTTTTTAAGTACCATCAATTGCAAGTGTCCAATAGAAGTCTCTGTGATGATGGCACTGTCCTGTGTCTGTACTGTCGATACAGGAGTAGGTTTTACTGTGTGGCAGTTGAATATTGAAAATTTGGCTAATGTGACTGAAGAACCAAGTTGTTCATGTCTTTTATTTTCATAAATTTAAAATGTGACTCGTGGTTCCTGCATTGAACAGCTCAGACCTATGATGTACTTATCGAGGGCTCCCAACAGGAGCAGCCAGTGGGAAATGCACACAACCCGCCTTCCCAGGACACACAGACCTCCATGCAAACCTCAGGAATAGGACATAATGTGAGGAGCACCTGGCAGAGTTTGGCTTAATCAGAAGGGGATTCAGAAGAGGTGTTGATATTTTTTGAGTGAGAAATCAAGAGGCAGATGGTAGAAGAGGCAGTGGTCCTGGGTTCTGAAGAATGGGCAAGGTTGTAAAAAGGTGGAGCTGGAATAAAGGGCACTAAGAACAGAGGAGCTACTGCAAGAGGAGAACAGAGAGTCAGCATTGCAGATACGGCCATCATCATTGTCATCATCATCGTTGTCATCATCATTGTCGACATCATCGTCATCATCATTTTCATTGTTGTCTTTATCATCATCATCATTGTAGTCATCATCATCATCGTCGTCGTCATCATCATCGTCATCATTGTCGTTGTCATCATTGTTGATGAAGTGCTTACTATGAGGCATTTTAAAGAGCTTTACCTGCATCTCTTAATTAATTCTCACAACAGTTTTTTAAGGTTAATATCATTGACATTATTCTCGATTTACACATGAGAAAACTGAGGATGAGGAGGTCAATCTGGTCATCACAGAGTCAAGATGTGAACTAGGGGAAGCTCAGCATCAGAAACAAAGACTGCTGATGGAAGCTTGGAGGTCAAATAACAATGGAAGGGATAGGATGTGGAGAGAAGACAGGCAGACACAGTTCCTCACAGGAAGCCTCACACTGAGAGGGGCAGAAGGATGAGAAAATGGTTAGGGACGTCAGGGTGAGGGATGAGGGGGAAAGCAAAGAAGGACTGTGTTTTGGGAGACAGGGTAGCAGAGCATGTCATCATGGAGGCGTGATTGGTAGATTATACAAGTCTAAAGCTCTTTGGGTTGGGTTTTAAACATTCACTCCTCAGCGTTTCTTTTCATAGACATTTAACAGAATGGTGGTCCTTTGACCTTTTCAGTTTCCCAATTCATTCCTTTTCTTTTTGACTCTTTCCTTTACAAAGATGAGTTGTGCTGTAACTTAGTTGTTGACTGTCTAAGGTCTGGTCGAATGTCTGTGCATATTTAGTTCTGTTCAATACCAACTAGAAATGGTACATCTTATGGTAGTGACACAGTGGGTTTTGTCTAAGACCATCCTATGCATGATGTTAGGGTTCATTTTTGTATATCCGTTCATCAGGCGATTTCACTGTAACTTCTTCTGAATCCACAGTTGGTTCCTGTTACAACTGCTTTTCAAATGAGATCATAATTCTAGGTTTGATTTGGGATGAGAACACACATATCCCCTTGTTCCCACCAGAAACAGCTTTAATAGAAATAGTCCAACTGTCGAAAGGACTTGCCTGTGAGATTCGTCTTCATTATTGAAATCAAGTCAGTTGCCACAAGATGAGACTGGATTTAAAACTTTTTATTTGTAAATACAGTTAATCTACAATTTGTTCATCTGGGAAAACCTAATTAGTACCTACAACTGAGGGTATATTTCTGGAGATCAGACCAGCTGGTAGTCTAGATGAGGCAGATGGCCAAGGTTCTTTAATGGAGGGAGGATAATGTGTTGGCTTGGACAGATCTGAATAAGAGACTTCCTGAACTCTCTTTCTCATTTAAAAAGTCTTATGGGATAAAATTTTCACAAGCAGTGATTTCATGAGAATAGAGTCTAGCTTTAGAAAAAAGATCGTTTCCATCCAGCTTATATCAAAAGATAAAACAGCAATTTTTGTTTTCTGTCTCAATGCATACTTGTCGACATGCCCACAGAGGACACTGAGTCTCTGTATGTTATAGCCAGAGAGCAGGTCCCCACACCTTTTTGTAAATCAGCAATGCCATCACCTGGCTCTGAACCCCCCTCCTGGTTCCTCTGTGCCATACTTTGACAGGGTAAGGAACTCACCCTGTTGTATTCAGGAAGTGACAGGGCAAAGGGGTTTTCTCCACATGTATCAGTGTGCATCTGATGAGTGTGCAAAACCCCCTTTTTCTTTTTTTTTTTTTAAATTTACCTTTATTGTTGAAAGGATTACAGATTCCCTCCTTTGTTTCCCCATCAACACCCTCCTCCCCACTTCCCCTGTCCACCCCCTGCCTTCACTTCACTGTCGTCTATGTCCATTGGTTGTGCACATATGCGTATAAGTTCTTTGGTTTATCTCTTCCCACCCCCCACTTCCTTCCCTCTGAGTTTTGTCTGTCTGTTCCCTCCTTCCATGTCTCTGGATCTATTTTGTTCATCAGCTTATTTTGTTCACTATATTCCACAAATAAATGAGATCATGTGATACTTTTCTTTCTTTGATTGGCTTATTTCACTTAGCATAATATTGTCCAGGACCCTCTATGTAGTCTCAAAGGATAAGAGATCTTTCTTTCTTACAGCTGTGTAGTACTCCATTGTGTATATGTACCACAGCTTTTTTATCCATTCATCTACTGATGGACAGTTGGGCTGTTTCCAGATCTTAGCTATTGTAAATAGTGCTGCTATGAATATGGGGGTACATATATTCTTTCTGATCGTTGTTTCAGTCTTCTTAGGATATATTCCTAGGAGTGGGATCACTGGGTCAAATGGAAGTTTCATTTGTAATTTTTTGAGGAAACACCATAGTGTTTTCCATAGTGGCTGCACCAGTCTGCATTCCCACCAGCAGTGTACTAGAGTCCCCTTTTCTCCACACCCTTGCCAGCCCTTGTTGTTTGAGGATTTGTTAATGACAGCCACTCTGGCAGGTGCGAGGTGATACTTTGTAGACTCTGATCAATTAAAATACTCATCTTGAGGGGAAAATTCAAGAAAGTAAAAATGGTGGTACTCTAACATAAAGTAGGTTTTTCTCTAGAACTAGGTGCATTTACACATACCTGCACCAAGGAAAAGAAGGAATAAGAATGATTTTAAATAGGTTCAGCTGCCTAACATTTGTGCTAAGCATAGCTACCAAGAAGGCCCAGATTTTGTTATTTTGGGTAGACTGATTTGTTATATGAGATACCCAGGGATCTTTATTTTGTTGAGCCTATCATTGCACATTTATCCAGCTCACCGTTGCCTGTAAGCATTTTAACCTACCATTGTTCTATGATGATTACTTAACTGAAAAGTTGGTATAACAAACACTAAGAGTGTTTGTGGATATTAAGAGTCTCTGTACAACCTCTACTATTTAATTGCCATTTGGTTTTATTGGCAACAGCCCAGACACATTCTGCAGTTGTCTTGGTATACCCTTGACTGTTCACCTTCATAGTTGCTCTAAGCATCGTGCTGTGGTGTCCTGATCTGACCATGCCACTCCTTTTCGGGGTCACAGCATGCATCCTACACTTAGTCAGTCTTAGAGGAAGCAAGGGGGGAAATGACACCTAGACCTGTCCCTCTTTCTGCAGCTTTTCTTTGTGGAATCTGTTGGGCAAGTACCAGTTGCTTCCACCCCACACAGTGAAAGGACCAGCGAATCTTGCCCACTTCTCTCGAGTTTGTGGCAGGGACTCACCCCAGTTTGGAAGCAGGGTCGTGAGAGGAAAGGTTTTCTTGCAGACACCTGGACAGAATATTATTACTCATTTCAATCATTTGTTTAGAAGCTTTAAGACATGAACTGTGGCTTAATTTAAGTCTTAACAAAAATCTTCACTGTTCCACCCAAAGCCTTCACTGTATCCCATGGTGAATAGTAGGTGACAGGATTGATGCAATAATCAGATGCTAGGTTTTACTTTTATTTGCCTTTTCCTCTCTAAGACAAGGTAGGATTAAATGGCACAATTTAAAATATTATAAATCTGCCTGGCCAGTGTGGCTCAGTGGTTGAGCATTGACCCATGCACCAAGAGGTCACCAATTTAATTCCCAGTCAGTGCACATGCCCAGGTTGTGGGCCTGATCCCCAGGTGGGGGCCTGCAGGAGATGGCCAATCGATGTTCTCTCATTGATGTTTCTGTCTCTCTCTCCCTCTCCCTTCCTCTCTCTAAAATCAATAAAGAAAAAAAATTAAAATATTATACATCTGAAATTTGTTAGTATTCATTAGGGAATCCCCAGTTGTCACATCCCATGTTACTTTTGTTCCCATGTTTTCTACACTTGGATACAAGTTCTGAGCACAGTGGGAAGTTACTTGGTCTGCGTGATGCTTTGATTAATGTGTCATTTCTCTCTGGGACGCCAGCTCTAAACAGGTAGGGTTTGGGTCTCAGTATTGATTCCCTCTCAGATTCCAAAAGCCCACCCCAGTGTTTGATCCATCACAGGTATTCTGCAAATTAAACCCATGACTGCTGCAGGCACAGATTATTAACGTAGCATCCAGAGTAGTACTCAGTATGTAAACAAACTAAGCTGGATGGAAAACTTCCTGTGGTTTAATTATGTAACTAAACTGTAGAACTATAACTGTATCAGAGAGAGATAACCTAACCCATGTTTTCTTCTATCTGTGATACACTAGATGAATGCCCAGGAATGCATGAGGAAGGTCAAACACCTAAATGCAAAATGTGTTAGGTGAGCCCATGCTCTTATATCCAGAAGGATTCATATCTTGCTTCATTGAGGAAACATATTTCTCAAAATCTTTGAGCTGTGCAGCCCAGCTTGGGGTGTCAGGAGTTCTCCGTTCTAGAGGAGTTTCTTCTAAGAGCAGCTCTTCCCTGGAGAAGTTCTGCCAGGGCTTTGTGGCTCCTCTGTTCCTCTAGGGTAGGGTGCAGGTTAAGCCTGGAAACCATCCCCCAAATTACATATTTGGAGTTCATGAAATCATGTTCATAAAAGAGAAACGAAGGAGAGCAAATCTAGAGGGAATTCCAGAATTTGTTAAAATGGACCTTACGTAGTAATAAGACTAGCCATCCATTTCATATATTAACTGTCCATGACCTAAGGAGGATGAGTGATGAAGGCAAGTCCTGTTCCATGTTGGGATATGACAACTTCAAAACTATGCTCTAGACAATGAAGCCATGGGTTACCGTGCTTCTACCTCATGATGAAGAGGTGCCAAAAATATGCATTATAGGTGGAACAATTTTCATTGGGATTCGATATGTGCAGATATGTGAACTGTATTATGAGTTTTATTTTGTTTTTCATCTTATAAAATACTCTGGACAATCATATTCAATGTCAACCTAGTTTTCAGGGAAATGTAATATTTTATCTTTCTAGTTTTATTCCTAAATGTTACGTAAAATTCTGCATGCAAATAAATTAGTGGTCGAAACAATATTGAGACAAGGCATCAATTTGCTATATTTGCTATTGATTGAGGGGGCACCAGGAGCTAATTTTCATTTCAATGAGCAGCTCCTGGATGCAATTAGTTGTATGTGTAAGGAGGATTAGAAAGATCAAAAATGTTGTCCTAATAAGTGGACCACTGAATAATGGAGACTTTTAACCCCAACTGGCCAATGGAGGAACATTGGCTCAAATATGTAAAGATGGGACCCATTATTTAATGTTCTCATCAACCTGGGGCCATGGAGAAAGTGTGGGGGTCGGGAGAAGCCAAGAGAAGACCAGTAGGAATAGAGGGCGGGGGGAAGTCAGGGGATTGAGGTAGGTTTTAGAGGTTCTGCACATTGGGTCTTTTGCCTTTTTTTCCGAAGAGTAGAATAAAACCAGTGAAAGTTGTTTAGGAGGATAACAATGTTGTATCACAGTGCATTGAGCAAACATTTTTGGATGTTGTATGAAGAAGATATTGGTGAGGATTCACAGTGGATGTGGGGAAACTGGGTGGGAGGCTCATTCCGGGGAGAAATAATGCAAATGTGGATTACTACAGAGGAAGCAGAGATGGAGAGGTGGAGGCTGGTTTGGGATATGTTTTATTGTTAAGCGAAATAGGATTGGGCAGTGGACTAGGGGCATGCTTACTGTGAGAGAGGGAGCTGTTCTGACCTGGGCAACTGAGATGGATCAATCATTTGAAAGCTGACTATTTCA
Organism: Molossus molossus; assembly: GCF_014108415.1. Classification (NCBI taxonomy): domain Eukaryota; kingdom Metazoa; phylum Chordata; class Mammalia; order Chiroptera; family Molossidae; genus Molossus; species Molossus molossus. The sequence goes on along the minus strand of NW_023425344.1, from coordinate 14,434,244 downwards.
GGTTCTCCTGAACAGGAAAGGGTATTTTTGGAAGTGGAGTTGTGGGGAGGATGTTAGAGAGAGAGAGAGGAGAATGAGGTTAAAGAAATGTAAATGTATATATGGAAACTATCACTTTCTCTTTGATTTTATTATAATTGGGTCTCTATTTATGGTTTTCATTAGTGTGTCATCTTTCCATCCATCCACTTAACTATTATCTTCACTCAAAAATATTTTGAGAGAATGTGATTAATTCCCATGATTTCCCCAGAAGCTGAAGATAAATAATGACTGATTTTTATATAATGTTGAGTATGTTCTAAGAGTCAGGAAACCTGGTCATAGCCCCAGTTCTGTTTCTATTTTTATGTACACTTTTTATTTTTTTTTATTTTATTTTTTTTATCCTCACCCGAGGACATTTTTCCATTTTTTGTACAGACAGAGTGGGAGGGAGAGAGAGGAAGAGAGAGAGAGGGAAACATCGACGTGAAAGGGACACATCGAGTGGCTGCCACCCGCACGACCAACCTGGGCCGGGGACAAACTGCAACTGAGGTACATGCCCTTAGCGGGAACTGAAGCCGGGTCTCTCCGGACCGCAGGCCAACGCTCTAACCGCTGAGCCAAACCGGCCAGGGCTTTATGTACACTTTTTAAAAATTATGTTTTCTTTGCCTTTGTCTTATAAGCAATATGGGAGTTAAAAAAACCATATATACATATATATACATATATATATATATGTATATATATATATATATATCCTGATAACCTCATAGCTACCATCCTTTACTTGAGAAAGAACAAACAAAAATAAAGTTGTTTAACCCCAAACTGATGGATGGCACTGCGGACACAGTAATATACTATGAGCTTTGATTTCTTACAAAACAGGGATAATATCACTGCTTGTGTAAAGTTTTTAGAATAAATAAATGAGGTAAGACATGTAAAACTATATTAAATACTAAACAATCTAAATGATAAATAATAGTCATTACTAATTGTTCCAACACTAAAATATTCATTTATTGAAGAAAGTCATCGTTTTTAGCATCTTTGACACAGTGGACAAATACTGTAATTTTCATTTTTAAGACAGACACATTTCTAGGTCTTAACAGAATGAGATTTAGAAAAAATAGAGCAATATTAATTTCTACTTTCAGTGAACATTCTCTGTCAACCTCTTCTGTACCCTAGCATCTAAGATACTTTTTAATGACCAAAATTCGGTTTGTTTTTCCTCCTACTTCTTTCTTTATGATTTCTGTTCATATATCTCTTAAGAGCAGTGTCTCATCACAGCTGTCTCTCAGAGAGTGTACTTCCTGGCCCAGCATCTTCATCCTGGGCTCGCTCAGCTGCAAAGAAACCCCTTCATGGGTCAGTGACCCCCCTTTCCCAGCAGATGTCTGGAAATCATATTGCTTTGGCTGCAGATCTCTCCATAGTGGCCTAAGGATTCCAGGGCCCAGTGTCCCTAACCACCCATCCTGTCCCTTCCCTCTCATACCCCAGGTACAAAATACAAAGCACACTCTTCGGGGGACAGTGTAGGTGGTCACGAATCTCATGGTTAAGTTTCCATAAAGCTATTGGTCCTACTGACTCATTACCTATCACTGACCTACCACTCACATTTATCTACCTGTTTTAGAGGTTTTGTTTTTGTTTTTGAGTAAATATGTTTATTTTCTTACAAATGAAGAAAAATTACATCTGAAAATACCTCCTATTAGTGATATTATGGTAAACGTGCCTGGGACATGAAGCTGTGAACATCTGTTGAAATAGTCTCTTTCACTTACTAGTTAAATCAGCTGAAGAGACTACATAACGTTCTCGGAACCTGAGCTTCCTGCACAATGGCCATAACACTTCCTGGACTTCTCTGAGAAATCAGTGAGCTGTTCTCGGAATGTTACACAGTGCTGGTCAAAGTTCTGGACTGAGAGAATAAATGCAACAAAAGTGCTTGCCCAGGTTGGAAAAAAAAAGAAAGAAAGGAAGGAGAGATTTGATGGCAAATGTTACAACTAAAATGTTACAACAAACTGTAGTCTGATTCATGACTTGAGGCAGTAGGGACGGTTATGTTCTTCGTCAAATACTGCATGTTATGTTTGGGAGTATATTGTATTCTGCTGTATCTGCGATTTATTTTTGGATTTTATACAAGGAGTTCTATATTAAAGAAAGCAGTATTGAATCTTTCCTTCAGTCCCTCTAGGCGCTGTTTTAATATTTTTTTGGCTTACTAATTTTTTTTTTCCAGTTCAACATGTGAACAATCATGAAAGTGACCATTCATTGAAAACAGAGAATGCAGGTGTTTAGGGAGAGGGTTGTAGTGTCAGAGCAGATCATACATTGGCTTCTTTAATTGTTCAACTTATATTTTATTGGAAAGGATTGTACCTTGGGAGTCTCTATTTTATTTGTATGCACGTGTGTTTTCTTTAGAAATGACAATAACTTCACAATATTAATTGATTTGATCTGGTTCATTTTGTAATCCTTTGCTTTGGCCAAAGAAGGAAAGAAAATAGAGATAAAGGCCTTTTGCTAAACATTGTTAAAATGAATCTGTCGTAAAATGAAAATTATATATAAGTAATGAATTTCAGCAAATCTTCAGCATCTCATCATTTTAGTTGAAAACAATAAATCCAACGATGAAAATTGCCAGTTACAGAGCCTCATAGCATAGCCAACATTTCTCGTGGTCATAAATTAGTGTAGTAACCAGCCTGATTCAAATGTGCTCATCATTGATGATGCAATTTTATTAGCAAGCTGATGGAAAGAACACTTTTGGGGGGAAGGAACTCATTTTTAGTCAGAAAGTTCAGGAGTTTTCTATAACCTTAGCTGTCAAAAACTTGTACTCTCTGTAGAGATTATCTTTAAGGAAAATTTCTGTTCAAATTGAATGGAGAAAACAACAAGATAGACTATATTTCATAAAGAACCTACTGCATACCAAAAGATACTGGATAACACATGTGAAGCATCTTTTCAAATGCATCACTGAGCTGACAAGAATGTAAGGGAGATCCTCAGAGACCAAAGATGAAAAGGAAGCCAAAATCCAGCCCTGGTCAGTTTTTCTCAGCAGTTAGAGCATCAGCCCATAAACCACAGGGTCACGGGTTTGATTTCCAGTCAAGCGTGCATACCTGGGTTGCAGGTTTGATCCCCTGGGCACATGCAAATCAATGTGTCTCTCCCACATCAATGTTCCTCTCTCTCCCCCTCCCTCCCTCTACTCTCTCTAAAAATCAATAGAAAAAATATTCTCAGGTGAGGATTAAGCAAAAGAAAAGTAAAGGAAGCCAAGAGCCAGGGGTTGAAGAATACAGTATTAGAGTTGCTGACTGCCCTATGATACCTTCTGACGACAACATGTGTGAACCTCTGTGTCAATGTCAACAGGGGCATGCGGGGAAGGGGACAAAGCTTGGGACCTAGGCCAGGTGGGGAATATGAAAATAAACCCTCTTGTCCCCGAATAAGTCTGGGACCCGCAAGCGTGTAGAGAATGAGCAGCGAGAAAACTTGTTTCAAAACTGCACATTGGCTAGAAGGAAAAATACAATTTCCTTTTGGAACTTATAGGCATAAACCAACCCTTCCAGGGATTAGAAAGTCAAATGTATGCAAACTGTGGATCTCAAAACACCTTCATTCTAAAATGTGTTTTTAAGATGCCCCCAAAAGTCTTACAGAAGTTGAACCATCATCAAAAAGACCGAAGGGAGTCGCAGGTGTTCCAGAGAAGATCGCCTCCTCTTGCTCTCCTTACCCTCACTGGTGGGGGTGAGGAGGTCCTGGTCCAGCCTTCACTGTGTAGAAGCCGGGCCCGCAGCAGCTAGATGTCCCAGGGCATCCTCCATCCCAGCTGGCTTTGTGCCCAGGGAGGTTCTCCACACAGCACCCTCTCCTTCCCCTGTCATCCTTCTGGAGAGCACGTGTTACCATCTGATACATATTCTCCTGACATATCTGTGTGTCACCGTCACTGAAATCTAAGTTTCAGTGTATTTCGTCTTCTTTCCACTATGTTATCTCTGGTGCCTAAAAATAGTAACTGGTACATAGGAGGTTTTCACTAAATATGTATTTTTCGAAATGAGTGAAAAGTAGAATCACATATATAATAATTGAAAATAAAAGTGTCAAGGTGAATTTAAATGGCAGATTGGATACAAGTTAAGAGAGTGTTAACAAACTAGATCGTATAAACTGAGGAAATTATCCACAACGAAAGAGATAAAATGTAGGTTAAGAGACATAAGGATAGAGTAAGAAAGTCTAAATATTTCTGTCTAAATGGGATATTTGAAAAGAAGGGTCATTTGCTTTTCTTGCTAAATTCTGAATTAAATTATGGGTGGTTTTTATAAAGTGGTGAATAGAAGATTTTGAATTACAAGAGATGGACATAAGTCAAAGGGATTTTAAAAAAACTTCCATTTGTTTTCCGCTTAATAATATTATTGTCTAAATTTGTTTCTTAGTCATTTAAAAAAAAATATGTTTTATTGATTTTTAGAGAGAGAGGAAGGGAGAGGGAGAGAGAAAAACATCAATGTGAGAGAGAAACATTGATCAACTGTCTCCTGCACGCCCCCTACTGGGGACCAAATCCACAATCTGGGCATGTGCCCTGACTGGGAATAGAACCGGGACCTCTCAGTCCATGGGATGACACTCAATCCGACTGGGCCTTAGTAATTTAAAAAAAAATTTTGGTTTCTTTTCTATAATTATTTCAAAATATTAAATGGTCCAGACCTCCTTAGCAGTTGGAAAAGTCTTTTGAAATTTTGGTTATAGAAAAATGTTTATGAGTGTGGAGTTTGGCCCTGGCTCGTGTGCTCTGTGCTAGAGCATTGGCCCATACAATGAAGGATCATGGGCTCAATTCCTGGTCAAGGGCATGTACCTGGGTTGCAGGTTCAATCCCTGGCCCAGGTCAGGGTGCATGTGGGAGGCTACCAGTTGGTGTGTCTCTCTCACATCAATGTTTCTCTCTCTCTCTCTCTCTCTCTCTCTCTCTCTCTCCGCCTCCCTCCCTTCCACTCTCTCTAAAAAAGCAATGGAAAAATATCTTTGGGTGAGGATTAACCAAAAAAATAATGAGTGTGAAGTTTGGAGTTACCTGTCCCTAGATTCAGTTCCTGGCTCTGTCATTTAGTAGAAAATAAGACCTTGACCAAGTTGCTTGACCTCTCTAAGTCTCAGTTTCTTCGTGTGGAAAAGGGCAACATGGAAGAGCTCAGTAAATGTCACCTGTTATCGTATAAGTTTGTACCTGGTTATCATTACCAACAAACTGTCCTTCGAGTTCTAAATGGGCTATCCTTGGTAGGTTCATGCTTTCACAATTTCACCATGATATAGAAATTACAGGGTTCTTTTTCTGGATAGATTTTTAGAGAAAACCAATCTTCCTTGCAGGAAAATGTCAGCTTAGAGTCAATTAACTAAAATGTTTGTGCCCAGCCAGTGTAGCTCAATGGATTGAGTGACACCCCATAGGCTGAGAGGGCCTGGTTTGTTTCCTGGTCAGGTTGCCTGCCTGGGTTGTGGGTTTGATCCCCAGTAGGGGGTGTGCAGGAGGCAGCCCATTGATGTTTGTCTCACATCGATGTTTCTATCTCTTTCTCCCTCTTCCTTCCTCTCTCTCTAAAAATCAAGAAAAACATATTTAAAAGAAGTGTTTGGTAATTTTTTCAAAGATTGGAACAGACTTATGTATGGGTGAAAAGTGTTAGTGGGCCAAATAACTAAGTCAAATATATGAAGAGTCTTGAACTGACTTAGAGAACTGATTTTTTTTAAGTAGGGCAGCTTTTATATATCCTGATTTTTATTTTATTTTATATGCATTCTAAGCATTCAGTAACACAGAACATTCAATTAATTTTTTCAGAAATGTACAACCATAAAACTGAAATTTGGTGTAAGCCACAAAATTTCAGTGACCATTAAAAGTAGATTTTTTTTTTCACAATACATTGCCTCCAGAGACTACCAGCAACTGCTCTCCTTTCACAGTTTGCATGATATCTTGAAAACATCTCTTCGGATTTTCATTTTAAATTTTCAGTGTATATTACACACATGCCCAAATCTTATATACATGCGTCTAACATGGACCCGTATAAGTCTGTACCTAGACTCCTGGCATTAGAAGTTAATATATGTGTATGTATATTTTCAGATTTTGTATAATCAAGCAGACATCTTAAAGAGAGAGAAAGAAAGGAAGAGAAAAGGAAAGGAAGAAAGGGGGAGGGAGGGAGGGAGTGAGGGAGGAAGGAAGGAAGGAAGGAAAAAAGAAGGAAAGAAAGAGAAAGAAATAAAGAATTGCAAACAATGGATAATTTTTGGTGGGCTTGCAATATGGAAGGAAATCCGAGATTCTCTCCTAAAATAAGCCTTATATCTTTACATCATAAAATTCTGCTTTATGTCTTACCATTGCCTTTTTTCTTACACCGTCTATTTCTTCATTTTCATTAATCTTAACACATACAGTGATGGAATTAGGAATGAGCATAGGATCCTTACCAGAATATTGTGTAAAACAGTTTCTCGTGCTGGCTGGTTTGGTCAGTGGTTAGAGCATTGGCCCGTGGACCAAAGAGTCACGGGTTCGATTCTGGTCAAGGGCATGCAGCTCTATTGCAGTTTGGTTCCTGGCCCTGGTCGAGGTCCTGCAGGAGGCAGCCAGTTGATGTGTCTCTCTCACATTGATGTTTCTCTCTCTCTCTCTCGTTCTTTCTCTCTCTTCCTACTCTGTCTAAAAATAAATGGAAGAATATCCTTAAGTGAGGATTAAAGCAACAACAACAAAACCAGCTCCTCAACCTATGGAACTAGTTGCTGTTAACTAGCTTCTTCAGTCCTGGTTCCCTAAGAATCAGAAATTAATATATAACTTGTCTTAATATTACATATTTCTTTTGGTATAACATTTGAAGGCTAGGTAAAATTAATTGTACCTGGAATAAATAATCACAGTACTAAAAAATAACCCAATAACAAACAAAATGAAACCCAAATACAATAATAAAACCCCAGTAGAGAGTGTTGCAAAGAAAAATAGAAGTGAACATTCAACTGTTGAAATCGCTAGCAAGAATAAGACTACGTGATAAGAAGTATAAAACCATAGCATATAAATATTGTATACAAAACACAGATGAACTAAGTAGAAATAACAAATCCTTTCTGAGAGGACGAGTGAGGCAGCAGGCGAGGACTGGGCAGGAATGTAATTCTGGGTCGAGTGGATCCAAGAAGGCTGTTGAGAAGGTGAGAAGGAAGGTCTCTGACTAGTGCTGGCAGGAAACACTACAGCTCATCAGTGAAAGTAAAATTGGAGCCCGTTGCTCCGAGTGTGTGCAAGCTTTGCTAACGTCAAAAGAATGAAATCTAAAGGGAGCATGGTGAGCATCAAGTATTGACTAACATCTTCTGTTTGTGCGCCTGTTGTTTTGCAACAGAACACCCAGTCACCTGAAGGGGGCATGTCCGTCCACAGCAGCTTTTCCATCGTATAAAATCTCACCTCTTGCCAACCACGGAATGACATCATGGCTAATTCAGTAGTCACATATCACACTCTCCATGTTTATTATTCAAACATAAACAATGCAATTCCCAACCATCATCACTGAATAATTTATAGATGTGTTATTTAAAAAGTAAGAATAGCATGCATATAATCAATTGATTGGAGATGGTTACTTTCTTTCATAAAATTGAGCCACTATCTTTACAAGTACATTCGTCAGGTACATGGTTTATCTGGTTCGTGAAGAATGAAAGGCTTCAGAGAACCTGTGTTACAGATAATAAAGGAAAAAAAGTGGGTATGGCATACGTTACAGGCAATAAGAACGTGTCTCTTATTCTATGAGAAATGGGAGTGAAGAGCAAAATTTGGTTTAAAATAGTTTAATGTTATACTACAGTAGAACAAACCCACAGAGATCTCCATGCTAATTGGCAAATGATTTTATTTTAAAAAGAGTGTGTTGCAGTTGAAAATTTCACTGGAGATTGTATAGCATACGCTTGTATCTCTTTATTAATGTATTTTAAGTGAAATACTCAGAAAGCAACAACAAAAAAAGCATATACATATTAGTAACATCCAAAACAAACTTAAATAGTTCAAATGGAGAAAATATTTAAAGCTTATCTGGAATTTTCATTTAACTTTGATTGAATTCTAAATAGCTTATTTGCTTTAAAATTGTTCCATGCCTGTGGACCTACATGTATTACACTATGTGAAATAAGCCGGTCAGAGACAGACCATGCATATGATTCCACTTCTGTGTGGAATCTAAGAACAAAATCAATGAACAAACAAAACTGAAACAGACTCATACATACAGAGGAAGAACTGGGGTTGCCGGAGGGGAGAGGGGTTAGGGAACTGCGTGAAAGAGGTGAAGGAACTGCCCTGGCTGGTGTGACCCAGTGGTTAGAGCGCTGGCTCACACACAAAAAGGTCAAGTTTCATTCCCGGTCAAGTGCACTTACCTGGGTTGCAGGTTCAATCCCTGGCCCCAGTCAGCTCTGGGCATGTGCTGGAGGCAACCAACTGGTGCGTCTCTCTTGCATCAATGTTTCTCTCTCTCTCTTCCCCCCCCCCCTTCCACTGTCTCCAAAAATTCAATAGAAAAAATACCCTTAGGTGAGGATTAACAGCAACAACAAAAACAGATAAAGGAACTAAGAAACACAAATGGTAGTTACAGAATAGTCCCGGGGAATAAGTACAGCATAGGGAATATTGTTAAAAATATTGTGATAATCATGTTGGGGCGCTGGAAATATCGAGGGGAACACTCTGTGAAATGTATGATTGTCTCATCACTAGGCTGAACACCCTAACCAGTACATACTAAATGAGTAAGTAAGTAAATAAATTGGTAACTAGATAAAATTGTTCCATGCTTGCAAGCGGAGATTCTCTAGCGCATCATTTTACTTTGGAGGGGTTGCTCAAAGTCCAAAGGGGATTTTCCTTGAGAATGGTATTTGTTTGCACAGAATACCACACCGTGTGTGGCTAAACAACAGAAATCTGTTATTGCACTGATCTGGAGACCAGCAGTCTGAGATCAGGGTGTTGCAGGGTTGATTTCTTTGAGGTCTTTCTCCTTGGGCTGCACGTGGCCACCTGCTGGCTGTGTCCTCCCAAGGTCTTCCCTCTGCATTCACACATCCCTGCGTCTGTCTGCCTGTCCTAGGTGTATGTAAGGACCACAGCCAAACTGGATTAGAGCCCATCCGAGTGGCCTCACTTTAACCTAGTCCCCCCTTTAAAGACTATTTTCATATATAGTCATAGTTGGAGATGCTGGGGGGGTGAGGGCTTTAACATATAATTTGGAGTGTTGGGACACAAGTTAGCTTATACCAGGAGCCAAAGCCACTTGCTTTGAGTACGTGAGAGCAGTCGTGATTTTGGCTGGAGAGACAAAGGGAACTGCAGGTCTCCACAACGATTTAAGCCAGAGTCTCCTCCTCTGTGAGTGCCCCCAGAGTTCAAGGTCAAAAGTCTCCCCAGAGGGCAGCCCTCTGGTCCACATCCCTGAGCTGTGATTATTCCTCGACTTGGATGCATGAACACGTCTAGGCTCATTCTGTTTACCAGGTATATGTTTCCATTGCACAAAACAGTTAAGTGAAAACAGAACAATTTTGACATAAGATAAAATTAAATACAATCTGAGGTGCAGCAAAATATACTTTCTTCCCTTCTGGTATATTTTCCTGCTTTTTCTCTAAGGAAAGGTTGTTCTCAGGCCTGGAAGATCATTTATTTAGGGGCGGTTTATGATTAACTGCAAATAAATATTTCCATGTAAAGGAAGGATCAAGTAGTGTTTATTATATTCTTCTGCAACATTTTGCATTATAAGTTATACATTTTATTCATTCTTAAATGTTCTATTATTGAATAACCACTGCCTTTTTAAAAACGAACCTAGAACCTTGCTGGGTAAGTCTTAAAATGCTTCCTGTGGGAAAATGATGTGATTTCACATATACTGGATTTATAAGTGTCCATTGATATTTGGTATAGATTTTTTTTTTTTTCAGGAACCCATTTTATGCGCTGTTGCCTTTAAAGGTACAGTGGCAAGTGGGGTCGCCGTCACCTCAGGCCATGCTCCCTGCACCTTGCTTCTTGGGAATGGCGCTCCTGCGCCCCGACACGTGAGGGAGCAGCCCTCCTTCTCTTGTTGGGCGACTCGGAGCCAAAGGGTCCTCTCCAGATTGCTTCCACAGACTCTTCGCATTTAGAATAACGCCCTGAGCTCTCATGTCCGTTTTCTAAGTTTGGAGTTTATAAGCAAATCATAACCCAAGAGCACTTCTCTGGTGCACAGTGACATCCAAGGGGTAATTCTATGTCGTGGCCCACGACTGTGGGGAATTTTCCCCATGAGCTTAGAGAAGTAGCTACACCTCGGGATGCAGCTGTGTCCTCAGCCCGACGTCAGCACTGGTCCCCCGAGGCAGCGCCGGTCCCTGCCGGCTCAGCGCCGCGGTAGAGTCAGCAGCTTCCTTCCCGATTACCCGGCCTTCGTCCTACCCTTCCTCCTGCCTCACACGCTGAGCCTCTGCGGACTGGGTTTCCCACACTCCTTTCTTCACGACCACGTTTGCAATATTGCCATTTACCAGCACCACCTGTGATATAACCTGCCTCAGAGTTGTCTTCAAATCGCTCGGCTGGGACCCAAACCTGTGCTCACTAAGGCAGCTTTGTCACGAGCACGTGTTTAAAAATCTGTAACATTTGCCATGAGTGGAAAGTCAGCAGAACGTTCGCGTAGCAGAAAGAGTGTTCTGGGAATTCCCAGGGCTCACTGTGGGCCAAGCCCCGGGGTAGCGTCTTCTCAGAGGTTCATGACGTCTCCCCACCGATTTCTCAGTTAACATTTGTATGGACCTACCACCTTCCAGACACTGGGAGGAAGGTCAGAGCCAACCCAAACAAGGTCTGTGTGCTTGCATCCTTGGGGGCCTACAGAAGGAGAGAAGCAAAATAGACAAATAAACAAATAAATGAGCCAGGAAAAAAAAAAAAAAGTACCATGTTAAAAACCTTTAAAAAATTGGGTACAGGGAAAAAGACGGGACTGCCACCAGGGTTTGTTTTCCATGGTGGAGAGGAGCAAAGATTAAGTATGTGACCCGCACAAAGTCATACAAGTGGTCAGCCACGGAGCCAGGCTTCCTCCGACCCGCTTTACCTGGACATAGGCCTCCCGCTCACCAGGGGGAGCCCAAGCCGCGCTCAGGACTTTGTCCTAGTGAATCCTTGCTCTTGTCTCATTTTCCGGAAAAAGCTGAAATTACTCAAAGAAATACTTGTAACCCTTTGCATACTTTAGTCCTTTTCAGACTAAATGCTATTGCTCATACAATGATGCATTCTAAAATCAAGGTTTCTGTGGAATGTGCATGCCTGAAAACAAACCACACATTTCGGTTGGGTGAATGCAAGCACTGAGCGTTAAAATGATGAAGAGCGGAGACTGTGATGCCGTACAATGCTGTTCTTTTAGCTTCTGTGGTTCTTGTGTGAACACAGCTCCTCTTGGTAATTAGTGTAAATGATGGCATCCGGGAAAGCAGTCTTTCCTTTTAGAGATGAGCCTCGGTCCTCTTAGAGATTTTGATGCAGTGATTCAACTGGATTGGCCTGGAGTATCACTCAGGACAGCAAGGTACTTGATCAGCGGACTGTGTGATTTTTCAGTTTGAGCATAGAGCCCTCTTCTGACCATTATAAGTACTCTTTAAAAAATGTCATCTATTTAAACAGAAATGCAATACAAAACTAGTCTGGAAATCAGATTTAAAAAATTTCATGTTGAGCCATGGACCATCGATGATCACGATTGAGGTTGTGGTAAGGTAAAATTTTCTCCTAGAACCTCCTGAAATTTTCCTTGAAATTCGAGTGTGCCATAACATCAGGATGCATGAGCCTGCAGTGTCTTATTTTTATTTACTTATTTATTTATTTTTTCTATTTATCTTCAGAGAGGGAGAGAGGGGGAGAAACATGAATGCGAGAGACACATCGACTGGCTGCCTCCTGCAGGAGGAACCACAGCTGAGGTCCGTGCCCTTGACCGGAATCGAACCCGTGACTCACTGGTCCAGGGGCCGAGGCTCCAACCACTGTGCCAAACCGGCCAAGGCCAGAGTGTCTTTTTTCAAAGTGGTTGCTTAGAAGAATTTCAGCGCTGATAATTTTGTTTTTAATCCATGAGTCATTTTGAACGGTTCTCAGGGTTGTCCATACTTCTCAGGAAACGGTTGTTTGTCCACCTGTTGCTGTTTCCTATGAAAAGGAGCCTGGTGTGAACTTCGGGTCACTTTTGTCCTTCGTTCCAGCCCCTCCTCCTGTCCTCTCAGGACTGACACCGAGTAGCCACCAGGCTGTGTGCGGTTCGGCCCAGGCCCCGTCCACGTTTCCTGCGTACAAGACTTTGCCTGGAGCCCCGTCCGTCGAAGGACACGCTAAGCCGGCTTCTCGCGGAGGTTCGTAACTCCACTGCCGTGTCCTTGCTTTCCCTGGTGTCAGATGGGGACTGAGGCTGAAAATGTGCAGAAACCAAATCTCAGTTCTGGGCTCACATTCAAATCCATTTAAGCCAAATCCAAACTGAATCTGGTGTTCATTTTCACAAGTAATTGTTGAAAAGCCAAATTTGGGCCGTTTTCTTTAGAAATCATATGTATTTAAAATAGGAGTAACATAAAGTTAAACCATACCTAATTTAAAACGAAGTGAGGCCCAGCCGGTGTGGCTCGGTGGTTGAGTGTCGACCCCTGCACCAAAAGGTCACTAGTTCAGTTCCCAGTCAGGGCACGTGCCCAGGTTGTGGGCCCAATCCCCAGTGGGGGGCATGCAGGAGGCGGCCAGTCAATGTTCTCTCTCATCGATGTTTCTATCTCTGTCTTCCTCTCTCTCTAAAATCAATAAAGAAAACATTTAAAAAATAATAATAAAATAAAAAAGAAGTGAGCTATCTATGAAAAACACATACAGCCCTTAACACAGATAGAGCAAAGACACTGCCTAGTCTTAAACACCCGTCTCTCTGTGACCCAGTTGGTGTCATAATAATATGGAAACTTAGATTTTTCGAAGAGGTCCTTTCTGTGCCGCCAACTGCGAACGTAATGACCATTTCCACACTGGCTGTAGATTAAATGTGCAACTGTCGCCATCTAGTGGTCATCTTTAGGAGAGGAGCAAAATGGAAGGTTTTCATTTGCAGTTAGAACTAACTACATAATTCCTTCCATAATTTCCTAAATTAGTTTGTTAGCTGAGATAAAATGTTGCAAATATAATTTACTTTTTAAATTAAAGTTTAAAAGGTGCATTTGCCTTCATTCAAAAAGTAAATGAAAGTTTATGCACGCCTAGATGGATTTATTAAAATGTCTTTCTATTAAAGAACTAAAACATTGGTATTTGCAGGGATTCTTCTCCAAATCAGCTGTGAATTCCTTGAGGGAAGAAGCTGCCTTGTGTCTTAGGTGACTAGTGACATGCCCGGCACACGTCACTGTTAGTTGAGAGCACACCTCTTCATCCGTCTTGCTATCTAGACTGAAGTTTCAGGAAGTTAGAGGCTGGGGACAAGACAGACGTCTTTGTCATTTTTAGCACAGAGATTAGAGTCATTGATTAGCATATAAATAATGGATCTTTGATTGATTTGCTGAAAATTGTGAGCTGCTCACTTCGTCATTCAGCTAAGTGTTGATGTCATTCATTTCGTTCATGAAGTCCCAGTTTAAACGTAGCCGGCCAACCTCCCGTCTCATTTCTTTCCCCTTCTCCATTCCCCTAAGATTTCAACTCCTTGTTTATAGTGTCAACTGCTTGATCGTCGCAAATGGCATTACTCTCAAATGGATACGAAATTCGTCAGTGAAAAGTAATAATAGCTATTTTTGTTTTCTTCTCTAGCTCCCACGTTTTCCAAAGACCAGTGTGGTTTATCTGCAAAAGGCTAGCTGGCTATCGATTTCTGGGACTTGACTTTAAATACCTTTGGGGAAGTTTATCAAGTCTGCCTTCAAATCCATAGCTCCCCCCCCCCCCCCTGTTCATTTTCTGTCCCACCTGGAGCAAGAGACATGTTATTTGAAGGAGGCTACCATGGTGAGGTTGATGGGTGAGTCCTTCCCTCTGTCTTGCAGGGGCTCATTTACTATTATAAAATTAAATGCAAAATCGAAGGAGCTGGAGAGCTGTGTAGATGTTCGTTGCCTGGCAGAAACCCTTCCTCCCGCCGGTCTGCACGTGTGTTGGTCAGCAGTGATATTGCTCCACAGGGACACCTGTCACTGCTCGTTCCTTTTCTGTCACTTTAAAAGGCATACGCCCCAGTTTCCTATGGCCTCTCAGGTTTACCTCTGGCTATTTACCGATTCTGTGGGAGATGGGTGCTGTGAACTCTGAGAGTCCTGTCCTTGATATTTTCGCTGCATTTCTATTGTAAATGCTTTGGCATGTGAGACATCGCCAAGATACAGGAGATGAGGTGCTTGAATTTCAAGCACCTGTGGAGAAATCACCCGGCCAAAGCCCTGCATCTTGGAATCTAATCCACCGAGGCTTTGAAGTTGTTGTATAACGAATATAGTTCTGTTACAGAATTTGAGAATGTAAATGTTAGCTGTTGTGTAAGAAGTGATGTGGGTGCTGAAGTTTGCCATTACTGGGATTAGGTGTTCTGGGTTTAAGTCCAACACTGCTCCTGCAGTTTGTGGAAACTGCTTGCATCCCCACACCTCCTTTCATGCGCATGGTCTAGTTTCTGCGTCCGAAGTCTGCGTGCCCGAGAACAGGCCCGAGTTGCCATTCCGTGAATGTTCCCGGCGCCGTGTCCTTACCAGTGGCAGCATTAGCATGTGTCGTCATACCGTTAGTGATCGTCTGAGGGTTTCTTCCTTCTTTTGAGTTTTATAGTCATGATTGGCTAGAGTCACCTGAGCGTCCAGTAGAATGACTCTGTCCCCTGTCCCTTCAGAAGCAGTCCTCGAGCTCCTTTCTTACCCAAGATGCACACCAGTGGGGAAGGGGAGAGACTGAGGCAGAGGCCGTGGGGTTGATAAGGAAACTTGCCATATTGTACGCCCCTTGGGATTCCCAGGAAATCGAGGCTGACTCTCCGTGAGGCTGGAGGCCCTGGAGCTGCCAGCGAGAACGCCAGCTGCGGAATTGTGGCGACGAGCCACGGAATGACAACTCCCAGTTACAAAGGCTCACGCCACGCCGAGCACCTGCGGGAAGGTTCATGGCGTCACCTTATTTAATGAGGACAACATTTAGGTGAAGTGATTATTTCTGTTGTAGTGCTGAGGCCGTGGCTTCAGCAAGCCTGTGTCCCTTGCCCCCATTCGCATGATAACAAGTGTCAGGGAGATAAGTCAAGTCAAGGTTTACCTATTGCTTGAATCTACAGAACACTGAAAATAAGTCACCTTGGTCATGAGGTGGTGCCCAGACTTCTGGGTGGGTGTAGAAGGGATGACCTGTCCAGAGCTCACCATGGGCAGATGCTCCTTGAAGGCTCACAGGCAGACAGATGAGGACCTGAAGCAAAGGGCAGGAAGGGCTTACCCCGGTCAGGTGACCAGTGGGAAGCTGGAGATCAGAGCCTAGTCCGGCTTTACACTCTGCGTAATGTTGGTGACCACGCGAGGCCTGGGTCCCAGCCTCAGCAGGGCTGTTTTCTAGATAGTTACTGGGCAACTTACTTGACAAATGCAGGTCTTGGTTTCCTCATTTGTAAACTAGTGATCTTACCTGCTCTATCCTTTTCAGAAGCTTTCTACAAGAACTAAAGCACTTGAATGCAAATGCTTTCTAAATCTGTAAAGCATTATAAATTATGGTAATTCATTAAGTTATTATTCAGTCCTGTGCAGTGTGCCAGCCAGTGCAATAGACATAAAATGCACATATTAGAGAATATACCTATTACTTATTTTTTTCTATTATCCTTCACTATATAAATAAATCACCAAACCAGCAAATGCACAAAATAGGGGACCTTTCTTTGCTCTAAGCTTTGAGATGGGCAAAAAGTACACAAGGAATTTGGCCTTCTTGAAATTAGTGGAGAATGATTCTAGGAATCGCCAAGAAGATTAAAACATGAATGGAAATGTTGACATCTACAAGCTTGTAGGTGCAAGCTTCTCAAACAGACAACCTGTTTCTGTAGAGGAAGTAATCACATTTTTTGTGCTATTTATTTTTATTCTAAATACTGACCAGCTGCTTTGTGGTTCCTTGTGACCTTTTCCCTGGCATGGAATTATCTCAGGGCACTTAAGGGTGGATCTGGTAATGACTGGTACAGTTTCTACTTTGAACATGTCGTATACAGGGTGGGGCAAAAGTAGGTTCACAGTTGTGAATATGCAAAACATGGACTTCATTCTTATATCATGGACTTCATTCTTATATTATATATTAACTGCTGTATTATTTTTCATACGAACAGCTGTAACCCTTCTTTTGCTCCATTCTGTATGTGACAGTTAATTTATAAAATTAAAAAAAGAAACAGACAATGACACAGTGCAGTTAATATGAGATTCCCCAAACCCTGCACTGGTCCAGCTGTGGCCTGCAGAGGCGGAGAGGGTCTGCGGAGAAGGGGTCAGCTCATGTCCGCCCAGGTCTGTGTGTGGCCGTGAGGAGTGTGTGGATGAAGCAAGGCGGAGGAGTGTCTTACTCATTCACTGGGCATGTCCCCGGACTGCCTGGGGCTCTGAACTCTGGGGTCAAAGTCCAGGTTTCTGGTTGTTTGCATTTTCCCTGCACTTAGAATACTTCTGCTCCGGGCCTACTCTCTCTCCTAATCACCCTCATTTATTTGCTCCACAGGTGTTTACAACACCTAGTAAACATCGTTGCATGATAACCACATGAAGATGAAACACTGCATTATTTTTTAGCCCAGAGGAAGCAGGAGGGAGGAGGGAGGGAAAGGAGGAGGAGAGAGACTTAGATTTCGGGGAGTACCTGCTAGGTGGCAGATGGTGACTCGGATTGCTCGATGCATGAGCTCTTTTCATCCTCGGAAGAACTTATGAAGTGGATGTCATAATCCTTTTGTTCAGAGGTAGACATTCAAATGATTAGTCTGACACTCTTAGAGACACTTGGTCATTTTGCTGTCATTTTGGACAACTCAGCTCACAGTATGTCATGTTCTGACCTTGCAGAAAAGTTTAGTCTGAGCACTGTTAGTTACAAGCAACAGAAACGCATTTATCACTGGTTGAAGAACAAACGAGGATATTGACATTCTTTTCTCATACAACAAGAGAGTTCAGGAGTGGAGCTAGCCTCGGGGCTCCCTGAATGTCACTTCTAAGCTTTTCTTTTCTTTTTTTTTTTTTAAATCCTCACTGGAGGATATTTTCCCATGTGTCTTCAGATAGAGTAGGAGGGAGGGAGGGAGAGAGAGAGAGAGAGAGAGAGAGAGAAAGAGAGAGAAACATCGATGTGAGAGAGACACACCGTCTGGTTGCCTCCCGCATGACCCGACCCTGGTGGGGACCAAACAGCAACTGAGGTGTGTGCCCTTGACTGGAATAGAAACTGTGACTCTTTGGTCCATGGACCAACACTCTAACTGCTGAGCCAAACTGGCCGGGCCTCTCTAAGGTTTTCTTTTTGGCAAAGAATGAAGTCCTTATTCACACCACAGCATGGATAAAACATATACTAAGTAAAAGCAGCCAGACACAAAAGGCCTAATATGGTAAAATTCCTTTTAGATGAAATGTTCAGAACAGGTAAATCCTTGGAGACAGAAAGCAGATTAGAGGTGACTTGGGACTTCTGGGAGTGAGGTTGGGGATGGCAGCTCATGGGTTTGGGGCTTGTTTTGAGTGATCAAAACAATCTGAGATTGATTATGGTGATAGCTACCCAGCCCATATAACAATACACATTGAAATGAACAGTTTAAGTGGGCGAATTGCATAGTGCTTGAATTATATTCCAATAACACTGTGACCCCCAAAATGGGGGCAGTGGAGTCTGAGCATCTGTGGCTTTGTTAAAGCTCCCCAGGTGATTCTGATTCACAGTAATTATTGAAAACAACTGGTGTGGGTGGACCCAGCTGATGTCTCCTGTCCTACACATTAAAAGACCTGCTGGTTGGGAGGGGTGCTGGGGGCTGGGCAGTCAGTCATATATCTCCATAGTTCACAAACAATTTCATTCCTGTTCTATGTCACCTGAATTAGCTTAAAAGGCCATCTGGATCCAAGAAAGCACGCTGGTCATGAAGGTTTTAGGAATATTACGTTAATGTCAATGCAACATTGACTCAAAGATAGTTGACCAAATTTACTCTGGTAAAGACTAGAAACAAGATTTATCACATGATCATGACAAGTCCGGTGAAAATGCTGTGTGAAGAAACCAGGAACTGTACTCACCCAGGATAAACTCTGTGTTTTTCTTGACATAATTGGATTGCCATCAGATTGTTCCACATGAATATGTATCTTTGGGGATATGGTGTTTGGCTTTATGGTGACATTCTTGAGATTTTGACAGATACTTTTAATTTTTTTTTAAACATTCAAAATATACAGTTATGTCTGGTATCAAGCACACATTCCTGTGCGCCTGTTTCTGTGTTTGGCAGGTTGACGTCTTAGAATGTGAAGAAGCCAAAGGTGAAGTCACGGACTTGCGTAGCGTTTTCTAACTCCCGGTTTTTATTTAAAATATAAAACTTTATTTTTCAAAATCAAGAAATATGTTCCCCAGGTGTCAGACTTCTTTACTTGGGCATGGAAGTTTTGAGTCATTTGAAAGACTTTTAAGTGGCAGTTACTGAGGTGTAGGGCACCTCCTTTGTTGGCATCCTCGTATATTTATATATATATTTTAAATATGTTTTTATTGATTCTTTTTTTTAGAGATAGAGGAAGGGAGAGAGAGATAGAAACATCCATGTGAGAGTGAAACATTGATCGGCTGACTCCTGCACGCCCCCTACTGGGGATCGAGCCTGCAACTCGGGCATGTGCCCTGACAGGAATCGAACCAGGACCTCTCAGTCCATGGGATGATGCTCAATCCACTGAGCCACACCAGCCAGGCATATGTTTATATTTATATAGGCAAATATAGCTTTGATTAAACAAATCTTTCTACAGAGCTATTATGGGAAACATCAGCTCCTTCCCCCAATTCTTTCAACACTATTGACTGTTTCCTCGGTCCAATGAGTTAGTTACGCTGCTACTTCCTGACTTTTCAGTGTGGACCTTATTGACTGACTTACCACAGGAGATGACAGGGGCTTGGGTCTCTTTGACACTCCTCCAATAAGTACATTTATAATACTCTCCTCTTTCTTAATTATGTGATCATTTTGTAAAAATAAATCTACCATGTTTAAATTATCATGAATGTAAACATTCATGTTTGAAGATCTAAAATCTAAGTAATGATCTTATATTTGCTTTTATGTTTCATGTCCCCTTCGTCCCCTGGGGATGCTAGCTCCTGTTTTGGTTTGCTTTAGTTTTGTATGTGTTTGTTATTCATCTGTCTTTAAACTCGTGCCGAGAAGGGTGAGCAGCCACCAGAAGCTGGAGAGGCGTGGAGTGGATTCTCCCGCAGGCCCCCCGAAGGGACCGGCTCTGCTGAGTCCTTGGTTTTGGACTCCGGGCCTCCAGAACGGTGAGAGGATACATCTCTGCTGTTTTAACCTGCAGTGTGTGGTGATGTGGTCCAGCAGCCCTGGGAAATGGCAGGTGGGATGGTTCTGAGTGACGCGTCTTCCAGTGATACCTGAAATGGCCAGTCTGGCCGGCACTTCCGTGGGCTGCGGCTCCGGTGGGTGGGAGCTGGAGAGGCCCGGGGCGCCTCAGGATTCAGGATGAACACCTCCTCTGAGCCCCCTGTCATTATGGGATCCTCACCTCAACCGCGTCGGGTTCCAGCTAGTCCCAAAGTCCTCACTTTCACCCTCTCCAAACAAATAGACCTCCAGTCTTTGGCCGATGAGGGTGGTGGAGATGGTGGGTTTCCCAGCTGTCAAGAGTAGAGGCAGAATCTGCCAGCTCAGGGTTCCATTTCTCAGGTGACAAAAAGCAACATGAAGATTCAAACACTGAGTCTCCAGCTTCCAATATGTTGTTCTTGGCGCCCGCTCTGTGTCTTCTCTGCTCTCATCATCGTGCAACGGGGGTGCTTTCTCTCAGTGCTTCTGATGAGGGGGCGGAGGTATTTGTCCATCTCTGTACCTGGAACCACAGATAGGTTTCATCATATTACCGAGCATCTGGCTCCTCCCGAAATGACAGCCTCTTCCAGCAGCTGTGACATGCCCCTTCTTGCAGACTTCATTTTTTTGTTCATATAAATTTTCTTCACTTCAGGCTTTACAGTTCCCCTAGCAGGAAAACCTGTGCCCGGATGCGTTTTCACACTGTTCAAATGCTAATCGAGTCACTGCCTTTGTTTGCTGTGTTTTGTGACCCTAGACAGATATTCTATGTCAGCATAGACTATGTAAGGCCCTCAAAGTGACCGTACACGCGAAGATGGAAGCAGGATGCCTACGTATATTTAAATATCCACCCGGGGGAACGACATATTTTGTTTGTCATCATGGTGGAAATCATTATTGTAGAGAAAATACAATAGATAGAAGCAAGAATCAATTCTATAACCACAGCTTGTTCTAGTGACTCACACATATGTCTACACACAATATACTTACACATACTTTTGATCTTCACAAGGTGGTAACTGCAGTACCATCCCCATTTTACAGATGAGAAAACCAAGTCACAGAGCTCGGAGGTGGGCCCCAGTCGCACAACTAGTCAGTGACTGAGCTGGAAGCTGGCTACAGAGAGGCTGGCGCAGCTGAGGGCTACACACACGTAGCTGATATTATTGACATTATTATTTTGCATCATAAGAATGTTAATTTAAAAATTACGTTAGACACATTTGGATCACATGGGATGAGCTCACTCAAAAACCTCATCATTATTTTGTTGGTGGTGGTGGTAATCCTTGCCAGAGATTATTTTTTTTTTGCATTGATTTTAAATTTTTTTCTTTTATTGATTTTAGAGAGAGGAAAGGAGAGAGAGAGAGAGAGAGAGAAACATCGATGAGAGAGAACATGGATTGGCTGCCTCCTGCATGCCCCCACTGGGGATTTGGCCCGCAACCTGTGCCCTGACCAGGAATCAAACCAGTGACGTCTTGGTGCATGGGTTGATGCTCAACCACTGAGCCACGCTGGCTGGGCATTCCTTGATTTTAGCTAGAGTGGAAGGAAGGGAGAGAGGGAGAGAGAGAGAGAAAGAGAGAGAGAGACATCGATGTGAGAAAGACACATCAATTGGTTGCCTCCCCCAAGGCTGAAGGGTCAACACTAACCGCTGAGCCAAACCAGCCAGGGCAAAAGTCTTAATATTTCGCGTTATGCCTTCGTTGGCATCAGAGGGTAAGAGCGATGCGAGCACCTCAAGAGCGATGCGAGCACCTCTACCTTTGCTCTAAAAGAGCTGTTAGTGATGTTTTCTGTCCCACTACGCAGAATTCCCTTAGTCAAGGACCACAGGAGGTAACTTCCTTAGACTTTAGTTCAAGGAAGACAATTCAAAACAAAAAGTAGACACATACCTATATTCTGTGCAGTTGCTTTGTGGCCTCCATTTTGATCATAGTTGGGAATATTGTGGCTCCCCACCCCCCACCACTCGGTGTCAGGAGACGGAGGAACACACAGCTGGGCCTGGGGAGCCCGGGCCCTGTCTGTCTTCACCTCGGAAGGACTGTGTCCTTACCTTGTGATTTCTTCCCTGGTGACAGTACAGAGTGCAGCCATGTTACATCTAAAATGACAGACTTTATCGGCAGCCTTCCTCTGGCTTGGACACCAAGAGTAAAATTTCCACTTTTATTCATTTGTCAGTGCGTTCGTTCCTTCAGGCTGCTGTAACAGAATCCCGCAGACGAGGTGAGTTATAAACAAGGGACGTGTGTTTCCCACAGCTCGGGAGGCTGGAAGGCCAAGGTCGGGGCACCGGCAGGTTCCGTGTCGTGAAAGTCCCGCTCCTGGTTCAGGGCTAGCTCCCCCCCCCTCCCGTGTCCTCACTGGGGAAGGGCAGGGGGAGGAGCCTGACTGAGGTCTCTCCTCACGGGGAGGGGGGGGGAAGGGCAGGGGGAGGAGTCTCACAGGTCTCTCCTCACGGGGGGGAAGGGCAGGGGGAGGAGCCTGACTGAGGTCTCTCCTCACTGGGGAAGGGCAGGGGGAGGAGTCTCACTGAGGTCTCTCCTCACTGGGGAAGGGCAGGGGGAGGAGTCTCACTGAGGTCTCTCCTCACTGGAGAAGGGCAGGGGGAGGAGTCTCACTGAGGTCTCTCCTCAAGGGGGGAAGGGCAGGGGGAGGAGTCTCACTGAGGTCTCTCCTCACGGGGGGAAGGGCAGGGGGAGGAGTCTCACTGAGGTGTCTCTGTAAGGACCTAGTCAGCGCAGGAGGACTCCATCCTCGGGCCCTCATCATCTCCCCAGGGTTCTCCCTCCACACACCATCACTTCGGGGGTCAGAGTTCAGCAGGTAACTTTTAAAGGGATGTAAACATTCAGTCTATATGAAGGAAGAAAGTCAAAGCACTATTTGTGGGCGATAACATTATTTAAGAAGTAAATAACTACAATGTCACTATTTGTATGAAATTCTGAGTTGGTAACGTGCCCGTTAGGAGAACTGAGTGACAGAGTGTGTATCTCCTTGTCTGCGATCTGAGTCATGTGCTAGGGGCCGAGTTATAACACGCACCTTATATACGTGAGGTTGTGAGTGTCTACGCCGGTGGATGTGACGAGAGACGACGGCTGTTTCGGGCCCTTCCCTTGGGGTGTTTGGTGCCGTAGCTTATCCGCCATGCACCCTACTGTACAAACAGTGGATTGTATTCATAAGTCAGGTCACATCTAGTATAAACATTTCTGATGTTTGATTCTACTTCCTCAAAATGGTACGCTTTGTGGAGTATGCCGGTACTTTAGTAAATGTATATTATTTTATGATTATTTGAATATTGATTATTGTTATTGGGTTGGATAAGGTATTATCCAAGTTTGTCTGAGAAATGTAAATTCATGGTGAGTTAAAAATTGAAGCCCCGCTGGGGTGGCTCAGTGGACTGAGCCTTGTCCCCTGGACTGAGAGGCCCAGGTTCGATTCCGGATCAGGACACCTGCCGGGTTGCGGGCTACCTCCCCAGTAGGGGGCGTGCAGGAGGAAGCAGATTGATGTTTCTCTCTCACATTGATGTTTCTAGCTCTCTCTCCCTTCCTCTCTTTCTAAAAAATAAATCTAAACACGTTTTAAAAACTGAAGACATCTTTAATATCATTAACTTGAATTTCTTTGTTTTATGTCAGAAGAAAAGGAGATTCAGGAGGGATAAATTAGATGCTTTTCTGTGGGTCACAGTGTTGTCAGAGCCTCCCTTTGTGAATTGTTTCTTCGCTCACGACACTCCCTCCTTCGCCGTGTTATAAATGCAGGCACACCTTCCGGCACAAATGCACGTGAGGGCAAGTTCTGGTCCGAAGTGACTGTAGCTTCTCAGCACATTGACCTCACAGCTGCAGAGCCCTGCCTTTGTTTCTGGTTGGATTTTATAGTGAGCTTTTATTTGATATACAGTGTGAATTTTATTTTAGGTTGATAATGAACAGAGTTTGTGAGTAGGAAGATGGACACGCCATGGATCCCAGCTAGCCCATTGATAACAGGAGGTTCCTCACCACGCCTCACACCTCCGTGCCCAGTGCAGGCAGCGCAGGGAGCGCAGGTCGCTGATGGGGTAATGATTCATGGGTTAACCCTCCTTCTGATAGCAGGTCACTTCGTGAACTTGCACAGGAAAACACTCCAGGTGAAATCTTACTGCATAGAAAAGGAGATATGAACAATATTCCTGAAAGTGAAATTATAATTAATACCAAGAACGGGGCAGTGATTTCTATGTATTAAACCACAGGGCTGAAAACAGGAAGGAGAAGACTGAGTTGACTAAATCAAAATGTAAAATGCCTACACAATACAGAATACCTTGGACACAAAGCAATAATGCAGAGCAGGGGGAAATATTTAGAACATACATAACAAGGTGTTAGTTGTGTTCATTTCCTTTTGATGATGACGTAGACACCACAATACAAAACCCAGCACAGAAGCTGGGGCGTCGTAGATTGTAGCAGTGGCCACAGCCTGTGCTTTATTTTATTTCATTTTTTTTTATTCCTCACCTGAGGATATCTTTACATGAATCTTCAGATAGAGCTGGAGGGAGAGAGGGAGAGAGAGAGAGAGAGAGAGAGAGAGAGAGAGAGAGAGAGAAACATTGACGTGATAGAGCCACATCGACTGGTTGCCTCCCGCACGACCCCAACCAGGGCCGGGGATGAACTGCAACCAAGGTACATGCCCTTGACTGGAATCAAACCCAGGATGAAAGGAAAATGTTCATTACTCATTATGTAAATATAAATAATAGCAGCATCCCGATTCCTTCGTGTCCGTTGTCTAAGCATAGGAAAGGAAGTGTCGAGGAGGCTGTGGGGTGCACTGGACAGGAGTGTGTGTTGGTGGGCTTCTGGAGACGGCCCTGGCCATACGTACGGAAAACCTTCGCATTTGGATATCTTTGTCTAAGGAGCTACATGCCTAGTAATCTTTTATATTAAAAAAAATTGGAACTGAGTTCAAAGTTTCTAAACCAGGATATTGGTATATGCTCACTCCCCACCCCCGAGTAACATAAAGAAAATTGAAGAAACCCAAATGTTCCAAAGTAAAGTGACATATCATATGATTAAATGTAATGCAGTCATTATAAGAGTATTAAACAACGTGAAATTTGACATATTTTAGGTGAACAACTGCATTACGAGATTATCTCTGGGAAGTGGAAATTCAGGGATTAAGTCCGTGTTTTTGTACATTTTAATGACTACCTGTACATTTGTAGAATGATAAAGTTTTACTTAGTAATTTCAAATATGCACTAAACTTTCCTAAAACTTACGGAAATCCAGGTGGATGAAATAAACAAAGGAAAAAGTGGGTGTGTATAGATTTCTCTCTTGTAAAAGTACATTTTGTTTCTGACCAGCAGGTGGCAGTAGCAAACAAGCAGTGTTTTCAGAATGAGGGGACATGGAAGAGAAGTTTAACCTACTTTCTACTTAGGTAGGATCATAACCACAACAGCAGGGTGATGCTTTGGTTAGTAATCATTCGTGTGCTTAAATCAGAATGTATCTTTAGGCATAAGCGTACTCAGAGATCAAAAGAGTCAAACAAAACATCCTTGAAGAAATTTCTAGTACTGTTCAAAGGGAAAGCAGAATCTATATTTTACATTACGTGTAACATTTTATTATTGTGGCTCATCAAAATAGACTTGAATATTTTGGTATTGAAAATGCAAATCAAATTCAAGATCTTAGGTCTTAGAAAAAATCTCTAAGAATGCCTTATAATTAATCTGACAATTTTACTTAAGTATTTTAAAATCTCAAATCATAAAATTTAAAAGTGCATATTAATTTTTTTTAAACCCAGGCCTTTAGGATATATTAGCTCTCTCTCTCTCACACACACACACACACACACACACACACTTTGGTGTGAATTTACTATTATTTTATAATTTATTTCTAATCCAGTCAATGATTAAGTGTTTATGATGGGTTAATAGAAGGTTTCTTGCTTGGAGTTCATCGGTGGTGTAACTTAGACTGATTTCCTGTGTAGCCCCAAGTCTCTCAGTTTCCATTTAAGGAAGTACATGTGTAACAAGAGCACATTTTTGGAAGTTTCCAAGGATCACTTTTGATTTCTTAACCTGAACAGAGAGCTCCTACCACAGTCAAATAGATAAGTCAGTGATGCATTTGCTCCCAATGGTACTTGCAACAGTTGGTGTTTGCTTTCATTGAATCATGAGTGTATTTCAAATGAATTTCTGGATCAAATCCTGTTGATTTTGCTCCCACTGTATTTATTTTCTCTAGGGCAGGGAAAGGATGATGAATGTTTCATGCATTTCGAGGGACTGTGTATCATTTTATTTTGTAAATCTGCTCTCCTTCCAGACTTGAGCGGTTTTTAATAACTATATTTTGCAGTAGCAAATAAGCTGAGACTGAGGGGCTTAATTAAACTCAGGGTCATCAAATTTATTAGTATCACAGGCTGGAAATAAAACCAGCTGCAGTGACCCTATGTTTTGAGCCATCAACCTCTCTCACCTGAACTGTACCTGCTCCCTCACCTCATCCAGGGTTTCTCTTTGGCACTAAATCCTTTCAACCCTACAGCTCTCCTCTAATCCCAGGTAGCCCTGGGCTATCCTTTAAAGTGCAAATCAGCTCTGCTTGCATGCAACCCTCCCTGGGCTTCCTATCATTCTTGGAATAAAAATGCCTAAAATAGCCCTGGCCAGTTTGGCTCAGCGGTTGGAGCGTCCACCTGGGGTCCGGAGAGGCCCGGGTTCGGTTCCGCTAAGGGCATGTACCTCGGTTGCAGTTTGTCCCCAGCCTTGGTTGGTTATGCGGGTGGAAGCCACTCGATATGTCCCTTTCACATCGATGATTCTCTCTCTCTCTCTTCCTCTCTCTCCCTCCCACTCTATCTGTACAAAAAGTGGAAAAATGTCCTCGGGTGAGGATAAAAAAAAAAAAAAAGAAAAAAAATGCCTAAAATAATGGCCAGTAGGTGGTGGATACTCAATGCATTTTTTTTTAAGCGAATGAATGAATGAATGAATGAATGAATGAATGAAGCAAGCCTACCCTTCCTGACTCCCTGCCCACTACAACACAGGTCCCTTTACCCAGGGGTGGAGCACGGTTTTTGTTTGGGGGTGCCAGTTTGGGAACGAGTACATAACTTGGTGCCCTCACCAGCCTTTCCTGGAGGTTAAGTCAGGAGCCTTTCTCTCAACCTCTATAAATGAGATAGTAATCATCTTTACTGCACTATCTGCTTTATTTAGTTGTAGGAACATCAAGATAGAAAGTATTTTCGTAAAATCTTGCTAAACCGTGAGAAATGAGCAGTCGTGGTTTTTTGATGATTTTAGGCCCAGCAGCCAGGCACGTTTGGTGATGGTGGTACAGCAGCACCTGGGGCATTGATGTTCTGACGTGGGGGAGGGGAGAGCAACAGCACAGGGAGGCTAGGACTTTGCGGACAGGACACGTGGCCTTGCCTGGGAGTCTCCACTCAGTTTCTTGCAACCGATGCGATCTGGGGCAAATTATTCAGACTCTCTGGTTCTCAGTTCTCTCTGTGTGAAATGGTGACACTGAAGCTTCCTTGAGGGTCATTAGCAGATGGCAAATAGACTGATGCTTGTCAGGCACAGGACTTTAGAGTTATCACAGGGGGCTGGCCTGGGATGAACTTTGCAGAACCCGATGATCACATTCTCTCCTTTTTACAAAATGTATTGTTCAGACCGCCACCTGTGATATTAGCAGGAAGACGCCTGAGTGTGCTGTCATTTCACTCCTCTCATTCCTAGGTGATGCAAGAACCCTCACCCACAGAGTCAGTCAGTCCCAAGTGAAAGCCAAGAGAACTACCTCGTCCACTGCTGCTATCACATGTCATGGCCACGTGGTGTCGCTGTTGCAGAATGGCGCCTTCACAGTCCAAAGACCACTTGTGCGCTTGGTGTCTGACCTAACCAGCTCCCCGCAGTTCAGTGCAGTGCTTGGACCCTGGGTGCCTGCTCTGTCCTCACACACGTCTCAGGCATTCTTCTGAGGTCTCTGGGGGGTCCTCAGGTACTTCGACCGCCTGCTGTGCTAAAGAATGAACCCTCCTCCTTGATCCCTGAGGTCAAGTCTGAGCTAGGCTCCCCGTCTGTCCCTCTGGACTCCTCCTGGGCAGTGACTTCTGTGTGTCCAGCAGTCCCTCTCTAGGAATTGCCCACCTTCACCACAGGGACCAGCTCTGCATAAGGAGGCCAGACATGAGTTTATGCTGAGCACAAGTCTGTGCGTGCACACACCCACACACACACACGTGCGTGTTTTTTATTGTTACTTTCTCCCAGAGTAGTAGACATTTTTTGCATAATTAGTAAGGCCACTCACGTGACCTCATAAGACAAAAAAGGTTAGATTATCCTCTTGATAGTAAAACGACAGGAGAAACAACAACTTGGCCCATCTTAAATTTCTGTGAATATTGTTATTACTTTAATGTCACAGTGACAGTCACATAATGCGGTGGGGAAAAGCTCGGCTGGTCACAAGTAGGCACAGCTGTGGTGTGGGTGTCAGAGTCCCTGATCTCATGCACAGCTTTTAAGGAGAGGAACAAAGAGGCTGCAGGCGGAGCCTCCAGGCAAGCTGTCCTTCCTTTTGCCTGTCTTCAGTTCTGCACACGTTCTCTTCCCCAGGCCTGGGCACGACAAAAGAAGACAGGGCAGCTTGCTCAGTCTTCCTGTGATCCGAGCCCACACAGGAGGGCAGGGGCCCAGTCCATGCCAGGGCGTAGAGCAGAAGCCCCAGCTTCTCTGAAGAAGCAAATTCACCAACTCCCAGTGTCTGCTGGGAGACAGGACATTCATTAACAGTGGTTTATATATTCAGGTTCTGATCCTGGCCAGACATGATTAATCACCACCAACTACGGGTCTGTATATGACACTTTATTTCATTTTTATATAAATAAATCCCTGAAAACTAAGGCCCTGGAGTCATATAGCCCAAGGCTCTTACCTCTGCCACTTGCTCTCCAAATTAGACTGGCTCCTTCATGAACTTTCTCATTGGATTGATCTCTTTTCTAGTTGCAAACTTAGCTCACTAATTGGTGCTCACTCAGTATGGCCACCTTTAGCGTTTGCTACTTATCCTGAACTTCAGAGTTTGTCTCCCTGCCAGTCTTTCCTAGAATCGCCAGTCTGCACCTCTCGTCTCTCCACGCAGCTGTCTGAAATAATTCACTTATCTCCAGCCACTATGGAGGATGCGTGCTTATCATCCATGTATGACTTTCATTTCTGCAGGTCTGTGAAAATTCTCTGATAAATTGAATCTCCTCTTGCCGTGTTCTCCCTGTTATCCCGGCTTTACCTGAACAAGCACACTGTTCATTACTGCAACATGTAATCACATTTAGACCAAGTGATCGGGTTGCATACATTTTCTTCCGATCTGCAGTTCCTGGCACTCCAGACCTTTCCCGGCAAACCCATTATAACTCAAGGCTGCTTCCAAATTCAGTGTGTTGGCCCAAGCTTCTTTTTTCAAACCATAAAAAGCAAACTTGGGAGTCTGTACAATTTGAGATTCATCACTGCTTGTTTTTCTCTGTTTCGCCACCTTCACTTTTCAATGAAAAGAAGGGTGCACGTGCCAAAGCGGAAATGAGAAATGTAGCGTTTATCACAGAGAAAGCAGTCTTCTCGGGTTCTTTAACCTTCAGAACAGCCAACTGTGCAAGTTTAGCTCGTATTGTTCCCTTTTGCTTAGAAAAATTGAGACTCAGAGAAAAGAAATAACTTGCCCAGGATTAATCAGCTCAGGGGACAGACCCAAGCCCTCTGTACCCACCATGACGACCAATTCCGGCTCCTAGAAGACATCCGAAGGTGGTGAATTTACTCCTTAGACCAGCTAAGACTTTTGCTTCTCACTTTTGAATGGACTATTGTAAACCTTCATTGTTGGAAGAGAGCGAAGCCAGGCATATGTATTAGTTACAATAAGTAACTAATAAGCTGACCTAAAAGTCCATTCTGTCTCTAAGTGAGACCATAATCTTCAGCAACTTGTGTATAATAAGCACCGGATGATGTAGGCTGTTATGTAAGAGAACTACATAGCCATGGGCTTTGTTTGTTAAGACACAGGGCCAACAAAAGTAGTTAATAAGACAATGGGGATGGACGGATAATTGGGGCAGTGTCATCATTTCAGTGGTGTGAACTCAACTGTGATTCAGGAACTGCTCTCCCGTGCACCTGGGCTTGTTAGGGGTGCATTCCTGCGCATCC
Source organism: Molossus molossus (assembly GCF_014108415.1). Taxonomy (NCBI): domain Eukaryota; kingdom Metazoa; phylum Chordata; class Mammalia; order Chiroptera; family Molossidae; genus Molossus; species Molossus molossus. The sequence goes on along the minus strand of NW_023425344.1, from coordinate 14,404,079 downwards.
TAGAAGTAAGGGAATTAGATCAAGGGTGCAGCCATCCATTCATTCTAGAAGCAATTATTAGGCATTCACTGTGTGCGATGCACTGTCCTAGACAGGAAAGCTTGTACCCAGTCTGTGACCTGGGCGTGGTAGGTGCTGAACATCACACTGCTTCTCAAATCCTCACAGGGATTCTCCCATTCTAATTCTCTCTCCTCACCCCCTCCGATCTTCTGAGATGCTCCTTCCTATCTCACTGAGGAAAGTGCGATTAATAGTGGAAGGATCTCACTGCCCCTGCCCACGAAAGACGTGGATAAAGTGTTTAAATGTTGGCCAATAGATGTCATCTTCATGCATAGTAAACTGTTAAATGGGGTAGGCGTTAACACTTCAAAGTAAGATAAAATAATGGTATCCTTGCTTGTTTGTTTATGTTGGTGCTTGGAGAATAGTTTACTTGGCTGTGCTCTGAGGCTCACCTTACCAATTTCTGTTTAAAATTGATTTTCATTAGTGTTATATAAATTGAGGCCAGACCAGATTTACTGGGTCTAGTACTGTGCGAGGGACCGGGGAGACATAATACATGCAACCAGTGCATATGAAATGGGCAACTGATTGTAAGGCCATGTGGTAACCTAAAACATAACTAATATATTTACAATATAAGATATACCAAATATAAATATTAATGTGTTTAGATAGATACACTTAAGTACTGCTTACCGAGAAAATGGATGAGAGTTTGAGGAAAGGCAAAGCACAAACCCACAGAGAAAACTTAAAGAGGAAAGATAATAATTTCTGATCTCTGGGACATCCGCACACGGTGCTGTCCAATAGGGTCTATGGGGCTGATGTGCACTTGAAATGCTGTTAGTCTGAGTTGAGATGTGCTGTAAATGTAAAATTCACACACTGATTTCAAAGACTTAATTCAAAAATGGTGAAATAGCTCACTAATAATCGTTTCGTATTGATTACATACTAAAATGATATTCTGAACGCATGGCACTGAGTAAATTACATTATTAAAATTAATTTCACCTGTTTCTTTTTACCTTTAAAAATGCGGCTAGTACAAGAATGAAAGTTACCTGTGTGGCACCTATTATACGTCTGTTAGACAGTGTGGCTCTTATGTCATTTGGGGGATTCTTGGATATAGAGATTTATAATCCATTGCTTACATTTAAGATTATATCATAAATGTTTTTCTCAAACCATGATTTTTGAATAGCTTCACAAAAATGTGTCTATGAATAGCCCGGGTGTGTGTGCACAGTGCCTGTTCCGCCCTCATCCAGCCAAATAGGTCACTTCCAATCTGCAAAGTAAGGAGTATTGTTTTAAATGAATTTGTTTTTCCCTAATGCGATCTCTCTTACCCTCTCCCCTCATGGAGTCATTTGGAAAAGGTAAACCTAGAAGAAGTAATTAAATTTTATATTGTCTCATTATAGGAAACATTCACCTTTACTGTTATGGTGTATTTCTTTTCGGTTTCTCTTTCTTTTCTTTCGCTGTTTTGCTTTCTTGTTTTACAAACTTATATATTGAATTTTCATCCTTCTTTATTTGAACATAAGAATTTTATGTTTTCTATTTTATTATGTTATTGTATAAATTAAAAGAGAACAATATCATTGTAATGGCTATACAACATTCTACTGAGTGAATATACCCTTTTTCCTTGCTATTGGCTTTATATGTTGAATCCAATTTTGAACAATTACATATAGTGAATCTTTTTTCCTCCAAACTTTAGGTAATTTCATTTGTTCACTGAACAAGCCTCAGATGGACATTTAAGGAAAAGTAGACAAAGAAAGACTGTATCACACCCTCGGAACTGCTTGCTTCAGTTATGAAGTGACATTGTTGAAAAGCTGTAGGGGTTTCTTCACAGTAAAAATAAATAAGACCTCATGTCTCCTCATTCTCTCTTTTTATTTTGCCAAGCTGCCTTCAGAACATTCTATGTCATAAAACCTATCCCCCAAAGCCGACCATTTCCCTTTTTATCCAATGTAGAATATATTTTAATAATGACAAGTGTTTAATGGAAGCTGCACCGTAAGCCAGCGGCCCGTCTTGCTGCCGTCCAGCGTGGGAGCGGGTTGGGGTGCGTGTTGGGATGCGTGTCTGCCCTGCGCACGCGCGGACGCCAGCGGAGCGCTTCTGAGGCTGCGGGCTTGGTCACAGGTCTGCGGGGCACTGACCCCTTCACCGGGACGCTGCCTCCCGACCCCGACGGCGGGGAAGTTTGGGCAGTGGAAGTGAAATGTGCAGAATGAGGCTTGGGGCCGGGGTGAGCCGAATTCCCAGCAAGGAAAGCCACGAGGAACTGAGCTACTTGCAGGGTTGAGGGTGAGGACACCATCGTTCATATTTCCGTGCAGGCCTGCTGGTGGGGGTGCTCCTTGGGTCTGAGTGCTGCAGGCCGGGTTTGTTTAGAGCCTGCAGTTCCTTCTTTTTCAGGTTAGATGGAACAGGCTGTTTTATTATTGTTGTTATTTTAAATTTGTCTTTATTGTTGAACGTGTTACAGACGCCCTCCTTTTTTCTCCCCGCGGACACCCCGCTCTCCGCTCCCATCCCCCCACCTTCACCCCACTGTTCGTTAGTGAAAATGGCTGGGAAGGCTGAGCCCAGGTCTAGGATGGTTCATAAATCTCTTCAACAACCTGTTCGCTTAGGGATAACTTCCTAGAACTTGGTGTTAACACCGTACTCAGCATTGGCTCAGGTATAAGAAGTGTCCTGATCAATTACTAATTGCGAAAGTAGAACTACCCTCCTTCACCGAACTATCTCAGATGATCTTCTAAATGGAATATTCTACAATTCTTTGACGTTAGAAGATTTATGTGCCCTTCCAACCTAAAACTAAGAAGAGTCAGTTGAACACTTCCATTAAAAAGAAAAAATAGGAATGTGTTAAAATTACTTGGTGATTGGTAAATGGTACATGAAACCCAGCCAGTGTTGATTGGAGAGCTCTATGCTGATAACAGGACCCAGTCCTAGGGAAACATGTAAATCCATCCAAAGTGGCAAAGTGAACCAAAGCAAAAGGTTCTTACTCAATGACCACATGACTGTGTTGACAAATTTAATTAATGTATTAAAATCTCTACAAGTAAGATGCAAAGATGACACAAATGATCGTTGACAGTTTTAGGGAAGTTTTGCATGGGGACAACTTTGTCCGTTATCTTTACTAAGTCCACTTTCTTTCTTTCCCAGTAGTCAGCTTATGGGCTTATGATTATATTCTGTTGTGGCAAATATTAAAGTCTAATGCTGATGATGCCTTAATAAGTTTTCCTCTGTACCAGGACCCATACAAAGTGCTTTATACGATTCAGGTAATTTCTCACACAAGCCTAACAAATGTGTATTATTATTCTTATTAGAATGCTTATCTTAAAAAGTAGGAAACTGAGGCACAGAGAAGTTGCACAGCTCACCCAAGGTCATATTGCTGGTAGGCAGCAGAGATCTCCACTCAGCAGTAGCAATAATGATCACCTGAGGCTCTACTCTGCACTGTGCCAGAAGCATCCCTTACATGATCTTAGTTCAGGTTTGTTTTATAGATGAGATAACTGAAGCTCACACTGCTTAAGTAATGAGTTTACTGCACCCAGTGAATAAACCTCATAGGTGAGAACCTCTCATTCCAAAGAATGGTGGGTTCCCTGCTTTAAAGACCTCCCTACTGGAGTTTGTTATGCAACTATGGATACTCCTTTTGTTAAAGCAAAGTGAACGAAGTACACATACTGAAATCTGGATCACCTTTTGTACTCCAGATTTACAGAAATGATAGATTGCAGAGTGTTGGAAAGGGCATCTTGACAAAGCATGTGCCAGCGTCCTGCAGATGTTTGTACAATAAACAGCTGGCCAGTCATCATCATTAAGGTCAAAGCTCAAACCTTCCTTCCTCAGAGGGACATTCTGTGATCACCCTTATGTTACGCTTTTAAAGTACTTCTCAAGCAGGCCACTCTCCCACATAAACACACGCACATCTGCAGTGACTCTGTCCACGTCACTTTGTTTTATTGCCTTCAGATCATTTATCACTATTGATATTGTGCTATCTGTTCTGTACCGGGAAATAGTTACATGGGAGCAGAGAGCTTCTGGTTTCATTTACCACGGTATCCCCAGTACCTAAGATGTATCTGAGACCTAAAGAGCAACCTAAAATTTTTATTGAATGAATTTTGGAATTCTTCTTATTAAAAATATCAATAACTGGCCTTATAAAAAGAGCTTGGAAGTCTTCCTTCCTCTTGAATTTTTGTAATAGTTTGAGGAGAGTCGATGTTAGGTCTTCTTTGACTGTTTGGTAAAACTCCACTGGGAAACCATCTGGACGAGGGCTTTTGTTTGCTGGGAGTTTATTGATTACAGCTTCAATTTTATTACTTGTTATTGGTCTGTTCAGATTTTCTGAATTTCCTGGTTGGGTTTTGGAAGATTATTAGTTTCTAGAAATTTGTCCATTTTGCCTAGGTTGTCCAATTTGTTGGCATATAGTTGTTCGTAGATTTTATTTTATTTTTTTTATACAATCCTTTGTATTTCTGTGGTGTCAGTTGTTACTTCACCTCTTTTGGTTCTGATTTTATTTATTTGGGTCCTCTCTGTTTGTTTCTTGATGAATCTGGCCAAAGGTTCATCAATCTTGTTTATCTTTTCAAAGAATCGGCTCTTGGTTTTATTGAGCTTTTGTTTTTTAGTTTCTATGTCATTTATTTTCACTCTGATCTTTATTATTTTCTTCTTTCTACTTACTCTAGGGTTTTCTTGTTGTTCTCTTCTATTTCTTTAAGTTATAGGGTTAGATAGTTTATTAGAAATTTTTCCTGTTTCTTGAGGTAGGCCTGTAATGCTATGAACTTCCGTCTCAGAACTGCTGTGTCCCATAGATTTTGTGTTGTTGGGTGCTCATTTTTATTTGTTTCCAGGAAGATTTTATTTCTTTCTTGCTTTGGTTGGTAACCCATTCATTGTTTAATACATGCTATTTACCTCCATGTGTTTAAATGTTTTTTGAGTATTTTTAATATAGTTGATTTCTAGTTTTATGCCATTGTGATCCAAGAAGATGCTTGATATGATTTCAGTCTTCTGAAAAGGAAACCCACTATATGGGAGAACGTATTTGCCAATGATACATCGAATAAGGGGTTAATTTCCAAAATATATAAAGTACTCATACAACTCAACAAAAGAAAGACAAACAATCCAATTAAAAATGGGCAGAGGACCTGAATAGACAGTTCTCCAAATAGGACATAAAATGGCCAAGAAATATATGAAAAAATGCTCAGTGTCACTAATCATCAGAGATATGCAAAATTAAAATGACTGTGAGGTATCCTCACATTTGCCAGAATGGCTGCCATCAACAAATCATCAAACAAGTGCTGGTGAGGGTGTGGAGAAAAGGGGAATCTAGTACACTGCTGGTGGGAATGTAGACTGATGCAACCACTATGGAAAATAGTATGGAGTTCCCTCAAAAAGTTAAATATGGAACTGCCATTTGATTCCATTTTTAGGAATATATCTTAAGAATCCTGAAACATCAGTTAGAAAAGACATATGCACCCCTATGTTCATAGCAGCACTAATTACAATAACTTAAATTTGAAAACAGCCCTCTTGTCCATCAGTAGATGAGTGGATAAAAAGCTGTGATACATTTACACAATGGAGTACTATGCATTTATAAAAAAAAGAAGGATCTATTACCTTTTGAGACAGCATGGGGGGACCTGGAGAGTATTATGCTAAGTGGAATAAGACAGTCAAAGACAGGTATCACATGATCTCACTTTTACATGAAAACTAATGAACAGAATAAGCTGACAAACAAAATAGACCCAGAGACATGGAAGCAGGAAACAGACTAATGAATCTCAGAGGGAAGGGGAGGGGCTGAAAGAGAGAAACCAAGAACTTATGTGCATATGTGCATAACCGGGGGCATAGCCAATAGTGCAGTGAAGGCAGAGGCAGGACGAAAGCAGGAAGGAGAGGGTAAATGAGGGGAAAAAGAGGAACATCTGTAATATTTTCAACAATAAAGATACATTTAATATATATATATATATATATATATATATATAAATAGCAACACATTTTTATTGGCTGTTTCCCTATGTGTCTCGCTTTGAGATAAGTGCACATTTTCTGAATTTATTTTACAGTATAATTAGAGAGTTCGTGCCCTAGCCGGTTTGGCTTAGCTGTTAGAGCATTGGCCCACAGGCCAAAGAGTCACAGGTTTGATTACAGTCAAGGGTACATACCTTGGTTGTGGTTGAATCCCCGGCCCTGGTTGGGGTCATATGGGAGGCAACCAATTGATGTGTGTCTCTCACATCAATGTTTATCTCTCTCTCCCTCCCTTTCTATCTGAAGATACATGGAAAAATATCCTTTGGTGAGGATTAAAAAAAAAAATAGGGAATTGGTCCTATTATCCTTGCTTTGCAGATGAGCAAACTAAGGCATCTGAGGTCGAATTCCTAGCAAAAGAACACACACATTTAGCGATTAAGAGCCACAAGCCACACCACAGACCGTACCATTCAATACTACCTCACCTGTGACAACAGAAAGTCTTGAGCAGTTTGAGCTGCTCGTTGGCTGGTTTTTCCAAGAAGTAATTTATGTGTTTTTGTTACTAACTTAGTAGACACAATTTAAATTCAACCAACATGTTTTGAACACACCCACTGAGTTTGTGGCACACATCATCAGTCTTACTTCACAAAGGATAAAGGGAAGTTCAGGTAAGTGGTATTGATTTGATGACAGCTGGTGAAGCCACAATGCAGACCCAGGACTGTGGATGCCAAGTCCCCGCTCACTCTGTTTTAAAGTCACTGAGTCTCCTGTCCTGAGGAGAAACAGCATTGCTGGCCTTGCGTTTCCTTCTCGGGTTCTCAAAGGGCGGATTGCGAGAACTCCGAGCCGGTCCGCACTCTGATCCCACCGTCAGGTGTTCTCTTGGGGCAGATGGTATTTGAATATGGATTCTTGGTAGATATTTAATCTACATCCATATGTGAATTGATTTTGTTTTTTGTCAGAGACTTGACCTACACAGAGAGATGTTCTGGATGGTTTTCTTAGAATTCTCTTTCTCTGAAAGTCGGTTTTACGTTTACATTGCAGTGTCCCTAACTGGCGGCGTACACATTTCTGGCGCTCTCTGGCCGATTTGTTTTCAGGGTGAAGAATAATTTGAGGAGTGATTCAAAATGATCTAAGCAGATTTGTGCCCCTCTGAGACACAAATAGTTATGAAATAGTAATAGTTTCATCAGGTAGTTATGAAATTAATGGGCATGCACTTGGACTTCTTTGAAGGGGGAGGAGCTGCAGTTAAAGAGATATATATATATATATATATTTTTTTTTAATCCTCACCAGAGGATATTTTTCATTTTTTGTTCAGACAGAGCAGGAGGGAGAGAGAGGAAGAGAGAGAGAGAGAAACATCAACATGAAAGGGACACATCAGTGGCTACCACCCACATGACCCAACCAGGGCTGGGGACAAAGTGCAACCGAGGTACGTGCCCTTAGCGGGAACCGAACCCAGGTCTCTCTCGACAGCAGGCCGACGCTCTAACCGCTGAGCAACACCGGCCAGGGCAAAGATATTCTTCATAATACTTAGCTCAACTATTTTAAATGTTTCCTAGGTGGAAGAAGTAAACAGAAAACAAACAAAAAACCATCGTACACCCCAAAATTAACACCAATTAGCCGAAGATTACAAACTGACTAAATTGAAGAGGTGAAATGTTTCTATGTGTCTACACTTCTTTAGGAATTGGGAGGGGAGGTGGGGGGAGAAATGAAAACTAATGTTTTTAGCTATAGTTGGTATTTGTCCATTGCTGTTCCTTTAAAGTAGACTGGAATTTTTAGGTTGTCAGGTAGATATGCTGATTCTAAAAAAAGAGACAGGCTTATACAATTAAAAATGTGTTGCTTTCCTCAGGCTGTTTTAGAGGTGATCGAGCCATTTAGAGCTTCTGATGCAATCTAAGGGAAAAAATGCAATTTATTGTATCAACTCAACCATAACAGAAGATCATTATTACTCTGCTATCAGCAACTACAGGAACTGTGAGCAGCTAGATTTCTAAGACCATGGCTAAGCGAAACAATAGTAAATGTTTTTCTGAGAATTGTATTAACAGAAATACAAACACAAAGTTTCTGTTGAACATGTACTTAAGGATCTGTATTAACTCCAATTTTTTTCAACCAGATATATGACCAGTAGATGATTAGGTGATTTCCCTAACCATGCTTGAGGAGTTTATGAGTTATGTCCAAATAAATGTTTAGATGCTGCTACACCTCCTCCCCAGCCCGATCAATTGCTCAAGCTGATCACCAGTAAATATGCTGAAGCCGTCACTCCGATGGCCACGTGTTTCTTGTCGTCCAGCTCCATGTGCTCTGGAGAAAGGCTGTCCAGTCCTCTGAGATGCTCGGCACTCTTCCTCTCTGCTATTTTATGTGCTGCATTAATACATGAATAACTGAAACCAAATTTTATTTTAGTCTATATGCTCAGGATTTATTAGAGGACCATGATTAGTGAGCTACTCATTCTACTTAAATTTGTGCCAGAAACTGCAATCCATCATCTCATTCTGCCAATGACCGGCAGGCAGAGGGGAGGTCGGCATCATCCCCACTTTATAGATATGGATACCGAGGTTGAGAAAGTGAACAGTTAGTGGCAGAGACTTGAATAACATCCATGCTTGACTCTTGAAGCTGCGTTCTTTCCGCTTTCCCTCCACAGCACATATTTCCACGCTAGCTGTGCAAGGTGGCTGCCCAGCTTTATTCAGAAGTTGCTCGGGGTTCAATGGTCAGTTCTCTTGTTCCTTATGCACTGTTTAGTGGTGTTCTCCGTGGTGTTTTCATTCCCTCTTAGGATCCCAAGGGCTTGCGAAGCTGCAGTTGTTGGGTAGGATAAGGAAATGGTCATGTGAAGTGGGGCCCCTGAAAGCCATGATCGAGAGGACAGGGTTGCTGTTCTGGGAGCCCTGCCCTGAGCACTGGGCGATGTTGGGCAGACTCCCTCTTCTCCATCCATGTGGGCTTTCCTATCTGTAAACCTGGGCAGTGGTCCTCCGTAATGCCCATGGTTACTCATGCTTTCATTCACCCAACAGACACTTATGAAGCCCTCATAATATGTCAGATACTAAGTGGTGAGTTCACTAAGTCACTTGCCCTGAAACAGACTATGTCCCAGCAGTGCGAGAACAGATGATGATGAAGAGGGATGAAGCAGACGGAATGTTCTTTATAAGGTGACCAGGGCAAGCAAGTTTCCCTTATAAGGGGATGGTTGAGCAGAGACCTGGGAGAAATATTATTGAGAGAATTTAGGAAAAAAACCAAAAGCTGCATGCACAGTGATTTGCAGCATGCCCGCTGCAGAAAGATACAACCGTTTACTACTCGCTTGATCTATTGTATTCTGCTCTACTCGATTCTATTTACTGTGATAAGAACACAACAGGAGATCTGCCCTCCTAATAAATTTTGAGTATATAACACAGCATTGTTAACTCTAGGCACTATATAGCAGATTTCTGCAACTCATTCATCTTGCAGAACTGAAACTTACTACTGACGGGAGCTTATTTTAAGCCACTGGAATGAGAGCTCCCTGCGAAGGGGGGGGTGCCTCTGTTTCGTTCATTGCTGCATCCCCAGTACTTCCAATGCCAGGGGAGATGCTCAGTGTAACTCAGCTGTCGCTCTCCTGTTTCCTGATGGCAGGGCGAGGGAGGGAAGGAGGCAGGGAACAGGCTGAGAGTGGATTACGAAGCCCCATGATAGCGGTTACCTGTCCCACCTCATCAGTATGTCATCAGAGGTGTAGTAAACCCTGGAGGCTTGGGGGCATGAGCTTGACTGTCGTTTCAGAAAAGGCATGATGTTTCAGTGAGAAGTTTCCTTTAAAGCAGCTGTGCAGTCTACAGAAAACAACACAGATTAGGTCCTGAGACCTAAAGACTGGTCCTTACTAACTGATTGGAGATGCAGGAGGGAGATGTACAGTGGGCATTTAAAAGGCATAGATTCATTCCTCCTCTGACTCAAGCATTTCATTCTGATTTGCTGTTATCTTGCTGGGAACAGCCAAGGCATATTCCTTAGAGACAAGAAAGGATCCTCCTTCCTTGGATTCATTCAATTACTATTTACTGGATCCGTTATTACTACAAATTCCTGGGTCCAGCACTTTGACTTGCAAAATTAGTGTGTAGTGTCCTCCGATCCTAGTTCCAAACTCTGTGTCTAAGTTACGAGATCTGGAAGCTCATGGTGTTTAAATATGATGTCTACAAGGAGGCCTAAGCTGTTTTCTTTGGTGATACCAAATAAAAATGATTGTCTCTTAAATAACTTGATAGCTAGCATCTCATGCACCCAGAGACTATTCGAAAAAGTCTAATGATTTATAATCCAGTCTCTTAAATGGATTTGTTTCTGATTTATGTAATGCCCATGTTTTTGTTAGAATTTTGGCTAGTGTGAAAGTCCTGCATAGATTATATAAACATTAGGAACCTCACCACACTTTCCTCTGTACTGTCACATTGCAGGAGTTGGAAGTACTCTCATTCAAAGGTGTCAGTTTCTTATTCATTTTTAACTAATTTTCTGATTTACTTTTGCTAAACTGCAAACATCCTTGAAAAACTGATCAACAGAAATGAGCCTCCAAATGCCTCCAGAAAGGCAAAATGCTTGGAAAAAATAAAAACCTTTAATTGCAGCCACATACTTTATGGTCAATAAAGTATTCAATATGCTGTGCAGCAGGGGTATTTCAGCGGAGGCTCAAATAAAAATAACTGCCTGTGATAGCTCAATGAAAAGTTTCATTTCTCAACAAGAGATGAAAAGCATCTCAGCTATTTGCAGCCTGGGGTATTTGATAAATTGCTTCTATGAAGAGAATATGAATTGAGTCTAGCTAAAACAAAATAAAACAGTTCCGTGTAGGAGGCTCCTAAGGAAAGTTATGGATCTGATTCTGATTGGTTTGGGATTATCTAAATGAAAATTTTCTTAACTGTAAGTTCCTGCCCTTTGAGCTCAGTGATTTTTTTGCCCCAGAAAAGAATATTACTTTTATCTTCTCTCCCTCCCTTTCTTCCTTCCTTTTCCATGACCCATCCATCCTTGCATCCATCCATCCATCCATGTGTCATCTACTCATCCATCCATCCATCCATCCATCCATCCATCCATCCATCCGTCATCTACTCATCTATCTATCCATCCATCCATCTATCCATCATCCATCTATCCATCCATGTGTCATCTACTCATCTATCTATCCATCCATCCATCCTTACTCATCTATCTATCCATCCATCCATCCATCCATGCATCCAACCATCCCTTCCACAGATATTTCCTAAGAATATATGTGTACCACAGTCTAAGGCCTGTGCTAGTCAATGGGTCTTTCTGGTGGGAAAAGAACAGAAAGGATGAATGAAGTTTTGTAGAATCTGAGATGAGGAAATGGCTAACAGTCTTGAGGAGCTGGCAAAAGCCACACACTAACTTTTGAGATGGTCTTGAAGGAAGCAAGGGATTTTGCCTCCAGAGAGTTGTTTTCTATTAGCTGTAGTGCCACCCTTTCCTGCTCTTCTCTGACCTGGCGTTCATGACATCTTTCATCTTGTGACTGCACATAATTATTGGCTGTTTCAGCCGATGCTATTTAATACTCTTTCTCTCTCAGGCTTTCTATCCTTCTGGCTCTACTTGTTTTTTCTGTTCATATGCTGAACCCAGTTATGTTTCAAATGAATTTAAATGAATCTGGGCATTCCACTGACGTGGGTACAACTTAGACCATTCCCTGGCAGGTGCAAATGTCCCTTTTTGAGGTAAAAATAATTCATATACTTTTAAAAGAACATTTTATTATGAAAATTTCAAACATGAACAAAAGGAAGTGAATAGTACAATATACTGGTGTGTACTGTTTACCTAGCTGCAACACTTATCAACAGTTTGTCAAACTTGTATTATTTATTAGTTGATTGGGGGCATATTTTAAAATAAATGTTAGACATGATACTTATCGCCTGCAAGTGTTTATGCATGCATCTCCAGTTGATAAGAACACGTTTACGCATAAGCCTCATGCCATTATCGCACTTGACCCAATTAGCTATTCTTTAAAAAAATTAATATTCGGTCCATATTTTCATATTCACATTTCCTCAGTTGTCTCAAGAATTATTTTTACAGTGTTTGTTACATGAGTTCAAAGTCCTTTTATTGCATTTGGAAGTTGTGTTTTCAAAGTTTCTTTTAATGTATAACACTTGCTCCTCTCCCCTTCCGTTTTATTCAGGCCGTTGATTTGTTTGAGAAACCAGACTTTTGTTCTGTGTAATGTTTGCACCCTGGATTTGGTGAGGGGCTTTCTCGTGGCGTCTCCACTCACATCCCTGTCTCTCCTGCTCCCTGTGCAGGCTCGACTGGGTCAGGTTCCATTCATTCTGCAAGCCCAGGAGGTCAGGAAGAGGAAATCTGGTTCCCTGAACTGCCATCCAGGAACACGCCCTCTGTGATTCACCACAGTACATACTAGAGGTAGAGCACCGGAACCCTCCTCCTCATGAAGGGATTGTCTTGGTCTGCAGTAGAGGACTGAAGTCTTATGTCACTAGGAGGTGGGGTGACTCGACTTACTGAGTCCACTTGCCTTTGGACACATAAATCTGAGCCCAGGGCTGATTGTAGGAGAGATGAAGCATGGAGATCGAGTCTGCCTTCTATATCCTCTGCCACGCAGCTCATTCTCAACCACAGACCGGCATGGGGCATTTGGAAAATGTGGTTTGAAAGGGTGGTAGCTGATCAGCCTTCTCCGAGTAACTACACTTCTCTGACATAATCTTGCACTCACAGGCACATAGATTTGGTGAGAACAATGCATATATAGCCTATAGTTTACTTCATGCTTGGTCCTAGTAAATTGGTTGAATAATTGGTAGTATTTATTTTGAAAATGTATATATTTTTTTATCCTCACCAGAGGACATTTTGCATTTATCTTCAGATAGAGCGGGAGGGAGAGAGGGGGAATGAGAGAGAGAGAGAGAAACATGGACATGAGAGAGACTTTGACTGGCCACCACCCGCACGACCCCAACTGGAGCGGGGACAAACTGCTACCGAGGTACGTGCCCTTAGCAGAAACCAAACCTGGGACTCTCTGGTCCGCAGGCCAACGCTCTAACCGCTGAGTCAAACCGGCCAGGGCTGAAAATGTATTTTTAATTAGCCTCCTTTCTCAAAGATTGTTGTCATTATGTCACGTGTTTGATAGTTAACCATCATCACGCTCAGCCACTGCATAGATTCCAGCACAGTCTCGGACCCGGAGCTAAGGAAGGACAGCTGGGGACCAGCAATGCAGGTACTGACTCTGAGCGTGGTGACAAGATTCTCTGGGCCCTGGAACCATTATGAAGAAAGTCCTTCACATGAACATCATACCTCTTCGTTTCTGCTTCCTCCCCTCATTTCCTTGGTCAGACTGGATCATGTCTGAGGCCTCAGAATTCTACAGAGCACACCTTTGAGGTGACGTCTGTCTACTTCCAGACGGTATCAGTGAATTGGGTGTGCAATAATGAGTGAGTCTATAGAATTTCTTTAAATGAAAATTATGATCTTAATCTTTTTATTTCTAAGACACTTTAGAGTTTATGAAATGTATTCATGTACAGTGTAGGATTTAATCCTTAAACAGTTCTGTTTGAAACAACTATTTTATCCCCAATAAACAATGAAGTGTGGAGAATTTAACGTGTCGAATGATATGGCGTAGGAAATGAACTTTGATTTTAATTTCATCAGCTTGTAAAAAGTATTTCAGACACTTGGTGCTAGTGCTATGCTTAGATGGGGTATCAGAGAGGAACATGTACTGCTAGCCTCAGGACACATGGACTGTAAGTACGAAAGCTGAAATGATGAGAGGTACAAGCAAAGGGAGAAAGAGAAGAACAGGGCATTCAGCCAGGAGGGTGTTCAGGAGGCCTCGTTGGTGTGTGCGCTCCAAGCAGGTGTGCTCTTCTGTTCTCTCCACTCAGAGATCTATAAAGGTGAGGGGCAGGCCCTCAGGGTGACAGCCTAGCGTGTGGAGGTCTGTGCGGGGAGATGAGGTGCCGAGGTCAGCAGAATCGACGTATGAAGGGCTCTCCTTTGGTGAATATTGCAATGACCTAGCCAAGAGAGGGTGAAGGTCTGAACTAATGTGTGGGGATGGAGAGAAATTGTGGGGGTGGTGTCGCGTGGCAAAGGGCAGTAAGGTTAGGAAGGGGAGAAATTAGCACTTGTCACGTTGGTCTTTCATTTGAAGCTTGACCTGGGGCACGGTGGCAGCCCTCAGGTGTACATCCATAGAACGAGAGCAGCGATGACCTGAGCTAGTGACCCAGTCTCGACAAGGTTTCTTGAGGAGGCAGACTTTAAAATACTCTTTGCCCTCTGATTGTTATGTCAGGAACACCATTGATTTCCATCATCACTTAGGTGTACCATCAATTTCCCTTTGAGAATGAGTCTTGCTTTCTGCTCTGACAGGAATGAAAGCGCGAACACCGGGAGCCTTGGCCATCTCTTTCACTTAATTTTGAAAGCATGTTTGGATGACATCAATTCTGAGAGACTGTGTTTGAAATAATTTGCCTCGATAATATTTTTATTGCATAAAGAGATTTATAATCGAGAGTTATACATGTGATCTTCTGAATGGTACACCAAAGCTGCTACTTTAAGAATTGAGTAATTTATTCCAGTAGTTATTGCACTATTACATTTTTCTAAAAGTGATGTCGAACTACGGTTATTACTGGACTCCTACAGTCGGTTTTTATGCCTTTGACACCACCCATCTGCGCCTCTTCTCAAGTAAGGAGAATGCCCTACAAACCTAGGATCTGAACATTAGCAGAAGCTTCTTTGTCTCTAACTTTTTATTTTTTCAGTCAGCAACGCTGTCTTCCCATGATCAGGGTCATCTATCTATTTTCCTATCCATTTCAGATGACTCAAAACACAACAAATGATTATTAATGACAGTACAACGACTCTAAAAATAACTGAGCCCTGGGTTCCTCCCCTTCTGCTGCATCCCTAATAATTCACCTGTCTGTGTTATAAATGATTCATGTCAGCGTCCAAAGTCAGTCTGCAGGTTATAAACCCACCCTTCAGGCAGAGACACTCTGTAATAGAGAGAGAACTGAAAGGGAAACCAAACATGTACTTGTGCAAATTTCTTTCGTAGTTTCAATGTTTCTGTTTCATAAATAGATACCTAGCGCAATGTTGACATTTACTCTGAATCAGTGACAATAAAAAAATCAGAATTTTTGTCCACTTTACAGCTTACCAAATCTTGTGACCAGCTCTGTGTGACTGCTGTTCTTATCACGACTGTCTTCTAGAAATGGTGAATATTCCGAGGCCAACTGGATTTCCCAACAGAAAGCTGCACAGTGGGCTTCACCCTTTGTCCACGGGTCTTCTGTGCTTTTCCCGCCTTACGGCTCTCCATCCCATATCTGAAGAACTAGCTTTCGTGAAAGGTGGCATTATCCTCTCTGTAAACCCATACGCTGCATTGGTTGCTTAGGGCAATCATAACAAACTAGGTGACTTAGAGATCCATTCTCTTTCCGTTCTGTAGGCCAGGAGTCCAAAATCTATGTGTTGGTAGGGTGAGGGTTCCCCCAAAGGCTCTAGGGGAGAATCCTTTCTTGTCTCTTCCTGCTTTTAGCGGTCCCTGCTATTCCTCTGGTTTATGGCAACTTAGCTGCAATCTCTGCATCTGTCTTCACATGGCTTCTTCCCTAACTGTCTGTATGTCCTTTTCTGTCCCTTCTTAGGACACTTGTGTTGGGTTTAGGGCCCAGCCTAATCCAGGGTGTCTCACCTTCATCCTTGCCTTAATTCCATCTGCTAAGATGCTATTTACAAATGTCATTTTCTCAGTTTTCAGGTAAACATGCATTTGTGGGGGAGGGCACGATTCAATATATTACAACTTTGTTTTTTGTTTTGTTTTGTTTTTTGCTATTCTATTAAGAAAAGTAGAATACTAGCTAGTGTTACTATCAAATCAATGAATGTAGCTTGAGTCCTGATATATTTAATGGGCAGTTGACTGCCCAACATTTACAATTTGAGTCTGTTCATGAACTCCAGGACTGTGTGATTTTCAAATCTCTGTATTTTACCAATGAGTAAAAGATACCATTTCACCAGTTCTGATGGTGCAGTATTTTATCGCCTGCAGTTACTAAGAGCTGGTGCCCGTATGTTGGCACTCAGGGCTCGAGAAAGACAGGGACATCCAGTGTCTCCTGACACCGAGTCTGCAGAACTGGGGACCTGGCTGTGACCTTCAGACCTATGTAATGGACGTTCCTAGGAGGACGGGCTGTGTAGGGAGGGATTTCCTTAGGACCGCCTGGAAGAGTCGCTGATCCAAATCCCCCTCGCAGGAATCCCATGGAGGTCTCTCTTCACTTCTATTTTGTCTGCAGGGACCAGGGCAGAATGAAGGTTGGTCGCCAATGGGTCTTGAGTGAAGGTCTCACTCACCGACAATACAGTTGGTCAGGGCAGGATGGGAGCAAAGCATTTAGGTGAGCAGCTGACGTGTTCACCTAAGCTTAACAGAATCGAAACTGAACTTCGCAGTCTCAATCCAATTTTACTTAAGTTAAAGTAATTGCTTTATATAAAATTAACATATAATATATAGGAGTATGTATATTACTAAGATAATTTAAAAGGAATACTTGCTGTTTCAATCTAGTTGGCTTAAATTGAAATAATTGCTTCATTTAAAACTATTATGTATAAGGTAGGGGAAAAGTAGGTTTATAGTTGAGAGTATGTCAAACATACTTATACTATTATTTATTAATTAGTATTATTTATTAATTATTGTATTATTTTCCATATGAACAATTGTTAACCTACTTTTGCCCCGCTCTGTACATATGACATACATATTACTAATATCATTAGTATATATAATATAAAACTAGAATCTGCTGCTTTTTGGAAAGTGAAAATATATACTATCAGAAAGCAAAATCAAACAAATCTTTGGATTTATTGTCCTAATGTAGTGACTGTAGCTTTGTATCATTTTAACGTACAGCTTTGTACCCTGCTTTATTTTTTAAAAATAAAATTGTAGATATTTTGTGTTTTTTATAATCTTTACAAATATTTTGGTGACTACCTAACAGCTCATCAAGGGTAGATTTACATTAGAGTTTCCCCATTTGGGCATTTAAATTGTTTCAAATATATTTGTTATTATAAATAATACTCAGATGCATAATATTTTAGTAATGGTATCTCCCCAGAAGCAAATATTCTTATATCTGGATATGTTTTCATTATCTTTTTCTTGATTATATTTTCTATATTGAGAGTTTAATATTTTTTATAATTCTGATCTTTATTGCTCATTCGCTTTCCAGAATGGTTTGCCGGTTTATATTTCTGTCAGTAGAATTTCTTTACTCATCGGACTGAGTCTTTGCCGGCATGAAGATGCAAACAGCATTAAAATGTTTTTTGAATCATTAGTAGCTCAATAAATAAAAAAAACAGAATCATATGTTACTTTTATATCATTCTTTCACTATACGCAAAGGTAACATTTTTTATACATTTGGAGGCAATATGATTTTTAAATTACTTGCATTTGTTATGTGCTGAATTGTGTGCTCCCAGAATTCATACACTGCTGTCCTAAGGCCCAGTACCTCAGAATGTGACTGTGCGTGCAGGTAGGGCCTTAAAGGAGATATAAGATAGTAAGGTGTCTTCCTTACCTTTTATCTACTAGGGTCTTAAAGCTTTTCTTAGTGATTTGTACATCTTTTAAAAAAATTTTTTTTCTTTATTGATTTGAGAGAGAGAGGAAGGGAGAGGGAGAGAGAGATAGAAACACCGATGAGAGAGAACATCAACTGGCCACCTCCTGCATACCCCCCACTGGGGATCAGACCCACAACCTGGGCATGTGCCCTGACCAGGAATCGAACCGGGGCCTCTTGGTGCATGAGTCGACACTCAACCACCCACTGAACCACCGAGCCACACTGGCCGGGAATACAAGGTCTTTTTTTAAATGTTAAATACATTGTTTCCTTTTTGCATTTGTGGCAATGTGATTATTTGCCTTTTTCATATTTTCTCATTTTTTAGCTTACATGTGTCTATTTCCTATTTTCCACAGTTATTCATCTTTGTCTTTGTGCTTATTTTCTTAGTACTTCAAAGCTTAGAAGCTCCTTTTCCCTTAAGAGATTTGACATATTGTCAGTTCTATTTTTTATTAGTTTTTCTTTGATTTGATGTTGACCTGTATAATGTAACTATTCTCCATGTTTGAGAAAAGTCAGACTTGTAAAGTAATTGAACTTCAAATTTACAAAGCAAAGTTTTCTTTAAGAATTGTATGCCCTGACCAGAACTGAATCATCTTTCTTTGTAGTGACCCATTTAAAATGAGAGTTATTTTCAGTGACTGTTACATCATTTTGAAAAAGTGCGTTGTTGAAATCGAACTACAGCGTCATTTTAAAAATCTTTAATTTGATTAAAATCAACATTTAGAAATACAGAGAACCCAAAGGTAGGCAACAGCTGAGGCTCTCTGAAGTCTGTTAAATGTCTTTGAAATTCGACTGGACCCTTATTGGAAGTAAAGGAGATGTGGTCTTGGAAGATGAAAGAAACATCCCCTTCTGTTTTTCTTTATTTCCACTTGATGCTTGTGCTAAGAAATAATTTAAAGTCTTCTTTTAAGGGTCATGTTACCCAAAGCTTCTACTATTTTTTATTTTCTTTGAAGATATTTCTAGAAGTTATTTAGAAATATCTCTTTCTTTCTACAGCTCTATGTTTTTTATTTAATTTAGCTCTTGGGTCCATTAAAGTAGTCACCTCTAAAAGACACCATTTGCATTTATTTTTTTATAGTATTCATGTAAAAATATAAAACTGTTTTCACTTATAAGATAAAATTACCTCACTATGCTGGAATTCCTCTTATGGAAATGATGAATAGTAAAAAAAATGACCTGCAAAATTACTTCAAAGATTTGAATGGCCTTCCCTGAAACGGTGAATAATATATTTCCTTTACTTTTTTTTATTGAGATATAGTTTTGTTTTTTTTATCCTCACCCGAGGATATTTTTCCATTTTTTGTACAGATAGAGTGGGAGGGAGAGAGAGGAAGAGAGAGAGAGGGAAACATCGATGTGAAAGGGACACATCGAGTGGCTGCCACCCGCACGACCAACCAGGGCCGGGGACAAACCGCAACCGAGGTACATGCCCTTAGCGGGAACCGAACCCGGGTCTCTCCGGACCGCAGGTGGACGCTCTAACCGCTGAGCCAAACTGGCCAGGGCGAGATATAGTTTTAATATAATGTTTGTAAGTTAAAGGTATACAACATCTTGATTTGATACATTTATATCACAATGTGTTATCTTAATGTTGGCTGACACCTCTGTCACCTCACACAATTACAATATCTTTTAGTGTTTGGAACAACTAAAATCTGTTCTCTTAGCAAGTTTAATTTTATAATGCAGTTGTGTTGTCTATAATCACTGTACTGTGTATTAGGTCTGTAGGACTTACTCATGTTCTAGGGTGTATTCTTAAACAACATCTTCTCCTTCCTTCACCCCCAGCTCCTGGTAACCACCATTCCAGCCTTTGTTTCTGAGTCTGACATTTTTAGATTCTACATTTAAGCAATATCATACAGTAATTTATCTTTCTCTGTCTGACTTACCTCACTTAGCATAATGTCATTAAGGTCCTTGCATGTTGTTGCAAATGGCAGCATTTCCTTTTATTGTTTTGGCTAAACCATTTTTCTGTGTGTGTGTGTGTGTGTGTGTGTGTGTGTGTGTGACATTCTTTATTCATTTATTCATAGTTGGACACTTACTTTGTTTCCATATTCTATACCATGGCTATTATGAATAATGCTGCAACGAACATGACAGTGCATATATCTTCCTTTGATAATCTGTTCCCATTTCCTTTGAATAATACATATGTGTGTGTGTGTGTGTGCGTGCGCGCGTGAGTGTGTGTTTATATAGTTTTGCTGGATCATGTGGTGGTTGTGTTTTATTTATTTTTTTGTGTGTGTGTCTGTCCAATTTTCTCTTATGGCTTATTTTTTTCTTTTTTATTGATTTTAAAAGGAGAGGGAGAGAGAGAGAGAAACATCAATGAGAGATAACATGGATTGGCCTCCTCCTGCATGCCCCCCACTGGGGATCGGGCCCACAATCTGGGTGTGTGCCCTGACTGGTAATTGAACCGGCAACCTCTTGGTGCATGGGTCGATGCTCAACCAGCGAGTGACACCGGCCAGGCAATTTTTTGAGGAGCCTGTTTCCATATTGTTTCTCATAGTGTCTGTACAAGTTTACAGTCCCACCAACAGTGCACAAGTGTTTCTTTTTTTCAAAATCTTTGCCAACACCTGTCTTTCTTTTACTTAAAAAAAATTTTTATCAGCACAGTTTACTGACATAGAGGGTATATTGATAAGATTTATTCATTCAATGATTATTTGTTGAGCACCCACAACAAGCCGGCCACTGCTCTGGAGTTTGGAAATACAGACAGCTTGCAGAGCATGCGCCTGGGCCAATCAAAATGGGCCCTCGCTCTTCTGGAGTAAAGTCTCAAGTCTCCCTGTTGCCCTTATAGTTGCTGGATTGAGGGTCCCAGGAGAAATCCCAGGGAAGCAGCTGTTCATTGAAGTGCTGCAATATTTTAGCAAGTGGTCTGACCATGACTGGAAACCTACTCCTAGCATCATCATTCTATCTAAAATTAGTGAGCATGGATCAAACAGATCCTCATCTTTCAGTATTAGTGGGCAAGTGGGTGAGGAAGTCACAGGTGCTCTAAAAGAAGTATGTCCAGAGGGACCCCAGAGAAGACAAGGAACAGTGCTATTTGAGAATGAGGGTGAGGACCACCATGAGAAAAGCCTTCACTGGGGAGGTGACTTTGCTAAGATTTGGAAGCTGAGCAAGTGTTCATCGAGGTTTGAAGGCAGAGGGTGAATCATGAGCAAAGGTTAAGTCCTAACATTGTAGACTGTAGTCATCATTAGATTTATCATTAATGTGAATAGACCTGCAAATATTTATCGTAAAAGTCTGACCCTGAATTCACATCATTTGAGGTTGCAGTTGTGTCTCATTAACAGCAGTTGAGGTTGATGGTTGATCAATAGAATACTTCTCCAGGATTTCCTTGTCATCTAGATTTTCTGTTCTCCCGGACTCGTTTCCAGAAGAACTCTGGTGACGTCTAATTCCTGGGGAAATCAGGCAGATCATAACCTTGTCAGGTCAGTTCCCACGCTGTGCCCTTCACACTTCCAGCATTTGATTAACCGCATGTGAAGGGCATGACTTCTCATCAAGGGTGTTGCTGTAACGAAGAAGAAAGCTCTACTTTTTGCAGAGAATAACCTCTGCATCTCTGCTCTCATCCTCTTGGTGATAACTTACAAATTTGACATTGCTGATTTCTTAGAACATTCAAATCGAAATATATATATATATATATAATTTTTTTTAAAGAGAGATGAGGGAGAAAAAGAGAAAGTGTGCATTCCTTCAGAAATTGAGTCGTGTGAAGGAATGTGGTTACTTCTTAACATCATTGTGGTAGGCAACATAATTGCCCCCAGAAACAGTGTATACACCCTGATACCCAGAACCAATGTATGTTACCTTCTGTGGCAAAAGGAATTTTTAAGATGTGATCAAGTCAAAGATCCCGAGGTGGGAATATTTTCTAGGCTACCTGGGTGGGCACAAAGTAATCACAAGATGCCTTTCCGTAAGAGAAGGACACTGGAGCGTCACTGTCAGACTGATGTCATGTGAGAAAGGTCCTACCAACCACTCTTGGGTTTGGGTATGAAAAGAGACTAGAAGCAGAGGAGAACCAGGCATGCAGGAGGCCTCCAGAAGATGGAAAAGGCAAGGAGACGGATTTTCCTAGAACCCTCAGGAGGAACACAAAAACCTTCCTTTTATTCATTTCAGACCAATTTTGGACTTCTGACCTCGGAACTGTGAGATAATCAGTGTGCGTTATTTTAAGTCACCAAATTTGTTTTATCTGTTACAGCAGCAGTAGAAACTAATATAAAGACTTTCAGTGTTAATTGGTAACTATCGATTATGTCTCTACAGGCCCAAAGTTAACCCTAATGTAGACCTTTCACCCCTGCCCCAGCCTATGGCAACCATTGAACTCTAGAGAAAATGCTTCCAATGTTTTTATTATAAAAGCTAAGCAGAAAAGGCAGACCGAAAAAATCAAGAACATAATTTCACTCATATGTGGCATATAAAACTGAAAGCAACAAATGAAGAAACACTCATAGACACAGACAACAGTGCGATAGTGACCAGAGAGAAGGGGAGGGTGGAGAGGGCAGTGAGGGGTAAGGGGGCCAAATGTATGTGATGGAAGAAGATTTGACCCTGGGTGGTGGGCACATCATGCCAATATACAGATGATCTCTCATACAATCGAAAGCTATATAATTTTATTAAACAATATCACCCCAATAAATTTAATAATAAAAAAAACAAATACAGCCCTGGCTGGTGTGGCTAGTGGTTAGAATGTCAGCTCCTGCCCCAAAGGGTCATGGGTTCCATTCCCAGTCAAGGGCATGTACCTGGGTTGCAGTTTCAATCCCTGGGGTGCATGCAGGAGGCAAGCAATCCATGTTTCACTCTCTCCCTCCCCTCCCCTCCCCTCTCTGTAAAAATCAATGGAAAAAATATCCATTGAAAAAATAATCCTCTCGTGAGGATTAACCACAACCACACACACACACAAAAGCAAATGCATATTAATTACACAAAGTATAAATAGGCTAGAGACACATCCAACTACTCAAAGATGACCTTCTAATCTTTTTACTGTGGGTATACATTTATGTTCTGAAAATATTTATATAACTTGTAAATCTCACTATTCTGTTAGACCCCAAACTACCTTTAGGGTTTGTTGTTTGTTTGTTCTCTTTCTCATGTGGTTGGAAAACTCCTTAAGGGGAGGGACTAAGTCTGGTTGCCCTTCTCTGTGTCTCCCTGGATACCGTGGGGACCCAGCCCAGTGACTCGGCAGACTTCCCGGTGTGGGTCTAGCCCTACCCATTCTGTGGGTTAGTGTCTGAGTAGTTCCATCTTCTCAGTGTCGTAGGTAATTGGACTTGCAGGTGCTGAATCACATTTAGAAACATCGTCGGTGTGAGTGGAGTTAATTGCTTGTCGGTTAGGGTCCGGGGCCTGACCGGGCGGGAACATCGATCTGCAGCAGAAGTCTCCAGTCTCCGTCCTGGCTCCTGCCCTGCGCAGCGCTGGGCTGGACGGCAGCCACCTGGGAAAGGTCCCTCTTGCACAACCCTGGGAAGAAATCGACCATTCATTCTTTTTATTAGGTACAAGAATGCCATTGTGATATTACACTTGAGTTTCTTATTTATGGAGGAGAAACATTAGTTTTCTTTAAGGTTCCTTTACATTTAGAGTGGGTTTACATCTTAATCCCTAGAGTTTTGAAAGAGCTTTCCTTCTGACCACATATCCGCGCCTCTCTTTGTTTTATTGTTTTCATAAAATTGTCTGTTTGAAACTGGAACTGCTGGGTAGGCATCTGGGTTCAGAGTTTCTGGAATTCTATAGCAAGCAGTGGTGAGGATTCAGGTCTAAAGAATGCTAGACTCACCCGGCTGGTGTGGCTCAGCGGTTGAGCGTCAACACGCGCGCCAAGAGGTTGCCGGTTCTATTCCCGGTCAGGGCACAGGCCCAGGTTGTGGGTCAAATGCCCAGTGGGGGACATGCGGGAGGCGGCCAATCAGTGCTCTCTCTCATTGATGTTTCCATCTCTCTCTCTCCCTCCCTCACTCTAAAAATCAATCAAGAAAAAGAAAAAAAAAGAATGCTGGACTCCACTGGGGCCCACTGTTTTCAAATCTCATCTGGGATCATCCAGTGCATCCCAGGGATGAGCGATTCCTCCACAGGGAGCTAGAAGCAGGACAAGCCCTGGGTGTCTGGACTACTTGGTGTGTCCCTGGTGCTGGGTTCTAACTTCCCGTGAGAACCTGCACTGTAGTCGTTCCCAGCATCCTGAGCGCGCAGCGGCCCCGCTCCCCTCGGCAGCTCGCCTGCCTTTCCAGGTCTTCTTTCATGGAAACAGAGCATCGCCCAGGTGGCTGGAGGGCTGCCTGCCCAGTGAGTTATCGCCCTCCTATGTGAAAGTGGAGGGGACAAAATTAGATTGGAGATGCTCTGTCAGCGTTACAAAATGATGAAAACCCAGGCACGCAAAGTTAAAGTACTTTCCCAAAGGTACACAAGTGATGTCATCATGATTTCAACGAAGGCCTGTCTGATTCAAACGTCTATGATCTTCATCTTTCAACAGATGGGACAAGTACAATTAAAGCTCCATGCAGGTAGGGCCCCCTGTAATTATTCACCCTTGGGCTTTCCAGACTCACCAGTTTCCAGCCAATATGATATATTAGCAATTATTTTGTGGAAATAAAAAATGAAGAAATGGAAAAATAATAGAGTGAAGAAGGATGATAGGAAAGGAAGGAAGGAGGAAAAAAGGAAGAATGATAGGTTTATCGAATATCGCTTTGCTTCAAGTAGCTCAGGCATGTGTTCTATAGAATATAATGAATTTGTATACTGGTTTATTGTACATATGTAAATATTCAATTATTTCTAAGCATCACTGTATGTATATATTTGTATATGTATATGAGTGTGTTTATGTGTGTGTTTGTGTGTGTGTGTATGGTATTATATACATATATGGTCTTGAGTATTTGAAAATTTGATTGACTGTGGTTACTTGAGTGTTATGCAATATTACCCATATTTTTAAAATACTTTTGGCTAAGTCCATATACCAAGATTAAAACAATTTGCTTTAATGATTGGAGACATATAAAGCAAATTAAATAAGAAATTTCTGCTTTCTTGTAGGTACTGTTTTTGTTTTGCTGTGAATCAACCACTGGATACTTTTATTTGAACATTTTAATTCATTGTCTCCTTCTTTGTTGTAATGTTAGTTAGACTGTAATGAGAGAAACAGAAAATTGGCTTTGACATAAAGGATCAATTTCAAAGGAGCTATTCACAACAACTAGGACAATATTTTGGACACGACTGTATTTTAACAGGTGTAATTTCCCCCAAGACCATAATGATATGAGTGGCTTTAGGAGTTTTCTATGCAGATGTAATTCATTTATTTCATAAAAACAATCATTCTTTTATGACATAGAGCTTCATTTGAAACGATTATAAGCTGTCACATATGTCTTTGGCAAGCAAAATTTCCATGTAAAAGTTCTTCATACTTGTTTGAAAAACAGTCATTTTGCAACTATTCTGTCAATAATTCTGCCTAAATTGCTTTGAGAAAAACAGAGATGAAGCAATCTAAGAGCTTCAAGCTTGAAAAATTGCTCCTTTTGAAATACCAATTCAATTTTCAAACCTTGAATATTGCTTCTAGTATGTATTTTACTTTAACAGCAGTTAAATAATTTTTAAAATTATGATATATATTTAAAATGAATTTTAGAGCACATTAACTTTTTGTGGAAATTGAGGAGAAAAAGAAGAGGACAGGGAGAGTCACCGGGCCAAATGGGGAGCCTCGGCATTTGGAGAAGAGTCGTGACAGGTGTATTGAATCTGACTTGCCATAAAGAACAGATGGACAAGAATTCCCATTTCTCCACATCTGGCCAGTACGTTGTCTTTTGTTTGTTGATAAAAGACATCCTAATAGATTTGAGATAATATGTCCTTAGTGACATTGAGTATCTTTTCATATATTTGTTGATCATTTGTATATCTTCTTTGAAAAGATGTCTACTTGAGTCCTTATCTCTTTTTTTTTAAACTTGGGTTATTAGTTTTTTTTTTTGCTGTTGAGTTACAGGAGTACCAAAGATACATGTTAGACATGTGTCCCTTATCAGATGTATGGTTTACAAATATTTCTTTGCACTCCGTAGGTTGCCTTTCACTCTGTTGGCGGTTGGTTTTTTTTGCAGAGATAACAGCACTCCATGTTCATTAAAACACTATTTCTAATAGCCAGTGTATACACAACCTAAGTTTCCATTGTAGGCAAATGGATAAATAAGATGTGATTTTATACACACAACAAAATGTTATTCATTTTTTAAAAAAGAAGCAAATATTGCAAGATGTGGCAATATGGATGAACCGGGGAGTACATAATTATGGTCAGTGAAAGAAACCAGTCACCTCGTGAGTCCATGTCCATGAGGTGTTAAAACAGTCAAACTCAGAGCAACAGGGAGGGAGAAATGAGTATAATCAATTGGTCTAAATGTGCAGTTATGAAAAGTGAAGATCTAGAGAACTAACTCTGTGCCTGTAGTTAAAAGTACTGTATTGTATACTTGAAAGTGTGCAAAGAATGTAGATCTCGTGTTCTTAGGCCTGCAAAATGAGAATTTTTAAAATTGATTTTAGAGAAAGAGGAAGGAAGAGGGAGAAAGAGAGACATTGATGAGAGAGAACATTGAGTGGCCACTTCCTGCATGCCCTCCACTGGGGATCGGGCCCACAGCCTGGGCATGTGTCCTGACCAGGAACTGAACCAGCGACCTCTTGGTGCGTGGGTCCATGCTCAACCACTGAGCCACACCGGCAGGGCCAAAATGAGAATTTTAAAAAATTCAACACACTCATAATAGAAGAGCACCTTCTTGATGTAATAAAGAGTATCTACAAAAACAAAATTGTAGCCCTGGCCGGTTTGGCTCAGCGGTTAGAGCGTCGGCCTGCGGTCCTGAGAGACCCGGGTTCGGTTCCCACTAAGGGCGCGTACCTCGGTTGCAGTTTGTCCCTGGCTCTGGTCAGTTGTGCGGGTGGCAGCCACTCGATGTGTTCCTTTCACATTGATGTTTCTCTCTCTCTCTCTCTGTTCCTCTCTCTCCCTCCCACTCTACCTGAACAAAAAATGGAAAAATGTCCTCGGGTGAGGATAAAAACAAAACAAAACAAAAAAAAAAAAAAAAAACACACAAAATTGTAAAAAGAAGGGGTGGAGTTAGAGAAATAAAAATTAGATGTACTGTAGTAAATGCTTACCTTATTTTGACCAGAGATACTGTGAAAACCAGGACATGTGTAAAGATAAAATACATTCTTAAATTGTTCACACATTTATTTAGAACAAATCCACAGCAATGCTATTAAACCCATACAGTGATGTTTTTTAGGAAGTAAAAGATTTTGTGTGAGGGACTCTTTAGAAGACTGAGATTTTGGCGGGTTTGGCTAAAATGGTCAAATCAGAAGTTTTGTTTTTTTTTTATTTATTTCTAACATAAAAATGAGTATAGAATTGGACTCTAGTTCCTCCTCTGGAGAAGATGATTAGGTAGATCCATTTCATTTAGGTCATTTTTATTTCTTTGTTGCCCAGGTTTCCTCTGGATTGATCATCTCAATGATCTAGGAGTGTGAGGTTTGCTTTTAAAATCCCACGCGTAGGCTATAAGAAGGAGAAATAAAAACACAAATAGCTTTCAAGGGACATAGTATGTTTTCCTCTCTCTTTTTATGTTCCTTTAATTGCTTCTTATTAATATACTTACATGTGCCTTGTAAAATATTAATACATTCATTAGATTTGACTTTTATACCTGATTTTTAACTTTTCATTAACTTCAGGATTTAATAGAGTTTATAGAGTTGTTTTTCCTTCATTTTCTTCCTTTTTATATATATTGATGTAAAAAAGTACATGAAGAACTTTATTTATGCCACATGTATTATTTAATTTAAGCAACAGAAGTTGGACAGTTGAGTTGGAAGGCAACGATAGCCAAGACTAGTAGCAAAATTAAATCCTGTGGTTTCTGGTAAAAAGAACCTTTGCTGGGATTTGAGAGAGCTGAGTGTATTCTTATGTTGACTAATTAATTAAATTAACTGATTAATTAAATCATGTTACATTTTAGGATCTCATTAAAAAAAACCGATCAACTTAAAATTTGCACTGAATGATTCTTCTGGTCTCTTTTGGTTCAGAACCTCTAAAATTGCTTTTCCTTTTCATTGGGTGACCGCTTCAACAATGTTTTAGGGAATCACAAAATTGAAAGAGTATGTGAGAAGTAAGATCCACGTAGGTACACGTGGCTTCTGAAATAAATTGGAAAATACTGGAGAAAGAGTAACTATTTTTCTTGGGCATGGTTTGGAGCGAATGATGAAAATGTGAAGTTTTGATTGGTACACAGGAAGATAACATCATTACTATCACATAACACTCAAGATAGGTGAATGGCAGGGCCTGGGGTGAACTGACCTGAGCTTTTATTCTGACCCAGTCACAGGATAGTCAGCAAATCAAACATCTGTGAACCTTGGTTTCTATCCCTCAAATAAAGGGATTGGAGTGAATGACTAAAGCTTTTTTCCCTACTACTGGCAGAAGTCGAAGATGCTAAGTTAATTAAAATCAGCATCAGGAAAAGCAAAGGGGAAGCTCTGCTCTGGCTGACCACGTCTAGTAAATCCAAGATGAGTCCGCAGACCTCTTTAGTGCAGGCTTTTAATGAACTGTACTGTGTGTCAAAAACAGATCCCAGAGGTTAAATCAGATAGAGAATGGTACTTAATGCCATAGGGTCATCACTCCCATTGAAATGTGAGCAATAGGCCTTTGAAAAACCCAGAGAAGGGCCCTGGCCACTTTGGCTCAGCAGTTAGAGCATTGGCCCACAGACCAGAGAGTCCCAGGTTTGCATCCGCTAAGGGCACATACCTCCGTTGCAGTTTGTCCCCGGCCCCTGTTGGGGTTGTGTGGGTGGCAACCAGTTGCGTCTCTCTCACATTGATGTTTCTCTCTCTCTCTGCCTCTTTCTCTCCCTCCCACTCTATCTGAAGATAAATGTAAAAATTCCCTCGGGTGAGAATAAAAAAAAAGAAAGAAAAACCCAGAGAAGGGAAGAGACACCAATTCTGCTTGAGGGTTCACCTATAAGGTGACATACGCCTGGTACTTGACCTAGGAGCTTGAGTTTGTCAGAAGGAGGAATTGGGATGAGAGCAAAGACCCACGGTGAGTGTGCTGACACCAGCAAGTGTGTTTGGGAAACAGACTCATTCTGAGTGATAGGACATGAGTGGAATGATCCAGACCATGAGCACTTTTTGGATGTGCTATTTTAAAGAATTTAGATTTACCTCACATATAGGGAGGGTATTTTAAAGGTGTTTACATAGAAGAGGTGTTGAGGCACGTAACTGTGTACAGGACAGATGGAAGGAAGGGAGGGTAGGTGGCTACTGGAGCGGTTCAGGTGACAGGTTAAGGGGGTTGTGAACTGAGACAAAACCTATTTCAAAGAGTCTCTGATACTTGCAGTTGTACGAGTCAGCATGGTTTGGGTCGTGCTGAAATAATGAATGACTCCGACATATCTGGCTTCAAATAACAGTTTATTTCTCACACAATATACATAACCAATCCAAATAAGAATTTAAGGGGAGACATTCAGGCATTCTATGCTCATCAGTCGCTTAGGGACTTAGGCTGACAGCGCCCACAGCCCCCAGGGTGAGGTTAAATGAACAGGGTAAAATCACTCTCTGTCTCTAAAAGCATCAACCTGGAAATGACCGTTTCGTTCCTGCACACATGGCGTTGGCGAAGTCAAGTCATTTGGCCGTGCGCAACTTCAGGGGAGCTGCGAAATGCAATTTGTGGGGCCCTGAACGGGAACACGAGGATGTAGGCACACAGCTCTCCTAACCAGCTCTCCTAACAGCAAACAGTTGAGTTTGGGGGAGACAGGATGAGAGAAGTGGACAACTGCAAAGGTATTTCTAGCCTAGACTTTTATTATTGAAGGCCAGTCCTCAGTCTTTGTCTGACAACTTTGGCTTATCCTTACTTTCTCTTCTTCCAGGAAGTTCTCTTAGGTTAGATATTCTCAGTTGCATGCTGATCTATGTTTAACAACTGGCTGTTTGGGGGTGGGGTCAGCTCTCTTTGCTACCATGTGTCGTTGAATTCCCTGGTGTAAATACTCTACCATGGCAATCAAACTATCAATGTGATGTCGCCAAAGTCAGTAGACACATAGGAGCACACCCTTATAGGACATACATGTACAACAGCACTGCCTGACCTCTATTGCATAGATACTAGTAAAATGTAATAACATAATTAGGTATTGATGGAGTTTGGAGCATTTATAACCTTTGTTATAAATCTAATTTGATTGAAACTTGGTCTTATTTAACACTAATGGCTGTATTCGGTGACTGGCTTACAAAATTCACGAAAACAGTTGTCACAAGCTTCCACGGGCTGTCTCCAGCACATCACCCATGTCTTCTTCCTCTCTGCACTCCACGACACTGTGCTTTCTCCTGTGATTGCTCTTATCAACTTTATTGTAATCGCTTATTTACCCCCCTGTCTTCTCTTCTGGACAGTGAGCCCAAGGAAAGGGCATCGTCTTCTGTTGAGTGCTGTAGAGCTTACAAAGGTGCTTGGGACACAAAAGAGAATCAGCAAATACAGGCTGAAAAAAGGAACTAGTGAAAACATCTGAGCGAATTAGTGGTTTCTCTTTGCACGATGCTTATTTGCCGGGACCCCGTCATTCCGTTTCATTAAGAAAGAGCCACTCCACACAGCCATGCTTATGTTAAACTCTCCCTACCTGCAAATACTCAGCTGTTGCAAAAGATACCTTAGAGCCTACTTTTGCTCCTTGGGTGAATGCCAGTTTCTCTAGAAAATATCGCAAGGTAAATATGTATTCAAGACGTAGATTGTAGATTAGAAAAATCTGTTGTTCTTTTTGGAGTTTTATCATTACATTTTATTATGGAAATAATCTAAATATACCCACTTAAAAAATTTTTTTCATCTTCCAACTGCGCTAAGTTATTCAAGTAAGGAATTGTGTCTCATGCTTTATTCATGTCCTTTTTATCTAACACGCTATGAGTCATATCACAGCGACTCAAAGCATTTAGGATCTGACTGTTTTACTTCCACCTCAAACAGGAGGTGAAGTAGATTTGAGATGCTTTTCCACGGCTCCTTATGTATCTTCTCTGTTTTTCATTTTAATGAGTTAGCTGGGTCTGTATTATAAGAATGCCATTGCATTCTACCTTGACTCCGTAGGGGGACACATCTCATTGGTTTTTGTTTTGTTGTTTTTGAGCGTGATTAGCTCGGTATCTTGACACTGATTCAAAGTTGTCTTCCCAGTGTACAGTCAGCGGAAATAGCACTTCAAGGGCGACTCACTGCTCCGGGAAGGGAAGAGCACACCGCGTGACAAATTGCAGGTACTTGGCATGGCTAGATTATTAGAATCCTTATCTAAATTGTTTACTTGTCAGGTTTCTTTGGTAGCCCGGAATAATGGGGATAAATGAACCTCCCCGTTGGTAATTACATTTCCTTGACGATATTTCGGCGAATGTTCATAAAAGGTAATCATAGCTTCCACCAGGGCTCTGTCCTGCAGCGTGTCACAGCCCCTGACCCTGATAGTGTCTGACACTTACTACTTAAGTCATATATTTCTAAAAGCCAAGGCCTCTGCAAGGTCTTTTCCCAGCGGATCCTGTTTGAACCTGCAAAGAGCCAAAAATCTGACGATGCCTGCAGGTTTCCATGGATGCCGCGCGCATCTGTGGGGACGCCCACATGTGCTGGATTCGGAATTCGGGAGCGTTCCCACCTGCCGGCTGCTCTTGGGACAGCCAGCTGAGAATGTCTGCTCTCCCCGGGCTGAAAACCATGGCTACTCCTAGGTGGGCGTTGTCTCCGGTACTCACAGACAGGAAAATGGTGACAGTGTGGTGCCATAGCTCTTTTTCTCAACATAATGGAAAGAAAAATTGTCGACGTGCAGAGACTGTGCTGGTCTCTCCACGTGCCCTGCATGGGCCCCACGTTTGAATTCAGCTGGACTGTGAATTAAAACAGCTGTTCTCATAGGTGCCCACAGGGCTATGTGCTGTGTGTGCGAGATGGGAGGAGTTTCTTAAAAAATGCAAGTGTGTGAAATCCTTCATGTAATTCATCTTTCTTTTACATTTGTAACATATGTGGATAGCCTCTAGAGCAGCACTTCGCAACCTGTGGGTCGCCATCCCTTTGGGGGTCGAATGACCCTTTCACAGGGCCGCCTAAGACATAACAGTAGCAAAATTACAGTTATGAAGTAGCAACAAAAATAATTTTATGGTTGGGGGTCACCACAACATGAAGAACTGTATTAAAGGGTTGCGGCATTAGGAAGGTTGAGAGCCACTGCCCTAGAGCCTCTGAGAACTCCAGTGAACACGTGTGCGTGTGTGTGTGTGTGCGCATGTGTGTGCGTGTTTATTGTCTACTGTTTCCCCAGTTCATTTCACTGTGTATCTCAGTCAGGGTCCACTCAGGAGACAGAAACCACATAGTGATTTGAGCGAGGGAATTTTAATATAAAGAATTATTTATAACAGGATCAGAGTAAAAATCAGATTGCACATAAACAAAGAAAGCTACAGAGAGTATAGATGGTGCAGGTATAAAGGCTGCCGTGGCCCCTTGGCTGCCGAGAGCACCCGAGGAAAGCCTGGTCCATCCTCCCAGCACCGAGGTGCAGATCCATCTGCGAGGCACAGCTGTTGAAAGTCACGTGTCAGCTAATGTTTTCAGCATTGAAAATTCTATTAAAACACGTTATCTTTTATATCAATATACTTATTTAAAATGTATCTCTTTTTTTTTTTAACCTCACCTGAGGACATTTTTTGCATTTATCTTCAGATAGAGTGGGAGGGAGAGAGGGAAGAAGAGAGAGAGAAACATCGATGGGAGAGAGACACATCGAGTGGTTGCCACCCACATGACCCCAACCGGGGCCAGGGAAAAACCACAACCAATGTATGTGCTCTTAGCGGGAACTGAACCCGGGACTATCTGGTCCGCGGACCGACACTCTAACCATGGAGCCAAACCTGCCAGGGCTAAACTGTATCTTTATAAAGTATTACAGATGTTCTCCCTCTTTCCCCCCACTGACTCCCTCCCCTCCATAAGCCTTCACTGCACTGTTGTCTGTGTCTATGGGTTATGCATAGAAGTTCTTTGGTTAATGGCCCTCTTCCTCTGAGATTCGTCAGTCTTATCTGAATATATTTTTTTAGTATTTTGAGATAAGTGGAATTGTACAGAAATCGAATAGGAATAGGAGAGCAGTTTTTTGAGATAGAAGTAGGTTTACACCTTTTTGTTTTCACGTCCTGTCTCCCATTTAATGTCACGTGATTTGGACCCTGAATATCCTTAGAGTCTGAGCAGACATCAGTGGACAAACTATCATTTTTCAATGTCACTTTTTCCCCTGCCTCCACACTGAGAGGTGACTATTGAGGCAGGAATTGCTGAGGCGAGAACTCAAGGCCCCAGTCAAAGCTGGGGTGAAGTGAAGACCACAGAGGCAGGAGTGAGCTCAGGGGGCTCCACTCCTGCCGGGACGCCGCTGAGCCCGGCGTTAGATGCTGTGATGGGCAGACACCTGCCTGCTGTTAAATAATGAGGTTGACGTCGGGCAAGATGAAATGTTTTATGGTTATTGTGACGGATAAAAAAAAAAATGCAGACCTTTAGAATAGCCAGAAAGAATGTAAAGGTGACAACGAGCATTGCTACTCTTTGTTCTTACTTTCTGGAAGTGAGTTTAATAGTTACAGAGAGATGGAACAGCCACTTGTTATGCTTTCAAATATATGTTCAGATCTGGGGCTATTTTTGCTTTTTATTATTTTCCCTATTATACATCATTTTTTCCTAGAATGTAGTACTGGAGAGTTCTTCAAGCAAAACCTAATATAATTTATAAATAGAACTGAGTTAAAGTAGAATTCTTATTTTTACTAGTAGGTTTCGCAGGCAATCTCATTTCCCAGTGTATTACACCCATTTTGCATATCTTACAAAATGGAAAACCAAGGAAGTGGCCAACTAAGGCTGTTACTAAGAACGAATCAAGGTTATTCAATTTAAATAAATAGAATAATTGGACTATATATAAGAAATAAAGAATGATGCTCAAGTCCTAATTCTGGCGTTTACTACTGCGCCCCAGGGCTTGCCCGCCTCTGAAGCGTGTTGGTGCGTCTGCTTCGATTTTTATGAAGATTCATGTATATTCAGCAATATTTCCTTGTCCTTTGAACACTTAGAGACTAAAAAAAAGTATGTTCATTTTTGGAAGAATAGGATGATAATGTTGTAATTATATGGAGAGTTGCACAATTAACTTAATAATGACTTAAGATCTGTATGTGAGAAGATTACGCAAAGTGTTGCTGTAGAGACTTGTTCCCATAAAGGCCTAGCGGTGCGCATCTTTGGTGTTGGATAGCAGTGGCATCTAAGCATTCTAGCTTTTTGGATGTCGGGGGTGAAGGACTGGGGTGGTGATCAAAAATGGATTGATTGAGAATAACGTGGAGGTGAGAACGAGCTGGCACGTGTGGCACATTATCTCTGGCATATATTCTTTGAACTCTCTGGTCCTTCTAAGTACTGTCCTTCCATCACCTCTTCCCTCATCCTCCACTGCGTTGAAAGCATATTTCTACGTGTCTAAACATACAGAGATCTGCAGCATCTCTTCTGTATAGGGGTGTGTGTGTGTGTGTGTGTGTGTGTGCGCGCGCGCCTTCTCTTCCTGTGGAGAAGCTGGATTAAACCAGAAAGAAGACTTATCCCAGTATTGTCTGACAATGAGACTGATTCTCTCACCAGCAGTGGGCCCTGTCATTTGGAAGATCCAATCATAAGTTGGGTGTCCGTCATCAGGATGGATTCTTAAATTGAGTGGGAACAAGACCCAGGTGACCGGTGTCACACCTTCAACCTTACGTGTTTGTGATTCAGAACAGATGTTCATTTCAGAGCAAATCAGAATCGAGACAAAATGACAGCTGAGTAGGCATCCAGACAAAGTTCTTAGTCCTATGACTGTACAACACCTTGGTCCACAGGATCACCCCTATATTTTATTTTTCTATGAAACTTCTTTTTCTTAAGGTAGCTTCATTTTTCTAAGTCTCGTAACCTTCCTTGCAGGAGCCCAGGCACTGAGTCATCTCCGGCCTTCTGTCCCTGGTGTGTCTGAATACTCTGCCTGACCCAGGGCTGGCAGCCGCTTGTCACCTGCGTTGATTCATTGCTGCGCACGCGTGGAGTGTCAGCCCTGGGCCAGCACTGAGCTACCGGGCCCCGAATGTAAAGGCAACACACATTCTCTCCTTCTGGGAGTTCACCGCCCAGAAGAATATTTTAATTGGACCAGTTGTAATACTAAGTGGCAAATGCTAATGAGGAATTCAGAAGCCCCAGAGTATTACAGTGTTTAAGATCTAGAACTTAGGTTTGAATCCCCTTTACTTTAATAGCTAGGTGACTTCCAGTAAGGCACTTCTTATATTTGTTTCTAAATAAACTTACGTCCATGTGATAAAAATGGATATTTTTGACATCTGCTGCTCATAAAAATAGAGTAGCAGGGACCAGATTTATTTTTCACCCAAAACAAGCAAAACCATAACAAAATAGTTGTCTTCAAAATACTGGGTGAGCATCAGACAGTGAAGGAGGTGATCCTGTGTGGTGAGAGTTAAGGTAACGATGTTGGCTTCAGG
The DNA here is from genome assembly GCF_014108415.1 of Molossus molossus. Taxonomy (NCBI): domain Eukaryota; kingdom Metazoa; phylum Chordata; class Mammalia; order Chiroptera; family Molossidae; genus Molossus; species Molossus molossus. The sequence continues at coordinate 14,368,125 of NW_023425344.1, read as the reverse complement.
GAGAGTTTCCTAAAACAAATGTATTGATGAAGTTACATTGTACACTTTATTAAACTATCATTAAATACTTTAAAAACAATACTTCAGTCATGTGCTACATATTACGTATATACATTTATATATTAACAGTGTTTTATAAAACATTTAAATGAAAGTAGAAAATTGTTAGTGTGTGAAATATATAGTTCATTTATAACTAAAACTGCTATCATTTAAAAGAGTTTCTCGTTAAGATCAAAGTTTGCAAAGGCTATTGATTTATCTGCACATGTCCAAGCAATTTTCAGGGGATGAGCCATAGCATACTTTTTCTTTAAAAAAATAAAATAAAATAAGTTCGCCAGTTCGATTCCCAGTCAGGGCACATGCCCAGGGTGTGGGCCCAATTCCCAGTGGGGGGCATGCAGGAGACGGCCAATCAGTGTTCTCCCTCATCAATGATTCTGTCTCTCTCTCCCTCTGCCTTCCTCTCTAAAAAAAAAAAAGAAAGAAAAAAATCAATAAAAGAAAAATCAAATTAAAAATAAATAAATAGTCCACTAATTGTCTTTATTCACAGCAGTACTAATGTTTATTTAGTTCATTAATTAATTAAAATAAGTATATTTATTTATATAAAGTTGCTCTGTGGCTTCATGGGACATAAAATCTTTTTCTGCATTAATGCGAGGGAGCCTTATAAAATTCTTCTCTCTTGCACATTGTCTATAAGAACTGTTGCTGGAATAATAATGAGCTTCCAGCAAACTGTATTTCCTAGAGTAGTACTGGGATTAAAAGATTTATAACAGCTTCTCTTCTAAGTAGTCACTGGCGTATTCCTTGTTCCTTTTTAATTTAGGTTAAGCCTGGCAAATTAAATGCTGAAATGGATCTAATAAAGAAATAAAAAGATTATGTTTCTATTAGAATTTTGTTGTTGATTGAAAGTATGAGACCAAGCAAAAGACAACCACGACCTTAAATAATTTCCTATTCAGAAATAGATCTGTAAGTATTTTTAAAGTATTTATTGAGGCCTGATATGGGTCAGGCACTGTATGGGGTGCTCAGTATATAGCTCTGTGCACTCACAGAGCTTAGGTTCTAGGAAGGAGAGACAGCCAACAAATCAATGCAAGAAGTGTGTGTGTGTGTGTGTGTGTGTGTGTGTGTGTGTGTGTTGGGATGGTTGTCATGTTGCAATAAAGCATAGAATAAAATAAAACAACAGCGAGAACAGGAAGTATGTAGTGTGAGGAGTTTTATGTGTAAGAGGATGGTCTGGGAGAGCCTCATCAAGCTGACTCCTGAGCAGAGATCTGAGGGAGGGACGATAATGAGACCTAGACATGTCCTTAAGAAGGGATTCCAGGCAGAGGGGACAGCAAGGGCAATGTCCTTGAGACAAGGCATGCCAGTTCTTCTACAGAAACATCACCTCTGCATGAGCCACCGTGGGCAGGGGACGCAGGCTAGATGAAGTCAGAGAGAAACTGGAAATAAATGCTATGCGAGGTTTAGGATTTTGTTTACTCTGAATGCAATGGGTAGAGATTAGGGAGACTTGAGCAGAGGGTGGCATGATCTGGATTGTTTTACAGGGTCACTGTGGCTGGCGGGTTACGGACAGACTGTGGGCATCAAGGGCAGATGCAGAGACACTGGCTAAGAGGCTATTGTGATAAATAGGCAATAAATCCTGGCAGCTTGGACTGGCGCTGCAAGGGCGGCAGTGGTAGGAGGTCCCTCCGTTTTGAACAGAGCCACCGTCATTTGCTGATGGATTAGATGTGGAGTGGAGGAAAAAGGTTTGGTTTGGGTTTGTTTTACTCTGAGCACCTGGAATAACGATGTTGCCATTTGCAGAGGTGAGAAAGGTTCTGTGTGAATAACTTTGAGGGAAGAGGAGATTTGGAATTTAATTTTGGTTCCTTTTGAGATGCTCATGGCATCTGATTAGCTATAGTGATATATGAGCCTAGAGTTCAGGAAAGAGACTTGGGCTGGAGACTTACTGGCAAGTGGTCAGCCTGAGCTGGGATGAAAGTCCCTGGGAAGTGGGAGTGTAGATGGAGGAGAGGACGTCTGAGATTGAGTTTTGAAGGACAAAAATCCAGGAGACTGAGAACAGGTGTGGTCGTTGGATGGAAGCAGACCCAGCAGAGGGTAGCATCAGAGACACCCAGTGGAGACTCAGGAACACCTGGGCTCTTCCTCACTGGTCACGTCCCAGGAGGCAGTTGGGTATAGGCTGTTGCTCTGCAGAGCACACTGAGCCAAGGCAAATGGCCTCTTTAAGACAGCTTGTGACTCATTTCTATGTGCTCCAACAGGAGAGAGTATTGGCCAACAACAGTTGTTTGAGCAACAACCGTTATCAGCTCCCCATATTCTGTGCTCCAAGCACCAAACATAATACATGGAACACCCTTCCCTAATGTGGATTGAGACTGTGGCTTGAGGAAATCAGATTTTACTTCCAAGTAATGAAAGAATGGACTTTCTCCAAACTTATGGAAGAGAATTTGGGATTTAGTAGCAGTGTTCTAATGGATGATTGACACAAATCAGGATTGAGGCTCTCCCTGATTGAATACACGGTGTGCACTGTGTCAGGGACTGTGCTTGTCCCCATATGAACGAGGGTGGACAGGGTAATTTCTCGGTGAGCTTGCATTTGGGAAGGGAGAAAGACGACTGAACCAGCAGTCACGGTTCAGTGTGACACGTGAGGTACTTATGAAAGCCAAGGGAACAGAGGGTGTTCATATCAGGGACATGGAACAGAATCTTAACGTCTAAGAAAAAACTGCCCAGTAGCAGGATTCCATCTGTCATTTAATGTCAGGATTTCCCAGGACCATTTGCACACACATTCCTGGTTTCTGAATTACTCTCTAGTGATGATTTTCCTAAATTGTACTCTAGGCCATTTCGTAGTCTGGCAAAGATATTCCTTAACCTCTTCTGCTACACAAGACTCATCTTTGTACCTAGACACTTCTGTGTTTAGTGTTACATATGCTGCTTTTTTAGTTTCTTAAAATATAGTTTTTTACTAAGCAAAAGACAGGCTTCTTTGATAGAATGTAAAGAGCCCGGGCACTGAGGGAGGAGCCTCAAAACCAAGTACTTCACTACTACCCCATGAGGAGTCTGAAGGAAGCAAACAGATCCAGGCTAATGGTACACTGATGTCCAGGCTGCTTTGGAACTAAGCATCAAAATCAATGCAGTTATGAGACATAATATTGTTATCCATAGACTTCCTACTGTATAGTTTGAAGATGTTATGCAAATGAACTTGATAGGGATCATGCTATTTCCAGATGTGTACCTTCAACCTACATATAGCATCTGTTTGCTCTAGATTAAGAAAGCACATTTGTTAACGTGTTACAGATCAGTGATAGATTTCCTTTCATTTCATTCTTTCCAGAAATGTTCAAATTCGAATTCACGTTCTTTCCTTTAAAGTACAACCTTCCGTTGAGTCCAGATGACCGCTGATTAATTAATTTGTTAGTAATTCAGTTTCATAGAATTTATTGTGTACCTGCTACATGCCAAGCACTTTGCTAGTAACTGGACATCAACAAGTTAGGGGGAAAAGGTCAGTGTCTAAAATTCATGATGCATAGTTGAACAGTTTTAAGGGAGGGAATAGTTGTTTATGAAGAAGAAAAACACTGGAAATGAGAGTTGTTTTGTTGTTCTCTGCTTTCATTTACAGAGAAGATGAGACAAAATATCACAGTGATAGGTTGTCTGTCTATTGAGTCTATTTGGTAAAGCGCAGATTACAGGGCCTGTTCCATAGGGGGACCCCTGCACGTCTCAGTGGGTTGCTGCCTCTCACTCTGCCAAAGTGAGACAGGGCAGAGATGGCAGCTGTACCTTGGAATGTCTCGTCTCCTCAGGTGGTCTGCTGGTAGCTCCCGGATTTCACCTGCCAACTTTGTATTGGATGTATTTTCTTACGTTTTTACACTGAGCATTTTATGGATGACTTGAACGTGTGGATCTGAGGTGTCCAATTTTTCAGCCGTACTCCAAAACCCAGCTCCAGTCATTACTCACTAAGGGTGTGAATGTTGTGACAGGGAGTCTAAGAAAAAAAAAAGAGAGAGCTGGGTTTTTGTTTTGGATATGGTTTTAAAATATTTACGAAGAAGTCTGATTTGCTGGCTTCGTGTCTTGATGAAGATTTATTGACTTCAAAGAATCCTGTGAATCCTTAACAATAATATTAGGAGTCATAGCAGAGGGGAGGCAGAGGTGTCAAACAAGGGGTATCCAGGATTTACCAGGTTTAAACACTGAATCAGGCTGAATAAACGCAGATTTGGAAGATTTTGACATCTCACAGGCATGTCTACGAAGCTGCAGTGTTGACAAAGCAACCCCAAAAAGGAAGGAGTGAGGCCTGAGTACAGGAAGCTCTAAAGTTATCTGTGGTAAGAAACAAACATGGGGCCAGAGATCTTGCTCTGTCTCCTGTTCTGAGGTGGTTGACATGCCACCTGTAAGCTGAGGTCTGTCATGTGGCGGGCTCGTCGCGGGCTCCTTGGACCTCTGAGACAAGGATTCCATGTCATTCTCTTCTTCACTGAGCATCAGATATTTCATGGACACCTTAACATCTCCATCATCTCTTTCCTCTGGAGTAAACATACCGTGAAAAATTATGCACACAGTGTGTGTGTGTGTGTGTGTGTGTGTGTGTGTATTCTAAATGAACATAACCCTGCATGCAAGATCTAAGAATTGAGTAGCAGTTCTTAAGCCAACAGAAGAAACTACAGTCATTTTTTTCTAGAACTCTGAGGTTTGAAGATGACGGAAGTCATATAATGGCCCTCTCAGAGTGCACGGGAGAAGGCAGCGTGCAATGATGAGACCCTCCACGAGTTCTGTGCAGAATCCTAGACTGCCCTTCATTTTATCTTGAAAATTCACCCAGGTTCTTAGATGCTGAGTATGCAATGGTAACTCATACGTGTTGAATGTCAAGCAAGTGCCAAATATCACCCATGCATTATTTATCACTCTTTCCACAACACCTTTGGGATATGTCAATGATCCTGAGACAGGAAAGTCAAGGAAATGTACTGAGAGTGAATAATCAGTAAACTGGAAAGCTGGAATTCAAACTCCAGTTTCGTGGCTCCGACACCCACTGTTGTTTTTGTCCTTCTTAGGGAAGGCTCGTACGGCCTGAGAGGGTAGATTGTGTGTCTGCTCTAGCCAAGGGTTTGCATGTGTCTCTCTAACCATGCGTAACTGAGCTCCCAGGCAGCACCTGGGTCATACGTGTGAGCGCCGTGCTTCGTTAACCTCAGCTCTTTCCTTTCCCAACACTTCTCTGTTAGCCGTGCTCACCTCCACGTTTCTCTCCGCAGTGTTTGAGGTGGGCTCTGCATTCCTGGAGATGATGCATACCCACCCCAGGTAAAAGCCTAACATCTGATTTAATCAGCGTGGGTGTGAAACGTGTCCTGCGTGAGGTAACGGCACAGACAAGGAGAAGCAGCCGCTCGTGGTCGTGAGCACACCCTCCTACAGCCGCTCTTGGTCCCTGATGTGGATCCTGGGAATCTTGTCAACGCAGAGGAGGGTCTTCAGATTTGGAAACCCGATTAATTGTAGCACCACAGAAAGATTAAAAAAATTTTTTCTTAGTGTTTGTTTTTTAGTAAGCAGGGCCTGAGTCAACATGCTTGAAGAAGTTATAGCATCTGTGTGAAGTCGTGTTCTATGGACAATACATGGCAAGGGGCCTAAGGCAGCAACTGCCCCAGCAGACGTTTCCATGGTGTTTACCTTTATTACATGAAATGTATGTCAAATAAATAGGTAGGTAGGTGGGCAGGAGGGTGGGTGGGTAGTTAGATATATATGTAGCTGTGTGGATAGGAACAACCCTTACGGGACATCTGTCTTTCTGTGTCTGATGATCCCACCTTTTTACTATGTTGCTAAGACTGGGTCTCCTTCCCCAGCCTGCTCTCTTGAGTGTTAGCCATCCGGCCTGCCCATGTATAGATACAGTCACAATAATTACCATTCTGCTTAATCACAGAGTGGCACAAAAATATCACCGTAGGGATGCAGAAATAGCCAAAAGTAATATGTGTAATGGCAACAGTAACCCAGATCTGTGAGACATCACAGGCTGCGTGGGGCCAGGGCAGGAGAGCCAGACACCTGTCCTCTCCAGGGTCAGGGAGCCCGCGGGGAGCAGGACACGACCCCACCACCTTGCCAAGTTTGCTTTTATCATTTAAATGGACTTTTGATTTCTCTAGTTAGACTCGAAAATTCTGGTGGGTGCCCAGATGGTACGTGGATTAAATGTGCATAGGCTAAATAAAACTCAGAAAGTGTTCGGCCTGGGGGGAGCCCCGTCCTTCCCTCTCCGGGCTCCAGCATGCCCCGCGAGGCTCAGGGGCCACTCCTCTCCTGAGAACGTGGGCTGCTTTGTCTTCTCCCTATTCACCTGCAAAAGCCTACTCATTTCCTACAACTCACTGCGAAGTCTTTGTAGTAATGCCTACCCTGAACACCTTTCCTCCTCCCCTCTGCCCCCCATCACATGCCCTGGGGTACACTTGTATTGTTTTCATACCTCTCTTCCCAATGGGGATTTGAGAACCCAAAATTTTGGCTTAGAATCCTTTAGAAAGCATTCTTCAGCACCTAGCAGTAGATTGAATGAATGGATGGTATTTCATAAAATACCTCGTTTTTGTTTTTCCTGGTGAATGACAGATTAACGAGCTCAGTGGAATAGTAATTGGACTGCCTATGGCATTTGTGATCTTAAGGACTCAATGTTTTTGGCAAAAATCAGAAAATGGGTACCTCTGACAGAAAATAATCTGTTTCTTTTACACCAGTAAAGTATTTGCTAAGTAAAACATGTAAGCTGTGCCTAGAACACCCTGAAGGATAAGCATACTAAATGCAAAGTCATGTCTTATGAATATGACATGTAATTTGGAGGAAATTAACTTTAATATGGTCATGAGGGTGACTTCATGTTGGTTTATTATTTCAGAAGAAGGAGAGAATTATGTAGGCCATGTGAATAATAAATGCTGAGTTTACAACCATGCTTTATTGGTGTGACAGCAAAAATGTCATTGGACGTATTAGAGCATTGTGTGTAGGCTAGAGGTCAACATCGTAATGATGAAAAACAAAAAGTGTTTGATAATGAGAGGGTGGGCGAGATATTTTTAGCCAGTTTTAATTAAGAAGGAATGTACTTACCCCCAGAAATAACTTGTTTTCAAAAATCGAGTGGCTTTTTAAAAAATGGAAAGTGGTTTTTACTTTCCATTAACTGATTAAAAGCTGGAAACTCTATTGATTATAACTGACATTGAACTTTTTAACGTTGTCACTAAAGGTGGTGCCTAGCCTAATGCTTCCTCTTTTACTTGATGCCGTGTGCCACTACTTAGAGTACCTTTCCTTTTAAAAACGTGGTCCTTATTGGGATCTTAAAAAGCTGAGAAACAAAACACAAAAATAAAAATATAAATTGCCATAGACTCCACTCCCAGTGCAGAAATAATTGTACATAATCTGTTGGTGCAGAGGAGTTAAATAACTGGGCCAGTGATACACAGCTAGTAAAGACAGAGATAGGAGGCAAACCTCAGCATCTACACTTTAAATCAGTTCTCTCTCTGCCTTCACTAAAAAATTATTTTGTACCTAAACATTGGCGTTAGCTCACTAAACTCTTTAACAAAACTTTGAATCGTGGCTCTAAAGTTATATAACAACTTTGAATCATTCCCTTTTACTGTGAAGCCTGGTTCATCAATCTATGCGGACAGTTTTGTAACCATGGATAGATCCTTGAAACAAAAAAAAAAAAAAAAGAAGAAGAAGAAGAAGAAAGAAACTCTCCAGTATTTGGATATGAAAATCAAGACGGCATGGATAGTTTAAATTTTCTTGATGTCTATCAGCTGTAATGTTCCATTTATCCTAAGAAGTTCATATATTATGTTTAATTCTTTTTTCTACATGGAGAAACATGTGCTGTAATTACTATGGGAAATACTTTATGTGATAGTAATGCAGCTGGCCTCCCCCGGACAGCTAGAGACTGGCATTAACAAGTGTAGAAACAATGGTGTCACGTAACCAGCCCTCCTGCTATTGTTTGTTCTTTCACCTGACACAAATGTTTCTTTTCTGTTGCCCCATGAATTTCTAAGTGGTTTAGAAATAGACTCATTGGTTTCATTATTCAACAAATGTGAACTTTTCCTCGCCCTAGCTCCGTTGTGTTGGTGACACCGAACTTGGCCCTGATGAAGTACCTATTTGCAGGTTTACATGCATTCTCAACACTCACCCCAGGTCCAAACAAGGAGAACACAGAGAATGCTTTTCTCCCCGTGGGTTCAGTGCGGAGCGTCTGTGAGCAGCAGCTAGCTGAAGCCCAGCAGGCAGATGATACATTTAAATAGACTCCCTTATATTTCTTTGTGCTCCTGAGATGAATGGGGCTCATTTCAGAGTTCCTGGGTATCTAAAATAATTAGGTTTCTCTCTTTCCCTCTCCTCTTTGACTTCCTCTCTTCTATTCCATCTCCTGTACTGAAGATGTGTGTCTCACTGATTTCCAACATCAGGTGCCATCCGCGGTCACAACACTGGGGCTTTACTGCAGCAAAGGCAACTTGATTCTTTTGCTTTTTCTTAGCTGCACTTCTTTTCTTTAAAAAAAAATATATATATATTGGCGTGACATTGATTAATAAAATTAAATAGGTTTCAAGTGTACGATTCTGTGATACATCATCTGCGTATTGCACTGTTTGCTCACCACCCAAAGATAAATCTCCTTCCATCACCAAATGACTTTGTTGTATATTGATCCCTTATTGGGGGAGCTCTTGTGTTGTGAAGCTTCATATAAATCTTTGGCTTTTTTGTATGTTAGATTCTTGCTGCTGAGTGCTGACATCTTAAAAATGATGAATGTGCCCGGCCAGTGTGGCCCAGTGGTTGAGCATCAACCCATGTACCAAGAGGTCCCAGGTTCAATTCCCGATCAGGGCACATGCCCAGGTTGTGGGCCCAATCCCCAGTGAGAGGCATGCAGGAGGCGGCCAAGTGATGTCCTTTCTCATCGATGTTTCTATCTCTCCCTCTCCCTTTCTCTCTCTATAAAATGAATAAAGAAAAAATATTTAAAAAACAAATGATGAATGCAGTGCACATTGTTGATTCTGCTGCAAGGGATTAGGATCCCCAAAGTGCAGGTTTTGACATCTGAAACGAAAATGTACTAACCCTGGAAAAACAGAAAAATGAGGACTCAGGAGGGGTCCTTTGAAATAAATAGGTTCGCTCATTAAAATAATTACTTCGTTCTCTTATTTGCCCTTTGGGTATATAGTCTGGTCTTGTAGATTGATTCCTTGCACCACTAGTTTATCATTTAGAGTTGATGTTCGTGGATTTCTGTGATCCATGCAAGAAGAAGGAATCCATCCAATGTTATAAAAATAAAAATGAATTCAGTTTATGAAATTTTAGAAGCACTTGCTTTTGAAGTAGGCCCTGCTAGTTTGTATTAAGTGTTTTCGGTGTCTAGGAACTTCTTAGAATTACTTTGGCTGAAAATGTAATTTTCAGCATTTGCCTATAAAAAAAAACAACAATTTTATAAGATTCAACCTTATATGTATAAATACAAATAGGTTAATAAATACTGTTTAAGTAAGGTTGTGTTTTAAATAAGTGCATTTTTCAGATAACTGAAGCTTATCCCTTCAAGTGTTATAATTTCTGTATTAAGCAGAGATCGAACTCTTTCAAAGCATAGTACCCACTTTCCTCTCCTCTCAAGTAGAACATGCATACCCCTTTAATGAAGTCTCAAAGCTATTACTACAGGTAGTCCAGTCATACTCTAGTGGGATAATGTCATAGTCTCAAACGTTAGGAAGTCTGCAGGGCTCTTTCTGAGAGTACGTGCTTGGTTTTCTCTGTTTGCCCCATTCTCTTACTTCTTGTAAGCCTCTATCTCTTACTTCTTGGTGTTCTGAGTGCCTGTACAATGCCAAAATATGAGCTGATTCAGGACAAAACAGGCAAGAAATGCCAGGACTAGGAGACCAGTGAATTGAGCCAAAGTAATCCTAGTGATACATTACAAGACAGAGACTCAAATTGATAATCCTACATACAAAACACAAAGCAGAACTTGGCGTGGCAATGATATTAAAGAAGGATCTATAAGCAGGAATAGGGGACCAATGTAAGTGACTAGTGATCAACAGTCTCAAAGTCAGAAAATGAAGCAAGCACAAAATCAGATTAATGAGTTAACATGTGCAAATTCTAATCAGTTCAACCCAGTTAAGACAAATAAGCAAGCTAGCAAAAGTAAAGTTGGGGACTGCTACCTGTCTCTCTTTGTTCTAGTCTTTGGCTTTTCTGACTGCGTGTAGGTGGCCAAAGGCATGCACTGTGAATTTTCTTTTGGGGAGAGGAAGTCCCATTGGTTCTGCCATAACCTAAGTCTTGCAAAGATATACAAAAGCTCAGCTCTTGAATAGGGTCATGCAGTGCTCAGTGTATTTGATTAACTTCTTATAATCCATTGGAGTTTATGGAGCTATGTAGTTAATATATAGTGAATTACGTAATTAACAGTGTCAAACACACATGTGAAATCTGAGTCACTAGAGCTATAAGCAAGAATCCACAGAGATCTCATTTATAAAGTTCCTGGTCTTGAAACAGCATTTCTCAAAGGGCGGGAGTGGTGATGTTTCCCTTAGGAGACATTAGGAAATGTCTGGAGACATTTTTGGTTGTCACATGGAGGGGGTACGTCTGACATTTAGTAGGTAGAGGTCAGGGATGCTGGTAAACATCTGTTTACATTTATATGTAAAAGGCAGCCCCCAACAACAAAGAATTATCTGGCCCAAAATAGTGTCAAGATTGATAGACAGTGGGTTAGGAGAACTGTGAGTGATAAGAGCGGGAAGTGGACTGTGCCGTGTCCATTGAAGCCGGTAAGACTTGCAGGTGATACGAACCAAGGAACTCCAGCATGCAGTTTCGCCTTTGGAAGGAGAGGACACAACTTGATTCAGCAAAAGAATTTGCTTTACGAGATTTACCTGGGTTTGGAAAGAAGTGGCTTCTTAGAATATATTTCTAAATTACTTGCACAGAGCTCTCAATTGTCAGTCTCCACAGAGGGTGAAATGACTGTGGTAACTGAGTGACAGCAATTTCTGGTCACAGCCCTTTGCTCCATCAACAAAGCCATTTGGGGATGACAAGGATGAGTCAGGAGCAGTACTGAAGCAAGGTGAGGACATTTGGATGGGTTCATCAGACTGGGAGGCAAAGGACATGATCCCAACTGACTCCCTTATTGCGATAAACATTGCTTCAGACCATCTCACAATTAAGCTCTCTAACTTTATCTGTCTCCTTATTATAGGATTTCAAGGAGCCAGAAAGTGTCTGCCTATTTTCAGAATCTCAGAACTGTTCTATATTGCCCCCAAATGTGAACTGAATTACTGTGGTTAATCCAGTTGGGTGTCCTAGACAACTATGTGACCCCCAAATCTGACCAAGAATGGTTTGGCTTATTCCTAGCTTTAGCTGCTTCCCCCCAAATTGAGATCATTATAAAAGAGGCTTTCACGTGACTATATTAATAAATGTTGCATGCTAATTCCCTCCAGTTAGATAAATCCCTGGTGTCTCCACTTTAATGCTGATCTTAAAGAATTCGACGTTTTATCAAAGTAGCCTGATTTTACAGTTCCTTTCTTAATAAATGCTTGAATGAAGGAGGGAATGAATAATGTAAGAGTCAAATGAAATATTCTGCAATTATGGTACCAGAAACACCGAGAAAAAAACTGAGAGTCATGTTGCGAAAACTGTAGATCTTTCCAAGAGGAAAGCGTGTTAATTTTGATAAAGTTGCTTTTTCTAGTTCGAGCTGTTTATGGCTGATGCAGCTCACCTCTGATCTTTGCAGACCTGTCAAATTTCTAGAGCAGATATAATTCTACTTTTTACGCCTGATATAAGGAAAGTCATAAGACACCCAACCCACATTTGTTGGAGTTGAAAATAATTTATCTTGTAGCAGAAATGGCAAATGTACACCATCTACATTTGGATCAGGGCAGAAGAGCAAGTATGGAATAGAGAGAATTTTGTTCCAGTTCATCAAGGACGATGCTGTCCTCTCATCCATTCTCCAAAAACAAAAACAAGCAGTTTGGCCATAGATGAAGAAGCAGCACATCAGTATGTAGTATAGAGTCATATAAAATGTAACATAGCATTCTATGAATGCTATATCATTCATAGAATTTTAAAAAATATTATTCGTAGGAAATTTTCAGAGTTGTGCCTCAGAATGTCCTCAGTGGCTTCTCCGAGGTCTCAGAGAAAATATGCCGAATGGGTAAGAAAGTTGAGGAGTCTGGGAGAGATGACTCTCAGAAACCTACATTTAACATGCCTGAAGCACCAAGTTGTAATCTCTCTTCCCTTCCCCTCTCTTCCTCTTTTCCTCCCTCTTTCCTTCTTTTCACCTCTTTCCTCCCATCTCTTTCCCCTCCCTTGTTTTCTTCTCTCCTTCCCTCATTCCTAGTCCCCTTGTCCTCCCCCCACTTCCCTCCTTCACGCCCTTCTCTCTCCTCCACCCGTCTGTGTGACTGCTGTCTCTCTGTTTCCTCTTTCTTCCCTCCCTCCCTTGTCCTCCTTCCATCCTTTCCCATGTCCCAGATTGCTCATTTTTGTGCCCTCCTCACCAAGGACAGTGGAGAATGTGTGGCAGGTAAATGCCAAGGAGGACTGGGGGTGGTCCATATGCCCAGCCAGGGAGAGATGGGCCGGCCACTCCCAGCCTCTGTGGGTAGGAGATTGCCACCGGAAACCAGTGAAAGTGCAGCATTATTGATTACAACCCTTTAGTCTTACGAGAACGTTGATAATTTTAGCACAATTATTGAAGAGGACTATCACCTCAAAAAGATGACAAATCACTATACTAGACTGTATTTTTTAGGGCATAAGTTTGATATATTCTTTAGATTTCTAGAGGGGAAAAAAGCTGAAGACATAAATTGTTTACCCTAACAGATCTAGTATAGTATCAGGTGTTATTACTAAGCTACTAAAAACTTCAGAATTGGATGAAAGCTCTGAGCTCTTTTGTTCAGAAAATGCGTGCATTTTTCATATAATTCCATTGTCTTTTGAAGCCCACCCATGGGTTTGTCCATGCTCTTATACAATCACTGTGGTCATTTTTTCCCATTGACTATATAGCTAATATTTACGTATTAAAAAAGGAATGCAGATATATTTTTATATTGCCTATAAAATGGCTCTAACTCCTATTATTCAAATAATAATTACAAGAGTATTCAGGAATATTCCACTATGTACTTAGAGGGGCTTTAGATGCACCCCCCCCCAAAGCTGTTCCACATTTGTTTTAGAAAGATTTCCTCCTCAATTTTGGATAAAGAAGCAGATCACCTTAATAATAATAACACCAGTAATGACCGTCACAGTGGCAGCTCCCACAGATGAATCATCTCCTCTACACTAGATCTATTTTCCATTGTGTTTTATACACATTATCTGCTTTAATTCTCTTAGGGTGTTTATTGAGTAGGCATTATTAGTTCCCTTCACTCATGATTACATTGAGGCTTCAACATCTTTAAATGACCTGGCCAAAATCGGACAGTAAGTGGAAGGGTTGGCATGGGAAGCGTGGATGGCCCGAGTCCCAGGTCCTTGCTTGTTCCAAGGTGTCTAATGACAGAGTGAATGTCCATGCAACCTTATTCCCTGAATCAAGAATGCTAAAAAATGAAAGTAAAGGAGGATGGAGACTAAGTTGTCTAATTGCTGCTGTGGCCAGATTTTCAGGTCTCTCAATAGAAAAATTGCCCTCAAATCCCACACAGTAGCAGCTGGTCATGGCATTGGTCTGCACTGTGAGGGTTGGAGCAGACATCTGTGGAAATGAGTCTGTATTTCAGAAAATAAAGTGGAGAATCTAGACTCAGGTCAAGGAAAAGGTATGGAGAGAGTTTACCAGAGAGAGAGGGGTCTCAGCAACCACAAGGTAAGAAAAATCCACCTGTGTTCATAACTGTGAGTGAATCTTCAAAATGTGCCCAAATGCTCATGAGATAAAGTGCTTTGCTAAAGGCAAAATTATAAAAACATTGAAAACATACTTTTCAGACTGATGAAAGATTGGGGAGAAAATCACCCCCTCCCTATTCCTGTTTTACTGACATACAAGGAGTTACTGTATACAACCAACAATAACAGACGGAATCCAAATGAAAATAAATCCTGCTCAGTTTGCAAAGTTCTAGATGATAAAATTCCTTACATGCAGTAGGGTATCTAGGTCCCTATATAACATTATTGTATCCCTTAAAATGTTTGAGAATGTTAAGATGGTAATATGCAATATTTGTCATTATATTTATAAGCAATCATACTAACTTTTGCTTGGAGTACTTCTAAAACATAGGGTTAACTGTTCTCATTTTAATGGCTACCATAGTAGAAAAGGGGGAATTCAACACTCTAACCCAAATAAGTGATTCGTGTGGGTTTCTCAGGCTTTACAGGAAGCAGCGAGATGGGCTATGAAATTCCACAGTGTTTTAGAGCAGGGGTGTCCGGGGTCAGGCAGAGTGGGACATGTTGAAGATGCAGTAGTTGATACCACGAAGAATTTAGGAGCGTTAGTTCATCTTTCTCAGACTCAGCACCTCCATCCTTTTTGGGGATAATAAGAATTACCTCGAATGTCTCTTGCAAAGATTAGATAACTCAGCAACATTTTTCAGCATGGTGCCCTGCCCACAAAGAATATTCTAAATAGATATCACTGGTGTTTTGCAGGCATAGAGCTTCCAAGGAAAGTTCATATCACAGACTCATTATTTTTCCTTCTGTGTATGTCACTTTTGAATAAAAACATATAAAAATAGCAGAAGGAATTCAAGTAAAAGTTGTTTAAATTTCTCATTACTTAATGAAATGAATGTTTTTCTTCCATCTATATACCTTCTCTTATAGATGTTAATTTTTTTCATATTTTAATCAGTTTCATAGTTTTGCATATTCGAAATGTCAGCGTGTATCATGAGAGCTTCCTTTGGTCACAGTCACCTCTTTCTTACATCATCTGTTTTTCCCCCAATGAAGTAGGTTGCACTCTTTGCAAAAGATATACACACATGTAGAGAATGCAGTTCTATTTCTCGAAAATAGGATCGTGTTCTACAGATGTTTTAGGAACTTTTTTTCTCACTTGACAATATGTAGTAGACGTACGTCTAAATAAGTAACAGACCTCTGGAAATAAGAGCTCCATCCATATCACACGACTGTGTGTGTAGGCTTATTTCCTGCAGAATTGTTTATGGTAGCAGGGTAACTGAATACCGCCTGGCTACTGTCAGAGGAAGAATAGACTGAAAGACATTCGTATTATGGTACATTGTGCGGCTGTTTACAAAGTATGTCTCCAGAGCTCCTTGAGTAGATGTTTTATATGTGTATGTGTTGGAAAAGAAAGCAGGAGTTGTTTAATCCAAGGCCCTCGTTGACAGACCAGGAAATTGAGACCCGAAGCCGCTGGCCTGCCTTGGGTCCCTCAGAGATCCAGAATGCAAGCCGACCTCAGCCCAGGGCTCATTTCTCAGCCTCGCACTCCTGGCCCACGGGCTGCGACGTTCACCCGGAGCAGAGGGTCAGCTGTGGGTGGATCTGAATATGAGTTGGCAGCGTGCATTTAAAAGGCTTTTAGTACGGCTTGTGCAGCGAGCATTCGATAGTGCATTTGCCGTGCTGGAGGGTGTGTAACATGAAAACTGCATTAGGGGTTTTCTGACACAGCGCGGTGTCACCCGTTGTCACGTGATTGTCCCCAGACTGAATTTCCCGGGGAAGGTCAGAGCCCTGCATTACATGGCTCTGCTCTGCTGTGGCAGGTCCTGAATATTTCATCTCACTGCTCTGATGAGAAGGGGGTCTGGCAGCCAGTTCCAGGGGAGCGTGGGCACCGTGCAGCTCCTCAGGCAGCTGGCGGAAGGGACTCCGGGCACACGCAAGGACGCTCCAGAGGCACGGGGCATCCTGAGGCATCCCTCCCTTCCGCTCAGCCAAGTGGAGTCTGGAACTGTAGACGGAGCCCAGTCATCATCTGTATCTTCAGCTTTCTTTTGCTTTAAGGAAGTCAAACGAGTTTATAGTTCGGGGAGAATGGCGGTCCATGTCGTTTTATTGCTTTGTTTTCCATAATGAGCTGCCGGCGTGTGCTCCCCGTCCAGTTTCTTCTGCGCGCTGCATGTGCTGCAGTCCTCATGGTTGTCGTAACACGATGTGCGTGCTTAGGGTCCCCAAGACCAGGATACGTGGGTTTATTCTTTTTTTTTTAGCGTTTGGCCTATGACATTAGTGTCGTTATAAAAGCATCGATGGGGACTTTAGCAGAAGCTTTGCAATATGGATCGCTCACATTGCATTTGACCTGGTATATGATATTAGTGACAAAATATGTTTCTGAGATTATCCAGCGGCATTGATTCTGATGTTTCTAGGTGTTTACATAAGTGCAAACATCCTGTCTTGTTGGACACATTGAGAATATTTCAATTTTAATGTTACCTTTACTTCTCATAATTTTTAGACTTTGTTTTTGTTCTTTTGGTTTGTATTTTAAGCTCTTCCATTTGTATCGTCTCTTTAAAAATCTGTTTGTGATCAGTAGAGAGTGTAAGGCAGGTGTGTCCTCAGTGAAAACGGGGCAAAGCCATTTACAAGCGAGAGCAGGTGGCAGCAGCCCGCAGGTCACCTTCAGCTCCTTCGGGGGTTCCATCCACATGGGACTGCGGCTGTCACTTCTCCAGGGATGATTTCTACATGCGACCGTCCACCTTGACCTTTATTCTGAAGGTTAGGTCAGCATTCATTTTCCAATGCTCCATAGGCACATCATCTGAAACTTAATTCCTCACTTCTGCCCGGTAAGTGGTAGAAACTCAAAAAAATCGCCTAAGTCAGCTCTTCATCGGTACATGTCAAGGGAGAGTTAGAGGGAGAACAACTAAATTATTGCTCTTTTTAACTTTTTTATGAAAATCTGCTCTTCACAGTTACCCCAGAGAATTTTCTCCTCTGAAATCTCACTTCACAAGAGGAAGAGTTGGGAAGTCCTGACTCTCTCTCTTCCTTACAAAACAAACACAAAGAAACTGGTTGGAATTCAGCTTACTCACGATTGCTTGAAAAATCAGATATATAACATGAAAATTAAAAAAGAAAGACTAATCTTCAAAAAATATAATGAAGGGTAGAAAATTAGCATGCTGGATTCAATGTTTGAATCGTGTATGGAGTGTAATTGTTTTAAATATGTTGGCTGTTCCAACAAAAGAAGAATATATTATAAAGATGCATTGTCACCCTGGCCAGGTGGCTCAGTTAATTGGAGCATCATCCTGTACACCAAAAGGTTATGGGTTTGATTCCCAGTCAGGACACATACCCAGGTTGCAGGTTCGATGCCAAGTTGGGGTGCATGCGGGAGGCAACTAATCAATGTTTCTCTCTCACATCGATGTTTCTCCCTCATATATTTATCTCCTTTTTCCTCTCTCTAAAAAAAAGAAGCCCAACTAAATGAATTAAAATAATAATAATAATAATAATAATTACAGCTAGAAACCAAACAACAGTCTTTGATTCCAAAGGCCATACCTATTCACGACACACACTATCTATAATACAACAAAAACTATTGTACTAGTTACTTTTCCTCTACATAAGAAATTGAATGCTTTAGCCCTGGCTGGTTCGGCACAGCGGATAGTGTTGGGCTGTGGACCAAAGAATCGTGGGGTCGATTGCAGTCAAGGCACATACTTCAGTTGTGGTCAATCCCCCGCCCTGGTCGGGGTTGTGCAGGAGGCGACCAGTCGATGTCTCTCTTTCTCTCTCTCTCCCTCCCATTCTATCTGAAGATAAATGGAAAAATATCATCTGGTGAGGATTAAAAAAAATTGAATGCTTTAAAAAAATGCACTGTCCCTAAACCTATGTGTGTCCCTTAGATGTAAGTACACACCACAGCACTGCTTGTGGTTTATGACGTTGGCTGAAGCCAAATGAGCAACCTGGTATTTTTAAGCAGCCCACTGACTTCCTTTGGTGTAACTGAAAATGAAGCTTCCTTGACTCACCTGTGATTTGTTTGCAAGTGTAAGACCGGGGTGGCTTTGCCAGGATAGCATCCCAGCCGCTCAGCCACGGCAGATGGCTTTGGGCTGGAGCCCCTGACAGATTGTTGGAGCTTGCATAGGGCTGACATGGAATCATCATTTTTTCATCTTCAGATTGTAGTTTAGCTTTCCCTGGACTTTTCACTCCAAGATGGAAGTTGGCTTAGGCGGCCTAGATTGCCAAAGTTCTGTGTTTCTGAGAACTCAGGAGATGCCAAACGTGTGAGAGTCCCTGCCCCATACTCAGAGCTTCTGTGTCCATATGTTGAAGGTGGGGCATGAGAAATCTGCATTTTAAATAGGCCTTCTGGATAGTTGTAATGCACACAGGTCAAAATCCACACTTCAGAAACAACTGAGTAAGCATGTAGATAGACTTGTTAATATTTTACTTTAAAATTGCCATGTAGTTGTAGGATATTGTTTGAGTACTCCCAATAATGGCATGGTTTTTGTTGTTGTTTAGACAGGAGATGGCAAGACTGGACAGCTGAGTGAAATGAGTCCCAGTAAAGGCAAATGACTTGTTAATTCCAGTGCTGAATTGGAACCTTGGTTCTTTACTCGATACGGCCAATCAGAAAGGGGAAAAAAATCTATCAGAAGCAAAATAAGCTGATATCATACTTTCCAGGACCTCATTTTTAGCCTAATTTTGTGGGAGAATGGGCCTTGGGACAAGTCAGCTCCTCTGTTTTTGGAATCTGGGAGTAAATGTGTAACTGGTAAGGGGGCAGCTCTCCTTGGGCCGGCCCCTCAGCCTGCCTCCTTCGAAGTTCTGCAGGCTAAGGTGGAAACCGCCCTCATGCCCCGGATCTCACCAGATCTCTGCTCGTCAGGACTCCGTGATGTGTCTTTATTTTTAAGAACAGCGCATGCATCTGACTCGGACTCTCAGGCTCTCCATCCTGAAAGGCAGGGCTGCAGGCGGGTGGAACCCAGTGAAGGAGCCTTTCGCCTCACGGGCACCTATTTCTGATGGACTGTCTCCCTCAAATGTACGGTTCTGTCTCACACACGTCTTACTTCCCTCTGAACAGTCATGAGTGGAAACCTGTGGCTCTCCCTCTTAAAAACAAAACAAAAAACCTGCTAGAACTTCATCTTATGGCAAAAAACAATTTACTTCCTCAGCCCTTCAGTTTTGTTATTTTTTCAATCTCATACTTTGTATTAAACAGATACTTTTATGGATTTATTTACATGTAATTATATGTCTGCATTATCCCACTTCCTTAGGGCCAGTGGGGTACCTAATCCTCATATCTCTCAACAGTTTTAGTCTTGTATGATATTAAATGATGATCAAAAACATGAATAATGGCATTATGTAGGGATTGCCAAGAATACCAATTGGATGTGTTTTTGCCGATTTAGACGTAGGCACAAGAAAGGAGGACTTCTCAGGACAGGAGGTTTGATTCTGACTTTCCTGGTATTCACAAAGCTGCTTCCAAAGTTGATGTAAAAGTGATCAGAATATTGGCATGCGGTTGACTCACTGACGTAGGCGAACAGTGATATTCCTGGACGAGGGACGGACCTGGCATCGGGCATTCCTCTCTCATGGGCAGTAGCTCGTCTGATAGTCTGAAATTTTATCAAGACCCATTTCAGCACCTGTGCCTTTGCCTCAAGGCTCCGCTGCTCCCTGCAGCCCATGGTGAGCTATTTTTAAGCTGCATATGTTTAATTTTGCAACTTGGGACCATTTGAAAAGCATAACAATGTCTAGTCCACTGAGATACACAGAATACACTGAGATGTACTGAGAAAAGCAGTATTTGGGCAGGGAGGGGATCCACCATGGCGTGAGTGTCCTCTGGAGTCCATAGGTTCTTTTGTCCTTGAGGGAAAGTCAACCGTCTTCCCTTAATCAATCAAGTGTGTTTATTTTCTCATTTTAAGGAGCACTGAGGATGACCTAAGTATATTTAAGACTTGATTTCCTTGGAGCATGGACTTCTCAAAAAGAGTTAGTCAGGAAATGAATAGAAAATGAATTTCTCCAAAATGCAATTAGGAAAATACATCTTGGACTGAGCTCACGCTCGCGTGTTCCTCTGAACTTGCTTCCAAGACCAGTGGTTGCTGTGGAATCATCGCTCGTGGCAAGACCTTTAGTGCTCATGGTTTGCCCGTTTGCCTTGAAATTAAAATTAGCTAGAAATTTACTGCCAGAAACTTGACTAGATTCTATACTTTATGTTAAAGATGTTAGCTAATTTGTTCATCTCGAAAACCCTCGAGCTCTTGTGACCTGTTACAAAGTTCACTTATACTTTTCTGGGATGACAGCGGCTTTGCTGAAGCAGTTCTGAAACATTAAAGACATCTGTTCTTTTTGAGCATACAACCTCGATTTTGATACTTTGGGGGATAATGGTTCTACTAATCCACATTAGCTGATTATTAAAGGAGCATTTTTAAACTAATACTCCAACATTTTATATTAACTTACTAATTATGTTTCATGCTTTCCCTAGGATGACACGAAACAACAGTATTTCCCTACACAATTTTCAACAATAAATAGATACAGGCAAATGGATTCTCTAAGAAAATCGGTGATTTGTAATTGCTTTCCCTAGAGAAAAGATTGACCATATTTGTTGCTTTGGGCTTTGCATCAAACATGAGCCTTTACAGAGGGCAGATTTCAGGAAAGTCCCCCAACAGAATGATTTGTATTAACTGCCTGACAGAGGCTATGGAAAGATGCTGATGCAGAGAAGTTCCCACATATGTGGTCTAGGTACCCACGTGGCCCTCCCCTGCACCTCCTTCAACTCTTTGCTCAAATGCCATCACAGTGAGGGCTTTTCTGATCTCTCCATTCCACTTGCACCACCATTCAGCAGGTTCAGTTCTTCTTGTTTCAGTCTGTCCTCTCCCCAACCCCCACTGTAATATAAGCATCATGAATCTCTAGATTTGTCTGTGTGGTTCACTTGTGTATATTCAGACCTGTAGCCTTATAGTAAGAACTAAAAAGGTATTTTAGAAATTGTATTTATGTAACTTTAAGGTAAATTTTTATGTTGAGGTCACTGTAAATGCATAAGAAATTTTAAGAAATGATACAAAGAGAGCTTATCTACATATTACCCTGTTTCCCGCTATGGTAACATCTAACAAAACTATAATAGAATATCACAACTAGGACATTAACATTGATACACTCAGGACACAAGACATTACCATCATCACAAAGGTCTCATGTTACACTTTTATAGTTATACCCTCCACACTCTACCCTTAATCTTTAGCATTCACCAATCTATTCTTCATTATTACACTTTTGTCATTTCAAGAATGTTATATAAATGGAACCATGCAGTAGTTGACCTTTTGAGATTGGCTTTTTACACTCAGCACCATTCCCTTGAGAGTCCTCCAGGTTGTGTGTGCTGTGCCATAGCTCGTTCTTCTTATCACTGTGTAGAGTAGTTAGTGTATGATATGGACATGCCACAGTTTGTTTAACTATTCACCCCTTGAAGGGCAGCTGGGTTGTTTCCAGTTTAGGGCTATTTTAAGAAAAAATGCTATAAGCATTTATGTAAAGGTTTTTGTCTGAACATATACTTGCATTTCTCTGAGATAAAATGCTCAGGAGTCCAATTGCTGGTTCAACAGCTGATGTATATTGAGAATGTTAAATATATTGAAGCTGTTTTTCAGAGTGGCTGTATCATTTTACATTTCCACCAATAACAGATGAGTGTTCCTGTGTGCACCTTCACCAGACTTTGCTCTTATCACTCTTATTTTGTACTTTAGCCATTCCAATAGATGCAAAATGGTGTCTCCTTATGCTTCATTTTGCATTTCAGTAGTGACCAACACTATTGAATACCTTTCTTGTGTACCTATTTGCCATCCTATGTCTTTTTCAGAGAAACAGGTCTTCATGGTTTTTGTTCATGTTCTAATTAGATTGTATGATTTTTTACTGTTGAGTTTTGAAAATTCTTTATATATTCTAGATACTAGTTCTTTGTCAGATATGTGATTTGCAGATATTTCATCCCACTCTCTAACTTGTCCTTTCATTCTCTTGACAGGGTCTTGATGAGTGAGATTTTTGACATTCAACTTGTCAATTTTTTTTCTGTTTTTACTCATGCTTTTAGTGCCAAGTCTAATAACTCTTTGCCTAGCCCAATATACTGAAGATTTTCGACTACTTTTTTCCTGAACTGAAAGTTGGAATTTTACATTTAAGTCCATGATTCATTGTGAGCTAATATTGTATAAGGTGTGGCATCTTGGTAAAGGTTTGATTTTTGCCTATTGATGTGCCATTCATTGACCCATCACCACTTATTCAACCACTCTTGTATCTTTGTTAAAAACAGTCGTACACGATGGTGTGGTGCTATCCTAGATTTTCTATTCTGTTCCACTGAACCAAGCATCCAGCTTTGTAACAATACCACACAGTCTTGATTACTGTAGTTATATAAATCTCAGAATCAGGTACAATGGTTTCGAAACTTGATCTTTTCAAAATGGTTCTAACTATTATAGTGTCTTTTTCGCTTCATATATATAAATAATCTTGTATATATTAAAAATATCTTGCTGAGATTTTGATTGGGATTGTGTTAAAATTGTGTATCTATTTGGGGAGAATTGATATCTATACTGTGCTGAATCTTCAATATATGAACACAGTATGTCTCTTCGTATTTTTAAACATTTTATTTTTTTAATCAGAGTTTTTGTAATCTTCATCATGCAAGTCTTATACATATTTTGTTAGATTGACACCTAAGTGTTAAGCTTTTGAGCAATTGTAAAAGGCTTGTATTTTAAATTTCAGTGTCTACATTGTTTCTTGCTATTACGATTGAGTCCTCAGTAAAACAAATGAATGTGTAGCTAGTGTCCTGCAACCTAGCTGAACTCACCGATTAATTCTAGGAGTTTTTGTAGATTCCTTGAGAATTTTTGCATAGTTAATTATGTCCTCTGCAAATAGAATAATTTTATTCCTTGTTTTATAATCCATACATTTTAAATTTCCTTTTGTAACCTTATTGCCCTGGCTAGAACTTCCAACACTATGTTGAATAACACTTGTTAAAGCAGACATTCATTCTTGCCTTGTTCCTGATTTTAGAGTGGAAGTATTCAGTCTCTCCACTCAATATTAAGTATGATGCTATCTGTAGGTTTTTGTAGATGCTCTTTATCAAGTTGACGAAACTTCCCTCTATTTCTATTTCTCTGAGATTTTAAAAATCATGAATGGCCCGGCCTGTGTGGCTCAGTGGTTGCGCGTCGACCCATGTACCAAGAGGTCACCAGTTCAATTCCTGGTCAGGGCAAATGCTCAGGTTGTGGGCCAGATCCCCAGTGGCGGGGGGCGGGGGGGGGGGGTTGGCATGCAGGAGGGGACCAGTTGATGTTCTCTCTCATTGATGTTTCTCTCTCTCTCTCCCTTCTTCTTTCTCTAAAATCAATAAAAAAGAAAACATAATCATGAATTGGTGTTGAATTTTGTCATATGCTTTTTCCCCCTGAATCAATTAATATGATTATGTGATTTTTTTCTTCTTTAGCCTGTAAACATAGTGAATTATTTTGATTGTTTTTTTCAACACTGAGCCAGTCTTATATCTCTAGAATGAAACCCACCTAGCTATGATACATAATTCTTTTTATATATTCCTGAATTTTCTTTGATACTGTTTTGTTAAGGATTTTTGAGTCTATATTAATAAGAAATCTTTGTGTATAGTTTTCTTTTTTGTTATTGTATGGTTTTCATATAAGAGTAATACTAAGTTCATAAATAAATGAGAAAATATTACCTCCTTTCTATTTTCTGGAAGAAATAGTCAAGAATTGCTGTTAATTCTTCCTCACATTTGGTAGAATTTTCCAGTGAAACCATGAGCCTGAAGTTTTCTTTTGGGGGGATTTTAAAATGTAAATTTAATTTACTTAGCAATTATAGGGCTATTCAATTTATGTCATTGGTAGATTATTTTAATTTTAATTTTTTTGAAGTATTCATCTATTTTACATAAGTTGTTAAATAATGTCTGTAAGGCTGTATGGAGTATCCTATTATCCTTTATTATCTGAAGTTTCTGTAGTGATAGTCTCCTTTTAAAAAGGTATTTTTAAATGAATGGATTAGTTAAAAATGCATCTTAAATTTTGAATACACTGAAGATATCTTAATTCTAATAGGTCCAGAGTAGAATGTTTTATTTTCTTCACCCCTATAGTCTACCCACAATGTGTCTATTGCATCAACTCGTTACATTTATCCATCTAACTTTTCAAGCTCCAAACTAAATCACCCTTAATTCTTCTCTTTCCACATTCCCAACCCTATTAATTCCCTTTCAGAATATATCCAGAAACCTACCTGTCTCATTCCCACCTCAGCCCAGGCCACCATCATTTCTCATCTGGACCAATGTTAAGCCCGCAGAGGTGTCCATTGTTCCCCTCCTGCTCCTTACAGTTCATCCTTTACAAAGCAGACAGATCATGGAATTCCCTAGTCTCCCATCACACACAGACTGAAATTCAAATACCTTATCCTGGCTATAAGGCCCTACACACTAGTGGGCTCTGGCTAGTAGCCCTGTCTTCCTCCATGAAATCACCTATAAGTCTCTCCTGGCTCAGTAGGTAGGCATCAAGTTGTATCCCTTTTTCTGTTCCTTTAGGGTGCTTAGCCCATTCTCTGCTTGTGGTCTTTGCACAAGCTCTTACCTCTGCTTGACATGCTTTTCCCCTAAATATCTCATGGTTGATGGTTGGCTCCTTCTTGTAATTTCTATCCCAGCCTAACTGTCTTTTTAAGAGATGTCTTCCCTGACCACTTAACTTACTGATTTTTATATTTTACCAGTCTGATTTGAATAGTCTCCATAGCACTTATTCATATGTGATATTTTCTTATTTCCTTGTTTATTTGTTGTTTATGATACTGAAGTATAAGCTACATGGATGCAGGGACTTGCCTTTCTTCATTGCTGTTGCATCATCTCCAACCATAGATGGAACATAATAAGTGCTCAAAGGTAATTTCTGCATAAATGCATGAAAGTGCTGTGCTTAGTATCATCTATATCTCATCTTGTTTCACTCCCAACAAATAAACGAAATGTTTCTATCTCCATTTTATAGACAGTAAAGTGAGTGTTTAAAATAATTAGCCAAACTGTAGAACTATAGGAGTGTGTTTTTTCTGCCTATTTCAAACTAGGACGCCATCACTTAGAGCAAATGCATAGGAGCAAGGATTTCAAGGAGTATGTTGCTAATAGTTCTGAAAATTTCTGGAGAGCATGCTTCATGCTTTCTTTAAATAATTATTCCACTCAGTCTGGGATGTGGAAGGGTTATAGAAGTCAGTGAATTGCTGTTAAATCTGTCTGAGTCTTGGATATTTGGAGTGCTTTTTCTTTACTGTTAAAGAACATCATTTCGTGCATGGTATTGTTGGAAAATGTTAGTTCCAACTAGAATTGTTACCACTGTCAAGGAAAAAAAAAGCTTGTCTAAATATTCAAAATATGGAAGACACATATCCCATACATACTAAATCTCTTTAATATTTGCATGTGTATGAAACAAGCAAAAACAAAATAAACAAACCAAATCCCAGGAGTATAAATTAGAGTGGAGACAGATCCCACAGCCTGCCCAAGGCACTAAGAATGAAAACAAACAAACATACAAACAAACCCAAACCCCTTCGCCTTTGGAGAAGGCAGCCCTGTAGCGTTCTGGCTTGCAATCACCTGCCTAGCTCTACAACGCTGTCTTTTAATAGAAAAGTACTTGGTGAAAAATTGCAAACTCTCCCAGAGGTGCTCACTCATGAAAGAAGTCCACTGGTCGAAAGCTAGCAAGTTGCATTTTTGCCTTTGAGAAATATGAAGACTCAGGCAGCTCTTTCTCTGGGGCGAATGCGGCAAATTAGTTTTGCAACACAGTCACCTGGAGGCAAAGTATAGGGGCTTAAAAGTTGTGGTTTCCAGGCTACTGTATTTTAAAGAAAATAACGACTTTTCCTAATTTCCAAATGCCTGAGCCTGGGCAGGGCAGAAAACACTCAGATTTCTGCAACAGCTTATTTCCCACCTCTGTGCTGGTAGAGTGGAGGGTATTTCTCTGACAGAGCAGCATTGCCCTGATGGGAGGTAACCCTTCTTACTCTTTGTTTAGAATCAGGGTCAGCGCCTCCAGTGAGCCTGTCCACCAATTAGGCTGCTGAATCTGATTGACACTGTACCAGGGAGTGTCTGCTGTCTGACCTTCAGAAGCATGCTTCCTGACTTCCCTTGTATTTTTGGAATCATTTCGCACAGCCCTGGACCCTACGATTCATCCCCCGCCGGCTAGATTGCATTCCCAGGCTCCTTTTATGAGTATCCAAAGGGTTTCAGCCCCAGTGACCTGTCATCTGTCCCCTCACCCGCTTGCTTCCATGCTGATTCATTGATCAGCTGGCAGCGCAGGCCCCGCCCCCCTGAGTGGTCTGTGAGTTGCGATGGCTCCGGGAGAGGATGCCGAGCTCAGCCCCCGTGGGTTACTACACGTGTGAAGGGCAGCCTGGCTGCTGCCACAGAAGAACTTGGTGACCGTTCCGAGAAGCAGCCTTCTCGCCACCCCGGCACTGCTCTCTCTGTCTCGGCTTCTCTAGCTTTCTCAAGGAATTTCCGACCCAGGCACTCCCAGCTAACTGCACGGGAGTTGTAAGGCAGCCTGTGACAGAAACTGAGACAGAAGTTTCCCCTCAGAGGCCGCCTTTCCCCCACTGGCAAAGACTTCTGGCTGTCCTCAGAGGAACACCTTGTTGCTTAAGATGAGTGGCTGTAGAAAACGGTGTAAACGTGAAATATTGAAATTTGCCCAGTACCTTCTCAGACTATTAACAGGTTCTCTGCAAACAGGTAATGACTTTTTTTTTTTTTTTATAAAGGCTGGTAGAGCATGATAACGAAGTTGGAATGGAACAGGGAAGGCTCACTGTTTCTGTGTGGTGTTTATTTTGAATGCTGTCAATAAAATACAATTCTGTGTGTTTGCTGAGAGTCACGCTTCTAAGAATGTGTTCAGTGCAGCTCATTTAGGGTGGATCCGGTGGATGTATCTTTATGTCTTTTTGGCAGTGTTACTGTTGACTGTGCCTCAGCTAAGGAGGCAGTATCTTCGGTGTAGCGGGATTTTTTTTTTTTTAAATGCTGGGTTGGGTGAGGGGTTTTTTCCCTCTCTCCAGCTTGCTGCAGTTTACTGGAACATCACATAGCTGTGTTTAGCAATTCTGCAGGTATTTAGCAGTTCTGCAGGTGTTTAGCAATTCTCTAGAACTCTGTGGTCATTATAATCCATAGGTTATTTCCAGTGTTTGGTCCTAGATCATGGCAGTGAAAGGGTGGAGGATATTTCTCTTGGGGTTGCAAAATGTGAGCAAAATGTGAAAACAGCTGAAGAGTAAAAGGTCCAGGAGAGGTTTGATATTTGTTTCATTGCAGTGGATTTCCGTGTTAAAAAAAAAAATGTGCACAGTTGAAATAGAAATTCTATCCAAATCTAAGTTTTTACAGCAAGAAAATATTTTGTAAGCTGTTGCAAAATCACGAGCACCTAAACTCATGGGCACCTGATTTGGTGCCCATGAAATTCCTAGACGATGCCATCATGAAAATAGTGAGAGGTGGGACCCAAACTACTTTGAATGTGTTATCAGTCATAGATGTATTTAGTGGACCATCAAACTTCTGACAGGCAAAACTTGATCGATGTACTGCATTTTGACCTCACCACGAAGAACTATTGTTAACTATATGTTTCCAATGTATATTTGTCTTCTTTAAATAACGAGAAAGAAGCATTCATAATGAAACCTGTACACTGTTGTGCAAGGTAAAGATGAATGTGAGCAATATTTTCTCTAGGAAATAAACTCTCTGGTTAATAATGGAATTGGATATATGATTATGTTGACAACCTGATCAGGAAAAACAATTTTGAGACAATAACTGTGAAAATCAAATGATATCTGAGAGAATTATTAAGTATTAAAAATATAAAAGGATTGTGATCAGATGCTAATCTTTAAGCATTGCAGATTGAGGTGCTATTTGATGCTTTTAGAGTAATCATCGAGTCTGGACCTGACTTCTGTTAACTTGGATCTCTGTTGTATTTTTCCTACGTAAACGTCTTTACATTTCTTTGTACATACTTCCATCAATGTGACTTCACTTTATTGTCTCAATGGGATCAATAATATCCATATGATATTTGCTTTGAATATTCAGTTAAGGATGGTGTGCATTTATGATACTGTGTCTCACTGGATGATACTCAATATGTGATCCTGTACCTTGCTGTGAAGTTAGAGATATATTTTATCAAAGGAAGCCGTCTATGAGGTTTCTATGCTAGTTTGTGGTTTGCTCTTTGAAAAGGTAATTTTAAGGTTCTACCTGTTTCTGATTAGATTTAGATGCAGGGATGTGTCTTTTTTGCTCAGTCTGTTTATAGTTTTCTTAAACTTCTGATTTCAAATAATTTTATGAAGATGATAAAAGGTTGTGAGGTCGTAAACCCTACGCAGCAAATCCAAAATACAGTGGCTGTCAAATGACTGGATGGTTATTTACAATATGAAATTTATAGAAAGCTTGTATGGCAGCAATATTTTAAGCCTTATTTAACGCACATCTGAAAATCAATAAAAATGGGATTCCTTCTCTACTTTTTTGAGCCACAGGAGAAAAATAATAAGAACTTGGTGAAATAGAACAGATGATAATAAAGTAGCAAGATTGATTTTTGACCTGGGAAATGTGATTACAGCATTGTGTGTTTTGTGAAAATTCCATTCGGTTCAGTCTCTAATACTAAATGTGGTAAAACCCAGACAGAATCTTTACAACTGTCAACATTCAACTTGGAAAAGCCAACTTATATATTTACTAGAAGTGGTGATAATATATACTGTTCATATTGCAAACTCTAATGTAAAATTCATTAGGGCACTTTCAAGTCCCTTAGCTAGTAATTAATGAAGAAGTAGGAAGCAGAATTGAATTAGTTTTAAAAATTTCCTTTAAGGTTGGATATGCAAGCAGCTTCTAATTGTATCCTAAACAATCAGAAAATGTCTTATAGTTATAAAAAATTTAAAGCAATATAAATATGCCTTGGATGACCTCTTTTTAAAAAAATTTTATGAACAAGCCCTTTATCCTCACTTTTCCAATTAAAGATGTGATCTGAGGATATAGAGATTTTGTTTCACATTGGAAAACAGGTTGATACTGAAATACATAATCTGTACTATTGGCAATTTCTTTCATTTGACACCAAAATACCCATGCCTTTACACAAACATATAAAATTTGAAGTGCAAAAAATTGTTTATGGACACAAAATCTCCTTTGATATATCTTATTAGTGTTATCTCAAGTTAGAGGAAAACAGTTTTCTGATAGCTTGCCATGTAAGTTTTGGCATTGACTACGATTGCTTATCGATCAATAATTTAATTAGTGATTTTTTTTCCCTAAAATAATCTGTATGTCAGAGAGTGATAATTCTATAGTAAAGATGTGTCCAGATAAAATAAAATACTTTCATTTTTCCAGAATCTTTTTACATATATTTATTATGGCAAATCATTTTTCAAAATGTGGATTTTACTAACACATGTATTTGCTTTATTTATCATGAAAATATTGTTAAGACCCTTTGTTATAGATCATAAATATCAGAGATCCATTTGCAAGTATAAGTTAACGGCTACCATGTCCAGTGTAGCAAGGTGTAATACAAGATCAATTATCCCAATTCCTTCTCAGTATGAGACCTGCATTTCCATGTACCATGTTATACTCAGTTCTACATAGGTTTCCTGGGAATCAATATATCCTGTACATTTCAATAAGTGGAAATAATTTATGAAGATTGTAAAATGACATTAATAATATGAAACTTATTCTGTTGATGGACAGTTTCTGTACCTTTGGTACCCAAAGAATGTCCTATCGTATAAACGCTGACCCTTGAAGAAAGGATGCAGGATATTACGATATCAAATTTTGACTTTTTTATGCGTGAAACTTCATAACAGAATGTTTTATGGTACTTATTTGGAGGTTGTTTGTATATTTATCAGTTCTCTGTACATAGTTTTCTTGAAAAAGCAAGACCTGAACAAATTTTTCTGTTAGCAAGTATTTCCAAAACATATGTCTGAAGTGGACGTTGCCTGGGGTTCTGTTTAGGACTTCAAGACCGCAGTCGTCAGGTGTGGTGAAGTTGAACTCTCCATCTAAGTGAAACCAAAACAATTTAAATCAAAACATTGAGCTGGTATTTAACTAGTGGGTTAACTATTTCAAATTTAATGTAATTCTACCATTAAAAGCATCTGTTAAGCATTTATCATTTGATCAAGTAGAGAATTCGGATTTTAAAAAAGAGCACGCCCTGGCCAGTGCAGTTCAGTTGGTTGGGTGTCATCTCTACCCAGAAAGTTGCTGGTTCTATTCTGGTCAGGACACAGGCCCAGGTTAGGGTCACAGGTGGGGGGCTTGAAATCAATGTTTCAAGCTCTCACATCAATGTCTCTGTCTCTGTCTCTGTCTCTTTCTCCTCTCCCTCCCTCTCTTTCTCTCTCTCTCCCTCTAAATATCAATAAAAATATTAAAAATAAAAAATAAAGAGATTTCAAGAGCACTTGGTTTGCATGTTGGCATTGAGTGGGTTGTTCTGAGGATCAAGCCAGTCATAAGACCAATAATACAAAGATTTAGGTCTGTTTATGTTGCATGCTTTTAAAAGATGTTTTAATTGAATTTTAGAAAGTGGGGAAGGGAGAGGGAGAGAGGGAAACATTGATGTGAGAGCAAAACATTGATCTGCTGCCTCCTGCACAATCCTCACTGGGGCTCGAGCCCAAAACCCAGGCATGTGTCCTGTCCAGAATCCAACCAGCAACTTTCCAGTGCATGGGAGGGCACCCAGCTGACTATGCCACACTGCCACAGTGATGTAATGTTTCTAAAATGTGAAGAGGAATCAGTGACCCTTAGCAAATCAGGTAACTAAGCCTGTTTCTAGTTATATGCAGTTTCTTCTTCTGTTCCCTTCTTTTCCTTCCTGGTCACAAGTCACAGGATCACATTTGCAGTCCCCTCTGAGCTCCTCTTCTGTCCCCCATCTCTGCCACATTTGAACATGGAGCAGATGTATTTCATGCAAAGGGTGTGTTTTGAAGGCCTCACATGATTAAAAATTCACAAAACTCAAGTTTAACCCAGGCAAAAGACGACAGGTGTTCCTGTTTCCCAGCTTCATGGCCCTGACAGGTGACAGTTCAGTAAACAGTTTATATTCACTTGTCGTATCAGCCCTGAAATTATGCTACTCTTGATTAAAATTTTAAAATCTATTCAAATTTTGCTGATAAAGTGAAATTAGATTTCTTATGGCATTATGTAAAATCTGCATTATTAAAATGCACATCAAACGCTGCCATTTAGACTCAGTCTTGTGCTCCTTCTGTTGAAACCTGCCCTCAGGCAAGAAGCAAGCAAAGGAAGATGATGTCATGTACACCTGATTGCCAAGGGTTCCATGTCAGTGTGTGGTTTTTCCCCCAGTAGAGGCTACATTTTAAACTTTACCATAACAATTATTTTGTCATCTATTGATGAATTCAACTTTTCAGTCACTAGTAAAGGTGTATTTTGAGGGACTCAGAATTTTGCCCAATCACCTCAAGGTCGGCCAATTGCTGCCAGATTGGTTTGAGGATCCCGGAGTTCCATGGACAGGACACCTGTCAACCAGCTTTCCAGTTGCCCTTCATTTCAGAAGGAAATCAGCATGTTAACGTTTCATCACTTCATATTTTATGGTCTTTACCCCATAATTAGTATGTTAGGTGAACTTGTAGGGCTTAAAACAACTTTCCCAGAGAGAAGATTGTTTTTTTTATCATTGTGTGAACTTCAAAGTAGTAGTGAGTCATCTGATCTCACAGTCTTAGACATATTCAACTCTTAAATCTCATTTGTAAGCTGATCGACCAAATTAATCCACATCGTCCATGTAGTCTAAGTGGAAGAGCTCCTATTTACAGAGGGAGCTGCCTTGGTGCCTGTGGGTTAGACTTGGGGTCTCTTACTGAGAACGTCAGCGATTACACGGCAGTACTTCGCTTCAGTACTGGGAGAAAAAGCATCCAAGCTTCACAATACACGCAAAGACCGTTAAGGATATCGTATGTTGATTGTGATATGTGTCAGTTATGTTCCGGACAGGAAAGAGAGCTCACACCCAGGAAACGAGTGGAATAAAGGGGGGGAGCCTGTGGGCGGAGCGTGAGGACGTGGACAAGGGGCGTGTGCACTCCAGAGCTCGTGTGAGCGGAGCCCTGAAGGAGCAGGGAACGCGAGCGCTTCTGAAGCCTGGAAGGTCACTGTAGGCAGAGCCCTGCTGGGGGGCAGGTGTGCCCTTTCGTCCAGGGACACAGCCGACTCACGGGGATCGGATCAGGAGCGAGCTCAGGAAAAAAACCAAAACGCTGGCCTACCTTACTCCTACCTTCCGAGTTTTCGCTAGTTCTCTTGTTGGCTGACTCCGTTCTGTAAAGCCAGTGGGAAAACCACACTAAATATAAATAGCAATACGGAGATTAGTCAGAGTCTCATGGCCATATTTATGTTTTTATCAGTAGACATATTCTTATGGCCATAATTACTATTTTACATTTGTCCACAACAGGTATTACCACTGACCGGGATTTCTTTGTTTAAAATTACTGACATCGGTCACATTGCTTTCCCTCAAAAGATATTGAAAGTGGCATGAGCAAGCTGGTCATATCCCTGGTGACCTGTCGGGTTCCAGTCATTCTGCCATGTGTTCCATCATCGTTGTTTATCTTTTTCTTTGACCATGTAGCATCTGTCCAGAATTTGTCTGTGCGTTTCTTAAACTTTAGAAGTACAATAAACCTACACCTTCAAACACATTGACTCAGTTTCCTGAGGAGGTATCTCTGTAATCAGCCCAATTAAATGACATATGAAAACAACGGGAAGATGGTACTGTAGCCCCACACCATAGGGTTGTGGCTTGTCCTTGCCAGGTATGAGGATGGGTCTTCTTTGGTAAAGTGTATTTCCTCTCCAAGCTCCTTCGTCCAGCACGGGTTACATCTGTGGGTTGGCAGGGGAGGGGCTGTAATCTGAAAAGCTTCCCTTAATTGTAGAAAGAAGCAAAGTCCGACAGACTGTAATAGAATCCAGCACTGATATATTTTGTGCTGTATATGCCAAGCGATTGGACAAACGCATTCGTTTTTATCAAGTTCCGCAAAGTGTGGCTCCCCGCCTAACACTGTCCATTTCTCCTGCCCAGTAGAGCTACTGCAGTACCATCAGACTGTCTCAGGATGTTCTGTGTTTGGGATGAAAGTTCACTTTACTTTTCAAAGGGGAATATGTAAGGCTCTGCTCCAGATCAACATTCAGTAATGGCTGAGGAGAGCCAACTAATCATTGTTTTCAGAGAGGATGACTCAGAGAGAAAAACTGAATGGTGGCCGGGGTGGGAAGAGAAGTACTTTGCCAAATTCTGGTTGGAGGGATGAACTCATAAAAAGCATTCCATCATTTGACAGCCGTCTTCACGTGTCATGTCTGGCTCTGTTTTGCTTCCTCTAATGTCTTTTCATCACCAATTTAATGATCATCACATGAAAAAATTGCATTAAAAACGAATTCTGAGAATGTGTTCCAAGAGAGCTGTTCTCTGTGCTCAACCCCAGCTGTGTTTCTGGAGGGCAGCGGCCAGCACAGAGGGAGACTTAGGTGTCTCCTGTTGGAACTCCAGCTCTCCATGCTCCGGTTGTGAAAGTCACCCACCTGCTCGGAGCTGGCAACTCATCTGTACAATGGGGACATTCCTACTTATATTTCTGTTACTGGCAGACAGTGGTAACTTCTGTCATCATTACTGATCTGGTATATGTAGGAGGCCCTACATATTTATTTTTTTCTAATGAAATTTTCTCCACAGGTAATTGGATTCTAAGCATTATTATGCTGCCTGGTAACTAGGAATAAATAGAAAGTAACCTATATAAATAACTTCAGTTTAAACTCCTTTGTCTTGTATTACTTTTCAGGAACTATAATTGCCATTTATTTATTCAACTAAGATGCATTAAGTGCTTGTTATGGGCTGAGCCCTGTGGCTTTGTGAAGCTGTTCCTTCACTCCCCCCACCCCCTCCCCACCTTCCTCTGTAGCAGAGCAAGTAAATGTGGAACACTTAACAAACCAACATGTGCTCGGATTTCCAAATGCAGAGCAGACCTGTCTCGAGTGGTTTTTGCCAAGGAGAGCGAGGACAATGGAAACCTAGGTGAGGCAATAAGCCTTTCAAATATGTTCCTCAGACAAAATTAGAGGGAGAGAGGCTGGAGAGAGAGCAGCCACGTGGGGAAGGCAAGAGAGCAGCTGGGAGAGAGAATCAGTGGGGTTCATTTTAGGAAGAGGAAGTTTTGCTGAAAAGCTCAATTGCCCAGACTACCAGAATGCTGCAGAAACTACCAGCAAAGCCCTCCAGAAAGTTCTGTTCCTTGTCCGGAGAAATACTTCTGAGGCTTGCTGGGTGATCAGGCAGTGAATGCTACATTTCGTCAGTGAAGCACCTGTTCAGATCCCATTTTGTCCCCCACTTAAACGTGTCTTCACCCTCTAATGTGCATTGATTTTCTTTTTTGATCTCTCACAGTATGAGTTGTCTGTCCCTTGTTGTTCTGCATTCCATTACTCATCAACCATGTATTATTCAACAGAGTCAGGTGTTAAAGTCATATCTTAAATAGATCTGGATGTTGTAAAGGACATAAAAATATTTAATTCTCCAGCTCTACCCTAACACAGTATTTACTGGACAGTAGCTGCTCGAAAAGAGAGATTTGCGGGAGGATTTCATAAATAAGAATCCATTTCGTCCTTTATATAATTGAGTGTGTTCCTTCCTGAATCACATTATCAGACTTGATATTTGTCAGAATCCAAACTGTATCTTTGTTTGAGCACCCAGTCCTCCCTCCTCAAGCTCAGACCCACTCTGAGGAGCTGTGTGATGGCTTCAGTTCTCAATCCAAATGTCAGCCATTTCCTGACCTTCTGATCCAAAACAGCCCCTCCCACAACGCCTTCCCTTTATTTCTCTTTTGGGAAATGTCTTTTACAGGTAGGGTCCCTAAAATCGGGACACTTATAAGAGTAAACGGAGGCAATGTTAATAATCACAGTAGTAATACAGGCATAAACCAAGACTGCCCCCTACCAACTGAGACATATGGTCCCCTTTTCTGTAGAAATTATCACTATCTAAAATAATTAAAATCTGTTACAAATGTCTGTAAAACTGGCATGTAAACTCCTTCTTAATGAATCATGCTTGGTCCGTCCATTATTGCAATCCAGTGCCTAGACCATGCCTGCTGCACAGGTGGAATTATGACCAACCTGCACCCCAGAGCTTTCTAGAGGAAAAGGCTACAGCATCTCTGACCTCTGTTTCTCTCGTGTCTTCCCCAAGTTGGGAGGATTGTGACTGTTTGCCTGTATCACTCTTTCTGATCTCGACTACAGCAGCTACTCATTAACCAGAGCTAATCTCTGCTGTGGTTCTGCTTCATTCTTATCTCTGCCCAGTACTTCTTCCCATTATAGAAACTGTTGTAGATAATCCAGAGCCCTGGAAGTCTGAAATCTCTCAACTCGTATGGATAGGAAGTGTAACTGCACATTTTTAAATAGGGGTAGGTTCTGGATACTGGCTCATTTGTTTCAAAAGTCATTCGCTATGGGTGATTTATGTATAAATGTCTATGGATTTGTATTTTTATATTTCCTACAATTAACATATTACATGTATAATGATTGCATTTTAATGTTTTTGAAATAATACAATTGAAATGTACAGGTTCTTCCAGTGTTCAAATGTGGTAAACCTGCTGGAAACAGAATGATTCCACTTTGGATGTACTGCAGTTATAAGAAATGCTTATAACTTTGAGAAAATTCGAAGTTCCCTGGCTCAGTATCCACACCTTTACAATGGGAAGATTTCCATTTTGCAGGATAAGAGCCTTAAAGCCTGTCAAATCAGTCTTGTTCCTCCTTTATAATATGTCATTTAGACATATAGAGCCTGTTTTATTATGGGGTATACATAAAAGAATTTCCCAACCATTCCCTGAGCCAATCAAAGTCAAAAGTCTTCAAAGAACTGTGAAGCCAGCTCTATAAAGGGCTTTTAGAACATTAAAGATGAGTTTTATGCTCTGTCTACTAAAGTTCCTCAAGGTAAACTATAAAGCCACCTTCTGGGCATTTACCCAAATGCATGCAAATGTACATTACACTGATGCTCTCCTAGCCTGTCTCCAAGTAAAAGCATAATCTGTAATCTCCAAAGGCTAAGAAGCTTATTCAAACTCAAACAGATGAAAGTTCACAACACAATGACAACAATAAAGACAAGATTATGTATATCATGGTACTTATATAAATAGTTGAGTTAGAATATATATTATTGGATCTTAGATATATAAAATCTCAGTGGACCATGAAACTCATTTGGTGTGAATTCCTTGTTTGCAGAAGAGAATATTAGGGACTGTGTTACTCAAGTGGATTTATGAAGGTCATGAGAGCTAGTTCTGTTACTAGTCCATTACTTTACCATTCCAAAAGCACAGTGTTCTCCCAAACTTACATTGTGATAAGTGCCTAAGTGGGTGACTTGACGTGATAGCAATACCTGATCTTGGCAGCCAAGAAGACCTGAACTGAAGTCTTAATACCATTTCACCTTAGCAGATGACCTTGGACAAATTTACATTCTCCCCATGATACCTGTTTCCTCATCAGAAAAATGAAGTGGTCTCAATTCAAGCTGCCACCAGGTACTTTTTAAAGCCAGCTTGTTTAAAGGTAATAGTTGGGATCAGTACTCATTCAATTAGTTCTAAGCCCTGTTTTAGACACCAATAAATCAATGCAAAGCCCAGCAACTAACACCATCCAATTGTGTTGGAATCCTCAGCAAAGGTCAAAGTATACTCAATTTATATAGATTTAAAGTTTTCGAAGAGCAAATAAAATATCTGGCTTACAGGCCTTCAAAAATGATAAAATTTCAAGTCTGTATACTTAAAGGTTTTACTTTAGTAGTCTCTTATCAAAAATCCTCTCCTAACTAAAAATACCACATCATTTGTATGTTGTATATTGTGCAACATATTTTTGAGAAAAATTGAGTCTAAAGTTCTTGAATTTAAAAATATCAGTAATTAAATAAATACTTTTTCTCCTTGAAGGACAAGATTAATAACTGTTTCTATCTTGCCTAGTTTCAAGGGTATAAAGCATAACAGAATTAAGAAACAATAACAAGGAAAATTAGAAATTATCTACTTTAGAAGTCAATATTAAGAACCTGCTGATTTCTTAAATACTTTATGAAATAATAAGGAGATAGAAAATAGCCCTGGCCATTTTGGCTCAGCGGTTAGAGCATTGGCCTGCAGTCCAGAAAGACCCGGGTTCGGTTCCCGCTAAGGGCATGTACCTCGGTTGCGGTTTGTCCCCGGCCCTGGTTGGTCGTGCGGGTGGCAGCTACTCGATGTGTCCCTTTCACATCAATGTTTCTCTCTCTCTCTCCCTCCCACTCTATCTGAACAAAAAATGGAAAAATGTCCTTGGGTGGGGATTAAAAAAATAAATAAATAATCTATTTTAGAAGTCAATATTAAGAACCTGCTGATTTCTTAAATACTTTATGAAATATAAGGAGATGGAAAATATACATAGATATTAAAATAATATTAAGAAAGCCAAATTTAATAAATATGATTTATTAATATATGTTTTAAGACTTCAATTGTTACCAATAAAATCAGATCACACTGGAGAAATATTTTATTATGAAATATGAATTTGAAAAATTTTGGAATCAGTGTATAACCTTGAAGAATACACAATGACGATACCCTCAGAGTTCTGAATAAGAAAAGCAGTTATTGGAAATGTGAATCCAGCCATTTTAAGCCCCTAAGAATTTAGGTGAGTGATATTTTTTCTTTTTGTTCCATTTACCATGATACTGACACTTTTATTTAAAATTAAGCATTTCTCTTTTTTCTTGTGAGACCTTATACTCCATGTCTTGACCTCTGTAGAATAATATACCTGTGTTTGATAGATGGCTTCCCCAATCATTAGCAGCATAGACAAGTTGCTTTACCTCTCTTGGACTCAGTGACCTCACAAAAGGGGGTGACAACAGTGTCACCTTTGCAGAGATTTTTGCAGATCATGCAAATAATGTGAAGACTTAAGGGCTAATTGTAAGACCATGTACTTGTTCAGGAAAAGATGTTTTGTAAGTTCATAAGTTCATCAAATGTTTATTGTGACTCTAGTTTCTCTGGCACACTCGGAGAATATGTGGGGGCATTTGAAGATGCCTAAAACACCAGCTGCACCATAAAGAAGCTTAACATTTAGTAAAGGAGTTAAAACAGGTATTAAAAGCCTTGTTACAGGCTGGAACGTGCTATGTGCCAGGAGAGACGTTCAGGCTGTGTATTAATAGAACTCAGAGGGAGTCCACTTTAAGTTGGTGGCAAGAGAGACATTCTTAGCAGTGGAAGCATTTGAGCTGGGTTTTCGTAGCATTGGGTTTGGAGATGTTGAGCTGGTGATTGGACCTCCCAGGAAGAGCAGAGAAACAAAGGGATAGAGAGAGAGTTGAGTGCATTGCTAGGTTTTATTTATCCAGCAGATAAGTGTGAAGTGCCTCCTTTCTGATATTCACTATTCTGGGAACTTAGAATACATCAGTAAACAGAAGATCACCACTTTCATGTAGCGGAGAGATGGCTAGTAATCATACAAAGTTGGGTAATTAAATAGTATGTGAGGCCCTGGCCGGTTTGGCTCAGTGATTAGAACGTTGGCCTGTGGACCGAAGAGTCCAGGGTTTGGTTCCCACTAAGGGCACGTACCTTGGTTGCTGCATGTACCCTGGTTGCAGTTTGTCCCCGGCCCCGACTGGGTTGTGTGCGTGGCAACCGTTCGATGTGTCTCTCTCATGTCGATGTTTCTCTCTCTCTCTCCTCCCTCTCTCCCTCCTGCTCTGTCTGAAGATAAATGCAAAAA
Organism: Molossus molossus; assembly: GCF_014108415.1. Classification (NCBI taxonomy): domain Eukaryota; kingdom Metazoa; phylum Chordata; class Mammalia; order Chiroptera; family Molossidae; genus Molossus; species Molossus molossus. The sequence goes on along the minus strand of NW_023425344.1, from coordinate 14,328,557 downwards.
TGTCCTCGGGTGAGGATAAAAAAAAAAAATAGTATATGAGTGGATGTCAGTGTTCTGGGTGAAAATTGAACAGGGTAAGTGGATTTCCAAGGGCTGTGGAGGTTGGAGCATGTGTTAGTTTGTTAGATAACAAAACGCCATAGATTTAGTGGTTTAAACAACAGAAAGTTTATTCTCACTGTTCTGGAGGCTGAAGTCCAAGGTTAATGTGTCTGCAGGCTGGGTTTATTCTCGGGCCTCTCTCCTTGGCTTGCACATGGCCACCTTCTCACTACGTCCTCACGTGGCCCTTGCTCTGGGAGGACTTGTCTCTGATGTCGTCCTAGGTATCCAAACGTTAAGGACACCAGAGGGCTTCAACATATACTTTTCAGGAAAACACAGTCCAAAACAGAGTGGTTACAATTTAGATAGAATGGTCAGGATAGACTGTGAATATTGACACTGGATCACGGTCTTGAATCAGGCAAGAGAGCCGTGGAAATATCTGGGGAACCGAGTCCAGGCTGAGCGGCCAACCGTGCAAAGACCTCGAGGGCTTGTGTTCGGTGTGTTCAGGGAACAGGAAGGAGGTCAGTTAGCTGGAGCAGAGCCAATCTAGAGAGGCATAACTGGAGAAATTGGAGTTAAAGACAGAGACGTAAAGGGATCCGAATATGGAGGGCTGACGGGCTGTGGCGAGGACCTGACCGTTCGCCCTGAGCGGAACTGAACCAGTGCATTGGAGCAGACGCGCCACCCAGACGTGTTCATCACTGTCCGCTGTTCTGAGACGTACGGTGGACAAGAGTGGGCAGGCAGCAGCCCGCAGGACGCTTGCTTTTGTGTGGTCCCTAAACTAAGAATTGCTTCTACTTTTTTAAGTGATGAAAAAAACATCAAAAGAAAAATCATATTTTATGACACATACAAATCATAGGAAATTCAGATTTAATATCAAACAGAGTTTCTGCGGAACTCTGCTCATTCATTGACTTGCGCTGCGGCTGCTTTTGCTTGGCAGTGGTGGGGTGAGTTGTAAGGACAGCTGCTCGACCTGAGACCCCTATACTGTTTGCCACCTGACCTCCAGCGAGTCCAGGATGGAGACTGGGGCAGGTGGAGGCTGGAGTGGGGGCGGGACGGCAAGGCCGCTGAAGCCCAGTGTTCGGAAGGACTGATGGGATCATAGATCGGGCGACATTGTGGGGTTTGAGAACTTGCAGGGAAACAGGCTACGCCCAAAACCAAGGGCAGAGCTGCCATCACCGAAGCGGTGTTTTCATAGGCCCAGTGACAGCAGATGGCTCCAGCAGACCGGCCGCAGTGCTAGTCAGGAGACACTGCTGGGCTGGGTGTGCAGAGATGAGGGCAACCGGAGGGTAGATTCAAGAGCACCCTGAACACGCCCAGCAGCCGTTCCCTGTGCTGTGCCTGTGAGGAGCCTTCGCTGACAACATAGCAGTTTTCAAACAGCTTTAAAAATACCTTGAGGTGCTAGAATACGAGTATTCTAATTATATACTCTTTGAGTTAAAATAGAGTTCTTCAAAGTAAATCAGGCTGTTTGCCTTTTACAATCTAGGCCTTTGGCTGTCTGTGTTTGCACATCTGAACTCAAGAGAAGACCGTCGGCCATGGGCACGTGCCCTGAGGATCTGGCACCCTGGGTTCTATCTCGTTAGCATTTATTGGCTAAAAGCAATCATCTTTAACTCCACGTTTCTGTTTTGTTCTATGAGCTATTTTCTTAATCTGTATCTTCAACCTTAGTTTTTAAGTACTTCTAAAAATGCCCATTATCTTTGCAAAGATATTTGAGTCATTTTTCTTCCAGTCTGTAATTTGGAAGACTAATGGGTGAAAAAACATTTAATTCAATTTTATGTATTCCTTAAAACATCTCAATCATATATTTCACAAGAAAGCTACTTCTTCCTTAAAAATAACCCTTTGTTGTTATGAAGTGTGATTGCTCATTGATTATGTCTCTTAGCTGATATATTTAAAGAAAGAGTATTTTGTGTGTGATGTCCAAAGTTATACAAGTTTGCTTCATAACATATATATTTTTCAACTTTGAGTACAGGCTTTCCAAATGCAAGTGATGATAAATAAGTCTAAAACACAAAACACTCCATGTACAGAAAGAAGAGAGTAGGCTAAAATCTTGTAAATCTTTTTTAAGAAATGAAGAGTTACATAGTATAAAAACAGATCTCAAACCCAGAGCTGATTTATTCACATATGAAGGAGTACAATGTTCCTTGTATAAGTATATTTTTGTTGACAGCATCTTTTAGACATAGCTATATTCTGAATTTGGAACAGTTAAAAGAAGCATGAACTATCTCTTGTGCAATGAGAAGAGGAAACTAGATCTATTCATCTAAAAATGATCAGTCGTCACCAAGAACAGAAGCAGTTGAGTGTCCTTATTAGGATTTCCAAGGGAGGAGTCATTTCTGGACAAGATGTGAGCATGACTTACCCAGGTTATGATTTAGCTTTGGAAATGCTATTCTGAACTTTATATTCAGGCAATTAGTAGTGAGGAAGATGATAAAATTCATTTCATATGTTGTTTTATCTTTGTTATGCCTCAAAAGTTGCCTGACTCTGAGAAGTAAAATGTTGATAATGAAAAGCACTGGTGAAGATGTGACTCCCAGAGTTTAGACATGAGAGAGAGACTCTCCAGTCTCCTCCCACCACTTTGCAGAGGAGGCGAGTTCATTGAGTGCTTTGATGTTTGGCGTAGCTGTCTCAGTCGAGTAGTTGTTGGACAAATTTGCCTAACACTTTAAGGGCCATGCTTGGCTTAGAACCCCATTCTCTGGCTAAGAACCCCTTTGTCCGCTGGAGTCTAGACTGCAAGTCCTTTCATGTACAATGCTCGCTTCGGTGAAAGAAAACTGATTTATTGTGACACTTGAACTTGGCACTGAAAAGCGGTTGGATCGTGTAATAAGAAAGTAGTCCTGCCCTGGCCAGTTTGGCTCAGCGGTTGAGCATCGGCCTGCGGACCAGAGAGTCCCGCGTTCGGTTCCCGCTAAGGGCACATACCACCAATAAATAAATAAATAAATAAATAAATAAATAAATAAATAAATAAAAAAAGGAAGAAAGTAGTCCCTTTACATGTTTTGTTTTGTTTTTTTATCCTCACTCAAGGATATTTTTCCATTTTTTGTACAGATAGAGTGGGAGGGAGAGAGAGAGAGAAACATCGACGTGAAGGGACACATCGAGTGGCTGCCACCTGCACGACTGACCAGGGCTGGGGACAAACTGCAACTGAGGTACGTGCCCTTAGCGGGAACCGAACCCGGGTCTCTCCGGACCGCAGGCCGACACTCTAGCTGCTGAGCCAAACTGGCCAGGGCTCCCTTTACATGTTTTCTTTCAGTCTTTTGAAAGCATCAGAGAACATACATTTTGTTTAGAAGGTATTTTTTTTTATGGATTTCTTCAATTTTATGAGCATGACATTTTTACTTTATCATACTCTACATTTGTTTAGCGGAAATGGATTTATTTTACAACCATTACTGCGGAGGTCACACACAGTGATGCTGGCCGGGGATTCTGGTGGAACACAGACCCTGCACATGGTGATCGGGCCCACAGCTGACTGGCTTCAGACACTTCTGTCAGCACAGCCAGCGCTGTCGTTCAGAGATGCAAGTGGCAGTGTGGGGTGAAACTCCCTGGAACAAGAGCAAGAAGATAAGTTCTAGTTCTTTTTTTTTTTTTTTTTTTTATCCTCACCCGAGGACATTTTTCCATTTTTTGTACAGATAGAGTGGGAGGGAGAGAGAGGAAGAGAGAGAGAGAGAAACATCGACGTGAAAGGGACACATCGAGTGGCTGCCACCTTCACGACCAACCAGGGCCGGGGACAAACTGCAACCGAGGTACATGCCCTTAGCGGGAACCGAACCCGGGTCTCTCAGGACCGCAGGCGGACACTCTAACCGCTGAGCCAAACCGGCCAGGGCAAGTTCTAGTTCTTGATCAGCCGGGCGAGGATACTCAACCCAAGCTTCATTTCTCAAAGGTACAGGAGAGAGATCACAGTTGGAAACAGCTGAGCACACTGCAGTTCTACATCCTAAGAGAACCTGCGAATGGGACAGCAGCTCTCTTCAAACGTGAGGTTCAAACAGTAAGGAACATGGCCCGCTCGTTATAACCACTAGGGGCTAAATTGCCCCATAATCAACATATACTATTCCCTCTTCAGAGTTACTTTTAGATGTACAGAACCCCTTACCCATAATTCTATAGAAGAAATAGAAGAGTTCAAGGGTAGGCCTGTGTGTGCACATGTGCGCACACACACACACACGCACAATCTCGTCTGATCTGTGAATTTTCATATCTGTTAGGGCAAAGTTTCTGGTTACTAATGTAACAGATTTCGATAAGGATCTAAGTCAGTCAGTATAGCAAATGCTGTATCATTTTAACTCTGCTCACAAGTTATTAATATTCTCCATTTTAAATATAATTTTTGTTAGAATTTTTACTGAAAATGTGTTTAAAAGATTGAGTTTGCTGATAATTCATTTCTGTTTTCAAATGCTCCCTACAAGGCATAAGGCATGTTAGTGTCTTTGGGTCTTAAAACGAGTTGAGATTTTAAAAACCATGTGTACAATAAATTATTGGTTAACTTCCGTGTACACTTTAATTAGTTCTTCAGTAACATTGACTACAACTCAGTCAAGTAGAAATGATGGACCAAATAATGCTTAATACTTATGCTGAAATCAGCTGTTTAAAAAAACTGTTTAAAGTTGGCTATTCATTTATAATAACTTAGGCGTATAGTTCATTACCCATTATCATTAGCTTGTTCAGACTATACGATACATTAGTATTATAATAACTGCTGACTCAAGATTTGAATGTTAGTCTCACAGATCGTAAATTGAATAAAACTTTTCTCCTATTTGATTTATATTTATGTTGCAAATATTTGCCAGAGGTATAAGTTAAAATTTTTTAACATAGGACTTGGGAAATTGTCCAATAATGTTTTATTAAATAGAAATTTCTATCTTTTTTATCTTCTATTTTTAAATAAAATGCCCCTTCTTATTATTATAATCTATTTGAATTAACTTTCTGCCTCATATTTAAGCTTTATATTTTATTTCTATTTTTAGTAAAAATCAGTCCTATAGTTATTATAATTTGTTCACGTTTAAGCTGGTTAGTATCAGAAGTTGCTATATCTCAATCAGCTAAGGGAACCAAGAGGATATAAAGAAAATAATGTGAAATCACATGCATGTCTCAGTCATTTTGAGTACAGCCTCTTTTTTTTTCTTTATTGACTTTTTTTTTTTTAGAGAGAGAAGAAGGGAAAGGGAGAGAGATAGAAACATCAATGAGAGAGAACATCGATTGGCCACCTCCTGCATGCCCCCCACTGGGGATCGGGCCCACAACCTGGGCATGTGCCCTGACCAGGAATCGAACCAGCAACCTCTTGGTGCATGGGTCAACGCTCAACCACTGAGCCACACCAGCTGGGCTTGAGTACAGGCTCTTAATAACTGTGACCATAGGAAAGTCATATAAACTATCTGCTTTCTTACTTCATAATGTTTTTATTTGTGAAAAGCACTTTATAACTGGAGAGTTGCCACTGAACAGGATCCCCACTTCCTGGCATTCACACCCTCAGGCCGTCTCCTCCCACAGGTACCTGGGTGGACCAGGGCCAGCCACAGAATCCAGCAGGCGTTATGGTGTGTTGCTTCCAGGTTAGGTCATAACGGGTACAGTGGTTTTCAATGTAGTTACTCTGAGTCTCTGTGGAAACACTCTGGAGAAGCCAGTGGCCATGTTATGAGGTCAGTCTAAAGAAGAAACCCCCATGGTGGGGTTCCCTCCCATCAACAGCCATGTGAACACACCACCTTGGAAGCCCTGCCAGACCATCCAATGCCTGCAGCCCTGGCCTATGACTTGACTGCAACCTTATGAAAAACTATGAAGCGAGACCACCCAGCTAAACCACTTCCAACGTCCCCACCCAACAGAAACTGTGAGATAAATGTTTATTGTTGCAGTTCACTAAATTTGAGGGTGATTTGGTATTCACAACAGATAACTGGGATATTGTTGTTATCCCAAAGTCATCTGCCCCTCCCTCCCTCTGTTCCTTACAAGGAGCCTTAAGATACTTCCATGGTATCCGAACTAGCCAGAAGCAGATTTTTAAAAGGCAAACAAACATACCTACCAACAAGTATATGCTACACTGGTGAAAACAAAACACATATTTAATATACTGACCTTTTCCCCACCTAAGTATAAGTACATTTTGACCAGAAGATTATTATGTCAATTAAAGTCTCCAACAACTTTAGTAATAGGCATTATTATCCCCCTTCTCAAAGGAGAAAACCCAAATGGGAAGAAGTTAAGGAATGACCACAGGGCAGAAGTGTTACAGAGCTTGTATGTAAAATCAGATCTGCCATTTCCCTGTCTGCATGTTAAGTAAGCATCCGTCAGACTCTAAGAGAAGGTCCATGAAGCACACAGCTTTACTGCAGGGGCCTTAGTACACCCAGGAGGATGTGTTTCATTTACCTCAAGCTTCAGCGCTGGGCTTCAGGGGAATGTGTTTGCTTGAAGTCTGGCTTTTGAGTAAGAGGGGCATTGCTGGAGTATAATTCCATTTTTGGGGGGTATTTAACTATTTTCCTGGGAATCATTAGACCTTTAAAATAAACTCTTATTCTTGCAAGCCATCAGGTCTTGTCTCCCCTCCCCAGCAACATGTGCATCAGAGGTTTCAGGCTGGCATTCTGGTGTACAGCTCGAAGCATCGTAACACCCCTGCTTCTGAGTCATGTTAGCAGAAGGGGATCCATAAATCATATAGATCCATTAATAGCAAGAAAACGTGATGAAGTATAGCCAAGAGTAAACCTGGATTCTGCTGACAGTTGAAATGTGATGAAGATTCTTTGAAGCAGGGATAATGTAGGAAAGATGTCCACGTAGAAAATAACTCTAAATGTGCCAATGGTTCTCCAATTGTACTAGGACTCCATTATAATTCAGAAGTCAGAAGTCAGTCCAAGTCACTTGTGATGAGAATTATATCGAGACCCATGCAGAAGGAGACGTCTTCCAAAAACAGGCCCCTGAAAAATTGGCATGGTATCAATCATGGCAATTCAGAACCTTCTAGATTCCTGTAAAAATGTCTTACAAGTGGCTGACTACATTGGGGAATATTCAGCTGCTTTTGGAGCCAACCATTCTTGTTAGATTTGGGAATTCAATAAGCTGTAACTGCTCATAATTTAATATTTTTGTGATACATATTTAGGTTTCTAAATCAGTTTTGTGAGGCAGATGATAAAAATAAAACCAGAGTCTGTTGAACGCTTATGTTGCTTAGTCAACTCTAAATATGACCTGCAAGAAACAAAATGATATTAACACATTTTTATTTCATTTTTTTGTAAATAAAAAATGATTAAACCAATGGAAAAAATAGCAAATTACCAACTAATTTAAAAACCGATTTATTCAAAAAAGTCCATCCACTTCTCATTTTATAAAATAGGGCTGAGGTACAAAATTTAAGTAAATACGATTGCTTTTTTTCTCCAAATGTAATGGGAATATTATATTTCAAGGGTTGGAAAACATGTCTGCTGCGTTCTCACCCCTCATTCAACTTGGTCTAAATAAGTTTTTCCTACTAATAAAAAATTTAAATCTTATCAATTATGCATCTTTCATATAGAAAACTTACAACTATATCACCATCAACAAATACTATTATGTAAAAGGAGAAGACTTACATTTAACAATTATTAAAAATACGATCATCACAAAGAGTTTAGTATCTTCTAAGGTATAGATGTATTTTTACAATGGCTAATAGCTCACACATTTTACTTTGTTAATCTCCATCTTTTCCCAAATAGATCCTTTTTCTGTAACACAGATCAAAAAAGGAGCAAGACAGTTTACCCAAACCACTTTTCAACCGTGGGGTTTATATCCATCAGGAAGATTATGACCATGGAGCACACAACCAAGTGGTATGAACACATATGAAAGTTTACCTCTCTGAGCCCCAATATTTATATAACTTTGGGATTTAATCCCTCTAGCCTTTATTTCATACTGCTATTATAAGAATTAAATTAGTAATACATAAAATAACATATACATGTGGGGAGAGAGAGGTGTGTGTGTGTGTGTGTGTGTGTGTGTGTGAATAAGAGTTCATTAGTTTTAGACTTGACATCAACTTGCAGGTCAGACCTGATAAACCCCTTCCATAGTTGCTGACTTAGTCAGAGAAACATGTTTTTCTTCAGCTGTTAGAGATTGTGTGGCTAGGGCAGATTGCTCAGAAAAGGTTAATGTTTTTTAGACCATACTTTGGCTTAATAGTTTAGAATTAGCTCTGCTTAGCTTGAGATGTACTATCTTTTGTAGGTGCATTGTCCTTGGATTAACTTTAGGTATGAATTAACAAAATGACTATGTAACCATCTGGCCTTTCACAAAGAGGTTGTTTATGACAACATTTCCCAGGCTCCTTCTTCTAGTCCCATATGGAGACAGTAGAACACACATTGACCTCTGGTTCACTGTGGCAATGACAGTGGTCATCATGCTATTGAGTACCTGCCTTACAAATTAAAAAACATACAGAAAGCTAGATCTGGATAGATAGCAGATATGCCTTAATATGTTTTTACTTATTTATAAAGTTTACATCTAACTACTTTACTAAAATATTGTGCACATGATAACATATACAAAAATTAAAATGTAAAATATTGGGATAGATACAATATTTAATATTTTGATTAACTCATGAAGCAAACCTTTTTGCACTTTCTAAAATATTAGAATGACATTGAATTGTGTTATTTCTTCTTATAATAGTAACAAATATTTAGTGAAAATAATATGATTCTACCTTCTTCATTATTTTTGAAAATCATGATTTTTACCTTGGTGGGTTTTTTTTTGGTTTTTTTTTTCTGTACTACTTGTTTCATACTTACTTTTAAGTTTAGTATATTTTTACTGGCTTTAAAGGGCTAAAAGTGTTATCACATACGTATGTATACCAAATTGAACAACGCACGTTACACCTCCTGCTTACCCAGTCATCATGTGTTTTCTCTCTCATCCCTGGTACATATAGAGTGAAGTTCATTTTTCAGCTACAAAATGTAACTGCTATCTGATAGCATCTGGCTAATTTCACATTATTAAGGGCCCATTCACATCTGATCTGACTATATCATTCCTTCCTTTATCTGACATCCTACTTGAAACCAAGGTCCCACCAAGGAGTAAAGACTCATCTCTTCCATGTTCTTGTCGTGGGCATGAAGTGCAAGGATTGCTGGTATTGCAAGTGTTTTGTTTTGTTCTGTTTTTAGACATCATTTAGTTCTGCGTCTCTTTTGTGAGAGTGAGTTGGAGTAGAATAGTGCCATGTAGTGTGACCCATAAACCCACCTAACCAGGTACGCTCAGACTAGATGACGGGGTGGTGTGTCGAGTGTGAACTATTCTCAACAGTGGGAACTACTGTGTGACCGTCCCTCACGGCACAGCCTGTGACATGACAACACATCCCTTACATCAGGTCTGCTGCGCATTAGCAACAGAGTCATTGTGCTCATTAAGAGGTAAGGAAACTTAATTCTCACTTACAACCAAATAGAAGCAGAGTTTTTCAGGAGAATATTAATGATTGTGGTCTCATCTTTTTGTGCAAGAAGATGTATCTCTGATGTGCACATGCCAGTCATCATGGATTTGGAATTTCATACAAAACAAAATCATGCCTGGGCATGTGGTTGTAGAGTGAATTACACAGCGGTATCCCGTACGACTCCCGTCCTAGCCCTGGTGTGACATTGTATCCCTGCCTCTTTCTCCGGCGTTCTCTCTCACACACCCCAACCCCACTGAGAGCCCAGTGAAGTGAGTGATTACATTACGTACAATGCTTCAGTCCTGGAAGAGCAGAGAGGAGATTTCCAAAGGGTGGCTTTGAATGGATGAACATGTGGAATTAAGGATGGAGATGGTTGGGGCTGCTGAGAAATATATAGTATCCCCAAAGACAGGTGTGAAAGGAGAATTGGAGAGAGAACATGAGGTGAGTGGGAATTTTATTAAGAGCTGGCTATGGTCTGAGCGTGTGTGCCCCTCCCCACTGCCATATGCGTGGTGGAATCCTGATGAGCAATGTCACGGTGCTGAGGAGGGGCCTTTGGGTAGTGTTCAGGCCTTGAGGGTGGAGCCTCATGAAGGGGATGAATGCTCTTGGTGACCTCACAGGCTCCCTGGCCCCTTCCACCTGAGCTCTGTCTAGGAACTAGGAAGTGAGCCCTCACCAGCCACCACCGACTCTGCAGGCACCATAACCGTGGGCTTCCCAGCCTCCAGGACTGTTGTAAATAAATGTTGGTTGCTTAGAAGCCACCTAGTCTGTGTTGTTGTTGTTGTTAATCCTCAGCCGAGGATATTTTTTCATTGATTTTTAGATAGAGTGGAGGGGAAAGGAGGAAGGGAGGGAGGGAGAGAAAGAGAAAAAAACATCGATGTGAGAGAGACACATCGATCTGTTGCCTCCCTCCTGACCCCGACCGGGGCCAGGGATAGAACCTGCAACCTGGTACATGCCCTTGACCAGGAATCGAACCCATGACCCTTCAGTCTGTGGGCTGATGCCCTAACCACTTAGCAAACTGGCCAGGGCAGTCTGTGGTATTTTGTTATAACAGCCCAAATGGATAAGACAGATCTACAGAATTACAAAAGCATTCTGAGTTTTTCCCTTTCATATCCCATCATCTCTAATTAATGTGCAGAAGTGTTTGGACCCAGGATGACTCTGTCCCTTTTCTCTTTAAATTATGTAGTTGACTCCAAGAATTCCCAAGATGAGAGTTGTTTATTTTTAATAGTTGTCCATTTCCCTTCCTTCTTTTATTATGTTCTCCTGTGTTTATTTCCCCCAGGTCAGTGGGGTCTCAAAAGTACTCGGGTTAAAGAAGGGTAAAGAGAGAAGCGTGCCGTGTGGCTCTCATTTCTCCCCCTGATTCATCACCACTAGCTTAAGAATATCCTCTAAAAAGACCAGCAGGAACGTCTGAAGGAGTTTTCATTATTGCTTATTATCTAAAAGACAGCTCCAGCATTTCCACTTAACGTCTATAGAACTGTTCTGAGTACCCTGTGAAACACAGAGATTAGTATTGTTAATGTAATGCAGGAAGCTTAGAGTCTTTGTAAGATACCATCTCCTTTTGAACTTTATGTTCAAATCAGTAGAGACCAGAGCAGAGTTTTTCAGGAGAATATTAACTTTGCTACTTCATATGTTACGCAAATAGAAGAACTGGAGAAAATACAAACACTTGGGCTTCTAACATTGGCATAAATCATACTGATATATGGGCAAGTGGACCTTTTTTGCTTTTTCTCATAAAGTGCTGGGGAAATTAGATGAACTTGCTCCACAGATAATGGATACACTAATGTGGAGAGATGATCTGCTCAATGATGCATTTGGAAAGGCTCTAATGAGGTAAAGTTGCAGCTCAATTGATGACACAAATAAACAAAAAGTTATTATGGACCAAAAAAGTCATTATAGTCACACTACTATATATTTTATCATCAAGCTGCTGTTTTTAATCAGAGAGTCAGTGTTACCTCAATAAGTACATTATGCTCTCCTCTTTTTTTAAAAAAAGGCACCAAAGCAGAGACACTCCGGTGTGATTGTGTATGTTGTCCTTCAGGGGTAACCTCCTGTTTGGCTCCACTGAAATGTGGGAACGGGATGGGATGAGGCTTCCATGGGCAGAAGCAACAGCAGTGTGTGTGGCAGAAAAATGCTCGGAACAAGGCAGCAGCCAGGGACGATGACGAGGCTTTGTCAGTCAGTGATTTTGGGGAACACTAGTATGTCTATAATTTTCTGCATAAAGTTGAATACATTTACTTTTATCTGTATTTCACTACGGATGATATTAACATTAGATTTTACTCTCCTCAATCCATAATCATGGAAAATGACCAAAGACCACAGGGGATTCCACGTTAGGTCAGGGAAGAATGATGACATCTGGGGGGATAAGCAGCTGCTGCAGCCGAGTGTGCGGGTGGGAAGTGAAGACCTGGCCCTCGAGGGTCCTCTGCATCCAGCAGTCTGGCTGATGTGCCTCGCGGTGCCCCTCATGCCCACTGCAGACAAGTCGCGTGGAGCTCCTGAGGGAACTGCACTGTCCGGGGCTGCCCTCTGGGAAGCATGGGTGCTCCGATTCACATCTCCGCCTGCAGTTCTCCTTAGACCATGGCTTCCGTTGTCGGCATCGTGTCGATGGCTGCAATGAAGAGCGTGTATGTCTGTGGGACGCAGGGGGCCGTTCCTCAGCTTTTCCTGACTTCCTTCCATGTTCGTAACTGGACTCAGGAGTTAGGTTTGTGACTACGTTTCACTTACTACACACAGTTCTCAGTACTCAGTTTGTCTTAGTGTGTCCCTCCCTGCTGCAGTTTCAACCTGCACCTTCTGTTTGTCAGTGTGTCCTGGCTTCTACGGCCCCCTCGCCACGCCCCGGCACTCGGGAGGGGGGCTTAGCGAGCACACATCTGGCCACACCAGGCAGGCTCTGCACACGAGACGGCTACCCACGTTCATAAATGTCTCCCTCCTCATCCCCTTCCTGAACTTGCGGGCCACACTGGTGAATCAATATTTAAAAGACTGATTTTCTTCTTCTGAAAAATAATAGCAGTAATTGACTGTGGTCCCCTTGTGCGGGCCCTTTATATATACTGTTTCATTTACTCTTTACCAAAAATACTGTATGGTAGCCGTTAGGGCCCAGCTCATGATGTGGATGAAGAATTAAGCCTAAGAACCTGGAGTCCGGCCTCACAGGGTCTGCAGGGCCAAGCATGTCCTTTTCCTCAGGCTCTTGGAGAATTAACACTCCAAGGAACACATAAGTTCACAAAGTTATTAAGATAATTGAGCATATTATATAACAAAATAAAAATGTTAACACAAAAACAATGCAATAAAGTTGTCTGATGCAGGGAATTTAAAATCTTTTAATATTTTAGAAATTAATCCGTAGTGGCCCTGGCGAGTGTGGCACCATGCACAGAAAGGTCGCCAGTTCGATTCCTGATCAGGACACATGCCCAGGTTGTAGGTTTGATTCCCAGGTTCCTTACTGGAGGCAACTGATTGATGTTTCTCTCTCACATTGACATTTATTTCTCTCTCTTTCCCTCTCTCCTTCTGTCTCCCCCTCCCTACCTTACTCTCTAAAATTAATTTAAAAAATTAATTCATAGTGTGTTATAGATGGCATAGTTAGATAAAGGAACAGGACTTAATTTGTATTATTAATGCCATTTTTTCATCTTGTGTGTATCTCAGGAAGCAATTGAGACACAGGGGACCAAATAACCAGAGGGGGGCATCTGTAATACTGTCAACAATAAAAAATAAAATAAAACAAAACAAAACAAAAACACAACTGCCTGTAGCTACACAGCTAGTAAATAACGAACCTAAAAGATAAGCCGAGGTGTCTGACCCTGGAGTGTATGTTTTTAACGACTCTGCTAGGCTGTTTCCCTTCTGCTTCCCAGAAGCCATTCCCAGCTTTCAAATAGCAAGAAGATACGTCAAAATATTTATTTGGCTTAAATATATTATGGGAACACAAGCTTTCTCAGTTTCCTACCGTCTTTGCCCTGATTAAGTACTAGGAGTGGGGGGTATTTCTTTTGGTGCCTCTGATTTTGCTGACAGATGGAGCCACGGAAGAGGAGGCTGGGGGTAACCGTGACTCGGGCACGGACGGCAGTGGTTTAGGAGCACCAGCAAGGGATGTGCCCTCGGAGACCTGGGTTGCACGGCAGCTCTGATGTCCTGTGCCTTGGATTTCCCACCTACGAAGTAGTGGTGGTGTGAGAAGGGGAGTTCCGGAGCTATATGCACATTTCCAACGCAGGAACTTCGCTTATTAGATGTCAACCTTCTCCGGAATGAATTCATTCAGAGGAGGTCCCAGAGTATGTGCAGAAAGGAGGTTAGTGGGTTCTAAGGGACCATTCAGAGATTAATCAGTGTTGTCCTCACCTCAAAGGTATTAGGCCTTAGCACAAGCAAGGTCATGATCACAGGTTCAAGGCCTATATGGGTCAGTTAGTAACACCCAGCAGCTGGTTATACAACTAAACCTGTGCCATTGAAGGTATACAGAAAGCAGGTAAAATAGCCTTTATTTAACCCCAGCTGGCCGCTCAACGGACATCTGCCATCAAAATGCTCCCAAACCCTTCCAACTCCCTCCCCTCAATCCCCCATTGTGGGTTGGGGTCAGCTATTCATAGTCAGGAGACTATCATCAAAACTCTGTGTACTTTGCCGAAAAGGTTTAAAAAAGAAGGTGACCGTTACCTTGCACATGTCTACGTTCTTTTCTCAAACGGATCCAGGATGAAAGTAGGTTAGGAACCAGTACTGCCAAGGGCTATATTAACTGTTTCAAAACTGATTTAAAATTATTTTATAAGTCTTGTTAACAAGAACTGCGTTTTCCTTTCCCCTGGTATTTATTTCTAAAATAGCCCTCACTCCAGGTCTCAACCTTCTCCCCCTTGCCTGCCCCAAATAACACTGTTCGGGAACATTTTCTGGGTAAATAGCTATCACAGTGACATTTTTCAAAACAGTCAATATTTCTTCTTTTTTATATAGTTTAAAGTATCACTGTAAAATGAATCTACTTTGTGCTTGTTTTTTTGTTTGTTTTAGTATTCCTATTCCTGGAACCAAATAATTGGAGCTACAGTTTACGTTTGCTGTTGGAAAACGGACCATACCCGGAGGATGTTGGGATACCCTTTCTCCCATGCCTCCTTGTCTCAGATGTAACATCTGTACATGTACTACCAGCCTGCATCTTTTCCTCGGTTAATACTTGTGTCCTTCTCTTAGTTCTGGGTTTGAGGTTTGTGGTTTTGAAGAGTGCACGCATATAACTGCAAAGCTGTTACAATCATTTTTATATAGACAAGTTTATTTGAGACCACAACCCAAAGTTACAAGCAGACAATGCTATATGTAGGAGGCCTATGTAGACGGGAGTGTAGTCCTAATTAAAGCTGCTTTGGGGTGCTATTATCATTTTCTGGGTGGGTTACATAAAGCTGCACTTACAATGGGAGACAAGTTCCTAATGCCATTTAGCAAATCGATCTGTAGGCAGATGTTACGGCATTCTCTCTCTCGCAGGCCTGTGGGCAATCTGATTTTATACCATGGGGTTGGTGGTAGATAAGAATCCCTGCTGTGGATCGGGACAAGAGAAACCTGTGTTCAGATAGTGAGCTACGTCACCTTGGAAAAAAATGTTCGGATCAAAAATAAAGACTACATAGAAATAAAGAGAGGCTGCATTTTCCATTGCTGGAAAAGGTTGTAACAAAAGTAAAACAATTGATACAATCTTTCCTATCTCTACAGGTCTGAGAAATTAGATTTTTCTCAGGGCATCCCCAACTCTTTCTGTTCCTTTTCACTTCGGGAAGAAGGTAAGAGGGTGTTTATAACAGTGGAAAGGGTCACAGTCAGGCTAATACCCACAGGGCCGAGTGGGGACAGGAAGCCCAGCACACTCCCGAGAAGGAGCTCTGGACTCAGCCCTGCTCTGGAGGTGCTGCAGACTCCCCGGTTGGATTGTCTCACCCTGTGCCCAGAACGGACACATCTCCTTCCAGCCAGAAAGCCCTCCTTACTCAGTCCAGACCTAAACCACACTTTTTGCTTGAGCGATGAAGGGTGTTGGTAATTTCTTACACCAAAATTGTCGAGTATTTTGCCTCTGCCTTTTGGCACTGGGTGAATATCACAGAGCTGCATTTTAGTTTTTACTTTGTTATGAGCCGCTCAACATTTCACGGAGGTCAGCTGACAAGTCCAGGATAGATAGCACCTGTCCAGTGTGGTGTACGGGAAGGGTGGGGTTGGCGTCCGAAGAAGAGCTGTTGGCTGGTAGCTCCAGTCCTGTGGGTCAATGTGGTTTGTCACTCTGAGCCACCAGGTCCTTCTGAGATCAATATTGAGTAACAATTGTCTCAGAGAATTGAGTTGCTGTGCTACAACAATGAGAATAATAAGTATCACTGTTATGTTTTCATCGCTACAGCCTCTACTAGAAAATGGAACTAGGTTGTAAGCCTCTGGTGAGGAATAGCCTTAGCACAGGAGAGTCGCAGACAGAGTCCCAGCCCTGTGAGCCAGCTGTGACCTCCATGTCCAAGCTGACAGTGCTATCTTTCTCTGTCCTTCTGCTGAGCTGTTGTGTGTGTACATGTGTGTGTGCGTGTTTCAGTGCCGAAGCAGGGCACACCTGTCCGCTGTGGAAATTCCCCTGAGCTACACTTGCTCCAGTCTCCTCCAGCTGTCCCCTGTGACCGCCCAGGATCCCACGTCTTCAGGAAAACATCGCAGAGATGTGTGGGTTGATCAATAGATAGTCATGCTATATATTCTGCTTCATGTGAAAAGCTCCTAAATGTAGAAATTACTTTAAATGGGAAGTAAGGAGTTATATAACAGAGTCCAAAATATACAGAAAAACCATCATATAGCTAAGGTAAGCAGAGTTTATTGAATGTTTCTTATGTGCAGGCACTGGGGAAGGTAATTTAAGAGACGTGAAGGAGTATAAAATATCGATCCCTGCCTTTTATAGTTCCTAGTCTGGATAAGGGAAGTCAGAAGTTTATGTTAATGGGGGGTATATATAAAGTATTATATTTGGTCTGAGATAAGGGGAAATAAGGGATAGCACAGACATTTCCTAGTGGAAAAAAATCTTAGGACTTTTAGTAAAGGAGGTGTTTGAGCTGAGCCTTATGTGCTGGGTGCAGTGTTGATGGAGCTGCCTGAATGCTGGTTAAAGGGCTAGCTTGGGGGACGTGTCAGTGGCAGGGAAGGACATGTGTAATGAATAAATAATGCTTAGCCCGCTCCTAGAGACGACGGTACGCATAGGGCAAAGCAGAAAGGAGACAAGCTGTCCTCGGTGCTATCAACTAGATCACGCTCATCAGTTACGTACTATCGTTCTGTCCTTTTATCAATCAATGATCTATTATCACCACTTTACAAATAAAGAAACCAGAGCCTAAGGATAGCAATTAAACCCTCTGAAACAAAGAGCTAGGTAGTAACATTTAAGGTTTGAAACCAGGTTTTCTGCTGTGATAGTAACCATGGAGCATCAACAGTGGTTCTCACGAATCATTGTGATTTATTGAGGAGCTACTCTATGCCAGTTTCCATTTTCCTTCGTTCTTGGAAGAACCTAACATGTAGTAATTGTTATGCAACTATCCAAAGGAGCAAACTAGGTCATGAGATTTATTTGATGTATAAAATTAATAGAAGTTAAGGCTGAGAAGGAGAAATGGAGAGAGACATGGGATGGGTTTGAATACCAGGCAAAGGAGTCTTTACTTCGTATAAAACCAATAAGGTGAACATTCAGTGTAGTAGTCTAAAAAATACATTATCAACTGTAATTGAAAAAATATATATGTTTGTCTAACCACTCTGCTACATACCTGAAAATAGTACAGAATAATATTGAATGTAAACTCTAATTGAAAAAAAAATGCATTATCAGAATCGTATTTGAGGATGATTACTATGTTAGTTTTATCAGAACTAAATGAATAGATGAGAGATCCTTAGAATGATGTTTTAAATGGATTAATGTCAAAAATACACAAAGAGCTCTTAAAATGCCACAATAAGAAAACAAAAGACCTGATGAAGAAATGAGCTAAAGACCATAACAGACAGCTCACTAAAGAAGATATACAGATGGGTCCGGCCCTTGTGGCTCAGTGGATTAGGTGTTGTCCCAGGGACTGAGAGCTCCGGGTTCGATTCCCAGTTAGGCCATGTGCCCAGGTTTCGGGCTCGATCCCCAGTAGGGGGTGTGCAGGAGGCAGCCGATCAATGTATCTCTCACATTGGTGTTCCTATCTCTCCCTTCCTCTCTTTCTCTAAAAAAGTAAATAAAAATATATTTTAAAAAAAGAAGATATACAGATGGAAAATAAGCATATGAAAAGATACTCTACATTATGCGAGATCAGGAAAACACAACCCAACACAGCAGGATGATGCACGGCACAGCTATGAGAATGGCCGGATCCGGAGGGACCCGCCGTGCCGGGAAGGTGTGGGCAGCGGGACGCTCATCCACTGCTAGTGGGAATGCAAATGGGACGGCTACTTTGAAAGACAGTGTGGCAGTTCCTTGACAAATTAAACATACTCTTGCCATATAACTCAGCAATAGTGCTCCTTGGCATTTATCTAAAGAGTTAAAAATTTATGTCCACACATAAACCTTCATACTGATGTTTTAGCAGCATCACTTATAAATGTCAAAACTTGGAAGCAACCAAGGTGTCCTTCAGTAGCTGAAAGAATAAATAGACTGCAGTGCACCCAGGCATGGGGTCGTATTCAGAGCTAAGAAGAAACGAGCTGTTAAGCCATGAGAAGACACGAGGAAACGTAAATGCATGATACTAAGGGAAAGACGCCAAGATGAAAAGTCTACATGTTATATGATTCCGATTGTAAGACATTCTGGAAAAGGCAAAACTATGGAGACGGGAAAAAGACCAGTGGTTGCGAAGGGCTTGGGCGGAGAGAGATGAATAGGCAGGGCCCAGAGGATGTTTATGGCAGTGAAAATACCTGTAAGATATTGTGATGATGGATATATCAGGACGCACTTGTCCAAACTCATGAGCAGTGAACTGTAATGTAAACTGTGGACTTAGGGTGACCGATTCATTAATTGTAACAAATGGACCACTCTGGTGGGGGACATCTTGCATGTGTCAGGGCAAGCAAATACGTAGGAAATTTCTGTACGTTCCCCTCAATTTTGTTGTAAAATCTCAAACTGCTCTTTAAAACGTGTTTTAAGTCTGGCCTGTGTGGCTCAGTGGTTGAGCACTGACCCATGCACCAAGAGGTTGCTGGTTCGATTCCTGGTCAAGGCACATACCCAGGTTGTGGGCCAAATCCCCAGTGGGTGTGGGGGGGTGGTGGTGCAGGAGGCGACCAATCGATGCTCTCTCTCATCAATGTTTCTATGTTTCTATCTCTCTCTCCCTCTCCCTTCCTCTCTCTCTCAAATTGATAAAAGAAAACATAATTGAAAAAATAAAAAGTGTTTTAATGTTAAAAACTGGAATATACAAGTTGTGGCTGGAAGTGTTTGGATCAGCATCCAGGATTCGGGTTTTAATAATTCCAAATCAAATATGACCTAGGCTTATTTCCTCACACAGTGAGGAAATAAAAGATGTATGGTAAATTAAAGATGTATGCTAAAACTCCAGTCACACACAGGTTACTAATTTGTAATGGTAATGCAGTACCTCATTGCCTCTAGGACACGCTTTGGAAGGCCACCTGTGTGCACACCACTCTACTGAGTATAAAGGTGGTAAGATACCTGTCCCCCGGCACACAGAACATCACAACATTCCCACAGCTTGTCTTGGGATATCCACATCGCTATGTCAGGCACAGAGTAGCTGCTCAATAAAAGTTGTTGATTGAGTAAAGTCAGTGAGTGAATGAATCAGTCCACCAGTCAGTGATTATCCCTTGCACAATCGCCACGTTCTGTTCTCGGTGGTATTTACAGCTTACGAAGATGACGGATCATCATACCTTGGAACAGAAATGTGTCATTATCCTTTGTGTTCATGAGAATTATAGTTTAAACAACTCCAGTTTGTATTTCTTTGGTTACCAAACTAATTAAATGCATTCATGAACAACCCAGTGGTGAATTAAAAAAAAAAAAAGCAAAAAAACCCCCACATACACACATTTTAATCTATCACAAATGTTGTAATGAGCTTCCAGTGAAACATACACATGGAATGTTTAAGCTTCAAGGAATTTTAAATCTGACTCAATGTTAAATCACAGTCTTTTAAAAATATTTTAGGAAGTAAAATGCTATATATGTCACCAGTCAAAATGTCTAGCTCTTTAATTTCCTTTTTTTACTTACATGTGTATTAAAATATAGCATCCAAGACATTTTTTATATCTTAGTTTTTATTTTTTTACTGAAAAATGAAGAGTTTAGCTATATAGTTTTCATTCCCTGTGCCCACTATTCATTATATTAAACTATCCACTTGACTACCAAGCAGCCAGACTTACATTTTCTCCAATATATTTTCAGGCGAAATTTGTGAGGCTAATCTAATAATCAGTGGCCTACTTTGTGGACTGCATATAAATTATACGTGTTATTTGGAGAGACTTTGGACTGGTCTGTTGAGTAAATCGGTTTGTCAGTAGGATACACTTACGACTGGTTTCATAGTTCTGCTGCATCACATCTCCTATTGGAGAACATGGTAGACTCACTACCTTTCAAAAGCTGAGGAGAAAATGAGACAACTCTCATTTCACAAGAAAGGCAGAAGTCACGGGACAACACAGTGAGGGAGTTGGGGCCCTGCACCCTCAATCTAGTGCCCATGACACTCTGCAGCACACACACCCTCCCCCAAGACTAAAGCATGTTGTGTGAAAGAATATCTCTTGTGTGACCCTCTCTTTATGGACTTTGGCTTTATAAAGTCTTCGCATACATACTATAGCCCAGGTCACGTTACTTAATATAAAGTGGTAGATTCTTCACAAAGAAGGAAAATGACCACCCATTTCATGAGATCCTTAAATGTTTGCTTCAAAAAAGCTTATTTCCTGGTTATAGGAATTTTTTTTAATGTTTTCAGTATTTATCTGTCTGCTTGTATATCTTACATAAAATTACGTTTAAAAGTATTTGATGAGCCCTGGCTGGTTGGATCAGTGGATAGAGCATTGGCCCACAGACCAAAGAGTCGTGGATTCAATACCAGTCAAGGACCACAGTTATGGTTTGGTCCCTGGTCCTGGTCGGGGTTGTGTGGGAGGCTCTCAGTCAATGTCTCTCCCCCCCCCCTCCCTCCCACTGTATCCGAAGATAAATAGAAACGTATCCTTGGGTGAGGATAAAAAAAAAAAAGTATTTGATGATACATTAATAACACTATGCTACAGCTTCATCAAACATCAAATCACAGGCAAAGAAAAGCCCAGTGTTTCCCAAACATCTCAGTAGATTTGACAGGTTTGTGCACGAAGCTCACATACTGACTCAAAGAGCGAGCCTCATCAGTCCAGTTATTCTCATGTTACAGATCGGTCTAACACAGGTGTTTCTACTTTTGGTGCTGTAGGCCAGTAGAAGCATTGTAGACTAAAATGAACATTAATAATACCAATTTAAATAATAATGGCAATTCCAATGATAATAATTATTAAATGAGGAGTACATGACCACCTGCCATGAGTCACATACTAACCCAGGTGTATCTCTGACCCTCACATCAACAGCAGCCAGAGAATTGCACCCCAATTTAGAGCTGTGGAGGTGAGATCAGGTATGTTTTTCCTTGTCTGAGGTCAATCACCGAGTCTAGAATGTGGAAAGGGGTCGTTTGACACCAGACCTGCGATCTATTATCACAGCAAAGTATGCACCAGGAAGGAATGAACCAACAAGGACCACAACCTAGTGCTCAAGAACAGCCTCAATTATTTTTAATTTAAAAAAAGATAAAGATATTGGAAAAGAACTAAGAAGCAAATCATCACAGAGCAGGACTGAAAAGCTTCTGTCATTGCTTCATGGCTGTGCATGCTTTAAGTTCATCTGCTATTATTCCTATTATTATTCATAATAGTAGCTGACGTTTATTGAGCTGGGTCAGGGAAGGCTTCCCGACGGAAGGGAAATAGTAATGGCAACCTGAGTGATGAATTACTAATTGAAAAGTACACGGGAGTCAGGGAGACTGTACTGGTGTAAGTGTGGAAAACAGCTTGTACAAGGACACAGATATGGGAGACTGTTACAGATTGAATTGCGCCCCCCCCCCAAAAAAAAAACTTTATGTTGAAGCCCTAACCCCAGTGCCTCTGAAAGTACCTTCTTTGTAAATAGGGTTCTTGTAAATGTCATTAGTTAAGACAATGTC
Source organism: Molossus molossus (assembly GCF_014108415.1). NCBI lineage: Eukaryota > Metazoa > Chordata > Mammalia > Chiroptera > Molossidae > Molossus > Molossus molossus. The sequence continues at coordinate 14,306,378 of NW_023425344.1, read as the reverse complement.
ATACTGGCCTAGAGCGCACCTCTAATCTTATATGACTGGTGTCCTTTTAGAAAAGGGTTCTTTGGACACAGACACACTGGAAGAGGATGTGTGTGCCATGTGAAGATGAAGGCATAGAGAGGCATGATGCTTCTACAAGCCAAGGAACACCAAAGCTTGTCAGCCAACCACCAGAAACTCAGGAAGAAGCATGGGGCGGATTCCCCCTCACAGCCCTCAGAAGGAATCGGTGCGGTTGATGCCTTGACCTCGGACTTCTAGCCTCCAGATGTTGAGAATATAAATTTCTGTTGTTGAAGCCACTCCACTGGTTACGGTAACCCTAGCAAACTAACACGGGGACTACGGAGTTCTGAGACACGCAGTGTGGCTCATGCCTCTAAGTCATTAATAAAGAACAAGCTATGCTCTAATAACCAGTGAGATGGCAGAGAAATGCCCCAGAAACAATAGCGCTATCTCATTCTTAATGATCACTATATTCAAGAACACATCGTGGGGCTAAAAGTGATGCACCATGATCTGTTAAACTCACTTAACAGCAAACAACGAGTCTCGCTGCGTTATATGGTTACTCAATAAATATTTAGCATCTGTGACATGCCATGTTCTGCAGGACAGTCGAAAAGCTTGGACTGTCAACAGAAGTAAGAGTAAAAGCCCACATTTTAGGAGACTTTGGAAAACCTCCTGGCTTCTTGGGGTATCAATGTCCTCATCAGCTTACCCAGTTGGCAGGGGCATAAATAACATTACATTGGAAACATGTTTAGTGGATTTCATGCTTCATGGCAAGTATATTACAATAGAGTCGTATTATTATTGATGCTGTTATTTTTGTGTTTGTGAGGATGGGGAGATTTTCGTGTCATCATCCTATCCCCGTAGGCTCCCGGTCCTCCCTGCCTGTAAGATGCATTGGCAGTTTCTGGCTCTGTTCCCTGGCTCTTTATTTCTGGCTTTCAATGGGGCATGATGATCAGATGGCCATGATTAGTTCTTTGGCTTGCATAGCAGATTATCTATTAAGTTGCCATCTTCTCAGCCACTGAGGCATATGGTCAGCACTTCCAGGGTTGAAAATAAATCTGCATTTTAACATGTGGGATCTTATTATGCAAAAGAGAGCATACATGGGGTCTAATCTTGTTATTTGTTATGCTGCCCACATCTGCTTGTGCATTCTGGATGGAAGAGCAGATCCGTCCGAGCCTTTCATTTGATGACATAGCATAGATAGTCCGAGTGAGGGCATCTAGGAGGCATCGTCATGCCTGAACCGTGCAGGGTGAGGGAAGCAGAGAGGGTGAGAAGTCATTTTCCCTTTCTCCTTCTGCAGACCAATCATTCAGTTTTTAATCGAACATTCTTTTTAGCACCTACTATGTGCCAGCTCTTTCTCCAGGTACTTGGGTGATGGTGAACAGGATGGCACAGACCTGGACACAAGCTGTTTGTTAGATTACACCATGATGTTGACTAGAAAAAATGCACCTCATTCTCTGGGCTGGTGCAGCCCTGCCCCAGGACACCCACCACCATGAGGGGAATGTGGATTGGACCAGGCACATGACAGAGGCAATTAAATTGACAACTAGTGAGAAGCGTGCTCAGCAGACAACAGACAAGGTGGCCAACTATATAAGACTTGAGGGTTTTTTGGTTTGGAGGGGGACATGTGTATAGGGAAGCTCGTTAAATTTTATTCTGTACCCTCTCACTATAAATTGACTGTTTCTTATGTGAATGGGCAGAAAGTAGTGGTTTATCCAGCATTTGATTGACCAACTGCTTCAGGTTTTATATTTCAAAACTATTTTTTTGTTCTGAGGTGTTTCCACACATTACTGTCCTCAGGTACAAATAATGACAAACAGGAGATCTGTTTGTAAACATTAGCTTGACTGTATTTTCCTGTATTCACTTATTTGAGTCACCTAAATGAGGACCTTTTCAGGTGTGGCATGTCTTCAAACTTAATAAATAGTGCAAAGATACAAGTAACAGCACCAAGTTCCAAAAGGCGGGCACTGAAGTCGAATAATTGGATTTGGACATATGTTCCAGGTCCCCTGCCTACTTGTGTTGTTACCATGGGCAAGTTATTTGTCTTTTATAAGGCTTATAATAATAATGCATTCTTTGGGCGTTGTGAAGATTACAGGAGAAATGCATGTAAAGTGTTTTTTAAGCACATCCCAGCACCTCATAAATATTCCATACCTACTAGCTATTAAAATTTGATGGCTGTTGCTTTTTTTGTTTGTTTGAATTCATAAGGATCTTTAATATATAAACTAGGATTACAAATCTGAGGACAAAGGGTTTTCCATTTGTCTATATAGAAATGGATGTGTTTATAAAGACTGCATTCGTACATGTGCAAATTGAGAGCGTATCTACTTCTGTGGCATAAAAATAATGTTGGGTTACCCATTATAGAACAGTGACAAGCCTTACCCTGCGTGCTTCATATTAAGTAACTCGTAGCATTCTTATAATAATCCTGTGGGTAGATTCTATTATAAGCGTTTTGCAGATCAGAAAACTGAAGCCCGAGGATGAGAATACACAGCTAGTGTGGAATTTCCACCGAGACAATCTGCTCCAGCTCTGTTCTTAAAAGCTAGAATATTCTGAATTTCAAGGATAAACAGGTTAATGTGTACCTTCAAATACGTACACATTGCAGTACACAATGTGTGTGTGTATGTGTATCTACCATGAATAGCTAATGCATGATGACTGTATAGAATATCTTATTTTCTGTTATCCTTTTGAGGTCTGTGGCTGCTCTTCAACTTTTCTGATTGTGGTTCCCTTTTCCTTAGCAGGATGATGAAATTATATGGCCCATCATATGCAAAATGAGAGGCTAAACTGAAACCTCTCTCTGTTGTCCAGCAATGGGTGATTACTCCATATCGCCTGAAGTTATACTTAAGCATATCCTCAGATATCATTTCCCTCGCTCCCTTCCTCTCAACCCCACTCCAGTTACTTGTACAGCAGTTCCATATCCAATCATGTATTATAAAGTGGCAAGAGGAGGTCATTGATATGGATTAACTGTATTCTGCAAGCTCTTTAGTGGTCTTTGGTCTTTACTGCTGAATAAATTGATGCATCAATTAAATCTTGTGCCTGGCTGCAATGAGCAGAAATCTGACTATTATAGCTCAACCACGTAGGCATGTATTTTCCTCACATATCAGGAAGTACAGAGGGTAACCTGTCTGGCATTAGTGCAGCAGATTCTCAACTCCTCAAGATTCACAACAGAAGGACGTTTGTTGGAATATTCTCAGTTAGGGAATGATTATGTTGCAAATATTCACATTTTTGAAACAGAATGCTTTTAACTATGCCATTTCTTGGTTGAAACATCCTGTTTTAACCCTTAATCTCAATTAAGATTCAGTTGTCACTCATGAGAATATCTGTATTTTCAGAGATGTTCTCTCCCTACCTATTCTGGATAGACTTCCTGAAGATAACAGCTTACCTGCTTTGACTTGGGCATTGCTTTTATGATACTCCCGTCAACACCTTCTGTGGTAGACAGAATTCTAAGATGATCCCCCAGAGACCCAAGCTCGTGTATAATTTCCTCCCCTAGACTGTGAGAGAGACCTGGGATGATGATGTGATACCACAATATCACTCCCATAATTAGGTTTTGCTATTTGGCACAGTTAACTTTAAGAAAAGAGATTATGTTCAGTGGGCCTGACCTAATCAATTGAGCCCTTAAAAAGGAGAGGTTCTGGAGCTCTGGGCGGTCTCTAGGAACTGATGGCCACATGCTGATAGCCAGCAAAGAAATAGGGACATCAACTAGAAGAGTTAAACTCTGCTCCAAACACATGAACTTGCATAAGGTCTCCAAGCTTTAGATGAGAAGAGAACCTAGCTTGACAATATTATTTGGCCCTGTAAGACTATTCTGTGCCTGGGTCATGACTCACAGAAACAGAGCAATAATAAATCCATGTTGTTTTAGCTACCAAGCTTTAGATAATTTGTTGTGCAGCAATAAATAGCTAAGACACCTTGGCTTTGGTTCCAAATGTCCAACTCTTCTGCCCTGACCTCAAATATGCATAAGTAGAGTAACTCACCTGGGACATTTAGTTAGTATTAAAATGGACTTTACCACCTTGGCTGGTTTGGCTCAGCGGTTAGAGTGAAAGCCTGCGGTCCAGGGAGACCCAGGTTCAGTTCCCGTTAAGGGCACGTACCTTGGTTGCAGTTTGTCCCCGGCCCTGGTTGGGTTGTGAGTGTGGCAACCACTCGATGTGTCCCTTTCATATCGATGTTTCTCTCTCTCTCTTCCTCTCTCTCCCTCCTACTCTATCTGAACAACAAGAACAACAAAAACAAACAAATGAGAAAATGTCCTCGGGTGAGGATTAAATTAATTAATTAATTAATTAATTAAAAAATGGACTTTACCCAATGTGTACTAGAGGCATTTCTTCAAAGTGAGGAGTGAGGACCCAATATCAGGAATAGTGCTTTTATTTTTGTTATTTTATGATTTGTACGAGAAAGATTTTACCAGTGCCCTTCCTACATTACAAACCTTATAAAACCCCCTACCATAACTACCAAAAAGATAAAAACAAATCCTATACAATATACTTATTAGAAGTCACAGATCAGCGGAACAAGGGCAGAGTCCAAGGTGAAAACAAATTTAAAATATACAGAATTAGTAGAGCATGAATGAAGGGTTTTCCACATAGTGAGAAACACAATCTGATGGTCCTTTTCTTGCTGAGTGAAGTACAGACCCTGTGGAGTGGTTTGGGAAGGAAAATGCTTTTTCTGTTGGTTTCTGCTTCAAGGAATACTCTAGCAATCTATTTTAGTCTTCATTAACATATGAAGATTGAGTTCAGGGTTAACACATTATAGGCGTCATTTGTCCAGAACACACATGGTTTTGTATGGGGGTGGAAAGGCTAGACATTTGTGGTTTTGTGTATTTTTGCTAACTGTTTGCAAAGTTGAAATAAAGCACCTGCCTGTGATAAAGTATGACCCTTCCTCACACTTGTAAATTGCTTTTGCCCATTCATATTTAGAGGTCATTAATCTTGTTTCCCTTTATGGATGGATATTCAACGCATTCTTTACCATTGGTTGAGCTCTGTAGTTCAGAGGGGTATAAAAATTCACAGAGGGCAGTTGGAGAAAAACGTCACATTACAAGGATACAAGTAAAAAAGGCCAATTTTATCTTACCTACAGAGAAACAGAGGCATTTGCAGAAGGGGCTGTCAAATGGATCAAAGGGAAAATATATAAATAGACAATAAATGATCACAAATTCTTAACTGAGAAGGCAATACAGGGACTCCCTTCCACACTATTGCTAAGGAGACAGTCTTATAGCATGTGCTTGAAAACATCCTAGATGTGGAACTAAGTAGCCTCGAAGACATCCTTTCTTCCCACGATCCCTTTACCTCCTAAGAGAATGATACTTACTTTGAACATGTCATGTTATATTGCAATTGTCATACTTTGTTATAGTTCTTTCTGATTTTCATTTCTTCTTGTAGTCTCAGTATATAGTATGGCACATTGACTGTTTGTAGGCACTTAGCATATTTTTGTTGAATGTAAATTTCAGTGAAATCCTGACTCCAGTGATAAGAATTCTAGATCCTGTCTACTTACCATTCACATGACTATATCAATGATAGCAAAATATTAGCCCTGTGTGCATGGCTTAGTTATTAATATTCTTTGTATGATCTTACTTTTCTGATGCTTTTCCTCCAGGCCATTTCAATATAGTTTGACAATTATTTTCCCAGTAGGTCTGATGGCCAATCAGAAATCAATGTGGCTTAAGGCAGCTGGTCACCTAGAAGCAAAAGTGCTTCAGCCTTAAATGTTAAGCCATAAAGCCAGGGGAGCCTTCAACCTCCTGTCCTTCGTGTTCCATTTAAATTGACTGAGAATGTTAAGCCATTATCGGGTCAATACTAAACAAATACTTGAGTATATTAATTACAACCTAGGTAAAATTCTTTAAAGTGTTTAATACGTCATGGAGCAAGCACAAGGGAATTTAAAATCACATCATAATCAAATGAATAAATCTTTGATTTTTCTGTAATACACATGGCCTATCTTTGTGAATGCAAATGGAAAGTAAATGTGGTAGGTATGACAGAACTTCCTCTGTCTGGATGACCTTACTTTGCTGCTGCAGAGTTAGAGCAGTGCGTGATTATCCTGACTTCCCTTTGAAACAATCTATATGTAAACAAATATATTGAAGAACAATTATTCATCCAGTGTTTATTTTCTGTTAAATGTGTGTCTAATTGCTGCCCTTCATGTTTGAGATCGATGGCAAATACTGGCTGAACACATGTCTCAGAGCCCGGGACTATGGAAGGTGGGCCTCGAGGTTCTTTCCACCTGTACGTGTCACTATAATTTACCATCGAAGAGGAATTATTAGACAGTTTCTACGAGCTCCACAGAGTCTCAGACGCTATACTGTCTGAAAGGTAGAATAGTCTTGTGAGATCTTACCACTTTGCATAGTTAAATGTCATTTTACATAACAAATGATGACACCTGGTGCATAGGGAAAATGTGGCATTATAGCCTCCTGGACTAAAGTAGGAGTTGTTTGAAAAATGAATTAATTGGTGTAATTTTTATTTTATTTATTTTTTAATTTTCAGGGATAGAGGATGGAGGAGATTAATGTATCTCTTATTTGAAAGTATTTTTTAGTGTGGCAGGATACCACCTAAGGGACCAGCTTGAGAAACAAGAGCGACTTTTTCTATGAATCTTGGTATGGCCGAGTAAGACACACAAGCCCAGAGCCAGAGCTGAAATGTTGAAAACAGAGGACATAGGTGAAATGAAGAGCTAGAGGAAGATGAGGGGTACTGAGCACTAGAACTAAGGTCTCAAAGAGAAATTGGACTGTATTTTTGTGTTTTTAATGTGTAAAGTAAACTCAGTTTTTATCCTTTATGAGGTTTTAGTTCACTGTCCCCTTAGTAATAAACTGTAAGACTAGATCTCTTTGCAGAAATAGAATGAAATGAAGATTAGGATCTAAGGTGACACGGAGTGAAAGTCCTTGGAAGGTGTCCACCCTTACCTCTCCCCAGTCAAGCTTACATATTGGTCTCATATTTGGATCAAAATAGAGAAACTGACTAAAAAATGTTTTAAACTTAAGAGAATTCTATTCTTAGAGAGATAAATTATGGGAAATAGTTTCCCTGGAGGATTCTGTAAATATTTGTATATGGTTGTTCACAAAAAAAGTGTGTGTGTGTCTATTATGTATTCTTCTAAGGTTACTAAATTCGGTATAATGATTCATTAAGGTATATAATTAAGATATGAAAAAAATAGCAAAACTTAAAGAGATTGATATTAAGAGATAGAGGTACTATTGTGTCTTTTAAAAAACAACATTTTATTTATTTATTTATTTATTTATTTATTTATTTATTTATTTATTTATTATTTTTTGGTACGTGCCCCTAGTGGGACTCTCTGGTCTGCAGGCCAATGCTCCAACTGCTGAACCAAACCAGCCAGGGCACAACATTTATTTTTGGTTTGAGAATATATGTTACAATTCTGGAGCCTCTTCAAATTACCCTTCTTTTTATTTTGTTCCATTTTTCCTCAAAACTTCCTATTTCTATTGATTCTCAACAAATAAGAATGGGGAGAAGTTGGGGGAAAACAGACTTGCAGATCTACCTTTAACCTTCTCCTGTGAGACCGTACCTTTGAAAGAATGAGTCCCTGATTTGCGAGTCCAATTGTTCAGGTTTCATGCAATGGCTAATAGAATGATCAATGGTTTACAATAGTTACAATTAGTGACTTGTGCGAAGTAACTTCTTATATAGCGTGAAGAGTTGAGGGTGCCACAGCTGAGTGATGGCTAGCTAATATGTCTACATATCAAATTGCCATGTCTCATATTGACTATGTTGCTTGGCACAGGGTTGGAGATCTAGGTTCTTCACAATAGGTTTTTTTATCTTTTGGTAAATTAGCCAAAGTAGCACACCTAAAGCAGGAATACATTGCTTCAAAATCCAGAGAATCACTAGGCAGAGATTCTAGATTTAATGTTTCAGTTCAGGGAATTAGAAAGGGTTCTAACAATTTCTTTGGTTGGTTGACTAAATCGTGAACCAAAAGATGGCCCACAGTAAATTAACTTAAAATACTAGACTTTCTCTGGTATTCTTCAGGGTTAGGGATTCAAAGGTTTAGGAAGAGTGAGATGCTAGAGTGGATTTGTCATTTAATATCTGCTCACTCACCCTAGGAAGGTCCAGAGGCCTGGGGAAAAATAAATGTGTGAGGGAAACACCGGCTACCTTGGAGAGCTCCCTGATCACTCTTCTCGTAGGCCAGAAAACACAGTGGTAACTACTGCCACTGAATCGGGAAACCAGATGCAATGGTGGTAATTAGATCCCCGAGTGGCGGAGGCCAGTGGTAGCATGGCCCCAAGCAAGGAAGGTTTGGTTCCCATGATGGAAAACAGAGCCAAGCAGCCATCAGAATAGTCTAACTCACAAAGATCTGTGGCATGGTCGATCACGGTGTTGTGCCTAAAAGTTAGAAAAAATGGGAAGCATACTGAAATCTTTTATTTATTTATTCCATTTATTTTTATTTTTTATTTATTTCTTACGGTGACACTATTATACAGATGTTCCTATTTCCTCTGCCTTTGCCTCTCTAACCTCCCCCTAGCCCCCTCCTCTTCTACGTCCCTCCTCCCTCACCCCCCACGTTTACCACACTGTTGTCTGTTCCATGGGCTATGTATATCTGTTCCTTGTCTACTCGCTTCACCTTTTGTCATCCGTTCCCCCTTCCCTCCTCCCCACTGACCTCTGCTCCATGTACCTATGCCGCTGGACCTCTTTTGTTCATCAGTTTATTTTGTTCATTAGATTCCACATTTAAATGCGATACTGTAATATTTGTCTTTCTATGACTGGCTTATTTCACTGAGCAAAATAATCTCTAGGTCCATCTATGCTGTTGCAAAGGGTAAGAGATGTTTCTTCCTTACAGCTGCATAGCATTCCATTGTGTGAATGTAACACAGCTTTTTTATCCACTCATCTATTGATGGAGACTTGGGCTGTTTCCAGATCTTGGTAATTGTAAATAGTCCTGCTATGAACATAAGAGTGCATATATTCTTTTTTTTTTTCTCTTTCCAACCCCCTCCCATTTCCCTTTGTTTTGTTTTTTGTTTTTTTATTATTTTATTTTTGTTACAGATGTTTCTCCTTTTTTACCCCATTGACACCCTCCTCCCCATCCCCCCCGCCTCGTCCCCGGCTTTGTTGTCCATGTCCATTGGTTATGCATACATGCATATAAGTTCTGTGGTTTATCTCTTCCCACCTCCCACCATCCCCTCTTCTGAGGGTTGTCAGTCTGTACCCTACTTCGCGTTTCTGGGTCTACCCTATTCCTCAGAGTGTTACATTCATTATATTCCATATATAAGTGAGATCCTGTGATATTTGTCTTTTTCTGCTTGGCTTCTTTCACTTAGGATAATACTTTCCAGGTCCCTGCATGTCGTCTCAAAGGATAAGAGATCTTTCTTTCTTACAGCTGCATTGTACTCCATTGTGTATATGTACCACAACTTCTTTATCCTTTTGTCTACTGATGGACACTTGGGCTGTTTCCAGATCTTAGCTATTGTAAATAGTGCTGCTGTGAACATGGGGGTACATGTATTCTTTATGATTGGTGTTTCAGGCTTCTTAAGGTATATTCCTAGAAGCGGGATCACTGGGTCAAATGGAAGTTCAATTTTTAATTTTTTGAGGTAACACCATATTGTTTTCCATAGTGGCTGCACCAGTCTGCATTCCCACCAGCAGTGCACTAGAGTCCCCTTTCCTCCACACCCTCGCCAACACTTGTTTGATGATTTATTGATAGCAGCCATTCTGACAGGTGTGAGGTGATGCCTCATTGTTGTTTTAATTTGCATCTCTCTGATGATTAATGATGTTGAGCATTTCTTCATATGTCTCTTGGCCATTTGTATGTCTTGTTTGGAGAGGTGTCTATTCAGCTCCTCTGCCAATTGGCAACTGTAATCAAAACAGCCTGGTACTGGCACAAGAACAGGCATATGGACCAGTGAAACAGAACAGAGAACCCAGAAAGGGACCCAAGGCAATATGCTCAATTAATATTTGACAAAGGTGGCAAGAGCATACAGTGGAGTAAAGACAGCCTCTTTAATAAATGGTGTTGGGAAAATTGGACAGCTACATGCGAAAAAATGAAACTAGACCATCAACTTACACCATACACAAAAATAAACTCAAAATGGATAAAAGACTTAAATGTGACTCGTGAATCCATAAAAATTCTAGAATAAAATATAGGCAACAAAATTTCGGACATCATATGCAGCAGAATTTTCACTGATACATCACCTAAGGCAACAGAAACAAAGGAGAAAATGGACACATGGGACCACATCAAACTAAAAAGCTTCTGCACAGCAAAAGAAACAACCATCAAAATGGAAAGGCAACCCACTGTATGGGAGAGCATCATTGCCAATGAAACATCAGATAGGGGTTAATATCCAAAATATATAGAGTACTCATACAACTCAACAAAAGGAAGACAAAGAACCCAATTAAAAAAAAAAAAGAGTGCATATATTCTTTCTGACTGATGTTTCAGGACTCTTAGGATATATTCCTAGAAGTGGGATCACTGGGTCAAATGGCAGTTCAATTTAAAAAAATTTTAGGAATCTCCATACTGTTTTCCACAGTAGCTGCACCAGTCTGCATTCCCACCAACAGTGTACTAGAGTCCCCTTTTCTCCGCACCCTCGCCAGCATTTGTTGTTTGATGATGGCAGCCATACTGGCAGGTGTGAGGTGATACCTCATTGTGGTTTTAATTCCATCTATCTGATAATTAGTGATGCTGAGCATTTTTCATTTGTTTATCAGCCATTTGTATATCTTAATCAGGGAAGTGCCTATTCAGGTCCTTTGCCCGGTTTTAATTGGATTATTATTAGTAGGTGTAGGTGGGAGAGCTCTCAGTCAGGTGAACAAAGGTCTAACTTGAACCATAAAAAGAGAAAGTCATGGCCCCTCACTTAGTTTCCAGACTTGAACCAGTTTACAGATTCAGGACCCCTTTAATGATGGGAGTCTAGATCCTCTTGAAACAGGACCTGGCTGTACTACCACAGAGACCCTATGGCCTTTACTATGGTGACTATGCATTGGGGGAAAAGAAATAAGATCTTATTGGGATTGCTGGACACTGTCTCTGAACTGACCTCACACAAACTCCAGGAAATCCAAAATGTCACTGTGGCCGTGGTGTCAGAGGAGGGGCCTATGGAGGTCAGATGACACATGGAGGTTTTGCTCAGCTGCATCTCACAGTGGGTCCTGGACCATCCCGTGGTTATCTCCCCAGGCCCAGAATTTATCCTTGGAATAGACATAGTCAGTGACTGGCAGAATTTTAAAATTTGAATAAGATACTCTGTTTATTACTCAAAGAACAACAACAACAACAAAACAAACTAAAGAATAAGACTGTCATTTTTTCATCTAGGCACAATGAGGTATACAATTTTAATTTTCAAAATTTTTAATGAAATTTTCTAAAATTTTCTTAAGTTACCGTTGAACCAAGAAGAAATGTTATTTTCAGTTTATCAATATTCTTGTCAGATTGATGAGTCATCATGGAAAGTTCTGTCTAGTTAATGAAGGAGAACTCTAGAGTTTTGAGATACAATCTAAAAACATTAGATGGAAAGGTAATTAGTTTTCCTCAAAATTATTCAATGACACATATTGCCTCTTTTCACTGACAATTATATATATTCTTGATTCTTACTTTCTTGGGAGTTTCCTGTCCTGTTATTGTGCTTTAATTTTATCATTGCTATTTTGCAACTCTGTAATTTGTTTTGCTGGTATTATTCTTCAATTGCATAGATAAATGTAATTTGAACTAATGTGATTAAGCCTAATGGATGGTAATTCCTGCAGCCTTCATATGGTGGGCGATGTAGAGAAATAGCAGGGGATGCAGTGGATAAAAGAATTCAAACATCATTTTCATGTCCTGGAAAATCTCGAGCATCTTAGCCTTAAATTCATGTCCAGATTTACATCACATTCTTTTAAAACCCAAGAAATCATCAGAATGAGAGGTATGTGTGGCCTAACCAATCCCATATAATTATTTTTGTTTTGTTTTTTTAGAAAGATAATCCTTCACTCACAATTAACCACTACATCATTGACTTTAGGTTATTTTATTATTATTTTTGGTACGTGCCCCTAGTGGGAACCGAACCCGGGACTCTCTGGTCCACAGGCTGATGCTCCAACCACTGAACCGAACTGGCCAAGACTAGGCTATTTTTTTAAGGTTATCAGAACACACTTAGAATTCCTGATAAGCTCTGGCTTTTCTACATTGTCACTAGTGGCCTATTTTCCTAGTGTGAAAAAGACCTTCACTCAAGGATTGTTGGTTGAGATGGATACAGTCCTCCTTCTGTCTTACATGTTTACACAGTTAGATGTCCCGGGCTATCACAGAAGAAATGCGTATGTTTAGATGGGGCATTTTTTAGGAGATGTGTAGCGTTCCTTGCAGCAGATTTGTTTGGCTGTCAAAGCCCCAATTACAACAAGCGAGAACAGAGTTCCCAAAAACCTGAGTGCAGACATTGCAATTGCTGGTGCCCAAGGAATGTAATTTTTCTGGGACTGTGCTTGTATCTGCGAGAGAGGTTGCCAAGATCATGCTGCAGTTTGCTTTGTAAAGGTAGAGCTTTCACTATTGTAACAAAAATGTGGAAACATTAGAAATGGCAGATATTGCTGCACTCTTTTTCATGGTTACAAAATTGTAGGTCATGTTTCGAAAGGATGCCTTAAAAAAAAAAAAAAAAAAAAATAGACTGGACAGCCGGCACCAAGTACAGCCAGAAAAAAAAAAATCTTTGAACTCAGAGTGTGCATCGAATGCCATCTGAAATAGACCCAAATCCAGAAGAGATGTGGCATTACTTTAAATTTCCTTTGTCTCCACGCTGATTGTCTCTTGGGTTGTTGATGAGTTATCATTAGTTGAGATTTGATCCTGATTGGGAATTTATCACAGGAATATCCATCCAAACTGATCCAGTTCTTCTCTCAATAAGCTCTTTTATTCTTCTAGAAAGCATTTTCTTCCACAATTGAAATGGACCTTTTAATTCCTCTAAATTATCATTTGCATACTTTGAACCTCCAAAGGCCTTGCTGTGTTTATTGTCTCACTGTTTGGGGAATTGGATGAGAGGAAGAGAAGAAAATGACAAGTGTGCACTTGACTGTGTTTTGTCCCTGAGTTGTGGAGAGCAAAGAGGGTGGACTTTAAAATTAGGGTCTCTGGAACCTAGTTACAAGCATGGGTCTCTGCATCAGTCTGGGTTTCGATCATCATTCAGCCACTTACTGTATGATAAGGCAAGTTCCTAAACTACTTCAATTTTTTGCTTTCTTGTCTTTTAAATGAGTAAACTATCAAGCGCGCGTATGTAGAGTACGGTGCAAATTTAATGAGACAATGCATGTGTAAGTTGCTCAACACAGTGCTTGTCATGTAATTATTTCTGCTGTCAGAATCCCAGTTCTAGCAGTTACTACCTGAGTGGCCTCACCCGAAGTATTTACTCTTTCACACCTGTTTGCTCATCTTTGAAATAAAGATAATGATACCCAACCCGGAGAACTATTGAGAATTAAAACTCATATGAAGTGCCAGGTTTCTGGTATTTAATACTTGATCAATACACTGCACTGCTTATTGTCCTTTTCATTGCCATTTCCAGTAACAACAAACAACAGCAGCAACTATTGTTAAATACCCTGCAAGGGAAAGTTGTATATCACACATGAAAGAGTCACTCACCATTGTGCTTGTGGTACAATAACGCCATGCATCCATCAGTGGCATGAGTTCATGATACTGTCGAATTTCCGAATCACTGTTGCTTTGTGTTAGATAATTCGTGGCTTTTGCTTTGGACCCATGTGGTCCTGTGTTTTTCATTATATTCTTTCTCATTTGCCCATCATGAAGACATCAATTATATCCCTCTTTGCTCAGTAGCAAAGAGAAAAAGTAAGGCATGATCTAATGGCTCAGCTGAGGTTCTGTGCCTTTTATGGAGTTCTTAGGTGAGCTTTCTACTTCTACAGGGGGATTTCTTTGGCAGACCCTGGAGAATTTCAAAGAGAATGCTAATATTGCATCTCATTGTCGGCAGCTCAGCAGGGAAAAATGTGGATCTCACACTAGTTATCTAAGTACAACGAACAATGTAAGGGTTTCATTCTCCAGTGCTGCCTGAGTCCTTGCTGCTTTTCAAGTAGGAGAAACATTAAATCCTATGGATAAGTTATTTCTCTCAAGATTTTCAAGTAATAGTTTTAGGAAAATATTACTTTCTCATTGCTTGGCAATATTTCTGTCAAGGACTTTGAATTCAACTTCAAATTTATATCAGATTATTTTAAAACCCAATTAGCCAACAGCATAATGTATTGAAAGAAGTACATTTTGGTGATTGAATTCCTAGAAGACTCCCTTCTTCTCCAGAACTCTGGGCTGCCAATGTGGATGGGAAACAATGGACTGATTCAGTGTATCTGGGCACTTAACACCAAACTTTAATGAGAATGTCGAGAATTGCCATTAGAGGGGGTGCTGCCGTTTATTTGTTCATTTCCCAAGAGCAGAAATCTATTACAGTGATTTGAATAAGTTTTTATGAAATATGGAGAGGCACTGAATTTCCTGACCCCTTTCTTGGGTTGAGGTACCAATTTATCAGAACAATTTATTTTAAAATAACTTTTTATATGTGTTATTTTGTTTTGACAAAAGAAGATGGAATTTTAAATTACTAATTTCCCCGGCCTCAGCTCTCTTAGGCTTTAAGTTTGGAGAAGCTGAATAGAAGTGTATAAAATATGTAAGCTGGATTATTGCAATATATTCTGGTTTTGCTTTTATTTTTGGATATAGCACAGTAATTGCTATTCTTCCTAATTTGCTTCAAAATGAAAATTATTAATCTACAAAAATGTGAGTTATTTCAAAGGCCATATCATAATATGGTGATGATAACACACAATTCAGTGTTGGTAAACTACGTCTTTGTCATTTTGTGAATATAAAAAAGTAATTTTGTTTCCCCCAGACCCTGTACTTTTCCATACAAATGGGATCATTTAGATGGATGACCTCCATGTCCCCTTCAGTTCTAAAATTCTAAATACATTTCTTCTTGTGTCTCTTTGAAGGCATAGCTTATATCACTTAACGTTTTAAATAACTATCATAGGAATGACTGATGTGTGATAACTTTGCAGACTGTATACTTTTGTCTACATTGTTATGTATCGCACTCATTGTGGCCTTCGGAGAGTCAGTTACCTTCCTCGGGTTTGTTCAATCTGTAAAAATGAAAAATTTCAACAATATCGTAACTAAGTGTCCTTGTAGTTCTAATGTTTTCTGTGTGTGCTTATTACAATCACGGAAGGCAGAAGGTGTGTTGTTTTCAGTGTTGTAGGAGAAACAAAGTGAAAAAGACGTGACATCTTCCCTAAAGAGAGGTCTTAACGTCCATGAATGAGACGTGGGCTTCTTAGTCCATTCGGGTTAGGGTTTTTGTCCTGTGACAAAAACACCACAGACAGAGTGGCTTATACACAACAAATAGTATTTCTTATAGTTGTGGAGGCTGAAAATCTAAGCCCAGGGTGCTGGCAGATTCTGTATCTGGTGAGCACCACTCCCTGATTTGTAGACCGCTGTCTTCTCCCAGTGTCCTCAGACGATGGATGGAGACATTTCTCTGGGGTCTGTTTATTAACAACACGGGTCCCACCCATGAGGGCTCTACTCTCCTGACCTAGTCATCTCTGAGAGGCTCATCTCCAGGAACTATCGCTTTGAAGAAATAGGTTTCAACATATGAATTTAGGGGGACACAGACATTCAGCCTATAGCACATGGAATTCATGAAACCACTAAAACGATGGGTAAAATGTTTGCACATTTTATGTTCATTTTTTTTGGAGGAAAAAAATTGTAGCTTTCATAAAAAAAGTTGAGTACTACATAATGAATAAAATTGTAGACTTCTGTCAGGAATCTAGCACAGTGGCTCTTAAACTATAATCAGTGAACGGGGAGGGTCCCTTGGGATGTTTGCAGGTGGGTCAGGAAGTAAAAATTTTTCCTAGTAAAATTAAGATGATGTTTTTTCTTTTCATTTCCTCTCACTAATGAATACACAGTAGATTTTTCCAGAAGCTCCATGCTACGTGATATCGTAACAGATCAAGCACATCATAAATGTAAGAATCCAAGTATCTTCTATTAAGATATACATTAAAATATTTGCAAAAATATGAAAGAATACCACCCTTCTCACGATTTTTGTTTTGTTTTGGAAAATATAATTATATTTCAAAAATATATTTATGCAAACATGTAAAAAAGTATTGTTATTTTAAAATTAATAAATATTTTTTAAATTCTCAGTTTAAATCTTAATGAGCTAAATATCAAAAGAGAAAGTCCACATATATATGGTTTTTAGCTTCCTCAATAATTTTTGAGGGTCAAGCGCTCCTGTCTACAATTTTTGAGAAATGCTGACCTATTGCCTCATTAAATTAGGTTAATATGTAGTAGTAAATAAAGCCTGCCTTCTTATTAACCTGACCACAAATAGACTTACGTCTCTCTTATCTGATTGTCTAAGTAGGTCTTCAGGTTCGCAGGGTAACTCCCTAACACATGGGAATTCAGGAACCCAGGCTAATGATGTGGCTTTTCCATCTTCACCACTTGACTTTCAAATTTGTCCTAGAAAATAGTGGCATCCCAGTCACCTGGAAGAGGGAGGGGCCACAGAGGAGTAGAGATGGGAACTTGTTACTAACCCCTCGGAAGTACCACTCACCATGTGTACTCATCTTCCACCACTCGGACTGTTTCGTGGCCATAGCCACCTGAATCGAGCTGTGTAAACATACACCGGTCGCATAGTTGCTAATTTGTATGTTCTTTATATATAGAATAAGTATAATAACTGTCAAACTTTAGAAGGTTTTATGAGGGTGTCTTTGCAAAAGTGCTTAGAAAATGGATAGGTATAGAATTACCAATAACTATTTGTAGGACTTTTTTAAAGGTCTGTGACTCAAAGAGTGTTAAATCAGTCTACCAAAGGAATTTAACAGTAAGAAATAGTTATAAAACATGTTATATCAATCATACCATGTGTGCTATGGGCAATAAAGGTTATGTAAACTGTTTGGGGGCATCTAGAAAGATGGGCCAGTTTTTAGTTTGTGTTTTCATGGACTGTCTTGAGTTGGAAGTTCTTGAATGATGTTCTCAAAATAGCTAATAGATATTTTTTTGCTCTGGAATGTCACTTCTTCTCGATACACTTCTGTGGCACTTGTCTGACTTTGGTGTAATGATGAATGATGAATTTTCTCATTTGCCACCCTCATTAGCTTTTCGTTCCTATTACTCAATGAGGACAGGATTCTTGTATATCTTGAACCTAGCATGATGCTTGGCCCATTGTAAACTCTTGGGTAGATACTTATTGAATGAATAACACTTAGCTTCAACACAAGGAATTGTTTGAAACAATAAGAAAAGGTCTTTAAAATGGTTGGAAGTTAAGAGTTTATGACAAAAGAGTATTTGTGAAGATTAAATATAGGTTAGTAGCCCAACCAGTGTGGCTCAGTGTATTGAGGGTTGGCTCCTTCACGAAGAGTCACCGATTCAATTCCCAGTCAGGGCACATGCCTGGGATTTGAGCTCAATCCCCATTAGGGAGCATGCAGGAGGCAGCCAATCTATATTTCTCTCTCATCAATATTTCTATCTCTCTCCCTTCCTCTCTCTCTAAAAATCAATAAAAACATATTTTTTAAATATATATATAGGTTAGTAAATATCTAAGATGTAGCAATAACACAAGATCTCAAGGAGCTTGGAATCCACATGGTAGACATCACTGTAAAAGTTCACATAGCTAACCGCAGATATAAGAAAGAATGGAAAAGATAAAGAAAATGATCTATATCCTAAAGTCTTTAAAGGTTGAAGGAGTTTCTAGTGACAGGACAGAAATGGAGAGAGACTGGTATAAGATGGCATCAGTCTTAAGGGATAGGAATTTATTGAGAAATTGTGATGGGATAATGGCTTGAAAGTGGCATCTCAAATATTTGTTGAATGAACAGATGGTCAGTAGGCACATAGATGACAGAATATTACCTTTTATTCTATTTTATTACTTGACCCTCAAGGCAAATGATGTCAGAGGAAAATAATTTTCACTTAAGGTGAGCAAATTGAAGGAATGGGTGATCAAGAGTGAGAAACTTTGGAGGTCTTTATTGTAAATAAAGCATGAATGGCATGGGACTCCATTGGTCCAGAAGATGGGTACATAGGAATAGAACTGAATGGACCTGGGCTGACCTGGACTGAAGAGGCATCATGAGAGAAAACAGCAAGGAGTTTTACATAGGAGTGGAATTGTGGACACTGTTTAAAGAAATATTAAGAGTAAGGTAATAGGAAAAGGCAGTTTATGACATGTTTATAGAATTAACTACATCCAGTTTTCCAACTGGAGTACTGGCATGATGGTGTGGATGTGTCCAAGTCTGTACTTTAATGCCAACTTATTATTGACTTACCTTTTAGATCGAAGAAGAAAATAATTTATTTGCAAAGGGCCTGTTCAACAGGTCATCTTTAGCTAATGTTTATGTACTTGCTCTACTATTTTTACGAAAATGTTGCTATTTAAATAAACAGGCATATAATCTGCTCAGAACTGTGATAAGAGTGAATTGGGGGATTCTACTATATAAAATTGAAGTGTATTATAACAACCTATGGATATGGAATGATTAAATAAGTTCGTGGCATTTTGTTGTTGTTAAAAAATACATAGTCTCCCGCTTACTCATGAGGAACATGTTCTAATACCCCTAGTAGATGTCTGAAACAGCAAGGAGTACCAAACACTATATTCAATCCCCCCCGATACATATAACCTTTTCCTTTAAGGAAGCACTTATGTCTTCTCTTTGGCATATCAAATCGCCAGCATCGCCATTCTTTTGCTTTGGGGCCATTAGTCAGTAAAATAAGGCTTCCTTGAAAATGAGCACTATGATGCTGTGTTCATCAAAAGGGCTACTAAGTGACTAATGGGAGGGAAGCATGCACAGCGTGGAGACTGGACTTGAGGCTGATTCACATCCTGAACAGATGGAGCCGGACCGCACGGACTCCATCACGCTACTCAGAGTGGTGCACAATTTTAAACTTATAAATTGTTTACTTCTGGAATTTTCCATTTAATATTTTGGACCACAGTGGAGTGTGGGTAACCGAAACCTTGGAAAGAAAAATCTCAGATAAGGGGTGGGGAGCTACTATACCAGTACTCCAATTAAAACCCAGCTTATATTTGAATTAAGCTTTTACTCAAGTACATTTATCCAATCTGAAAATGCTTATTGAGCATTTACCATGAGGATGTTTTATGCTAGAAGCTTAAGATGTGAAGAGAACTATGATGGAGATCATGCCTTGAAAGTTCCATATTTGGGTAGGGGAAATAAATGTGTGACAAATGAATACATAGCATGGGAAGTGAACACTGGAGAAGAATTAGTAAGATACAGAACTAGTACATTCACCCTTTTCAAGACAGCTAGGGAGGCTTCACAAGGTAGTATGACTGCACACTTTGAAGGTTGAGGAGAAAGTCAATATGTTAACTAGAGATTGAAGACATTTCAGAATGGGCAGGTTGCATGCAAAAAGACATGGGGTGTGACCCTGGCCCATGTTGCTCAGTGGTTAGAGCATTGGTCCACCCACTGAAGGGTCTTGGGTTCCATTCCTGGTCAACTACATGTACCTGGGTTACAGGTCTGATCCCCAGCCCCAGTTGGGGTGGTGCAGGAGGCAACCGATTGATGTGTCTCTCGCACATCAATGTTTCTCTCTCTCTCTCTCTCTCTCTCTCTCTCTCTCTCTCTGTCTCTCTGTCTCTCCCTCTCTAAAAAAATAATCAATGGAAAAAATATCCTAGAGTGAGAATTAACAACAACAAAAGACACATGGGCTGTGAAAGAGCATGCTGTGTTCAGGGCATCACAGTGAATTTTTTATTTCTGAAAAGTAGATGTGAGGAGAACAGCAGAAGATGATACTCAATCCATGAGATAAAACCCAGAAACACCTTTCATATCATGCCAATAAGTTTGGGTTCTCTTTTGCAGGTGCATGGCACCTACTAAAGAAGGAAATATTTATTGGATGGTTGAAGAGGGCATAAATAAAGAATGTTAAGAAAGGACATTTTTACAGTTATAGTTGTTTGTTTTTAAATCACTGTGTCGGCAATAAAAAGGGAGGTTTGTGGGAGCAATAAGGAAATGATTGCAATAAGCAGGATACTTGATTTGAAACTATCCCAACAGAGTTAGGCAATGGAGATATAAATCCAGTGCTTGGCATGGAGTAAGAAATCAGTGTAAGTTCTAAAGTCAAGCGATATGAGGATGGATATGATGATGATGAAGAAGACAAGGTAAGCTTGAAAGGTCTTTAAAATATATTTTGCTGACATCAAAACATTAGTAACTCTTGTTGGAACTTTCCAGAAGAATAGTGTGTGCTATGCCAGACAGAACCCAGAATAGAAACATCCTCTAAATATTGTATAGGTACCAGTTGTCTCCAAATTTAAAATAGGATTTTAAAAAAGAAGTTACTCATGATGTAACCACTCACATCCACTTTTAATGTCTCATAGGAGCATATCTTAGCATTCTCTAAGAAACTAGAGGAGAAGTGGACTCTAGTAGGACATCAGATGAGGACATTTTACCTTAAAGTGTCTACAGAGGAAAGCCTACATGTTGCTTTGAGAAGAGTTTGTTTTATTGCTTCCTTAGGAGCCATGAAACTAGGCTAGTTAATTCCCCCTGATAATTTTCTTTTACATTAGCCTCAGTAATCCAATACAATCAGTTCATATCTGATGGAGCTGATCATTGATTTATTATTCTTTTGGGGTGCTTAAACTCCCAGGTCTCATGGTGATAACTATTGACACATATGCCTTCCTTCAAAATGAATTCTCTATTTCTAGCTCAGACTCCTCTTCTGCACCACTCTGGGGACCAGCCCCACTGATCAACCCCGTAGCATCAGTCAGCTCTCGTTGCTCACTTAGTTTTCTGACCTTGATCCACATTACACCTTGGGGAAGCATTAAGAAAAATGAAATTTTATTATCTCAGGTGAATTGGAGCTTTACCTCCTTAATTTATGTAATTCTATACCTCAGAAAAGCTATATACATATTCATAGTGTTTGCATAATTTAAAACTGTGCCATTTTATGTAAGACAGTTTATGTTAAAAAGGTACTGTCAGCTTCCAAGTGCTAATCAACTATAATCATGTAATTATTAGAGTACCAAGTTCAATAGTGTTTGGGTAATAGAGTAAGATTTTCTATTTACTTGAAAGTCTTACTCTGTGTCATTCATTCTATTGAAAGGGAAATATTTGTTTCTGTTCTGTCGTCATAGAAATTACCTTAAACATAGGAGCACAGTGGCTATTAGTAAAATGAATAAATTTAATGAGGGTTAGCCTAAAAGGATATGAAAATACCAGAAAATAACAGAACTTTTCAAGGTAATATTTTTTTTAGGTGGAATGGGATGTTTTCTATGGTAATTTAGAGACCTGTCCATAGAGATCTGATTGCTCTCAGTTACTTTGCTGTACTACCCCTATCATTTTGAATGTCTGGGTCGTCTGTTTATTGTGAAGCCTCTATTTGTTTGTTTGTTTGCATGTTGGGCACATACAGAGTTCAGCCAAGTGCTAGGACTCATGCACATTGAGGAATAAAAACCAGGCTTTGAAGAGTGATAATTTCAACTCAGCAAGATACAGGTATACACGGGGTATTGAGCAATCACAGATGGGTACACACCTACTCTCAGCTCATTAAATCATGTTTGATAGTCAGAATTTAGAATTTTGGAGGAGGGGAAGAAGCAGCCGAAAGGAAGTCAAATGTATCTATTGGGGAAATACCTTATTCTAAAAAAGTTCAAAGGAGCCATAAATTCAATAATGAATTTAAAATGAAGTAAACTGAGTAACACTTAACAGAAGAAACTAGTCTCTCATAATGTTTAACAAACTAATATGTACCATTCTTATCTAAAATATATCCATTTTGGGTGGAAAAGCTCAGCCCAAGTCAGTTAAACAAGAATAATTGCATACATATTCTCTCCCATTGGATCTTTAAAAGTTGAGTAAATTTCAGTTCTTGCATAATTCTGAAAGCCTTTTCTCTCAAGAATCATTTCCTTGTAAGTGTTACTATATAAATGTACTTTTGCAAAGCCATTATCATGTTCTGAAAAGGTTTTGTTAACGACCAGCACTTATTAGACTCAACAGACAATTCCAGCCAGCAAATTACCCTGTGCTTACCAGCTGAGGGCTGAAATGAAACCAACCTTGGAGTGAAAAGAGCAACAAATAGAAGGCCTAAGGTAAATTTCAGAAAGCATACTTCTTTTCATATTATGTTTCTGCAAACATTTTATGAGAAATTCCTAGAGAGTAATTTTATTTCTTCCAGGCAAAATCTCTCTCTTGCTTTCCCCTTAGATTAAAAAAAGGGTCAAACTCAACAGTAATTTCACAAATCAGAAATAATTGAGCATAACTCAGGTTCATGATGTCAGAAAACAACCAATAGCTGATGTATTGCACAACTGCTATGTATTTAACACTGTCCTAATTAAGCTTAATAATGAAGGAAAAATAAGAGTTAGTTAATGGTAACTTTGCATGGGTATGTGCGTGTTTGAGAAAGAGAAGGAGGGAGGGGAAGAGAGAAAGAGAGAGTTTATGATGGAGGGAAAAAAGAGGTCTGGAATGAAAGAGAGAGAAAAAGAAACTTTAGTTCATAGTCAAGAGCTAGCATGCCTAGTGGAGAGATTGAAGTGTAGACATCCTACAAAGGTCTAGATCAAAATGCATGTGCTAAGTTATTGGAAAAGTTTACTTAACAAGGTAGGCTGAACACAAAAGTGGTCCCAGAATGTGGAAATCTAGGCAGCGTTTTTTAACAGTTGGATAACAAACCTTTTCTGAAGTGGAAAGGAAAATTAGAATTCAGTATTAAGTCACAAGCCAAAGATAATTGCTTTTTGTGTTGCCTGGACCACTAAACCCGCTGTCAGATCACAACAGCACTCACAGGGCAGCAGAGAAAGGCTGAAAGTGGATAGACAGGGGCTTTATGTATCTACATCCATTACTGGTGGATTTACATTAGAAATCTCAGCCCATTAAAAATGAAGACAGCTTGTAAGTAAGACACTTACAACGTGTCTAGGACCTGGGAGAATGTGATGTAGAGAAAAGCAAAATGCAGCCCTGTTTTGGAAATACACAGCAATGTGGAGGCTGAAGGTCACCCTCGTGTAGAAAAGACTGTATGAGGTGAGGCAGGAAAAGGGAACACATTTGACTTCCTTTAAGCAGATACTAGGTCCTGTAGGGGTTGGACATTCAGGGGACTCAAGAAATTCGGGCAGAGAAGGGCCATCCTCTCAGCTTGGTGCTGCCAGGGGTAAAGGCTTAAACAGAGACAAGTCAAAGTACTGGGTTCTTCTGTCTTCATCTGCTCAGGCTGCCTTAGTAAACTACCATAGACTGGGCAGCTCAAAAAACACATTTATTTCCCACAGTTCTGGAAGCTTGATAGTTGAAGGTTAAGGTGCCAGCAAGGTGGGTTTCTTCTCTTGATGCCTCTTCTGTTGGCTTGTCGATACCGTCTTCCTGCGTGGGTACACGACCTCCCTTTGTGCCTGCAGAAGGAGACAGTGTCTCAGTGTCTCTTCTCTTAAGGGCACTAATCCCATCCTGGGTTCTTCACCCTCAAGATCTCATCTAATGCAAATGACCTCCCAAAGGCTTCACCCTCACATACATCATATCGGGGGCTTAGAGCTTCAGCTATGAATTTTGGGGAACATAATAAGAACCTTCTTCCTAGGTATCCAACCTGTAAAAGAACTTTGGAAAGTTCATCCGTGGTAGGGTTTCCAGGTAAAATCCAGGTCACCTAATTAAATTTGAATATCAGGTAAATAGTAAAAAATGCTTTAGTATAAATATGTCCCATGCAACACTGGGGACATGCTTATACTAAAAGAATGTTTGCTATTTATCTGAAATTAAAATGCAACTGGGTAGCCTGTACTTTTGTCTGCTACATCTGGTCACCATAGGTCCTCATTTGTGGCGTGAAGGCTTTTACTGGCCTAATCAACCAGTTATTCATTCCAAACCCAGAGAGGGCTGAGAAAACAGACCCTGATGACTGTGACCACCTTGGCTTTATAAATTGGTTATTGTCACGATTTGCTGTGTCACAAAAACAATCATTTTCCAATTTCAGGTAGCGACTATTGATGCCCATTGTTCCCTCTCTCATACCGTCTTTGGCATGTATGAGGGTTTTGCTTTAAGTATATTTAACAAAAAGGCATGTCAACATTTCTTCTCTCTTACACGTAGGCTGACTTAAGGAGGGTAGCAGACCAAGCCCTAGTTCAGGACCACTTCTGCCAAGGTCGCTGACTATTCATGCTGCAGGAGGCTCAACCCACCTTCCTTCTTTTCCTTGAGAGAGGCTCTGAGTTAGGGCGAGAACTCCTGAGGCCGGTGGACTGGGATTCAAATTCAAGTTCTAGGATGTCTTTCTGCATTGACTTGGGAGAGTTATTAACCTTCCCAAGCTTCAGCTTCTGCAGCTCTCCAGGTGCAATAACAACATACCCACCACCCTACATTGTATTAGTGGAGGATAGTGATAGAAGACAATCAGATAACGCCCTCTGTGTGCCATGCCAGCAGATTTACTAACTTAATGACCAATCGTCATACCCTATGGAGGTTGGCACTATTATTATCTGAATGTTACAGATGTAGAATTGGAGGTATAAAGCAGTAAAGTAGTGTTTCAGATTCGTCGAGATTGTTATACATAGGATTATTTTTTTCACCATCATCATTTTAGTGTTTAGCAAAAGAGAACCAACATATTTATACTAAAGCATTCCTTACTATTTACCTGATATTCAAATTTAATTAGGTGACCTGGATTTTACCTGGAAACCCTACCAGGGATGTATTTTCCAAAGTTCCTTTACAGGGTTGAATACCTAAGGAAGAAGGTTCTTATTATGTTCCCCAAATTTTAAAAAATCAGCTTGTCCCGGAAAACATAGTTAATTTGCTGCTCAATAATGTAGAACCTCAAAAAAATTATATTGAACCCAGTCTAATCGGAGCATGTGGTAATTGCCTCATTCAGTTACTTGGTTACAAAGTTAGGCAACTTTGGAGCAAGCACAAGGGAAACTTTATCTTAGTGAATTTCAATATATTCAATTTTTATGAAATCATTAGCAGGTTAGAGTCATTCGAAGCCTAAAGCAGAGTATATTAAGTGGGAAGGTGGGAAGAATGAGGGGAATAAGAAAGCTGACATTCAACTTAGTGTCAAAGAGTTTTCTACTTCAGTGTTTCTCCTCAGTTGTTGAAATGTAACGCTCGTCTTCAGATTTGTGCTTTCTCTGTTATGCATAAAAAAGGGAAAGCTATTCATTATTTTCTAAGATACCAATAAAAAAATGATTATCTGCCCTGGCCGGTTTGGCTCAGCGGTTGGAGCGTCGGCCTGCGGTACAGAGAGACCCGGGTTCGGTTCCCGCTAAGGGCATGTAACTCGGTTGCAGTTTGTCCCCGGCCCTGGTTGGTCGTGCAGGTGGCAGCCACTCGATGTGTCCCTTTCACGTCGATGTTTCTCTCTCTCTCTCTTCCTCTCTCTCCCTCCCACTCTATCTGTACAAAAAATGGAAAAATGTCCTTGGGTGAGGATAAAAAAAAAAAAAAGAGTATCTTTTCCAAAGATTTTGATACTGACATTTTAAGAGTCAAATTTTAAATCTATTCAACCCTAAAATATAACTTTGCTCATGACATGATTTCTGTTCAACTGACACTATGTAGCAAAATCCTAGAGCAAATTACAGACAGGTAAATGTGTTAGTTCGTTTGAGTTGCTATAACAAAAATACCACAGACTGCATGGATTAGACAACAAACATTTATTTCTCAGAGTTCTGGTGGCTGAGAAGTCCAAGTCCCAGGCACTAGCAGGTTCATTGGAGGTTGAAGGCCCCCTTCTTGGTTGATAGAGGGCTGAATTCTCACCGTGCCCTCACATGCCAGGAGGGGCCAGGGGCTCGGTGGGTTCTCCTTTCTAAGAGCATTAATCCGTTCATGAGGTTTACTCCACTCTCATGACCTCATCACCTCTCAAAGCCCCACGCCTTATACCATCACACTAGGGGTTACATTTCAACATACGAATTTGGGGGGGAACATCAGCATTCAATCTCTGGCAGTCAATAAATCAGTGTGAATCATAGAGTCATCCAATCCAAGTTTAAGAATGAATGTTAAAGGTTGTCTATTTGATACTTAATTTTTTGAGCCACGGTAACATTTTTGCCTAGGGTACACATATATGTGCTTAATAATACAGCATTTATTTGTTTAACTTAGGGTCTGTACATAGAGAAAAAAATAATAGTTACACTTCTGAAGCATCTACTATGAAGAGGCATTATGAGAAATAAGTTATCCATCCTTATAAAAGTCCTACAAGCCAGTAATTAGCATCCTTGTTTTATATCTTAGGAAACTGATAGGAGAGTTTAAGTCACTTGCCCAAATTCACTGTTAAGTGTTGGAGGTAAGATTTCATGTTCCTTCGGTCTGTCTGACCCAATGGCCAGGGTCTTATCTACCACAGTGCACCACCTCTTTGTGGGGAAAAGAAAGTGTCGATTGCTGCCCGGAGTGAGGGGCCCAGGAGACATGTTGCTTCTGCACAGGTTCGAGGCTTGTATGCATGCACAGGCAGTCACCCTCCCTCCACCTCAAAGCACGGTGCAGAGAGGCGGGCGCTGTTCCAAATCCCACTGGGACTCAGGAAATACTGCAGGTGGCTCTGAACTCAGCTCCCACAAGAAGAAGACTGCTGGTAACTCTTAAGGCAGCATTTCTGAGATGTGGTCTCTAGGCTGCAATTGAAAAGAATTTTGAGAGCAGAAGGTGGTAGAATGCAAACTCTTAGGTGAAGCTAAAGCAAAACTGAAAGATAAAGTTTGAGAACTCTCACATGGTGAAGAACTATGAATGACAGTGAGCAAGCAAGTGAGAGAGAGAGAGAGAGAGAGAGAGAGAGAGAGAGAACAACTGGACCACATCAGAGAAGCGATTTAAAGTGCCATTCCATTCAGCACTTGTTGAATACTTACCATGTGTGATATGTTGAGCTGGCCTTGGTAGGATTCAAATATGAAAGAAGGATTGGGCTTTATTTATTTTTGTCCTCAAGATACTCAGGATATAACCTCTTTTAATGTAAAGTGTGTCCTCTGTTCAGTACCCTTTCTGGCCGGTAGAATAATGCCATTTACTATCTGGCTAATTCATAGTTGTTTGTTAGACTTGACTTGGTGTGTTTCATAATTCACTAAGAATTCCTAAATATGTTTTCCAAATCTTGAGACCAACATTGTATAATTTAAATATTTATGATTTTGTGTTTTCAAATTGTCAGTGGAAAAAAATATATAGGTGACAATATATTGGTAATTATAGGGTGGCCACAGAACATAAAGAATTATTTAGCGCCTGGCCAGTGTGGCTCAGTGGTTGAGCATCGACCCCTGCACCAAGAGGTCACCAGTTTGATTCCCGGTCAGGGCACATGCCCAGGTTGTGGGCCCAATCCCCAGTGGGGGGCATGCAGGAGTCAGCCAGTCGATGTTCTTTCTCATTGATGTTTCTCTCTCTCTCTCCCTTCTTTCTCTAAAATCCATAAAGAAAAAAAAAAAAAAAGAATAATTTACTGCTAGTATTGTATTTGGTTAAATGCAAACTCCATTAATCCCATAAAATTATGATATGAAACTTATCACTGAATACTTATACAAAATATAAATGATTAAATAATTTCATCTATTGTATTTGAAAGCTTTCTTAGGCATCAAGTTCTGAAAAACGACAGCAGAAATATAAAATACAAGTCACATTCAGAAACTGATTTGAATTTTCTAAATAGAACCTGCCCTGGCAATTTTGGAATAACTTACTGAGTTTCTAGTGGGGATATTCACTCTTTCCTTGGCACAAAGTATTTTCAAACTATTTTTAAACTTGATGCCTCCTATTGAAGCTTTGACTGGTATCTTAAAAATTATAAAAATAGATAATTATGCGGTTTTATAAATAGTCTGTATTCCATTTTTCCAGTGCAAATTCTCTCTTCCTTTATATTCAGGAGTCATGCCCCAGTGATATGAATACACATAATAAATTAATGGATATGAATACATTTTTTTTATTTTATAAGAAGTTCTGCATAATGTCTCAAAAGCATAGTTCTCCCTCTCTAATAGCTTGCAAATCAGGAATATGTTCCCCTTTCTACAGTACTCTGGGGACTCGGAGATTTTGCTAGGAAAAAGAACACATATTTAATAAATGTGTGCTTTAATTGGGGTGGAGGTACCCGATAGCTGGGCAAAATGCTGAGAAGCACTTGGCAGAACTGGTGATAAATATCAGCCAATTAATGTTCTCCTGTAACATATCTGTAAGGTGCTATTTTCATACCCGGAGATAAAACGAGGAGCACCTTTGGTAAAGTCATTTCAAGATGAGTAGCAAGCAGTTTATAATTATGCAGCATTTGTACATCTGTGGGTAATGAACCTGGCGGTTGCTACCTGGGTGACAGTGATTGACAGAAAGCTACCGATGGTTCCAGGGAAAAGAAACATCTTTGAGTAAAGGCTACAGAAACTTCGCCTGCATGAAGGCAGCGACAGAGAGCAAGGAATGAGCCAACCCTCAGAATCAAGGGGCAACATTTCCTGGCCTCCAAGTCTTTGGGGTGCCCTGTGGCCAATGGCAACCCCTAATTGGGATGAGGATTCTTTCAGTGTCTTCTTGGATGTGTGCCTTTGCTATTTTATATAAAGAGTATATGCCTTCTTAGGTTATTCTAATTCATATTTTAATTTTATTTTTCAATTACAGTTTACATTCAGTACTATTTTGTATTGGTTTCAGGTGTACACATAGTGGTTAGACAGTCATATACTTTACAAAATGTCCCCTGATATTCCCAGCACCCACCTGGCACCATACATAGTTATTACAGTATTATTCTAACACATTTTTATGCCTGCTGGCCCAACAGAAGAAAAGTACAGGCCCTGACCTCAGAATGTCCCTGAGCGTTGACAGAGGCTCCAGGGGAATCGAACAGTGATTTCTTCTGCCAGCTGTAACCCTAGTGGGCCAGCCTCAGGCCTTTATGCCTTAGTCTATTGGATCTTAAGAAAAATAGCTTAGGTATTGTAGTCTATTGTGAAAATCAGCTTAAGCCTTTTAGTCTGTTTTTTAAAAAGTAGTGAGACTGGCAAAATTATGTCACATTTTCATGTGAAAAGCATCCTCCAGGGTCAGAAGCAGCTGCAGATTCAACTGGGGGGTCTGGGCAGCATGGAGTGTTTATCTAATGTAGGGGTTGCAGACCCAGCCCCCAGCCTATGGCCATGCATTGATTGGCCAGAATGGCTGCTGCCCTAAATTGAACTTGAATGTCTTTGGTTGGAGCAGGGCTGCCGTGTGCCACTGTTCTGAGTCTCTGCCAAACCCTTTCCTTGGCTCACGTCACATCCTCTGCCGGCCGTTGTCTGGGTTCCAGGTTTTATACGGTGAGTCTTGGTAAGCTTTTCTGTCCAGAACCTGGGATATCTGCAGGGCAGGGAAAAGCAGAAGTGTATTAGTGAAACCACTAGTCAGTGTCTTAAAGAAACAACAGTTCACAGTAGGCTGAGAGATGGAGGAACATCAAAGAGGTTGGAGAGCATTGATGGTAGAGGTCAGAAGCCAGCCCTGAAGGACAAGAGGGCAGAGTCATAGATCCAGACCCGAACAATGGATGATTGAGCCCAAAGCCTTGGCCAAGGGCATGGGCAACAGATGTAGCAACTAGAGGAAGAAGAGCAGGGTCTTCCTTTGTGTCCCCTCCTCACATTTAAGATGTGTCCTAAGTAGGTTGGGACTAGTTGGAACACCAGGCTGGGGCTAGTTAGTCAAGCAAATCTCTGTAACTACTCATCATTAGTGTTATCCCCCCCCCCATTTTTTCTATTCAGATGACAGCATTGGAGGGTAGCTTTAGAAAGAAGGGTAAAAGCCCCAGTAACGTTTTTTACAGCCTACCTTAGTTTTTTGATTATCCGTCCTTTATTAAGCTGTGATTTCTACCCTTATGATACTCATTCTATTAGCATGTTTTTCTTTTTAACTCACATTCTAATTTCTACTACTAATTCCTTTCCTGGATCTCCGGATTATGGATGTGCCCAGCGGGCCACCCCCAGGCCTGGCATTCCTGATGTGTGCTGTCCACCTTCACTTCCCCAGGAAGCACTGAGTACCACCCCCTCTCTGCATCACCTCACTTCATTCCCGCTACAGACTCAAGAAGTGGGTAATATTGTACCCACCTTACAAATGACAAGAATGTAATTTTATCATTACAAATTATAATTTTTGAATTGTAATTCTGTAACTACACTTTATAACTTATCATAAAAAGCCCACCCTCCTCCTAGTTTCAACTCTCATCTTCTGGCCCCAAAGTTGTCATCTTCTCTGCTACCTCCCTAACCCAATGCAGTGTCTTCAAGACCAAAGTAATCATTCTGAACTCCTCTAGTATTGAATGTGACTGTTATAACACTTATCATTTTGTCATTTCTCGGATTCATCACATACTGCTTCCTCCGTTAGACTATGAAAAACGTTAAGACGGTGGCCATGGCCCCTTTCCCTATACAGATAAGAAGGGTTGATTGCTGAGTAGATCATGGATGGAAGATGTGTTAATGATCTGTGTATCTGATGAAGGCAGTCCACAGAGGTAGCCTGGCCTTAGAACTCAGGCCTTATTTGTTTATTTCAGGCACATGTCACCACGGATTGTTACTTTTCTTTTCCTGGGCTTAAAAGGTGAACAATTCCAGACAGAAGTAATGAGCCATGCTGCGGTTAGAATTCGGACTGTCTGGTTCCGTGTTGTGAAGTATGCAACACAAGGTAACACCTAGGATGAGGTTAACGCATATGTACATAATAAACACTAATGATCATTTTTCCTCCTCTACTTGCTCTAAATCAGTATTTAATATTTACTTAATCAAGCACCAAATTTTTAAAAAGCTATTTCTCCCTTAAAGTATTTTAGTTGTACAATCATTAGAAATTATTTTCTCTTGTCTTCCAAAAATATAGAGTGTATCACTATTACTCTTAATTTCTGATGCAAACCTTAAAGGTAGGATGCATGCTAGAACCGAAGTAGTTTGGGACTAGGTGGGAGAGGAAGAGGGGAGTTAGGGAGGTAGGTCCAAGGCTTGAAGACTGAACCCCATCTCTGCTGTTACTTAGTCATTCAACAAACATCCACTGTCCCCCTGCCACATGCTGGGCATCCTATCAGTTAGTTGTTACACAGGATAACTGAAGTGTGGCCATGACTAGGTCATCAAGTGGTTTGCCGTTTCGTAGTAGAGGAGTCAATTAAACAAATGGAAATGTTATGTAAATACACATATACAGAGAGAGGGATACGGAGAAATGGAGATGAGAGAGCAAGGAAGAACCAAGAAGAAAGAATAGTTGACTCTCCAACCAGAGTTAACTCTGAGCTGGAGTGTTGCTTTGCCTCTTTCTCTAGTCTGCTTTCCTGCTAAATCAGTGTTTCCCAAACTTTGGTATCCTCTCATATATATGATAAATCTAAGTAGTGCTTTTATAGTGTTTGAATTCTTCCAATGAATATTGAATCGATAAACTGTTTTCTTTGTGATGGAGCATCCCCTTAAACAGTAGCATATGTGGCCTTGCTGCTGGAGAACCAGACGCCCCCTCTCTAATGGGAGCTGGATTCTCGATGTGCAGGCAGAAAAAGCCAGCTCGGAGGCCCCAACGGGAGGATGAGAGGTGGTAGAAGACTTTATTGGCATGAAACTACATTCCTCGGTTTCCAATGTCCCATTTCCCCCAAGCCAGTCCTGGAAGAGGGGTCGCTGGAGCTTTAAAGGGAAAAGCAAAGCCAGAGTCCAGAGTTTCCGTGCCATCGTGCAGCCGTGTCCAGATTTGGATTAATCCAGATTTAGCCCAATAATCTGTTGCATGGGTCCCGCACGGCTGTGGGCCACATGGTGGTTCAGGGCATGGGAGCCGCGCAGGCTGGGAGTCTGGCTCAAGCAGCAGAGGGCACCGGCCGAGCTCCTTTGTCTCAGAGATTAGATGTTCAGGCTTCACACTTGCAGTGGCCCCGCCTCTTTTGGTTACCGACTCACTTCCAGGTGTGACGGACAGGTAGGCACCTCCCATGTCACTCAGACCTCGCTGGGCATGGATCTGAACTGCCTTTGTCCACACCCTTCCGCAGCTGGGAATAGACCTCGAGCATTCAATTAGCTGATCTTTCCTTTACTCCTCTAAAATAATAACCAGGTTATCGTGCTGGTAACAGAATCGCTAGCCTATCTACACTGAATTCAGTGAAATTGCCCAGCCACACTGGGAGCACTGCAGACTAACTCGGAGTATTTTGTTTTCCTTGGAAAACTGAATGATTATGCACCTACGACAAACACATGCCTATTCAAATCAGCTTCGAACCCGTGGGTTGCTACCTGCAAACAGCCTGTGTGCTTCGAGTGGCACTAATCCATCACGATTGGGAAAGTTCTGGCCCAGTTGTCCCTTCTGCAGTCCCTTCTGTCATTAGAGTTTTAATTTCTGTAAAAGTTTTGTTGTTAAAACGCAAGTGTCTTCCTATTTGCTGTCAGGTAATTCAGACTCACAGAAGCCCAAAGGAAGAAATTTTGGATTGCCCAGGCGACTTTGCTGATGTCAGAAAGGTTTTTCCAAAGGATGAGAAGGTGTGTCAGGAGCCGCTCCAGCTGCCTGGAGGGGTTGAGGACAGCCCAGACCTAGCAAGAGCATTGCTGGACATCTTTATTCGGACTGCGCAGGTGCAATAAGACTTCCCCTGACTATTCCCAATTTCACAGAAGCTTTGCTTTCCACTGGAAACTGCTGCCTGTCATAAATATAAATGTTGAATTAAGGAGGAACAAGAGACATTAAAGTGAAAAGCAGAAAAGTGATTTTGAGCTTTGGATTAGCATAATTATTCTATAATTTGTTTATTTATGAGACAAGCATGATTTATGATTTAAAATTCAAAAAAAATTATGGTCACATGTGATTTGGAAATAAAGCTATAGCACATTAGGAAAATTAAAGGAAAAAATATTTCTACCAGTGAAAAATGAAGCAATAATTGCCGTTTTTATAATGGCATGTTGGTGTTTTTCCTCACTGATGTGTGGTTTAAACTCCCTTTGGTTGCCAACCTAAAAGTTTTCTGAAACCAAGTCCCAGTTCATTGTGATTTTCACAGCAGGGGGAATGCAGGGTGGTGTGTGTTTTGTAAAAGCATACTGAGTACTGTAATTGAAGTTTCTATTTAAAAATCACTATTTAAATGTTGTAATGTAAAGCCATATTAAAAGAAGAAATGATACACACCTTTTTCTCTTAATCAAAAAAGGGTATGTCGTAAAAAACTTATAAACTCAAAACTATTAAGGTAGTTACATTTACCTTTTTTTTTCCTCTTCTTTTTTTTTCTCTTTATTGTTGAATGTAGAATGTATTATAGATGTTCCGCATTTTTCCCCCATTGACCCTCTCCTCCCCACTCCCGCCCCCCTCCTGCCTTTTCCCACACTGTTGTCTGTGTCCATTGGTTATGTATATAAATTCTTGGTTTAGTTCTTCCCACCCCTCAACCCCCTTCTCTTTGAGGTTTGTCAGTCTAGCAACCAATTTGTACTTCTTAATCCCTTCACCTTTTTCACCCATTCTCCCAACCCCCTTCCCATCTGGCAACCAACAAAATTTTCTCTGTATCTATGAAAATGTTTCTGTTTTGCCTGTTTATTTTGTTTGTAGGTTCAATTGTCAATAGATGTGTACTCATTGCCATTTTGTTTGTTCATATATTTTATCTTTTTCTTCAAAAAGACCCTTCATCATTTCATATAATAACGGTTTGGTGGTGATGAACTCCTTTAACTTTTTCTTGTCTGGGAAAGTCTTTATATGGCCATCGATTCTAAATGACAGCTTTGCAGGGTAGAGTAATCTTGGTTGTAGGTTCTTGCTTTTCATCACTCTGAATATTTCTTGCCACTCCCTTCTGGCCTGCAAAGTTTCTTTTGAGAAATTAGCTGACAGTCTTATGAGAACTCCCTTGTAGGTAACTAACTGCTTTTTTCTTGCTGCTTTTAAGATTCTCTCTTTGTCTTGAACCTTTTGCATTTTGATGATGATGTGTCTTGGTGTGGGCCTCTTGGGGTTCATCTTGTTTGGGACTCTCTGTGCTTCCTGGACTTGTATGTCTGTTTCCTTCACCACGTTAGGAAAGTTTTCTGCCATTTTTGTTTCAAACAGGTTTTCGATTTCTTGTTCTCTCTCTTCTCCTTCTGGCACTCCCAAGATGCAAATGTTGGCAGGCTTGAAGTTGTCCCAGAGGCTCCTTACACTATCCTCATTTTTTTGGATTCTTTTTTCTTTTTGCTGTTTTGATTGAGTGGGGTTTTTGTTTTGTTTTGTTTTTGTTTTTTTGCTTCCTTATATTCTAAATAGATGGTTTGCTTCTTGGTTTCACCTACTCTACTATTGAATCTGTATAAATTATTCTCTATTTCAGTGAGTGCCTCCTTCATTTCTGACTGAGCATCCTTCATTTCTGACTGGTCCTTTTTTATGCTCTTGAGGCCCTCACTAAGTTCACTGAGGTTCTCACTAAGTTTATTGAGCATCGTTATAAGCAGTATTTTGAACTCAGCATCTGTTGTTAGGTTGCTTATCTCCATTTCACTTAGTTCTTTTCCTGGAGATTTTTTCTGTTTTTTCATTTGGGACCTGTTTCTTTGCCTCCTCATTTTGGCTTCCTCCCTGTGTTTGTTTCTATGTATTAATTAACAAGAGGTATGGGGCGAGCTGAGACCAGATGCTGCTTGTTTGAAAGTATTTAGGAAAATCTGAAGTAGGATCCAAGACAGGCCAATCCTATGGTTAAGCAACTGACAACAGCTTGGGTGGGCCTGAAATTTGGGTGGGGCGGGGCCTCAGGGAATCACCAGGGCAGGACAACCAGTGTGAGCCAGGTTGCTGGAGTCCCAGATATGGTGGCTGTCTGCCGCCCCAGGGAAGGGCTCACCAAAGGAACAAAGGCCTCTGACAGCACGTTTGTCCCAGAGAAAGCCCCCTCTTCAGTCCTCGTTCCAGTGGCAAACAGCTCAGTCTTCCCTGTATGTCTCTGGTGCCCCTCGAGCTGCCTCCCCTCCAAGCCTAGAGGGAGAGAGTCCGATAAGTCCGTATGCGGGCCCTTTAAGGAGCTGCCTGGGGCTCCAGCCACCTCAGCCTCCCTGAGCCTCAGTTCCCACTGGTTTTTCCAGCCAGAAGTTATGGGGACTCTCTTCCTGGCACTGGAACCCTGACCGGGGCACCTGGTGTGGGATGGGGACCCCTCAGTCCTCAGGAAGGACCTTCCCAGCCAAGGTGTCCTCCTGATTTTTATCCGCCACACGTGGGTGTGGGACCAGCCCGTCGTGCCACCCCTCCTACCAGTCTGGATGTGGCTGCTGCTTTAATTCCGTAGCTGTAGGACTTCCATTCAGCTGGATTTCAGGTGGCTTTGAATGATGGTTGTTCTGTAGTTTAGTTGTAACTTTCATGAGGTTGTGGGAGGACGTGGTACCACATTTACCTACGCTGTCATCTTGACCGGAAGTCCTACATTTGCCTTTTTAATGGGTCTGTTCATTCACATATAATTACAACACAGTAAGAGATCTCCACATCATCCTCAGCCAAGGTATGTTTCTAAGTACCTGTGTCATTGTCAAACTTCTATTGATTCATTTAAAAAAGATTTTTGGGTGCTGTTATGGGGTGAATTTTGTCCCCTAAAAGATATATTGAAGTCCTGAGTGCTAGCACCTCAAAATGTGATCTTATTGGAAAAGATGGGCATCAATTAATCAGATTAAACAATCAGATGTAACTGAACTATTAAGTGTTAAATTGATACAAGTTGATACGAAGTAGGGTGGGCCTTAGTCCAACATGATTGATGCCCTTCAGATCTGTGAGACAATAAATGCCTGTTCTTTCAAGCCACCCAGTTGGTGGTCATTTGTTCCCACAGCCTAGGAAATTAATGCAGGCACCCACAATGTGTCTGGGACAATTGTAGACATTTGAAATATATCAGTAGACAGTGTAGAGGGAAGACAAGACAGTAAGTCCATTGGACGGTATGTGCGGTGGCAATACCAGGTGCTGGTGTTGCAGATTATAGGTGGATGGAAGGGGGAAGTGAAGATACATTTGGGAGAGGTGTGGCCAGATAAAGGTCACAGTCGAGCAAAATCTCAAGTTGGTGAAGGTATTAACCTTGTAAAAATTCTTGGGAAAAAAATTCCAGGGAGCAGGAAGCCCTAAGCCAAAGCTTTAAGGATGGAACATGCCCCGTCTGCTGGAGGAAGAGCCACAGGTCACGATGGTCTGAGTGAGCAAGAGGAAGTGGATGAGGAGCTGAGCGCTGAGGTCGGGTGGTAACCGGAAAACGAGATCTTCCAGGAACTCGCATGGATTTCGGTTCAGTGTAATCAGGGAGCCACTGGAGGTTAAAGCAGGGTCTTGACAGGGCCTGACCGACTTTTTAAAAGAATCTCACTTGTTTCTGGGTTTACATCCAGCCATAAAGTGCAAGAATTGGAGCCAAAGGACCAATTCATAGACTATTGCAACAATTCAGGCAAGAGATAATGCTTATACCAAGGAGGTCACCACAGAGGGGGTAAAGGGTGGTTGGGGTATACAAAGTGTCAACAAGATTTACTGGCGTTTTGGATACTGGGTGTGAAAGCAAAAGAAGGGTCAGAGCTGATCCTGAGTCGTGGCCCCTGGAAGAATGGAACTGTCATCCCCAATGGGGAAGGGTTGGTGATTGGGACATCGTTCATTTTCCAGATGCATTTTATCTGCTTCTCTTTCAAATTATTATTCCTCGTGGTTTGTTCCTTTGCTTTTTATTGCAACATAGTCTGTTTCATTGTTTAGTGTCTAGGTTGGTTTCATAAAATGTCTTATTTATTTATTAAGACTTTATTTTTAGAGGGGTTTTGGTTCACAGAAAAACTAAAGGGAAGGCAGAGAGATGCCATATATATATCTCCTGTCCCCCCACATATGCATTGACCCCCCCATTATGAATGTCCCCCACCAGAGTGGAACATTTGTTACCATTGTTGAACCTACATTAACACATCATAATCACTCAAAGTCCATAGTTCACATTATGGTTCATCTCAGGGTTATATAGTCTATGAGTTTGGACAAATGTATAATGACATGTATTCATCATTACAGTATCATACAGAGTATTTTCACTGCCCTATAAAACATCTGTGCTCCATCTATTTGTGTGCCTCACCAGTCCCTAGCAACCACTGATATTTTTACTGTCTCCACAATTTTGCCATTTCCAGAATGTCATATTGTTGTCATCCTACAGTATGTGGACTTTTTAGAGTGACTTCTTTCACTGAGTAATGTGCATATAAGTTCTCTTCATGTCATTTCATGGCTTGATAGCTCATTTCTTTTTAGCACTGAATAATATTTCATTGTCTAGATGTACATAGTTTATTTATGCATTCACCTACTGAAGGAACTCTTAGCTGCTTTCCAGTTTGGGCAATTATGAATAAAGCTACTCTAAGCATCCATGTACAGGTTTTGTGGGGATTTAAATTTTCTACTCCTTTGGGTAAATGAGAAGAATGATTGCTGGATCATATAGAAAAATATATTCTATAAGAAATGTTTTTTCTTTTTTTTGGTAAGAAGTGACCAAAGGATCTTCCAAAATGACTATATGACTTTTCATTCCCACCAGCAATATATGAGAGTTCCTATTATTTCACATCCTCACCAATACTTGGTATTGTTAGTGTTACAATTTTCTCTGTTTTAATATGTGTATAAGGGTATCTCATTATTGTTTTAATTTGTATTTCCCTGATGTCATATGGTAAGGAGCATCTTTTATATGGTTATTTGCCATCTGTATATCTTTTTTTAATGAAGTGCCTGTTAAAGTCTTTGACCCATTTTTAAAAATCTGGTTGGTTGTTTTTTTACTGTTTAGTTTTAAGAGTTCTTTGTATAATTTGGGTAACAGTCCTTTATCAGATGTGTCCTTTGCAAATATGTTCTCAGGCAGTAGCTTGTCTTTTATTCGCTTCATATTATCTTGCAAAGAGCAGACATTTTTAATTTTAATGAAATACTATTTATCAATTATTTATTTCGTGGATTGTGCCTTTGGTTGTATCTAAGAGTCATCACCATACCAAACGCCATCTAGATGTCCTACTATGTTACCTTCTAGAAGTTTTATAGTTTTGCAATTTACACATAGGTCTGTAATTCATTTTGAGTTAGTTTTTATGATGTGTGGGAAGTCTTCATCTAGAGTCTTATTTATTATTTATTTTTGCATATGGATGTCTAGTTGTTCCAGCACCA
Source organism: Molossus molossus (assembly GCF_014108415.1). Lineage (NCBI taxonomy): Eukaryota > Metazoa > Chordata > Mammalia > Chiroptera > Molossidae > Molossus > Molossus molossus. Next base: position 14,267,319 of record NW_023425344.1, on the reverse strand, counting down.
TGTTCAAGAGATTATCTTGACTTTATCATACTGCTTTTTTTCCTTTCTCAGTGATCAGTTGGCTCTATTTCCTACTTTCATGGTCTATGTTCTGTTTTATTGATCTAGTTGCCTATTCTTTTGCCAATATAGCAGTTTCTGGATTAATATAGTTTTCTGGTAAGTCTAAAAGGTGGGTAATGTCAGTCCTCCAGCTCTGTTCTCCTTCAACGTTATTTTGGCTATTCTGGCCTTTGTATCCCTTGACATAACCTTTAATATCAGTGCTGCAGTACCCACAGAGTGACTTGCTGGGATTTTTATCAGGACTGCATTGAATCTATGGAATAAGTAGGGAAGAGCTGACATCTCGACAATATTGAGTCTTTTTATCCATGAAAATAGAATAACTCTCCAATTATTTAGTTCTTCTTTGATTTCATTCATCAGAGTTTTGTAGTTTTATTTATATAATTTTTGTACATAATTCTGTTAGATTTATAGCTAATTATTTCTTTTTGAGGTTGTTAAATATAAATGGTATTATTTTATTTAAAAAACATTTTTTTTCTTTATTGATTTTAGAGAGAGAAGAAGGGAGAGAGAGATAGAAACATCAATGAGAGAGAACATCGACTGGCCATCTCCTACATGCTCCCCACTGGGGGTCAGGCCCACAACTTGGGCATGTGCCCTGACCAGGAATTGAACCAGAGACCTCTTGGTGCATGGGTCCACGCTCAGCCACTGAGCCACACCGGCCAGGCTAAATGGTATTATTTTAAATTCTACTTGTTCATTGCTGACATATAGACAGTGGTTGACTTCTATTCATCTTGTATTCTGAAACCTTGCTATAATTGATTATTAGTTCCAGGAGTTCTATTGTTTGATTTGTTAGAATTTTCTACATAGACAATCAAGTCAACTGTGAACACATGCAGTTTTATTTCTTCATTCTCAATCTGTATATTTTGATTTCACTTTTGTGTTACTTTATTAGGTAAAATTGCCAGTATGATGTTAAAAATTACTGATGAGTGGGGACATCCTTATCTTGTACCTGATCTTCAAGGAAAAGTTTTGAGTTTCTCACTTTAAGTATGATGTTAGCTATCGTTTTTTTAGAGATAGTCTTTATCAAGTTGAAAAAGTTCACCTCTATTCCTGGTTTACTGAGACTTTGTATCATGAATGGGTATTAGATTTTTATCATATGTTTATCTGCATCTATTGATATGATCTTGTAGTTTGTCTTTTTTAGTCTGTTAATGTGATGAATTACATTGATTTTCAAATATTGAACTAACCTTGTGTACTTTCATATAAATCACACTTGGTCTTAGTGTGAATTCTTTTTATGCATTGTTGGATTTAATTTGCTAAAATTTTGTTGAAGATTTTTGCAGCTGTGTTCATGAGAGATTTTCTTTTCTTATAATGTTGTTATCTGGTTTTGGAATTAGTAATGCTGGCCTCATAGTACAGGTTAGGAAGTATTCTCTCTGCTTCTAAGATGTCTATCTTTAATGTAATTATTTTTGCTTTCATTTACTCTGATCAGTAATATTTTTCTCTATTCCTTTTGTTTTTCTTTTCTATAACTTTAATTTACAAAGATTCTTTCTCCCTCTCTTCCTTTCTTCTTTCATTTTTTTTTTTTTCTATCTCTATTACTCTCAACTGCCTAGTTTTAAACTAAGTAGTTTTTAACCAGGGAATTCCATCTCATGGAGGTAGCCACACTCAGAAAGAGAGAGCCTAATCCTCTGTTTCCAGGAACCATAGAGATGTGCTTTACCTTGGTGCAGATGAACTCTTGCAAGAAGTGTGGGGTGGCTTCAGAGTGTGCCGTGTGTGTAGTAAGACCAATGGTTGTGTTCCTTTAAGACCAACTGGTACCATCGATTTTACTTCTCAATGATTGACTTATTTCCTAGAAAACATCCATAAGTATTCTAAAAATTATTCCTGACTTGTTAGCTGTCTTGATGTTTTAATAGTGCATATCTAAAAGGCATTTCGATTTCACATTTTCCAGTTTTGTTTTGTTTTGCTTTTCCTTTATCTAGCCGGGAGGAGGAAACAGCCACTAATAAAGTTAGGAGTATGTTCATTTTCTGTCAGCTGTAGAAGAGTTGCTGTTCACCTGTTGAGATTGCTTGATGAGAATATGTTTTTCGGACGCTGTTTTATAGCCTGGCAGGTTGTATATCTTCTACCTTAATACTTGCAACCCTTATGTCAAGGAGACAGTTGCCTGCATGAATACAAAGTCACACTCTAATAATCATTTTAGTTTGCATTTATTCTATTCAGCTCAAGGCTGAATTAATTTTCTCTGAACAGCAGGAGAAATGAAAGTGTTGATGGAGCCCTACTTTGATCCACTAAAAAATGGATGATTTGCTTCCTCATAGAACATTCTTCCAGAGACAAATGTAAATCTGTGCATGGAACATTCCTCACCACATACATTTGTGAATACCCCCAGGTCATAGTTAATGGCCATACTTGGGCAATACTAAGGTGTTTGGAGAGAGTATTTCAGAGGCAGAGTGTACCAGTCTATTAGTAATTATTACCAAATAATAAGGACCTCAAAATTTAGTGGCTAAAAGAAAACTAGGCATTTGTTGACAAAGTCTGAAGCATCCTCTATCAAGATAGTCATTCATTTAGCCAGTGAGGTGGTGGTGGCTGTTGGCAGGAGGCCTTAGTTTCTCTCCTTGTGGAGCTCTTTATAGCACTGATTGAATATCCTCATGGTGGGTGGCTTCACCCACAGAGAGTGATCCAAGAAAAAAAAGCAAAGGCTTGTATGACCCAACCTTGTATGCCATGCATCCATTTCAATAATATCAAATTGGTTAGCATACATTAGTTCTGTTCAGTGTGGCAGAGGTCTATCCAAAGGCATGGGTCTGGGGAGGCTAACTCCCTGGGGGTCGTGACTGCTGGTCTCTCATAACAGATACAGGATATACTGGGTTGAGGAAGAAATATTAAGTAGGCCTTTACAACCTGGAGGTTGTATCTGAGCAGGCAGGATCTCACAGTTAGACTGAGAAAAATGGCTGGCGAATACCAACATGGACATTTTATCCACAGTTTTTTTTCTAAATATCTTTAAACAATCTACTTATTTGTTCTTTGCTTACCATCTATTAAACTACAAACACTATTACTTCTACTAGAAGAAAGAGGTTTCTGATATCACCAAGAAAGATATACCTGCTCTGTTTTTCATAATACTCTCCAGATACTGCGCCTTAGGATTGTCACTTACCATTTATTACGATTTGTATTGTGATTACAAATACAGATTAAAGACTGTTCAGTCAATCCACTTTGATGTTACATATCTCTTTCTGCCCCATCTATATGATGAATAATTGATGTGTCAAACATAATACTAACGTTTTCATTAAATAGCCATAGTGAACTGGATTCCAATCTAAAACAGGCGACTACAGTCTAATTGCTTCCATCGAATGTATTCTACCTCTTAAGTGTCCACCACGAACAACCTGAAAAGTCAGCCTCCAGCTTTTAGATTTCTGTTTCAATGACTTGGGGATTCAGCCCAAATCATTGTGTGATGGTCAACAAGCTAGTTTTATGTTCAAACATGTGTTGTTTTGTTTTCACCTTAGGACATGTCATGGAACACAACCCAGTTCCATTTGTTCACTGCACATAATATATTAACTAAGCTCAATCCTGACATCCAGTTTCAGCCGAAAACAAAACAAAGCAGCAAAACATGCTGTTTAAAAATATATAATCCTGTTTCTCTCATAAAATAAATAGAATGAAAGTGCAATGTTTACTTTCTCTGCGTTGACAGGCTTGAAGAGTTGTTATTAAAAAACAATAATGTCGCCATTCTAATGCATGGTTGGCCATTTTAAAGGCTATCCAATGACCACAGAAAGGTTAAAGCATTGAGAAACAGCAAAACAGGCAGTTTCCCCAAGTTTATTTTCCTAAGAAAGAAAACAGCAATCCTGATCTTTAGCTTCACTGTACTGTTTGGAGGCATTATGATTCTTCCATTGCTGGGACTCCCCTCTTCCTAACTGCACTTCTGAGCCTACATTGGCCCGACAAAAGCCAAGTTACACTGAAGAATGTTATTTCCCATAAAAAATAGTTGGTACATCTATAAAGCTGTTCTTGGGGTTACAGAATGAATAGAGTACCTCTTGATATGAAAGGGGGAAAAAAGCTTAAACCAGTTGAAGATACAGGGAGTTGATATTTGTGGCTATGTATGAGTCTATCAATAATATGAATAGGCCACAACAGGACCGTGTTAATTCCTTGATTGTTCATTTATATAAATGACTTCATATTCTATTGGTATTTTGATATATTCTAACATATACGTGTGTGTGTGTGTGTGTGTGTGTGTGTGTATGATTTCATAAAATTAAAATCCCCAATGTTATTATTTCTCCCTCTATGCCATAGGTTGACTTGTGTCCCTCTTCAACATTTATATGTTGAAGTACTAACCTCAATACTGTATAATGTGACTATATTTGGGGATAGGATCTGCACAGAGGTCATTACATGAAAATTAGGTGATTAGGATTGGCCCTCACCCAATATCACTGGTGTCCTTATTAGAAGAGGAAATTTGGACACAGAAATGTAGAGAGGGAAGACCCTGTGCAGGGAGAAGATGTCCTTCTACAAACCAAGGAGTAATGGGCCTAGAGCAGAGCCTTCCCTCATGGCTTTCAGAAAGAACTAGCCCTCCTGACACCTTGATCTGGAAATTCTAGACTCCAGAAAATAGATTTCTGTTGGCGAAATCACTCACTGCAATTAAAGTACCTTGTTACAGCAGCTCCAGTATACTAATATACTGTGCTTTGATATCTCTGTGTTCTTTCAGACAAGACATCTAGAGAACCTGATACATTCCTCAGATTTATTTCTATCTTATGCAAATGTCCTTTACCGATCTTTGTCTCACATACTTTTACCATCCTTGTATTTGCAGTGTTGAAACAGGAAACCCAATTTCTCCAAACTTGAAAATTCCTCTGAGAGTATGACCCATCATAACTGGCATCTAAAAGTAGTTTGTAGTCACAATGATTTGTAATCTGAAAGAGATCCATAGCACAGTTGTGTGATGGGGAGGGGCCGAGATTGTCTGTGATCTGTGTAGATGTACAGAACGTTGTTGCTTTATTGGAGAAGTGGGTAACTACTTTGGTTTTCATGTAAAAACTAATTTGTATGGGGTTTTCAAGTCAATAAAATAGGCATTTTTGAAGAGAGTATTAAAAATAGAATGTTGGAGACCAAACTTATTGATTACATTTATTAAAGAGGCTGTCCTTACTCCACTGTATGCTCTTGCCACCTTTGTCAAATATTAATTGAGCATATTGCCTTGGGTCCATTTCTGGGTTCTCTGTTCTGTTCCATTGGTCTATATGCCTGTTCTTGTGCCAGTACCAGGCTGTTTTGATTACAGTGGCTTTGTAGTATAACCTGAAATCTGGTAATGTGATCCATCCAACTTTGTTCTTCCTTTTCAAGATTGCTGTGGCTATTTGAGGCCTTTTTTGGTTCCATATGAACTTTTGAAGTAATTGTTCTAATTCTGTGAAGTATGCCGTTGATATTTTGATGGAGATTGAGTTGAATCTATACATTGCTTTGGGTAATATGGACATTTTAATGATGTTAATTCTCCCAATCCATGAACAGGGTATATGCTTCCACTTTTTTATATCTTCCTCTATTTCTATTTCTTTTTTCAATGACCTGTAGTTTTCTGCGAATAGGTCCTTTATTTCTTTGGTTAAATTTATTCCTGGGTATCTTACTTTTTTTGCCGCAATGGTAAATGGGATTGTTTTCTTAGTTTCTCTTTCTGTGAGTTCATCATTGGTGTATAAGAATGCCATCGATTTCTTGACGTTAATTGTGTATCCTGCTACTTTGCCAAATTCATTTATTAAGTCTAGTAAACTTTTGATGGAGTCTTTGGGGTTTTTTATGTATAGTATCATGTCATCTGCAAATAATGACAATTTCACTTCCTCCTTTCCAGTTTGGATCCCTTTTATTTTTTCTTCCTGTCTAACTGCTGTGGCTAAGAATTCCAGTACTATGTTAAATAAGAGTGGCGAAAGTGGGCATCCTTGCCTTGTTCCTGTTCTTAAGGGAAATGCTTTACAGTGGAGTAAGGACAGCCTCTTTAATAAATGGTGCTGGGAAAATTGAACAGCTATTTGCAGAAAAATGAAACTAGACCATCAACTTACACCCTATACGAGAATAAACTCAAAATGGATAAAAGACTTAAATGTGACTCATGAATCCATAAAAATCCTAGAAGAAACTGTAGGCAACAAAATTTCAGACATCATACGCAGCAGAATTTTCACTGACACATCACCTAAGGCAATAGAAACAAAGGAGAAAATGAACACATGGGACTACATCAAACTCAAAAGCTTCTGCACAGCGAAAGATACAATCATCAAAATGGAAAGGCTACCCACTGTATGGGAGAGCATAATTGACAATGATACATCAGATAAGGGGTTAATTTCCAATACATATAGAGTGCTAATACAACTCCACAAAAGGAAGACAAAGAACCAAATTAAAAAATGGGCAGAGGAACTAAATAGACACCTCTCCAAACAGGACATACAAATGGCTAAGAAACATATGAAGAAATGCTCATCATCACTAATCATCAGAGAGATGCAAATTTAAACAACAATGAGGTATCACCTCACACCTGTCAGAATGGCCGCCATCAACAAATCATCAAACAAGTGTTGGCGAGGGTGTGGAGAAAAGGGGACTCTAGTACACTGCTGGTGGGAATGCAGACTGGTGCAGCTACTGTGGAAAACAATATGGTGTTACCTCGAAAAATTAAAAATTGAACTTCCATTTGACCCAGTGATCTCACTTCTAGGAATATACCCTAAGAAACCTGAAACACCAATCAGAAAGGATATATGTACCCCCATTTTTATAGAAGCACTATTTACAATAGCTAAGATCTGGAAACAGCCCAACTGTCCATCAGTATATGAATGAATAAAAAAGCTGTGGTACATATACACAATGGAGTACTAGGCAGCTGTAAGAAAGAAAGATCTCTTATCCGTTGAGACTACATGGAGGGACCTGGAAAGTGTCATCCTAAGTGAAACAAGCCAAACAGAGAAAGACAAGTTTCATATGATCTCACTTATTTGTGGAATATAATGAACATAACAGTCTGAGGAATGGGGTAGTCCCAGAGCCGTGGAAGTGGGGTACAGACTGACAATCCCCAGAAGAGGGGGTGGTGGGGGAGAGATAAACCACAGAACTTATATGCATGTATGCATGAACATTGGACATGGACAGCAAACTAGGGAAAGAGCAGGGAGTGAGGGGGAGGGGGGAATCAGTGGGGGAAAAGGAGAAACTTCTGTAACAAAAATTAATTAATAAAAAATAAATAAAATCAGAATTTATTTAACAAAAAAAAAAAAAATAGAATGTTTGAGACCAAACTTATTGATTACACCCTGGACACTTTTGGCCCTGGCTCATGGCAGAGGGCACGGGACCGAATAATGTAGAAATCCTCATCAGGACTCAATTCTAAAGTTCAATTCCCTCATTTACTGCATTATACTCGTTTAATCTGGGGAAGAGCCTGGAGCCTCCAGAGAAAGCTCTCTTACCTGTGAGCCATAAGCTAGCCTCTCCCAATAAGCCACTGTAAGCAGCCCAGACCTCACGAGCAACGAGGGACCTCAGGAATCTGCTCTTTCTGACAGATGTATCTTCATGAATCAGAAGGTGTTCCTGGACTGGTGTCCGTGTTTATGACACACCTCGTCTCTTGGCCTCTGCGCCCTAGACAGACAGTTCTTCCTCATTTCAATCAGGACCACGTTTCCCTTCCAGCTCCCACTCCCCCAAGCCCACCACAGAAGCTTACTGTTCTGCTCCAGAAACATTCTTGTGTCCTTAAAAATTAGAGAGCACTAAAGGCACAACACGTAGACTAAAGTAACCAGAGTACAAATTCCATTTCACTGGAAGTTTTTCGATGCCATCGGAGACCTAAAGTAAAGTAATTTGACCACTTGGAGGCTTTTGAAATAATTGATCAAAGTGAAAGCTGTTTCCTCTCAGCTCCTTCACTTTTCTGAGTTTGTCTTTCAATCTCTTTGTCCCACAGCGACTTTCAAAGGAATTGCTCGAATTTGTCTAAATTTAGTGTGTGAAAAGAGATTGCAAAACCCATCTTAATTTCTTGAGACAAAAGAGCATCCAATTTCTCTTTTTCAGAAATAGCCCATGTGAGAGTTTAAATATAGCCAGCGTATGGAAACCTGTATTGAAATAAAAAAGTTAATGAGGCTCATTAATCTTTTTTTTTTAAGTGCAATAGCAAATAGACTTACGTTTAATTTGATTTTCTAAAGTTTCATTTATGCTTGATATTTGATGAGAAATACTTAACACCGGACTAGAAATGGTATTACCTTTTATTTCTGGATAGCAATATTTAAGTATTGTACTCAAAATCATACAACTGAGAAAAATTCTGGTTCCCCAGATGATGAGATGTGTAAACTGGAGCAGGTTAATTACACTCCTTTTGCTACAGTTTCTTCTTCTATAAATGGAGAGAGTAAGAGAAACGATTTTGTAGGATTTTGTAGGATGATCTATACCACTTGGCACACCTGCATAGATTAAGGGCACTGAGGAACTTATTATAAATGCTTTCATCAATGCAGTTATAACTTGTTATAAACTGACAGATTTCTTATTTACTTGGCACTCAAGTGTCTGGACAAGTAATTTGGCAAAGAAAGACTCCACTTCTGTACTCTAGCAATAAAAGCTACGAGTTCATTATACCCAATTATGTGCAATAATAAAAGATATAAAAGTGTAAGTGATATATTTTACTTCATTTTTGGGTAACTGACTTAAATTTTCCTGTGCACTAAATCATTATTGTAAAACAAAAACAAAAAATGTATAAATTTATAATCAACGGACAAGAAAATGTTCTTACATCTCTTATGTCTGCATATAAATCTACTAATATTCCAATCTAAAATCACAAATGTATGTCAGTTACTTGATTTCACATTGTACTTTATAATACAAGACTGTCTCCAATAGACCAAATTATTTTCAGCATTTCACTGACATAAATTGCCTAAATATGCAAATTCTCAGAGATGAGAAATCATTTCTAGAGATTCAAATACTATCATTTCTAGAGTTTTAAATACTATAATTTTTATTTTGTTAAATCTTTTTCCTCTTGATTTTATATTTGCTCTGGGGAGACCATTACCATTCCTGTTATTCTGCTATTTTTAGTCATTGCTACTTCTAATTTTTTTTAGGATTGGACACTGAATGGCCTCTCAGGCAATTACCTTCCTAATTAACTTAGGTTGGACCCAGTGATTTTAGCTCAGCTGGCAGGGAGCACGCTGCAGAGGTTATGGACTTTGAAATTTAAAGATGGGGCTGGCCTCTTAGTTCACAGGATGTAATTCCCCTTCAGCTCTCAGCTCCCAACCAGGTAAATCACTTGATTGCATTTTGCATTTTCTTCTTTCTATGCATTAGATTTTTTGCTCCTTCCTTCCTTCCTTCCTTCCTTCCTTCCTTCCTTCCTTCCTTCCTTCCTTCCTTCCTTCCTCCCTCCCTCCCTCCCTCCCTCCCTCCCTTCCTTCCTTTTTTCTATCACACATTTTTACAGATACTCAAAATGTCTGAATAAATATTATTTACCTCTTTTGGCTTTATCTAACTTTTGAATCAACTCCACTCCAAGGTCATTTTGCTGACACAAAAAACAGAATTTGGAAAACTAGAGAAGCTGCACAAGTTGATAAATGGACGGATTGGCGTATTCCTCCTTGTAATGAAGGAGTGATCAAGGATATTTAAAGCTCTGTGGCAGTACCAGAGGAGAAGAGACAGGATCATGAGTCCCTTCAGGAACTTTAAAATTGTTTTTTTCCTGAAAATAAATATACTGAATGCAACTGCCAAAAAGAAGAGACATTTGTAACAGAATCCATATGCAGATACAAGCATACACTTAACATTTACAGGGGTGCATACAAACATGGACATTCTTTCTTATCCACTAATCGGAGTCATTAAAATTTTAAATGGATGGATTCAAATCCAATGATAAATTCCCTACAGAATCTCATTTATTTATCCAATCAAAAAATATTTTAAAGCCCTGGCCGGTTTGGCTCAGCGGTTAGAGCGTCGGCCTGCGGTCCAGAGAGACCCGGGTTCGGTTCCCACTAAGGGCATGTACCTCGGTTGCAGTTTGTCCCTGGCCCTGGTTGGTCATGCGGGTGGCAGCCACTCGATGTGTCCCTTTCACATCGATGTTTCTCTCTCTCTCTCTTCCGCTCTCTCCCTCCCACTCTACCTGAACAGAAAATGGAAAAAATGTCCTCGGGTGAGGATAAAAAAAAATAAAAAAATATTTTAAAGCACAGCCTATGGACTAAGTATTATAATTTATTGATTTTTACTCTTCCTTCTTTATCCAAAACCTATCAGTTTAGAAAAAAATGTATGCATTTCTAAATTAATGAGTGTCTACAGCTACAATCAATTAAATAATCAGCAGTAAATGATCAAATCTATTTAAAATATATATTATAAATAATATAATAAGGATCAATTAATTATACATGATCTCTGACTGACTGCACTTGAGAATTATCCATGTTTTACATGTCTGTGTATCTATATATATATATATCAAAAGTAGACACATACACACATACAGAGAGACTTTAAGTTCAGCATATTTACTGGTCTTAGGGCCATAGTACTCTGACCATCTCAGTTGTCACACAGTCTTATCTACATTATGGTATAGGTAATGGCAGCAAGTTAATTGTGCTTTCAGAGATACTGAAATAAATTAGACAGTCGCTACTCCAGGGAGTTCTAATTAGGGAGAAGGGCATGCACGCATATAATTAGGAGAAGATCTGATGCTATAACAGAGTCAAAGTTAAATGTGATCAACCCTGTTTGAGGTAAGAAAGAACTTCCCTGCAGAAAAGCTGTTTATATCAAGGGTTGAAATATAATCTAAAGCCTAACAGATAGTCAGTGGCCAGGTGGGAGAAGTCTATTTCAAGCACAAGGAATAACATATATAAAACCATTGACATTCAACAAATGCTTTTTTGCTTTATATATTAAGTTTACAATTGAGTGAGGGGAGGGGCAAAAGTATATCAGTAAACATAGTGATTGGGGTTATTTTGCATAGTGTGAAATGCTATAAATTAAAGAGTAATGTAGCTCTAAGTTACTGGTAGGATGACTAGTTTGTGCTGGTGTGGTCAAGAGCTTCTGTGATGGAGTGACGAGACCTGAATAAGTAGAAACCAGCCAAGCAGGTGCATGGAGGGGAAGCTACAGGCAGGTTCAAAGTGCAATATCCTTGAAGCTGAAAAGAGCTTGGCTGATTGGAGGATCCCAAAGGAGGTCATTTTGGTTGGAGTGCTTTGAACGAGTGGGAGAACAGACAGAGGAAGGCAGAGGGTTGGCAGGCGTCAGGTCATGTAGGGCCTGTAGTTCAAGGGGTTGAATGTGGACTTTAATCCAGCTGCCACGTGAAGCCAAACAGAGGACTGGCATGGTCTAATTGTATTTTTAAAATTCACATTGGGGGTTGGCAGGAGAACATGTTTAGAAGATGAGGAGAAAGAAAAGAGGAAGAAGGAGGGGAAAAAGAGGGTCTTGAAGAGTGTCAGAAAGACATGATGACAGTGTGAGCTGGAGTGGTGGGGGCTGGGAGGAGAACAGCATGTTATGGCCACAGTACACACTTACATTGGCTGGGTTTTTGTATATTAAATATACATAGAGAGAAGCAAATGGAGATTAGTTTGAGTAAGTTGGCAGGGTTTAGGTTATAAATGATTTTTTAATGGGATGGGTATTAAAATTTATTCTTTTGGCAATATGAAAACATTAAAGTGTCTTAAGGAGAAAAAGAAAGTACAGCATGATCAGATTTGGGTTTTACACATCATTCAGGTTGCCCTGTGAGAAGGAATTGAGAGGAGGGAGATTCAATCCAAGGAGGCCAGACAGAAGCCTATGCCACAGGAGCCTGTGAGAAATGGTGAGAGTTTAAACTAAGGGACGTTTGGCAACCATAAGGTGGGAACGATGACTCTAACATAATATAGAATCAATACAGATTGGTGCTCGATTGGATGGCAGCAATAATTTTGAATATAGAAGAATAACATGGAAAAATAAAGAATCCACAATGGTATCTAGCTTTTGTTCTTTTTTGCTGTTGTTGTTTTTGCTTCACACTAATGACTGGATGAGTTGATGGCACAACTGAATAAGATAAAAAAAACTCAGAAGGGGGTCAGATTTGAGGTGCTAAGTTTAGGATCTCTGTGCAATTACCAAGAGGAGATGCCACTAATCAGCAGATGAGCAAAGAGACATAAAACAAGACTGGGACTACAGGATATTTATAGATGTGAGAAGTAGCTTGGAAATAAGTACTCATGGTGGAAGCGGAATGAGCATGTGGTAGTCTGGAGGAAGTCTATCCAGGTGCCAAATTTGAAGAATAGCTCTCAACCATGTAAAAATAGGTAGTATAAGGACATGCATGGCCTATGTATTTTTCTAGTACTTCATTAAGAATCTAGGCCAGGCTGGAAAACAAGATGAATCTTAAAAGTCAATAATTCAGAAAGTTTGGAGAGCATTGGTCAACACTGAGATGGTTCTCAATCAAGAATATGGGTATAAAACACAAAAAGCTACTGTGAGTTGATATGGAGTCAACACCTTGGTGCAGCCAAAAATGCTTTTCTGTTGTTTACCTGCTTTGGAGACAGCAGCCTGGAGCATGGCCAGGCCGCCCCCCCCCCCCCCCCCCCCCCCCAGCAGACTGAATGGCAGGACCTGGTGAGCAGAGAGAGTAAGGGAATGAAGACACAGGCAATTTCAGACATTTCTATTTAGAAAAACATATTTCTATCGATATCTTTTTAATGTTGTCTCAGTACCACTTAGCACAAAATCACTAGGAATGTCTCTTTTTAAAAGAAAAAAATCTATATTTCTGAATCCTACCCAGATCTATTCAATCAAAATCTCTCAGAATGGGGATATGTGCCCCCAATTTTTATAGGTTAGCTGAAAGTCCTGATTTCTGCAAGTCAAGTCTTTGGCACCTGAAACAATTCACTTTTGATAGGGAAACAAGGGCCCGGCCAATGTGGCTCAGTGGTTGAGCACTGACCCATGCACCAAGAGGTTGCTGGTTTGATTCCCAGTCAGAGCACATGCCCAGGTTGTGGGCCAGATCCCCAGTGAGGGGCGTGCAGGAGGCAGCCAGTCGATGTTCTCTCTCATCGATGTTTCTCTGTCTTTTTCTCCCTTCCTCACTCACTATAATCAATAAGAAAAATATATTTAAAAAATAGGGAAACAAGGTAAGTTAACAGTAGTCAGCTTGGTCAGAGCAAGTCTGCTCACAATAATTATTGAACCCAAACCTCAAAAACAGAAATACACTAGTAGGCACCACAGTCTAGATATCATTTTATAGGCAGAAGCTAAGGGAAGACAGCAGAAGATCTGTACTGTGCCTACTCACAACTCTGCACCCAGGCTATGGACTGGGATTGTATTTTGCTCATGAGTTTTCCTCTTTTGTTTGCATATTTAAAAAAAAAATCAATATATGTATGGTACTAAATATAATCTGTAGCATCTATTAAATCCTTAATGCATGGTGGCTACTATCATTTCTTCTTTCTTCTTCTTATTTGCATTTTTTTCTCAGGGGAAGTTGTGAAATTAGAAAATTATTTCTTTAAGAAATTTCTGAGATTAAAGTATTATACAAATAATAAATCATAGTTATAATAGAAACTATATTTTTAAAAACCCTTTTGTTTTTTATGCCCTTTCTAAGAAAGTATAGATAAAATATTGTACAGAACCAAAACATATTTTTAATGTGAATTTATTTCATAACGAATTATTTGTTTGAATATGTGAACTAGGGATGAGTGTTCAGAGTAGACCCGAGCAGGTACCTGAATATCCCCTAGACTCCAGGGTCTAGAGGGTCCCCAAGTGAAAAGAGGGGCAATTACCGTACAGTGTGCCCACAGCAAGGCAAGAAGAGTGCTGACGGTGTACCGGCACAGGGCTTCGGGGTGATTAGTTAATCAAGCACACTGACTTCAGCCCTGGCTGGTTTGGCTCGGCAGTTAGAGCACCGGCCCACGCACCAGAGAGTCCCAGGTTCAGTTCCCGCTAGGGGCACGTATCTCGGTTGCAGTTTGTCCCCTGGCCCCAGTTGGAGTCGTGTGGGTGTCAACCACTCGAAGTGTCTCTGTCACGTCAATGTTTTTCTCTCTCTTCCTCCTGATCTATCTGGAAAAAAAGATACACCAACTTCATAAATTCTGCTGTGTTCTCAGATGGCTATCCCTGAAGAGAGGTCTAATAAACCTACCTGATGTGCCTTCCAGGAGCCATAATGCGGCTCCATTTAATAGGAAATCAGCTGGGAGCATGTTGGCACTTGGATTCAGAAACCGTGAAGAAACAGAGACAAAGAGAATGGCACAAATTGGATGAGTTATCGGGGTCCCACTGGTGCACGAATGAAAAAGAACCAGGGTGTGCCCTGGCCGGTGTGGCTCACTGGATAGAGTGTCAACCCTCACACCGAAGGGTCATGAGTTTGATTTCCGGTCAAGGGCATGTAGCTGGGTTACAGTTTTGATCCCTGGCCTTGGTCAGGGGCACGAAAGGCAATCAATGGATGTGTGTCTCTCACATTGATGTTTCTCTCTGTCTCTCTCTTCTTCCCTCCCTTCCACTTTAAGATTCAATGGAAACAATATCCTCAGATGAGCATTATCAAAAACAAAAACAAGAGAGCCAGGGTGCAAGTGGATAGATCTTACTAATATTTAATTTGCTCAGTTAGAACTTTATAAAAAAAATCTCAGATCTGTCTTTTTTGTGGGGGAGGGGAGAGATGTCCAACCAAAACAGATAAATGAAAACCAGCTCCGCACTGTTAGAGTTACAGAGCCTCTGTGACGTAGTGAAGTGACTTTCTCCACATTCCGTCAACTAGGACAGGGCTTGATGAGCCCAGGCAAGCCCGACCTGATGCCTGCCTTTGGAAATAAGGTTTTAGGGACTCCACACCATGCTCATTGTTTTACATGTTGCCTGTGACCGCTTTCACACACAACTGCAGAGACAGACTTGTAAAGCTTAAAATATTCACTCCCTGGCACTTTATAGTAAAAGCTCTCTGACGTAGATCTGGTATCCAGCCTGGCATACAGTAAGAGCTCAGTAACTGTTTAATGGGCTTGAACTGTATACTTGCTATGTACCGTGGGCAAGCTGGTTAACCTCTGAGACTCAGTTTTTCCTCACGATAAAATGGGCATAGGAGATCAATCTTACAAAATCTTCACGCCGTCTGGTGTAGTGCTGGGAATATGGTTCATGGATAAAACACAGTATGTAATTCTTCCTCCTTTTCTCCCTTTGGTAAACGGTAGCAGGTGCTGCTTAATCCAGAATAGTCGGTAGCAAGCTCATAGCTCTCTAAATCTTCACGTGTAGAGAAATAATGAACTTTCCCCAACCGCATCAGTGGTTTGTAATTATTTATGACCGTCCTGAATCAAGATGCATTTTTTTTTTCTCTTTTCTCTTTACTTGTCTTTTTTTCTCTCCTTTTCAGGACATTGTTTATTTCCCCATAAATCAAAGAAGTCCTCTTTTCATTTTCACATTAACCATGGGGAGTGTAATTTATTTTATTTCTTCAGGATGACACTATATCATAAAAGCCTCTGAGGCCTGGGTGCCTCGCTGTTGAATCATAGAAGCAGCACAAGAGTATATTTTTTCAAAGTAAATTCCCTTAATCTTTTATTTTTGGTCACCCCCATTCTGCCGGGAGAAGGGCAGCTCTAATTGGATGAAAACAGTAGACCCAGACAGAACCCCAAGTGAGGTGTGAATAACAAAGGGACCAATCACAAGAAAAGTCTCTCTTTTTTTTTTCTTTTTGCCCCTAGCGGGAACCGAACCCGGGATTCTCTGGCCCACAGGCCAATGCTCCAACCACTGAGCCAAACAGGCCAGGGCAAGAGAAGTCTTTCCTCTGCTTCAGTTAAGTTTCTGAATGGAAGGGAAGTGCCCTTTGATGGCGGGGTTTGTTGACGTTGGCCTTACCTCAGCTTCCTGAAAGGGGTCTCCCTTTCTGTTGTCTAGAAGTACTCTATAGATATTTTTCTGAATTTAAACTTTGATGTTATTTTAGTGGCCCACTTTGTGAGTTAGTCTTAAAAGTGACAAGCCCTGAAGGATATAGCTGATGAGTAGCTTCACTGGTAGAATACTAGGGGGGGAAAAAGAGTATTCTTGCTAATGCCATGGTTCTTGAGACTATGAAAAGGTGTCCTGCCCGGCCAGTGTGGCTCAGTGGTTGAGCATCAACCCATGCACCAAGGTCTCCAGTTTGATTCCCAGTCAGGGCACATGCCCAGGTTGTGGGGCCGATCCCCAGTGGGGGGCATGCAGGAAGCGGCCAGTCCATGTTCTCTCTCATCTATGTTTCTCTCTCTCTTTTCCTCTCCCTTCCTCTCTCTCTAAAAATCAATAAAGAAAAAAAAAATGTCCTTAGTTTAACATGAACTCTTTTTTTTTTTTTTTTTTGGTTTATAAAAATTTCATTTGTCTTATTTTTCTTTTTTTTGTCTTTATTTATTTATTTTTAATTAATTAATTTATTTTTGTTACAGATGTTTCTCCTTTTCCCCCCACTGATCCCCCCTACCCCCCCTCCCCGCCCTGTCCCCAGCTTTGTTGTCCATGTCCATTGTTCATGCACACATGCATATAAGTTCTGTGGTTTATTTCCCCCCACACCCCCTCTTCTGGGGATAGTGAGTCTGTACCCCACTTCCACGTCTCTGGGACCCCCCATTCCTCAGAGTGAACATGAACTCCTGAAGAAGGCGTTTCCTCCAGGACATTCTCTTGCTCGAGAGGCAACAAGCTGTCTCGGGAGGAAGGAGACGGGAGCTCTCCTGTCACTAGATGTTTGTGCACCGGTTATCATTTAGCAGCCAACTCATTACAGAACATGTCATATCAAATTATTCTGAGTCAATGAGGTTCCAGCGACAAGATGCCTCCGGGGAGGAATTGTGAGTAGGGAGAGGACTTTTAGGTACGAGCATTTATTGTGACTTGGAGGAAGGAAGCCGAGAAGCCCCTTATCATGTTCTTGACAACTCAACCTGTACCCCATCCGAGTTCCTCGAAGAGCCCACATTTTGTTGCCTGGTATGTTGAAGGAAGTTAAGAGTGAGCTCCTTCATTCTTTTTTTTTTTTTTGCCATGAGCTGATTATTTTATTTCATTTTTTGTTTTGATGTTTTATTAACAGTTGAGTGAGGGATTAAAGTTGTAATCAAGTACAGAGATGATGTGATGCAGCAGAGGGGTTGCCTTGAACAGCAGAGCCACAGAATTCCACGTCGGAATCAGGCGGGTCTGTGCAGCGCGCCGTCCCTCCGCATTGTGCGGAGGACAGAACAGGCCTGAGACGTACCCCACTTGCCCCAGGCACACCCGCATTCAAGGGGGAGGCTGTTGGGATTCTGTCTTCCTTCTTTCTCTTTTTGGATAAATGAAAGCTGTATCATGATTCAAGGTTCAAATAGATCTTTTTCTTTTTTTTCTTTAAAGGAGAAAAGTGTTCCAAGTAATATGGAGTACCTGCAGGGAATGACGTTTTGACATTGTGATCATTGTGGTGCTGTCGAATAGGATCGTGCTGATACGTTCATCTGATCCAGAATCTCGACAGTTCCCACAGTTACAAACCCACTTCCACTGCAATTTCCTTTCAGTCAAAGAGAATCTCATGGCTTTTGCCACGTGCCAGAGGCCCTTTGTGAGTGGCGATCAGGTCAGAGTATGTAAACGTATGTAGCATTTGCCTTGTTCAACTGGCTCTTTTCCTTTCCTACATCAGCTTTGTGATTCTCAGTGTTAGGCACTCATTGGAATTTGTTCAGGACCTGGCCATTGGTGGTATTTTAGAAGTTTCCCCAAAAATGCTAGTAGCATCCAACATTGCATACCACTAATCTACCTATACACTAGTCCAGATTTTTAAACATTACTGTTAAGTTTTACCAGTTGATTTTTACAGTTATCAGTACAATCATTATGTTAGAGACAACGTTTTATAACTATGGTTTATGCTTCTATTCAAGATTAACATGGTATGTCTTCACTCATGGGCTGAGCTCCAGGGAGCACATCAGTCTCTCGGCAGGGTCGCGGTCATGCACAGCCCTGTCCTAAAACCGTACTTATGGCTTATACACTGGACCGTACGCTGCCACGGAAACTCTATAGCTCACAGTGTGCAGAATGCAAAGTTTGAATGATTTTTGGTGACACAGTTCTCTTAATTAAACTGAGACATTAATATATATTTTTTTAAAAGAGAAAAATATGAGTACTTGCTTCGTAATTCAGAGCTGAAGAAGCAAAACCAAAATTAGAACTAGGAAAGTAATGAGTACTTAAATATGAACAAATTTCTAGCAGGGACCCAGAAGACGGTTATTTTCCACTTACGAGGAACTGTTAGGTAGACCAAAACTATACATTGACAAACTCAGTTAAAAACACAAAGTGTAGCGTAGGCAAAAATGTGCTGAAACATTGTGAAAGTGTGATGAAGACAGTCCACCTGTCAGAAACGGTGACCTGCCCTAGGACGTGTGGAACTGTGCATTTGTGTTCTAAGGCACTGCAACCTCTCAGTGAGATAAGAGAGACCAAGTGTAAAGATCGACCTATGACCTTAGACATTTTCAAACCCACATCTTCATAAAATGTAGGGCTGTCTTCATGACATTCGAAAAGTGGCAACCAACTTCGGAATGAAAGAGAGAAGGAAGAATTCCAAATATAAGACACTGTTAAAGCCCAGGGTGGGACAAACAAGGAATTGAGTGCAGTATATATGGATCAGAAAACTACAAGGTGTGCAGAAGGAGCCTGCAAAGAACCTACAAGATTCCATGGACCTTACTGGATGCTGTGATGTGATGCATTGAGCTCCAGGAGGCCACCCAACATTGGTGCTGTCTGGTCCTAGCTGTTCCTTTATCAATATCCAGTCAGACTTACATACATAATTAACTCCCTCCAATGTTTGCATATATTTATGATGTTCTGTAACTGCAAATTATTTTTCATGACTGTGGTTCCAATTTCCAAGCAAATGCTAAGGAGCCTGACAGAAGAAATGGTACACTCTCTGGTTCTGATTACTCTCCCTTCTTCTCCAAATTATCGGTCCCATAATTGCAATTGACTGGGCTTTTGTAATTCTGTTTATGGTTTGTTCTTCCGTGCAGACATTTTATATTTTCACGCAGATATGTCTATTGATATTTTTAATCTTGTGTGATTTCTTCCATTATTTTTAATTCTAGGCAACATTTTCCCCCTCTCTAAGATCAATTAAATATCCACCTGTATTTTGTTCTGCTCTGATTTTATTTATTTATCTAATGGCATTGTGCCCTTCCTCCTTCTCCTCCCTGTCCCTTCTCCTGCCCTTGCATTATCAATTAGGTATTGCCCTAAGCATTTTGCATGTTACATTGTCTACCCACCAACCCTAAAGGTTGATAACTGTTATTGTTCTCATAAAGGTCTAGCCTTTCTTAAGCTCATGAAGTACTGATATGTTATCCAGCCAAAGCCTTAGCTCATAACTATTATGCCATCCTTCCCTGTTTGTTGGTTTTGTTGCTGATTGGACTATCTTGCAGCCTTGACTAACATCTTATTTAAGAAAATATTGAATTGTTTATTTTCACATCTCTAAGAGAATACCTAGCACACGATGTGGCTCTGAGAATTCCATGAGGCAGTGTACGTGGGGAACAGAACATGCTTTGTTCTCAGGGCAAATATAACTGCCTTTCTTCACATTGTTCCCGTTGAGTTATTTTGGATTGTAGGAAGCTTGCTATCGTGCCTTTCAAGTTACTTGGATAGTTTTCCTTTCAGCTGGTCCACAAGCCTCCTCTTCTACCCTAGAAAAGAGCACATGCATAGGAGCACCAAGGTTTATAAATGTTACATTGAATTCACATGTTTCTTATTTTACCCTGAGGCCACTAGAAACACAGACTCTTTAGCTAGGAAGACCACTCAGCAGACGCTCACTCAGGGACAGCGTCTTGCCGTCTTTCTTTTTGTTGACCTGGCATCAGTGCTGCTATGGAACAGGAGAATTGGACAGATTGCCTTGATTCAGATCTTGGCGTAGTTCTGTTATAGGGACAAGGTGGACAACACCCTGTGTGAGAGGGGGAGGGCTGTCTCCTCCTCAGTTCTGGTCAGTCTCCCAGGAAGGAATTCAAACAAGTGACCCCGGGCAATTGTATTGCAGTAAAGAGAAGTTAATAAAAAGCAAAACAAGCAAATTTATTAAATAAGTAAGCAAGCAAATCTGTTCATCTACATCTGGCCTGGAATACAGATGGGCTTCCCAGCTAGATGGAGAAGTGAGTGCCACGGGGTCCATGGGGTTACATACACTCCCCTGGGGTCCATGGGGTTATACACTCTCCCGTGGGGTCTGCGGGGTTATACATCATCCTGTGGGGTCCATGGGGTTACATACCCTCCTGTGGGTCCATGGGATTACATACCCTCCCGTGGGGTCTGTGGGGTTATACACCCTCCTGTGGGGTCCATGGGGTTATACATCCTCCTGTGGGGTCCATGGGATTATACACCCTCCTGTGGGGTCCATGGGGTTATATACCCTCCTGTGGGGTCCATGGGGTTATACACCCTCCTGTGGGGTCCATGGGATTATACACCCTCCTGTGGGGTCCATGGGGTTATACACCCTCCTGTGGGGTCTATGGTGTTATACATCATCCTGTGGGGTCCATGGGGTTACATACCCTCCTGTGGGTCCATGGGATTACATACCCTCCCGTGGGGTCTGTGGGGTTATACACCCTCCTGTGGGGTCCATGGGGTTATACACCCTCCTGTGGGGTCCATGGGATTATACACCCTCCTGTGGGGTTCATGAGGTTATACACCCTCCTGTGGGGTCCATGGGGTTGTGTACCCTCCTGTGGGGTCCATGGGGTTATACATCCTCCTGTGGGGTCCATGGGATTATACACCCTCCTGTGGGGTTCATGGGGTTATACACCCTCCTGTGGGGTTCATGGGGTTATACACCCTCCTGTGGGGTCCATGGGGTTATACACCCTCCTGTGGGGTCCATGGGGTTATGTACCCTCCTGTGGGGTCCATGGGGTTATACACCCTCCTGTGGGGTCCATGGGATTATACACCCTCCTGTGGGGTTCATGGGGTTATACACCCTCCTGTGGGGTCCATGGGGTTATACATCCTCCTGTGGGGTCCATGGGGTTATGTACCCTCCTGTGGGGTCCATGGGGTTATACACCCTCCTGTGGGGTCCATGGGGTTATGTACTCCCCTGTCTATAGGTTTCAGAACTCCTCTGCTGAATATGGTGATGCAGATTAACTCTTAAAGTCTCCACTTCTACTTTGTTATGGCTTCTGCAGAATTTATGAAAAACACCTGGTAATTTTATCCTGACAGCCCCAAGCCTGCTGGCTTCACTGTTTAAACAGTGAGATGAAAACTGCACCTTTTCCCTTCCCCTTGCCCGCCTTGGCAGCTCCAGGTGATTTACACTAGACAGTCCCTGGTCGGGAGAGGAGGCAGTAAACTCCGCCTTCTGCCCTGCCTTCCGTGGGGAGCTGGGACAGCCATTCGTTCTTACGATAAGGATTGCGGCAGTGGTGCACGTCTGGCCTTGTTTAGTTTTCTTGTCTCTGTTTCAGTTTCTCCCGTCCTGGAATTTTCCTAGCCTTTTACTGTCCTATAGCAGCTCCACTTAAGGGCATGTGTCTGTCTTGATGTGTTGAGAAAATGTTCTCTTTAGCGTGGTTTAGGCAGTTGCACCATCTGGTTCGGTGTGTCCTGGACAGTGAGGAGAAGGGAAAGAGGACCTGGCAGGGAGGGCAGTGTGAACGCTGCCATGCTGACAGCCAACAGCAGGGGGTGTGATGAGTCATCGTGTGAAGACGGGAGGTGTGTTTGTGCCTGGTCTGGACACCACAGTGTGGAGAGGGGCACAGACGGTCGCCTCTGAATCCAGAATTCTAACTAAGGGTGAGGAAGGAGTGGGCGCTGTCAGCCCAGTGCCCAGACCGCATCACCACCAGAGGCTCCCGTTCCGTGTTAGCCCTTTTAGAGTTAATAAGTGCATCGCATCTTTAATTCCTGCACTTTTAGGGGAAAGTGGGCAGTCCGCTCAGGAGTTAAAGGCTCTGATATTGCAGTCAGATGTGTTTACAGAAACACTCATCGTGTTCCGGGCCTCAGGGCCTGTGGTGTAAGAGGACATTTTTTTCTTGACTTTCTAAAAACAGCAAAAATTATTTCAATTGCAGGGTGAATATAGGCAATGCTGCATCTGATTGGGCAAAAGGAGTTGGAAAGTGATTGGAAATTGTGGCTCAGGACTCTTGGAGGATTGTTTCAATAGACTCATGTGTTCTCCTTCCTTCTCATCTGATTTCAGTTTCATTACCTTTGACACTAACCGTGACATTGTCTTTTTAAAGAGAAAGTAAGAGGCTCTCTAACCATGGCTGTTGTTTCGTCCTCCCCATCCAAAACACCGGAATTTCTCTCTTCTGTGCTGATCTCTAAGCAGAAATAAAAATTATTAATTGGGCCTGAATGTTTGCTTTGCTACAAGAATTATAACTTTCTCATTGAGACTGAAGATTGAAGATGCAGGTTTTTGTTGTTGTTGTTGTTTAATAAGCATATGCCTTATAATGAGGATGCATTCAGGGATGAGATTGGCTTTATGAATTCCTAAAATACAAACAACCATGAGTAAATTATTGAGCTTCATTTAAAAGAAGCCAAAACACCCAAGTTCTTTTTTGCTTAATCGTGATTATCAATCTTAATAAATCTATCTGGGCCTTTTAAAACTTCAATCAATGCATCAATCATTATCTTTGTTTTAATTGAGAAAACAGGTGAGAATAAAATGAAATGTTAAAGCTAAGTAAATGAGTTTTACAATACAATATTTGTAAATTTTTATTTACTATATTAGGTTGACATTGGTTAATACAATTATATATATATATATATATATATATATATATATATATATATTTCAATTCTATAACACATCATCTATATAGTGCACTGCGTGTTTACCACCCAGAGTCAAATCTCCTTCCATCACCATATATTTGACCTATTTACCCTTTACTATCCCATCCACCCCCCCTTTTCTTTGGTAACCACCAGACAATCATCTGTGTCTATGAGTTTTTGTTTGTTTATTTTTCTTGTTTGTTCATTTGTTGCTTTCAGTTTTATATCTATGTACATGGCCACAGTGGTTCTGAGCTGAGCAATATTCCATAGGAGGTGGGATACTTATTTTCCTGTATTGAATACTGCTTCTGTTCATGTAGCCGAAAATGGCAGGAGGTGGTTTGCGGGGAGAACGGAGGCCAATTACCTCTCTAGAGGTAGCCTTCTCATACAACAGTGCAAATGTGTGTGTGGTTCCCTTCTCGACAAGATGAGTGTGCCTTGAGGACAGCAGTACCCTCTTAGAATTACATATCTGTGGGACTTGAGAGGTATGACAGATCACATAATTTAAGGTTACTTTGAATTTATCTGTATCTTAATCACACAGTTTGAGTATATGGTCAGATAAATCTCTACACCTTCTCTCTCTTTTCCCCCTTCCTCTCTTTATTCCTTTTCTTTTTTCTTTCCTTTTTACCTTAACAGGGAATATTTGCCAACAGGGCTGGCTTCATGAGTGGGCAGCCTGTGCCCAAGCTCAGAAAGGCACCACACATTCTAATGCTCCCCTGTCACTGTCCTGAAATGATGATGACTATTATTTTTAAACTAGGGAATGGGAGGTCTTATTTTGCAGTGGGCCCCACAATTTCGGTAGCTCTTCCTGCCTCCTGAACCACCAGCCTATTATCTGTGTCTGTGAGTTTTGTTTGTTTGCTTTTATTGTTTGTTCATTTGTTGCTTTCAGTTTTATATCTATGTACATGGCCGTCCGGTTTCCAGCGGTAGGTTCCTTGATAGACTTCCCTTTCCTCCGTCCCCACCCTCGCTGCACATACGTTGGCATGGGGTTTCCCAAACACTTGCCCCTCTTCTGACACCCGCCACCTCCCCTTCAATTCCTTTGGCTCAGGGACCTGACTGAACCCTTTATATATCTTTTCTTTTAATCACATCACTTTTATACTAAAATATTCTCAACAATATCTGGTCTAAAGTTAGCCTTATCAGCAAACAATCATCTGCTCTCACATTCTGACGAATCCTTCCCTAATTCCTGCTGCCCCCCCATTTTATTTTAATCCATATAGTATTATCACTTCACCACACCATGAGTATGTTATAAAATATGCTATATTTCTAGCATCTTTAGCAAATCAATTTATTGAAGTAATCTATCAACTGTTTAACAAGTATTTTCTAAACGTGCACCCTTTGATAATGCTGGTAATGGCCCCTACCCTTACTCATTGACAGTGTAGAAGGGGGTAGAGATATTTAACATGTAATTACTTACTTGTTGCGAGTGTCATGAAGAAGATGATTGGAGTGATAGGAGATAATTAAAGAGAACATAATTTGCCTCTGCCCTTTGACTAGTCAAACCTTAAACGTAGTTCAAAGCCCAGATAAAAGGCTACTCCTTATTACTTATCTCCCCCGCTTTATAGTCTAATTATCCAAATCAACCTTTTTTAAATTACTATTTTATTTCTTGCTTTCTTAGTTAGACATGGTCTCCACTATGCTTCATATGCATTCTTCAGCTCAGCTATTGCCTTCTCTGGAACCCTTGACTGACTGCTCTCCTCTCCCAGCCCTAGATGAGGTGAGATGGGGTGGGGGGAAGAGGGGGAGAGAGAGAGAGAGAAGAGAGAGGGAGGGATGGAGAGAGAGAGAGGAGAGAGAGGGAGGGAGGGAGGGAGACAGAGGGAGAGGGAGGGAGGGAGAGAGAGAGAGAGGAGGGGGAGGGAGGGAGGGAAGGAGAGAGAGAGAGAGGAGGGGGAGGGAGGGAGGGAGGGAGGAGAGAGAGAGAGGAGGGGGAGGGAGGGAGAGAGGGAGGGAGAGAGAAGGAGAGGAAGGGAGGGAGAGAGAGAGAGAGAAAATCACCTTTTTACTTTAGTTCTATTGGAGACAATCTTTTATCTCCATTTTTAGAACTTTAGCATTTTATTTACTAGATTCTTAGTTTATTATGACAGTGAGACACTAGGAGAAGCAATAGTGTGACATATTTTATGCTTATGGATTTTGGACCTTCTACTTTACGTCTTTTATTCCTTTGGTTAATCGATACCTATTTTCTGAGCACCTGTAATTGTCAGACACTGTTTGTGTAGAGATAAATAAAACTCCATTACTCCTCCCATAGAACATATAGTATAAAAATAGATGAATACTTGAAAAAAATAATTGTGCAAATAAATCTTAACAATTAGAAAAGTGCTACAAATGAAAAATACAGGATGCTACTCTACTGGAATTAGTCAAGTCCTTCATTTTTTGTTGTTGATCCCATTGTTTATACAATGGAGACATTGATACCTCAGTGCTGATCAAATTAAATGACACTGAGTGAATGCTTAGTACAATGTCACCAATGTACATTATCATTTTTTTTTGTAAATTCTCACTTGAGGACATTTTTCCACTTTTTGCTCAGATAGAGTAGGAGAGAGAGAGAGGGAGAGAGAGAGACAGAGAGAGAGAGAGAGAGAGAGAGAGAGAAACATCTATGTGAAAGGGACACATCGAGTGACTGCCACCCACACAACCCAACCAGGCTGGGGACACACTGCAACCGAGGTACATGCCCTTAGGAGAAACCGAACCCAGATCTCTCTGGACCACAGGCCAATGCTCTAACCATTGAGCCAAACCAGCCAGGGCACAAAGGTACATTATCTTTAATCAATGCTATTACTATTCATAAATTAAAGAGCAATTTGTCTTCTTCACCAACATGCTAAAAACCCTCTTTGAAGATAAATGTTAATTTTATCAATGAATATTTATTGGCAGTCATTCCATTTAACCCTAATTTGGTCCATGGTAGTCTTTCAATATGATACTCCCTCCCCGTATTCCTTTCTTATGTATCTCGATTCCCTTTTGTCAAAGTTTTGCTTTTCCTTTCACACCTTCATTTCACAATGATAACATTCTATACATTAAGCTTCTTGGAATTTCCATTTATGCTTTCTGGAATAATGGACTTATACGGTAATACTTTTATTATATATTCAAGCACGATTGTTTTTATGGGAAAGGCTTCCTGTAATATGTGTGGCTGATGAGTTCAGCCGATTTCCCGCTTTTCCTGACAACCTCTCAGCAGAATGATAAAGAGCGAAGAGGGCCCTTCAGGTTGGCCAGGGTCTGAGCTTCCTTTCATATGGTAGAGTAGCATCCTTTCCTGTGTTTCCACTTCATCTCAGTGTGTAAGTGGCATATATTTTATTTTATGAAAGCATGTTATATCTTGATAATACATTTTTAATGTGAGAAAATGGTCTTAGTAGTACAGTTGACCCTTGAACAATGCGGGCATTAGGGGTGCTGACACCCTGCACAGTCAGAAATCTGGGTGTAACGGACTCCCCGAACACTTTACTACTGATAGCCTACTATTAATCAGAAGACTTACTGATAACTTAGAGTCGATGAACACATATTTTGTATGTTCTATGTATTCTATACTGTATTCCTACCATAAAAAGTAGCTAGAGAAAAGACAATGTCATTAAGAAAATCATAAGGAGCAGAAAATACATTTACAGTGCTGTTCGGTATTTATGGACACTGTAAGATTACATTGTCTGTTTACAACATGACTCATCTGTCTGTCAGTACCTACATCAATATTGTCTTAAGTGATTCAAAACACTGTATCCATTAGATGTATTACTATCACTGGACATAAAAAAATGAAGAGATAATGTGGAAAAGAGATTTATGTTTATTTACAGGTGTAATGATTTATGCATTGTTAAAATGAAGAAGCAGAAACATGATTGTTTTAGGGTAGCCAAATGTAATAGGTTCAGATGCTTAGCCTACACATAATGAATGAATCATTATAGAATTTTAAAGTATGCAATATTACATTCATATTCATAATAGTGTATTGAAACATTGTTACATTAAAAAATACTTTATCTGTGATTATAAGCTGATAAGCAGTTTCTCAAATTAAGAGAGGCAGAGAGGCATACTGTAATGTAATTTGTTGAAAGCAAAGTTATAAAACAGTAAGAAAACTAACACATTATTAATTAATGTTAAATATTACTCACTGTATGTCTACGTAAGGATAGCCATCCACTTTCATACAAGTCTTGCACATGATGTTCTAGACGATGAATACTTAGGCGATGATGATGACGATGATGATGATGACTCAGAAATTCTCATCCCAGTTCTTGCCACACGGTTATTACATTTTCACGTGAAGACACATATACTCAACAGATAAGTGCAGTAACTGTCCAGTATGATGATTATCTCCTAATCATTAAGTGGAAGTGAATCATCATTAACGTCTTCCTCATCATCTTCACATTGAGTGGCTGAGGCGGAGGAGGCAGAGGAGGGCTGGTCTTGCTGTCTCAGGGGTGCAGGAGATGGAGGACCAGGGAGGGCAGGCAGGGGAGGCGGGCGCTCTCAGCGTAACTTTACGGAATACATTGTGATTTCTGTCTGGCTTTTTTTGCTTTTTCATTTCTCTAAAAATGTTTCTGCACAGTACCCATCCTTCTTCGGCCATGTGCTTTGGTTTCCGTGCCTGCATTGTAGAAGGGCTGTCCAAAGCCGCCTAGAGTGATCAGAACCCTTCTGCCAGGCTGTCTAAGGACGATCCATTCTCTGGCCCTGCTTCTTCCATGCCTTCTTGTCTTCTTGGTTCTGCATTTGCACTTGTTTGGAAACACTCTTCTTCATCAATTCCTCTTCTGCTCATTTGTTTGGTATGCTGTCATTTAGCTCTTGAATTTTTCCAAGATCCACCTTGAATTTTTTTTCCCATATTCACAGTCTCTATTATGATTTCTTTGCTTGGCTCCGTCGTCAGTCCTTGAAGTTAGGCATGCCATCTGGACAGAGTTTCCTCCAGCAGAAATGTATTGTTTCCTGGCTTTTCCTAAAACAATGATGGCACCTTCAGTGGTGTCATCCTTCCAGACTTTTATAATTTTCTCTCTTTGGGCATTCTCTTCCGTGGTGTTGACCTTTCTTTCCACACAGTACTTTGTGTAATGATCTTTAAATTTCTTGTGACCCCCTGATCTAGAGGCTGAATTAGAGACATTGTGTTTGGGGGCATGTACACCACATGGCCCGGTCGTTGTCCAATATCAAAAGAATTTTAAAAGGCATGTCCTTACCAGCAAGGTACTTCCTGACACCAGGGACAAAACAATGAGGGAACCAATCCAGAAAAAGGGTTCAGTTATTCAGGCCTCTTTGTTGTACAGTCAAAAGACTGGCAGCTGGTTTTTATCTTTTACCCTCAAGGCTAGTGGTTAGCAGCTTTATAGATCGGGGCAGTCCTGATCATAAACCCGCCTGCATTTGTATACGAACAGTAGTATTATAATATTACTGTATCCCTTTCTGCCTTAAATCATGGTGCTTGCTTCTCTTCCTAAGAAATGTCGTGTGTGTGTGTGTTTTCTAGAATAGGACACTCTCCTCTGCATTAAAAACCTGTACAGACTGATACCCTTTCTCCTTAATGATTTTCTTAATGGTGTCTGGAAACTCGTCTGCTGCCTCTTAGTCTGCAGAGGCTGCTTCTCCTGTTATCTTGATATTTTTTTAAGCCAAAACTCTTTCTAAAATTATCAAATCATCCTTCGCTGGCATTAAGTTCTGCAGTTTAGATCCTTCACCTCCTTTTGGCTTTAAGGTGTCCTACAATGACTTCCCCTTTTTATGTTTTTTCATCATATTCAAGTCTATAGGTATACCTTTCTTATAGCCATTCTGCACCCACAAAAAAGCTACATTTTCAATGTGAGATAAAAAGGTATTTCACAACTAGTACAAAGTTGCTGGTGTAGCCGCAGCAACGGCTCCATGAACTGCCTTTTCCTCTTTTCTCAATGGTCCTCACTCTGGAGTCATCTTGATCAAGTGGGCAACCACAGCTGCAGACCTCGACCTACTGTACACATCAAGGAATTCAACATTGTCTTGCAACGTGATAACTTTTCTCTGCTTCTTGGGATCACTGCCAACATCTCCAGTGACACTTTGTATGGGTCCCGTGGTGTCAGGCACAGTTTAGGGTATTGCACTAAACACGATGAAAAAACCCACTAGAACCAGGAGAGATCCCTATCTGCTGTGCTGCAACTGACCGGAGAGAGGATTGCCCACAGGGAGACTGATGTCCAGCATCACACGGGTGGAAGCAGACACACTCCCAGCACTTGAGCTCACTGTAGCAGCAGCAGGAGGTGGCTACAAAATTATCACCTAGCTCAGTGTGTACTCCAGGTAATTTTGTGCACTGATGATTAATGCTCCATCTTTACATTTGTTTACATTTCCCTGGACTGCAAATGGCAACCTGTGTGGTCTGAAAGTTTTCCAGTGCTTCAGTTTTGATAAATTGTTACTTTTGATAAGAGATCTGTTACATTTTATGCTAGCAAATGATACAATAGACCATAGGAGCTACATTTATTTTATGCACCATGACATTCCTAACTGTTTTCCTTCCAGAACAGGGTACTCTCATCTGCATTAAAAACCCGTTTGGGCCAACATCCTTCCTCTTCAGTGATTTCCTTAATGGGGTCTGGGAACTCGCCCGATGCCTTCTGTTCAGCAGAAGCTGCTTCTCCTGCTCTTGATATTTCTATGCTAGGCTGGTTCATCTATGCATTGTTTCAAATTGTTGCAAAACTCCAAAAAGTTTTCCAATGTATTTATTGGGGAAAAAGTCTTTGTATAAGTGGACCTGCGAAGTTCAAACTCATGTTGTTCAAGGGCCAACTGTGTTTTCAATTCACAGTTGGAAATCTATGCAGAGCTCAGGCTTCGGTTACTCATGGATTATCACTGGGTTCACACCCCTATCTCCACAGTCAGCTGTAATTGGAAGAAGCTAAGAAAGCCCTGGCTTTTCCACCCTCCAGTGAAGCCTAGTGGACAGGATCTGGGGTCTGAAGTTGGAATCCCTGGGTCAGGCCAGGTTTCCTATGGACTTGGGAATGAACGTGCAGCATATACTCTCTGAGTATCAATTTCTCATCTCTCAGGGAGAACGAAGATGAGAATAGGACCTACCTCATAGAATTGTCATGAGAAAATGTCAGTTAATAAAATGCAGAATATTTATCAAGGGACTAGAACACATAGGAAGCCCTCAGTGTATATTTGTTACTATTATTGTGTATGCCAGAAATATTTATGAAGTATCCACATTTGCCAAGTCTTGACCGAAGTGTTGCTGTGTTAAGCTTTTGTTCAATGGCTAGTTCTGCACTTGGGCCCCTTAACCTTCTCCAGCCTCGTTTGTTTTTTCTTAAAAATGAAATAAAATGAAACTCAGTTGGTCATAGGAAATGGTCAGGCTTGTTTGGAGAAGGCAATATATTTTGGTCTTCTACAAAAATGCAAACCCCTCCAATTTCTTATTTTATTTATTTATTTATTTATTTATTTATTTATTTATTTATGTATTTACTTATTTATTTCCCAAATACCTACCTATCTCTTTTTATTATCAATCTTTCTTTCTTTCTATTTTCATGGTCATTCCAACTTGGTATTTCAGCAGTGTAGTGGAAAGAAATCAAGCTTTGAAGGCCGGCAGACCTAGGGTTGAGTCTAGGATTTGCTGTCTCTAGTCATTAGCCCGGAGTACGTTACAGCATCTTCACGCCGAGCCTGCTCTCTCGAAACTGGGGGAAGCCTTGCTAATTGGTTGTTTTGAGGATCAGTAATAATAGTAGGTGCTCAATAAATAATATTTGTTATTAATTCAGGCAATTTTCTAGCTAAATTATCCAAATTACCACATAATCATATTTCAACTTGTCATTTTGCTAGTATCTCTTCTTAGGTGTATATTGATTGGGGTTGTAATTTTTTTGAAGGCAGATTCTATTATGGCATGTAAATTCTTCATGACTAAAATAATTTAGGTAAATGCATGGTATAATTCAGGTTGACGTGAGTGGTCCTCTATGAATTAAACAAAATTTTAAACCTGATTACATCTTTTGCCCGGCTGGTGTGACTCAGAGGTTGAGCATCAACCTATGCACCAAGAGGTCGCTGGTTCAATTCCCAGTTCAGGGCACATGCTCAGGTTGCAGGCTTGATCCCTGGTAGGGGGCATGCAGGAGGCAGCCAATCGATGCTGATGCTTCTCTGTCATTAATGTTTCTATCTCTTCCTCCTTCTTCTTCCCTCTCTAAAATATCAATAAAGAAGATTTAAAAAATAAAACAAAATAAAATTTGATTACATCCCAAAGAATTGATTTCATTTTTTAAAGGAAAAAAAAAAAAAGCCTATTAGATCTAAGATTTAAACACCCTAGGAGAAAAAATATACTCATTTAACTTTAGTCTCACCGAAGTATAAGTGGTAATTGGGGAAAATAAAAAAAAAATGAGAATAATAATTTACCCATCAGCTGCCCACTAACCATGAGGCAGACAGATTGCTAAGCAGTGAACCCTTGTTTAATTGTATAAATCCTATATCAGTATAATTCATTATAAGCACAATGAGTGCCAGCCTCTGCCAGGCATCAGGAGGACCCTGGTGATAGAGAGATGAGTGAAACATATTTTGTGTTGGTAAATAGACGTACACAGGAAGAGAATAGAAATTTAACCCCACAAAAATAATCTCACAATGAAATATGTATATGGAATCCTCAATAAACCAGTTTTATCTTTATGTGTAAGAAACTCTTTAGTGTCATAATAGAAAAATATCTGTTTCCCTCAAGTTTATAAAATCAAATTATTTACCCATTCTATGTTTTCCTCATTTTTTCCCCTGCTTGGAACTCAGAAGAAATGGGTAAAATAAAAACATATTATAATGGGTTTTGCTCAGTATTTTAGTCATAAATGTTTATCCTTTATACATAAATTCATATTATAACTGCATTAAAATAATGTATCATAATTCTAAACATTAATGTTTAAATGGTTTCCTTAATGTAATTAATTTTATGGAAGGCCAAGTATATAATCCTGGCATTTGGCCAACTTGCTAGTTTCCATGATTTGTTTATGACTGGTCGAATCCTTAATAGCTACCAGTTATTGAGCACTTATGATATGTCAGAATCTAGCATAACTGCTTCACATACGTTACCTTATTTAACCATAACGTCTACCCTGTGAAGTAGCTATTGTTTTCTAATTTTACCCACAAGGATACTGAGGCACAGAAAGCTCGGCTAATTTCCCAAAGTCACAAAGCAAGAAAATCGTTGAGCTAGCTTTAGAATTCTGAAATCCTTGGCTCTTAAGTTCTGTACAGTCTTATAAAGAACATGCTTATATATTGTTCACAGTGCTTGATTTGTAATCTAAGGTTTAAAGATGATGGGTATACGTTCAAATTCATGGTCTGTTGTTCTGAGTGCAGTTCTTCTTCAAAGGGGGCTACCCTTCAAGGCGGGAAAGAAAATATTGCAAGCATTTACACACGTCTGATTTTGCAGCTGAGTTCTCTCTGATTAGAATTCAGTTACCGATTTTTAGTTAAGGGCCTGATTTGGGACAATTTTTAGTGTTGTGAATAATCCTCAAAGTTACCCTCATTTCTCTGAAATTGCAGTGAAGGAAAGACAATGGGGATCTTTGAAAATAAGAAGACTGTGATCTGAGGAGGGATACACACATTCATTTTACATATTCCATCCTCCTCCTCTTCCTTCCCCAGGGACCACTCTCGCCGTGCCTGGGTAGCTACCTAGAAGTAAAGCGGAGATTTCTCCATTCTCTCGGGGTTAGATTTTATACCACATACCCTCTTTGCACACTTTGTATCATGTGCTCATGGTTTACTTACAAGGTGGATGCATGGATTTGTGTGGGAAATCTTTTCTTTGAAAATACTTCTGTAGAGGAATATTTTCACCCCAAAATTGGAATATCATTATTCTAATATTTACAGAAAAAAAATCCAGGCAACAGATATTTTTAAGCTCTCATTTTTGTGCTATTCTTTTATAAGATATTCAGCAATGACTAAATTATTTTCGTTTTTTTTGGTGAGGATGGGCCTGGGAAGGGCCATGATATGGTATGCTTACCATTTGTAGTCAATGAAATATATTTCCATTAATGAAAGTAAATTTAGGTAACAAATTCAGCTACTTAAACAATCAGAGTCTTGCACTGCAGTTGCCATCATACTAAATTACCTCTTTCCCTCCAGAAGTAAAAGGGAGGCAAAATGCATGGTGTTTACTTCCCATTCACTGGGTCATCAACATAGAGTGGCCAAGGCTAGTAGCCAAATGGGTACTCAAGTTCCAAAGTTTGGGTCATCCTGTCCAGTGCTTCTCAGACATTTGCCATGATCACCAAGTAAGAAAATGTATTTTACATTACAATCCAGTGCACTCACACACACACACACACACACACACACACACACACACACAATACCTGTAAAAAGAGGCTTTGAAGATAATCTTTACTCTTACTATGTGTGATGTGCTTTGATGGTCTGGTCTATTCCATTGTATCTCTTTTATTTCATTCCATTTTAATTCTAATTTGAGTCCATTCCAACTCTTCGTCTTTCCTTAAGTCTCATCCAGACTCATTACTAAATTTATTTCATGACCCATGTGTGGATCGTGACCTAGAATTTGAGAAAGTATACTACATACAAATAGTGGGTAATTATAAGAGGCAAATAAAACGGAGAAGGAAACAATCACAGAAGTTTAGCCAAGTGTTTAGGCTGGACGGGCTGAAGGAGGAAGTTCCCCACGGGAGATAATGAGGGCCCGAACCAACCAGGACAAATAATGAGAGTCAACTTTTATTGAAAAATGTCCTTTTGCCTGCCCTGTGAAAAACTTAGCCTTGAGTCCATTCTAGTCATCTAAGCCTTTAGCAACTGTACTCATGTAATAGATATTATTTATTATCTTTTTTACAGATGTAAGAGCTGAGGATGTGAAAATACTTTCCCCTAGTTTAAATGGCTGGTAACTGGCAAAGCTAGAATTTGAACCCAGATTTATATGATCAGAATAAGGTCTTATTCATTCCATTCCCATCTCTTTTTTCCCTCAAAAATACCGGTGACTTTTATTGTACAAAGATCAGTACATTTTCTTATGGTGCATAACATCTAGCCAAGGGAATGTCTGCTATCTCGTCCAGATTTCTCAGGGGCGGGGGCCATGGGAATTTTCTACCATCAAAGACATTTTATTTTAGAATTCCGAATTACTCGAGTTGTCAGTTCCCTTGAAAATCATCAGCCAGACCTCCTGTAGCTCTATTATTATGCCGTTTTTCTACCAAAGTGGTTATTTTTTTTTTTCATTTGTTTAGAAATATAATGGTGTTTTACTTCAACATTTCAGATATAGATATTGTTTCTTTCTGCGGGTCTGTACTTAATGTCATGTTGCAGGATGACAGAGGGAAATGCAAAAGCTACAATAAATGGAGTGTGCACTACAGTTTATGAGTCTCACTCAGGTTGAGTCAGTTCTCATGGACACACTCCCGCATGTGCATTGAACGTGCTCGTTTGCTCTCTGAATGGGCTGAGGTGTCCTGACAGGAGCACACACGTTGCCGTCTTGCCTTTCTCTCTCGTTCTTCACTGTGATACCCAGACAAGGACACCCCGTTTCTGTACCACCCATTGAATGGCTCCTCCTACCGGTGTGCAAAGTACTTGTTGACGCAATGGCCAGGCTGGCGTTCACCATTGTCAATGCAACCAGTGTCTTTGAAGGTGTACTGGGCAGCTGTCAGGTGGTGAGTTTGGGAGAACACCAAGAAGGATTACAGTGCTTGGAAGAAATTCTTTACTTTGCATGAAAAGTTTTAGACAATCACTTAGAAAACAGTGTCTGTTCCATGCCACGCTAGGGTAAATACAGTTTTTATTCAATCATATTTATTAGTTTACCTTTAAAACATAATCCCCAGATAATATGAAACAGTTTCATAAAGGTATAAAACTTCATTTCACAAGAAACTGTGTTTTTTTAAATCTTGAGCAAAACTTTTTATTAAAAGAAGGCTGGCTTTAGAACAAGTCCAGACTTGTATTGAGAGTTGAATATAGTTTCTGTCACCTGTTAATGGTGTAACTTAGAATGAGATGTTTAAACTTTCTGAGCCAAAGTGTCTTTATGTCCGTGATTGGGAAGTAATACTCAAAGGCAATACCGTGGACATTGAGATAATAAAGCCTAAAAGAGTTCCTGGCTCAAGGTCAAGGCGTTGGAATGATTCATTTCTGCTTTTGTCCCCAGCACTGTGAAGTCATACATTGAGAACTTCGGTACTTTTAAACTTACCTCAATAAAATTCATTGGTAAATAGAGATTGCCCCTTTTATGCACACATAAAGATATTTTATTACAGCATCGACTTAGGCAAGTGTTATTATAATTGGAAGTGAAACATTTAGTTGGAGTTGGGGTGGTTGATAATTCTTGATGTAAAACTTGATGAATGGATCTCAACTTATGTCAGAGTTTTTATATTGAAAACTGGGAGCTCTATTGGATAAGAGGTGATGGAAAAAATAAAATTAAGTTAAATAAAAAACAAAACAAAACTATGAGTTCTATTGGAAAATGTCCAACTCGGCTATTAAAGTTATTTTCCAAAAGCAATTTTCACTGTGTTATATATTCTTGTTCTGCTTACATGAGTCAGGATAGACAGAAACATTTAGTAAAATTAAGTTTTTATCTCTAAGCTGAAAGGCAGTTTATGGAGAATAATAACTAGAATGAGTTTGTCTTCAACGTGTATTGGATTATCCATTGACTTTGAAAATATAGAGATCAATAAAATGTGCCCTTAATATAATACAAAGGTTTTCAGCAAGGAAAAGCAAGGCTGCTAAGGGGAATTGATCCTAGTAGGTAACTATCCAGATTTCTGAATGTGGAGCTGTGATAACGATGATCAATGGGAGGATAAAAAAAACACATGAATGAATATTATTCTAGTTAATTAAACTCAATGGAAACAAATTAATAGGCTGCATAGCAAGCATTTTACAAATAAGATACAAATAAATGAGACTAAATCAATATTTAACATGGCACAAAGGAATCTGAATGGGAATAGGACACAGAGAGGAGACAAATGAATTTCTTCACATATTCTTCCTGCATGAAAAAAATGTAATATGTCAACTTTTCTCCAAAGTAGTATTCCTTCTTTTAGACATATTTGCAGGCTCATCTTTTACTTGTGTTACCTTCAGACAGCACTGTGGCTTTAAGTATGTTTTTCTGAATGATCAGAAAACAGAAGACACTGTGTTCTGCTTGCTGCCCAGGGAGGCTGAGATAAGCAACAAGGAAACCACTGACTTTCCAGGCTTCTTGGGTTTCCACCTCATAAATGATACTTTACATGAAACAGCCTTAAATCAGTTGACCCCTTAGAATCTCTGAAGCAGAACTGTTCGAGTTGGAGAAGGAGGAAACACCATTTGTTTCTATGAGCAGAAACAAATGTTGATGAGTAGTAGCATTTATTTATTGGGTTAGTCATTCTACACACATCTATTGAGCACCTGGCATATGCGGAACAGTAGGATTCAAGTCAGTGTTCAAGGTAAACATACTTTAAGAAGGTTGCCATGACAGACAGAGGGCCTCCTTCTTAATTATTTCAGCTTGGGATGGATCACCTCCTTTCTGGATAAAGACCACCATTTCTTTGGTGGAACAGAAGATGAAGTCATCAGCTTGTCCTCTAGTGCCAAGAGGCAGAAAAAATGCACATGGTTAAAACTGGAACTATACTCAGGAC
This sequence comes from Molossus molossus, assembly GCF_014108415.1. Lineage (NCBI taxonomy): Eukaryota > Metazoa > Chordata > Mammalia > Chiroptera > Molossidae > Molossus > Molossus molossus. Next base: position 14,230,009 of record NW_023425344.1, on the reverse strand, counting down.
CAGAAGATGGCTACATTCAGTGATGTCTCAGAGATGGTATGACCCAGGCAAGCAGCAGGGTCGTCTCCCTCTCATGCCCACTCACTCTTTGTCATTCACCTCTTCGGTAGAATGGTGAATCTGCCACATTTAAATCCTTTCTTCTCAATCTCTTACTTTGTCTCCCTTTCTTTTTCTTTCTCTCTTCTTGACTTCTTTCAGTCAAATATTTTTTTTGCTTGCTGTTTACCTGAATATATAAAGATTCTTGGCTTTTGACGCAGACAGATCTTGGGTCGAATCCAGGATGGCTCACGCTTACTTAGCGTAAACCCCAAGAAGCTATACATTAGCTAGTATGAGTAAATAGGTTAACTTTTCTTGCCTCTAAAGTATGGTAACAGGCCAGCCGGTGTGGCTCAGTGGATTGAGGGCCATCCTGGTTCTATTCCTGGTCTGGGCACGTGCATGGGTTTTGGACTCGATCCTCAGTAGGGGACGTGCAGGAGGCGCTGAATGATGTATCTCTTTCACACTGATGTTTCTCTCTCTCTAAAAAAAGAAGTAAAAACATATTTAAAAAATAAATAAATAAAATATGATAACAGGGCTAAACATGTGGGTTTCCTGGAAGAATTCTCAAGAGCATGCATAAACCTCTGGTCAGGTCTTTGGCGCAGAGTAGGTACACGTAAATGGCCACATACAGTATGCAAATATGGTAGAAGCAGATACAGGGGAAAAAGATAATACTGGGGAGAAAAGGATACATTCTTTTATGGAAGGTATCTTCTGAACAGTTTCCAAAGATGGAAAGGAGCTAACTAGGTGGTCACGGCAAAGAACGGCAGCCACGGCGGAGGAAGGAGAGTGTGCAAAGGCACAGAGACAGCAGAGAATAGAGCACAGTTATGGAATTGCTATTTCTCAGGCAACAGGAGGCAGAGGAGTTAAACAAGATTATATAGTGAAGGATCTTAAAATCTGGAAATTCTTTAGATTGACATTTGAGAGAGATTTCTATTACTCCTTGTAGAGTTAAGACTTTTCCGAACATGGCAAATTGCTTGGACTGAAGTCCCAGAGTAGCATCCAGCAAAGCACATTCAAGGCACAACAAGTAAATTCCTTAAACTGATTTTAGCTAAAGAGTTTGTTAGTATATAATGCAGGTTAAGACTAGAAAAGTTGGCATTAACTTATAGGGTAGAATTTATTAAACTAAAGAAAAAATGGGCAAAAGTTCAGTGTATGTTCAGCTGATTGCTTTTTTTAAAATGAAGTTAACTATAAAACTAATATTTTGGAAAAACACATGCCCAATAAATAATACATTTTATTGCTAGTATCAAAATTATTAAATGAAAATTGAACACTTGGAAAGAAAAAATAAAATGCAATAGTATTTAATTGACCTAATTAAGTCTACAGTTAAAACCTTGCTTTCAATTGATGATACTCTCTGAAGAAATTAGCATATTAATGTAAGATAATCATGATGATAGCACTTGAAATGTTATTAATTCGAGGGTTAGATAAATGTATTATAAAGAAAGTAATAATTTGATAAAATGAATAATCAAAATTAGATAATTGAAATCTTCTAAAGATTTTTAAAATGTTGATAATTACTAATTAGAAACAGAATTTGCTTTTGAGATATATTTGCAGAAACAGCTTTGGGCAGCATTTCAAATAATTCTGAGTGCATTAAGCAATCTTAGGACTTTGGTTTTTAGTCAGTGTGCAATCCAAGTCTAATATTTCTACTTTAGTATCCAAATTCTTGAAGGATTTTGGATTATTTTCAGCCAGAGACATCCATAACCTAACACTATAGGTCGGTTTCTGAGAAACAAACTCTAAACTTTTGTGTTTCAACAAGATAGAAATTTATTTTCTTGCTTGTCTATCAGACAAGAGTATACCCAATTAAATAACTTTCCTCCAAGTGATGGATCAAGGACCCAAGCTCCTCTATGTGATGGCTCCCTCATCTCCTGTAAGTGACCATGAAGGCCATTCTAGAGGTCGTCTTCATTGGAAGGTTGCGTGCAAAACACTTTTATGAGACTGTCTGTAAGCAGCACAGGTCGGGAAGGAGACGTAGGGGCGGCGAGGTGCTCCCCGTCACCAGCCCCGCCTTCTGCAGGAGGGGAGGGGCTGGAGTACAGGGAGCCCACCTGCTCCGTGGGACTGCCGACAGGGCTTGATTCAATTTCCACTGCAAACTTACAAAGTCGGCCACAGTCCAAGAACCCGCTTTGCGAATGTTATTTCAACCATTGAAAACAAGAATCCAGTTTGATGTCTGTCAGATTACTTCATCTTAGGGTTTAGTATGAGCATGGACGTGACAGCCCAACCTTCCTGATTCACAGCCTCAGCTCTGCTGTTTCCTAGTTGTGTGCCACTGTGTATATTGAGTAACTTACCTAAGTTTTAATGTATTTTAAAGTATTTTTATTGATGTTTAGAGACAGAAAGGGAGAGGGAGAGAAAGAGAAATATCGACATGAGAGTTGAGAGAGAACATCGATCAGCTGCCTCCTGCATACCCCCTACTGGGGATCGAGCCCACAACCTGTGCATGTGCCCTGGCCAGGAATCAAACCCACAACGTTTTGGTGCATGGAACGATGCCACACCAGTCAGGACTGTTTTAATACTTTTATTGATGAACTTAGACTATTCATTTTTCATTTTTCCTGGCAAGACTCAGCACTCAAAAACTGACAGCTAGAACTTATTTTTTCTTTACAATCATATAACTTGTGATCTCTTTCATATTATCAAACCCACATGTACCTATTCTTTAATTAAGTAATGAAGTAAACGTGGCTTGTTATAAATTATGACATAAAGATTGTTATATAAAAAGTGCATTCAATATTTGACAGTGTCAGCTGAGTGCAGCGAGTCCAGAGATCCTCTGAATGGAGTTCCTTGTGGTGATGGTCATTTAAGTGTGTACACAACAGAAAACCTGTACCTGAATGACCGCTAAGTAAGCTATAGAATACAAAGGGAAGCCAGATATTAAACATTGTTCTCTTTTAAAGGCCAGATTGTTCTTTAGGTATGAAAAGATACAGGGAGAAATATTTTTCTTCTTGTGTTCTTGAAAATGTGACCCCTAGTGTAGAAAGTATTCTTTTTTTTTTTTTATACTCACCCGAGGACATTTTTCCATTTTTTGTACAGATAGAGTGGGAGGGAGAGAGAGGAAGAGATAGAGAGAGAGAGAGAAACATCGACGTGAAGGGACACATCGAGTGGCTGCCACCGCACGACCAACCAGGGCCGGGGACAAACTGCAACCGAAGTACGTGCCCTTAGCGGGAACCGAACCCGGGTCTCTTCGGACCGCAGGCCGACGCTCTAACCGCTGAGCCAAACCGGCCAGGGCAAGTATTCATTTTTATTCAAACAAAATAAGTGGGTGATTTTTGTTCTAACCTTAAATTTCTGAAAACTTCCAAATCATCTTGAACTTCTGATTTAGCAAGTGCCATCTCCCTAGCCTCTCATATACTCATTTCTACTTATTTTAGGTGGGTCCTCATTCAAGCCGCATACCAAACTGTCACCTCCATGTGGCACCGCCCTGTACCGAGCTGGAGGGCAACACCAGCTCTACCGTACGTGCCAGACTAAGCACAGCGTGTTTCCTGATTAGGCAGCCTTCATCAAAGTGTCATGCACAGGGAAACTTGGGCCTATTCCAGAAGACACATAGACAAGCTTTTTTAAAGAGTCATACTTAACAGCACACACACATTGTATCTTTCCATTAGTTTGCGGATGTTGTTCCTGAAAGCAGCCTAGGTAATGAGTGCGTTGATACAAAGTGTATTCATCCTCAAACTCCCATCTTCTGCAAGTCTCCATTTAGTATATTCAGTCCCTCAAGTACGTATTCCGACTTAGAGTGTTCAGCTTCACCAACTAAAGACAATCACAGTTCTTCAAATCTTTTCCTTCTTCTAAGTTTTCAACCCATACTAGGATTACAGAATTTTATTTTATTTTTTATTTAATAAAAAAAAAAGAGTCTACTAAATGTCCATAAGGATTCTGTTTCCTCAGAAGAGGGAAATCAGCATCTTTTCAAACATCCATAAAACAACCTAGCCGGTGTGGCCCAGTTGTCTTGAGCGTCGTCCCATGCACCAGGAGGTCACCTGTTTGATTCCTGGTACCTGGGTTGCAGGCTCATTTCCCAGTAGGGCACATGCAGGAGGCAGCTGATCAATGCTGTTTCTCTCGCTCCCTCTTCCTTCCTTTCTCTGAAATCAATAAAAAAATTTCCACAAAACATTGACAAGACTGGCCATTTTGAGACCCACAGAAAAACCTCAGTAGATTATTTAAATATATAAAGAAAGAAGACATTTTCTGATCTTCATACAATAAAGATGAACATTAAAAAAACAAAAAAACAACTTCAAAGTAAAAAGCAAGATGACCTGGATATTTTAAAATCCTTTCCTAAAGACACATAGATCAAAATGGAAAGGAAAACAAAATTGGTAATTTTTAGCAAACTATCATTTTAAAGATATAAATGTGCCTTATCATCAAAGCTAAGAAAACATCACTTGTGAGATGCATGGATATTCCATGTTCATTGAGAAGAACATTTCTGCCCATAAGCAATGACAAGCCCTTTTCATTTTTCCATAGAAGTTTTATCCACCTTGCCACCGAGTGTATTAGACTGTAGCACTGTGTAAGAGAGGGGCCCCATTATTATCTCCAGAATTTTCTTCTGAGCCACTGACACCCAATTTGAAAGTTTTCATGGTAATACTTGCTTGATCTTCTCTGAAAGTCTACCTAGACCAGTTTGGGTTGACAAAATGAAAGTATTTGAAACAGCAACTACACTGAGTTCCCGTAGCATCAATCCTGAACATACTCCACCATGGTGATCGCAGCAGGACAGCGTGGCTGGGCTCCCACGGTGGCAGCAGTGAGGACCCAGCCTGCTGGGCAGCCACTGCAATCTGACCGGACAGGAGCTGCGTGCACTAATGGACGCACGTGCCAGCCTTCGATGACCGCGTCTGGACTCTAAGGTGTGTCACGAGTTGCAGTGACCTGAGTAACTATGCCTGAGAATTAATGTAATCTGGATTTAGATAGCAGGGGACCGGAGTAAGGCATTGCTTACAGGAAAATTCATGCGCTTAAATATTTAAGTAATAAAATGTGAAAAATTAAATGAATTAAGCATCTAGGCTCAAATTATAAAAAAGAGAAACAAAGTAAATGTAAGGAAAGAAGGGTGGGATTTAATAGAAAAAAAAACCAACGATTTAGAAATCAGAAAAGTAGAACTAAAATACAAAAAGTAATTCTTTGGGGAAATGTGTGTGTGTGTGTGTGTGTGTATTACTGTTAATATACAGGGATGGGTAAAAGTCAGTTTAAAGTTGATCACATGAAAAATAATTTAAGGATAAATATTAATACAAACATAAGCTCTGTGTTTCGCATACTCACAACGGTAACCCTATTTTTGCCCGCCCCTGCATTGAATGCCCCTGGTCCTGTGGCCCGTAGGATGCGTTCAGTTCAATTATTGTTGCTGCTGAGGATGTAAGTTCAAATGTTAGTGTCACACTTACTGCTACTATTGCTGCTGGTACTAGTACCAACACTGCGTACACTAATGCTAACACGGCTTACACTGACAATGCTGATGACCGTCCCTACTGTTATTGCAACAACTACAGTGGTGATAATAACTCGCTCAGGATGCTCTTGGAACATCTGAGATGGTTGCCTTGTCCAGCTGGAGAAAAGAAAGGCTTTCTCGAGAGACAAAGACCAAACTGAATTTGGGGGTACAGCTAGGAAATGGGTAAAGGTAAGGAGAGAACAATGCACAAAGACTCAGATGGATGAGGGATCTCGGAGGACCCATGCATTTTTCAGTACTGTTGTATAAAATGTTCATGCGGAGGGGCAACAGAAGATGATGAGAGATGGAGTGACTGCAGGAATCGGGAGGCATATAAGACATTATGACCCATTATTACAAAATTGTTTTATTGTAGTTTTATTGACTTATCTCCATGATATCTACACAACATTTAAAAATAATATGCCCTGGGTTTTTGCTTTACATTTCTTTTGCCCTAGTGTTTGAAGGCATCATAGGATCAACCAAACAGGCCATGAATTGTTTACTTTAAACTCTTCAGGCAGCACAAACCAAGGTTTGCTGATGTATCTAGAAAAAGAGGAAAAAAAAAAAAAAGCAGCAAAGTTTGTTAAGAGACTCAGACTAGTCATAACATATCACACTGCCAAAACATATTTGCTAGAAGTTTTTACAAGTAGCAGGCTCTTTTATAAATAAATGGAGGTTTTTTTAGAGTACAAGTATGTGCTTTTGAGTAATCTGGCTATTTCAGATAGAAGAATCTCCAGCAACCAAGATAGAAAGTATGGCAGTTTGTTATAGTAATTACTAATTTTGACAGTTCTAGATTCAAATTCTCTTTCTAAATCTTATTTTTATAAAATTTATACACATATATACATATACATATAATATGTATAAATAATACATATATAATCTATGTATATATGTTTGTGTAGAGTTACCTCTCTAAGATTCAGTTTCTGCATCAAAAAAATAGTGCACAGTACATATCCTATAAATTTGTTGCCATAATGAGGCATCATTACCAATAAAACACTCAGCGTAATGCTGGATACATGTTACGAGGATTGTTATACTCACCTCCCTTTTTCTATACCCTTTTGCCCTTGTGTGGACACTTTTATTAAATCTTAACCATCCCAGAGTTTACAAGCTCTGGATTTCATTCCAGTGCAATTCAGTCTCTTGTGCCCCTGGGTAACTTCCTCCTCAGGGCAGTGAGTGGCGCTGTGTGAGGCAGGCTGGTTTTGATTAAACGTGCCTGCTCCACTCTGCCTTCCTCCTCCCCTATTCTGCAGGGAGACCAGCAGGTACGTGCTGCTGCTGATTAGCTCGGCTTAACAGTTGCATTAATGTCTTGGCCAGCAAATTCCAGTGCACCTGCTGCTCCTGTATGCGGAGGTTTTGTCTGCTGCATTTATGTATGTAAGATAAAGAGCCGAAGTATTAAGGCTCAGGATATGGAGCGACTGTGGCCCACACTTCTTCATTCTTTAGTTAGACTGTCCTTTCTTCTGTGACTGCGTGGGGATGTACATGCTGGACATGTGCTGGAGCAGCTGGGGCTGCTGTCTCCCAGATGTGTCTTCTGTGAACCTCTTCCCGTCCACTCCTGGCAGCCTCTCCCATCTGTGAACATTGTCATCACCATCCTTCAGCCTGACATCTCAGGGGACTGCGACAGACCTTCGAATGTGAGGAGGAGAGGAAGAAATACTCGGAGGGGATTATAAATGAGCTGAGCTAAGAACTTGGAAAGATGCCTCAATTCACCAGGTGGTGCTTGAGTCTTGAAATGACCTCGCTGTCAAGAATATTTTGAAAGAATGTGGGGGTCTGGATGACTTTCCTGAGATGTACTAGAGTGTGATGTTCAAGAGAAAGGGATTTGGAGTTAGATCTGGGTTTGAGTTCAGGTTCAACCACTTATAATCAGCATGAACTTGACCAAGTAATGTATCATCTCTGACCTTCAGTTTCTTCCCATAGAAAATAGGGTCATGATACCTACTTCATAGTATTGTCTGGAGGGTTGGATTGATATAAGGGAAGTGCTCCATTCCTGCCACCTCAGATTGCTGGATAAACAATACAATGGTGGTGATGATGGTGATGGCAATGTTGATAATAATAAAATAATAAGTGCGACTTTCAGGGAAACAAATCTGCTCTCGGAAGTTCTCTAGTTAGTGCTGCTAATCGCTCTCAGGTATGCAGACCCATTTTCAAGGACCACTGAGGACTCCACACGGGCTGTCGGGGGACGTGTGTTCCCTCCTACGCGTGACTCAAGCTGTCTGAACACAATCCTGGCTTCTGCTCTCTTTTCACGTAATTTCCTCCTGTTTCCTAATACACACGTGATACTCAGCGTAATGAAAACTCCACAAATAAGTATTATCTATTTTGCTCAGTTGACAATCTCCAGCACCTAGACCCATTCCTGACACATATCAGGAAATCAAAATCATTGCCTGACCTTCCCGCTCATTCTAGACTCTTCGTCTGTGCCCAGGCCCCGCAAATGCCCTCTTTTGCCCTGTTTACTTTCAGTAAAACCTCTACATCTCTACATCTTTTACTTATCGACTCTGAGCTCCAAGGCACCTCCTTATCCACTGTTCTCTGAGAAGCTGGGATCAAGACTCCAAAAATGACATTTGCTGGACTCCATCACCAGGCAGTTTCGGGGTCTGCTTTTCCCCATGAGAATCCTTGGCAGGGGGCTGGCTTCTAGGTTGGGTCTCCCTTTCCACGGGGGACAAACCACTGTGGCTCCAGCCTCCAACTTCGGTGGCATCTTTCATATGTCACTTCACACCGTCTGGGGGGGAGGGCGGGGAGCAGCCTCACTGGGGTTCCTCCAGCACCTGGCCACCCTCTGGTGTGCCAGCCTGGCCCGGGCCCTGCCCTGTGCTTCGAGGTACCTGCCCACGGGCCGCAGGGAGCCCTCATTCAAGTCCTCTTCTCTTCAGCCTGGGGAAGGGGAGCTGCTCCCTAAAGCTGTTGATCTCTGGGTGACATCTCTCTGGGGTAGAACCCCTTCAGCCTCTCACACCTGTGTGACCAATGTCCAGTATTAAATTCCCTCTGTCTGAGACACTGGCCTCGTTTATTTCCCGAGTGGACCCCAGTCGATAGCCCATCTTTAGTTCTTTTCAAATGCCACCTCCTTCCCTGACCCCCTGCTGGATTCCTTCTGTTTAAGCCCCTGAGTGCGTGTTTTTACATCACTTACGGACTGTACTTCCTGAGCTTTGTACAGAAACAATTTCTCTGTTCTGGAAACTATGTCCTCAAAACTTCATGAATTCCCAGATTCATGATACTAGACTACCATTTTTTAAAACGTCCACAGTTTCTATTCAATTTCTTCACTGTAAGCAATGTTTTTAATTTAATTAATTTATTTATTTTTGTTACAGATGTTTCTCCTTTTTCCCTCATTGATACCCTCCTCCCCCTCCCTCCCCGACCTGTCCCCAGCTTTGTTGTCCATGTCCATTGGTCATGCATGCATGCATGTAAGTTCTGTGCTTTATCTCCCCCTCACCCCCTCTTCGGGGGATTGTCAGTCTGTACCCCACTTCCACGTCTCTGGGACTAAGCAATTTTCGAAGAGGGCTGTTTCCTTTTCAAAAAATGAAGTTTCTCCCCCAATGTCTCTCAAGTGTCACTGTGTTGAACTATCCAACCAAAGATGGGCTTGCTTACCAGCCAGTTTGTTGAGGACATCACTGTCTTATTGCATGGGACTCAGAAACGTGTCTTGAGAAACTTAACAGTTTCACTGAGGTTGGTACTGGTTGGCTAAGGCTGCCCTAACCAAGTACCACAAAAGGTGCAGCTTAAACAACAGAAATGTATCTCCTTCTACTTTCGAGGCTAGAAGTCTAAAATCAAGGTGGCAGCAGAATTTGTTCCTTCTGGGGACCATGGGAAGAGTCTGTCCATGCCCCTTCCTTCATGATGGTGTTTTGTTTGCAATCTTTGACATTGCTTAGCATGCAGAAGCGCCACCCAGACCTCTGTCCCTGCGTGCGTGCGTGTGTGCCTGTGTGGGTGTGTCTAAATGTTTCCTCTGTACGAGGACTCTAGTTGTATTGGATCAGGGCTCACCCTACTCCAGTATAACTTCATCTTAATTCATTGTATCTGCAACAATCCTATTTCCAAATAAAGTCACATTCTGAAGTGCTGGCAGTTCCTTATTAATTGGCACAAATCTATCATGACACCATATGGAGATATTTTGATGCACATCTTTTGAAATTTTTCTCCCTGTTCTCTCTGTCTCTGAGGCTGCATTTGTGGCTTCCTTGATGTTCAGTCAGAAAATCTGACTCTACCCCAGCAATCAATGTCTGCCCATTTTCTAAGCAGACCGAAATCTCTTAATCCACCTAAAAATAGGGTATCTAAGTCTAATTATCTAGCTCACTGGTTTATTTGGAGGATCAGCAAGTAAAATAATTCAAGATCTTTATTGCACAAGTTATGTTATTCATGTCTTGCTAAACCTGGCTTAATCCCAGTATAATTGGATGGCTATTTCAATCTGTATTTGAGTAGGACGAGCTATCACAGATTTAATTGTGGCGCATTAATTATATCCTAACACGGCTTAGAATTCTACCAGTTTGAGTTAGAGAGGCATATTTTACATTCAAGAAATTTATAACAAAAAGCCAACTTTCTATTTTTATTTATTTATATTTTTTCACTAATATGCATTGGACTAGTGGCCAGGAAAGGGGGGAAGGAAGCTAATCTACTCCAAATAATGACACACTTACAGATCCTCTTCGTATGTCTTGGTTTCATCCATATTTCATCATACGCCTCCTTTCTAGGACTAGAAATGTTAACATTTGTTTCTTTTCTCGCCTGAGATCCAGCCACCAACCTGTGTTAATTCCATCCCCACGTATCTCTCGTTGCTGTCTTTGTCTCCTTACCTCTATTGTCTGGGTCAATACATCCACCATCTGTGTCTAGAGACCAGGACGCTGGTGTCCTAACTGGTCTGTATCTCCAGACCAATCCATCCTTCACACTGTTGCCAATATTAACTTTAAAATACTTCTTGGTTTTACTCAGTCTATGTATTGTAGAAAAAAAGGCCCCTCCCAGCCCAGGGATCGACTATAACCAGCATCTCATCTCGTTACCCTTCCCCCTATATGACTGCTGCTTCAGTGATTTTTCATGGTTTTCATTTTCCTTAAAGTTCTTTGCTTGCTCCATATCCTTGCTTATCAAGTACTCTCTGTACCTAGAGCGCACTACCCCCTCTGTGCTGGCTGCTGAAGAAACACTACTCGGATATCCAGATTCACCTGGGATGCGGCTCCTTTTTGAAGCTTTCATTCATTCACTCAGACAGTATTAGTCATGAGTTGTCCTCATGTTCTTATCCCATTTCATATTCCAACAATCTCTTTAGAGTTCTGTCCACTCCTGACTGTCCCGTGAGCTTCTCAAGGGTAGGGACTTTATCTTACTCATCTTTTTCTATCCTTTCTCCTCTCTATTGCCCAGTGCAGTGCCTGACATGTAAGGCAGTTTTCACATGATTACTGAGTGGCAGGGAACCATAATGAATGTTACTGCTGTGTGCACACGTGGGAGGTGGTGCTGGCGGGAATAGCCACGCCACACACATTGTCGTCATTCTGAAGGACTTCCGTGCCAAGTTCAAGGCTAAGCAGTCACATGTTTATATTTATCAAAACTCCAAACTATGTTCTGGTGTTTTTAATCTCTATTTTACATAACTTGCTTTGGGTCACACAGCTAGTAAGTAGAATTACGACTTTCCTCTACATTTTTCTGAATTAAAGCTCATGCTCTTAATGAATACACTCTGGTGCCAGGTGTGGGGATGTGCAGGACCCTGAGTGGGAGAAGGGCAGACGGAGGGCTTCCCCAACACCTCTGATCTCGGGGGACACGGAAGGGGAGTCATATGCTGCTTCTCCTCCAAGATCTGCATTTTTCCATCTAAGTTAGAGAGTAAGTCTTGTGAGGAGTAGATCGCGGAGGGCTGAGGGGATGTGCATGAGCCCTCATTTCTGAACCCTGCTTTCTGAAGGACCTACTGGGGAAGGTTCACTCTGCTCACCTGCTACTTCTCATTTAGGACCGAGAACCCCATTTCTGCACCAATCAACTGGCCACATAAAATAAAATGAACCACAATCTACTTGCAGAAGAGTATAATGAGGGTACAATGCAGTGGAGAGGCATAGGTTTGCATTCAGGTAATCCTTGATGTACTTTTTAGTTTTTAATCTATAAAGAAATAAAATAAAAACAACATCACAAAATTGAGGCACTAGATTTAAAAAAAAAAAACTTGAGTATCTTAGATATGTTGTTAAGTAAAGGGTATTTGATTATTCTATTTATTATTTTTCTCCTTTTCTTCCTACTCTTTTTTCAAAAGTTTTAGGTGGTCCCCTCAGTTGACAAGAGGTGACATACATGTTGTGTGATCAAAACAGGCCATAAATATTCTATCCCTTTAAGCCCATGAGCCCTCCCCTCACCTGCACACATCTGAGCCTCTGTCCTGGTGGCTCCCAAGACCATTTCAAACGATGTCTCTTTGCTCCTCTCTTCTCGCCAGAATCATCTTTCTTCTCCTCTGTAGTAAATGATGTACAAGACCATCCTTAATTCAGCATTTTGTGATTTCCATCGCCTTTTATATTTATTATCCCCGTTGGTTCTTGAAGTAACTGTGAGGAGATCTATAACATCAGTAAAAGCATTCTCGATTTGGACATAGTAAGGGACAGGGGTTAAGCAATACGCCAAAATTCACACAGCAAGGTAGCTACAGATCTTAAATAAAAATGTAATTTTGCGGATTCTCTTTCCAATTCACATTGCATTATTCTATCTGTCCTAACTGGAGAAATACTTAAAACACATAAAAAGTACCAAGCATTAAGTTTACAGAAGTTATCTTTAGTTTGGAAGTCATCTTTGGTTTATAATATATTGATGCTTCTATCAATACATACTAATATAGTTATGGGAAAATACATCTGTCTTTAAAAGTATATAATAAACATTAACACTGCAAAATCACGGCCCTACAAAAACTGATCCTTTGAGGTGAAAATTGGTTATTTATCGCTATTCATTGGATCAAATGTATTTAAAATATCAGACCAACCGACAAAAAGGGTTTTAAAATCTGGTAAAGTCTAGCTGACATTAATGAGAAATTACAATTTCAAATGCATTACCCTTGTAAGATAAATCAAAGGTAACAGTAATTAAGATAATTGAAAAAGATATTTTGGGTTCTGTGTATTTGCACAAGTGTTAGAGGTAGAATATGAATGTGAAAGTATTTTTGTTCTTTTTGCTATCTTGAGCCTGAATATTTTTAGACCAAAACATTTTTTCATGTTGAGTTAAAACCTGAAATTTGTTGATGTAATCTTATCTGTATGTGCATATATTCTCAAATTTTAAAATACATGACAGATTAAACTGGGGATTATGATATTGTTGGCCTTATATAAAATATAAAGTTCACGACATGATTTTTTTTTTCTTGTACTTTCTCTTTGTGTTGGCCAAGAAAAGTTTTCTCATTTCTATTTGATTATAATAAACATGTGATTTATTATTTGGTTCTGATAAAAGTCATCAAGTCATTATAAATCTCCAAATACTTCATGTCATTTGATTGGAGGAATTTAAGCATGAATGTTTACTAGAGGGAAACGGTTAACACTTTTTGTTAGAAGGGATTTCTACAAACTAGCTCAGGAGAGGTAAAGGGGCCATTCAGATATAATGTGCATATCCATTCATTCCTAGGAATGGCTCTTTACTATCAGTAGTAAATGGATTATCCACCTCTATAGATGAAATGTTAAGGACAGCCACTTAAACTTGAATCATTCGCTCTGACTCTTCTAATATTGTTTATATGCTTCAATAATACTTTGAGAGTCCTGGATCCCAGGGCTCAGGAAATTTTCTAAATAAATATATTAAAGTCTCAGTTCATTTCCTTTGCATATAAAAGTGAGTCTCCCATAGTAGTTTTCATGGTTAATGAACTAGCTACTACTATTACTGAGAAGGACAGACTTTTTTCAGTCCTGTGTTCACAGTATGACCAGAGGAATTTTCACCAGACTGAATAGTTTCAGGAAAACCCCAGGGTTCTGGGTCACCAGCCCAGCTGTAATTGCATGTTCACTGCTAAACTACTATTGTTATCAAGTTCTCATTAACCAGCCTTGGGTCGTAAGATCACTCCTCCAGTGCGGGGACAGGGTCCTCCTCATCAATGGACAGTGTGGAAGGCAGTGTGATGTGTCAAAGGATGGGTTCTGTAATAAAAAATGAAGTGATTTGAGGCAGGCCAATATTAAGGATTAATTATGTAACGTGCAAAATACATCCCACTCCTGGTACATAGTAAATGCTCAGTTAATGGCATCTATGATAATCTTTTCCTTCATAATGATAGGAAATAATGTAATTGCTTTAACATTTGCTTCTTTAATATTTTGGTGCTTCTTGTGGGAGAATTAATGTGCATCAAAATGGCTCATTCCCCAAAACAAGGAAAATGAGAGGAACCATTGCTATTCACCAGTTTAAATAATCAACATTAAAAGGACATGACTTATGAGTTGTTTCTGAGATTAGTTTTGGGGGGTAGGAGAAGATTAAACAAATTTCTGAATTTAGTCCTTGGTCCTAGGAAATTCTTAAACAGACTTTCCTGTCTCAACGGTGTCTAAGAAACTTATGGTTCTACCTCTTTATTCTTAGTCTTTAATGGATTCTTCTATTAACTCCATCTTTCTTTCCTTCCTATCAGGGAAGGATGGGAAACAGAAACCGTATTTTTCTAGGGCTTATTGTCCACTTTGTACAGTGGGTGCCGAATAGACACTTCACTGTTCTCGATATACCCACTAATACTTCCAAAATGTCCTGAGGACATCAAAACCTCCTTAATGGGAAAGGTTATTTTATTACAAATCCCTATTTTCTCAACTTGCTTCAGTGCCCATAACTAATAAGTGTGCAGCTCAGACCCCAGATGTGGCAAAGCAGAGCACTCCATGTAATGAGTTCTATTAGTTTTCCCCATGGGCTTTAATAGACCAGCAACTTTAATACCAAAAGATGGTTTCTACCCAAATCAACAAATCAAACTGTAGTTCTAATTGCATCAGTTGTTTTCTTTTTGCAGCATCGATTCTGCCCTCTTAATTATGCAGCACAGTCTATGTAGTCTCAGTGAGAACAAGCCTCCTCGTTCACTGTGGAGGCATCAATCCAAGGGTCCCACGACAGCACACAGAGCTGTACTTGTTGGCTGAACCTTCCTGGAGGGTTACGGAAATTACGGCTTGCTGTCTTCTGTAAACAATCATGAGAAGAATTATGCCCCAATGTATTAACCTCTTCAAAGGGCCAGAACCAAGTCCATCAGTGAAGTAAGCCCCAAATGGTTTCCTTGCTCGTGCAGTAGATAATATACTATTACATGATACCTTACCATTGTTCAGGCATTAATAGAACCACAGTGTTCCATGAAGGAATGCCGCATTTGCTGAATTCCCCATAGAAAAGAAAATGTTTTTTTCAGGCTACAAAAGAAGTTCCTTAACATTGATACAGTATACTCACTGCAGAAATAACTAAGGTTATCTGGTACTAGTTAGATTATTTGGCTTTCAGTAGTTTTGAATCTGTGGTTTTGTAAAATGAGCTGTAGTTGTGAATATTACATTTTCAGAACTTTGATCTATAATAGGCACTTATGTATTTATGGATACACTTTAAATTTTAATAAGGCTCGATTGCAAGAAACAGCCATGGTCCATTTGCTGTAAGGGCCTTTAATCACAGTTATGGTAAACATAACGGTCCAATAATCTGATTAGCAGATGCAGACTTCATTTTACAGGTAGAATAGCCCAGCAGGACATGACCTGAAGGTCAGGGCAGCACCAAGTGAAACAAACTTCAATTTAGGCCTCTGTAAAGTAGCATTGGGAGCCTATTTGCATGTATATTCTTTGCTTATATTTAGAATATGCATGGATTAGCTCCCCAGGCTGGGGGAGCACATGGCTGTATACAACGACAGGGTGAAATATGCTCAAAGGAGCAACTGATTAAGAAAGGAAAAGTCAGAGCAAAATGAGGTAGACTGAGCAAAGGCATAAATCAAGTAAGAGAAAACAATTCCCATGACAAAAATAACAAAGACATTAGTAAAACGTTATCCTCCGCAGAACTAAACTTCTGACACTGTTTCTTACTGCAAACATCTAGGACTAGTTCAGAATAATGGGAGATAGAGTGGAGCGTAAAGAAAGAAGGATTAGTAGCTGTGGCTCAGAGGATCTGATTTTACCTCCAACTCTACCCCGAATCTGCTGTGGGATCATGAACAATTATATTTTTTTCAAGTTCTTGATTTTCTTTTATTTTTGTAGGTTCTGACAGAACTGTTTTTTAAATAATTATTTCTATTTTTCAATTACAGATGACATACAATATTATATTGGTTTCAGGTATACAGCATTGTGTACAATGACATTTATTTAACTTAGAAAGTGATCACCCTGATGACTCTAGAACCCATTTGATGCCATACACAGTTTATTACAATATTATTGACTATATTGCCTATACTGTACTTTACATGCCCTTGACTATTCTGTAACCACCAATTTGTACTTCATTTCTTTCCCTCTTTCATTCACACCCTCCCCAACTTCCCTCCCATCTGGCAACCCTCAAAACGTTATCTGTGCCTATGAATTTGTTTCTGTTTTGTTTTTTAGATTCTGCATATAAGTGGAATCACATGGCATTTGTCTTTCTCTGTCTGGCTTTTTTCACTCAGCACCGTACCCTCTTGGTTTTCTCATTAGTAAAATGGTGTTCATGTTCTCTCTGCCTAACTAAAAGTGTAGGGTCCACCCACGCCTCCTCTTCCCTCAGACCCGATACGCCACCACCTTTTCCGTGAAGTGGCTTCCATAACCGAGTCGTCATTTCTTCTGTTCTCCCGTCAGCCTTGTTGAAACCTCCATGACGTCACAAGATACCTCGTGTGTGTCATTTCCCCACTGTACACCCTGAAGGCAAGGGACAGCTGCATCGATTCTTTCTTGACCCTCTCTGGGTTTGAATAGACAGTGTCTGTACATTCACAGAGAATGGAAATACTCTGACTTGCCTAGCACAGAGCTCGACAAACAGTGGGTCTATGATACATGGTCGAATACATTTTTAAAAGTACTTTGAAACTGTTACTAAGCAATTCGGTGGCTTCACTCAAATTGGGAAAGATTTGTATTGAATGAATTTTGAGTTCCCTTCTATCACCCTTAAAAGTGAGTGATTTTTTTCCCAGCATTTATTTGCTGATGGTTATGTACTACGCAGAGTTCTAAAGCTTTATATTCATCGCATTTAGCCATAAATAGACCTATTTAGGTAGCTTTTATTATCCTGCTTTTTATGGATGAGAAAACAGCTTAGAAAACGTGATTGTCTTGCTCAAAACAGATGGCAGAGTTTATATGTAAATTAAGGTCCTCCTGATACCAAAGCCCATGTTCTCATCCACTGGTTACCCCAGAATTCTATTTACATAACCATGCAGAGGAGACAAATTACAGATTTGTTGTTACCAACAGCTGGAGAGTGGACAGGGGTTTGGAGCGGTGGGGGGGGGGGGGGGTGCTGGCATGCTTTTATTTATTTTTATTTTTTTATTTTTCTTAATTTCTTAATTTATTTTTGTTACAGATGTTTCTCCTTTTTCTACATTGACACCCTCCTCCCCATCCGCCCCCCACCCTGTCCCCAGCTTTGTTGTCCATGTCCATCGGTTATGCATACATGCATGTGAGTTCTGTGGTCTATCTCTTCCCTTCCCCCCCACCCCCTGACGGGCATGCTTTTAAAAGAGCAGTATGAGGGGTCATGGTGCTGATGGAAATGTTTGGGGCATGCCTGTGATGGAGAACGTGATAAAATTGTATAGAGCCAAACACACACATTAACACAAGTGAGACTGGTGACATCGCAATGATATCTGGGTGGTGTCATGCCATTTATCTGGTGGTGATAATTTTCTCCCATTTTGCAAGTTGGTACCACTGGGGAAATTTGGGGGGTGAAAACACAGAATTTTTCTGTATCAATTATTACAACGGCAGGTGCAGCTAAATTTTTCTGAAAATAAAAACTTTAATTAGGAAAAAAAAAAAAAGCATAGAGAAAGACCCTTTTATGCATGAGGGTCAAAGTAATTTTATTGACACAATGAAGTACATTTACAGAGTGACAAAGGCTTAGGAAGTCACACCATCAAAGAATAAATGGCCAAGTGAAAACTGCTTACACCGCTCACAAACTGCCTCTTTGTGATGATCTGTGTAGTGTGTGCTTCCCGTTCCGATCCACGCATGACAATGGCAGGCTCTGAACAGCCCTGGACAGCCCCATGATCACCGTTTTTGCTTTGGGTGCTGGTATTTAAATAGATGGTGTCGATATACTTCGTTTTCTTTCTAGTGTCACACAGTAAGGCAGCACTTTCAATGCTCTGTGAGCAACACTTAGCAGCGCATTCCTCTGGTGAGGTTTAGAGGCTGGGAAAGGCAGACTGCACCTTCCTCAAGGTAACTGGCACACACTGCCCGCATCCGTCCAAAGCAAGGACGTAGCACCGCCTTGGATGCGGTACCCTCCGGTTCATGGGAGGGTGCTGGCCAACGCACACCTCTATAGCTACCTTTTAAAATCAGAAAGCAGCCTGGCCGGTGTGGCTCAGTGGTTGGGCGTCGACCCATGAACCCGGAGGTCGCTGGTTTGATTCCAGGTCAGGACACATGCCCAGGTTGTGGGCCCGATCCCCAGTGGGGACATGCAGGAGGCAGCCAATCAATGTTCTCTTTCATCGCTGTTTCTCTCTCTCTGCCTCTCTCTCTCTCTCTCTCTCTCTCACTTCCTCTCTCTCTAAAATCAATAAAGACAAAATAATTAAAAAAATGAAATCAGAAAGCATCAGAAACACCTCCCCCTCGCAGTTGCTTCTGTTCCGACCCCGCATCAGCGCTCGTCCCCCTTCTCCTGGTTCATACATCAGGTGCAGGGCACCACCGGGCCACTCCAGGGCGACCTCTGGTGAAAGACTCCCCGCTCCTCCCTTGGAACCTTATTTTCTCCCTCAGCCCCAGTTTTATTGAGATATACCTGACATATAACATTGTATTCGTTTAAGACGTACAACGTAATGATTTATGTCTATAATGCAAAATGATTACCACAATATATTCCGTTAATGTCCGTCACTCACACAGTGACAGTTCTTGTGATGAGAACTTTTAAGACTGACTGTCTTAGCAGCTTTCCAACACACAATGCAGTAGAGTACACAACACAATGCTGTGCATTTCATCCCCAAAAGAAGGAGACTGGATGTGCTGTGGCCTGAATCTGTCCCTTTAAGTCATTGGGGAAACACATGACTTTGGATTCACAATTGGAAAATAGAAGGAAGATGTTCCGCATTGCAAGGACGACCTCACCGCACTACCCACTGGCACGAGGGGCCAGAGTGGTGCATGGCATCTGAGTGGCGGACCTGAGTTCCCTTCCAACCAGCTTCTGCCTCTCCACTCCATGACTGCAGGGCACACTGTTCTCTGCAAAACCTTGATTAGCAGGGAGCTCAAAAGAGGAGACAGTTTCATAAAATCACTATTGAAATATTAATGGAGTCGTAAGTCTTATCATTATACAGCATAGTTTTCTATAACCACGTTAAAGACTAAGTATACTTGGTGGCGGTTTTCATTATTATTTCTATTTTTCCCCACTGCCGTGTTTTATTTTATCTTCTGAGCTTTCTTTCCACCTGAATGCATGCGAAATACTGAGATTGTGCTAATATCCATGGTGACACTCTCCGAGATAATTACAACAGTGTTGTCACAATATAATTTATTTTGTGTACATTTCCTAGAGTGTATATTGAATCTAGGAAGGGCCATTACCATAGAGCACTAACATTTCCATTGGCAAAGCATTTCTAAATATTTATCTAGGTGAGAACTAATAAAAGCAGTCACATGATCAACGTAGGCAGGAACTGCAGTGCACTCTGCCCATCATGGGAAGATCATGGAATGCGCACTTTTATTTAGGGTGGCAGTAAGCTCTGCAAAAAGAAATATTTCACAGAGCTTAACCCAGCATTTCCTTGACAACTTTTTTGCATCGTGTTAAGTAATGTCTGCTGACGTATTTCGGAATGAGTGTTCCGAAGAAGGCCCTTGGCAATAGACTGCCCTTTAGCGTTATTTCAAGGTAGCTGGCAGTTGGAAAAAGCGGTTATGGCAAACCATTACTGAAACAGCCTTGGAGAAGGAAACACACCATTGCCTCCTTGGGGAGGCTAACCCGTCTCAGGAGGTTTGACTTTTTATTCCCATGTGAACCGGGAAGCAAAAGACCTGAGTTTGTTTCCACGTCTGATACATATCAGCCAGGGCTGTGAGGGCTGGGGCGCTCACCTCACCCCTCCAGGCTGGATTTCCCAGGCTTCGACTTGGCTGTAGTGACCGCTGAACCATGTCCCTCACACATTTATTTATTTATTTATTTATTTAATCCTCACCCAAGGATACTCTTCTATTTTTTTGTACAGATAGAGTGGGAGGGAGAGAGAGGAAGGGAGAGAGAGAGAGAAACATCGACATGAAAGGGACACATCGAGTGGCTGCCACCCGCACGACCAACCAGGGCCGGGGACAAACTGCAACTGAGGTACGTGCCCTTAGCGGGAACCGAACCCGGGTCTCTCCTGACCGCAGGCCGACGCTCTAACCGCTGAGCCAAACTGGCCAGGGCCCTCACACATTTATTGATAAAACACTTCAAATAGTGAAAGAGCTATGTTAAAAAATCGCCAATCATATCAACATCCTTGTCATTATTTTTTGAAGGCTCTCCAACTTCAGAGCCTATAGTTGATAACATTTTCTAGTGTTCTCAAATTCGTTTTTAAACCTCATCCCTTTTTAAAAACCCGTAGGCTTTAGAAATTTACCAAATAAAATTAATTTACCTCAATGGTCCATTGAGATACAAGCCCAGAGATACTCTTTCCTCTCAATAGGTGGGATCCGAGGTCATCCCAGGGTCAACGGAGCATGCATTTTGTACAGCACACGGCCGTGTCCACAGAGGCAGCTCGCCCAGCCTGCTCCCAGCCTCTGCAAAGCCAGCGAGCTGGAGCTGGAGTGGAGACATGAACCCTGACAGCCATGGGGACAGCGTGGGACCTTGGTCACTGTGGTCGCAGTTTTGCTAGATGTGTGATAGAGGCCTCTCTGTGTAGGTGCTTGAGCTCATTGGACATATTCAATATTTATTTCAAGGAAGATATTTCTCAGACATGACAGAGAAGTCCATCTGAAATGTTTCTTATTCCCACCAGTATCTGAGAACACATGTTGTCTGAAATGGTTTAGCTATCTGTTCTGGTGTGTGTTCTTGTTCCCACACACAGTTATAATACTTGAACACATGGCACACACTCGACATTGGGTTTTCCATTAGAGAAAGTTCAATGAGGAGAATCTGATCCATCAAAACATTTAAAACCCCATTGTCCTGGAAGTCTCACTGGCAGGGGAAGGGCAGGCAGGGGAAGGGCAGGCAGGGGAAGGGCAGGCAGGGGAAGGGCAGGCAGGGGAAAGGCAGGCAGGGGAAGGGCACGCGGGGAAGGTAATGCATGGGAAAGGCAGTGCAGGGGAAGGGCACGCGGGGAAGGGCACGCGGGAGGGCCGCGGGGAAAGGGACGCGGGAATGTGGTTCTAATGAACCGTAAAAAAAATGTTGAGTACGACCCAGCACCCAGCTTCTACCCGTCCACTAAACGCCAGAGGAGAGTCTGTTTCTTTAAGTAGAGGGATGGATACATAAACCAGGCAAAAACCCAGCTGAAGGAGACCATGATTCACTCACAATTTTAATGAACATTTATCTGACTGCTGTTGTGCACCGTGCTCGTTTCTGGGATTCCGCAGGTGAAGAAGACATAGATGTGACCAGGCAGGACTGTGCGGTCCGGTGGGGCAGGCAGGGTTATAGGCAGACGTCACAGTCCAGGGGAACAGGTGCCAGGAGCATGGAGGGAAGGTGAGTAGGCTTTTCGGGATGGGGGTGAGACACGGGGGACTAACGCCAGCAGAGGAGGGAGGCACGCAGGGGAAGGGCAGGCAGGGGAAGGGCAGGCAGGGGAAGGGCACGCAGGGGAAGGGCACGCAGGGGAAGGGCAGGCAGGGGAAGGGCAGGCAGGGGAAGGGCAGGCAGGGGAAGGGCAGGCAGGGGAAGGGCAGGCAGGGGAAGGGCAGGCAGGGGAAGGGCAGGCAGGGGAAGGGCAGGCAGGGGAAGGGCACGCGGGGAAGGGCATGCAGGGGAAGGGCAGGCAGGGGAAGGGCAGGCAGGGGAAGGGCACGCAGGGGAAGGGCAGGCAGGGGAAGGGCAGGCAGGGGAAGGGCAGGCAGGGGAAGGGCAGGCAGGGGAAGGGCACGCAGGGGAAGGGCACGCAGGGGAAGGGCAGGCAGGGGAAGGGCAGGCAGGGGAAGGGCAGGCAGGGGAAGGGCATGCAGGCAGAAGGAAGTCATTCATGCAGAAGTGTGACATGTGCAGTGGAGCACAAGATGATGAACAGAAATGGTAGGAAAAACTGCATTTAGTTCTAATGTTGTCAAAGAATAGCTCTTGGAGCTTTGTCACATTATTCGAGCTAATTATTTGAGAAACGAATATTTAAGTCTCTCGGCCTGTGTTTAGGGTTTGGCTTCAAATAGAGTGTCTGCCCTGAAGATGCAGACAGCTCGCTGCTCTCAGCCTTGCCTGAGCATCTCCTCAAACACAGAATCAATGCAAGCCCTCCTCTCCCAGCAGTCTGTGCATGCCGTCCCCGCTCAGGCTGCCGTGACAAAGGACCGCAGACCGCGGGGCTTAGCAGCAAAAGAAATGTATTTGTCACTGTTCTGGAAGTCTCAGACCAGGGTGCCCACGTGGTGGGGTTTTGGTGAGTTTCTCTCTGGGTTGCAGATGACCTTCTTACTGTGCCCTGCCATGGCAGAGGACAGGGACAGGGACAGGGACAGGGACAGGGACAGGGAGGAGGCTCTCTCATGTCTGTTCTTATAAGGGCGTGAGTCCCGCTCCTGAAGGCTCCACCTTCATGACCTAGTTACCTTCCAAAGCCCTACCTCCTAATACTTGGGAGTTAGGATTTCAACGTATGAATTTTAAGGGGACGTGAACATGCAATCCACAACACCCCCTCATCTCTTTTCCTGCGTCCACCTGCTCCCTGTGTCTCCAGCCACACCGACTTTCTTGGTTTTTCTGCTTCAGGCCTTGGTTTTCTGAGCAGCCTTTGCTGCTCCCTCCGCCCAGAACATACATCCCTCATTTATTCGCATGTCTTGCTCTCTTGGTGTTATTCCGCCCTTGGCTCAATGTGACCTTCAAAAGACCTTTACTGACTGCTATCTCTGAATAGCATTCCCCATTCATCCTTACCCCCTATTTTTTAGAGTAACATCACTACTTGGTCTTGCATAATATGTCAATTTATATTCTTACCATCTGGCCCCCTGTAGGAGGTTGAAGTCTGATCCCCGAAGGATAGACCCTTTCCAGCCCTGGAGAACGGATCACCGTGACTTTATTTGGAAAAGGGATCTTTTCAGATGTAATTAAGTTTAGAATCTTGAGATAAAATTATCCTGGACTTTGGGCGGGCCCTAAATCTAATAATGCATGTCTTTATAAGACAAGGGAAAGGGAGAAGATAGGGTTCTTGACTCTTTTGCCTTATACTAAGGATGATAATGACAGTAATGGGGGCTAAACATTAACATACAAAGAAAATTGTTTTCGTCTTCTCCTTTAATGCTCCTGACAACCACGTGCAATGGTAAAGTACGATGATCCAATGATACCATTGACTACACTGAAGCTCAGAAAAGTCTCAGTGCCCTGAGATCACATAAGTACTATGGGGTCCCATCAAGCAGAGGAGGGGGCTCAGGTGGGACAGCTGCATCTTGGGAGGCCTACAGACTGGTGAGGCCCTGCTCATTCTCTGTGCCCCTCAGAGAGCTATGCCTCTAGCACTGGCATTCATGGTAGGGAAAGAAAGAAAGCCCCATCAGGGTGTAAGATATGCAGATATTACAGTAGGTATTTGTTACATATCATCTCATTAAATCCTCTCAACACTTCTGCAAAGTTCCTATCACCGGCTTCACTTTATAGGTATGAAAATGAAAATTAACACACACTGGAAAGAGATGGGTGGCATGTTGAAGTCTGCTGTGGTTGGCCCGAATGTTCCTGACCCTGCCACATAAACCCCTTTCAGACTATACACACCTGTGGCCATAAGTCACCCCAACTCTTGTATGCCCCTGTAAGAGTGATCAGGTGTCATTTTCTAGCATCCCCCAACTACACTCATTAACTGGCCTTTTTCGTTAGTGATCTCTCTGCCCTTACAGGAAAGATTTTTCTCAGGACAGAGGAGGAGGATGTGCCATAGGAGGCTGGGAAACCACTGTTGGAGCTCCCGTGACTTTCCTAATTTAGCAGAAACTGTATGTTGAGGGTACATGTGGTTCCTACATCCCCTTTATTTTCCGACTTTGCTTCTTCAGAGTTTTGTGAACCCCAGGAGACCTGGGAATAGGATTCCACAGCAAGATAAGCTCCTCTGAAGAAAGGTCAGTCTGCCAAGAAAAGCCCATAAAATCAGGTATTAATAAAAACGCCTTGCTTGGCAAGTACAGATAACACTCTGTCCTCCACATCCCACTCAATCCCCACCCCCTTTTAAAAATTAAGTAAAAGGTATTCTCAGTCCTAGAGACTTTCAAACTCTGGAATTATGTCTGATCAAGAGTGTAGGCAAGAAATCTCCTATTGGTCAGGATTTCTTACGCTTTGTCACAACAGGAGAAAAATAACAAATTTCACTTTGTACTTCGGATGAGTAATTTTTAGATTCTTCTCATAGGAGGTCCTCTAATACAAGACTGGTAAGCTACCTCAATCCACTAAGTTAATTTTGAAGAAAAAAGGCTAATGTTCATTATTATTATTTTCTGCAAATTACTCATTGAATCTGTATTTTTATTGTATCCAGTAACATCCGTACTGAATTGCTTGATCAGAACTTTCGCAGTAGGATCTTGTGTTTGTGATTTTAAGTAGTTATCACTAAATAATAAGGTTAGAAGCTTGTTTTTCTCCAAGTAAATAGAATTTGAGGACCCAAACATTGAATTGATCTATCCTAATCACATAGTTTATTAATATAGGTTTATCACATTCATTTCATACCTCCTAGCTGTAAAAAGAAAAATACCTCTATTTTGTAATATATGGGCTTTAAAAAATAGCTCTTGCCTATTTTTTTTCAATCTTCACAATAATCCAACGAACAGGTAGAACTGGACAGGGTTAAGCCCCTTTTACATGGAAGCCCAGCTGGGGTGTTGGAGTTTCTTGACGATATCTGAAGTCCCTATCTCTTAACGGGTGTCTTTTCTCACAGTTCACCATTTCTTTCATTCTTTTGTTTTACACTTCTGACTGTTCCTCAAGGCTGCAATGGCATTGAGGGAGGTAAGAAGAAGATTCTCGAGCCAGAGAAAGGAGCACAGGTGTACTGACCTGGAGTGTGCCCGGCCAGGCTGCATATTCGTAGATGCTCGTCAATCTCCGTGAACAATTCTTGTGTGACCTCCCTGAGGGAAAAATTGAGAACTCTAAAAGCTTCACACTTAACAGCTTTTGGCAGAGTTGCATCCTTTCCAAAGAAAGAATAATAATGAAATTTTTATCAGGCTGTCAAGGATGTTTCGTTTTTTGGTAGCAGTTGACAGCACTAAGATGCATTGGACTGTCATTTCCATGAACTGGCCAACGCCAGAGATCATTTAATAATTCAGTAGGGGGCGTGCTTAGTATCCGAATGGCCGAGAGAGACGAGACTGCCTGGGGATTTGGTACAGGTAGAAATTATACTTGTTCCATGTGGGAAAATGTATCGATAAAAGCTGGAAGAACCATAGAGTTCCAACTACACACCTGTCAGCATTATCTTCTAATCCAGTATATGCCTCTTGAATGATCAAGTGTGTTGATATGTTTTTCATATATAATCGTGCCCTTATAAAAATTTTCAGAGTTTGAGGCTAAAAATTACTTATTTTCAATTTTGTATGAAGTTAAAAGATATATTTTTATATGCATTAATTTACTCATAAGTATATTTGTATATGCCACATAGATGATAAAAATAAGAGCTCATGTTTGTATAATTTTTTTTTTTCATTTCTGTTTTTTTTTTTATCTTCATGAGTGTTTTTGGATTACAGACTATCTGAATGTACACTGAGCAACCATAAGTCAGCCTCAAAAGCATTTTAAAGTCATGACCATGACTGTGTGTGGAAGGAGACAAAGGGGAAAAATCTTTGGAACTAAACATAACTGTGTGAGGTTCCTGGCTTTGGTGGGCTCAGAATAATTGACAGCTGTATTGCACTTTAGTTTTTCTTGTTTTGTTTTTTTAAATTTATGTTTATGGTATACTTTTGCAAAATTTAAACCAAAAGTCATAATCAATACATGCAACATACAGTTCTCCTGAAATTTTCTGTTACACAAAAGGTAGTCTACCATGTAGGTAACGATTCGCAGCTTAATTTTCTACTGGACTTCGTAAGAACACATGGCAGGGATCCTGTCTATGGGTAGGAAGGTCAAGGGGTTACCATTTGACCTATCAGGAACAGAAGTGATTAAGAGCTTTAAGGATTTGTGTGAATTGAGCAGTAACTCTAACAGACAGCTGGTTTTAGCAGCCTCTGAATAGATGGATTCATGGAGGGAGGAGAGAGGCTAGAGACAGAGAAACTGGTGCGGAGACATTTTCAGCGAGGTTATGGGATGGAAGTTAGCATATCCTTGTTCACTAGAACCTTCTAATGTGTTGTGAGCATATAAGTTCCAGAGGTCACCTCAGGGGAGGGAATGAGCTCCCACTTCCAGGTTTCATTATTAATTTGATTAACCGTCTTGGACTGACCAAGTTTTCTGGAACTTACTTTAAACTGAATCTTCAGGGTTATCTGGCCAGCAGTTAATCCCTTTCCCCCACTGGCTATGGCAGAAGGGAAAACTTGCGTGCGCCCTCTCCAACCGTGTCCGTGACTGGACGTGACTTTGAAGAGCCTGTGATGAGATTTGTGGAGGAATTTGCAAGACGGTTTTGTGAGCTGCTTCTCTGGCCTGCAGAATTTTCTCACAGCCGACAGGGCTGGGGGAATATATGCAGGAAAACACCATGAGGCTAAAGCAGTGAAGATGGATGGCTGCCATTAGGAACCAGCCTGCTGTCGTTCAACTTGATCTGATGTGGAGTCAGCTTGCCTTTCTTGAAATAAATCCAGCCAAGTAGATTTGCCTGTAATTTAGGGACTCACAGTTTAGGAGCAATGGAAGGGTTATCTCAGAGGTCATCTAGTTTAGCTCCAAGATTTAACAAATGAGCAAAGAGAGCTCCTTGGGGATACTGCTCATTATCTTAGGTCCTGCTGGAACCCTGATGTCCCGAAGCCCATTTAACTTGGACTTTCTCCCCATAAGCCCACTACCCTGTGCTCAAATCCAGCCTCCCCGTCCTAGCTGAGCAAGTCACTTAACTTCTCTATGCTTCAGTTTCTCATCAAAAATAGAGAGGTGATAATAACGTACAAGTCATTTAACTTTTGTAAGGAATACAATGAGTTCTTATGTGCCTGACAAGAAATAAACATATATAATTGTGGCTATTTCTGTGCTGTGGTTAGTATCTGGTATTGGAAAAAACCGTGTATTGCATTGTATTTCTCTAGATCATTGGTTCTCAACCAGGGGTGATTTTGCCCCAGGAGACATCTCGCCATGCATGAGACATTGTTGGTTGTCACGGCGCCAGCTTGGAGGATGCTTCTGGCATCGACTCGGTAGAAACCAGGACGCTGCTGAACATCTTTAAATGCTCAGTTCAGCCCCCTACAAAAGAGAATTATCCAACCCCAAACGTCAATAGTGCTGAGGTTGAGAAGCCGAGGATGTGAATTAAAACTGAGTTTTGCAAAGAAAAATCAAGATAGTTAAATACTGATGTAGGTGGGAGAGGGTTCCCTGGTTTCAACCACGTCATTGTGTATGTGCTCATCCTACTCTTTAGGGCTATAATTACGCTTGATCTACTCATTTCCTCTTCCCCCGACTGCCCCAGCGACGGATGGTGTCTCAGTCACTGTAAGCCATTCAAGTTAAACACAAACATTTGTAAGAAGGCATACATTTTTAGCCCTTTATCTACAGGGTGGGGCACAAGCAGGTTTAGAGTTGTTCATATGGAAAATAATACAATCATTAATAAGTAATGATACAAGAATACACTCTGTTTTGCATACTCACAATGGTAAACCTACTTTTGGTCCACCCTGTCCTGAGCATTTGCTTGGGTTACACAGAGTGTTGCTGCTCACGCACTTTGATTTCATACTGAGTGGTAGAAGAAATCCTGTGGTCAGAAGTCTTTAGACAGGATGTGCTTTTACAGCTGTTGACATTGAAGACGCCTTTCCTAGCCATTTCCGTGTATTTCAATAGAGCTTCTCACGTGTCCCCCTGCCCTGTCCTCTTTCCGTCGCGATGCAAGGGGACAGTTGTGGCCTGGGTGTAATCTGCTGCCTCCCCCTCGTACGTATAAAATTAGAAAATAAAATCTCATAAAATTAGATGTAATAAATCCAGTTAGAAGGTGATAACCTTCTCAGAAAGCAGTTTATTGAGTGTGTTTATAGAGTTATCAGATTCCTTTAAAATTGTGAATAACCAGGAGACCACAGTGCCTGAATGCCCGACAAGGAGAAATAACATGTCTAGCTTCACAGTTGTTACATGTGATTATGAAGAATATCATCATATAAGGACCTCTTTAAATATAAAGTTTAGCATGATATTGTCTACCAAAAAGAGCAGTTTTTTGTGGTATATTGATAAGAAATCACTGCCCAGACACAAATGCAAGTGCTGTTAGATATAGGTACACTGTATAAATATATAGATTTAAGTGCAGCCATACCTTGCCTGGCCAGTGTAGCTCACTGGTTGAGCATTGACCATGCACCAAGAGGTCACTGGTTCGATTCCCGGCCAAGACACCTGCCCACGTTGTGGACCTAATCCCCAGTGGGGGGCATGCAGGAGGCAGCCGTCAATGTTCCCTCTCATCAATGTTTCTATCTCTCTCCCTCTTCCTTCCTCTCTCTCTAAAATCAATAAAGAAAAAAGAATCAAGTGCAGCCATACCTCATTTTATTGTGTTTCACTTCATTGTACTTCACAGATGTTGTATTTTTCACAACTTGAAGGTAAGGCCCTCCACCAGCAGAAAGATCTGAACTTGCTTTGTTGTGATAGTGACTTTAGTGCCATGGTCTGGAATAGAGGTATGACCGTATGCATCTACTTAGCAGAATTCAATTTAAATCTAAGTTTGTATCTCCAGATTTCTCCTTTCTTTCTCTATTAGTCAGCTACTGGTGCACCAATGCCGTGTAACAAACTATGCCAAACTCATTAGGCTTGCAGCAGCCAGTATTTATCTTTAAACTCGCAGGTCTACAGGTAACTGGTTCTGTTCCTGGAGAATTGCATGGTGCACTTTTCCGTCACTAGAGGGAGTGGGGCTCTTGGGGCACCGCTGGAATAAATAAACATTGTTGGAGGTTCCCACTGGAGAACGAGATGTGGTAAAAAGCTTTATTTGTATGAAGTGACATTCCTGGGGCTGAAAAGTCCCATTTGTCGGAGTCCAAAGTCGAGCTAGAAGCAAAGCCGGTGTCCAGAGCTTCCATTCCACAGTGGAGCTGGGTCCTAGTCTGTTATCTAGTGTGTGCAGGGGGCGTCCACATGGCTGTGGGCCATGTAGGCAGTGCAGAGCATGAGAACCCCGCAAGCCAGGAGGCAGATGCAAGCGGTAAATGGGCAAGAAGGGCCAAGAGAGAACTCCCTTTGTTTAGGAGTTAGGCATCTCAGATGGCATGCCTGTTCTGGCCAGGGCCCTTTTCTCCGGTGTGACTGACAGGCAAGTGCCTTCCCATGTCACCCAGACCTTACTGGGCATGTGTCTATTGTCCAGTCCCTTCCCCCATCTATATGTGGGGAATAGGCTTGGAGAATGTTAAACTGCAGCTTTTTGGCAAAACTGTGTAAATGGTATGCCTATATTGTCTAATCTCCCCTTTGCTCCTTTCCTGTTAATTAATAACCAGGTTATTACAACGGCATCAGTTCAGCTGATCCAGACTGGCTTTACCTGGGCCGCTCAGCTGAACTGGCAGTTTGGTCAGTTTGGCTTTGTATTTGTGGGTCCCAGCATGCAGTTGGAAGGGGCTTAGTTTTATCATCGTGGATCACCAGAGCACAAGGGCCAAGTTCAACCTCACAAATACACGTAAGGCCCCTTTGCACACCACATTCATGGAAGTTCTATTGGCCAAAGCAAGACACGTGGCCAAGCCCAATGTCAATGGACTGAGGAAGTGTATTTTTCCCATAGTGAGAAAGGAATGAATACTGGAGTAAATATTTGCTCAAAAATATTTCCAGCTATAACACCTTCTCTTATTTCAGGTAAAGGGGAAATAACCCCCCACCCCCTTTTTGGAGTTAATTTTCTCTGCCTCTGCCTCTTCCAACCCCCAGAACTGAGGCCAGTTATCAAAAAAGCAAGCCCAGATTTGTGCAGCACTATCCAGCTTGATATTCTTTGGCACACATCTCTGTTTTCCACATTTATAATGATATGTTAATGTATGCATGGATTGGCTAATTTGTTTGAGACAATAATTTAATTGTAGACTCAGGCATTCCACAGCATAAACAACTTAGCAGAGAAGGAAGACTTAAGAATGACTCAAAACTTCAGTGGGTAGCAGAGTATAATTATGAAATGACATACCAATTAGGAGCTACAAAAATTGTTTAAGAAAAGCAAACATTTTAGAATGTTTCATGTCTCCTAGAAAACATATGTTAGCAAATAAGAGAAGAAAAATAATATACTCTGTATTTGGGGTCATGGCAAGTCTGTTTCTCTATTTCTGTCTTCTGCTCTATTGAATTATTTCTCTCTTTGTCTTATTCCCTTAGCTTTTTATGAACCAGGGTTCAAGCTCCCTGAGAAACAGTCCACTTTGCTTTCCCTTGAAAAAGACGACACATGCAATATGAAATTATATCACCCCAAAAGAGTATATATGGTAGAATGGCCCTCAGTGGTCCTTCACCTCTGTATAATCCTCTCCTCTTTGAACGTGGGTAGAATCTGGGAATATGATGGGGTAACTTTCCTTCAATTGTATTACGTGACTTGTCAGAGTTGATCTTAAGGTGGGGAGACTCTGTGTGGGCCTAATCTAATCTAATCTCGTGAGTCCTGGGAAGTAGAGACTTTTTCCAGATGCTGGTAGAGAGCATCCAGGCATGGAAATGACTCCATGCACTGACGATGTTTTGAAAATGGAGAGACTGTGTAGGAAGGAATGCAGGAGAGGCTCTGGGAGACGAGAACAGCTCAAGAGGAGAGTGCCAGCCAGCAAGGGACCTCACACATCCACAGGGGACTGGACTCTGTCAGCAGTCTGCGTGAACTTGGATGTGGGTAATTCCTAAAACTGCCAGAAAGGAGCCCAGATAGCTGGTATTTGGATTTCAGCCTGGTGAGATCCAGTACAACCTGAATACAGAAATGTGAAATGATAAAGGGACAATGCTTTATGCTGCTGACTTTCTGGTAACTTATTATATAAATGAATGTGTCTTAAAAGTGTCATAGGGGTGTGTATGTATATGTACTGCTCACAAAGCATGTCAGTGGTACCTTCTTCATGTGTCCACGTTAACACATTCGCTCTCACAGATCAAACTGCACAGACTGTGCTATTTCTCTGTTTTGGAATTGGCTTTCAAGTTTACTGAAGTCTTTTAATCTTACTGGTGTATGAAGCAAATTTAGGATTTAGGGGGCCTAGGACTTTCTCTAAGAGAAAGATGACATGATTAAATACAAAACTAAGTGCAAAGTAAATATTTATTTAGGATGATAAATTGTAAATATCAAAATTAGAAATTTTTGAAAACTGATTACTTATATAAATATGAAAATACAAACAGTATCATACTTTAAATATATATTAACTGCTTTGCCTGGCTGGTGTAGCTCAGTGGTTGAGCTTCAACCGATACACGAAGATGTTGCCTGTTCGAGTCCCGGTCAGGGCACATGCCCAGGTTGTGGTCCCCATCCCCAGTGGGGGGCATGCAGGAGGCGGCCAATCGAAGTTCTCGATCATTGATGTTTATATCTCTCTCTCCCTCTCCCTTCCTCTCTCTCTAAAATCAATAAGGAAAAACAAATTTCAACAATAAATAAATAAAATAAAATATATTAACTCCTTTAATCCTATATAATATTTTTTTCTAATTTCTGATTGCATAGTATTTGATGTTTGCAATATTTTTATAGATCATAGAAAAATAATTTGGGCTAAGAGCAGCGTCAATATAAATGTATTTTTAAATTATAATAAGGAAAGATTTCTCTCATTTCCAAACTCATTATTTGCAATGTTATGTAATTTTTAGGCTTGTTTTCAAATATGGGTAATGTTTACTGACTGTTTACATAATTTGAGAGATTTTGTGATATTTTAAATTTTGGGCATTGATCTTAAATCATTGAATTCACAGTATTCATTAACCAATTGATCATTGATGTTCTCATTTTAGTAGTGTGTTAAGTTTATTTTCATCGATATTGGTATTTTGTATCATTTCAACATAAAATTTAAATTATTTTCCCAGTGTATTTATTTGATTCATATTCATTCTTCTTCACTACTTGGATTATCAATCCAAGAGCCTATTCATTGCTTCTAGTCAAAATTTATCTCTTCTACTAATAATTCCTCCTTTTGGTATAATCTGATTTTTTTGGTGTTGTTAAATTTATTTCTTCATGTCAACATAAGTTACTCTGTTCTAAGCTTCTCTTTTGATGTTACTGCCTTGTGTACACCAGAAGGACACTGGTTTCCAGAGGGAGGCTCTGGTGTGTGATATGGCTTCCTTCCAGGAGCTTGACCTCTGATTGTCCCCGATGAGATGCCGCTTTGCTCTTACACATACTCACCGATGTGAGTCTTGATGCTGGAACATTCATGCTTACAGTTGTAGCTATGGCTCCTTGTTGAAAAACTACTTCCTAATTGCTGTGTACACGTGAGGTTGGCTATTTTTGTTGTTAAAGGTTGTCAGTGTGATTTTATACTATAAAATGTAAGACTTCTTACTTATTAGGCTGTGTCCCTATTCTGTAAAAGCAATAATACTAATAATAGGATTATTCTCATAGGATTACATGTGCCTAGGCTTTGCATGAAAATATATTTGGAGAAGCCAATGGTTTAGTGCAAAAAGCCTTGCTGTTTTCAAATTTGATGACTAATTAAGTTCAAGGTCCCGCATCTCCATTTGTTATAATAGGGCATAGCTATATACGCATTATCGAAACTTTGTGCATCCCAATTTTATCATGTGTAATGGGGCAAAATGGCCAACAGGGTTCTAACAAAGCATGTGGGAAGGTGTCTAGAACAGGGTCTGAAACGATGTTAGCTCAATTTGAACATGAACGTGTCAGCGATCTTCCCACGTTCTGTAAACCAAGTCATCAGACATTACGCACAAATAATTTTTTTTTTAATTTTACAATATCAAAGACACCGATATTAAGAATTTGGAGAACCCCTAAAAGTCCATCTGTGACAGTCTAAATGTTGTTCTTAGGCATCCGATGGATTTTGATATCTGTTTGCTTTACAATGTACATAAGAGTTTCCTGGTAATAGTTTTGTGTCTTTAGTTTCATCACATTCATATTGAAAAGGATCCGTATCTATGTGCTCCATGTCAAGAATTCCTTGATGCCTTAACCCATTCATTATGTTGCAGGGACAACACAGTATAAGCCATAAAATATTAGGGAGAGAGTGAAATACTAGGGGCCCCACTGTATAAGCTGCAATTTGTGAGTCATTGAAAAACTGAGGAAGAGGAGGAATATAAATGATGGTCTGTCGCTCTGCAGACGAGAAGTAATGGGCTGGAACCGAAAGGAAGCAGATGCTCTTTGCCCTCCTCCTCTGCACCTACGGACACTGATACGGGCGTCAGAAGCCAGGCTTACATTCCACTGTTTACATCCTCTGCCCTCGATCATGGCCGCTTGCAGTTTTAGGTGGATAGCCAGTGAGGATGTCTTAGTTTCCGAGGGCTGCTGTAACGAAACCCCACAAACTAGATGGCTCAAGACAACAGCAGTGTATTGGACAACAGTTCTGGAGACTCAAGGTCCCAAATCAAGGTGTTCGCAGGGCCATGCTACCTATGAAGGCTCTAGGGCAGCATCCTTGCCTCTTGTGCTTCTGACGGTTGCTGGCGATCCTTGCCTCTTTTTGGCTTGTAAATACCCCACTCGAATCTCCGCCTCTGTCTTCTCGTGGCCATCTTTCCTATGTGTCTGTGTCTAAACTTCCCTCTTCCTACAAGAGCTCCACTTACATTAGATTTAGGGCCCACCTAACCCAATATAACCTTATCTTAACTTGATTACATCTGCAGAGACGGATAGGCATGTATTTTTAGCAGACACTCTTCAACCCATTACAGACGGTGATTTTCTGGTTTGTTTGCTTGTTTGTAGAATGTGCCAAGAGCTGCACCAAACACACA
The DNA here is from genome assembly GCF_014108415.1 of Molossus molossus. NCBI lineage: Eukaryota > Metazoa > Chordata > Mammalia > Chiroptera > Molossidae > Molossus > Molossus molossus. The sequence continues at coordinate 14,195,391 of NW_023425344.1, read as the reverse complement.
CAAGTTAATGCACTTCTGTACTTGAGTATAGAAATGTTTAATAGTATTGTGCTTTTCCTTTGGTACCATGAGCTTTATTGCATCAACAGTAGTCCATGCTGTGCAATGAAGTAGTGTGGTACTGCGACCCATCGCCACTCTCCATACGCTGCTATTAGACATCAGATTGAACCGATCTTCAGTAATATACTGTCCAATGAGCTTTGATGTACAAAATACAAGTTTGAAAATCACAACAGATGTTTTGAGTAGTTTTTGCACTGGCTATAGAGTTTGGGGAATAAAGATTACCTGAATTATCTATGCCGTGGACTATGGGAATCTTCCATAGAGTTTGGGGAATAAAGATCACCTGAGTTATCTATGTCATAGACTTTGGGGATCTTCAATAGAGTTTGGGGAATAAAAGATTACCTGAATTATCTATGCCAATTTTATCCTCAATGAGTAGTGCACAGAGTGGAGCCCAACTCTGCTGAATGGCTATTCATTGTGACCCTGTGAGACTGTTGTGTGGCTTTGTAGAAATTCTCTTTCATTACTATGTGGCCTCAGGTAATTTCATAACTGTTTTCTTTAAGTGGAAAATATTTGAGGGGAAGAAATGGAAGTAACATGATGTAGCAGGAAAACAACATAGATTTTTGCATTGGTTGTGACAGGGCTCAACACCCAGAACTGATATTCATTAACTTTGAGTGAACTACTTCTCCTCTTTTTGTTTTGTTTGCTTTATTTTTAATCTAGAGAGATAGCAAAATTCTCTTCTCAGAATGCTGTGCAGAATAATTGAGATCTTACATGTAAACATAGATTCGTAGAGAGTGTTTCTTTCTTTTGCCTCTTGGTTACATGTTATTTGCTGAAATGAAATTTAAAAGGCAAAGTAAGACAAATAAAATAATACTAAGAAAAGAGAACTAGCAAATGCAGCTATAGAGTGTTGAATGATTATTCCCCTTCCTGGTACTAGAATCTGTAAAGCATGTGAATTGACAATGTTGCCTGCCCTGCAGAATCTCGAGTAGCCAGACTCAGAAGGGCACCACCTGGCCACATGGGAGTTAGCATTTGTGCTCTGTTTTCTTGGTTGATTCTTCCTGACTTTTTAAAGTTAAATGAAGCATTCACAAGCCAGTGAAACCCCCTCACCTGAGCTCTCTCCTTGCTCTCACAGAGCCTAATTTACGTGACAATTTTATTGGGTGAGAGTGTCCAGGAATCACTGTCAGGCAGGTTAAGAAAAGCTCATGTCACCATCACTGGACCATCACTATTCCAGTGGATTGCAAAGGACAGAAGGTAAGGTTTACTGGGGGAGTTTATTCGGACTTCATTGTACTGGCTCCAAAGATTTGAGTTTTTAATAATGCAGTAGCAGAGAGGAATAGACACTTAAAAGACACCCAGGGACTGGTAATTTAGATAATACACAGACCTAGCTTTGAAAAACTTGAGAACTCAAGAAAAAATAACATGTGGTCAGTGTGTGAGGAAACTTAAGATTGGTATACGCCACCCAAAGTAACAGCATAAAAGGTTGAGCACATTTTGTTTCTATAGTCAATTCATATGGAAGCTTGTTTTTTTGTTTTTTTAATATGTTTTTATTGACAAGAGAGAGAGATTGGTTTGAGAGAGAAACAACCGAGACCAGGGATCAAGTCCATAACCCTGAGTATGTGCCCTGATTGGAAGTCAAACCGGTGACCTTTTGGTGCATGGGACAACACTCAACCAATTGAGCCACACTGGCCAGGGAAGGAAGTATTTTTTTTTCTTCAAATGTATAGTTAATGAAACCAGCATGTTTCTCAGATCTCTGCAGAAATTAAACAGGATATTCTATAAAAATAGAATCTAGAAATAAAGTAATGTTTGCACTCCATGTGTACTACCTAGCTGAGGTCATGGTACTCTGCAGAAAAGTAAATTGGAAAAGTTATGGAAAAATATTGTCCATTAAAAGATATCTAGCAATTCACAGTTTAGCACCTTCAGGAGGAAATCACTTTCTGATTTGATGTTGTAGACCCTGGATCTTAATTGGAAGTTTCCCCAGCATGGAAAAACACACTTACTTAGTTTTCATGGTTCATTGAAAATATACCTTGGAAATTTCTTATTTTATCATCATGGATAAAGTCCTCAAGAATAAAATCTTCTGAGTGGACTCATCTAGTACTAGGAAGAACACTATGACCACATCTGGTTTTAGAGCCAGTAGATTTGAAATTATTATGTAATTCATTTCACTTCACAAGTTAAGATATGCTATAGATAATGAATTCATTTTTGACTTTGTAAACCTATCTATTAGATGAAGCTTGTTCAGCCCAAGAGCTTTTTGGGGAGAAAAAAGTAAATTATTTTCATCTCTGTAGCAGCAACTGATTCTTTTTTTGGAGACTAACTTGGGATAACTAATCAATGCATTGGAATGGAAGGGACTGATACAGTGGAGAGGGTGGGATGGAAGAATAGAAAGGAGCAGAAAGGGATGAAATGGGTGGAAGGTGGAATGGAATGGAATGGAATGGAATGGAATGGACTAAGTGAAAGGGACTGGGACATAAAAGAATGGAATGGAACAGAAAGGGATGAGATGAGTGGAATGAGATGGGATGGAATGGAATGGAATGGAGTGAACAGAAAGGCAAGTGTTGAATGTGTCCGAGTTTTGACTTTGACCAGCTCTGTATGAATTGGTAGCATCATGCTTCAGGACAGGAAAGATGGATCCTGACTCTGACCAGGGATCCTTCCTCACACTTCTGCTCTCCTGTGCAGCCCTGCCTGCAGCTGCATCTCATCCCCTGCTGGCCTGGGCTGTCTCGGAGATTTCAGATGGGGGGCTGCTCAGCTGGCCCCGCGGTTCTCCTCACCCACCGTGCTCTGACATGATGCACCTACAGAGTCACTGAGCAGTCACCTCAGTCAGGACCCTAGGAAGCGCAGGTGGAGCTGAAAATGGAAAGGGCAGCTGCAGTTACAGTTGTCAACATCTGGTACCTGTCTCACATTATTCTTGATAAAAGCACCACAGTGTCATTGTCAGGACTGTGGACTTAACCGCAGCTAATCTGGTTTTCAATTAGGCACTGACACTATGTGTATGAACTCAAGAAATTTATTAAAATTCACTGTACCTGTACTTCTTCTCCTGTAAAATGGGGATAGCAGTCAGTACCTGCATCAAAATGTTGTTAGAATTAAATAAAAATAAAATCCATGTAAGGTCTGTTCATGATAAATGCTATATTAAAATGAGTAATTATTTAAAGGACAAGGTATTACTGATATGACATTTCAATGTACTTTGGTGATTCTAAAGATAAAATAGAGCTCCTCATATGTCTTTGCACTACAAAATCACAATCAGTGTGTTCATCTTCACTTAACTAATTAAATCTAACACTTTCTTCATGATTACTACAGGCATAGTGCTGTGCTCAGTGCTTTATGTGCATTTTCTTATTACATTTTCATAGATTCTATGCAATAGGTCTTAGTCCTTATTTATTTTATGGATGAGGAAACAGGATATGGTCAATTATCTTGCGTGTGGCAAAGCCAGTGAGTGGGCTCAACTCAACGGTATAGATACAAAGATCATATCCAACTACTGTTCTGTATCAGTGTTACCATCATTTAAGGAGCTGTAGGCTTTTGTTTGGTTGTTTGTTTACACATGGTTTTCTACGGCAGACATCTTCCCTGTGTCCGATGTCTCTGCTCCAATGACTTGCCAGAGCTCAATGGCTGTTCAGAGTGTTTGTTTCACTCTGAGTCTTTCTTCTTTCTTGTAGCTTCCTAACACATTGTAGACATTTTTCTAGCTTCCATTTCTTTTACATCACCTCTGCCTGTTCAGCCTCATTTTCTTAGTAAATGGGTTTTATAGGATCCACTGAGAAGTCAGGGGAAAACCTAGCCATTACAGTACCTGTAATAAAGGAGGCACATGTTAAGTGATGTTTCTGCTTTTTCTTTATTATTCCTCCTTATGAAACCAAAAATCAATATCGGTAAATTTAAAATCAACATGGCTCTTCTCCGGAAAGCCATTATTGACCATGATGTCTTCCCACTGGATATTTAATCTGTGCTTGGAAATAATAGATAAAAATGGTCTACAGTCAGTTAGGGCCATTAAGCCAGTGAGCAAGCTAAATAAGCTATTGGGTCTGGATCCCATTTTGACATCGTCTTTTACTTGCCTCTTTTCTTCTTTAAAAATCAACCAATCCATCCAGAAAACAAGCCATTTTCTTTTCCTTTTATTAGTAATACTTTAACAAAAGAGGAAGACATTGAACATCAAACACGGCAAAATGGTTGTTAGGCAGCCACCGGTGTGTATGGTCTTTGGAGTCAGACACATTTGAGTTAAAATACTGGATCTCTCCTTTGCTGCTTTAAGACTTTGAACAAGCTGTTCACCTTTGCGTGTTTTGGTTAACCAGGAATGGAGGAGGGGAAGCATGGAGGACAGGATAGAGTAACTACTATGTCCTGGTTTGCTTGGGACTTTCTGTTTTACCACTGAAGCACTTAACATTCCAGAAAAACTGTCAGTCACAGAAAAACAGGGACAGTTGATGAGACTACAAAACAGTTGTGAGGAGTTAGTGTGATGGCAATGTGAAGTCCTGTAAACTGGGCTTCAAAGCAATTGTATTATATTAATGACTTTGGTCATTGTAATCATCTGAGGTCTTTGCTTATACCCAGCTCAAATACCCCAGGTTCTCCCTGTGAGTGTAGCTTATGTCTTTGCTTCCCTCTATTTTAGATCAAGTTCTACAGAATAAGAGCCATAGTTGGAGGGTTTTGTGCAAGTGGGTTATTGTGAAGGTGCTCAGGTGAAGACATGAAGGGGTAAGGAAGACAGAGTAGGTAATGGCTGGGCAAAGATGTCAATCCAGCTGAAGTTTAGCCTTGGCCTGATCTGTCAGAAAGTTCTGGCTTGTGAAAATAGTACCACAGAGTTGTCCCACTTTTGGACAAGGGGGGCTGGCCATTTTGACCTCACATCATTGAGCTATAGGCCTCCGGTGACCCTGTTAGGACATTTCTAACCAAGGGTGTTTCTTAGGAGAGGGCACAGCTGTGCACTATGAAGAGAAGCACTGTCTTGGAAAGTGGGTGCACCAGCCTGTGAAGGGGAGCCGAGCTGGCACCCCCTGTGTCTGCTACAACTGCTCAGAAGTTTTCTTAAAGAACATTCTAGCAGTCAGGTTAAGGGAGGGAACCTACGTCCATAATAGGCCACTACTTCTTGGCATCTGTTTTGATCCCTAGATGTTTTGCTACCTCCCTGATTTACAGACACGAAAGGTGAATGTGTGGTCATCTTAAGGGGGTGTTAAGCTCCTTTGTAAGAAGGTACTGTTTAGTTAGAGAGAAAACTATTGTTCATTCCAGCTGGAATGTGTAAAAGAGAATAGTTTTTTAAAAATTTTTCCCTTCCATTCATTAGCTTTTAATGAGGACCTAAACTCCTGGAGATAACAAATATTACAGAAGAAAGCTGACTTTTAAATCTTGGCTAATATAATATGGTAGATTTCTGTAATTTAAAACAAATGTCAAGGTTAAGTAGAATGCATCTTCTCTAGAGATCCATATAATTTAGAAATGCTTTAATTAGTTAGCAGGCTTAACATTGCTAATTGCCCACCAGCAACTGGAAAAAACAAAACAAAACAAAAACCCTTAAATGCAAAGTGCTAAGTTAGCTCATCAGCAAGTTATATACATAGATTTCAACATCCTCAAATTTAGAGATTTCCCTAAAATGGTATCTATTCGGTATTGAAATAAACTTTCAGTGGGGACAACGCGTACTGACTTGTCCGACGGAATGTTGCTGTCATCCAGTTTATGTTTCTAATATGTCCCTCCTCCTCGTGTCCACACACCTCTCCATGTGCACAACAAAGGCGTGTATTTGTTTGAAATAACATAGGATTTTATTTAAATAATATTTTATGATATAGAAGTATGTGAACTTTAAATATGGAAATAAGCTAATTTCATTTTTGAAAATGTCCAGGAAACATTTACCATGCTCCAAACACTGTCAGGGTTGCGAGAATAGCAATGCTATTCCTTACCCAGTTCATTTTTAACAACCTCATGTATTCATTTTCCACATCAAAGTTTGAAAGAATAGGAATTTCTTGCATTTTTACTTGACCATTGCTACTCTATGAATTTTCATCTGAAATAGGAGAAGTAATATATTTGAAATACAACATTTAGAAAATAAAAGGAGACACAAATCCCACAATAATCGTTTTATTTTTTTAAAACCCCATCATCACCCAATGCAAGATTCTTGCCCTCTCCTGAGCTTATGGTAATCACAAATTAAAGAGACTGAAGTTTTCAAAACCACTTTCCAGTTTTCCCTCTCTGGATCCTTTGTTTCAGATGAGTCAAGATAAGCAGGGAGATGTTCACTTGAAAGCCCGTGATAACAAGCCAAAAGAGCAAAGTAATTCTCCAGACTCCATCAAAACCATCAGACCCGCCTTTCCTTCTGCCAGGGACCATGGTTCTTAATATCACTCGAAGTGGCGTGCCTTAAAATTATGAGCCCTCAAATCACAGTTGTTAAGTATTTCAGTACCAACCTGTAAAATTTGGACCTGAATGGACCAGCTACTGTGGAGCCTCGGGTTTTTGCTTATACCCAGCCCAAATATCCCAGGCTCTTTCCTGAGTGTGCTGCCCCTGCCTCTGCCTACTTCTGGTGACCTGAACTGCCAACTGCAATTTGCTGAACATGAACACAAATGTCTGCTGACATGCAGGTGCGAAAGAAGCCGAGACTGGGTATTGTCTTGTTTAGCCTGGTTCTTAAAAATTATCAATAAATATTTAATAAATCAATAAACACATTAATTGATCTACTCATTTTATTGTGATACTTTAATTAACTTAGATGCTTTTGATACCACTTTATGCAGTGGTCTAGAATTAGCCTACACAAGTCCTATATGGCTTTTAAGACATTTACAGAGATGAGAGATCTCATGGTCCATGTACTTCCTCCCCTGTGTTTATTATACTATTAATTATGCTACCATCTGGTCACCAAATTTGTTGTTACTATCTTAAAATATTATTGTGATGCTATATTATATTCATCCAGACTGTAGTTACCTAACCCTAGATAGTAATATATCACAAATATAAAGAAAAGACAAATATTTAAAAAGTAGAAACTTTAAAATAGTTGCTAACCCAAACTGACTTGTCAATGAGATATGTTGAAGGATAAAGTAACCATGCTTGTGGCATTGACCTACTTTCTAGTTCAGGTTTGTATGGGTCTTGGACGTGCACAGACACTACATGACCTCAGAGCAAGGTACGTTTCTACATCTGCCAGCAGATTTTTTTTTTTCTTCCAAAAAATTACAGTGAGAAAAATGCTGGCTCCAGAATATTCTTTGCAATTTCTCAGTGCCTCATCCACAATGAGTCTTTGAGAGGTTAAGGAACTTTTCCTTTGACAAAAGATTCTGTTTGCCTGAGAAATGAAGATGGTCACTACACCTGGTATTGGAGTTGGGAGGAGTAAATGACCTCTGCTGTAGAGAGTGCATTGCACACTGTCTGATACCTAGCAAGTGATCGACGTGTGCTCGCTATTCATTATTGCATCGTGGAATGACAACTAGAACAATGGAGTTCTGCCAGTTGTGAATTGCAACCAATCAGATTGAGTAAAAGCTCAATCATCTCTGCTCACCGAACATGATCAAAGCGAAAGTTTCCAGGACACGCAACAGTGCATTTAACGTTTAGAAAGACCAGACCTCCTCCGATTCACCAAGCAATAACACTCTTGTCTTTTATCTCATAACACCTGGGATCATGTATCAGAGACTATAATGTTGATGATAATGTCTCTCTTGACAGTTTTCCCCAACTCTTCCCATTTAGCACCCTGCAAAGCAATCTAAGGATTTACTACTGCCCAGGGTGACATTAAAAAAATGTAACAAGCCTAGAAGGAGATATGAGAATATTTTACCATAATAAACCTTCTCTGAGAGAAACTAAGAGATGGAAAGACCAAGAATATTGATTCCTATAAAATTATATAGCACATCCCATTAGTTCTGGCTTTCGGTCACTGCTCTCATCTCAAAACTGATGCCTCTCAGCTATGATGTAGATTTCCCCAGTTCCTGAACTAATCTTCCCCTGAGAAAGTGTGCTTCAACCACCGTCTGAGATGATAAATATTGCTGGTGCTCTGTGTCCCATCTCTGGGTGAGCTGTGGACACTGGAGGTCTAAAAAGATTTAGGGTGTTTCCTTGCTTTTTTTCCCCTTTGCTGTGATTGAACAGTTGTTGATAATCATTTCTCTTCCCATTCCAAGGTCATTGTTATGACCTGAATCTAACCCATATGTCTAAAGTAGTGGTCAGCAAACAAAGACTTGGACCACTGACTCAGTCTTTATTCTGTTTTAACTTCTTCATTTTTCATACTCACAATCTCAAGATAGCTTCCACCCTGTACCCTTCCTTCCATGTTTGAGGCAGGAGGAAAGAGCAAAGTCTGTGGAAGGACAACTCACCTTTTACAGAAACCTAAGTAGGTTTCTTCTCACCGGCCAGAGTATTGTCACATGACCAAACATGTAGTATGGCTGGCGTCTTTGCCACATCCCCCAAACTTGAGCTTTGGTTTCTATGGAGGGAAGTGAGCATGAATTCTGAGTAGTTAGCATTTCATGTTTAAACATTCCAAACACTCACACATACATCCAAATGATCATGTTTGAGTCACCGATGAGCTTCTAAGGAAAGATCTGGGTTGCAGCAGTGCAGAAAGACAGAGCTGACTGTTTCAAGGATCACTGCTAGGGGTAGAACCATGCCAGTAATAGCTAGAGACAGCAGAGAGTGCCATCCAAGTAGGTACTTTCATTAATCACTTATAAAAATCAAGCATTAGTACTTGATGATAATGTATTAAAATGAAGTGTCGATTAGGGTTGACCCCATAGCAGTTTCTTCAGGAAATTTAAGAATACATTTTTATTTAGCTATATTTTGGCCCCTGTTGTTGGGACCTGTCCCTAGGAGAATACCCCTGGGAACAGCAAACATAGCAGGTGAGTTGCTAACATTCTGTAGGCAGCTTAGAGGCCTCCTTGCATCCTTTAATAACATTTTGTTAGAAATTGTCAATGTTTGTTTGTCTGTGAAGAATCCATAGAATTCAGAATCAGGCTGCAAGCTTAGTATCTGCAAATATGACCTGCATTATTCTAGAATTTGAGCTTTTAGACCCCACAGAAATCTTTATATTTGTGTCCCATGAGTCATGGTGCCTGGAATAATAGGCAATTCACGATTATTAAAATGAACAAACTTGTATGTCGACGTCAAGGGAAATTGAAAAAAATTTATTTTTTTACATGCAGATGAGACTGTTCTTAGATGCTTATGTATGTGTTTGTCTCTGTATCCACCTTTCGGTGCATTCGTCTATCTATAGATGCATCCATCCAAGAAAGAGGCAGTTTAAAAAATTCTGCCTAATTTCTTGATTTAGTAATATAAAATTGCTTTATTTCTGTAGCAATATAATTTATAAGCCTAATGTAGTTTAATTAAAAAAGATAACCTTTCCCTGATTACTAATGATTGTAAGGATTACACAGGAAATAATTACTGCTGATTTACTAAAAATATGTCATAATAACTTGAGGATTGCATTGCTATTAATTAATTTCATTATATGTAATGTTTGTCCTCATTGAAGAGGCAAAGAAATGTGTTCTATGATTCTTTGCTACACTCCCAAATCCCTGATGTAGGGCACCCACAGTACGAAGCACGCTTTTAACAACAATAATTATAATCCATTGATATCATAAACACTGTTGTATTATTATTCTTTAAAGGGAACAATGACTTTCCAGGTTCTAAGAAATCAGGTGCCTTTACACCAATGAGATTCTAGTCATTTTGTGAGGCACCTTTCATTTTTCTATTTTCACAGGGCTTTGGGAAGTGATTGGCTATTTTCCTAGAAGTTACAAACATAAGATGCTACTCTTCTTTCACATCTGAGTTCATAATAGTAGAACACACATATTTTACTTTGTTTATATTCTATCTAGTGTCTAAGATAATATTATACATAATGTAACCACAGTTAATTCAGCAGGTATTCATGAAATACCTTATCAATTATCCAACTATTACTAGGGATTTCAAAGAATACAGAGCTAAAGTTAGGACATTCTGCTCCCAGAATCTTTCTGCATTATTGCAAAGACAAGATACACAGAACAAGTCGATATAATGGCATGAATGTCTTTTCCATATACTGTGTGTAATTTACGTATGGTTATAAAACCTGACATAGAAATTTTCTTGGGAGGTATTTTGGGGTTAAATTGCTTCTTTTTTTAAAGTAGTTCTGAATTGATGCTCTCTCTGCTGACTGTTACTTGTTACATGGGGCATGGAGACTCACAAAGCCAGTGAAGTTACTGCTGTGCAAGCAAACAGCCTCCCAGAGGTCAAGGGCACTAGCAAACAGCCTCCCGAGGTCAAATAACTAGCTTACCAACGTGCCTTCTGTGCATCTAGTACACGATGAATCCATGGTTGTTTAGTTCAATTAAGAGAAAAGTTATTCATGGATCCAACAAGTATGCACTGACTTCTTTATGTGTCAGGAACTGTGCCTGATGCCGAAAAATCAGTGGTCAAGTGAACCAACAGCATCTTCACTTTCGCTGAGCTTGCAATCTGGTGAAGGGGACAGACAGCAAGCGGTTCAAAAAGTAAGTGCGATAAAAAGATGAGATGCTATGAGAGAGAGTAATGGGGGATCTTACTGAGAAGGTGTCTCTGAAGACATAATTAGAAGACAGAAGAATAGGAGGTGGAGAAGCCAGGCATGAAAAAGAACTTGATATGCTCAAAGACTTGGAAAAAGAAAGAGAAAAAAGTCAGCATGGCTATAATGTCAATCAGGAGCATAAGACAACGTCTGAGGAAAATTGGTATGAGATGTATCTGACAGTCATGCACACATCTTTTGCTGGGTCTCCCCAACAATACAGAGCACCTCACCTCTACCCGAATCTAGGCGAAGTGAACAAATGCTCTAGGGTAAATATGAAAGCCAAAATATCTGCTTAGTGCGAGTCAAGTGGTCCCCTGCCTGAAGCCAACAATGATGGACACTACCAAGCCGTTCATTAAAAGGGCTGGTCTAAGGCAGGCCTGCCTCAGAGGTTCAACCAGGACCCAGCACAGCACAGCGCGCCAACTCGTTCTTACCACACCAGCCAGCCAGACAGGTCTCACCACCTGCTCAAGGGTGGAGCGAATGAAGGAGCAGAGGAGGCTCAGACTCACGCAAACCTGAGCCCTCCCCAGGAAGGAAACACCATGGTGGAGAGAAGCACGGCAGGGATGCTACACAGTTCAGGTGTTGCTCCAAATCGACTTAAGGTTTTAAGGAAGGTATAGACGATCCGATATCTATTGCTAAAGAGTACTTCAAGGGCTCCACAGAAAGTTGTCCAAAAGAAAAAAGGTCCTGAATATTATTTAGGACTAAATCATCATATAATTTCATATAGCATTTGACAGTAGAAAGAGTAAGTAAATACCTATAAAATTATAGAATGAATCACTTCTAGCACAGAAACATTGACATTAAAAAAAAGAAAGGGGAGATGGGAGGGCAGGAACAGATAAACCAAAAACTTAGATGCATATATGCAAAACCAGTGTGGGGAAGGTGGCTGCTCAGGATGGGGGCGGGGTGGAGGGTGTCAAATGGGGAAAAAAGGAGGGACATCTGTAAAAACAATTAATTAATAAAAACAAACATAAATAAAATAAATAATAATATACTATAATATAATATAATTGAATGGAAAAAGAGAAGAAAGACCATAGGAATAAAGATAAAAAGCAAACATCTTTTACTAGGCAATGTTCTAGGCACGGTACAAATATTAACTCATCTAATGTACTTAGTAACAGTGAGGTGGAAATTATGATTTTCCATCTTCACTTCCTAAGGACTTCAAATATTGGAGGATAAGAGCATTTAGCCCGAGTTCAAGCAGGAAATAACTAGTAGAGGTAGAACAAAATGGGGCCTTGTTTGCATTTTCTTTGTCTTATTTTGTTTCTTTTTTTGTTTCGCTGCTTTGGGTAGAAAGAACTAGTCATAGCGGAATATACTGTGACAGGTGAAAATGTATTTTGCTTTGTTCATAATGGCTTAGAAACATTGCATCACATTGTTATTGCTTTAGAAAGCATCCACATAGAGGTTTAAAAATGCAATGCCTACTGTTGTTTCTTTCCAGGAGCCTCTGCAGGTTTAAATGCACCTCCTTTGTTCCTGGGCTTGGGGCACGCTAATGTGTAGATCAAAGTACAATATCCTGATGCGTATTATATTAGAATAGTCTTCTGTTTTGCAATCACCTGTCAACTCATTTGCTTCTATTAATGCAGCATTAGCTATGACAGGCACAGGTTGAAGTAATTAGTGTTTAAAATGTCTCTCAAAAGTGTGCTACATTTCCATCATCCCCCAGAGGAGGCAGACGTGTTGATACAGTGTCTTGAAAGTCAGGAGGTACAAAGAGCTATTTAAATGGCCCACAGTGTTTCACTGTAATGTTCACCACATGTGTGTGGGTGTTTTTTTATTGTTGTTGTTGCAGTTCACACATGCTTTCAGATTGTTTGGAACCTCTGAAAAAGACACATTTTGAAACAACTTCCATCCGCATCATGAGTAGAAATTATTCCGGTTCCTGTGAAGAGACAGGTAGAAGGTGGGTAAGAATTCAAGTGGAGAGAGCACTTTGGAAACGATGTCAGAGTCAAGCCAAGAGAGGATGGTGCCTAAGACAGTGAGCGGAGTCAGCGTGAATTTTTGAGACAGGCATTTGGAGCATGTTGATTGGACAGTGAAGACAGGGAGAGTTAAGGGGTCCCTGCTCTCCGGTTTGTGATATGATGACGATGCATTCTTGAGTTAGGGAGACAGGACTGGGGTCATGGCAAATGGGCTCGGGGAATGGGGTGATTGCGGTTTTAGATAGGCTCATTTTGAGATCCTTGTGGGACTTCCAAGCAAAGAACTCAAAGGAGAAGAGTAAGAGCTGACGCTGGATAGAAATTCTATGTCCTGAGTCAGTTCACAGACTTCATTCCATGAATTCACTGAACCCTAACAAGGGCCATGCGTGATCTTGAGAGGGGACTTGCATTGTCCCCAGTGTCACGTGAAAGCAGTTGTGCATATAACAGAAGTGATCGTCAGGCTGAGCTCCATAAATCAGTGCTAGGCACTAAGAAAATAAAAAGGGTATCCATTAAGTTCCTTGCTTAGCATACTCACTGATGATATTTTGGATGAAGTTGGATGCCCCTGTTGGATACCGGATTATTGAAAAGGTGCTATATTTCAAACCTGGGTATGGCCATAGATAGTAAATTAGAGGTGCAAAAAAGTTATTTTCTCCTGTAGGCATATACCATTTTCTCATCTACAAATGTACTAGCTGTGTGAAAGGCAAAATTATGAACAAATTGCCTTGTAAAATTTTCCTCTTTGACTTCTTCTATAACACCTTATTTTCCAAGTGACAAGTGCTGTGCTAAGAATTCAAGCCAAGTGCTGAGTTCTTAGTAGACATCCTCAGAGAAGGTAAAGGTTTTATGAATTTTAAATAGGATCAGTAAAAGCAGAGACATTGTTCTCTTCAGTGGAATGTGCTGGTTAGGACTGAAATCTTGTGGTGTCTGGGCCCAAACCCCAGCAACACTGCTTCAGAGCTGGATGACCTTGGGCAAGTTATTCTACCTCCTGTCCTTCCGCTTGGTTAATGAGTTAAACGGATGTAATAATGGTCTTTCATCATAGGCTGGTGTATTAAGTGAGTTAATAAGTATATAAAGTGCTTAGAATATGGCATGGTCAGGAAGAGGTACTCAATAATTCCTAGCTGCTGTTAAATCTAAACCTGATTTGAGACATGCTTCATATCCTCTCATCTTGGGTTCCAGGCAACCTAGGGAGTTATTAGGTATCTGTTTGAGTGTCCCCAGATATACATGGACGTTCTGCCTCTTGGAATTGGCTGGTCTGTCCTGACCACATGGACAACTTCCAGGGGATTCTATTGTGCAATTTTAGATACACATATAATAGAACTTCATTTCTTCTTCTTTTTTTTAAATCCTCACCTGAGGACATTTTTGCATTTATCTTCAGATTGAGTGGGAGGGAGAGAGGGAGGAAGAGAGAGAGACTAACATCGATGTGAAAGAGATACGCTGAGCGGTTGCCACCCACACGATACCACCAGGGCCGGAACAAACCACAACCAAAGTACGTGCCCATAGTGGGAACCGAACCCAGGACTCTCCAGTCCATGGGCCGATGCTCTAACCATTGAGCAAAACCGGCCAGTGCTAGAACTTCATTTCTGATGTAGACAAAAGACCACTACCCATTCCGCACTACAAAATCCTTACAGCCCCTATAAAGATTCTAAGACTCTCCTCTGGGAGATAAAGAAAGCTGTCTTTAGATGGCACATTCTGGTATTGTGCCCAGTGTAGCTTTTAAGGACCTATGCTCTAGCAAAGGAAATAGTGTCTGTGTCATAAGAAACAGGACCACTCCTGAGCATCGCAGACAGTGGTCGGGCACATCTCTAGTGGGCCTTTGGGAATACTGGACTACCAAAGGTTCCTTGCAGGGCTTGTCTTACCCACCTACAGGTTGTGCTTCACCCTCTGAAAAGGGTGGATGTTTTCAAGTCCTTCCCATGTCATAAGGCCTCACTGAGTAGAGGGATTGAGAGCTGACGATGAACCGAGAGCTGTGGGCTGTGGTTGGTTGATGCCTCTGCTTTCTCTCCACTCTTCTGTTCTGCTGTGTCGCCCACCGGAGAGCTGCCGTTCAGCCTGTGTGTGTTTCCTTAACGATTAGGGAGGCGAAGGTCTCCTCCCCCTGTAGAGAAGTTGCAGCTGTTTATCTGAGGTGTCCTAGAACTGATTGCTGAGAAACACGAAGGGTCCATGGGGAATGGCGTTCCTTTCATAACAGAGCAAAGCTGCGCCTCAGTCATCAGCTCACGCTTGTTTAGGCACTTGGCCAAGCCATTTCACTGGTTCCACGGAAAGTCAGTCCGTGTTTGATACAGTGAGTGTGCTGTGTTCGATGTTTTCCAAATTCAGAAAAAAGGGACTGTGGGAATTGTGGGAGAGTAGAGAAGGCAGAGACTTTGGAATACAAAAGACCTGGGATGGGACATCTCATGTTCATATCTTACCAGCTCTGTGACCGTGACCAGGCTCCTAACCTCTCAAAGCTTCAGTTGTCCCAGGTGTGAGATGGGAAGAGTAATGCCTCGTCACAGGATTTTGCGTGAAACAAATGGGATGATGCGCTGTGCTGAACACCTAGCAGGCCCCACGATAAATGGTGGTAGTCGGTATCGGAAGTCTCACAGCGTGCGTCTTCTGTCACGGATCACAGAAGACTGGGAGCGCAGAGATCCTAGCATGGCTGCAGCTCTGCTCAACCACTGGTTGAGGGGAATGTCAACCTATTTGCGCAGTGTTCTTCATTTCGAGAAGTACTCACTGAATTTCGATTATTATGTCAGCAACAGGGTTCGGTACTATACATAAAGGAATTAGTCAGACAAAACCCTTGACCCTGCAGGAGGGTTGGAATGCAGAAACCCATATTGGGTAAGATGAAAATCACGAATACATAGAAACATAACCAGGTTACTAAAATACTTTAATTCATTGGAGCATAAATGTAAAGTGATTTTCCTTCTTTCAAAATTGCTTCATTCTTTTAAAAATATTTTTTTATTGATTTTTTTAGAGAGAGAGGGAGAAAGATAAAAACATCAATGAGAGAGAACATCTATTGGCTGCCTCCTGCACGCCCCCCACTGGGGATCGGGCCCACAACCTGGGCATGTGCCCTGACTGGGAATCAAACCTGTGACCCCTTGGTACATGGGCCGATGCTCAACCACTGAGCCACACCTGCCAGGCTCAACATTGCTTCATTTTTAATATGTGGCCCCCCCTCTTCTTCCTGTCTCTTAATGATATCTTGATAATCTTCTAGAATGTTCTGTCCAGTTTTTAGATGTTAAAGTTTAGTACTTTGAAACTCCTGAGCACATTTTCGGTTCAAAACTTTCTATCTCCTTTCTCCTCTCCTTTAGCTCCTCCAGTAGTGAAGCAGAGTGAGGGGAAGGGAAATACTGTACTTCTCTCCTGTGTCTATGCTTGTTTACGGGGAGAAATTCTCCTGTTCCGGTCCTGTGGTGGTTTCTGAGTGTGTGGTGGTAGCCAACATCCGAGGTCCTGCCTTCATTAAGAACCCTTTACCCAGGTTGGACTTGCCAGCTCGTCAGGCTGTTCTAGCACTTTTATTACCTTTCACACGAAGGCGTGGACACCGGCGGGGGCTTCCCTGACATCCCCCGGGTGTCCCTTGCACTTGGGATAAGTTGCACCCATTTTCCTCAGCAGACTGCACCACACTCTCTGCACAGCTGGGCTTCTCCACCAGACCTCAGATCTTCAGTACCCCAGAGGGTCAGTCTCTATTATCACGTATGTTCTCAACTCCAGGTCTTCCCACGCTCAACCCACCAGGCCCTTCTCCGACTTGCTGGTTGTCCTAAGGTGGACCTCACTGTTCTGTAGCTCGACAGCCTCCAGCAGAGGAAGTAGATGTGAAGCTTTTCTTCCAGGCAACGCGGACACTGACCATGACTCATGGCTGTCAACAACCAATTTAGAAGGAGGGATTATGAGAGAGAAGAGGGGGAAAAAAATTGTACCAGTCTTATCTCTTCTCTATTTTCCCCAAATCCTCCCATCAGTTTTCAGTGAGTGGAAGGGGAGTTGGGATTCTTGGTGGTGGGACCTATCTGTTCTTTCGGTGTGCACACGTGATGGTGTCTGACCTCAGTTATAGGTAACTCATTAGAGCTGGGTTACTTGGCACTTGACTCAGCTTTGGGCTGCAAGGACAGACCCTCTCGACAGCACGGAGCAGATAGATACAATTGTCATTCTTTGTGGCAATGAAAGGGGAAATGACTAATTTTTCTGCAGACGTTTAGGAAGGCTCCTCAATCTCGCCCTCACCTACTGTCTTGCATTACATAGCACCTTGTTCATTTAGAGCCCATTGTAAGTTTGTTTTCTGTCTGCTGTTTTTAATTCATCAGCCAGTCTCTTGATTTCTTTCTTTATTTTCTCATGTAACAACCATGTGTTGAGCTACTACTCTGTGCAACTAGTCTGCAAAGAGATGACAGAAAACTGAAGGACAGGACAGATACAGTCCACTGAGGGATACACTTAGAGGTGCAGCAAGTATGATACTAGAGAAGCAGAGAATTCTATCAGGGCACCTGTCACAGACCCAGCCTAGTTGAGTAGCTTATAGAAAGTTTCTTTTAGGGAAATGATGGTTAAGTAAAGATTAAAAGGATAAGTGGAAACTAGAGGCAAAGAAAAAAAGCAATGGTTTTTAGACAAAAAAAAAAAAAAGAAAGAAAGAAAAGAAAGAAAGAAAGCCACCAGAAAACAATTAGGATGGTTGGCATATAGAAAATGAGTTTTGTCAGGTAATACTGGAAAGTAGATGGTGACTAAATAAAAGGGACTCTGCAGGTCATGTTTAGATTGGAAAAGGAAGGAGGGAGGAGGGAAGGAAAGGAAGGAGGGAGGGAGGAAAAAGACAGGGTAAACAGGTGAAAACTGAACAAACAATCATCTTATAGGTACAATTCTCTCCAGAAAGGATAATGGATAGGTCAGGCCAAGAGAGTAATCCCAGTAGGAAGGAGTGATCAGTCTACATTCTCTACTAGTCTCCATGTAGGGTGTGAGGGTGGACACTCGGGATTAAATAAATGAAAAGGCTGTGAATGGGGAGATAGACTTTCTTTAACTTGGGTCTTTTTTTTTTCAGTTATAATTTAATGGTCTCTTCCTAGTTTTATCTCTCTCTTTAATATTTCTTTATCTCTTTCTAAACCATTTTTTTACTCCTCACCTGAGGATATTTTTTTTAAATTGATTTTAGAGAGAGAGGAAAGAAGAGGGAGAGAGAGAGAGAAACATTGATGTGAGAGAGAAACATTGATTGGTTACCCCCCTGTGTGCGCTGACTGGGATTGATCCTGCAAGTAGATGGTGACTAAATAAAAGGGACTATGATCCCTGACCAGAAATAGAACCCGTGACCCTTGGGTGCACTGGAGGACGCTCCAACCAACGGAGCCACATTGGTCAAGGCATTTCTTTATCTCTTCCTTTGTGCCTCATCTCTTCTGTAATCCTCCGATGGCCCTGTGCTGGTTGGGTTTGCTTATTAATAAATGTAATTTTGGTTCTTTTGAGGAAAGAAATGCCATAGTCATTCAGTTCCTATTTTTCCCATTAGGGCTATTTTTGTAGGCTCTACATTCTCGGTGGAAACATACACTCTGCTTGGAGTGCTTATATTTTATTGCGTGGGTATCAATAATCCCATGATGTCTTTTCTAAAATATCTGCCCTCTTCCTCTGTGGACCATATAAAAAAACATTAGGCTTCAGCGATCCCACTGCCTTGAATTAGTAACGTGTTTTTCTCCACTGAACTGAAAATGTTTTTACCTTGGGACCCATAAGTGAAGATGTGTGCCACGATGTAATTTTCGAAGGTATAAATACAACTAAGGAACAGGATCAGCCCATGCGAAAACTCTGCGGCCTGTTCCTAGGGGCTGTCCGGGAACGGGCATGGTCTCTCAAGGGTCAGGGTACTTCTTACCGTTAAGATCTTTCTGATTTTTACAGGTCTGAGTCCCACATTCAAATTTAAGTGACAACACAAGGCTACTCTCTTCATTTCTTCTCAGAGGCTTATCGGCTGGGATTTGTGAAGTGTCTTTTTTGAGGGGGTCTGCATCTAGTTCATGAAAGGTAACCAAACTCAGGTCAGTGTACAGCTTCCTGCCCAGCTTCTTGTACAGCAGTAGAGGTGCGATTGTGATGGTCGTAGTGGAATGAATGATAGTACCGCAATGACTTCCTCCGGCTCCAGGGCCACTGGCCAGATGACATCCTACGTGCTTCCCGGTGAAATCTCGTCCACTGTCTGTAACGACCATATAAGGCTGCTTATATGTGCATCTCACAGGTCTGTCATAAGAAAGATTGTTTCCATTGTTTAATAAACTGGACATTCTTTCAATAGATTTATATCATGAGCATCAGTCTACTGTGCACCTTTACTCATTCCAACACAAATATTAACATTTCCGACAGACCTGCTTACTCAAAGCTAAGAGGGAACTTCAGACTGCAATGTAGTCAGTGGGTGTCTTACAGTAAACATAAAATTGTCAACCAGTGTTCTCTGTGGTCAGAGTTTTAAGCACAGAAAACTCGATTGTCATCTGATCCCCATGCATACCCCTGCTGAGGGCATCTCTGGTCTGGGTCTCCCTGAAGCAGACTCTTGAATTGCCCCCCCCACCCCACACACATCACCCCATCCCCACCCCTAAGGATGGCTTTTTCAACTTCCAGGCCTCTGCTGCCACACCGTGGAGAAACACAAAATACAACACGAGTGTCAGATATTTCTGTCATCCTTTTACCCAGAAGCAATTGTTATTTACAATGCCCCAAATCCAATTAAAACACGGAACCTGCACATAAAAAGCTTTCAGGACGAAGTTAAGAGAAGTCATTACAAATTGAGAGCCGTGGTACTGTTATTAATAGAGTCGCTTTGTTTGACTACTTGAGTAATGAGCTCGATTCAAAATGTGGTCACTTGAAGCGGGGCAGCTGGTGTAGAGAAACAAATAGGAGCTTTGTATCCAGGAGACGGACTTTCTCCTCTCCTCTCCTTGCTACTTTTATTCTTCCCATCCTTCTTTTTTTTTTTTTTCCCTTTCACTCTTCCACTAAATGTTTTTTTAGTGTCTACTACCTTTTGTTATGCATCAGGCTGAACATTATTAATGCAAAAATCAAATTAGCCCATGTCCCCGAATCTCTATAAGGTACTCTAGTGATAAAGAAAGGTACATAAGATGAAAATTAGAATGTAAACCAGGCTGGAGAAAGTTATGCACAAGCTATCATCGGACTTTAAAGGGGCAGCTTCCGAAGCCATGGTTTCAATTATCTGTTGCAAGTTCTGATACTTTCTTTTTGGAGAGTCAGAAATTCCATCCTCCAGTGACTTGGCAGATAATCTCTGCAAATGTTATGAGCTCCTGTGACCCTTCTGACAGTGAGAGCAGCTGTTTGTCCTCTTCGGCTGAAGGCAATTGGAATGTACAGGGATTGAGGAAAGTTATTATCAAGCAGCCTCTCTCTATCATTTAATCAGTGCATTTCCAAGTAATTCAAAGAGCTTTAGCTAGAAAGGTGGAGGTCTTTTCAACCTTCTGTAGAAATAGACTTCTTTTTGTACATATTCTGTCTTCTATATAATGTAATATTGGTATTTGTCTAGTTTCAGGCAACACTTAAGAATAAGGACATTCACCAGGATTTAAAAATAGAATGCAAATAGTCTTTCTTCAAAAAGCATATCCAACAGCATTACAGTATTCAACCTCTACTATTCCTTTGAGTCATAAAAGTGGTAGCTATATCCTAAATATGACTTCTATTTATTTATTTTTTAATATACTGTTGTCTAGTATCAAGAGCCAGAAATACCCATATCTATTTCAAGCCTTCACAGACCTGGGAATGAAGATTAAAATACCCGTGTGAGTTGGGGAGAGTACAGGAGAGAAGATATGAATTCATATGTTTAGTGTCTATTATGCACAGATGTGTCAGACTATTTATATCCTTTTGTTTACTGCAACATTCCCTGTAACAAGAGGTCAGTATGTGGGGTCTATTTCAGAGGTGAGAAAACAGATTTAGCGAGTATAAACAACTTGTACAAGGTCTCAGGACTGGTAGAGGGTAGGCCTGGTATCTAAGCAGACCCACAATGTTTCATTCCAGAACCAAAAGGAAGCTTTTGAATATCTGCACCCAAGTGGAGATGCGTGTTACCCAATCTGCCTGCGTTCATTTCTGAAGAGTAATGAGATATCAAAGGCATGAGGAGAGTAAGGACCAAGTCTTTGTTTTAAACCTTCTGAAAATGAGTTTGCTTATCTTTGCAGTGCACCCTTTTTTACCGAGTGGATGTACATTAAGCCTTCTTGGAGATAAAGAAAAGTGTAAGCTAATTTAAAAGTAAGGCTGGCGAGCTCAGTGGTTAGAGGATCGGCCCGCGCACCACAGGGTCCAGGTTCGATTCCCATCAAGAGCACGTACCAGGGTTGCAGGTTAGCTCTCCGCCCCGGTCGGACATGTGAGGGAGGCAGCCAATCGATGTCTCTCTCATATCAATGTTTTTTTCCTCTCTCTCTCCCCTCCCCTCCCTCCCCTCTCTCTAAAATAAATAAATAAATAATGTCAGGAGTCCAAAGGGTTCTCTTGAAGGACAGCGGGTTACAGAGCCCAGAGTGACTGACATCAGATCCAGCGAGCAGACCCAGCAGACTGTTGGCTGCTGAGCCTTCCCAGACGTGAGGCAGCTGGCGGCCGTCTGCAGGACGGGGACGCTGCGGGGCAGTGTCAGAGGGAAACACGCACCGAGAGAAGGCAGGAGCGTCTCCCGGGGCAACCTGATGAGGCTCAGGACAGAAACCCAGCCTCCTTGGGGCACCGGGCGGGCGTAGGCTGTGCAGCCTGCTAAGGCGGGAACGGCCCGGCGGCGGGCAGGGCGGGCGGACTGTCCCTGGATGGCACCCCACTTCCCTCCTCTGGAGCAGGGCCTGGCGCTGGCAGCGGGCCGCGCGTACTGAGGGCTGAAGGAGGATCAATGCCCTGGACGAGCGGGTGCCTCCCGCGTGCAGCGCCTGCTTGGGAGTCGTCGTCTGTGACCTCCCCTGGGGAACACAGGGGACGCGGCACCAGCTGCGGCACTGCCATGCCGCGTCTCTGGGGGCACCGTGGGGGTGTGACCTTGGAGAGCAACTTAGACATGCGAAGCTTCGGTTTCCGCACCTGCAAGAGGGAATGTTGGTTCCTCCCCACCGTGCAAAGCTGTGGTGGGGTCAGTGCCAGAGTGTTCGTGGCGCGGCTTTGTGAAGTGTCGGGAGCCACTCAGGCGCTGGTTGTCGTCAGCATCTCTTTCTCTTCTTTCCTAGGGTTTCATAGAAGTCTCATCTTTAAGTTCATGAATTGGTCAGATTAATGATAATAATAATCCTAACAATATAACCGTAACATTAAAAAATGCTTTTCTAACTCTCCTCCGTGATGCTGAGCTGTCTGGGGACAGTCCTCTGAGATTACCAGGTGGCAGCTTGTGGCTCTGCTGGAGGGACATACCGACCCGTGAGTGGAGGGAAGGGACGTGAGGGCGAGGAACAGAAGTGGATGAATACACGCAGCAGGATCTATTAGGTACACGTCAAAGCGTTCAGTCAACTAAGAGTGATTTCAGTCACAGCTCACGTTTTCTCAGATACCACATGGGGGGGTGGGTGGTGTTCTGGGCCCGCCGTCTGAGCCCTGGGACGTAGCTGCTCTCTGCTCAGAGTCTCCATCCCATGCGTGTGGCCTCCTGCTCTGTCCTGTGCCCAAGCAGGAGAGCAGAAGAAGGGTCCCAACCTGAGCTTTTCCTTACGAAGGGAAAAAGCTTTCCCAGAACCCTCTGGCAAACTTCCCATGATATCTGAACGACCAGAGTATGTCAGATGCCTACTCTACTGGTGGCTGCGATCAACATGGGAAAAAGGAACATGTATTTATTTATTTTTGTTGTTGAAAGTATCACAGAGGACCCCCTTTTTCCCCATTGACCTCCTTCTTCCTGCTCCTACCTCCCCCCTTCCTGCCTTCTCCAGCCTATGGTCCGTGCCCATTGGTTGTGCATACACGCATATTAAGTTCTTTGGTTCATCTCTTTTTACCCCCGGCCCCCTTCCTTCTGAGGTTTATCAGTCTGTTCCCTATTTCCATGATTCTGGGTCTATTTTGTTCATCTACTTATTTTGTTCATTATGTTCCACAAGTAAGTGAGATCATGCGACATTTGTCTTTCTCCGACTAGCTTATTTCACTCAGCATAATACTCTCCAGGCCCCTCCATGTTGTCTCAAAGGATAAGAGATCTGTCTTTCTTACAGCTGCATAGTACTCCATTGTGTATATGTACCACAGCTTTTTTATCCTCTTATCTATGAATGGACACTTGGGCTGATTCCAGATCTTAGGTATTATTAATAGCCCTGCTATGAACATATGGGTGGATATATTCTTTCTCATTGGTGTTTCAGGCTTCTTAGAGTATATTCCTAGAAGTGGGATCACTGGGTCAAATGGCAGTTCCATTTTTAATTTTTTGAGGAAACACCATATTGTTTTCCATAGTGGCTGCACCAGTCTGCATTCCCATCAGCAGTGTGCTAGAGTCCCCTTTTCTCCACACCCTCGCCAACACTTGTTTGATGATTTGTTGAATAATTAATTAGGCACGTGGCTACCCCGAGTGAATCTGAGTTGAATGAACAGGAACTATGGGGGAAAGACTAGGTCAGTCCTAGCAGTGCCAGTCACAGTGCAATTCTCAGAGCCCCTGGAGAGGGGGCATTCCTGATTCAAGGCGTGGGAACTCTGATGGCATTTTCAGTGAGCTGGCTTAGAATTTTAAGTTATCTGTGTATGTATTTTTGGGCTGAGAGGCAAAGAACATAGAATAGAGAGAAATTTAGAGAATTTTTAATTAGTTAAGAGAATAGAGTGAGAAATTTACTTCAAGGAACATTTATTTTCCTTGCAAACTATTTCTGTTGTGATTGATTGAAAAATAATAATACATGTACTTTTCAAGTGCTTAAGTAAAAATATACATCCTTAAGTGAAAATGTAACATTGTTCCTAATCCAAGTTGTTTTACCAGTAAAATGAATGCCATGTATCTCACCTTCCAGGACAGATGTCATAGTGCTCAGATGCTGTGTTGTGTCATTCAGGATTATAATTGAAAAAGAAATTTGACTCACGAAGCTGTCATTTGAAGTGGGTGATTTAAACACCATGAGCTTATAGGGACACAAAAAGAGTCCATTCGGTACAACCTAACTAATGAAATGAAACATAGTATACAGAGTAGATCCTCAGACATTTTAAACCTCTTGGCCTTGCTCATAAAACGAGCCTGGCACACTTCAGCATATCTATTGGAGGAGAATTGGATTTGCTTGATTTTTAATATTGCTGGTTTCTTATGATGATTTTTTGTATCCCATTTGTTCATCATAACTATCGTTATGGCACTGGGAATCAGCACAGCAGGACAGTGTTCTGCAAGACTCAATGGCATCATTTAAGAACTTTTACTTTACTCAAGAACAGGATTTGGCTTTCGCGCCACCCAGTGACAAATCTAAAAATTGCATGTTAAGAGATGGGCTGGCACCTTAGACTTTCAAAGACATGGTCTCACATACAGGTCGTGGGCTCTGTGAAGGTAGTGAGAGCTTGAAATGTGACTGATCCCAGCTCATATTTGCTGTAAACATGATACTCACTGTTATCCTTGATAATTTTTATATTGATTGCATATTAAGATATTATTTAATTATATTTTGTTATGGAAAATAGATTATTAAAATTCATTTCAACTGTATATATGTATCATTTTTAATGTGGCTATTAGAATATTAAAAGTTATGTACATACTTTGCATTATGTTTTTATGAGACAATGCTCACTTGAAAGTTTTATTAGGGAGTTTTGTCTCGGTAGGTCATTTGGTAAAATACGAAGGTAAAGAAGTTGATGTAAAATTTGAATTTATTTAAAATAACAAATATATAAGG
Source organism: Molossus molossus (assembly GCF_014108415.1). NCBI lineage: Eukaryota > Metazoa > Chordata > Mammalia > Chiroptera > Molossidae > Molossus > Molossus molossus. The sequence continues at coordinate 14,170,411 of NW_023425344.1, read as the reverse complement.
AATAAATATAGAGAACAAATATAAAATTAATACATATATCCAGGTTTCCTTTGTATGTATACTTCTGAGCACAGGGAATTCATAATTTTACAAGATTTATTTACTATTAAATTGCCTGTATTAAGAACTCACTAGGCATTGTTTTAAAAACAGCATGCATTTCCTGAATCTCCACAAAAGTTCTATTAGCAAGTACTGTTATTTTCCTAAATCTACACACAGCCGAGTGAGCCCAGAGAGCTCAATGCCTTGTCCAAGGTCACAAGGCTAGAGGAGGTAGAGTCAGGATTTGAAGACATGCTGGCTCTGTCTGTCTGTCTGTCTAACTGCTCTGCTTGTCTTCTTACTGAAGAGAAAAAGGGCAAAAAAGTAAACACCACCCTGCCCATAGGGAAGCCACGTGAAGCCCATTTACCCCAATGTTAGAAAGTAGTTGCAGATTCTTGACAAATTTTTAGTTATTGCATTCTTATTAGTAAAGCTGGAATAGGTTAGTCAGTAACATAGTCGTTGTTAAACACGATGCTTCAGAATGTCCCACTGCAGTTAGGAGACACCATGAGGACCCGAAGATGAGTAAGACAGGTGACATGCCTTCTGGGCGCTCAGAGTTGAGGTCGGATCCATAAATACAGGTGAAGTCTGCAGACAGAGGGCCCCAAGGGGAGATGGCATTCAAGCAGAAGTTTGGAGGAAACGTAGGATTTTTCAGGCAGAAAATAGAGGCAATTCAGAGGTCCATGCAGAAGGGACATGGGCAAAGTCATGTGATCATGAAACAGCATGACACACACAGAAAACTAGAAACAGTTCAATATTGTTTGAGTGTCAAGCTGTGGGGCGAGGTAGGGGAGCTGGTCCATTGGGGCAATTACAAAAGTCTCTCACCCAGAATGAACTCAGAAATGAGACAGCCTGACACCGTGAGGAAGAGGAAATTATTTCGGATGGGAGATGATAAGTTCTGGGCATGGTTTGATCTAAATGACTTTGCTTTAATATTGTAATGTATGGGATGAGAGGATGCCCTGGGAGAAAGAAATCTATGAAGCTACCGTCACAGAAATAGTTCAGGAACATGTGTCTGTAAGCTTTGAATGCTCCACGGACCATGTGACGATCAAATGAGTCCACGATATGACACTGCTTTGAAAACACCGAGTGCCGCGTGGGTGGAGATTTTATGATTTTTGTCACCTTGGAGCTGAATCATTCTGGTCATTTAAAGGTCTAGAACACAGTTATTTTTTTTAATTTATTTTTTTTCTTTATTGATTTTTAGAGAAAGGAAGGGAGAGGGAGAGAGAGATAGAAACATTGATAAGAGAGAACATCGATTGGCCACCTGCTTCATGCCCCCCACTGAGGATTGGGCCCACAACCTGGGCATGTGTCCTGACTGGGAATCAAACTGGCGACCTGTTGGTGCATGGGTTAACACTCAACCACTGAGCCTTGCCAGCCAGGATAGAACACAGTTATTTTTTAAATAAAACTTTTAGATATCCTTTGTATTAATTTTGACTATAATGAACATGTAAAGAAGTTGCATTGGTTATATTATTACAACGGTGTTAGTAGACTTTCTATGAGGATTTCTGAGGTCACAAGAAACTGGCCCATTGATTTTGACAGAAACAAGCAAGAATTTGGTAAAATGGTTAAAATGCATATATATGGTCCCAGACTGAGACTCTCTGAAAAATAATCAGATTGGTCTGCTTTTCATGACTTTTTAAAAGGATCTTAATAAGTGCTGCAAATATCACCTGACACTGTCCTATGTGAGATTCCCTGGTCATTTTTATCTCAATGGGAGGGACTAGAAAGATTCAGCATGGATTTCCCTCAAAGTGAATACTAGGAAAATCATCCTCCCGGGAGAAAGACCCTAACAGACCAGCAACACAGAGACAGGCCTCCAATTCTTTCCATCATCACAACGGTGTTGGCCCCGGGCTGGGTACAGACAGGTACGGTGTGTGTTGGTGGGTAGATTACATCACCCCAGTGATGTTTTCATTGCAAATCTTTGAGCCCAAAGGGCATGATGGGTCAGGAGAGTCTCTGAGCTTGGGGCATGGAAATCGGTATTTTAAACACACATCCTCGGCGATTTTAATGCAGTCTGAAGTGTGAGAGGCTCAGCATCAGACTGCGGTTTATAGCTAGTCTGTGTAATTGAGGATCAGTCGCTGTCCTGTGGGCTTGCCATTAACTACTTTTTCCAAAAAAACCAGAAGCTGAGAGCGGCTGCTAATATAGCTCCGGCCTCAGCAAACATCCAGCCGCTGCTGGCTGGCGCGGGAAGCGCACTCGGCCGGTGCTGTGCCTTTGGGCTGGTTTCATCTTAGCCCAGCCCTCGGGGCTGGAAGCTCAGCCGTTTCCCTGATGACTTAGTCCGCCGCCCTGACAGGTCTTCCCATCACTCACTCTCCTGACAGACAGGAAAGAAAGAAAGTGCTGAGAGAGGAGCACGTAAAAGTTCTCATCACAAGGGAAAAAAAGTCTGGGGAGGGGTGTTAATTAGACTTACCTTGGTGATCATTTCACAAGCCATTCATTCATGTATAGAATTACTACGTTGTACATCTGAAATGAAAACAATGTTATATGCCTATTATATCTCAAGAAGAAGAAGGAGGAGGAGGAGGAGGAGGAGGAGGAGAAGGAGAAGGACTAGAAGAAGGAAATTAAAGGACTTTCTGCTCTGCCATGGAGAAATTCTTGTCATTTAGTATGTTTTCTGAAAAGACAAAAATAACAATTTTAATGCACACTTTGAAATGAACAGTTCATCTAAATGTTCAGACTGACCAATAAGTAGATGGATCCATTATTCATGTGTTATATTTTCAGTGTAAGATATAATAGATTATTTTTCTTATTATAATGACAATTGTACTGTAGAATTCATGATTTTTTAGGATGGTTGAGGTATATGATTTCAGTTTCATTTGCATATCTACCTCAAGGAGCTATAGGTTATATTAGGTGGTTGTTTGTGTTGAATGCCCCCCACCATCCTCCACCCCACACCCCGAGAGCTAGCTGGCTCTCCGTTTGGAGAAGGGAACATTTAAGAGAATGTGGGCAAGGCTACTTCTCGAGTGAAATGATAGGTGTAACAATACAGCTTAGTTTCTATTTTGCCTTAATTTTTCTCCCCATCAAGTAGAATTTTCTTTAAAGAAATTAAATATAGAAGTAGTGCTCTTTTTAAAAAGTCAACTTAATCCAAATTTAAGGTAAGTGGGCTGGGATTTTGTCACATGAAGTGCATCCCAGTTCTCCGGAACACATTAATTTCATGCCTCAGAATGAGACAACTGGGTTATGAGGTTATCATCAACTACCTTCAATAATCACCTTCAATAATCACCTTCAATAATAAAAAAAGGTATTTATCCAGAAGAACTGGTAAATGTAAATCCCACAACTATGGGTATACAGTTCGTACAAAACATTAGAATGCTCAGGAGTTTCTTTGCGTTTCCATGTAAAACCACACAGCTGCTAATGCATACTAATGTTTAGAAACTAAGGGTTATAGTTAGTCCTGTATTTTGTGCAAAATGTAATGGATTTTGTACCTTTTAGTTTAAGTCATTCCGGCCTTCAAAGCTTTTTAGTAAGAAAAATGAACTCCCTTATTAAAGGTAAAACTCACATTTTGCAATGCATAATTTATGGCTGAAAGAGATAATACTGGAGAAAAGAAGAAATGGCATTTCAGATGAAGAGATTTTAGGCGAAATTTTGGAGAAAGGAGTATTTAAGAGGCAGTCTGGATTAAATAAGCAGATCTGAGTAAAAACAGTTGTAAATTTTAAGAAAAAGAAAAATATCTGCCCAATCAAAAACTGATCCTGGTGTATGTCTGTGCTTATGAGAAAGACTGACAATGGCAAATAATTATTCGATACTTTCTCTTTTGTGATAACTGTGTAGTTTTGATTCATCTAGGTAAGATCTAAATTATTTTGAGTCTGGTTATTAATTCTTTTATAAAAAGAGAGAGAGTGAAAACGCCCCCTCACTCTGATTTTTTTTCATTTTAGACCAGGCTGTTAATTAGGGGAACATGCTAATTTCCATTTTCCTATTTCCATTTTGAGTATGTGTGTGACCCTGGAATGGAGATGAATGTGCTCTGTTTTCAGCTTCATTTTGATAGTAAAGGGATTTGGGCTACTCAGATGTTATAATTTCCACAAATAAAATGTCTTCTTTATGCTGCCTTCATAATTTTAAACACTAGTCTGGGGATCCAGGGATAATTGTGTAGATATCAAACTTTAGCAAGCCAACTGCCTTAGGCCATAGTGTGTGTGTGTGTGTGTGTGTGTGTGACATTAATAGACAAATAAAGAAATTTACATAAATAAGGATATTGAAATAGATGAATATGTAACTCCTTTTTCTCATCTATCTGTGTATTTATCTAGAGAGACAGAATGACAGAGAGAGACTGAGAAAAAGACAGTTATTTTTAAATTTTCAGTAGGGGGAACTTGAACCTCACGTTAGAGAGGTGGTACGCTACCCATGCTAGGCAGTGCTAATCGCAATATTTAAGCTTATTTAATCTAGATGTTTACAGACAATAGGTCGACGTGCTATTGTATATGGACTGCCCCTTCTAGAAAAGCACGTTTCTGCATTTCTGAAATGTGAAATTTGAAGATCGCAGCACTGAACTGAAGCAGAGTTGAAGTCCATTGCCCCCCAGGACAGGGAAGAGACGGCTGAAGACCATGGAGAGAGCCAAAACATTCTATTTGTTTTGCCAAACTCCCTGCCCCTCTTTTGTCCTAAGTGGGAAACTGGGGGAAATTAACCTATAAGGTTCATAGGAGAAATTGAACACCTGATACATGAACGAGTAGATGGTGGGTGTGACGGTGACTGTTTCCATTCAAATAAAACTAAGGAGTCAGTTGAAGGTAAAGGTATAGTCCTGTGTTCCCTTCCGAATGTGATTATACAACTTGTTTCTGACATGTGTAAATCATGAAAAGTTATTTGTTTGAAGCTTCTTTGCATTGTAAATAGTGCTAAAGTTAGGTCAAGGTGTGTGTGTGTGTGTGTGTGTGTGTGTGAGTGTGTGTGTGTGAGAGAGAGAGAGGGAGAGAGAGAGAGGAAGAGAGACAGAGAGAGGGGAAGAGGGGAGAGAGAACACTGAAGGGAGAGGGATCTGAGAATATATTCTGTAGTTAGTCCATTGATACGGATTTAAGGCTGTTGTTAAACTAAATATTTCTCATACTTGAAAACTGTCACCGATACAGGCAAAACATTCCGTGATTAACTATTGAATTCTGAGATCTTGGGAAGGCAAGAGAATATGAGGTTGTGTAGCAACAATGTAAAGAAGGCAAACATACATTAAATGATAAGAAATTTCAGAAGCTGGAGATGGAGGTCTTACCTAAATGCTGTGCTGTTATTCCTGGTCTTGTGCCTCACAGACTCCGTCCCTGGGATCTGTAGGAACAAAACTGAGAACACGGGTTAAAAAGACGCCAAGAAAAATGTTACTGTGCGCATTGAGAAAGAGTCAAAAGAGGTGGCAGTGTCATTTAAAAGTCATGATATAGTTTGAACCCTGCAATGTAAACAGTTTTAATCTGGGTTCCATGAAGTTCACAGATTTTAATTTGACAAGATCTCAAGTGAAAATTTAAGCCTAATCAGCTCAGATGAAGACTTTTAGATATTTTACATAGGATTTGTTACAATAATTTTACTGCCAAGTTTGAAATAAATATAGGGTATCCCAGAAAATGTATACAAAACTCTGAATAATTTTAAAGCCAGTGTTTATTAAAATACATTTTGTTTTCAAAATGTAATAGAATCTGTAGACACCCAGTATACATTTTTTTAGATACCCTGTATACTCTTCATTTCCTACATTTCTTTTCCATACATTAAATAGGATTTAATAATATGATAAATATATAACTCTCTAATAAAGCAATGCCCTTATACTTGCATAAACTTTTTAATAATCATAAAGTAAAGAATTAATTTAATAACCATTCCATGTGCCTTGTCTAATTTAATCCTTCTGGAGAAAAAAATCATCATTAATGTTTTTGTTTTTGTGTAGTGACTAGTTAATGTGGAGTTCATTGCCTTTTATATGTCGAAGTTTACAAGTTTGCGGGACTACGGGAGTTTGGTAAAAGATAAATAAGTCACATCTTAGCTTACAGTCCCCTTGTCCGCTGAGCTGATCTTCTCTTGGCTTTAAGTTCGTGCAGCTTCTTGCAAAGGTGCAGGAGCTCAGGTCAGATCAAAAACAGGCGAGTCTCTTGATGATCCTGGAAGACTTGTTTCCAGAGAACTACATTCCAGGCGGCCTCCTGGTTCAATTGACTTTTGCAGACACAGCCTTGGTGCTACAGACGGGGTGTTAGTCTCCATCCCTCCCCCATGTTAGGTGGTCCCTGTTTGCTGCAAGGGTTGAGTATCTTAAGACACTGAACTCAGAAAGCATGCTGAGGATTTTGTCTGTGCCCAGGCTGCCCAACAGAAGTAATTTCACAAAGAGCCGGCTCTCTGACGTGACTAACATCTTCCAGGAGGTATGTGTGTCTCTCTTTTAAAATAACTAAGTAACAAAGGCTCAGGAAAATTCTTTAAGATGAATTGGCTGGATGTCTAATCTAATGAGTGGTAGATTTCAGAAACGAACCGCCTGGTCCTTGGAGTCCCAAACCAGTTTTCTCACCCCTACCTACCTCAAATTAAGGCGATGTAAGGTAAAAGTTAAGTGAAACTGTGTCTCGGTAGTTTCTGATGGTGTCATAGAAGCGTGTGTTTCCGAGAGGAACACAAAGCACTTTAGAAACATTGGCAGTGTGGAGATTGACGCTCAAATACAGGTCTGTTGCTTTTATCGGCTGTTGTACCTCTTGGTTTGCTTCGTAAAAGTTAAGTGAAACTGTGTCTCAGTAGTTTCTGATGGTGTCATAGAAGCGTGTGTTTCCGAGAAGAACATAAAACACTTTAAAAACATTGGTAGTATGGAGATTGATGCTCAAATACAGGTGTGTTGCTTTTATCGGCTGTTTTACCTCTTGGTTTGCTTCCTATAAGTGGTGTTTATGAAGGAATCCAATATTTGGAACTTTGTACATGAATCTGAATTTCTGATGATCTCAAATTTGACCAAATTGTAAATGACTGTGTTTCTGGATACTTTGTTTTCCAAAATGGTGAGGACAAAGCCTACTTTGTGAATATTCATGGTAAGAGAGAAAAGTAGAGAAGCAGGCTAATGTATTACTTGGAAGAGACATCAGCTTTTTACAGTAATGGTTCCATTTACCAACTCTGAAATCCAAGTGTCTGTGCATACATTATCAAATTCTGCTTCAAAGTGGCTGTGTATCTGTCGCTGTAAGAGGATTTCTGGAAATGAAATCTCTCCATCACACTGTGCGTGTGTTTGTAGAATCCCTCTCCACCCTCAAAGATGGGAGTCCTTCTAGTAGATCCAAATTATTTCTCACTTTATAGAAACACATCTCATGTATTTGTTAAATAAGTATAATTCTGAGATGTCTATGAAGAGAAAAAGGACTTTATTTGACTTTTTTGCCAGTGATTTGTTTGATCTTTAAAGTGTATCTATGTTGCCATCGTATAGTTCCATTAATTGTGAATCTTTAGCGATGCTGATATAGTGTTTTAAGACTTTGAAGTGATACATGGGGATATTTTCACGAGGAAGAGTCTAATGTTGGGTGGCCTCGTGAGTCAGCCTGTCCTTGGTGGGCAGTGATTGTATTGCTCGGGCCACAAAGTGGGCGGCTTACAGGACCCACCTGTGTGGGTCATGAAGCGGCTGTCTCCACCTTCTCGCACACCCACCACCAGTGCATGCTCCCCTCCCCCATCTGCACCGCTGTTGCTGCGGAGACGCTAACTCCCCAAACCTGGTTTTGGTGTCATTAGCCTTTGCCTTCTAATTGCAACAAGTGACTAAGAAGTGAAAAAATATGGTGTCCATCCAGGGACTTTTTAATTTCTATCTTGCCTAATTGCCTGTCTGCTGACAAACTAGGGGCAGATGAATCATTTAAATGTCCCAGCATAGCCCTGGTATGCAGTGGTTAGAGCCTTGGCTCGCAGACTAGAGAAACCCAGGTTCAATTCCCACTGAGGGCACGTACCTTGGTTGCAGTTTGTCCCTGGCCCCAGTTGGGGTCATGTGGGTGGCAACCACTCGATGTGTCTCTCTCACATCGATCTTTCTCTCGTTTTTCTCTCTCTCTCTCGCCCCCTCTCTCCCTCCCGCTCTATCTGAAGATAAATGCAAAAATGTCCTAGGGTGAGGATAAATTAATTAATTAATTAATGTACCAGCATATCCCACTGCTGGTCATGACTTTGCTTGTTTTTCCATCAAGCCACTGGTGTATTTGGTTGCTTGTTTAATTAATGCAATTATTTTTGTCTGGTTCACTAGAAATATTAGGTAAATTATAAGAAAAAAGTAAGCTAAAAATAATAAAACATAACCTGAAAAGGGGGGCAAGAGAAAATGCAAAAGAAGTAGCACTGATGGAAGAGCATGCGGACAGCCCAGTGCAAGACCTCGTGCTGTTCTGAGGGCAGAGGTGTAGAGTTCGCTCCGATGTGTATGTGATCAAATACAGTGTCATTATTATTAATATCCAAAAGAAAAAAGTAGCAGTTCCTTGGGGATAACCCGAAGTATTCCTATAAGTTAATTCGAGGAATATTCTTTGATACTACCTTCATGTCACCAGCCTGTACCTTCAACAGCAGATTTGAAAACTGTTTCCATCGGCCAGAAATACCCTGGTGAATTATTCCTGCCAAATCTCACTGTGCTAGTAAACTTTTAAATTGGTGAAGCTCGGGAGCCCCCTTCCTGGTTGGGTTCTGAAACCAGGGTTTTCCGAAAGGCTGTGGTCATTCAGGAATCATTGGCTAAGAGGCTGCTCTGTGCCTCATTATAGCAGGCAGTGGAGGTATAAAGATTGTGATGGCCACATCCAAAGAATTTGTATGTATCTGTCAAGTCTCCCTCTAGAGTGCTGATAAAACATGAGTTAGCTGGTAAATGGACAAGGATTTGTTGTTGTATTGTAATTATTATCTATTTTTAGTATAACTTGGGTACTAACTTACTGTATGATAGTTATATAAATTTTTCTTTCAAATAAATGTATGGAAGTGAGATTGTGAGTTGATTTAGAGAACAGTATTCAGTTACAATAAATTGAAAAGGGAGGATATGACAGGACATCCATTTTGAAGATGGTACAACTGATGTCAGAGTCGGGGACATTTCTCTTGTAGAAGACTATAGTCGTGAAGATCTAATGACAGTACAGAGGACTTGAACCCATAGAGGCTTGGCCTTGATACAGCTTTAATGAAAAGGCGGGAGTAAAAACTGGGTGGTGTCAAGAAAGGCCAGAAAGAGGAGACATCTGAGCCAGGACATAACAGGTGTGTAGGAGTTCCTCATTTGGGGAAAGACGGACTTTGGAGCAGAAAGACAGTGGTGCTAAACCCTCAGGAAGAAACAGCATCATTTAAAAACCATACGTAATTTGACAAGGACGCGAAACAAGAGTCATGTAGAGAAATGATGATCAGAGACTGAGTATATGTCAAGCTCTCTTCTACATAGTTCTTGTGCACTGAATCATCTAATCTTCCCATCAAGCCTATGAGATACGTGTGTTCGGGCTGCTTCATCGCCCTGCCCAGGGAGTGCTTTTTATATTGTAGTTCATGTGAATGGTGTTCCACAGAATTTAATGTCTCCACTTTATAGATCAGCACTCTTGAATGCAAGGAAGTTAAATAACTTGCCCAGTATCACATAGTTGTGAGTATGAAAGCTAAAGTTGAAACCAACTAGCCTACTTCAGGTAGAGAGATGAGCATCCCTCATGCCTTCGGAGAAAGACTGGAATTTATCCTCTGCATAATGGGAAGCAACTGGAATATTATGAGACAGGGTACAATGACGAGATTAGTACTTAGACATCCACTCTGGCTATGTTGTGCTGAGAAAATTGAAGTAAGTTTAGCTTGTAGGCAAGGAGACCGGTCATGTTGGATCAGTCAAGAGCTGGTGAAGGCCAAACCACGATCAACATGATAGTACTGGTTTGGCAAATGCTAGGAGACTTTCTTGGTCACCAGGATTGGGCTAGTTGTTTCCCCTGAACCCCCCACTGCCTTGGGGCTTAAGAAACCAGACTCTTGACTCTGTGTCCTTATGCTGAGTTGTCCCACTAGGCCCTGCAACAGGACAGAAAGTGGTGTGTTCATTCTTGGAACAAACCACTTTCTAATCTTTGGTCCCAGGGTTCTTCTTTGTTTCTTCTCAGCAATGTAGGTCAGCCTATCTCCAGCACCAAGATGTCCCTTCTGTCTCTGGTTGCCTGTGTTCTCCCTCTCAATCTCCCGAGCTCCTTCCACAGCATACTGTTTCACTGGATTGGAGGGCATGGTGTACAAGACGTTTCTTCTTGCATGTTCATCCTTACTTGTGTCTTGATACTATGTTTTAATCTTTTTGTTTTAGCTTGTAACATATGAAAACATTAATTTATCTCAGCAATGTTTGTCACAGTGGCCCTTGGGAAATTTCAATAGGTGTGTTGATTTTTGAATTGTGAAGGGAATCTAGTCTGTACCAGAAAAAATAAATAAATAAAACCCTCAATGTTTAACCGTGTCACCACTCATAATACTCATCACAAATTCCTAACTATTCCATGAGGCATCATCAACAGGAGTCTTATCCCCCAACCATATTCTGACGTGGTCCGATCTCTTGCATCCTTCACCATCACAGTCTTCCACATAGGCCAGTGGGTCACAGACTGTGTCCTTGGCACAGCCCCTAGGGCCACTCCTCTTAATGGTCCTTCCAGCTTCCTCTTCAGTCTTGTCAAAGGGAGCTGTTCTCCACCAACACCCACAATCAGTAAGCGGGGAGAGTGTCTTCCTTCACCTTCATGGCTGCTTTCAAATGTTGTCCCTCTTCCCTCCCACATATTCCTGGCTGCTTTGGGATACTTTGTTAATGAAGCTCTTTCTCCCCAAGAGGTCAGATACTGGCGTTGTTGTAGAGGGAAAAGTAGTTCAGGAGAAGATTCATGATCACTTGACCTTCCATTCACTCTGTTTAAAAGAAAAAAAAAAGCCAAAATACTTGGAGATGGAATTTGTTACTGTGGTAGGGAGTCTGAGGTCTACTGTGGCAGGCCCTGGGCTTTTCTCCTGTCCTCTAGAGGGAAGGATATGCTCCAATCAAATGAAGAAAGGACTTTTCAAGAGATCACCCCACAGATACTGTGTTGTCTGCTAAATGGGAAGACAGTTGCCTTACTGCCTTTCCAGAGCTTGCTGAGTAGCAGAAACTCGAGGGTAAATTTTGTGTATTAGAATGGACTGCAAGGTTATATCCCTTAGAAGACCTTACAGACATTCTCAGGAGTGAATGGTATAGTCTGTACATAAACATAGACTGATCCTGCTTTTTCCTTGGACATTTCTGAAGGTAGACGGCCCTAGAGCTTCTTGTGATGGGAGAGCAGAGTGAACAGGGAATGTCGTCGCTGAAGCTACCTGTATTTGCTGCCCCCAAAGACGTACTGATTCCCCATTGACCTAATGGATGACTTAGAAGGTAGTCAGAACCCATCTAATGGGACCCCAACTGAGAGGGCTATCTACCAGGCAAAGAGACCCTAGTGTTTAGCAGTTTAAAGGTAGATTTGAGTGGACAGAAGTTTTGGGAACTGGGACCAGAGCTGAGCCAGTGAACATACTACCAGTGGCCCAGTGGGGACACCATTTATGTCCCAATAGAGAGTCAGAATTTGGTTTCCTCAAACCAAAGCCAAAGGAGGACTCCAAGCCACGCTATATAACTGAGAAGCTTGTTGACTATTTCTTCTTTCCTCAACTCCTCTCCTGCCCCGACTTTGGAGGAAACTGGAGTCAGTGAGATGAAGCGGCTAAAAGAAGAGAAGAGTGAAGAGAGGAGTTTGTCCTACTCACGAAAGCTCCTCAAGGCTGGAGCACAGCCTGGGCGGGGCTGCAGGGGAGGAATTTGCCTTGGAGAACCAAGTCTTCACTGGCCTGGATTGAGCTGGTTCACACAGGAATTTAAGCCTCAGATACCAAAATTAGATTTTTCCTTAAAATATAAGTGACTTGAGAGCTCGGAATGATCCCCAGATATTATCCAGAGAAGGGGAAGAGATACACTACAGAACACTTTAAAGGTAGCATTGGAAGAAAAATTAATTTATTTCCAGGAAGTTAAGTCCATTCAATCAATCAGCCACACATGCATTTACTCAGGACTGTAAACTTGAAACATGAAATCTCGGCAGAGGGGCCAGTGACATACCTCTGATGATATCTGTACGTCTTCTCAAGGACGTTCTTGAGGAATGAATTAATGAAATGATTTAAATAAATAGATATATTTTATTTACTATTTCTATTACTAATATTCTATTTACTGAATATTTAACACATTTTTTGATGGAAATGATAGTGATTGGATTACAATGGTAAAGCAAACTTCTTCACGCTCTTGAAAATCACAATTAGTTGCCGTTAGGTAGGTAACCTATCTTTGGAGATAAAATGACCACTTGTAAGATTCTGTGGCAGGGTGTTAGCAAAAAATAAGTCTTATCCAGCAGTCTGTGATTCTGTGGTTCTCCAGGGCATATAATCTTTATTTTCATTTAATCATCACTGCTCTGCATCTTATACCCCTGCCTGGTCATTCATTTTAGAGTTGCTGGCAGAGTAACTATGAACATGTTATTTTACAAACAACAACAAAACACCCAAACCTACAGCGAAGAGAATCTTAGCCTATTATTTAAGGCCACATTGACAGAACTCACAGATCCCCAAACGCAGTGGCTCGTCAGAACAGAACTGTGTCTCTAGTCTTGTGTGAAGTCCCAGTGGGTGTTGCTCACAGGCACAGAGCTCCCTTCTGGCTGCCATTCCAGGGGTCCAGTTGGTACCAAAGGAGAGGAAGCATAGAGGACGGTACTGGAAAGTTTCAAGGTGCAGACCTGGCTTCCATCACTCCTACAAGAGTCCACAGCCACCATTCATCACAAGGCCACGCCAGCCTTCCGGGGTTCCTGAGATGTGCCAGCTTGACGTGTGCCCAGGGGGAGGTACAGACAAGATTGGCTCACAGCTTGCCAAGCTCTGCCACACTTGGCATATTCCATCTACATTCAAATTGTCCTGCCAATGATCTTTTTTATTTTTTAAGACTCACTACACTGTAAAATGGGGTTGGGGTGATGGGAAGATTTCCCTCCCCACACTTACAGACCTTTGAAGCTGCTGTTCTTTTTGCTTTGAATAATCCTCCTGTATAACCTTAGTTCTCAACTCAAGTGTGACCTCTTCACGGAGGCCTGTTGTTAAAATTCCACCCACTCAGAAACATACAAACCCACATTATACTTTTCTTCATGTAAATGAAGATATAAAGCATACAGGACGTGGGGCTCAATAAAGGCCAATTCCTTCCCTTTGCCTCAAACTGTAAACTGACATTTATCTCTGGCCTATGCTAAAAAATATGGTTTAGGTTAAGTAAAAACATCTTACCAGGAGCTTTTCAGGCCTGACTGGTGTGGCTCAGTGATGGAGCGTTTACCCATGCACCAAGATGTCACTGGTTCGGTTCCCAGTCAGGACACATGGCCAGGTTGTGGGCCCGATCCCCAGTGAGGGGCATGCAGGAGACGGCCAATCGATGTTCTCTCTCATCGATGTTTCTCTCTCTCCCTTCCTCTCTCTCTCAAATCAATAAAGAAAAAATAAATAAAAAAGGAAGCTTCTCAGATATTGAATGGAGTACAGGCACCTGTTGACTTCTTATGGTTTTTCAGAATGACTTTTCTCATGAATTTATTTGTTAGAAATCCTATTTCCTAGACGAGAGACATATGGGAGTATTGGCTGATTCACGATTCTCTTGCGTCCAACAGTGTTGAAAAGGTTTTGTTGTTGTTGTTTGGCTGCACTTTCTGGGAAGTATTTTTAAGTCTCTTGTTAAGGGAGAAAAACCTTTCTATGTGAGTGTTTTGGGGTGGGGACTGAATAGGTTTGGGAGAAGGCAAAAGGAAAGTAAATAAATATGTCACATTAGCTGATTTCTCGCTGATCAAGTTCAGGTTCTGGGAGAAATCTCAGCTGCTGTTCAAACCCTTCTCTTATCAAAGGAGGAATGTAGTCAAGGGCTCCCCGCCTCTTACAGGTGAGCTGGCAGAGTAAATAGATGCTTTCCCTAGTGTTACATCCAAACCTGGAAGTTTATCAGAATGGATATACTTTAGAAGTTCTCTGTTAAGTACATTGACTCCCTAAATAAAAATAAAAGTGTCTTTCAAAGTAAAAACATTTTAATTGTCCATGTGTTTCACACCCTCAACTATTTCACATAGGAATATGCAAAAGTTAAATCAAGTGTTTGAAAAACAAACTGAAGTGAGCCAAGAAATGGACTCTCACTAACCTTATCAAAGGTCACTTTTTCTCCCAGTTAAAGAACTTTGGGGTGTCATATTTTTTCCTTTTTATCTAGTCTGGAAGGATGTGTCAAAATATCAGTGTTTATAACAGTTCAGCTCATTCTATGAACAGTTTGGGAATAAACACTGACAGTGATAAAAGTTGCCCATGTTCTGAGTACAGAATTCTAGTGATGTCTTTTAATTAGAGGATTAACTCAGAATGTTTACCCTCCAGTTCTTTGTATCACCAAAGCAATTGCCAAAGATGAAATTGCAGAAAAGGATGATGCAGTTAAATGTATTAGTGATGCATCACACAGAAATTGAAGTGCTTAATAACATAATTTCTTAGCTATACCTTCCTGAAAAATGCAGATGTAAGATGCTAGCTCCCAGTTAATAGGATGGTGGACTAATAGGATTAATGAAATTCCCTAACACAATTTATTTTCATCGTGGATTTCAGTCCTTGCAAATGTATTACTAAAGTACCTATGATTGTAGCAATTAAGGTTAAAAAGAGTCATTGGAGCCCTGGCCAGTTTGGCTCAGCGGGTGGAGCGTCGGCCTGCGGTACAGAGAGACCCGGGTTCGGTTCCCGCTAAGGGCACGTGCGTCAGTTGCAGTTTGTCCCTGGCTGTGGTTGGTGGTGCGGGTGGCAGCCACTCGATGTGTCCCTTCACGTCGATGTTTCTCTCTCTCTCTCTTCCTCTCTCTCCCTCCCGCTCTATCTGAACAAAAAATGGAAAAATGTCCTCGGGTGAGGATAAAAAAAAAAAAAAAAAGTCATTGGAAAAATCCACAAGCTAAAGAAAGACCCACCTTTTTAATCAACTGGAAAGGCATTGATTTAGTGCTGGAGGGACAGCTGTTTTTTAACTTTGTTCATAAATACTCAGCGGCTGGAATTCTGTTGCCAAGCACGGTGCCAAGTGCTGATGACCAAAAGGAACTGAGGCATGGTTCTTGCCCTTGCAGACCCCACTCTCTAGCTCACAAACTCATAAGCAAAATAATGATAACATTTGATGAGAACTATGAGAGAGTAAGCTTTTTATTGTGAGCTATAGATGAGGAACCCCTGTCTCGGAGCCCCAGACAGCTTTGTGGAAAGACAGCTTTGGGTTGGATGTTGAAGGACATGATCCAATGCCTAAATTTAGCCAGATGCTCTTATGTTCTTATCAGCTTTCATTTATCCATGTTTAGACTTTTTCTTACAGGAGTCACACAAAATTCCTGAAATAAGGAAATGATGAAACCCTGTGCCCAGATATTAATAATTCTTTCCTTGGATTCTAAGATCCCAACCCTCTGTCTCTACATCTTTATTTTCAGGGCACCTCGTAGCCTCTGTTTAACTGATTATTAGGCTGCTGTTCTGTTCTGTTTTGTTTGTTTGTTTCTCTATCTGGGATTTGTATTCTCTGACATGGGTTTATTTGCCCACTGACAATACTCATGCTCTCTGTGCATTTCCTAATCCCTGCTTCCTATATGACTGGCTTATTGTTTTTATTTTATTATTAAAATATACCAAATATGAATAACATTAATTAAAATACCACCTCCCATGTTCTTTATCAGGTTTCTTGGGTCTACACCTGCCCTAAATAGAGCTGCTTTTGCCATTTTGCTTCCTCTACTTGTCTTAACATTCATCGCTCCTCTTTCCACACAGTTTCTTCCAGGTTCAAGAACATTCAAAGTTAGTAGTGAAATGTAGTTTCAAAAATAGCCTGGCTGGTGTGGCTCAGTGATTGAGCATTGATCCTTGCACCAAGAGGTCACTGGTTTGATGCCCAGTCAGGGCACATGCCCAGATTGTGGGCCAGATCTCCAGGGGGGGCATGCAGGAGGCAGCCAGTCGATGTTCTCTCTCATTGATGTTTCGATCTCGCTCTCTCTCCCTCTTCCTTCCTCTCTCTCTAAAAGCAATAAAGCAAAAAAAAATTTTTTTTTAAATAAATGAGCTATTTTTCATGGGGGTATGGGTTTACAATTCCAATATTGCTATACTATGTATGGAACTGAACAGTGACAGAAGTAGATGGTGATGGCAGAACCACGTTCTCACCTCTGAGTGGGAGTGTTGGATAAGCAGAGGGAGGAGGATAGAGAAACCCACATGATAATGGATCAGAGTCAGACATACCAGTATGGACTCCTGTTTAGCTTAGTACAGCTAACTACATATAGAAATGGATATACAGCCCTGGCCGGTTTGGCTCAGCGGTTAGAGCGTCAGCCTGCGGTCCTGAGAGACCCGGGTTCGGTTCCCGCTAGGGGCGCGTACCTCGGTTGCAGTTTGTCCCCGGCCCTGGTTGGTTGTGCGGGTGGCAGCCACTCGGTGTGTTCCTTTCACATCGATCTTTCTCTCTCTCTCTCTCCCCCTTCCACTCTACCTGAACAAAAAATGGAAAAATGTCCTCCGGTGAGGATAAAAAAAAAAAAAAATAGAAATGGATATACACAGGTTAAAATACAGGCATATAATCTCCTGCTCTGTGAGCAATGATACCTGTGTAGCAACGAGCATACCTAGTGCCCAGAGTTTGGTTATTGATACCATTTTTCAATAAAAGGAACCAGGGTTCTTTCAAGAAATGGTTGAATCTAAGACTGAGGCTGAACATATAAAACATGAGCCTGGGTCATCTTGTTGTGCCAGAAAGTAAGGAAATGTTAAGTTAAAAAAAACAACATATGCCCTGGCCAGTTTGGCTCAGCGGTTGGAGCGTCGGCCTGCGGTACAGAGAGACCCGGGTTCGGTTCCCACTAAGGGCATGTACCTCGGTTGCAGTTTGTCCCTGGCCCTGGTTGGTCGTGCAGGTGGCAGCCACTCGATGTGTCCCTTCACATTGATGTTTCTCTCTCTCTCTCCCTCCTGCTCTATCTGAACAAAAAATGGAAAAATGTCCTCGGGTGAGGATAAAAACAAAACAAACAAACAAACAAACAAAAAAAACATATACACACACACACACACAAAAATCAAAAAAACAAAAGAGCCTAAGATAATGACAGAGACACAGAAGCCAACTGAATTATCTTAAATGGCCAAACCTGAAATCATTTGACCAACAAAATAATTTGTTTTTTATTAAAACCCAAAGTATAAAATAAATACCCACGAGTCCATACTGAAGTAAATACATGATTGAATAAATAATTAATGGATAATACAATCTTTATGCAGAAAAATTCCGAATAAATTTTGTAGATACTCTGCCCACAGAGATGGGCCATAACTCCCATTCCTGTCTCAGTCTTAGAATCAACCATTTGTTGAAAGCACCCTGGTTCATTTTATTGGAAAATGGTATCAATAACCAAACCAAGGTGTGCGCGTTGCTACGCAGGTATCATATTCTATACTATACATGGTGACTTCCTTTCTCGGAGCACAGCATGGGGGTGGGGGGGTGGGTAGTCATTTTACAAAGAAACCTGCAACGTTCCCTCAGCCAGGTGCTCATGGTTCACATCAACAGTGATACGTCAGGTTGATACATGTACCCTTTATATGATGTGATAAAAGTTGCTTTTCCTCTGCAGTGCTCCTGCTAAGGAAACGAAATAACCCCAGTCTAGTCAAGAGGAAAATATGTGACAAATCCCAATTGAGAGACATTGTAGGAAATACCGGACCAGTACCTCTCTCAACAGAAAAGGTATCAAATCAAAGCAAATCTCAGGAACTGCCACAGCCAAGAGGGACTTCAGTACATGTGACAACAGACAGAAAACGACTTCAAAGAGGAAGTAAAGATGGTATCAAGCGTTGACTTTGGTTAATAAATATGTGTCACTATTATACCAAAGTAAGATAATAACAGGATAAATCGTACGGGGTGCATATGAGAACTTTCTGTACCATATTCACATTTTTATATAATTAGAAAGCTGTTATAAAATGAGAAGAACTCTATTTAAAAATTAAAAATAATGCAGTTGAGAGGAGATGGGAGGACGGAAAGTTCAGGTGAATATTTAGAATGAGTGAGCGTTTGGTTGACATAATTGAGAAGTATTTTTTTTTATTTCCTACTTTGAGGAGTATTTGTCTAAGCAAAGTAGATTTTAGAAAAGAAAAAAAAAATGTTTCTATTTTACTCTTCATAGTTTTTAGTACTCAGTCAATAAATTAGAATTAGAATTACACAAAACACAAGGATGTTTCTTGAGATGAATTCTATTTCCTTTGATCTTAGGGGTTGTGAGATCAAACACTAAAACCCCCTAAGGTACATTCCCTATTTCTTATCTCCTATGTTCAGAGCATCTCTCAGCATATAAATGCAGCTTGTGTTTTGGAAGTTGCCTTTGAGTTGCGGATGATGAAGCCCATGTCCAATTCCGAGGGCCCCGCGCACTGCGAGGCCTCCGCCGGCCTGCAGCTCACCGCGTTGCGCAAGGAGCTGAGCACGTCGCGTAAAAGGACCAGGGCACCTCGGGTCGTTCACCGCCGAAATGGCAGATTGTTGGTAACCGTTGAAAGACATCGGAGCTAGTTAAAAAGAAAGAGAAGTGACTACGTTTCCAGAGAGCGGCCCTGAGGAGTCTGACTGTGGGAGGCGCACACGTGCAGAACGCGGAGGCCGCAGTTCCTATCATTCTTCCCCGGAGTTTCCTGCCTGCGTCACGGGGAAAATAGTCGTGTGGAAAGCACGCCGCAGGCCCCAGCCGTGGAAGGCACCGTGCCTTCTTCCAAAGGGACGTTTTCCCATAACTAGGACGTTTTCCCATAACCTGGCCTGAAGCAGACTGTCCCTTTTCTCCCTCCTCACGCAGTGGTTAAGTGGCTGTTAAATGACTGCCATCTCTTTTTGTCCTAGATACTGGGAATTTAGGGATCATCAAGACTCGAGCCTTGCTTTCAAAGGGGTTAAAGATACATGGGAAATGAGACATTAAGGGTCGTGGTGAACACCTTGGGGTCTTACACGGAGGGCCAGGAAAGCGGAAGGCTAGGAGCCGGTGATTCTGCTGAGGGTGGGGAGAAGGTTTCCCAGAGGATGAGGTGCATTTTAACCTGAGATTAAAATTCCCGGTAACAGCTCCATGTCCTCCAAGTGTAGACAGGACACTCTCGGCTGAAGGGACAGATTGTGTATACTAGAGCATGAAGCTGAGAGCTCATTGGAGGAACTGGACTGGGCCATAGTAGGTTGCAATGTGAAGATGTCAAGTGTCTGAATGTAGTGTACCTGTATGGTGTGACATACTTGGGGGTGAGGAAGGGAGGGCCTGGAAGGAGATAAATTTAGAGAGATAGACAAGAGCCAAATTAAAGATAGCATTCTAGGCCATAGTAAGGATGTTGGACAGTAGGCAGCGAGGAGTAATGGAATGGTTATAAAGGAAGTGAGAGTTAGCATTTAATCATTTTTAAAAACACAGTGGTGTAATTATTACTTGCTAACACTTTTATTTGCTCTGTCACAAAACCTGATGTTGCAGTATTTATCTATAATGTTTAATCATAAGCACGGATAGGAGTGTTTTGATAACTGTAAAGATTTTATAGCTGAGAACTGCCCCCTTGCTAATTAATGTGTGCTGAGACAATGAGGGATGCTTTCGAGTCTTCCTTACTTGCCCTGAAGTGAATGTTTGATAATATCACCAACTGGGAGTAAAGAAAATTAATATCTTGCAGAGTGCCACCAAGTAGAAAATCTCTCTTGTTATTTATTTATTCATAAAATAGTTGTTAAACCCTTACTATGGGCCAGGCCCCAGGCAGGAGCTATGTATGCACAAATGACTCCATACGCAGCCTGCAGTCTGGCGGAAGGGCCAGATGAGTGAATGAACCAGCAAGAGGAAGCCTCCGGGTTGTGGTGAGAGCAGTTCGTGAAATGGACCATGGGAGGGTGGAGAAGGAAGAGGTCAGTCTTACTCTGTTGTGTGTGCCAGGATGGGATCAGGAAAGAACTTTGAGAGAAGTGGACTTTGAAATGAATCTTCCGTGCTAAGCATGTGTTCACGAGGTACATGGGAGAGGGCATTTCTGTAGGGTCTGTTGTATACGAGCTATGGGGGTGGGGAAGACCTTACTGAGTTTAGGAACTCTAGAAGCTGCTGAGTTCGACTGTACAGCTTATGGGTAGCATCGTGCTGGAGGGCACGGCTCCCATCAGTCTGTGAGATTACGGCCCTTCCCCGAATGCCACATGCCAGTGAGGCTGCACGGCGCCATCCGTGGAGATTTCTGTGGCAGACCTGCGTATCGGTGTAGGATGCATGTACCGTATGGTTAGTTATGCAGTTAACTGTCTTGCTTTCTCTTGAACATAAGAGGGAATGAGAAATGACCAAATTCAAGGCCATTTCTCATGTCAAGCTTTTAAGAGGAAAGCAGTGTCCATGGAGGCCGAAATAACTGTGGCATTTGGAATCTGAATGGCAGGCATTTGGGGGGCTACCTAATCTCTTTGTGCTCACTCCTTCAACAACGTGGAAAACATCACGTTCTGGCTAAACCTTTTGCATGGCTTTGTTTTGTATTGCTTTGTTAGTTTTCCCCCCGTTAAGGAGAACCTTACTGCCTCACAGATAGTTGTTTTACTACACAATATAGATTTTATGGTACTATAACTATAGAAGACACCAAGAAAAAGTGTGCTTTTAGGCATCAGAAAAACTGGCTTTACCCCCGTTTTATTATGTAGCAGCAAACAGGAAGTCATTGTTCACGTCTTCATTGGGGTGGAGAAGCAGAGTGACAGGTGCTGGACTGAGATACATCAACAGGAGAACAGCCTGTGATTTCAGAAGGCTCAAGTCCTAGGCAGAAAGAGGACACAGACTCTCTGTTGAGACAATTACTACCCAAATAGTAACAAAGGACCAAATGGCCCGGCCAGTGTGGCTCACTGGTTGAGCGTCAACCCATGTACCAAGAGGTCGCCGGTTTGATCCCCGGTCAGGGCACATGCCCAGGTTGTGGGCCCGATCCCCAGTGGAGGGTATGCAAGAGGTGCCCAGTTGATGTTCTCTCTCATCGATGTTTCTAACTCTCTTTCCCTCTCCCCTCCTCTTTCTCTAAAATCAATAAAGAAAAAGTTGTGGTTATTTTTTTTGTTTTTGTTTTTTTTTAAAAAAAGGACCAAATGAGTAAACAAACAATGAAAACAGCCTAGGGCCCTGAGTCTTTCAGTGTCAATTTGAAATGTTTGAAAAATGAAAAGTTAACCAGATCATGTAGTGAAAGAAACAAGATTGTCAAATGGAAGAAACAATAAAAGAAAAAAAGGAATCAAATTCCACTTACAAAAAAGGAGAAGGCAAAGGCTTTTTCTAAGAAATAACACGAGGGTCTTTGGCGAAAGGTGTAAGGATATGTTGTCAAGTTGACCCTAAAAGACTGGGGACATTAAGGACAGGTTTGGTTTAATAACAACATTCCAAAAAAGCAAAAATAAAGAAAACGTGAATGGAGATTATAATGAATTGTACAGGAAAATACCATCAGGCTTGTATCCTATGGTTTAAAATTCTCGAATGTTATTGTGGTACTTGGGGGACGTGTCAGACTGGGCTGGAGTGTGGAGAATGAGTTCCCAGTAGGGTGTACACACTTTTTGTACTCACCATAGTCATACAAAATTAAGTACAGTGTGTATTTACTAATATATTTTATAGAAATGGGTGCAAACTAATGTCTTTTCAAACAGCCTCTTCTTCTTATCATAAATGAGCAGGTTTTGAGGGTCAAAGAAAGTCATATAAGTGCTCACCTTTGTCCATAGCAAGGTTGCTGGTGTTGCCCCCTTGACATGCTTTAGTAACCTGTGGAATTGTGGTCCTCATAATACAAGGATTAGTTGGAATACGGTTGACTGGAATGTTCTACCGAGAGAGTGGCTATTTTTAACTTTAGAATGTAAGAATAGTCAGTGGGATTCAGTCTCGGTCGCTGGATTTAATATTTTCATCAAGACCTAGCGGAGAGACTATACAATGAGCTCATTAAGTTTGCTTTAGACACCAAGTTCGGGGTGCCGGGCATAATCCTGAGAAATGGCTTGGCAACGTAAAGTTGCCCTAGGGAGCTGCAGAAAGTTTAGTAAAGATAATTGTCTGAAAATAAAAAAAGAACCTGAATAGGCAAACTGAAGAATAACTGGCTCAAGGAATATGTCCAAATGACACACAGGACTCAAGTTCTTTGTAGCTTTACCATGGATCGGAGCTGTAGCAGCGAGCTTTTAAAAACACACATTGATTTTTTAAAAATTTTACTCAACAAGTATTTTTATCAGTAAGAAACTGCTGCTGGCGAGGAGCACTGTGCGGGGACAGCCCCGAGAGTAGGGGACTGGGTGAAGGTCACTGTGGCTCCCTCAGAACCCAGAGCAGGGCCTTCTGCGGGGGCCCCCTGCTTTGCTAAAGGGGGTGCTGGGGTGTGAGGAAGGGGCACGAGGAGGAATAAGACAGAGCCCTGCACTCTAAGGACCGAGTCCACTCAGACTGGGACAGACACACGTGCTTGGTGCTGGAGCCTGATGGAAAACACATGGATTTCAGAGTCACGTTCTCAACTTTAGTTTGACTGCCAGGTTTTAGCACGTAGGCTGTGCAAACTCATTTCTGTTTCTACCTCATTCGATAAACTAAAACTAATAAATTCTACTTTCAACATTACAAGAAACTCAGATAGATAGATGATAAATACGGATGGATGGATGGATGGATGGATGGATGGATGGATGGATGGATGAGTAGGTAACAGCTAGTACTTTTCTTCTGGTTTTTACTTCTGTAAAATACATAATGTAGTTGCCTCTCAAATGAAGAAACATCTGAAGTGTACCCTGCCTTTTGCTATTGGTCTGGAGATGTTTATTTACTAAGTAGCCAATTTGGACCAAACTCCATTAATCTAGAAGGCAGGATCCTGGGTCTTCGTGAGAATGTGTTTTTTTTTTCTCTTCCTAGAGAACTAATGTTTGAGGAGGCACTGCGGGAATGAGAATTTAATAGCGTAGCATTGAAGAGAAAGATGATTTTTGTGATAAAATGGTTTGTGGAAATTAAAAATGAAATAACATGTCTGCACCACCTAGATTTTTAATCTTCTAGAAGTGGGTAAAAAATATGGCCATCATCTGTGCGTGTCAAAATCAGAAATCACCAATGAGACGGTGGCTAATAGCTCCTTAGCTGTAGCATCAGACTTCCACACGCAAAGCCTTTCATCGACGCAGCTGCAGTGTAGCTGAATTTGTGTTTCAAGGAAGGCCTGGAGTCATGAGCCCTAGAACTGGGATCTTGCTTTATGTCACCCAAAAAGTGTCTTTGAAAAATGTACCACAGCTAGTCAGTATCAAATATATGCTTGATTGTTGGAAAGTTGGTGACATCAAGGTTTTTTTTGTTTGTTTGTTTGTTTTTTAATCCTCACCCGAGGATATTTTTCCATTTTTTGTACAGATAGAGCGGGAGGGAGAGAGAGAGAGAGAGAAACATCGACGTGAAAGGGACACATCGAGTGGCTGCCACCTGCACAACCAACCAGGGCCGGGGACAAACTGCAACCGAAGTACATGCCCTTAGCGGGAACCGAACCTGGGTCTCTCCAGACCGCAAGCCGACGCTCTAACCGCTGAGCCAAACTGGCCAGGGCGACATCAAGGTTTTGAACACCATTTTAGCCTGTAACGTGCATTGGTTAGGACATGTCAGCTGATGGTGTTGAAACGAGCTCTCTCTCTCAGTGTTGGTTCCCAGGGAGGGGATGGCATTTCCCATGGGGGACGGGCTGTGCCCGCGGTGGCCTGAGTGCCACATCCCTTCTGCGGTGGTTTCTCGGCAACATGAGGGTCAGGATCAACTTGCATGCAGTGTTGCTTGGTGGTAAAGTGCAGTTCTAATGTGTAAACACCTAGCAAAGTATGAAGCACATTAAATAAAAGGAGAAAAGTATGTCTTCTCCCGAGTGTGCCTTTGAACAATATTTTAAATAAAATAGATTGGTGAGGTGTCAGTGAAGCCCCTGATAAAAATGTCACAATAGCATGTCAGAGGAAAACTGGAAACAAAGAAGGCAGCTTGCTTCCTCCCACATGGAGGCTCTGTCCCTGTTCCTGTCCTGCCCCTTTCTCCAACCTTCCCTGACCCAACCCAGCCTCTGCATGGAGGGAGTTTTATAGATGGTCCTACTGGGAAAAACCATTCTTTTTAAGGAATCTTAGCAGTGGTGGGAGGGAGGGTAGAGGGACTTCAACAACACATTGTTTTAAAATAACTCTTTGGTTCTGCAAAGAATGTCCCATAAAGCAAGAACACTGTGTGTGGCATGCATTGCCCACATACACAGAGTCCAATGAATGTGTCTTCTTCCACTGTGATTATAGTAAAATCAGCATGAAAACTTTGGTTTTTCCATCCGCAGACAAAGGAGATTAGAGCAGAAAATTGCTAGGTGTAATGTGTTAGTCTTCCCTCCCATTACCCCCCCCCCCCCCGTAATAATAGTGGGAAAGCTAGAGTAATTGGCTGACAAAATTCTTAGACACTTTTTTTTGTCTTGCCTGCTTTTAGATAGAAATCCAGGTAAATATTTCCCATCAATATAATTCATGAAAGAAGGCAATTAAAGGCAATGATTTTATCCCAGGCTTCTGCCAGTTGTCTGAGGGATTTGGAACTATTCTACAGAGATGTCAGCTTTGTATCAAGCTCTGTCCCTCCTCAGCCTCCTTAGGAGTCCAGGCTTCTGTGTTCCTCCCCACGCGACCTCCCCAGATACTGCCTCACGATCGAGTATGAAGCTCTTGCCCAAACTTTCGTGTGTGCTCACCAGTTGTGCAATCTAATGAAGTGGTGTCAGTTACATTTCTGTAAAGCCCTAATTTCTGTTTATTAAATGTGAACTTCCAAAGAACAGCATGGAAATCAGATCTCGTCTTCAGTTGTGTTGTTTAACTCTTTTCAGCCACCATCAGAAAACACTCATTCTCTGTAAGTCTCACCACTCTCCCGGAAGTGCATGGAGCAGAGGGTACATTGTTTTTGTTGGTGGTCCTCACGGGGGGCAAGGAAGGAGGGGAAGGGTTAGACAGACTGGCTCCTGAAGAGTCAGACAATTTAAGTTCCCATTTCTCTGACGGAAAAAGATGTACTTGATGCATTTGTCAGAAAAGCTGGCCTATGCTGCCATAACAAATGGACCCCAAGCCCCCATTTCTTACAACAATAAAAGTTGGCCGTATGTTTCATTGTAGTGAAACTGGCTTTGCTCTCTGTCACCTTCATTTCAGGATCCAGAGTGATGGAGCAATTTCTCGTTAGAATATTGCCAGTCATCATGTCAGAAAGAAAAGAGATCAGACTTCACCTTGCAAGTGATGCGTATTTTCCACTTACACATCATTGAACAGAGCAAGTTCCATGACCAACCCCAATGATAGGGGTAGTCAAATACAATTCTCCTCTGAAATGTTGATGTAAATATTGTTGAATATCTAGCACCAACTGCTAGCCAAGCTATGAGCTAGGTACTTTGGTAGGCATTTACAAATATGAATTCTAATCTTCATAATAAATCTAAACTATAAGCATTTTTTAATCCTTATTTTGCAGAAGAGGAGAAAGGCCATTAGTTTGCCTATTTTCACCCATCTAGTAGTGGAAAAGCCTGTGATTGATTCCAGACCTGTCTGAGCTGTGACGCAGACACACACTCACTGTTGTTAGTATTCTCCTTGGAGAAAACAAAGAGGGAGAAAGGACCCAGAAGCCTCCTCAAAATCTATGTGCAAAGAACCCAGCTCAAGAAACTCTGTACAATCTATATTTTTCCAAACATAGAAATTCTCTTCAATAAAAATATCCTCTAAGAGAGGGAATAAAATACATTAAACTAGGTATTGATAGTTGCAGTAATATATAAAATTCCAGATTTCAAGGGAGTAACACAATGGATTGGTTTTTTCACTCGTGTACCTGTTGAATGTGAGCATACTGAAGACTTTTCTCTCTCGTGGTTCTGGAATCCAGGTGTCATCCACCTTGTGGCTTTACCATCTCCTAGGACCTCAGGGTCCTCTGAATTCAGCGGATGGGGAAGTAGAAGGTGAGGAAAGCATACTTGCCGCTCGTCTGCTGCACCCAGGATGTGCACTGATTACTTCTCTTCTCATTCCGTTCACAAGAACCAGCCACGTGGTCTATGTGCAGGCGAGGACGGCGGGGGGTGCAGCCCAGGCCAGGCAGCCACTGCTGAAGCAGCTCTATTATGGAAGAGGGACCATGAAGTCCTAGTAAACTTAGAGGCACTGCTGTCACATAGGACATTATCATTTTTAGGATGATGCAAAGTAGAAAGTAAAAGCATACAAAAGAGATGCAAAAACATTTTAGTCCATAAAATGTTTGTTTCTTGTTTCCTTTCTCCAAATGCAGCCAACAAAATTAAATATGTATCTTTTATTTATTTTTTCAGTGAATCTATTAAATGAACTTTCAGAACTTTTACTAGGTATTATTAGGGATATAAAATCAAGTATGATACATTTTTGCCAACAGAAAGATACCATGGACTTCTCCCATTTAAATATTAATCCAGGGACAGAAGGAATTCTGTTTGAATCTCATCGCCAGCTGAGCAGTTACCTAAAGGTCCCTGTAGCCTCACCTGCAAAATGGAAATAAGAATTGTTTTTTCATGACTATTACGTGAGCTTGAAGTTAAATGGTGCTTATAAAGCCCTTGTGAAAAAACAAATTAGGTGGCCTGAATGTTACTTTCTCATTCCTCCTTTTACAGCCCATAGGAACTAGTAAATAAAATATTGGCAGAGCCTGGCTTCGGAGCACAAAATGAAAATTTACAGCAAGTCATCCAGCACCATTGGTATAATCACGACAAAATATAAAACACCCTCACCTTCTAGAATGGGAAGGTAGGAAGAAGGATCTCTGGTAGTTTGCTCATTACTCCTCCCAAAGTCTCTTCCTTCTCCGACCTGCCCAATTCCCTATTCCACCCAGAGTTAGAAAATCAAACCTCCTAGGACTCTGGGAATTGGCAGTCTACTGCTAATTTCAATAAATATGAACTACTGTACCTTGCTACAGAGAAAAATAACTTTATAAAAATGGGTTGTATGGTAAAGATGTCTCCTAATACTTAAAGCAGGGCTCCGAAATGTGTCTGACAGTGAACGTATGCTAAACAAACACATTTGACTTAGCCAAACCTGATCCTCAAACTGGAGCGTGAAGCGAACCCCCCTGCAGAGCTTGCTGAGACCCAGGCTTCAGGACCCTGTCCCCCGAGGTTGTATGGGGGGGGGAGGGGCTGGATGATCAACACCTGGTAAGGTTGGTTGTCTTTTCTTCCTGCAGGTGGCCACTTACCATTTGTATGACTAGACCAAAGTATTTTTTCCCTGAAGTTCAATTTTCTTACCTATTAAAATAGAGATAGCATTATACATGTTTATGTGAACAAATAAAAATACTTGGTGCAAAGTACAGGCTCAGTATTCTATATTTTCTCTTCTTCCCTGATTTCTTGCTTTCCCATTGTTCTTTCTGTCTTCCATCTGTCATTTCTTTCCCTACTCCCCACCCCACCCCAGTATAGAGAACAGAGGAGAGACGACTTCTCCCCGTTCCCGCCTCCACCACGTGGTTCCACGCGCCTTCTTTCAACCCGTCTGCTTCCCTGCTCCGCAGCAGCTCTCTGTCCTCGGTCCGAGGACCTGCGTGCCCCCGTTCTCGCTCTGTGCCCGTGTACGTGATGAAAACGAGCTCATGACGCAACACATGCCACTTTCTGAAGCACAGTTTTCTGTGCTGCTGCTTAGCAGTCCCTCCCAATATTACCTGTACTGTCCCCCACTTTTCCCTTGAATATATTTCTCTTATAATTATGACATGGGTGACGTAAAACCACCATTGATGAACATCCCGAAAGGGCTGACTATATTCAAAACTCAGTAGTCTGGCTACTTCTTTGATTAGATCACAATGTGAAGAACAGGGACCTGCTGAAGGGCTGGCGTGGGGGACAAGACCCCTGCCCCCGTGTTCTCTGTTCCACACGAGTCGTCGGCAGTGTAGACCTTACACTTACGCTGATGTGCCTGGCCACACTGCACTGAGCCCAGGGACCACTGAGTCTGCTCTCTTTGGGCATCTTCATAATTCTGGAATTTCAGTGGATGACCGGACTGTCTTCAAAACAGAGCTGTTGTGTTGTTCCTGAACTGTAGAGGGCAGCAGAGGAGCTGTCTGAACATTCCTCACTTGGCCAGAAAAATCCTTTTTCTTTCTCAGATTATTTCTGCAAAGCTTTCTCATTGGAAAGAGAGTAGAGGGCTCTATTTAAAAAGATGCTGCTCATAGCTTTCTTTTTATGTATAAATATAAATGAAGAGATTGCCTCCTAGTATACTTCATGTAGAAAGGGCATTTTTCTCTGTGAAAATATTTACCTTATACTGAATTTTAACTGGTGAAAATAATCTGAAGTAAATTTTTAAAAAGGAATTATTGGCTATAATAAACGAGCGTAGAGTCTATCGTAGGAATGTCTTATTCTCTTAGCACACGTTTTTGCAATACCCATTGAGAAGGACAGAGGTTTGGGAGAATTTCGGTCGTGTGGGAACTGTTAGTGATGCTGAGCACTGTTAGCCAGACAAATTTGTACAAAAAATATGAATTTCAAAGGTGAGAACACAATTTTGCTTTAAGAATTTAAAACCACACAGACAAAAAGGTGAAGTGGGACTGGCTTTTTTAGGAGTTAGAGTTCACTTACCTAAATTAGACTGTCAGCCAGCAAGACTCACAACATCTGATCTTGGCCATCATATAGCTTAAGAGAAACTTGTTCAAGAAGCAGTTTCCAAAATGTTACTCAAGGCGACAATGAGAAATGCTCATCCTGGATGTTCTCCCATTCTCTGAGGGTCTCCCAAACCACAGGCTCGCAGCATCATGAGTCCATGCCCATAACCTGGGACACAGTCAGGTTCGAAGCGCTACCTTCACAACCTGCACTGTTCGAGTTAGGGATTAATGTGAGGGTATAATGCAAGCAAACAAGAGTATGTTGCCTAGTATGAGGGATCAAAGCCAAACCTACCCAGCTCTCTCTTGATCTGAAGTATTTCCTTCTGGGATGGGGTCTCCCTTGCCTGCTCTGCACAGGGGACAGAGGTGTCACTCAGGGCTGGCGCTCTTGCAGTAGAAGCTCCCTCGCTCGCTGTGCCCAGATGCTTTGCCACTGCTATGCAAAAACATGAGCTCAGGTCTCTATACACTTGGCTTCTTCTTCATCCTCTTTCATATTCATTGGCTTTCTTAGTGCATTTTAATTCTAGTAACTGTCTGATCATTTTCCCTCACCCAGTCTTCTGGCTTTGTTTCCTCTTGTAGCTATTTATCTAAGAATATGTTTTCTTCGCCCCCTTAGAACCCAGTTTGGAAGAAATCAGCCATATGATTACATAGCCCTGTGTTTGCTCCAGTTGACTTATTGGACAATGGTCAGTTGCTCCTGTTTGTCACAAGAGATCTTATGGGGCAGGTCTTCTAGGTTTATTCTCATCAGCACCAGCTGTCTGTGTAGCAGGATCTGTCAGGGTCTGCTGATGCTACTCAGGTCTCTCTGCCCACATGACGAGCTATCGGGAGGATTTCTAAAGTTAAGTCTTGTGGCTTTCCTTTGTCAATATGGCCATGTCCTCAGTGACCTGGAGCCACCTGGCTTTAAGAATCTAACGTGACAATGCAGTGCACTCATTTCACACAAGAAAGTGGGAGAGGGCCTTCGAAACCCCAGAAATGAGTCAGTGATGGCCTTCAAACTTTCAGGAAATGCCACGCTCTCTTTATTCTGAAGTCACAGTCAATATGACACTGCAGGATTCTGGGAGTCTCAAAATCCCAGCCACAAAATTCTTTATTTTTTAATTTTTTTTGGTACGTTCCCCTAGCGGGAACTGAACCCGGGACTCTCTAGTCCGCAGGCTGACGCTCCAACCGCTGAGCCAAACCGGCCAGGGCACAAAATTCTTATTATGTATTTATATATCCTTCTTGGACACGCCTCCTGTGAAATCTATGAGGTACTCTACCCAAACATGTGTTCACAGAGATATTCACCTCCTGTTTCCTTCCTTTCTTCATTTTGGGGAGGGTGATGGCCTTGGTTTTGAAGCCAGCCCACTCTCTCTGCCTCAGTAATTCTCGAGTGGCTTCATCATCACTGTGCAGGGGGTGCCAGTCCCAAGTGAAACGCATATATTGAGACGTCGTGTCTAGGAACAAATAAGCAGGCTGCAGAAAGCACCCAGAGCAAATCTAAACCCAGAAAGGAAGGGGAAAGTTTTCAAGTCAGAAAGACATTTCATTCGGTCACTGATCACGTTTCTTCACTTAGCCTTCGCAATCAGCCGAAATGCCTTGAATGCCACCACGGACCTATCGGGCGCTCACCTGCTGTGGAATTAATAACCTTGAAGTGATAAAAATAAAAATAATGTCAAACCCAGAAGGAAAGTGATTGTATTGTGTTTGTTTTACTCCCCTCCCCCATCAGGTCCCTGCCACGCTTTATTTCAGAAAAGATTTTCAATTATTCTGAAAAGCCTTAAGGCCAGGGAAAGGGGGGTTGTTTCTTTTCAGAGTGTATGATGGTAAATAAAAGAATGGTGACCAATATGTTATTTTTTCCAGGACTAGATGAGTTGGCTCCATCTCTACTGACCCATGCCCGGGGTGGGCCACATTATAACTTTAGGGTAGGGATGAGACGTGCTTTTTGGAAGAAATCCAGCCAACTCTAAAGTGTGTTGATTTACTTGATGTTATGTTGGAGCCCATTGGAGGTTGTATGAGGTGTTTCTATATGTGGATTGGGCTTTTCAGGAGATGGTAGAAATGATGCTTCAGACCTTAAATATCTTAACTGTGTTGAGCATGATTCGACCTATTTCGCTGTCTCTCTTTCTCGCTCATATTTTCTTTCTCTCTCATTCTCTGTATTCTCAGGTGATTTCAGAATCATGTAGCGCCACAGGTGACCACTGTGATAATTAATTATCACTGAGCTGGCACTGAAAAAAAATTAGTTAATGGATAGTATTTATTGATAAAATGCCAGATAGCAGATACTTAATTATAATAGTGAAGTTTGGAAAAACAAACCATATCCATCAGAATGAGCTTAATGACCAATTCGCCATCTGGCCTAGATTAAAGGACCGTCTGGGTCAGTGTTGAGTCACTCTGAGTTCTCTGAAGTGTCTCAGGACCGGCCAGATGTATCCATTGCAAACTAATGACACTATAGATAGGACCCTACAATTCAGTGCTGGCTGTCTATAATTTGAGTAGGCTGAGTTCTAAGAGCTTTGGGGATAATGATGAAGAAATAGAAAAATGTGGAAGCAACAGGATTTGGCAGGACCGTGACACTGGCCTCAGGGGGCAGAACCTCAAGGGCGGTGGGGGTGGGCAGGATATAGAGGAACATGGCGGACTTGAGTGGTGCAGATCAGAATGCTAATGTCTAGCAGCACGTGGGGCCAGGTGGTCAGTTCATTCACTGCAGAGCCCTAGCTGACAGCCAGAGAAATAGGAGGAGGGGACACTGCCTCAGCTATCCTTGTCCCCCCCCAAAAAAGACTGTCAGTTGTTTCCAGGTGTTGGGCAGGATGGAAGAACAAGTCATCAGTCTTGGTTTGGATTCGTAGGAATGTTCAGAACAGGCAAATCTATAGAGACAGAAAATAGATTCGTGGTTTCCCAGGGGTGGGGTTGCTGGGATGATGAAACTGCTCTAAATTGATTGTGGTGATGGTTTAGAAACTCTGTGAATACATCAAAAACCTTTGACGTGTACAGGTAAGTTGTAGAGTGCATTAATTATAATTCAAAGAATCTGTTAAAAAATGAATTCTGAATAATGAATTAGTAGGTGATATTGTGTTTGCTAGAGGGTGATCTCCCCTGGGCAAGAATTTATATGGATGTTTATTAACCAGAGAGATGGCGGATCCCCCACCCCAGGCAGCCGGTGCATGTTTGTGGTAAAGAAAGTGGTTCACGAGAGGGGCGTTAGTTTAGGGTTAGGTTGCCGCAGGGTCACGAAAGCACAGAGACAGCCCCGATCTGTGAAGAGGGCTCTCGGGTGTCTTCATACAACTGTTAGCCTTTGAACTGAACTTAGAAAGATAACAGGAAGTGGACCAGGCAGGTGAGGAGGGCAAAGGCTCGTCAGGCGGATAAACAGCCCGGGTAAATGCAGAGCGTAGAAGATCAAGTTGACTCAGTTGGCACAGAGGGTGTGACTGGGGAGACGGTGAGAAATTGCACAGAAGCACGAGTGCTGGCCGGACCTACAGTGCCTTTTAAAAATATATTTAAACTTTAGCTTGTGTTTTCTCAAAGTGTGCTTTAAGAAAGTGCTTCTTTTTTTTTTTTATCCTCACCCGAGGACATTTTTTCATTTTTTTGTTCAGATAGAGTGGGAGGGAGAGAGAGGAAGAGAGAGAGAGAAGAGAAACATCGACGTGAAAGGGACACATCGAGTGGCTGCCACCCGCATGACCTAACCAGGGCCAGGTACAAACTGCAACCAAGGTACGTGCCCTTAGTGGGAACCGAACATGGGTCTCTCGAGACCGCAGGCCAACTCTCTAACCACTGAGCAAAACTGGCCAGGATAGGAAGTGCTTCTGAAATGATCTGTGGTAAGGACTAGATTTTTGTTATTATTTATTATATATATATATATATATATATATATATATATATATAATTTTAATTGATTTTAGAGAGGAAGGGAGAGGAAGAGAGAGACAGAAATATTGATGAGAGAGAACATCGACTGGCCACCTCCTGCATGCCCCACACTGGGGATCGGGCTCATAGTGTGGGCATGTGTCCTGACCAGGAATCGAAACGATGACCTCTTGTTACATAGGTCGATGCTCAACCACTGTGCCACACCTGCTGGGCTGCTGGTATTTATTTTAATGTGTCATGAATTTATGCTATTTTTAAAAAACATAATGATGAATTACCAGAAAAATGAAATGAGAATATACAGAAGCCCACTGATAATGCTCTTGGCAGCAATGTCAAGTTGCTTTAATATTTTCTAAAGTTTTGCTTTCAATTTCTCTCTCTCTCTATATATATATATTTATCTTCACCCGAGGACATTTTTCCATTTTTTATTTTTTCAGATAGAGTGGGAGGGAGAGAGAGGAAGAGAGAGAGAGAGAGAGAGAGAGAGAGAGAGAAACATTGACGTGAAAGGGACACATCGAGTGGCTGCCACCCGTACAACCAACCAGGGCCGGGGACAAACTGCAACCGAGGTACATGCCCTTAGCGGGAACCGAACCCAGGTTTCTCGGGACTGCAGGCCGACGCTCTAACCACTGAACCAAACCGGCCAGGGCAGTTTCTATATTTTTTTATTGCAGATAATTAATCAGTGATTTGTGACCCAGCACTGGCCCACAGGCCTCATTTTGAGCAGCACAGGTCTAAAGAACACATCCCAAAAGATGCCCTAATTGCCTAGTGATCAGTGGGAAACACTGGGTATTTTATCTGTCCCGTCTTACCCCAGGAGATGCATAAATGGCATTATCAAAGGAAAGAACCCTAAGAAATCTTGTGGTAAATAAATTGGCATAAATTTGGTTCTGTGGACATTTACAGTTGTTTCTTCCTTTATTTGTGGATTCATTCATTTCATCTTCTGTTAATAAGCAAATGTGTGTCGAGTCCACACTGTTTTCCCAGCAACATTCCAGGCACTGAGGATAAAGACAGAAGTCCCTGCTGCCATGCACCTTCTGTCTCACTGGAGGAAAACAGCAATAAAATCAATAATTAAGAAATATTAGATTGAATTAGGTAATTACAAATGCTAGGGAGACCGGTGAGGCAGAAATGGGCTTCAACAAGGGTGTTGCAGTTGAATAAGTTATCACTGAAAAGATGACATTAGGGTAAAAGCCAATAGTGAGAAAGCAAAGCTTGCAGACATGGGGTGGGAGAGAGTGATTGGGGTGGGAGAGAGTGATTAGGCAGAGAGAGAGGTACGTGTGCAAATGTCCTGAGGCAGGAGGATGCCTGGGAATTTGAACAAGGCCAAGAATAGAGTGAGTAGAGAGAAGAGAGGTGAGCTAGAAATTCAGAGGGGTTTGAGGGGGCCAGACCATACAAAACCCTATAGACCTTTGTAAGATTTTGGTTTTTACCAAACTTGTGGATTTAGGATTGGAGGGTTGGATCAGAGGAGTGATATCATCCAACTTGGGTTTGCACAGGACCACTCTGGTGGCTCTGTCGAGAAGAAACAACAGGGAACAAAGGTCTAAGCAGGGCAGCCGGTGAGAGAGTCATTGTAGTAACTCAAGGTTGAGATGGCCAAGGCTCAGGACAAAGCGGAAGGAACGGGGGTATTAGGGTGGTTGGGCTCTGAACAGACTCGTCAGATAGGTCTGACAGATTAACTTATAAACTGGATGTGGAGTGTGAGAGAAGACAGGAAAAGAATGCATTTGATCTCAGCAATTAGAATTCACCTGTACGGAACTTGGGGAAGACTGACGCAGAGGAGATTTGGAACTGGAACTATAAAGCTCAGTTTTAAACTGGAGAAGCTTGAGATGCCTGGGAGACATTTAGGTGGAAATGCCAGTGGGCAAGTGGCCACATGGGTCTGGAGGGCAAGGACAAGGGCCCTGGTGGGTGTGCACTTGTGGGAATTATTAGTATTTTACATAGCATTTCAAGCCATAAGACTAGATAAAGAACAAAAAGGATGTGGTGTAGATAGAATAAAGAAGCCCAAATCTAGTCCCTGAGGGACTGCCTTATTTTATTTATTTATTTTTTGACAAATATATTTTATTTATTTTTTTATTTTTTATCCTCACCTGAGGACATTTTTGCATTTATCTTCAGATAGAGCGGGAGGGAAAGAGGAAGGAAGAGAGAGAGAGAAACATCGATGCAAGAGAGACACATCGACTGGCTGCCACCCACACCACCCCAACTGGGGCCGGGGACAAACTGCAACCGAAGTACGTGTCCTTAGCGTGAACCAAATCCGGGTCTCTGGTCCATGGGCTGATGGTCTAACCACTGAGAAAACCGGCCAGGGCAAGGGACTGCCTTATTAAGAGCTTATAGGGTGTGAGGAGAAAGAGAAAATCAGACAAGAAGAGCAGTCAGGAAGGAATTAGGAAAACGAATACAGTTTGTTGTCATTGAAACCAAATAAAGAACGTGTTTCTGGAAGAATGGAGTGTGCACCCCTGTCAAATACTGCTGGTGGTCAGATGAGCGTCGGATTGAGAGGTGGTCAAGTGGACATCACTGGCAGCTTTGGTAGTATTGGTGAGCATGAAGGTGGAAGCCTGGTTGAAGTACTTCCAGGAGGGATTTGGGATAAAGGAACTGGGGAGAGAGACCACAGAGACGCTTTCGGTGAGTTTGGGACAGTAGCTAGAGGGGACATAAGAATACGTATGATTTTGATGATGATGATGTTGGTGATGATGATAGTTGTGAAAAGAAAATGGCAGCATGAACTATGTTGATTTAAAAAAAAAAGTGCTGATTTAGGAGGAGAGGAACACGATCTCTGAGCAAGTGAAAGGGTGTGGCGGAGGCAGTCACTGTTACCGAGAAGCGGTTTGAGAAGATAGGGAGCTGTGTGGGCATGGATGAAAGCCATAGCCGAGGGAGCCAGAGGGATTTCTTCTCTGGTTGCTTCTGTTTGCTCAGGAGGCCTTCAGCTTAGATGGAGGATAGAACAGGTATTAATCCAAGATGAGAGAGGAAATGAACCAGTTGTCTAGGAGGTTTGCCTGCAGCAATGTGGTCTGATGGCCCCGCAGTATGGTGGGCTCTCCTAGGTTAGTGACCATGAGCTTCATGGGAAACCTGTCAACATGGTTGTGGGATTTGTGCCCACTGCCCTTTTGCACATAACACTATTTCCAATCAGCTGAATCTCCGTGTGACGTACTCACTGCTCTAGGTCCCATGTGGAGGTTTCAGGCAGGACATCCATGTGGTCAGATTTACAGAGTAAGAGGGTCACTGTGACATCTGCACGTAGGATGGATTCATAGGGAAGGCAAGAACTTAGGTAATAGGCTACTGAGTGAGTCAGGCAAGAATTGATGGGACTGTGTAGAGATTCTGTGTGTGTGTGTTTGTATGTAACTCAGAGAATGTCATATTTAAGAAGGTATTTGAGAAGGTACTCTTTTTTTGCATAGAACAATAAAGGAATAAAGCATT
The DNA here is from genome assembly GCF_014108415.1 of Molossus molossus. Lineage (NCBI taxonomy): Eukaryota > Metazoa > Chordata > Mammalia > Chiroptera > Molossidae > Molossus > Molossus molossus. Next base: position 14,133,533 of record NW_023425344.1, on the reverse strand, counting down.
AGCAATTCTCTATATCCATTGGAATTTACTTCGATGAACCTTGATCTGGGACTGCCATATGCCAACTCCGCACCCCCCAGATCCCCCCTCTGCCCTTACTCTCCACAAGAGGCCAGTACACAGAAAAAGAGGGATGCTGGCCAGCTAGTGCGATTTTTATTTGTGTGAATGAACTAGTCTCACATTGTTTATATTCCACTGTTTTCCATCCTCACCACTCTCCAATACCAAAAGAGCTTTCTTAGTAAGATGAAGACATTTCTGATTGTTTTATGGGGTTATTTTTATGGGGGGAGAAGCTTGGACGATGAGGAATTCAGATAGTAAATAATGGTGAAGTATTATCTGGAAAGATTACTCGCTGAGAATTGGGAGCTGGAGATTCGATTTTTTATCTCGTTTTGGGAAAATTCAGAAAAACATAGCTGGCATGCTAAAGGCGTTAAACCTGGCAGGAAAGTACAGGGAAAGGGCCAGCAAACCACTGACAAGGAATGAAAAGAGATTATGAGATACAGCCTGGGGCCCTGGAAGGCTGCTAGGGGTGGTCCAGGAGCAGCAGCAGCAGGTAACGAAGGATCATTAGCTGAGACCTGATTCATTCGGGGAGCCCTGAAAATGGAAGCAAAGGGAGAAACCTCGGTTCCACTAAATGAAAGGTTCCTTTTGTATAGCAGACTTAGTACATGGAAGGAGGGTGAGGCTGGTAAATTCACCAGGTGATGTGATGCTATTTTACACAATTGAAGTGGACAAGGGCAAAGGCCACAAGAGGTCACCACATTCCGAACTGGCTAATTTGAAACGTTTCATCAGAGGGCAAGTCGTGGGAGAACCTCAGCCTCGATCCCCTGGGTGAGCAAGGGCTGGAGTATGAAGGAGACTTCCTCAGAGTTCGTCAACAACCCATCTTGAGCTCTTTGGGAAACAGCAAATGTGTGAATAGTGTCAATAATTTATCACACAAGATGAACTACATGTAACTAACCCTGCAATGGAAAACCCACTCCAGCTATGTGAGCATGAGGCTACCTGGCAGTAATCAAAGAATAGCCGATCTACATGGAGCCATGGAGGCTGGATCCAGTTGATCCCCCCCTCCCCACACACACACACCCAAAAAAGCTTCCTGAGTTTATCTGCCGCTCCTGGAAATAGATTCAAACATGACCTAAAGGAACTCCAAAATGAAAGCAGCAAATGTAATGTTTCCGTAGACCAAGTGTCTGCCAAACGCCCATCTTTAAATTATTTGAATGTAAGAATGTGACATGGAAAAGAAATCAACCCTTCTTTTAGCAAAATTGACCCAAAAAATCTGTAATGCAAAAATTACCCTTTTGGCCCTGGCCGGTTTGGCTCAGCGGTTAGAGCGTCGGCCTGCGGTCCAGAGAGACCCGGGTTCGGTTCCCACTAAGGGCATGTACCTCGGTTGCAGTTTGTCCCCGGCCCTGGTTGGGTCGTGCAGGTGGTAGCCACTCGATGTGTCCCTTTCATGTCGATGTTTCTCTCTCTCTCTCTCCCTCCCCACTCTCTCTGAACAAAAAATGAAAAAAAAAAAAAATGTCATCGGGTGAGGATAACACACACAAAAACAATTACCCTTTTGTATAATGTTTAGTTATCTGGACCTTGCCTTTAGTAGTCAACAAATGTTTAAATATTTACAAGTTTATTTTAATGTGTTTGAGAAACTATGTAACAAGTGCATCACGTCTGTAATTTCATGGATAGTCTTACTAGGGCGAGATTTAATTTTAAAGAATGAGTTTATTTAAAGAAATATAAAGTTTAAAAAGTGGCTAAGGTAGGTAGTAGATGGATATGATAAAATTTAACCCAGGTGTATAACTGTACCCATAAATATGAATAACAAGGAAAATATGAATAATATGCATAACAAAGAAAAGTTATCTCAGTAGAGAGAAATATTGTACCGTCATTCACACTTGCTTAGATTAATAGAATATGTACGCAAATCCTGATCCAACTGCAAAGAAGTCATTTGCAAACTGGAAAGAAAACGTCTTTAGGGGCTGATGGATCTAGATTTAACTGTTGGCTCTGCCTTTTTTTTTTTTTTGCTGAATGGGTTTAGGGAAACTGCTTGATGTCCCTGTGAATCCGTTTCTTTACTTGAGGGTGATACCACATGAAGTGCTTAGCAAATGCTCTGCCCGGAGACGGCACTGAAGAAATTCCATCACTGCTATTGTAGATATAAAACCAAGGTCAGTCTTCTCTCTGTGCTAACCAACAGATAACGACGCATTCAAAAGTATGCTGAGAGACGTGGATGGAAAACAGGGCAAGGTATAGAATCAGAAGGTTTGAGTTTAATCTACAGTGTAACATTTTTCACTTACTAATGTGCAAGTTAGCCAATTCACTTATTCTCTCTTTGCCTAATATGGAAAATCCTAACGGGTAAGAGAACATCATTCCATCTGCAGGAGTATGTAAATGTATACAAGGTGATGTCTATAAGAATATTCCAAAAATACCACCATATAGAGAGAGAAAGGCAGGGAGCCTGAAAGAAAAAGGGACGATGGGAGGAAAAGAAATAAAGAATATTGGGGAAAGATATTCAGCTTACAGAGAATCTTGATTCAGTTTTTAACCTCTGAAACTGAAGGAAGCTTTAGTTACCTTATTTATAAATGATGCAATAGAAACTACAACAGTGGGGGTTTTTATGTCAGTCTGTCTGTCTATCTGTCTATGTATGTATCGATTAGGTGCATAGAGTAAGTACTTAACCGATGTCAGTCACATTTAGGTTGTTTTCTATCACAACCAAGCTCTCTGCTGTGACCTAATGAGGCATAGTTGATTTTAGTGGATTGTCATTCCAGTGACTCCCTGGTGCATTGGGAAAAGCAAAGCAAAAGAAAATTGAGTTTACAAGGTAATCGGACACAATTTCTGAGACATTGTAACAGACACAGATCATTGTCTGGCTTCTGTCTTCTCTAGGAATCAGTCTTTGTTTCACAGAGGTGGGCCCTCAGCAGCTGGTGGGGTCAGGATGTAATTCCTCCTTTGCCGAGAGCTGATTGGGACAGGAGGAGACACATCTGACCCAAGCCAGTTCAGTTTGGAGAAAGACAAAGTATAGGAACAATTGAATCGACTCACATTTATTGCTAGGTAGAAAGTCTTTTTCAAGGTCTCTGCTGGCGTCTGTTTGCCTGGGACTGAGGGACTTCCCCAGAACTTGGGACTCTCAGTGTTAAACTGGGACAGCCCTGGATAAACTAGGGTGCTGGGTCACCCTGTGAGCTGGCCTAGTCACTGCCGTGCTCAAAGATTGATTTATTCCAGTCTCCCTTGGATTCCTGCCCTGCTATCCTTTCAATAAACTGCATGTTTAAGCCTAAACTATTCACAATCAAACCAAAAGAATCTTTGAAAAATAGAACGCTATCTGCAAAAAAAGTTCCGAGGAGAGAGGGAAACCGTCGATATGAAATAGAAAGCAATGCAAGCTGTCAACCTTGAACGGCTTTCTTTATTTGTCCCAGATATTTGTGCTAGAAAACTGCTTGCTTGAGCTTGCAAAAGGAATGCCTCCTCTAATGCTCCATAATATTTAGTGAATTATGTTAATAAATTGAGAAGGATTATCTACTTACTCTGTCTGGAAAATTGACTCATTACCTCTGTTACAGAAAGAGATGAGGGTGTCTTAGTCTCAGAAGCGTTTTACCCTGAAGTCCTGATGATGAATCAGGAATTCCATCAGGCGGTGTCTCCGGTGAATTGCACTGTCAAATAATGTTAATAGAACCCAGTGAAGCCTGCTCACGGCCTTCTCCAGCTTTCGTGTGCCTCAGAGTCTCTTCGAGAGCCAGTTAAACATCCAGTCTCTTGGGACTGCTCCCTGGAGTCTGAGTCAGAGATACAGAATCTGCAGTTAATAAATTACCCTAGTTCCTCGTGACTCCCAGCACGAGGGTCCAGCCCCACTGGTATCACCGGGAGCTTGTTAGAAAAGTAAGATCTCAATTCCCAGCCTAGACCAACTAAATCACAATGTGCTCTTTAGCACAGATTCTGAGGCAGTGGTCTGAGAAGCACACGTTGAGGACATCTATTCTAGCATCCTGTTTTTGAGTGCTTATTATGTCCCAGGCATTGCTTTAATACTGTGCCGTGACGTGACTCAGTGGATCCGCATAAATGGACTCTTAGGGGTCGTTGTTTTCAGAGCAAATGGAGGCCCCAAAGAGACGGGAACCACGTTCCATCAGCAACGTACAGAGACATTCCTCAGGGCCCCGAAAAACAGAAGCCATAAGGCATCTTCCTCGCGTTGCTGATAATAAATGCAGAATGCGCCTTCTGGGGACCTGTGCGGCTCAGCCTCCTCCTCTGGGATGTGTGGTGATGTCTGAGGCTTGCGTGAGCTGCCCGAGGCAAAGGGCAGGGACGAGAGCAAGGCTGGCAAGGATGAGGGGCTAGAGGAAGTATCACAAGGTGGAGCGAGGACTTGGGAGCTGGAGAAGCCTGGATGAGACTCAGTTCTGCTGATCATTTCGTCCTCTGTACAGATGTCACCACATTCTGCCTCAGCTCCCTCACCTGTAAAATTAGGTTAATACGATGCATCTTCTAGGATTGTTGGAGTCGTTCAATGAGATTATGTTCATTAGGTAGCAAACCACCTTCTGTTACGTATAAAGGATTCAATAAATGATTACTACTCAGCCTTTCTTATCAGAACTAGAATGTTAAGCCATGATTCTCTTTCAAATAATTACGATGTCTTGGCATTGGAAGGGATCTTAAAGTTGTCTATTTTTCCCCCATTTGTCACACCCTTGGGACCGCACTCCTGTTAGGACAGCTGACTCACTTTATTACCTTGAAATGAGCCTCCGCCTCCTGAAACAAGAGGACCTTCCTCCTTGAGTGTAGTTCTGAGATGACTGCCCCAAGGCAGTAGAAAATAATTTTTTTGATGGCTGAAAGTTACTATGGGTAGCCCCAAGTATCTCAATTATGAAAATGATTTTTTTCCCTCTAGAATAAGCACATATCCCAAGAGAAATAGGTTGATTAATATTAAAGTAATGAAAGTATATATTCCCTTTGTTGAGAAATACAGCCTCTCTTCACGCCGGCATTGGCACACTCTTTCATGGTCTTAATGACTAACAGGCTTTGCAAATGGGATTTTTTTTCTTTCTTTCTTCTTTTTCAGAGATAGCAGAAGCTTTCTTCCCATGCTCTGACTCCTCTGAAGAAACCAAATTCCACATATAGGACCAGTAACAGTATTAATGACGGTGGTGATGATAAGGACAGCAGTCATCATCAGGGTAGCAGTGCAGTAATGCGCACTGAAATTGATCAGGTGCTTCTTGTGCGATGGGCGCTGTTCTGAGCAATCTGCTGCTTCAGGTGTTTGTCCAAACCACCATGTGAGGGGCGTGTTCTTAGTATTATCCCCATTTATGTTTAGTGAGTCGCCCAAGGCCCCGTAGTTGGTCAATGTGGAAACCAGGATGGGAGTCCAGACAGTGTGATGCGAGAGCCCAGACGCCCAACCACGGAGCAGTCCAGCGGTAGGAAGGACACGCTCCCTCCAGGCTCGCGCTCCTGTGGTCACCAGGGCTCTCTCCTGGCGGCTTCTCACGTCCCTCTTCCCCTCCCACAGCCCGAATCTTGGACGTGCGGATTCTCAGCTGCAAAGCAGAGAATTGAAGTGTAGAATGTTTAATGCAGTGGCATTGTGTGGTAGGATTCTGCTTTTTTATTTTCTCCTTTTAAAATATTAAAGTTTGAAGTTCTCTGGTGTATTTCCAACATGCACTGTGATCACAGATTCTGTCACTGTCAAACTCCCCAGTGGCTTAAACTGAACGGGAAGGGAGGCGAATTGTCCTTCGGAGCTTCGGAAAGGTTAGAAAGGGGAGAAACTTTTCCCCCTCCTCCTCCCCCTCCCCTCCCTCCTCCTCCTCCTCTTTCTTCTCTTTGTATTGAGCTGTCAACGTATCCATCTCTTACGTCTCTCAGACTAGTTTCTGTAAGGAATAATCATCTTTCCTTTTAAGTGAGTAAGGATTCTCTCTCATCGAGAATGTTCAGATGGTCAGATGCCCTGAGAATTGTTCTCTTACAGTTTCCTTTTCCTCAGTTCTCACTTGACTTTGAGCCTGAAAATGGACTTGAAACCTACTTGGTACATTGTTGCCAGCAAAGACATTTTCACAGTATTTTTTCACATGTCCTTTTGTGATAATCACCAAGGCGCCCTTAAGATCATCTCGACCAGTGCTGCCACACCACCGATATATTTGGTAACGCTGGTGACTGCAGTGCGACTTAGGAATGTTTCACTTGTCACTGTGGGGAAATGATTATTTATGAGTTATCTTCCCCGCTGCAAAACCAGTAGTAACCACTAACTTCTGGATAACATGCTTACAGCTTAAAGATTCTCCAAAATGTGCAAAAGAGGGGGTATTATTGTTTCTCTTTTATAAATAAGGGATTGGCACATGTAGACTCTCAGTAAGATAACACCATAAAAAATCATTTAAATGCATAAAGCCATTAAAATTTTTAAAGTTTTGGCAAGCTTTTATTTGATCCTTATAATATTCCTATGTGTTTGCACGGCAAATACTATCAAACTCATTTATAAATATAAGTCATAGCACAGATATGAGGAAATCTACTGAATTATCCTAATCCAGTGACCCAGTAAAATGTCAGATTGGGAAGATCGAAGGGGAAGTGATCTACAGGAAACATCAAGAATATGGCAGTGGCCATGTTAAGTTGTAGGTGTCTATTAGATTCCTGGAAGGAGTTTGATATGACTCCTGAGATGGCCAGGACATGGAAATTAAGTTAGGAGTTGTTAGTGTACTGATGGGTGGAAGGCTGGAAGCCTGGATGAGGTCATGAAGAGGGTAAGAAAAGATGGAAAAAGAATGTTACATGACCTAAATCCTGAGGCACTCCAACACTCAAAGGTGAGAAAATGACAAAGAACCAGCTAAGAAGAATAGCAGGAGCTGTATATGTATAATCACGAGGTTGTGCAACTGAGAGTAAAATAATAATGTATGTCAACTGTACCTATGAAATACATTTTAAAAAGCATAATAAATCAATGAAATAAATTGAGACAAGAAGAAGTATGGGAGCTTTCTGTGAGAATGGAAGAAGTTAAGTAATTGTCTCTTGAAAAAACAAGGAAACACAGATTTATAAGGAGAGGGGGTGGTGGGCTGGATCCAGGGCTCCTGATATTCCAAGTAAGGTAAGGACTGAAAACTGCCTCTTATGTTTAACAATGTAGCAATCATCATAGTTCTTGTTAGGAGAAGCTATTTCAAATTAGAATATATTCAAGAGAAAACAGGAGGAGGGGAATTGGACACAATACATGTAAACAACTGGAATGAAAACCAAGGGTGGGGCTAAGGGTGTTCTCTCTTTACTTGAAGCATGACTGATTTTTATGTCCTCAGTGGATAACATCAATCAGGACTTTGGTATCAATGGTGGCATCATAAATTACAAGTGGCGGGGAGGGAGAATTATTAAGACTCTCCATCTTTTCCCTCTTGGGGATCTCTGCGGGCACTGGAGAAGAGGGTGTCCAGTGTGGCCTCTAACTCCAGGAGTGGAAGACAGTGTTACTGAGAATGATTTCCTGATCTCAGAAGAAAAAAAAGAAAATTAAAACCTGATTTGATAAGCAAAAGAAAGTTGGACAAGTCTTAAGTATTTTACCTTTTTTAGCAGATATTTGTAGGTATTTCTTAAATGAGGTAATGAAGTAAAGTTGTCAGTAGATTGCATGTTCAATACAGACTTTTCCCACATAACCTCCAAACCTACCCTGCCATTCTCCCTAAGATACTCTGTCTCTAGTATATCAGCCCAAGTATTTGAAACAAAGAGGTATGTACAATAGATTTGAAGTAATCACAGAAGGGTGAATGGCTATAACAGAAAGATACAGTGGGGGGTGGGGGAGTGGAGAGGATCTGTTAGTAGCCCTTGGTCTTTTTCCTATGGGGTGGGGAGAAACAAAGATTCAGGGAGGTGATGTAATTTGCTTGAGGTCTGTACTTTCTGACCCTGTGCATCATTCTTCCAATCCATTACACTGCAGTATGAAAAGTCCTATGAACTAGTGAGTGGACAGTGGGGAAAGGGTAATTGAGGAAGACATTCCTAACAAGGGCAGATGGAAGCCCCCGGTGCAGTGAGAATACATTTAAATTTGACACAGAAGGTGACTGGCAGCCCTGGAGGGTTGAGAAAGAGACGGCTGTGGTCAAAACCATGAGCAAGGAAGATTATTTTGACAGCCTTTGATATTGATTGGGTATTTCATAATGTAAAACAGCGTTTGAGGTCTTGGGAAAAGTATTTTATATTCCTCAATTTTATGTGTACATTTCCACTGTTCCCAATATTGCGGTACATTCTAGGGATGAGACACTTTGCTTTGTTTTGCTTTGTTTCAGGAGGTCACGCAACTGAGTTACACGACTGTCACTAAATAGCTCAAACCCAATCATTTCTTTGCCTTAGCACAATTTTCACAATATAGAAATGATTCTGACATTTATTCAAGTTGAATAGTGATGATCCCATCAAGTTAATTATTAGCAAAAAAATTAAAATGTAATACTGTTTAAATAGCAGATGTGTTAATACAGAGTAATTATGTTGATTGAAAATGAGCAGTTCCATCAGGCAGATGTCCAATTATTCCCCTACCAGTCAACACTGAATGTCTTTTAATACACTGGAAAATTACTAGGCAGAGTTGAAATAACCAAGCAATCACTTCAGGCTTTGTTTTAAATCCCTCTAGAGAACAGGACAAATAAAATGATTACAGTGATTTGAATAGTTGAAATTTTATAGCCATTCACTTAGAAAAACAATCTCCCAATTAGTTGACAATTGATAGCTTCTGATATTTCCTGAAATTGTGTCTGCATTTGGAGTATTGATCTGTACTTCTGTTCAGTAGATGACCCGAGAAAAGGTTATTCTCATTGTGGTGAACACATAAAAGCTTGTTCTTAAAAATGTGCATATGTTAGTATTTCAAATGTATAGTCTAAATGCATTCCCTGTAACTGAACTTGTGTGAATTGTGATATTACCACCACTGCAATGGTTTTATGCTGGATGTTAGTGAATTTGGATATTTTCTTCTTTCACTCTAGGTATCTTGGCTAGGGTTCTGAATTTAATGCTTTCATTTTTCTTGTAATGGGGTTAGAGAATAAGCAAGTTTACTGGATTTTCCAATCTGGGTGTTTGAGAACCCTGAGCTTGGATTATGACTTTGTAAGGTCAGGCATATTACAGTTAGCGGTCATCACAATTACTTGCTTATAACGTGAAATGGATGCTCTGCCACCAAGTACATTAGATATGTGTTCCCACTGTAACAGAAACCAAACTAACACAGCTTTAAATGAGTAGAGTGTTGGGTTCCTCACATACTCGGCAGTTTGGAAGTGGATAATTACTTACTTCGGTTTTGTGGGGTAACCGTTTTCGAGCCCCGGTTCAGCATGCGTGTGGGCTTCTTTCACTCAGGCTCACAAAGCAGCTGCCCCAGTCCCAGGTGTAACATCCCACTCCAGGCAAGAAGAAGGTAGAGGACAAGTCAGCGCCGAGACTCTCCTTCCGATTGATCACAAAGCACTTTATCAGCTGTTTGGCAGACTTCTGGTGCACCCCACTGGCCAGGGTTGTACCCTGTGGCCATTCCAACTTCCAAGGGAGTCTGGGAAGATGGGTAGTTTGACATCCTCTCTGGTGGAGGCAGGCAGGGAGGAGAGGTTGGGACTGAGCACTGCAATTATTAGTCAACCGTTCATCTCTGCCATAATTAACGAATTATAGGGAAGGGTTTCCACACTCAGGGTTTCATTCGTTTGGCTATAGTTAATTTTGTTTAAGATTCCACTTCGAGTTGGGAAGGGATTTCCTAATACAGATATTCAGGATTGGTATTTTGTTGGATATATATGTACATGGCTTGAAAAGTCCCGCATGTACCCACAAGTCACAATAGCACCAGACCGGCACGTCGAGGTCCGGTCAGGACGCAGACTTTCCTCCGACTGGCCTCTTTCTTGACTTTTTTGTTTTGTTTTGCTTTTAACTATTTCTAATATTTGTTCCTATAACTTAGCTATATACTTGGAATTTTTCTGAAACCATTTTTTTTTATCCTCACCCGAGGACATTTCTTCCATTTTTTTTCAGATAGAGTGGGAGGGAGAGAGAGGAAGAGAGACAGAGAGAGAGAAACATCAATGTGAAAGGGACACATTGAGTGGCTGCCACCCACACAACCCAACCAGGGCCAGAGACAAACTGCAACCGAGGTACATGCTCTTAGCGGGAACCGAACCCGGGTCTCTCCGGCCCGCCGGCCAACGGTCTAACCACTGAGCTAAACCGGCCAGGGCTGAAACCATTTTTTTAAGCAATGTTCTCCAAGTCATGCTCTCAAGTGTATATGTAAATTAGTATCAACATGTGGAATATCTGTGATTAAAAAAATTACTGTGTAAATGAAATTCATTTTGACTTTATTTACATGTCCACAATAGTTCAAGTATCTACTTTATAGTATTTTACTGATTGATTATGAATATCTTTCTAATTTTTTTCATATTTTCATCTAGTTCCTTTATGAAAGTCCCCTTCTGATATTTTCAGTGAAAGCTGTACATTGACCAGCCCACTCGCATTTCCAGCAACTAGCCATTCTAAAATAAACCTCTCTAAACACTGCGAGTCATATTGTTGCACAGAAAAGAATTATTATAATGTTTTTTATGCTAAACATTTTATAGCGATGACAACAATTCTGTCTTGAGGTGAATTTTAAAATAGATTTATCTCTACACAACACGCTGCATAAAGCTGTGTAACTCTACATACATTTATTGAACAGCAGCAAATCATAGAAAGTTGCATTTAGAATTCTCACAGAACTTTAGCTCTAGAGAGAAATAGTACACCCCTGGCTGGTTTGGCTTAGCAGTTAAGAGTGTCGGCCCGCAGACCAGAGAGACCCGGGTTCGGTTCCCGCTAAGGGCACATACCTCGGTTGCAGTTTGTCCCCGGCCCTGGTTGGGGTCGTGTGGGTGGCAATCAGTTGATATGTCTCTCTCACGTTGATGTTTCTCTCTCTCTCGTTTCCTCCCTCGCTAAAGAAAAGAAAAGAAAATATTACCTTTACCAACACCAAAATGGCCTCACGGCATGACCTTTCTGGGCCTCTTTGGAATGTTGAGGGGTGAGTAACCTGTCCGTGGCAGGTTGTCTTTAATTGGAGGGACTGATGTGTGAGATTGAGAAACTTAGGTTTTAACTGAAGAAGGGTCATCTTCCCAGGTTGCTGCTGGGGATGGACTTCCTGTGATATCCCAGAAAAGGAGGTTTCTGAGACTCGCCTGGGAGAATGAATGATGTGTATTTGCTCAGCATTAAGTCCCCGGATTTCCAAAGTCCCCTTTCCCTTGGTCCAGTCATAGAAGAAATGTAGCTGAGGTTTCAGTAGAGCTAGAAGCACAACCAGTGTCCAGAGTTTTCTTGCCATGTTGGAGCCGGGCCCAGACCATCAGTCCATTTCCTGTGGGGTCTACAAGGCTGTGGGCGTGTGAGCAAATGCAAGAGAGTACGCCCTGAGCAGCAAGAGCCCCAAGGGCACATCGGGGATACCTAAACCCTAAGGTTAGCGTGTGCTTGCAGTGGCCGTGCCGTTCTGGCCAACCTTCTCTGTCCCCGGGGTGACTGGCAGGTGAATACATTTCCTGTGTCACCCCAGCTTTACTGGGCATGTGTTTATATTCACTTTGTTGGAACCTTCCCTCCCTGGGGAGTGCAAAGTTGCAGTTTCCTGGTGAAGTGGCCCAAATGACACGCTCGTAATGCCTGGCCTTCCCTTTGGTCCTTTCCTAGTCTGCAAAACTAGCTAATGACAGTGGCATCACTTAGAAAATACCTGGCAAAGAGCACTGTCTCATAATTCCAAGAGCAGAACGTTACATCAGCGTAAGACTCAGGAAATTCATTGCTGGACGGCTGAATTAACAAGTATGAGCTAAAATAACAAGAGCATAACAATTAAATTAGGGCTCTCCTTCGGACCAATAGCCAACCAAGCACCCCGCCCCCACCCCACAGAGCCATTTGTAAAATAAAAAGACATAAAGGCTTACGTTCCCTTGACTTCATGTTGACTAATCACTTCAGCCATGGCAGCTTTAATTAAAAGAAGATTAAAAGTAATGAAAGCTTTATCAGCCCTTTTTGTAATAAGGATTTAGGGTTTCTTTGCTATTTTGCTTGGCAACCCCATGACAGAGCGTTTACTAACGCCATTTGGAAGATCCATGGTACCTTATTTATATACTTCAATTTACCCTCCTTGAAAACTGGAAACAGTTCTACTAAACACAATGCTTGAAGTGAGATTAATCCAAGTTGGGGCATCCGGAATTATTGGGCCCAAAACAGTGGACTTAAATGGTATTCCCTGAAATCCTAAAAAGTCAGCCAAACGACCTCCGAGGTTTAGGAGTAGGGCGTGGGAAACGGGGAGGAGCTGCTGCCGCCGAGTTCCAGGCTGCAGCTTCCTGCTTTGTGAGCCCCTGGGGATAGCCCGGAACTGGTTGTTACTTGTTTATCTGTTGGCTTCCATTAGAGAATTTCTTGAAGAAAGTATGTATTGTTTTAAGATTGTTTTTTATTGTCAAAAACAATTGTGTCATAGAAGATAGATATACGAAAAAAAAAAGATAGATACAAGAATGAAGGAAGGAAAAAAGGAAGGAAGGAAGGATAGATGGACAGATGGATAGTGTTGTGAGTGAAACATTGTGAAACAGCCAGTTCTCTCCTGTCGTAATTTGCAACACCAGAAGACCAAGCCAGCTCTGGCCAGTTCTGCTCAGTGGTTAGAGCTTCGGCCTGTGGAACAGAAAGTCCTGGGTTGGGTTCCCACTAAGGGCACATACCTCGGTTGCAGTTTGTCACCATCCCTGGATGGGGATCGTGTGGGTGGCAGCTACTCAATGTGTCTCTCTCACATCCATATTTCTCTCTCTCTCCCTCCCTCCCTCCCTCCCTCCCGCTCTATCTGAAGATAAATGCAAAAATGTCTTCAGGTAAGGATAAAAAAAAAAGACCAAACCAAAAGAGAAAATTCACAAGCAAATACTGACTGAGCGTTCCCATTGCTAGCACTCTGGTTCAGGGAGTGAGAGAAAATAAGAAATGTACTGGCGAGAAATAGCTCTGGTGGGAAGAGCACGGCACTTGCATGAGAACTGCTCTTCCTTCGCTGACTCCATCTGAAGGGTTGGAGGCCATGGCCACTTGTCCTCTCAGAGCTTTGACTTGTCCATCTGTAAAGGGGCCGCCTGGCTCCACGTAAAGCCCCTGCTGTGTGCCAGGAACTGAGGGTCCAACACAAGTGCGCCCTGCTGCCCTGGTCTGAAGACGCACAGAGTAGCAGCTGTCACCTGCAGATTACACCAGACAACATGTATCGGATAATTGCTCTGGGCCACGCAATACTCTTAAGTATTTTTACAAGAACTATTTTTTAAGTCTTCCTGGCAACCCCAGTAGTAGGTAATATATTTATTCCCATTTTTTAGGTATGGGAATGAGGCACAGATCCGTTAAATAACTTGCCCTAAATCACATAGCTGGAAAGTGCAGACATGTCTCTGAGCTGAATTCTCAGACTTTCAGAATCTGAGCCCTGAACAGTTTTTTGCTGTCACTGAATTGAGGACATACGACAAGAAGGAAATACACAGAGGTTTTTAAAAGGTCTGAGCCAATGGGAGATCACACCCACAGTGCAAGGCAAACATAGAGCAAAATGGCTTTATTGCATGTGCCTGGGTACCGGCGGGCTGAGCCGAAAAGGGTTCAGCATCGAGTAACAGTTGGAGTGTCGGTGATACACTCTACTTTTAGCTTCTGGCAGTTCTGCTGATGTACTCTGCCTGGCCCAGTGTCCACTTTGCAGTTGGACTGGTCTGGTACCTCGTCCAGCATCTGCTGGGTGATTCAGTGTCTTCTGGATAATCCAGATATTCCTTATTCATACTCAACAGAAGGCTGAGCAAAGGCCATGCAAGCAACACATTTTTCACAGTTTCTGCCTTTTATAAGCTTTTACCTTTACCCTTTAAAATGTTACTAACCCTTTCAGTTTTGTGACTGTGTTTTGGAGACAGTGGTGTTTTGTACATATGTTAATTGTTGTTAAACCATGGAAAGATAAATAAATCAAAAGTTATATCACAATTGGGAATGTCCAAAAACATGTAAAGATGTAAATAAAATACAGAGTTGTGTGCACAAAAAAGGGGCCAAATATTAAACCTGCCCAGCTCAGGAGAGACCTGCGTGGTGGACATTACAGACTTGGAGACCAAAACAACCACATCGGATGGTCTGAAATAAAAACGTTCTAACTAAAAGCCAGGCATGGTGAGTAGTCATTTCCTAGGCCAGCATCTTCCCTGACAGAGGTCAATCTTTACCTTAACTGAACCTGTCTACTGTCTTTTTGCATCTAAGATAACATGCCTTTGGAATGTCAGGGTAATTTCCTTTCTTCAGACCCCTGAAAACACAATCTCCCATCAGAGCAGGAGACCACAGAACCCCTTGTTGCTATTGTCATCATGCTAATTGTTAACTGCTGACTATCCTATACCCACCACGTAGAAGAAGTGTGCGTCTGTTCCTTTTACTTCTTATCCAATCCCTGAGATTTCCCCACACTGCTTTCTCCCGTCTCTCTAATCCATCACCAGTGGATCTCATGTAACCTTTCATGCCTCCTTCTTTGGTTGTAATGTATGAAATAAAGTGCAAAACTTTAGTTCTCTGGTGCATCTTCTCAAACCCATGAGCTTTTCCTTCCGGGCAATGGTCCTTAGCTTGGCTCAAATAAATTCATAAAAATCCTCTACAGGTTTGGATGTTTCTTACGACGTCAGTTGTCAAGAGGAACTACCTCGGGGTTCTAGGCTACAGTAATACTTTATAAAACATTCCTGTGCCTTTCTTCAGAATCTCTCTGTATTCAATAAAACTGGGGAGGAAAGTAAGGACCAAATCTTTCCCAGGGCCTCACTAGGTAGAGCTTAGTCTCAACAGCCAGCTGGGCAGTCAAAATGTAGACACGACTTTCATGACATTGAGTTCATCTGCTCCAAGAAGAATTGGGGCTGGGTGTCAGGAAAGGATGAACCAACCCTCTTTGTGCTAGAGGGTAAAATTTTTAAGTGGAGAAATATACCATCCAAATCATTTCACTCGTGTTCCAGAAATATGTGACTCTGTTATTGTCAAGATATAATAGTAAAGCCATGCTCAAGGGCTGTGCCTTTCCCTTCTCTTGACAATAACAGAGTCACATATGTCTGGAACACGAATGAAATGATTTGGATGGTATATTTCTCCACTTAAAATATTTACCCTCAGACAAAAAGAAGTAGCTGCATTTTAAATCACTTCTGAGCCCTTTAAACAACGGTGCTTCCTGGTCCTGCTGGCTTCACTAGTATCTAGTTGCTTCTGTGGTATATAATCCCTGGACATACCTCTCAGAGACCTTCCTGCACCCGCTGTGCCCCTCATACACAGGCTCGCCTGTTCGCGTGTTCTCTCTCCTTCGTGCTGTGGTTTACATTTTCCCGCACCAGCTACCAGAACAGTTACGCTTCTGGCGCTCCCTCTGTGCCCTCCCCTTCTGCGTGCCTGTGTCCTTGCCCCTTTCTGCCCTCGGGAGGTTGGTTCTCCTTTGGAAAAGAACAATGCCCAGTCTCCATGACGTTATTGAAGTTCAGTGCATATATTTTCAGGCAGCCACAATATATCTATCCTGGACACTGCTGAATTATTTTGTAAGACACTGTTTATGTTTTTTTAATCCTCACCTGAGGATATTTTTCAATTTACCTTCAGAGGGTGAAAGAGAGGGAAACATCAATATGAGAGAGACTCATCGGTTGGTTGCCTCCTGTACGACCTCCATCAGAGCCTTACCGAACTGAAACCGAGGTACATGCCCTTGATCGGAATCAAACTCGTGACTTTTTGGTCTGTGGGCCGATACTTCAACCGCTGAGCCAAACCAGGGCATAAAAGACACTTTTTATATAATTCCCTCAACAACTCTGGGAGGTCATTACTTCTGTTAGCCCCCTGTAGGATGCGAAAGCTGAGGTTTCAGAATATGAGGAATTTTATCATGTTAGGAAAAGTTAGGCACAGGATTTGAACTTGTTCTGTACGGTCCCAGGGCCCAAGTGCTTAACTCTTACACTCAGATTTATGATGGTCTTTTATTTAAGAACAGAATCAAGACAATCTCCCTCCAGGAAAATCTTCAAGCACTAAAAATTTATCATTAATTATTCTTAAAATGACCGCAATGAATGATATTACCTTTTTTTATGAGAATTGCATCACCATGTCCAACCCATCCTCACTTTTCTGACTGTATTTGCCAAGTGACATGGTGCATAAGTGAGCCAAGAAATGTAATTAGCTTTCCTAGGTCTACACAGCAAATGATTTTTATCCCTTGGAAACTATTTAATTATAACAAGGACCTCTATCTCATTACATCAAAAATTTATTATCTGTCCATTTAAAATATGTAATATAGCCTGGCTGGTATGGCTTAGTGGTTGAGCATTGACCACTGCACCAAGAGGTCACTGGTTCAATTCCCAGTCAAGGCACATGCCCAGGTTGTAGGCCAAATCCTCTGCGGGGGGCATGCAGGAGGCGGCCAATCAATGTTCTCTCTCACTGATGTTTCTGTCTCTCTCCCCCTCTCTCTTCCTCTCTCTCTAAAATCAACAAAGAAAAAAAATAAAAAATAAATAAATAAATAAAATATGTAATATAAAAAAGCCTAAAACACAACAGTTGGGTTTGAATCCTGGCTTGAGCATTTAAAGCCTGGGGTACTGAACGGATGACTTACCTTTTCTGAACTGAGGTTCTGGAGTACAGATGGCAATGAACAATGAATGCATCGAACCCAGAAAATGGCAATGATACAATTTGCCTTGCAATATTTTTTGAAATTTTGCAGAACTAATTGAAGAATGTATTTAAATGTGCCTGAACTAGAGTTTTTTATCCTTAATAAATGCTAGTATTAATTGTTCGTATTTATTTATCTTGCATTGTATGTAAAGCATCTGATGGGTTTTGGGTATGGAAGCAGGTAGATGGTAGGTTTCAACTAGGCAGGGGACCAGGAGAGTGTGGCGGCCACTAGAAAAAAACCAATGGAAGGGACTCGTGACAGAAATTGGATGTAGTAGAGCATGAACCTGGTTCTTGAAGATAGAGCAGAAAGCTAGGCTTGAAGAAAGCAAGATAATGAAAATAGCCATTATCGACACTCTGAAGCATGTGCATCAGTCAGCTGTTGCTACAGTAATGCTAAGAAACAAACAGCTCTAAAATACAGCACTTGCAAGACTATTGATTCTCATACTCTTTTTGTCTGATCTAAGATGGGCTGAGCTATGTCTCCCATGCTGCGGGGCAGCTACACTAGGCTAAAGTTCAGTTCAGAGCAATTCCTTAGATTTTGTTTCTGTAGCCCTAAGTCATAACAGACAAAGCTCAGTTATACAGGGTGGGGCAAACGCTGGTTTTCAATTGTGAGTATGTGAAAGACAGAGCTTATTCTTGTATTATTACTTATTAATTATTGTTTTATTTTCCATACGAACAACTGGGAACCAACCTACTTTTGCCTCACCCTGTATGTGCAGACTCGAGGCTTCAGCTTGCATCCAGTCTTCTAACACCCTGTAAGCCAAAGCAAATCTCATGTCCTCGTGTAGTGACTGATACTCCACCCATCATCAGACAGTAATATGGACATACAATTTTGTTACAGGGGAATGAAGAATTGGGATCAGTAAGTTATTCTGCCACATAAAGGTTAAAATTGGGGTGACAGTAAGATTGCAGAAGCTCTGACCTGTTGATCTAAAAGTTCTCTGCCTCCTTTGCAGAGAGTCCAGACTTACTGTAGAATTAGGACTTGAAACTTCGTCTTTGGTTGAGAGGCCTCCATTTGGGGAATAGGATGAAAATTGCACTAGAAAAGGAACAAAACACCCTGATTATGACCATGGTTTGACTATTTGACCTGGTCCATGCAATCTTCTGTTTGGACATGCTGTGCTTTGGTCTTAGGATTTCACTGGTTGCTTTTATCAAGGTTGCCAGTACACATTGATGGAATTATTGATTACACATGCATTTGCCTTAATTTTTTTTTCTGTAGGAACTTCACATCTAACTTTTTATTTTCTATTTCTTGAAAAGCATTTGTAAGCACAATGTCGAAAAATCAGTTGCTCCACCATTAGTACTGGGCTTTTTTCCAGCTGACTAATTTGAATAGTGATAGTGTGATTCAGTACGATTGTATCCCCTTGTTTTGTGCTCATAAATAGATGCACTCTTTAGGGATGTTAAACAGGGTAATTTCTGTTACACATTTGCAGTACACACATTTGCAGTACACACAGTTGCAGTACACATCTTCCCTAAATCTAAGATGTGTGGAATCAATTCTGCTTTCAGTGCTTGTCAGGTATCATTATGCTTTGCTACATTAGAATGCTGTCTTATGGTCAAAAAAATGAGATGGATTAGACTAGGTTTTATTGGGAACTTTATTATGCTGGCTTTTGGGAGAAATGACTGATTATATTGAGCAGCTTGAGCCTAAATCTAGTTTCCCTGCTTAGAGTTACACAGTACCTAGTGTAATGTGTAATGCCTTGTTGTTGTTGTTTTAATCCTTACCTGAAGACAATTTTTGTTCAGATAGAGTGGGAGGGAGAGAGAGAGAAACATCGACGTGAAAGGGACACATCGAGTGGCTGCCACCCGCACGATCAACCAGGGCCGGGGACAAACTGCAACTGAAGTACATGCCCTTTGTGAGAACCAAACCTGGTCTCTCTGGACCACAGACCGATGCTCTAACTGCTGAGCCAAACCGGCCAGGGCTATAATGCCTTCTTAATGTGGCTTACTCCAGTAGAGAACATTCCCTGCCTCCAGATGTCTGTGCTCCTGTAAGATTATATATCCATACTTCTATTGTACTGTTTTGAATGTATTATGAATATTCTTATAGCTCTGTTGCCTAATGAGATTATGAGCACAATACGGCAGGTACAAGTCATGCATTTATGTGCATAGCCAGTAGCTGACATGTCTGTCGATAAGATCTCACTAAATGACTAATTGTTGTGGCTTTGGATGCACCATACCAAACATTATGATCAAGACTTCAAACATAAATCACATTTTTTTTTTTTTTTTTGGTCTACAAGTTTCCATATCTGTGTTTTCATTCCATCTGAGAAATAGTGGTTTGTGGGCACAAATCTTAAAAACTTCTATTTCAGTCTTTAATCATTTTAATCCAATGATTGTATGTATGTTCAATAATGTATTTATCTATCTTGACATTTGACCCCCATATGAGGTATCCCCTATACTTTCTTGTACATTTCCATTTTGTATCATCTTAGTGCTAATTCTTGTTCTATACATATATCTCTCGTGATATATATCACTCTTATCTGGATGATATCTCAGATACATACAACACATCATCTATAACAAAATTACCTTAAGGGACCAGTTCTCAGTTTTTACATGTCAGATCATCATTTAGTGACATTTTTGGAAAGCATTTTATTATTGTTGTATGTATGTATACATTAATAACATTCTGTCTGGGAAGAATCAAAGACAAAGCAAACCAAAGAACTGTGGTTGGTACTCTTGGGTAATAAAAATCAGTGTTTTGTCCATGCCCTTTTATATTTATTATAGGTTTCTGATATCACTTTTTTTTCTGATTGTAATGTTATGAACTTGAGCTTTCTTCCATTTATTTAGAACTTCCTTTGGTTCTGCAGACTCTTAACTTTCTCCTGAAATTTTCAATGTCCTCTTTGATGTTCTTCTGCATCTTTTTACACACAGTTCTGTGTATTTTATCTTTTCTTTCTTTGAATTTACTGGACATCCTGGTCTTTCTCCATTATTTAATTCAATATATTTTATTGAAGAAGTGCTCATGGCCAGTTGACAACAATCCGCCTTATCCCCCATACTTCCTTATATCTGATGTGGTTGTTCTTGTGAGAAATGCACTCAGAAGCACATTTCGTTCTATTTTTACCATTGCTTTGATGCTTTGTTTGATTTTCCTCTGTAAATAATGTCTGAAATCAGCGCTGCTCTTTGAACGTCTTTGAATCTATTTGGAAGAGTGTGACTATTTTTATCTTTGGCTCCATACTTATATTGATCCAATCTAGAAGCAGTATAGTAGAGTAGAAAGAGCTGGATTTACTCAGCCTAAGGTTTTGAAATCCTAGATTAGCCACTTACCTACCTTTTATGACCTTGGAAAAGTTACTGAATCCGTCAGTGCCTCAGATTCCTCACTTATCAGTCTTTTGTTTTCATCAGTGGTATCTTTAACCCTCACAGGCTATTTTGAGGATAGATAAAGAAAAATTACTGACCCACAGCATATACTTCATTCATGATGGCAAAATGATGCTGACTCTACTTGAGAAATATTCAGACAGTTACTTTTGAGCAATCACTCATAGAATGACTCCAGGGTAGATGGATTTAATTGAGGCTTCTTTACTCTCTTTAGCACCATTGTACTGTGTTGATAAGAGGTATATGGCACGTTTACCTGAAGGTCATAGCATGCCCTCCCTCATATTGTGCTGATCTCTTCTGTTTTCATAAGAAAATATTGCAGGTAACCTTTCCCCTATCAATCTCTTCATTCACCTTCCCTTCAAAGAAAAGTCATTGATAAGAATCTTTGCCGCTTTGAAGTATTTGTGTAAACCATTAAATCTATGCTAGTAAGCTTATAACAGGTTGAAGGAATAAACAACGGTAGAGTATATTTTATTTCATTTTAGTAGGATAAAATATTTTTTAGTAGGAAAATAAACTGTATTAGTTTTTTTAAAAAAGACTGACAGAAGAAGAGAAAAGCAGAAAAAAGAGAAAAGTTCATTCTACTAACACTGAGAACGTATCATGCAAGACACTGTTTCCGGTTTGTCAGTGCATTGACGGTATTTCAGGTGATCAGCGATGACTTGGTTGCTGAGGAGTCTTCTTGAAATGGAAGTTCCTTTCTTAATCCTCACTGTGACTGATAAAGCATCGGTGCTGCGGGCACATGGGATTGAATAAAGGGAAAGACCAGAACCGGAAAGGCTCAATTAATGTTACTTTGGAGGTAGCCTGATTGGAAGAAACGTACCCAGAAGTTACAAACACTGTTTTGTTAAGAATGGATGATCAAATAACAAGAGATATAGGTTGTAAAAATATTTTACTTTTGTGGTTAAGCAAATAAACTTACAGAGTTATACATGACTAAAATTAAAAGTGTTGGTTCTAGTCTGTTGTTCTCATTTTCGAGCTTTAGCTGAGATTATAATTATACTGGAAAATATGCACCTTAATCCCTGCCATTTCTTTCATAGAGTATCACACCTCCCATCTTGCCCAATTAGGCAGAAACCCTCTGTTTTCAATGATACTGAAATGTTGTCTATTTAAATTATTTTTATGGGGATCCCATTTGTAAAGTGTCTAAAAAATATTATGGACTCCACGAGAGCTTCCTGTTACCAGTAAGTATAATTACGAGCTTCATCTGCTCATGTCGGCTGTGGTGGTTTTGAGGCGGCCAGCTGATTTTAATGCTGACCAAAGTAAGCATAAGTTATATAAACTCTTCTTATAGAAAAATATCAACTTTCATTTCACTTGACTTTCCTACCGCCTTTCACTGTGGCTGCAGGGTCACGGCGGCCTGATGTCCCTACTGGACAATTTTGTTGGTAGCAACACAGGATATTACATTTAAAAAGGAATGCGTACAACTAAAATTGGAACCCTTCAGTGTGTCTACTTTAAAAAATGACAATGTAATGCACTTCTCTGAATTAGCTCTAACAGCATGAGAAAATAACAGAGGATCCCTTTGCTTGTAATAATTATTCTATTTGCCATCTCAGTTTGAGTCCCATCCACATGAAAGCCCCCATACTTCCCAGCACCAGCCCCTCCCTCCAAATGACCGCATCCCTTCCTGTTCAAGCATGCTATCCAATTTCCCTGCAAACAAAGACAACCGTGAACCTTTCCTCAGACCTTAGTTTGTTCTACGCTTGTATTAGAAGAATAATTCCTGATGGCTATGGTTAGTGCCTGGCAGTAAGTTTCCGTATGAACCTTGAAACGAACAGGCTAACTGTGGAAAAACCCTCTCCTGTGTCTGGCCTGCCTGGATAGTCCTTGTCCATATAATGGCAAGACTTAGCCCTACCCATTTCTAGTTCATTTCACTTTCCTTATTTCCTGGTAAATACCAGAGTAACATTTCTCTAGCCACATGGCCTCGGGATGTCTGTGCATCTTTATTTCAGTGAGGCCCAGATTTAAGAACCATTGTTCCTTAATCAGACCACTTCTAGGGTCACCCTTATCTGAAGCTAGGGCCTCAGGTAAAGACTAAGTCTATTGTCCTGCAAGGGAACCCCTCGAAATCCCGACAACTATATTCACGTAATAGGCTCCTCTACTTCCTAGAGAAGGCACACACGAGGAAGGCTGTACTTTGCCTCATTAGTGTTTCCCAGGCATGGGTACCAGTCCTTTTATAATTACCCATAACAACTAAAAAAATAAAACAACAAAAAAAACCATGAAACATCACTTTACTGTAGGTTTGGATATAATGGGTTGAAAATTAAAATCTTAAAATTGGATTTTTTTTTTACAGTTTTATCCCCAGTGCCAAAAACAGTGCCTCACCCCATAGTAGATGCTCAATAAACACCTGTTAAATAAATAAATGATAGGTATGATTGTTCCCAGGGGGAAAAAGTGTACCTTTACCTAAAATTTTCTTCATGAATGCATCCATTTCCTAGCCTAGATTTCCAATATCCAGCCCCACATCTTTTGTTCAGGCTCCTACTAAGACTATTTTCATACTCATGTATTAGAAATTTCAACCTCAGTTTAGAAAAACACTACCTCCTGCACAAAAAGTGGCAGTCTTGCCCTCAGCATTCGAGTGCATTTGTGAGACGAGAACGGTGATGATCTACATGAAATCCATTGAAGCCATGATTTGATATAAGGTATTTTAAGCAAAAAGGAAACAAAAACAGGATTTAAATACTTAATTAAAAGGTTTCTTTTTGAAGTAGCTTGAATTTTATAGAAAATAAACCTAATCCATGTCTTTGTTATCTTCAATGCTGATTCCTTCCCTTTATCAAAGGATATACTTTTCCACATGTTGACCGAAGGGAATTGTATGTTTAGTTACTCAGGTAAACAAGCGAAAAGGGTATGTTTGAAAATAACAACAGAACCCAAAGGGATGTTTCCAGGCCTTCAAAGCCCTGTTGTTATACACTTGTATTTTCTGTGTAGTCTAAATATTTGACTACCTCATCCAAGAGTAGATGCACAAATTTTTATAATCGATTTATTAAAGTGTAATTTACATACATAAAAACAAACTCTTTTTAAGTGTACAGTTCAGCAATTCTCATTAAATTTACAGAGGCATGCAACCATTACAACCACCCAATTCTAGAACACTCCCTCACACCCTAAAGGTCCCTGGTGCTCATCTACAGTCTCTCTCTACTCCTGAACCCCGGCAACCACTGAAATATTTTGTCTCTAGTGCTTGTATGTACAGAAATTTCATATAAATTGAATCACATTAGATAGTCTTTTGTTCTTGTTTATTTTATTTAGAGTAGGGTTTTTGGGTCCATCTCTGTTGGAGCACATGTGTTCCTTTTTCATGCTGAATACTGTTCCTACACATTGTGTTTAATATATGTCAGTAGGCAATACAACAGTGATGGCAAATGTGTTTAAAACTCAGAAGAGTTTTTTTCTTTTTTTAAGTAATTTGTGTCACCATAACTTTTGAACGAATTATTGTTGATAGGTTAATGATATATAAACATATATATATATATAAATCTTAAATTATAGAAACATCTTTCATAATTTTGTTTATTCATTTATACTTCATTTTTTAAACTACTACTTCTATTACATTTTTCTTTCTACTTTGTGTGTGTTTGTGTGTGTGTGTAGAGAGAGAGAGAGAGAGACATACATTTCATATTTCACTTCAAATTGAAGTGTAGAAAGATAAAGGAGGATTAAATATTAATGTTTCACTGACTTATATCATAAAAAAAAGACAGTAATGTTATCATTGGCAGTTTTAATTGTCTCTTGACAACTTGAAATATGTAATGTCAAGTACTTAATCGAGATAAGATTATACTTGTGATAATAAGCTATTTGTTAAGTCTATAACAAACAAGTTATGTTTGAGGATGTTAGCATTTCATGCCTATTTATTTTATTTTATCAATAATGTAAAAGGGTCGGGGCAAGATAGAGAAAAGGCCAGATATAATCAGAGTTCTTCAAAGGTCATGCAGAAATAGATTGTTGACGATCATTCTATTTTTTTCTTCTTCCCCAAATTTTCATTTCTCTCTTCAATATCTCTTCCTCCATTTTTAATTGTGCATATGTTCATTTCAGTCCTGGACAAATTTCTTCTTCTTTGTGTTTTATGAAAAGAAGCCTGTGGTGAGGGACAAGGGATATAGGAAAAGTGGTTGGGAAATAAAAATAAATGGAAGAGCCGATGTACTTGACCTAGCTTTTGTGTCTCTAGGATGTGGCACTGTGTGTGTTCTGCTGGAACACATTTGATTAATGTTTACTAATTAATATGAAATAATAGAGGAGACATGGTGAATTCTCAGCAATCTCTTTAAGTTCCTTTTTTTCTTTTTTCATGTCTGAGTTTGCTTCTTCCTTAGATTTCAGGAATCTTGGGTAAATATGTACTAGGAATGATGAGATGGGTCTAAAGTAAGGAGACTTCCTTCACCATTTTTACTAACTATATATTGTAATAGATTAGATAGTTCAAATGTAGAGACTCTGCCCTTTTAGGATGCAAAAAGGTATGCATTCTTCTGCACAGCCTTACCTGCCTTTCATCCACCCATGGCAAAGCAATGAACCACCGAATGGAAAAATAAGCCTCGTGAATCACATGGCTCCATACAGGGTGCTGAGCGTCCAGATGAAGTGCAAAGGCTAGTCGGGTGGTTGTCTCCCTGTGGATTTTAGTGAAAAAACATCCCCTTTGGTATCAACTCTGTGAAATTGTGAAAAACCAATTAGGTTGAGCAATGGCACATGGACGTGGAGTTCCGAATGGGAGGGAGTGCCGAAGAGATTATGGGCAACAGCTAAGGACACATGTTGGAGATTAATCACTAATTTGCTCTCTTTCAAAAATTAGCATTACTCACTTACTTTGTCACTCAACAAATGCTTACAAGGCACAGTGTTACATATGCACACGTGAGCCACGGGACACAGGTTCTATAAATAGAGCAAGGTGAAAATTTGAAAACTCCATCTCAATTAAGTAAGCCTACATTGTTCTCATTTAAAGCATCACCACCCCCCCAAGAGGGAAAAGCGAACATATCACCTCCTATCTCTCTTCCACTTATCTTTCTCCTTCAATAGCAGAAGTCTCTCTCATTCTCCTTTTGTCCCTATGGGGACGTTCCCTTAAATAAATTCTGTCCTTTTCCTCCAACCCAAGGCTTATAATAAAACACAATTATAAAGGTAGACTGGAAAATTTTAGAATTTAAAAAATTCCTTTCTGTAATGCCAATGCCTTCACTTTCATGATTGTGCTGGGCTTCAAGTTAGTGTTGACGAAGGCAAATACTTAGATGTAGTTCTGTTTTCTTATCATTTCTTTTCATCTTACCTGTAGCAAAATGTGGTAATGTATGTCATTAAATGGGAGGTAGGGGGTGGTTAAGTACAAAAAGTTGAGATTGTCAGAAGTCAGTCTGAGACAGACACTGAATAAAATAGTGCAATGTGAGGAGTGTTGGGAGAGAGGAATGATAGCTTGGGTATGTCCTATATGCGCCCAGAATAAAGGATGACTTGTCAGAGAGAAAAGCTTCTTAAGCGTTAAGCTAAATTCTTGAAGTTGAATAGTGCTAATTCTACTTAGAGGGAATTACACATTCCAGAGGGGAGATAATGAAGAAGAAAATGTATGTGGAATGGTGACAGGGTAGAGTGTTAGGGGACAAGAAAGGACACTAGAGAGAAACCATGCCAGGAACCGGAAGATCTCTTAAGCCTATTAGGGATTTTGGATCCCTTCACTGAAAAGTATTAAAGGCTTTTCGGCAAGACACTGACTTGATCTGATGGACACATCACGCAGCTGTGGGACATGGAGTGACTGGAGGCCAGGCACAGAAGAAGGCATCTAGAAGGAAACCCTTGGACAGCCATGACCACGGTCCAGGAATGCAAGGATGGGTGGTAGCCGGGGGCAAAGGGAGAAATGTAGGCTGCAAGAGAGGTTTAAATGAGATACATTTTGTCCTTTTAGTTTTGTTTGTTCTAGTTAAATTGAAAAAAATAATGTACACCCCAGGTATCTAGTGCAACACATTCCCAATTGAGATAATATTTTTGCATGGTTCTCTCAGTGGAACTTGGGTGCCTCGCTGGGATTGACAATGCGGTGCACAGTGTGTGCCCGTTTCCTGAGGGCACAGAGGGTGGCTTTTGCAAACGCAGAGAAGTGAGGCTCGGCAGCGTGAGAGGCCTGACCCAGCTCCTTGCATTATCAACACGACAGCCGAAACCTCTGCTTGTAATGCTTTTTGACATCAGAATGAGCCCTCTGAAAATTTAGAAGGAAAATCAAAGTTATAGCTTCTTTATAATTATCCCTCTGTCTCTGCCCAATTCTAATAGCTGCAGGCAGTGCAATTTCAACATGTACTGAGATTCATTTGGAGGATCGGGTCTCATGATTTTTTCCTAAATCTCTTCTGCAGAGCTGATCTCTCAGTGGATAGGTTATAACGATGACTTGACTTAAAGCAAAACCAAAAAGTCAAATCAGAACCTCAGTTTTTTTTTCCTTTCTTTGCTTTCTTGTTTTTCTATGCTTTGCCTACTTTTTTTAAAAAATCAAGTAATGATAATTAACAATAGGTAATTATTTTTTAGCCCTCCTAAGTACTGTACACACATCATTTTATTTAGGCATTCCAAGGTAGATATTATTTATTAGATAAAGTAGATACTATGGTTATTATTATCATCATCATTGTTTCTACTATATAGATGAGGAAACAAAAGCTTCTAAAATCAAATACTGTAATGATGTAGGTTCTGTTAAACTCCACCCTCTCTGACTCAATATGACCATGAGGTTGTATACTTACGCTCTCCATTCTCCTGCACCAAAGTCATCATCATCACCACCTTAGTGTATATATCACACCCTGTAAATCGGAACTCGCTCTGGAAATGATCTAGGCAGCTATTGCTTAGGATGGAAAGGGAGAATGGTCTACATTATTAAATTTTCAGCACATTTTACCTCCCAGATCTGTGCTGAGTGCTAGAGCTGGGAATGCCTTAATGAATATATTCCTGTCTCACTATCGTGTGGAAGTAGAAAAACTTCTGTAGCAGAGTGGCAGTTGTGGTTGAAGGATGCATCAGGCTTAATTCACATTCCAGGAATGGAGCGTTAGGGAGTGCAGGTGAAGGCCCCTAGTGGAAGGCCCCGCGTGGGGCGTGGGCACGTGTCTCCCCTGCGGGAGCTGACGGAAGTGCACACTGCCTGCCTCTTCCTGACTTGTCCTTTGTCCCTTGCTCCTCATCTCCAGGTCTGAATAGTCTGGTTCTAGCTTCGGACCACACTCTGAAGGAACTCATTCTTATCATCCCTGCTCTTGTGGGAAAATAACTCCCTGTGAATATTTTCATGTTTCTGCAGAACTGGGTTTTTCTGAGTAAAAAACATTGGCACCTAGGTTAAAGGATGTTTTATGCTCTCCCCAGGGGCAGAGGGACAGAAGAGAAAGCCACCTAATACAAGCCCTAAACTTCATAATCGCAGGATTCCTTTCCTTTGGTGTGAACTCCAGTGTGTGCACAGGGCACGTCAGTTTCGCCATGTGTTTGGTCATGAAACTAACACTGCTCTGTGAGCAACTAGAATTCAAGATCCATGACCCAGAAGTCGGTGTTCCTGTGTGCAAGTTCTTGTGCACATATGTAGACGTGGATAGGAATATCACAGACCCTTCACAGTTACAAACAACAGTTATCCTGATAAAGAAACTGACGCTAGAACATGTTCTCATTACTGCTTTCTAGAATAATTCTCTGTTCTACTATTCTTTGTTTCTATATGGAGACCCACAAGGTGAGCCTATCAGTTGAGAGTATTGGTTCCTATCTCTACCTTCTGGTTAAATACTCACTCCCATTCCACTGTTATAATGTCCAACGTGTCACATGGAGAAACAGATTTCTCAGGAGGAGAGACGAGCTCAGAAACGTATGCCCTGGCCCAACGACTCCAACTCTCATGGCCGAGGATCTACTATCAAAGTGAAATGCTTTATTGTTCCGTGTGGTCCGGCTATTATCTGAAAAGCTGTAGTAAGGACCTATTTTCTCCCCAGGAAAAGAAACCAGAAGGATTTTGCAGTTCTGGCATGTTCAGGCCCATCGGTCGATCCAGGAGGCGGTGAGCTCTTCTCTGTCCCCCTTTCAGAACAGAACAGAGGAGGGGACTTGGGAATGCCATCGCTTAAGGAACGCATCCTTTAATACCTCAAAGCGGGGAAGGAAATCACACATTTTAGATCCTTAGAGATAACCCCACATGGAGTTTCTCTTTTTTCTGTTTTTCTTTTATCCTCCCACAATTTCTTTTCAAGTCTCTTGTCTGGCGTCCCCTCGCCCTGCTACCTATCAAGAAACTCTTGACATGTGCTGGAAATGCAGGCATTCTATCTCCCCCCTTCGTTGTGCTTTGCAAGTTCTTCCCTGATGATTGGGCAGCCTGCTAACCGTGGCTGGCCCGTGTCTAGTCTTTGCTGGCCCCATAGGGAGAGAGGGAAGGGGGGAGCCCAATCTCTTGAGGGAGACCATGATGATGAGTGCTGCAGTTCAAGTTCAGACTTCCAGGGAGTGGAGACCGCCACCAGTTTTCTTATAGAACAGCAGATCAAATATATTTTGCTACAGCAAATTTGATTCATTTTTTTTCCCCTAAAAGTAATACATTTTACACAGGGAAACAATCATCCTATTAGCATGACTTTGACCCTACTCATTTCAAAGTAACAACGTTGGCACCACTGTGTATGAAACATGTACTTCTGCCCTCTGAGTGCACCGGACAAATGGAATGCTTCCCCAGTCAGTGCTCCCCAGATATGCCTGACCTATGGTCCCCCGACACGGAGGGAAATGGGACTACGCCAGGACCCCCTCTCCCTGCTCTTCCGTATTTCACAGGGCCCCTCCTCCACTTCTGCATTTGAAATCAGTTCTCTTAATAACCATATGTGTGCACTAGCTTATGTTTTAAATTGGGGAGCTTTAAATGGGTTTAATACTGAGCTCACTTTATTTATGTATTTATTTTATATATTCTGTCCTCAAACCTTTTTTTTTCTTTTGCATGGTTAAGTGATGGTTAACTATGATGAAGGCAAAATAGACAAAAGAACTGCCACCTGTTCCTTTGTCTTGCAGTGGCTTGCTGTGCTATAAATGTATTTAATCTAGACCAAACTGGAGAGGTAAAACTAATTTAACAGCTATCAATCACTGGCAGCAGGCCGGCAAGAGGAGAGAGTAAGTTGGTTCTGTTACACAGGCCTCTCTCAGGAAAACACAGTAGAGCAGCAGACACTCATATCTTTGTGCGATGCCTTCCAATCCCTCTGCCAAGTTGCACATATTTGGAAACATTGTGTATCCATTTCCACTTATATGATGCCACCCTTGTATTAAAAACCGTGTGACTGGCATGATAGCTAAAATGTTTAATAAGAATGAAACATACTGGGCTTCATTACCAGGAAACAGAGCAATGTATTATGAAATTCAAATACTAATTAAATAAAGTCTCCCCATGTGGAGCTAAGCAGATGCTTTTCTGAGCCCCGGAGTAATGCACATGGCCATGCCTTCCAGCCTTTTCATGGGGAGACAGTCATCCATGTGGTCTGGTAAATCCTTCCAGAAGCTTCTCAGTTGACTCTGATTAAAAAGCCAAAGTGAGACTGCTTCAGTGGCTTACTTATCTGTGTGATTTCTCTCATATCGTCGTCGCCTGCCCTCCTTACTCATCTTCCCACCACCGGGCTGCAGCCAGCCTGGCCCCTGGTTTGTCCTCTCGCACACCAGGTGTTCTCACGTCAGAATCCTTGTACTTAATGTTCCCTCGTCCCAGACCCCAGGCACACCTTTCTCTAAGATATTTCATATCTCCCTCCATAGAACTTTTACCAGCTAACATTATTTACATTTATTTAAACATATTACTTATAGTTGGACTCCACCTGCTAGAATCAAAAGGAAAGAATTTAGTTTACTGTTGTATCCCCAGACCCGTGAACAACACATGGCAGGCACAATAATTACTTGCTTAAAAAAATGAATGAATACATGTGACAGTAGTCAGTTCTGCAGAAGCTGTAAGTATATAATCTTAACAGAAACTGAGCATAATAGAATTGGACTAAAGGTGACTTGGGGCAGAGACTAATAGCCCTGCAGTAAATGGGCTGAACCGCTGCAGACTGAATCATACCAATCCAGACACTTGACTTTAACTTTCTCCAGCTATTGAACATATTGCTTCTTGTCAGGGGATGAAATAAGGAACAGGGTAGAGGAGCCTGAGATTGTTAATTCATTCCTATATTGATGGTTTCTAAGGGAACTGGGCAGCTTGCAAAGCTGTAGGAATATAATACTAAATAGGATATAGTCTCTGTTCTTACTGAGCTCCTAGAATGCTGGGAAGACAGATAATAAAACAGTTCATTAAGATTCAACACTTTCAGCGGTTTGTGTGCTGTATAAGCAAAGTTCTGGGAGGAAAAGAAGGGTCAGTAAACTGATCTGCCTTCAGGGCTTTGGGAATGCATTACAGAAGAAGTTAAATTTTATCTGGATTTTTGTTTAAGACACTTTCAATGACAAGTAATGGAAAACTCAACTAAATTAGGCTCAAGCAATCAAGAACATTTATTGGCTCATGATGCGGAAAACACCCAGAAGTAGAGAGGACTTGAGAGCCCGGGATCAAAGCTCCGTGGCCAGTTCTCTGTGAGTTTCTCAGGTCTGGTCTTTTCCTGTGGCATCTTCAGAGTGAGGCCAGCTTCTCTCATAGCTTGGAAATGCTCCATCAGTACCACATCTTGTATCTGCCTACCCTACTCCCACACCACGCACAGCTAGAGTTGGTTTTCCCCCAACTCCTGAATAAAAATATAATGATTAATCTACCTGGACCACCTAAGGCCACTGCCTAATCTTTAAACAGTTATTCTGACCAGGAAATACCACGGGTGAACTGGTGTATATCTGGGTTATTTGCCCAGCCCTACACTCAACACTGGAGCAAGGGGAATGGAACTAGAGTCCCTGGCTTACAGCAGTGAAAGGCCATCTCCGAATCAATGTGTTGTGGTTACTCCCACCCAGCCACAGAGGAGCTACATGAATGTTAAAGGGGCAGACTTCAGTATGCCTTATAATCTTCAAGGATGAGTAAAAACTTTCCACAGAGATGATGGAGAAAAGTAATGTTAAAAGTGGAAGAAACACCATATTAAAATTAGGGAAATATAATTGCACTATTGTGGGAAAATTGTGTTGGACATGGGGGCAGATGGAGTATCTTGAAATAAAACCCGCAATGAGACTATAGGTGATTTGAAATGATGTCTATATTTCATAGAATGAAGTGGGTTGATTATTAGAATAAGTTAAAGCTTTGGATCTAATTAAATCAGACAAACATATAAAATTAATTGATTGCCAATGATCAGCAAGGTATAGAGGATCTCATAGGAACAGAAGTTATGGTCCCTGTTCTCCAAAAGCTGTGGAGATAGTCAAGTCGGTTAACACAAGTAGCAATCTAAAGTGCATCTTTGTCAAGCCATGTGTCAGGACGTACAATCTGTAAGTCGGATAAGGTTCTGTGAGAACCAGGAGGTAGAGAAAGGCTTTAAGGACGAGGCAAGAACCTGGATAAAGCTTGAAAGATAAATCCATGACAAAGAAGTAGAAATGAGCAGAAGACATTCTTCATGAGAGGCATGTGTTCGAGCAGAAGTTTAGGTACTACTAACACTGTATGAACAGGAAAGAAGAGAGTGGCTGTTGGTTGTGTGTATACATGGGTGGGAAAATGCAAGTTTACAGTTGTTTGTGTGGGAAAAGGCTTGCAAGTTATGATGATTACAACAGTGTTAGTAATGCAAAAGAATGCCACAGTCAACCGTAAGCCTACTTTGGCCAACCCTGTAGGGAGCAAATCAAGGAGGTGCAAATGGCGAGACCACAGATTTTAGTGTTTTCAGTCCAAGCTGTGGATAATTCAGTGATTTCTCCTGTACTCAGTTTTCTCATTGGTACACAAAGACAAGCATCTCTATATTACACAGCAGTGCACTTAAGAGCCAGGAGGTTTAAGTGTGTAAAATGCCCCATATAAGGGATAGTTTTGATCTATGGCTCCCTTCCCTTCCTCTTCTGATGAGAAGGATAAGGAGGAAGAGTCCCATGATGATGATGAATGAATAGAGGCCAGATTTTAATTGCTCCATTAAAGGAAAATAGAGAAAGAGTAAGAAACTAGTAAGATATTTTGACTTCATATTAATAAGAAATGAAGAAAGACACTTTTGGGGCGTGGGAGGGCTTCAGTGTACATTGTAAGACCAGTGGTGTTGATCTTCATGTACTGCTTCTAACATTGTTAAGAATAATGAGACAAAGGCTCCCTGACAGATTTTTCCATCATTATAAATCCTAATTTATCATATGGGAGCTATATAATTCGCCAAATACTGATAAATTTTTTCCACTATCCAAAAGTTAACTTTCCTACTATCTTTAGTTTAAAAAAATGATAACTACATTAAAGTTTACTTTTTCACTAACATAGATTCTACCCCTTCTCCAGCCTCAAGGCATCTATTACCCTAAATTTTACTCAATCCAAAAATGAACCCCTCTCCCTAGGCATCTGAGGGTTTTTACCAAAGGCAGCAACCCACCACTAAGATATTCTAGTTCAAAAATGTTTTGTCATCTTCATGTGAATAATTCCTGACATTTATAGGTGTCGTCTCTTTTATTTTCCGATCTCCTCTGCCCTTGCCCTTTTCCAGGTCACCCCTGCTCAGGGAGACTAAAATAGACCCAGTCACCTTTCAGTGTGGTCTATTCCTCAGCTATCTGAGCCCTTTGTCAATCAATGTTGCCAGACCGTTACCGCCAAGATGGCACCATCATCACGACATGGCCTGTTCCGGGTACCCATGGAGTTTCTGAAAGGTCAAGTACAGGATACACTTACTTTGAAACAGGATGTTTGCATGAGTTATTTATTGCTGTCAAATAAGTACAGCAAAACCTCGATGTAACAGACTAAATTGGGCCAGGGCGGGGGTATCCATTAAAGTTGAAAGTCCGTTATAGAATCAAGTGGGTTTTCTGAATGCATATGTTAAAAAATTGACAAATTAGTTTACCTGGCTATACTTATGTGGACACGTTTGTGTAATTAAAATTGAGTGTGAAAAGCTTAAATTCACAGAAAAGCTTTCTATATGTATCACTGTAATTTTAAATCTGTACTGAATAGGTCTAGTAAATGCATGCATTCACCAGTCACGGAGTAAACACATGCACACGGCGGGGGCGGGGCAAGGGGCGGGGCCGGGGCCAAGGGGCGGGGCCGGGGCCAAGGGGCGGGGCCTAGCGCACTTGGGAACATCAGCACAAGTTCACACTGCTGCCAGAGTCACGCCATAGGACTGCCGAGGGGATTGCCGCTGGTGATGCTGTGTGATCACTGCTAATCATTCTCTGAACATTGTTTATGGGCGGTGGCTCCTGGATCTAAATATGGAGACTATAGTTGTAGAAATGTGATATTTATTTATGTCAACGAACTGACTATAGTGTTTTTTTCAACATATGGCCTATTTGCTAAAATTCATTACAAATAACAGTGACTTAATAACAAGAAAACCTGTTCATTTAATTATAAGCAAATCTTGGTTAAAAGCATTTTAAAATTAACAGGGTGTAATTTTCACATACAACACGTGGACAGGAAATTTTGTTCTTTAAATCCAAAGTCTGTTAAATCAAGGTCCACGAAATCGAGGGCTTGCTGTACCACATGAGTTATTAGTGTACAATGATCAGCGTTAGTTCTAATTCACAATTTTCTGTGGGTCGGGGATGTGGAAGCAGCTTGGTTGGAGCAGAGTCTTTCATGGAGTTGCAGTCAAAGTGTTGGTCCAGATTTCTGTCATGTGTAGGCTGAAATGTCACTGGGTAGTCCACTTAGAAGAGGTGTCACTCAAGCAGCTGGCAAGGTGGTGCTGGCTCTTGTCAGGTGGCCTCAGATGCTCTCCACGGGGCCTTCTCTGTGGGGTTACTTGAGTGTCTCCGCAGCCTCAAAGCTGGCTTCCCCCAGGGAGATAGATGCAAGAGGGAGAGAGAGCCAGGCAGTAGCTGTGTCCTTTTGGTGACTTTGCAAGTCACAGTCAGTCACTTCTGCTACATTTTATGGCTGGAAAGGAATCATCAAGTCCAACCTACATTCCTGGGGAGAGAAATTTAACATTGCCTTTGGAAGGGAGAGCTGTCAAAGAATTTGCAAACCTATTTTAAAACCACTACAACCTTAATTACAGCTTTCTAGAACATGCTCAATAAAACTTTTTTTCAATCTTCAGCACCTCTTTAGGAAAAATATCTCTAAATATAAAGAAATAGGTCCCATTGTTAGTCTGAACAAAGTATATTAGTATATGATTTTCCCTGTGTTCCCAGGCTTTTTGAACACTTGGTAACATATTTATCATACTCTTACAGAAGGCATTCATCAGTTGCATTTATTACAAACTATGCACTCTCTCTCTCTCTCTCCCCCTTTCTCTCTCTCTCTCTCTCTCTCTCTCTGTTTTTTGTTTTTCACTCTCTCAAAATACAGTCACATTCAGCCAGGCTGGTCTCCTCACTTCAGCCAGGCTGGTCTCCTCACTTCAGCCAGGCTGGTCTCATGCTTCCAGGCTTGTGTGTTTACTGACCATTCCTCCTTCCTCTGCTCTGCCTTTTAAACCCTGGATCCCTATGATCAGCAAGTTCAAACCCCACCTTCCATGAAGAGTTGATTCATATCTTTGCTATGAATGGTTCTGACTGCTCATAAACTTTATTATTAATTTTTTACTTGATTATATTCAATTCAGCACAATTTTATGCATCTCTAATTCTATAAGGATACCTGTTTATAGCAAATACTCATTAAATATGTGTTAAATGAGTGAATGAATATAGACTAAAGAATTTTATTTAACCCAATTATCCAAAGTATTATCACTTCAACAAGTAATGACTAGAAAAAATATTAATAACGCACTTTACACTGTTTGTACTAAGTTATCAAAACCCATTGCATCTTTTATATATCTCAGTTCATATGCTAAATTTTCATCAGAAATCCTTGATCTGTATTTAGAATTTTTTTAAAATCATAGCTCAAAAATGCAGATTCACATATACATTATTGCAAAAGTACTTAGTTTTCCAATAACTAAAGTGAGTGTTCATTTTTAAATTGACGTGAAATAACTTAAACATTAAGTTTCTCGATCTTAGTAGTCACATTAAAATGCTCCATCACAATTGGTGGCTTGTGAGTATCATAGAGGATAGCACAATTCTAAAATCACAGAAGAAATAAACTAGTGATGTCATTGGGTTGTAAACTGACCTTTACCAAAAGCACTGCTTCGCGTGAGAAAGTGGAAAGAAGCATCCCAACACTGTATAACCAAACTCCGCAAATGAAATTTTGTTAGCAAATCACTCTAACAAGATTCATACTGGGCTTCCGTATAACCAGTATCCACACTGTGGTGGTTATACCTAAAAGAAAATAAATACAGTTACAAGCTCAAACTAGCATAGAAAGTAATTTGGCTTTAATAATATTTCTCGAACAGGGTCTAAAGGCTGCACCTAACATCTCTCTTCTTTGTTGCTTCCTCAAATCCCTCAGCCTATACTCCTCTGGCTCCTCCTTCCTCTCTGCTCCCTCCCAGAAGAGTTTATTGTAAGTCAGTCTAAATTTCATTCTTGAAATTTGTCTCTTCATACATTCTCTTAATTAGCAGAGCTGGCTTTTCCCCAAACCTGAGCAGATCAATGAGGAATTCTCCTGGGGGAGGGGAAGCAAAAATATACCACAAAGAATTTGCAAGCCCCTGAATGTCAGTGTTTTTATACTATCATATTAGTATATGAAATAAATCTTAACTTGTGTTCTTCTTAGGATTGAGAGATACTCATTGCCTTTTGGTTAAAAAGAAATCTGTATTAAAAATTGTGTAAGATTTATGCCCAGCTGGTGTGGCTCAGTGGATTGCGTGCTGCCCCATGGTCTGAGAGGTCCTGGTTCGATTCCCAGTCAGGCACATGCCCCGGTTGTGGGCTGGATCCCCAGTAGGGGGTGTGCAGGAGGCAGCTGATTGATGTTTCTCTCACATTGATGTTTCTATCTCTCTCTCCCTTCCTCTCTAAAAAATCAATTAAAAATATTTTTTAAAAAGAGTTTGGGTTCTGCCACTAACCCGATATCACTTCTAGCTTTGCCACCGAAGAGCTGTGTGAGTTTTTTCAAGGTAATTAGCTCCTCTGAACCTGAGTGTACTAAAGTGTAAAATGTGTATTCACTCATTGATTGTTTCATTCAGCAAACATTTATTGAGTACACGATCCCCCCTCAGACATCCTTCAAGGCTTCGGTAAACAGCAGTGAACAAAAGAGACAAAATGTACAGATTCTCTGCTTCATGGAACTTAGGACATCCCTGTGGTGAGGACTGGTGACACACTGAATTTGTGAGGGATGCCTGTACTTATGAATAGGATGTGGAAACCTGGAGGTGTGGAGCTGCTTTGGTTGGGACTCGGAGGGAGATGGTTTCATTATGAAGGGGGTCTTGGTGGAGAGATCTGAATGAAGTTGGGGGTCTACTGGGTAACTCTCTCTTCCGAGGTCGAGGAAACAGCATGAGCCGGGCCCACTGACATGTGAACCAAAGCAAAGCAAAACACAAGAAGCCCACCTTGTCAGGAGACAGCGAGTAACGCGGAGGTGAGGGGGAGACTTGGCATAACCAGGTCAATTACAGCTCCTCTCCAAGTCTGTTGACTCCATCTTGAGTCAGGATCCGTGACTCATGCACGGTAGTGAAACATCATGTACTAGTCATTTGGAAAAGGCTGATTTGCTACATTAGGCATGTTTTCAGTATGACACATTCTGTTGTACAGTGTCAAAAAGTCACAGTCGCCACTATCACTATCGCTGTCATCAGAAAGGACTGGAAGTATTACGAAGGTGCCAGGCGGAGGGAGGCAGATGGGAGTTTCCCAAAATTCTAATTCCTGCTTGAAGCTCCAGTTTTAGCATTAGCCACAGATGCTGTACGCTGCTTCCTTGAAGGAGCAGGCTCACCGTTCACCGTCAAGATGTCTGTCAGGAATGCAAGTCTCAAAAATCACACCTTGTCGGTTGTAGTCCCCTGGAAAAGGGGACTCATTCAGCTCAAACAGTTACACAAGTGCCATCTCTTGAGACAAATGTCATCATCGAGTAGACAATGGAAGAACCTTCTATATGCCTCCTGTTTTGGCACAGGAAATTTAAAAGACATGTGCTCAAGAGTTGAGATTTAATAAAAGCAATAAATGTGTCGCTCACTAACTACGTTTTTCATCCCAAATCGTGCGACTTGTGTTCTGCCACTATGCGATGTTGAAGAACACAGTGACTGCATGATGTCACAGCTAAGATGCTACCTGTTGTCCTCACCTCTGGTTTTGTTCCATTGGTCCAATATCACTCCAGTGATAAAAGCAAGTAACATTTAGTATAATCAGGAAACAATGTCTGCCTATGTTGTTGATGCTCCTATTTATGTTCCTTGCACTAGCAGATTTGGAGGAACAGGCAGAAGAGGATCTCATGTCCTTTGTAAAGAGTTTCCCCTTGCCCCCCGCCCCCGCCCCACCCCACCCCGCCCCCTCCAAATCTTTACCAATTGCTCTGAGTTACCATGTCCTCAGCCAGGCTTTAGCCCAAGAGCCCCTTATCTGCAAGAGAGTTTGAGGAATACTGACTTTTACCTAGAGAGCAAGGCCTTTTGTCTTTAACATGTAAAAGGTACCAGGACCCTAGCTGTGAGGGGCTGAAGTGGTCTTGTGCCGGCCCAGCAAACTAGAAGCAGTTTCCGTGTTTGCAGCTAGTGCTGAATAGAGCTAACGGCTACATTCACTGGGTCCTTCCACGTGTTAGGCACTCGGTGCTTCCCAGACATTATTTCACTTAGTTCTCTAGAAGCATAGGAGGGGTCAACAAGGTAGGTGCTGAGCTGGTCGGTGGCAGGGTCGAGTTCCAAATGCACATCTGGGTGACGTCAGAGACAGCTCTTGACCCAACCACCCCCAGCACTTCCTCACCAATGTAGAAAAGAAGTATCTGCTAGGTATCTTCTTAATGGTTCTAACTTAGAAGATATCATAGCAGAAGTTTCTATTTTAGTTATGAAATCATTACACAAGATTTAGACATTGTGCAGCTATGTCATCGTTTAGTTACCAGGGATCTTTGATCTGTGACAAATCACCTGTAATTGCCATCTGTCCTGGCATTTTACCCTCAATCTAGAATTGTTTTCATTAAAACAGTGTATGCAACTTATAATTTGACTCATACACAATAGCTAGAAAGTATGCTAACATTCTCAGAATATGTCTAAAATGTAAAATAATACTTGTTCATAGTGGATGTTAGTTAGATTATTTGAAAGTTGCTGATATCTTATGTATGTGTATGCATGTGTACATATATGTGTGTTTGTAAAGTAACATTTGTGTTCATGTGAGTGTGTGTGTAAGATTAGGGTACTTGGAAATAGAAAAAGTGCTCAGAACCTCAGTGACGCCCCCCAGGTGTGCATTTGGGGTTATAAGATAGGTGTAGATGATTCTACGTAACATTTGCTGAGTCATTGCCAGGTGACTAGCACTGTGCTAGACTCTGGGGAAACAGAAGAGAATGAAATAATCCCTGCTATCATGGAGCTTATATTCCCTTTGTGCAGACAAACAATAATAGATAAATAACTGCTTTGTCGTAGTTAGTACTACAGGAAATATGACCATCGGGGGGGAATAGAGAATGATGGGCATGGGAGATACCAACTTATTGGATGATATCTGAGTAGCAAGCTGAGTAGCAACCAGACAGAATATGTAAGAGCAGGGCCCACCGATGGGCTTGTCCTTGTTCTGTGCAGGGGCAGTAAGAACCCAGTGTGGCTGCTGGAGCATAATCGAAGGATAACCCAGAGTGGATCACAATCCACTTTTCAATTTTATCCTCCATGGGAAGTGGAGGAATGAACCTACATTCATTTTGAGCAGACGAGTGCCGTGATCTGACTTAGATTTCAAAAGGACGGCTCGTTGCTGGGGCCACTGGGCAGAGAACAGACTGTCGGTGGGGAAAGTGGCGGCGAGGTCATTCTTCGGACGTCATCCCAGCTGCACAGAGTGAGAGGGTGACAGGGACGTGGGCTAAACTGACGGCAGTGCAAACCCTGAGGCATCGTCGGTTTCTGAGCCAACATGATTCTGCTGTGAGTGCAGACGGACAATAACAAGGGATTGAGGACAGCACCCCCGAGCTTTCCACTACAGAAAGATCAACACATCGATAGTTTATAAAAAATTGAGA
The DNA here is from genome assembly GCF_014108415.1 of Molossus molossus. Lineage (NCBI taxonomy): Eukaryota > Metazoa > Chordata > Mammalia > Chiroptera > Molossidae > Molossus > Molossus molossus. The sequence continues at coordinate 14,093,389 of NW_023425344.1, read as the reverse complement.
CTGTGAAAGAACAGCCTGGAGGTGGACAGAGAGCTGAGAGCAGCTTACAGAAACCAAGGGGAGAAAAATGTTTCGAGGAGGAGAAAGTTTCCAGCTGTGTCAGATGCTGTTGATCCGTCCAGGAGGGAGAGAACCAGGAAAGACCACTGCATGTTACAAGGAGGTGGCATCCGTGACCATGGCAGTGGAGTGGTATAGACTAAATTCTGACGGGAGTGGACCTAAGGGTTTATGAATGAGTAAGAGGATGTCAAAGCAAAGGAGTTTAATTATAAAGGGACACAGGAAATCTGTCCAGAGAGAGATGAGGGGCCCAACAAAAGCTTTATGAAAAGTAGCATTTATTATAGAATGCTCATATCCTAATAACCCAACGAAGAATGAAAATATGATGATCTAAGAGAGAATGGGTACATCCTAAAGAGGAAATGGGACCCAGGGCATGATCGGAAGAATAGGCTTGGGATCTGAGCCAGGCTGTGCATCTGTAACCAGAGGGACCACCTGTGCAAGCAGGTGTATGAGAGATTTTACAGGTGGGCTGTATGGATGTTCCATTCTGAAGGTCCCACTGCAGGGCTGAAGACTTTTAGAAACAGCAGTACAGGGCATAGGGAAGAGGAAAAGACTTTGTCTATACTTGCAACTACCCTGTCACAAAACCAGCATAGGATGGAGTCATAACCACCTTCCAGAAGGTGCTGGGGCGTGACAAGGCCCTTCACCACTTAGTGCCTTGCCTTTCTCTATGAACAGAATTCCACGAGGAGATGCTCCTAGGCAGGGCGACCATATCATATCCATGATAATGTAATGTGAAGAGACAGAGTAGTCGATGGAACTATTCTTTGATTTATTAATCCTTCAAGGAAGAAATGCCCATTGTTACGTCAATGGAATAAATTTGAATTTGCAAACATGAGAAGGCTATCTTTTTGAATAACTCTGCTGTCTTCAAAATGTAGCATTCCGATTTGGGGAAATTGAAGCAAATTCAGGGATTCTACTTAGCCCATGAATCTGAAGAAGATGAAATAATGTTTTTCTTATTCTGAATTTCAAAGCAGGTAAGAAGGTGTCCACTGTAAGTAACCTGGTGGATAAAGTATAGGTTTAAAAAAATAAATGGCATTGCCTGGCCAGTGTAGCTAAGTGGATTGAGCATTGTCCCATGGACTGAGAGGCCCGGGTTCGATTCCAGGTCAGGGCACATGCCCAGGTTGCCAGCTTAATCCCTAGTAGGGGGCGTGCAGGAGGCAGCCAGCCCATCAATGTTTCTCTCTCTCATCGGTGTTTCTCTCTCTCTAAAAAAAAAAATCAATAAAATATATTTAAAAAATAATAAATGGCATCAAAGACCCTTTAATGTCTCATTTTAAATTAATAGGGCATTACTTGCTTTTCATCCATGGCCTGCTAAAGGATCCTTTTCATGCATGTAGAAGTGTAGACTTTGGGGACAAGTAAAAATCAACATCACTCTTTCATTATTAAAACATCAGGGGCTAAAGGTATAATTTGCAGAGACTTCCAAAAAATAGAGTCCTGAATTCTCCCTTTATCAAAGAACTACCCTCATGATTGTCTAGCACCTCTGTTTTCTAGAACTTGCCCTCCCTGGAGAAAGGCCCCAGAATCTTGCCCAGTTATATAATGTGACCATGACATCAGTATAGAGAAGGAGCAATGAATTAGCACATCACACCCATTTTCACTGGTAACCTGGTTTTGCAGTGTGCATCTCATTGCCACGGGAAAGTAGTGCTGTGAGATTCTCTGTGGCCAGCCTTTCTTTTGAGCACATTAGTCCACGTTTTTTAGGAAGCTGACAGCAATTCCCTTTGCTACGTTCACATTTGAGATAGGGAAGTGTCCATCTGCCTGGACCCATAGCAATGCGGGCACGCTCGCTCACTGCTGAGTTTTGTACAGACCTGAATAGGTCTGCCCCAGAAAAAGACAAATGGAAGTGCTTGGGGAGCCCCTTGGGTTTCCCTCTGAGCACGGGCATAGATTTGTAAAATGGGACAGTCCGCACACATTCCATCCCTTAAAGAGAAAGTGTATGTTGTTCCTTATTTGAGAAAGATCCAAATGAAATCATTCTAGGCTGAAGGGGAATAGAATAAAAATAAAACTCAGCTGTACATTTCCTCTTGGTTATCTTGGAGAGGGAATAGAACTGGGCAGCAAAGAGCCTGCCAGGCCAGTGCCCTCAAGTAAGACAGAACGAGCGTGGGTTCCAGCGTCAGCCTCAGGGGGTGCTAGTCCCAGCTCTGCAACGGTCATCAGTGACCTGACCACCTGTTTGTTCTGGCGGTCACCTGTAAAATCAGGGACTTGGTAAGGGTCTTTCCCAGCTCGAAATGTCTACACTTTTGCAGAATGCAGACCTGAGACGGAGTTCTATATTCGTGAGCCCAACGGAGCCAACACCACCTAACCCCACTCGGTCCCACCCCCATCTTTGGTTTTGCTCTTGACTGCTAGCTTGCTAAACAGCGTCATTATTAGAACATCAGGGCGAAGGAGGGAAGACGGGATGGGCAAGGGGGAAAGAGGAGCAAGAAGAAGGCTTTTGTAATGAGCATCACAGCCCACCCCACACACCACACCTCTCCACCAAGGTCCAGCTCCAGGGCCATCTTCTCCAGGACTGGCCCTCTGGTCCCCTCTCTGTACCAGTAACACAGGCATTGCAGTTATCTCCATTCTGCCTGTATTTGTTTCTCTGGACAGACTGAAGCCTTTGAAATGGAGGAATTGGGACTTTCAGACCCATGCTCCCCCATAATGCTCTGCATGTTGTCTGAGACAGGCAATCTTCCCTGAGCGCCTAGTGAAATAAAATGAATTAACGCAACTCTGAGAAAGTCATGCTTAACAGAGAGGCTGTTAACTACTTCTTTCCTTAGTGGATAAATTCCAGGACTTTGGGTTGGAAACCAATGTACAGATATGGACCTGGAACGTCAGCTGATGAATACCTTGCCTTTTTCTTTTCTCTGTTAACAGACTAGTTAACGAGCTGTTATTTCTCGACAGAGGTGTGTGTGAAACAGCTCCCTCCCAGGGTATTACTTGACTCTGTGCTGTGGTCCCAGGTTGATTTCCTTTCTCCACTGGCCTTGCTCACATCTAGAAATAGCTTGCCACAGGAGTCAGGGTTAGAATCCTTAGACTTCCCCAGTACTGGGTGGGACACACTTCTGGTGAAGAATTATTTGCTGTTCATCTGAAATGCAAATTTAACTAGATGTTTTGTTTTACCTAGCAACACTAGACAGGAATTCAGTGGCCTGAAGCCCGGCTCAGATTGGCTTGCACCACAATAACATCGCCGAAAACAAAAGCAAGAATGCATTGCTCTGCAGCACTGGAAGGCCCAGGTGGTAGTCCTGGGTTTCAGGTGGGACTTGATTTAATGTATCGATAGGAATTCATTTAATCTCTCAGCTCTGGCTTCTACTCTAATGGCTTTACCTGCTGGCTTCCCGGGGTGCTAGGTGATTGCGGACAACGCCTGCCTCCCATCTGGCTGGGGCCAGTCACGGGGTGAGAGCGGCTGCCTCCTCCCGGGCGGGCAGCACCAGCAGGCTCGCTCTGGGCCACATGCCCGGCCCGAGTCCACGCTCTGGCAAGGGCAGCGCCATGCTCTGATTGCTCAGAGCCTTGTGCCCCCGCCTTGAGCCCCTCTGGAGGTACCTGGGCTGATGGCGGGAGAGCAGTAGTCTCTTTCAAACCACAGTGGGCAGCCTAGATTTTCTTAGAAGGAAAACAGATGCCGGGTGACTGAAGCCAAAGGAAAAATCAGACCAACAAACCAGAAAACCCAGTGACCACTATAGGTTCTCACCACCTATTTGTTTGTTTGTGTATTGATTGCTTGATTTAATTTATTTTGTAACAGAAGAAAATTGAAGTTTTAGTACGTGCACATGGGGAATTCACATAGCACAAACATTTCAAAGGCAGTGAGGCAACACTGGCTATGTAAGACGTTGGACGAAGGAGAAAGGGGGGGACGGGCTGTTGAATTCAGAGGTGAGGATGGCTGATATACTGTGGTGGAGGAAGAGGACAGAGCACAGGACAGGCAGATCCTTGCAGGGCATCTCAGCCACAGTGGGACCCAGGGGGTATCCAGCTAACAGGCACCTCCCTGAAGTCCTCTATTTATCCTACTAATTCAAATGAAGCGAAGGCAACAGCCTAAGGTTCCCTCAGTATTTGAAGAGATTTTGGAAGAGATTGTGGCAGGGCTCTGGACATTAATTCTGGCTATTCTACAAACCTGTTCAAGGTGCTTTAACTTTGTGCATCAATTTCCACACGGGGAAAGGAGGAACAAAGTAATCGGTGATTTCTAAAGCCCTTTCGAGCCTAACATTTCTCAGTCTTGTGAGTGGTCGCAGGAGGGAGATTATGCAGGAAAGAGAGAGACAGAGGAATTCAGCGCATCTTATGTGTTTGGGATCAAAGTGTTGCTGCTAGCAGAATAGCCTCAGTATAAATGTAATATGAGTTCTATTAAAACTAACTATTCACTTTGGTTGTTTGTTCTCTGCTTTTGTGGTCTCTTTAAAAAGATACATTTAACTGGCTCAATGCAAATTCGCATATATGTGTGCATTAAAATTACTGCTTAAAAAATGCCAAGTTAGGTTTTCTCTCCAGATTAATTTAACACAGAGGAAAAAGAAGCTCACGTCTCAGAGGAACGATCAAAGTCTTGTGATTTTATTTCCACATTGCATACCATTAACATGACAGATCATCGCTGCGCCATGGGATTAATCGTAATTTGTGAGCTTTGAAAGACCTTTGAAATGTCCAGATTAAAGCAAATAAGATTTTTTAAATAACACATCAAATGACTGGTTTTGCTGAACATTCAAATGAAGAGAAAGTCAATTTCCCTGCTTCTTCCCTTCAGATGTCTTTCGGTTTGTGCTCTGACCATGGAGCCTTCATGTTCAAAGGAAGTTTCCATCATTTTGGTTTAAACAGACCCGAATAGACCTGGCCAGACTTAACCTTGACCAAAATGAAAAAAAGAAGAATTGAGTAGGACAGGCCCAGGCCTCCATTAAAATCGCAGCTGCCTGCACAGGCTCCTGAGGTCAGACTTTTCGCCCTGCTCCAGCCGACGCGCCCAATCATCCCTGCAGGACCTGACCCCCACGGTGTTATGATTTTGTTTGCTTCCAATTCTTTGGAACATAGTTTAAGTGAAAGCTGACTCGGGGCTTTCTGTACCAGCCATCTTAGAATAACATGCCGTGTTTATGACTGTTGATGATGTGGCCCATCCCCCCGCCCTTCCACTTATAGGTGCGGAGCAGGGCTCCATTTAGGAAAGAATGACATGCCCAAGGGCATGGAGCTCTTGAAAACAGGAGTGCCCACCTCCATTTGACATCCAGCCTCTAGTCATTCAGAGCGGAAGTGATCATCCATGGACTGCCCTGTTTACCTGCTCACAAGGTCATCAAATTCATTAAACTGGTTCTAGATTACTGGGTAAGGCAGGGGCAACATTATTTTTCAAAAATATTTAAAGTATTTATTATTGATATTGGTTATCCCTCTCTTTAATATCTTGGTTTGAGGAATAATGTTTAAAAACTATGATTTAGAATGTTACTGACACATGTGACATGACTTCATGGACAGAGATATGCATCTCAGTGTTCCACTCCAGGTGTTCCCATGTCCTCTGTAATCACTGAAATGCCAAGGGGCGGGGGGAGGGGGGTGTTGAAATAGGTGCCACAGAGCCAAATAGGGCTGTTTTCCAGAACCGATCCCCTAACTATTTGGATATGATTTATGAACGCTGAGTATTGAATGTAAATCCTTTTGATTTATATTTAATTTCTAACAAGCCTGGATATCAATATGTGGCATTGTCTTCCAAAAAAATTATTTTTGCCTCAGCTAAATGTCCTGAAGGAACACCCCCAGATGCAGAGGCAGATACCATGTAAATACTGTGTTTTATTTCCCTCCCTAGGAAAACATGGGCAGCTGTATTAATTTCCTCTTGCAGTGGTAATTCATTGCCACACACTGAGTAGCCTAAAACAATACACATTTATTCTTTACAGTTCTGTGCATCAGAAGTTCACATTTGTTTCGCCGGGCTAACCTCACGGTGTCAGCAGGACTGGTTCCTTCTGGAATCTCCAGGGAAAAATCTGTTGCCTTGCCTTTTTTAAATTTCTGAAGACCCCCGCCCCCCACTCCTTAGCTCCCGCCACTCAGTAAGCCAAATCTTGCTTTCTGCATTCCAGCTCCTTCTCTGACCCTTACCAGCCTTCTTTCTCCTCTAAGAGTCATGATCACCTGGGGCCCACTCAGATATGTACGGATCCTCAGTGACTTGGACAAGACCTGTCCAGCTTTTACTCTCTGTAACTTTTGATAGTTCATCTATCAAACTGAAAGTGTCAGAATCCTCATGTTTTTAAGTGGGGATAATAAAATATGGTTTGGGGAAGAATTAAATGAGTTCACATAAATGTGGTCTTTTAGCTCCAGTTCTTTCCAACAAAGGGGATGCGGAACATATATATTAGCCACTCACGTAAAGCAAGATAACTAGCATGAAAAACCTTGTTTTCACTGTGAGAAGTTCTTGGTTAAAATGGAACAGCAGTGAAAGTTTGTGGGGAATAAATAAATTTCATTTAGACCCAAAACGTGGTTAGAAGTGTCAAGTTAAGACTCATAATCATTTCTTTGAAGGTGACTTCTCCCTATGTCAATTAGAAGGAAGTGCTTTGATGAGTTGATAATGATGATGATGGTGACATGTGTATATGACTGTCTCTACAGATAGTTCCTCTGTAGACAGTTTCTCTCATATTCGCAAAACGAAAAGTATGAAAAATTCTCCATGTTAACAGAGTTTGATCATAGTTATTAGTTTATGTGTAAGTTTTACATAGAGTAAGAGCTCCCTAATTGCAAAGATGTGCCTTATTTTTTGGTGATCCTAGCGCTTGGCATATAGTAGATGTTCAATAAATGTAAATGCAATAAAAGTGTATCAAAGCATGAAAACTAATTTATTTAACAACATTAAAGGAGAAGTGTCAGTCAAGTTTTAGGGAAAATACAACTGAATCAAAAGGGGGGTTTATTGGCATGTATTACTAGGAAGTACCTTGTGGTTAGCTCAAATCAAAGAAAGATGTATAGAAACCAGGATCTGGAGACTAGATTTGGAATGAAGAAGACAGCAGGACTCTTTCTATCAATCTCTCATCTTTTCTGTTCTCTGCTTCTCTTATATGTTGGTGTCTTTGTAGCCTACTATAGTTAGCTTTCTTCAGTAGCATAAACATAAGAGTCCCAGATCACCAGGTTAGCAATGTCTTGGGGAAGAGAGCACATTTTCCTTCAGGTTCCTGTGAGTAATCCCTGAACACTGATTGAATATGATTTTTAAATATGGTCATTGTTTGGCTTAATCACTGATACCAGGGAGACAGAATGCTCTGGTCAGTTCTGGGTCACATGACTTCTTCTTGTGTGTGTCAAGGGTGGGGAAGAGCGGAAGAAGTGGGGTTAGTACTGTCCCCAGAAGAAAAGGGGGAATGGAAAAGATTGCCGGTACCTAAGTATCATGGTCTGCTCCCAGAGTTAAGGACTAGAAAATTTTTAAATTTCAAATATGTTTTTCCTTTTTATATAGTAAAACAGAGATTGCTTTCATGCATGGGGTGGTACAACTGAAATAATCCATTGCCACTGTGGAACCATACACTTTAATTTTCTCTTTCTAAATTTGTTCAAAGATTCTTCTTCTAAAGGTTGCCCAGTGGAGAAACAAAAAGTAGAAGTTTGTTTTAAAGGAAATAACACTTCACACAGTAGGTAGGTAGGATACTTGTTGAATAAATGTATTTGCCAGACATTTTGATCAATAGATTGGGACCATGAGTTCTACATATAGGTTATATAGATTCTAAATATCTGTATAATTAATTGTTAAAATGTTAATCAACACTTTAATAAGGTGTCTTTAGAATTAGTTACCTAAGTATAAAATGATCTGTGCATTTGAACAGTGGGAAATTTCAATTGTGTATATAGAGAACCAGATCATCACAATTAAAGAAGGAAATCATGAAACATTCTAAAAAATAACATCAAAGCATGATTCAAATAGTTTGCAAAGTTAAGACAGAATTTTGATTAAAAAACCAATTCTTAATAACGTGAACTTGTTGAGGTTCAAATCAATAGTTATCATTGGTCTGCAGGACAGCTGTGCTTTTTGTACCAACACACTGGTGACTGTCAGGATGGGGATAGTGGACACCTTGCATTGCAGATTTTCAGAGGCTCAGTTTATGAAAGGCCTTCCTGCCAGGTCTTTCTTATGGTGACCCTTCTAAAAACAGTCATAGTCACCTCTGTATATTTAGAGCATGTTTTCCCAGTGATGTCCCTTACTCTCTCTGCTTCTTGATGATCAATTTTTCTTCCGCAATGTCAATTTTGTTACACATCTTAAAGATAAGACTTTAGAATTAAAATAATTGAAAAATATCTTCAGATCTTTTTTCAAGGGGAAATAAAAGAAAGGGGAAAATTGTGACACCCAAGCATTAAACTACTTTTTACTTGACTTTAGATCCTGTGATGTTCCCTGCTAACAATAAATTATCTATCCTGGTGGACATTTGAAAAAGGTTTTCAAATAACAATTTGACAGCCTTCTTTAACAAATTTATCTTGGATGCAGTCACATGTCCTCTTACTGATTAAATTTTTCCAAGAAGGAGAGACAGATCTTTGAACAATCCATCATCACAACAAATTTGATTTCGTCTTATGTTTATATTTCAATGAAGGCCTAATACCTAAATCAATATTTTTATTAACCAATGTCACCCCAATAAATTCAATAAATAAAGAATCCCCCTCAGGCTTCTTCAGATGATTTATTGCCTTTGTTACATTATTGCTTCAGGTGTAATCAGGAATATTTATCTTCATGTCATTGCAGTGGAGACATGGCTAGACTATGCTAATGTGCCTGTCTTTGTACATAATGTTCTATTAGTCTTTTGTTTGTTTCAGTCTCTTAATTAGTGACAGTCATTTAAAGCCATCCATCTTTTCTCAGATTTATGCAAATACTGTAAGTTAATAATGAGAGTTTCAAAGGACCCTGTTTATCAACCTTTATTTTGAGTTTCTTAGTCTATTAGTTTGTTCAGTTAAAGACTTTTTTAAAGCTATAAAGTGAAATTTATGTATCAAATAATTATTAAAAATTCTTAAGGATAACTTTGTGTTTCACATCAGAATACCAATACTATTTGTGAATTGGAGAGTTTTTCATATAGTTAATTATTACTCTATCTCTGTAGAGCCCCCATCCATGTCTTAAGTGACTGCTCTGGAGAATGATAAGGTCCTGTTAACATTTACTCTCAAAAAGCCATCTTGCATTTATTGACTCCTTGCAATTTAAAATAGAATCCTCAGCGTTAACTAATGATAATTGGAGTTAATGCTATAGAGGTTGATTAAAATGCTTGTTGGTACTATAAGAAATGCTCTCAATTATAATCTTAATAGTTCACACAATGAAGACAAAATCCTCTCTTAGTTTACAGCTTTGCATATTCATTGTGTACTAACACCTTCAGATTTGAGGTTACATTGTTTTTTTCCTAAAACAGATTGGAAGTGGTGATGTGCCATTTTCAGCAGCATACTGCTGGGGTCTCTTCACATTGATTGTTATGAGCAAGAGTCTATGTTGTGATAGAATACACAGGAATTCGAAGTTCCAGTAAAGTATCAGAATTGCTTTTTTTAAAATTAATTAATTTATTTTTGTTACAAATGTTTCTCCTTTTCCTCCCAGACACCCTCCTTTCTATCTATGTCCATTGGTTATGCATACATGCATATAAATTATTTCGTTTATCTACAGAATTGCTTTTTCATTCCAGATTTTTTCCAGGGACTATGCTTGGTAGTGAGATTAATCATATGATCTCTGGGATGACAGGATGCGTTTTGAAAATAGACATTAACTAAGCTCTGTAGGATCAGGGACTAGACCATGTTCACTGTTATATCTCCAGTGCCTTGCACACAGGAGGAACATAATAGTTACACAAGCAGTTCTGCGAAGGAAGAAGAGGTGTGTGCACAGAGGAGGGAAAGGGATGTGACTGGAGAGATCAAAGTGAATGACGGCTTTTCAGAGGATGCGCATAGAAGCAGTAGAATTTTTCCAGGAGACAGAGAGTACAAACTTCCTGTGGGAAACTTGTGGTTTTCCAGCTGTGTGAGGTGCAGGGGTGGGGGTGGGGGCATACAGTGAGTCTGGGATGGTGAGTGTGCCGGGAATGGGGAAGCTTTGAGTGGCAAGCTGGGGAATTTGAATGTTATTCTCTGTGCTGGAGGAACATCAAAAATGTGCATTGAGGATGCATTACTGATGCAACTGAAGAATCAGAGAAGGTAACAGAACAGAAAATGAGCTTGTGTACTCTGATATGCTAAGGCGGCACCCAGCATCAGGAAAATGGTCTTTCAAGTTTTGCTATTCGCTAAATCTAAGTCTGCCACATTTTTAGCTGGATAAATGACTCTATTTTATGAATTTGAGTGTCCTAATCTAAAAAGTGGGGATTATAATACTAATTTGATGAGTTGCTTTTTAAATATTAGAGACTATAAAGATAAAATACATGGAACACAGTACATGCGCTTTAAATAATGAGACAGTATTGAAATAAATTCATATTAATACTAGTTGATACTCAATTTAACTTAAAAAGTGCAAAGGATCTGAACAGACATTTCTCCAAAGAAGAAATCACAATGGCAAATATGCACATGAAAAGATGCTCAATGTCACTATTTTCAGGGAAATTAAAATCAAAACCACATTGAGATACACGTCCTACCCACTGGGATAGCTCTAATGGAAAACACAGATAGAAACAAATGTTGACAAGGAAGTGGAGAAATTGGAAGCCTGGTGCACTGCTGCAGGAATGTGAAAATGGTGCATTCACTTTGGCAAAAAGTCTGGCAGTTCCAAAAGATTAAACAGTTACCCTATGGCCCAATAATTCCACTCCTAGGAATATGAGAACATATGTCCACACAGAAATTGCACAAGAATGTTTATAGCAAAGTTATTTATAATAGCCAAAGAATGGAAACTACCCAAAAGCCCAATAACTGGTGAATAGATTAAAAAAAAAAATGTGTTAGAATATCATTTGGCAATAAAAAAGGAATGAATTACTGACAGCTGCTGCAACATGGATGCACCTTAAAAATGGGGTGCTAAGTGAATAAGCAGTCGCAAAAAACCACATATTGTGTGATACGACTTATATGAACTGTATATGAAATATCCAGAATAGACAATTCTCCAGAGTGCGTGCCGGGGCCTGGGTGTCGAGAAGAAATGGAGGGAGACTGCTGAGTGTCCGGGGGTTGTTTGAGAGGGGTGCAGAGACGATGACCTCATATTGATTGCGGTGACGCTGCACGACTGTGAGCACACCAAACACCACTGATCTCACTGAACACCTGTCACTTTAAAGGGCGAGTTGTATGGTGTGTAAACTATAGCTCAATAAAGCTGTTATAAAAAAGTAAAAAAGTAATCATCGATCTATACATTTAGTACTTAATATGTGAAGTGATGTGCATAAATTATCTCATTAGTAATTGAAGCAACACTTCCTGTGAAACGGAAATTTTTAGTACAATTTTGTAGGCAAGAAAACCAGATTTAGAAGTATAGTTAGTGAGTGGGATAGTTGGGGTTTTAATTAATTATGTACATTGATTACATATTATTACATATATATTTATTTTATATCATATGTATACTATAGATTACAGTTTATATATTATTTATACTATATTAATATTCATAACTTATCACATATTGCACATCAATATTATATAATATATCATTGTATTTATATTATATTAATATAAATTTATAATGTATCATATATTATATATTAATGCTGTATATAACATAATAATATATTCATAATATATTGCATATTAAGATTTTATAATATATCATGCATCACATTAAAATCATATATAGAATATATTACATATATAACATATTTATAGTATATATTAATACATATTTATACTACATGTTTATTATACATATAATATATGTGCAGTATAAATATAATATAATATAATATAACATAAAAATAGATATATTTTTAAAATAATAATAATCAGGATAGTTTTTTATCTGTAGCTAATTTACTAGCTTCCCTCATTCTTGATCAGGAACCAATTTTCAGGCAACAAGTAAGCCTTTCTGATTCTCCCTACTATTGCAGTTTTGTGTGTAAATGCCCCCCACTCCACCCCAGAGAATGGGATATATCTGCCCACTTTGTCCCTTCCAAGCTGCTGAGATGCTCAGGAGCAGAGAGACCTCATGTAAAAATAATTGTTTAGCACAAAATCTGCCCCCATTGTTAAAGTACTTTAACAACAGCTGACATTTTTGGAATGCTTATAGGTACCAAATGTTATTATAAGATGTTTTTAATAAGCATTATTGTATTCAGTCATCACAGCAAATCTATGAAGAGAGAAACAAGATGGCCGACTCATCCTGGTTTGCTGGAAACTTTCTCATTTCAGCACCGAATACCCCATGTTTCCAGAACCCACTCCATCCCAGGCAAACCAACACGGTTGGCCATCTTCAGGAGAGGATTGCCGTTGACTCACCTTCGGAAACTGAAATTTCACAGTGTACGCTGTTCATTTTTTTCCAAAAATATGAAATTTGCAATTTCTAATTCATGCCTCATTTTGCAAGTTATTTTTCATGACAGATCATTATTTGTCCATTGGATCACCAAAATGTATGAAGAGATTCTAAAGACTTCTCAGAATAGTAACCAAATGGAATATAGGAGACATCAACGAAAGAGTTGATAGAGTAATTAAGCACACCTGAAATCTGGTGTAAACTATAATTACATGCTGCATAGAAACTTTTATGTTGAACCAAAGAAAAACACGGCTCCTATTTAAAATATCAAACCAATCACTGTTCTCTATTTTTCTCTTGGCTATAGAGTGACATTTCCGTGAACACTCATTTCCGGTTTAGTGATACAGAAAACACAACAGCTATTACCAATTATTCAGTTCCTACTGAGCTGTCTATGGAGGACTTTGAAAGCAGTGTCATTGAGTGATGTTTCTTTCCTTCCCTTCTCCTGCCTGCTCTGCTTAAAAATAACATAATCTGAATCTTGGCGTGACATTTATCTATTGTGAGTCTCTTGTCTCCAAAATACCTTTTGCCTCTTTACTTCCTTATGTCTCAAACCAAAAGGAAGTTATTTTTCTTTGAGGTTGTCCACTAAAATGAGAATTCAAACTGTACTTTGTGCAAGAAGAGGAGATAGTTTCTAGAAAATGAGCTTTCTGTACTTTCTGTTCCTTTTAAAGTTTGTGGCAACTCTTTTCTTAAAGGTAATGAGACCAGATAGGCGGGTATGGTGTGAGCTGGTTGTCTGGGTGCACCTGTCAGAAGAAGAGCTATTCCTCCAAAGATTTGTCCAGTAGCCAGCATGGTGCCTGGAAGGTATCCACGGAGAAATTGATAATCTCCCCTTCCTCACCTGAGGGATGAAAGACAAAGAATGTGGGATTCAGTGCTCTGCTTATGTTGAAGCTACCAAAAAGTAGGATTCATGAAGTTAGGGACTGAATATTTCTGTTCATTGCAGCATAACAGTGTGAAACTAATAGGAATGTTTATAAATATTTTATGAATTAAGAAACAAATTACTGAGTCTTTATGAAGGTGTATCTCACCAAGGGGACATTGTGTGGTTTACCAAAAGGAGGTATAGAGAATATGTAGGGAACTTTTCCTAATTATTTAAGACAATCTCATAAATCTGTGCATGTCTATTTGAAATATGAATAGCAGTCCAATTGTAGCCCTGGTTGCAGATAAATTTAGGGGCTAAGTGACTGAGAGCAAACACGGGAACAGAGATCATTTCTCTCATGTACGGTTTGAGAGTTTCATACTCATTACTGGGCAAATTCATTTCTCAGCAGTTGTTAGATTTCCTATTATTGTCTAAGAGGGGGTCAGTTCCACTTCAGAAAAAAGCAAGAATATCAGAACAAAAAGAAAGATGCATTTCATATAAACCACCTGGTTTTAGAAAGTAATGGTCAACTTTTATTGTTTCTAGAGTATCTACTATTAAACTATTCCCCAGAATTATACCATTTATCATGCTCTAAAATATAGTCTTAGAAAGAGATTAGAGTGATATTCTTTCCTTGGTTGACGAGTATTCGGTCATCAAGTTCCCATGGCATGGATTCTTCCAGTTCTCCCAAAGTCGTATCGTCATATCCTTTGTTTGAACCAGTTTTGACGTGGTCAACAAAATCATGAGGCAACTAGGCATGGCTATTTCGTGGCACCTGGAATGAAGTAATTTCTCCAGTAGATTTGTAGATCTGACAGTCCCCAGTAAATCCTGTGGCACCTGATTTACCTTCTGGTTATCTCTATCTAGCTATTGACCTATGTAACCACCCATTCTAAGCTTCACAGGGTCGACCCAGTATGTTAGTGACAGTAATGGTGATAATGCTGCTGATGATGATGAAAACTAACATTTATTGAGCACTAATTTTGTGTCTGAAACTTATCTAAATGATTGAGGTATCAGAACTCTTTTAATCTTCACAACCACCCTATACGTTCCAACAGTAGCCTTTGGTTCCAATAGATGAAGAAAGTGAGTCTCAAAGAAGTAAGTCAGTTGCTTGAGGTCATCCCACTAGGCAATGAAAATTCAAAAAGCAGGCATTTTGGCACAGAAACCCACACTCTTAACCACTGCACCATATGGTCTTTATTCTGATGCTCGTATTTCCTGCTGGGCCTAGTGCCCTTCAGAGAAGCCAACACGTGTGTGGAACACTCCCTACTCAATTCCTGCCACACATCTGTCCTCTTGCTCCTAATATTTATTGTCTTTCAGCCTTGAAGGTCTATACTGATAAAGTTTCAGAAAGCCCTGCTTCCTTGCAACATAGATGATATATGGAGGGAGATTGTCTTCAGGAAGGAGCTAGCCAAAACACCCCTCCCCGTGCCAAAAATAACACAGTAAATCATGAAAAATATAGAGTTAATGATATTTGGCTGCATTTTATTTTATCACTCTTCCCAACCTCCCCCCCAGGGAACTCATCTACTTAAAACAAAAATTTCATTACCTTTAAAACTATTTTTAGGTGACAGAGACATGGCCAGTATTGTTATCCATAATTCACAGAACACTTGATATGGCTAAGTGTCTTGCTCAGAGTCAAATGACAATGCCAGTTGGCAAATCCTTTGGATCAATTATGTCCCTTTGAATCACTGTGATTTGTAGACACGGGAAATGTTCAATGCATTCTAATAGGCATAGACTTGACAAGACACAGGTTATTCCATGTCAAGGTGGGGTGGGGTTTTACTCCTGCCTTTAATGTCATATACCACAGTGTTAAATATTTCTCTACAGGAATGCTTCAAAGTCTTCCCACTGTTCACTGCTTCATGCTAAAGATGGACGATGTGAATTTAAAATGGAAGTGAACTTGGCTGACTAACATTATTCATTCAGCACATACTTACTTAATATCCGCACTGTGCCCATCCCTGTGCTGGGTAAGGCAGCAGAGAACAGATGAGCCTTCTATTCCCATGGAGCTTGAACTATGGTGTGGAGAAAAAGAGGGATGATGGGGGAAGAGGGACATACATAACTGAACAATATGGTTTAATAGAGGGTAAGTGATATGAAAAAAAACCCTAGAGTGACATAACAGATATAACCACGTGGGAGAAGGGGGAAGGTGTATTTAGATAGATAAGTTAGAGAGGAGGTGATATTTCACATGAAACCTGAAAGTTTAATAAGGCAATAGATAGGTAAAAACCTGATGACACAGGGAAGAGCAGGTGCAAGGATGGAGCTTGGCAGGCAGTTGGAGTGGCAAGAAGCCTATATGGCTGGGAATGGAGTGAGGTAAGGGGATGGAAAGTAGAATTAAAGGACGTATAAGAGGTAAGCATGTGGTAGGGCACAATGAGCTTTGCAGGTAAGGGGTTATTTATTTATTTGTTTGTTTTTTTGCAAGTAATATGAGAAGTCCCCAAGGCTCTTTAAGGAGGGCAGTGACATTTTTTAATTCAGGTTTTTGAAAGACTCTTCTGGATGTTGTGAAGAGACAGGGAGGCACAGAACAAAAATGAAAAGCAGCAAATCCGATATGTAGACATTTGCATCAATCCAGATGAAATCCAAGGCTATCTTAACCGCAGTATAAAGATAAGTGTACAGAAGAATCAGCATTGACTCCTTGTTCCCCTGTTCATTCCAAGTGTTGCAGACTCCAGCTTACACTGTCATCTCCGTAGAAAAATCCGTCATCCCATCCTTTCTCATTCTACATTTACCTAAGTTTGCACAGCATTTTCTTCGGACAACTTTCTAAGATGTTTCCCTTTTCCTCCAACTGGTAGACATGTTCCATTTGGTCTAGGCTGCCTGAGCTCCTGTTACTTCTCCTGCCTCCTTCATGGCTCGTTGATACTTCCCATTATTTACTGAAATATGCATGTGTTTGAGGAATGCACGCCTCTATGCTAGACTGCCAGCTCCGTGTGGGTGTCACTGGTCCCTTTCCGTTCATTGCTGTATCTCCAGGGCTTGTCTATTTCAGTTAGTTGTTGCTCAGTGAAAAGCTGTTGACAGGAAATAGAGCTGGTGCTCAAGAAACATTAATGTACTGGGTGGTCATTCAAAAGTGAGAAGGTGGAAAGTTCAAGGTCCAAGGTCCAGTGCACCCTCTGACGCGGTTATAAATACAGAATCTTTGGGAGAATAGGAAGCCAAAGTTAGATTTTAAAACCAAAAAAAAAGTCAACCCTAGTGAATTCAAACATAAATTCACCCATGTTACTACTCTATGGGAGAACTCTATTGCACAGGACACATGATTGTCACCTAAGTTCACATTTTACCTCTTCGTCTTGGAGAAGAAAAAAAGATGAATGGAATTAAAATTCTCAGTCTCAGTGATTTCAATGGTAACACTCAACATAACAAGATTTTAGGGGGGAATAATGCTAAATTTCTATGTACATGAATCACCAAATATATCAAGTATTTTGACAAGTTGAGTAAAAATGCTGCTTGGAAGGTAAATGCATAAATGATCAATTTAGCCCCCCAAATAGCAGGTGTCATTGCTAATCATCACAGATGTACAATCTGTCTGCAACGCTGGGCAAACTATTTGTTTCATGTGACTTTCCCCCAGGAGAGATACAGAGATCTTGAAAAAGTAAAATAAAAGCTTCAGGCCTAATTGGGTGACAGTGAAAAAGTGTAGAATTATCCTTTAAAGCTGAGTTTTCGATAAAGCCAGTGGGAGAACGGGAAGAAATGACATCTTGTACCTGCCCTCAAGCTGACATTTAGTTACTAATGAAGGTTCAGAACACCTCTTAGTTGTTTACTTGTTCGCCTTGCCAAGTCTGTAGACACTGACGTTGCCAATCTTACCCCAGCTGCCTCTCCCCAGCAGTAAATAATGGCTTTGACTCTTCAGATCTAAGAAGCAAAAAATTAAATGCACTAGGCTCGCATCCTCGGCTTACCGGCTGAGCTGAGAGCATGCCACCTTTCGCCAAGCTTTCAAGTGCCTCTTTCTGCGTCGTGAAAATCAGCGGGCTGCTCTTGAAGTCAATCAACATGTCTAGGTGTCCATGACCCTGAGGGGAAGACGTATTGTGCCTATGTGAGTGGTGGGGAGAGGTATTGAAACCTGAGGGAAAACGAGTTTGGGAAAGTGTATGAATGAAAGAAATGTGTCAATATGGTAAGCAATAAGTAGTTCATCTATATCTAACAATTAGAATATTGATTCAAGTTGAAAATGTGCAGCTTTCTTCATTCATAGCCACTGGGGTTGGGGTAAGATTTAAGGTGTTCTATGTTTCTCAGCATTTCAACGATTCATTCCTAAAAGCCAATTTATCAATAACCATAAAAAAATCCCTCAAATTAAAAGTGATCTATATTTACCTTGGAACTAGAAGCATCTATAACATCTCTCAACTTCTCTCCCCCTCCCTCCTCTCTCTCTTCCCCTAAGAATGAAGGACAGATGAATTATATATATTTTTTGGTGTTTGAGGCCATCCCGACTTAAGAATCTGATTAAAGAAAATAGAGCACTAAAAAAATTTGATATTGGCTAATCAGAATAGAGTCTAGCAGTATTTACATAGTATCATTAAAGGAAGTTACCCAGTGATTGTTCATGAAACCTCTCCTGTGTACTAGGCAAGGAGGTCTGAGTAGCAGGTGTGTCAGGACAAGCTTAGGTTTCAGAATCTGGCAAATGTACAACTGAGGCTCTGCCTTTTCCTACTTTCAAAACAGTGGGGCATTCTGGCCCTCAGTTTTCTCATCTGTAAAGTGGGAATAATGTCTACCACCAAAAGCCACTGTAAATATGAAACGGTTACAGGTGTCATTGCTCTGCGCTGGTCATAAAAGGTTTCCAATTAGAATATATTCATTTTCTCTTCTTAGACACTAGAATGCAATGAAGATCCAGTCACTAAGGTCAAGTATTTTTCTTTAGTGGTGGTGGTGGTGGTGGTGTGTGTGTATGTGTAGGGGCCAGAAACTTATAACTACAATATGAAATACAGATGCAGTAATAAAAGTATTTACCAAATTTTTCCAGAGAAAGACCAAGCACGTGTCTTTCTGTTTGGGATATATAAGAAGAGTTCAGGTGGGTGGGTGATGGAAGAACTGTGCTTGGAGGATGAAGAAGTTAAGTAAAGAATCATTCACCCTCTGTTGTCTACATAGCCACAGACTAGGGTGCTACAAAAGCCTAAAAATGGTTTCTTTCATTTTACATTATTAGCCTGGCCATACAAATGCAACAATGCAATTCTGTGAGGACAAAATCCAGAGCAAGGACAGGAAGCACACACCGTCTTTTGAAAAGAGCCTTCGTTTTGTCTCGAGAGCTTAGACCCAGCTGATGAGCCCTTGCTGCCTACATCCCACCCTCTCGGGACAGGGGTCTGGTTTCCACACTGTGAGATGATATTGTGCAGCAAATTAAAACGCAGTGTCCTCGTTGGAGCATTTTTATGAAAGGAGTATATTATGGCTTTAGGTACCAAGAAATATTGGAAAAGACATTAAAAATAGAGAGCACTGACTTTCTGTTAGCCAAGAAATGAAAATTTGAAATCTAAAGATCTTTTTTTTGTTGTTAATCCTCACCCAAGGATGTTTTCCATTGATTTCTAGAGAGAGTGGAAGAGAGGGAGGGAAAGAGGTAGAGAGAAAGAGAGAGAGAGAACCATCGAGGTGAGAGAGTCACATTGATTTGTTGCCTCCCTCACAACCCTGACCAGGGCCGGGGATTGATCCTGAAACCCAGGTACAAGCCCTTGAGTGGAATCGAACCCATGCCCCTTCCTTTGGTCAACAGGCCGATGCTCTAACTGCTGAACCAAACTGGCCAGGGTGAAATCTAAAGATCTTAAAAAACAAAACTGAGTGGAAATGTGCACTTGGTTTAATCTAAAAGAATTACTGGATAATTTGATGGTCATATCAGAACTGACTTCTAAATCTGCAGGCTATTGAGTGTCACCTAGACAACAATTCAGGAGCAACTGTGTGAAAAACTCGAAGTGACTGTGTCAGCCAACTGGTTAAACCAGGATATGGGTGCAGTTGGCGTGGTGCAAGTGGCCGCCTGCCTGAATAGCAAACACCATCACCACACAGACAAACATCCATCTCCAGTGAAACACCGACTGTCAGCCTTGGGTGCTGCTAGGCTGTTCAGCATCAAACTGAATGTCAGGAATATGAGACACTACAAAGCACAAGCCCAGCGTACAGAACTCCAAGGACAGGTGTGCAGCTCGCTCTCTGTCTCACCAGCATCCCAACCAGGGGACTGGTAATATGCTCTGAGGGGCCTGAAAAATGAGTGTGCTACCCAAGCTTGGTCTCCGTTTCCAAATCTTTATTTCCATATGGCATTCATTTATCACTTTCTTTCCCGTGTGTTTAATATTCTGACACATTGCCTGATAAACCTGGATGCTAACAACCAGCAATGAGGCAGGATGAAGTTCTGATACTGTGCAGTGATGTGGTACCTGCAACAGGGGACTTGAGTTTGTAATGTTTTTCTCCCTCGGTAGATACTTGATACTAAAAGAGCTGTTACAGATATTTTATTTCAGCAAATTGCCCATATGTTTACCATCTAGTTATTTAAGCCTTGTTGAGCATCAGTGGCCAAGTGAACTGAAAAGAAGGTGTCTCTTTTATTGTTCTCTTTAGTAATTGTTACAGTGTGCCCCATTTATCTGTCTAGCTGGACTTGGGCTATAAATAGCTTTGTGAAATGATGGACAGTTTTCAAAGCTTGTTGGCATGGAATCAATACCTAGCAGCGGGGACCTTATGAATCCATGGCATTGTCCCTGGCAGGGTTACCATGGAAGCTCTGTCTCCTTACTTCTCGCCACCTTACTTCTCCTGCCCGGGCAGTATTCTTTGTGTACCTTTCATTAGAACGGATGCATTTTATTTGGTAATGGAAAGCTTCCTTGAGCGAGTTCTGTGAAGGTGTCAGACAGAATTCAACCAGCCATGCATATTCAGAAAAGACTGATGTGAAAATGCAAATGTTTCTCCTGGTTTAATTTCTTATTTGGGGGGGGGGGGGAAGGAGGGCCTCTCATCATGGAAGTAAGCTTCCTTTGACTGTAAAGAAATTATGTGTGATAATTCATCTTTACTGACACAAAATATGCAGTAGTTCTGAAAATAACCTTTTCTCCTGTGGATACAATAACCTGCTCTATATGCATTTATTCAGCGACTCTTTGGCATCTTTTAGCATTAGTGTCACCTATAACAGCTTCATGGTGGGCACAATCCACGGCCAAACAGGAATAATTACTGTGTCACCACTCTGTGCCTGGCCCTGTATGGAGATGAGGACACTCACCTCGTTCTCAAGGCATGGACAAATGAATTAGGGAGACAGGTACACATGAGAAAGGCAGACATGATCACAGGTAAAAGGGAAAATGATCTAACCAAACAGGCAAGTCTAACACAGAGTAAGCTTCATGGTGTAGGGTTGCAAGAAATGCTTTTACTAAGGAGAGGAAGAGCCAGAAACTTGGCGAGACTGGGGGGCTGGGGGACATCTAGGACACACTTCCCAGAGGAGGGTGTCCCTGAATGACGTTTGAAGGACAGGCAGTAACTGGCTAGCTTGATGAGGTGTAGGAAGGACAGATGGATGGCATTATGAAGAATAAGGATAGGAAAAGGCATGGATTACTGAGAGATTTGTCTGTTTGAGAAGCTGCAAATAGGCTGTCAGGACTGAAGAAATGCTTTGTAGGGCCTAGCATCCAAAGGTGGACATGGATCATGAAAGAACTTGTGTTCTGTCCTCAGATTCTGCTTTATTTTGGAGGTAGTGGTTGGAAAACATTTCTGCTTTAAGGAAACATCTCTCTTACACATCTCCATGTGGGGAAGAGTATACTAGTTTTAGCAGAAGTGTGTAAGTGGCAAAATTTTGGGTCATGCTACTATTTTGAATTCCATTTAACTGTTTCATCTGCAACAAAGGTTTCAAAAGAAGAAGAAAAATAAGCTCTACAATAATAACTTGGACAGAAAGCATAGCTGTACTTTTAGTGAGAATAAAATTTTTCCCTTGGGCTTAAGACAGGCTCAACTAGAAGCAAGAAGCCAAAGGACAGACTGGTTTCTGGATTAGACATCCAGGCTGATGTGTTTCTTGGTTGTTTTTTGTTTGTTTGGGGAATCTCTGCTTCCTCGGTAGGAGATAATGACTTGGCAGGCACCTTTTTCAACACGAGACTTCTTCACTCCCCTATGCTGCTGAATGGGCTAATAATAATTGCAGTTATTTAATACACAATAAAATGCACTCCACCGGACCTAAGTACTGACATACATTCCCCGTGTTCTCTTAACCAGCACACTGTGAGGGCACTGCTCGTCCCTAAGTCCACAGTTGAAGAAACCGAGGCTCAGAAAGGAGTGGTAAATGGTCCCAGATCGATGGGCCATCCTGAGAAGAGAGGACCTTGGTGTTTGAGCCGAGGCTGTTCTTACTTCAAAGACCTGATTCTTATTCCACTGTGGAGGCCTGGGCTTCCACAGACATGGCTGGGGGCAGGAATGGATCACCCTGTTAGACTCTGACTCAGGGTTGGACAGAATGTAAAAGAAAACAATCAACATAAAAAGCTACATTCTGTGGTCTCTATGACTAATGTACCTCCTGAAATGTCTGTTTTTGAAAAGTTGAGTGACCCATTTGCAAGGTTGGGAAATTTAAATCTGCATGAAGTTTTCACACACCCCTTAAATCAACACAGTAAGTACCCCCCCCCCATCCCATCCAAATCCTGTACCGCTTCTGCTGTGCGTGATGTTCAAGGCTACTTAAAGAACCTGAATGTGAAAGAAGCTGTATTTCTTCTGTCATCGGGGCACCTCACAATCCACAGAAACATGCTCTGGGCAAGTGGTTTTGCCTCGCTTACAAAAGGAAGACAGAATCAGACATGACGTCAGAGCCCACTAGACCTGCACTCTCCTCTCAAACCCTCCCAGGCTGCATCATGTCTGGGGTATCAGATGTCACCCCAATATCAACCTGGTTCCTGGGCAGTGTCAAATGGGCAACAATCTCATCCCTCATTTTATATAATATCCATTTATTACCCTCATATCAATAATGAAAAGGCCACCCACGGGTGAAAATACACTGTCATCTTTTTTTTTTAATTATTTATTTATTTTTTAATTTAAAAAAATTTTTTTATCCTCACTCGAGGACATTTTTGCATTTATCTTCAGATAGAGAGAGGGAGGAAAAGAGAGAGAGACATCAACGTGAGAGAGACACATCAAGTGGTTGCCATCCACATGACCCCAACCGGGGACAGGGACAAACTCAACCGAGGTACATGCCCTTAGCGGGAACCAAACCCAGGACTCTCTGGTCTCTGGGCTGATGCTCTAGCTGCTGAGCCAAACTAACCAGGGCTAATTATTTATTTTTTATTAATTAATTTAGATTTGTTACAGATGTTTCTCCTTCCCCCCCCAAGACACCCTCCTCCTGATCCCATCCCCCAACCCCTAGCATTGTTGTCTGTGTCCATTGGTTATGCATACGTGCATATGAGTTCTTTGGTTTATCTCATCCCTCCCCCCTGTCCCTCTCGTCTGAGGTTTATCAGTCTGAACCATACTCCTTTCTATGTCCCTGGGTCTATTTTGTTCATCAGCTTATTTTGTTCATTATATTCCACAAATAAAAACGATGGTTGGATGCCACAAAGTAGGTGGCAATGCCTTAACCATGTGTGTTGTTAGCCCGACAGCCTCTTCCATTCTTGTCAAGGGGAGTGCTGACCTTCTCTCCCTTCTAACAACACCTGTCATCATTTTTGGTGCATAGGTCGATGCTCAACCTGTGAGCCACACCGGCCAGGCACTGGCATCATTTTTTAAAACTATCTGTTGAGGACTCCTGCACAGACCACACAATTCACTCATCACTGCCGACATTTTGGTTTTTTTTTAAACCTGGAATGAAGCTTGTCTCTCACAGTTGGTCATGCTGGTCTGCATTAGCAAGCATTCCCTGCGTATTCTTTACATTCCTGTAGCCATCCTTTCTCACACATGACTTACATAATCCTCAAAATCACCCTGCAAGGTATTTGTATTAGAGTTCCATCTATATTAGTGCTAGTATTGGCTTTATTCTAAAAACAAGAACCATTCCTTCATAGACTTGCCTAGAGCTACACTGGGCCAAAGCCTGGCCCTGAACCTCAGTCATCAAGTCTTCTGTGATCTTGTATACCTTCATCTTCCTCCTGTGTCACACCGATACAAAGATAACACGACAGTGTGCAATGGGGGAAGAGTCGTTTCCCAAAGGAAAACCCAGTTCTGTTGCCAAAAGAAAAGAAAATAGATGCCAAACATACCTGTCCATCATGGAAATGCTCTCGGTTCCTCAGAACATTTTAATCGTCAGTTCTATCAAACTGGCTAATCTTTTTATCTCTAATCTCTAAATTTCCACCAAAAAATTCTTATATCACTCTTTTATACTCCAAGGATGTTCTCATAGACTTATTTGCCACTAGAAAACATGCCCTACAATATAATCTCTTCAATGAGCCATTTTATCCAACCATTAAAACCAATTAATGGAGAAATTATATTTAAATTACATTTTCTGCCCAATAATCTGATAGGTTGCATTCACTTAAATAAATTCTATCAACTCATTCATTCATAAATTCATTCAACCAAATGAAGTACATTTTAAGAAATTAAGTTTCATTTTTATCCAAGATTATGTCAACGTAGGAATAACATCTCTCTTGCAAACTTGATTGACATTGGTGTGTTCAATCCTTAAAATTTGGGGATATTCCATATTTTGAGAACTGAACACAAAGGCTCTGCCTGATAATTATCTAATTGTTTCTATGGTAGTCTCTTAATTTTTTTTTTTTTTTTTTTTTTGGTACGTGCCCTTAGCGGGAACCGAACCCGGGACTCTCTGGTCCGCAGGCCGACACTCCAACCACTGAGCCAAACCAGCCAGGGCAGTCTCTTAATTTTTGTTGCTCATATTCCTTGTAGTTCTTGATCAAAGAAGGCATTTTGTGAATTTACTAGATACCATTCAACACCCCCTTTGACAAAAATTCTTAATGTTGAGTTAAATCTATTATCAAAACCTAAATCAATTATTTTTCCACTTCTAGTTACAGATATTAGCTCAGTAGTCCCCCCCACCCCCAAGAGTAAGGCATTATGATTACAATTAAAAAAAACTACCTGCTGTGTGGTCCTCAATGCATGGAATAGAACTAAATGATATCCTTGGACAGTTTATATATGTACATTATTATTGGACTGGAAACCTCGAAAAATAACTCCCTGCTCAATTTGATTAGTTGAGCATATATTCACTTTAAAGAAAATACATTTTAAAATAAGATGAAGGAACACATAGGTAGCAATCGATTAGTGTGACAGGTGAAATAAGGATCTATTTATAATCTGAGTCTCTGGTAAACACAAAGACCCTTTCTGAAGTAGGCTAATGTGTAAGGCTATGTTCTTTCTGAATTCTGCAGTATGCCGATGCTAGCTGTCACATCCAGTTAACTCTCATTACAGAGAAATGACCATTAATAATACATTTTTTAAGCACTGAATTTAGTTCCTAGCCATCTGAATTCATAAAATATGAAAAGTTGGCAGCAGAAGGAAGATAGGCATTTTGTTTATTTTAAACGGCGCCTTATTTATTTATTTATTTTTTTAGTTTCAAGTGCTACTCATAAATATCCTTCCATTTCCAGAGCTTAAATGTCCTAATTATGGCATTTTAAGAGACCTCATATTATCTCAAAGTTTAGTCTAGATGAATCCTGTCATCTGACTTGGCATTTTTAATTATTCATTTGTATATGAGCGATCAATATTTAGATTTATATAATGTAATCAGCCTCCTGAAATCATAGTGCTTTCAATCATGTTTCCTTTTATTACAGCCATAAACCTGGGGACAATTTCTCACAACTCTCCCGGCTCCCAAGATACTACATATAATAATAGCTAACACTTCATAAGAATTTACTGTCTGCAAGGCGCAAAATTAATACCTTATGTATATTATATAATTTAATTATCTTGATGAGGGAGGTACTATTATTACCCCTATTTTTTATCGGGAGTGATTAGATAAAAGGAAGTCAGGTACCATGACCAAAGTTATAGAAATAGTATGTAGCGGAGTCAGGACCGGTAAGCTGAGTCATTCCAGAGCCTTTTAGATATAATTCTCATTTTCCAGGCTTTCCCAGAGGTATTTGACAGACGGACTTCTTATCTACTGGTTTCCCACATGCCAAACTCATTCTCTCTCCGGATCATCACTGTTGTTGATATTCTTGCTTAGAATATTTTCTCCTTCTTGCCTGGCCATGTGGCTCAGTGGACTGAGCATTGCCCCGGGGACTGAGAGGTACCGATTCGATTCTGAGTCAGGGCACAGGCCTGGGTTGCAGGCTCGATCCCTAGTAGGGGGCATGCGGGAGGCAAGCCCATCCATGTTCTCTCTCATCAATATTTCTCTCTCTCTCCCTTCCTCTCTCTCTGAAAAAGCAGTAAAAACATTAAAAAAATAGAATGTTCTCTCCTTCTTATGCTCTCATTTATTCAAATCCCACCAAGGCCTCAGCTCAGCAGACCTCTCACCCTCCCGATGAAGCTCATTGGAACGTTTCATTCCTGTGCCTAAAGCCCTTTGAAGACCTCATTTCCAAGAGGACGAGCCCAAGCCCTGGGCCTGGCATGGAGGAGCCTTCCTGCCCGGGTCCCCGCAGAGTCGAGCACAACCTCTGGCTGAGGCCTCTGCGCTTTGCTCACGCTCCCCACGGGCCGCATGCGCCTTGCACCCAGTCTCACCCCTGCCCTGCCTATTCGTAAGAATATGACTCTTGAATTCCCCTTTTCCCCTGCATCACCTTTCTCCCTCCTTTCTCCCCTCCACTTTAATGTTCAATTGGAAAAAGTTTTCTTAACCTCACGAGATGGCCCCGTTTCCTTCTGTCCTCTGAAAAGTTACCTGAGCGCTTAGTCTCTAGTTTTTCTTCCCGTCTTTCTCTTGAGTTCTCTCTGACCAGGGCTTGGCTCAGATAAGTCTCCTCCAAATGATCCTGCCAAGGTCGCCAATGGCCTCCATGTCGCTTAATCGAAGGACCTTCCTTCTGCTCCCCAGTTAGGTCTGCCTTCCTTCCTTCTTGGGGCTCTGAGGATTCTGTCTCCTCTACGGGGTGGAGGTCTGCCCTGGCCATCTCCAACGTGCACCCGCTCCCTTCAGAGCTCATTCTCACATCAGCTGCTTGGCTGGGCCTTCCCGGACTTCCTATTTAAAATCCGAAAAAAGCCCTGGCCGGTTTGGCTCAGCGGTTGGAGTGTAGGCCCGCGGACCGGAGAGACCCAAGTTCGGTTCCCGCTAAGGGCATGTATCTTGGTGGCAGTTTGTCCCCAGCCTCAGTTGGGGTCATGTGGGTGGTGACCCCTTGATGTGTCTCTCTCATGTCAATGTTTCTCTCTCTCTTTTTCCCTCTCTCCCTCCCGCTCTGTGTGAAGATAAATGCAAAAATGTCCTCGAGTGAGGGTTAAAAATAAATAAATAAAATAAAATAAAATCAGAAAATGTCCCATCTCTCAACACACCCGGACCTCTTTCCTGCTTCATTTTGCTCATTAGAACTGAGACTTAGAGGTTCCATATTTTACTGAATGATTTTATATTTCACTTTCAAAGGATTTCTTACTTTACCTGAATGTGTGTGTACTTATTTTATTTTGGGTGTCTTTTCTCCAAAAAATAGATAAGGTCTACATGAACGGGAATTTCAGTCTGTGGTTTGTACTACCCCACCCCACCCCAATACCACCAGTATTTTAAATAAATAAATAAATAAACCAACCAACCAAAACCAACCCTGCCCTGGCCGGTGTAGTTGGTTGGGCACCATCCAGAGTACCAAAAGGTTATCAGTTCAATTCCCGGTCAGAGCTCACACCGGCCAGGTTGCGGGCTACATGCCTGGTAGGAGGTATGTAGATGGCAGTGATCGATGTTCAGCTCTCACATCGATGTTTCTCTCTCTCTCTCCCTTCCTCTTTCTCTAAATACCTAGCACATAGTGGATCCCCCAATCAACAGGCCGTGCATACTGAATCACCCAATGTTGTGGCTTGGGTGCCACCTGCTTTAATTTCCTCTTGTCATTTTTCTTGCTGCTTCCTGTGTCCTGAGTACCCTTCACAGCCCGTCTGCTCAGTAATGCCTGGTCGTCTTTTAAGACTCTGCTTAGAGCTGCCTTGTTCATTTCTCACATGAGGGAAAACTGAGGTTAAGGTCTCAGCTCTTAGCTCTTAGGGGCCTGGTGCACTTTAAATGAGACAGCGAGTAGGGAGCAGGCCTAAGGGCTTAGCTTGGTGCTTGATGCATTGGAAAATGTCAGCAAGTTATTATCATTTTATTTACTGCTCTTCTATTCCTGAATCTGATAGAATGAACCATTCCACGTTTATCACACTCATGCTGTGTCCCCACTAGACAATGGGAGCTCCCGGATGGTGAGAAATATATCCTGTTCTTCTTTCTATCTTCAGAACAAAACTAAGCACCTGACATGCAAAAGCCTGAAAGGCAATATTACGGCCATTATTTATTGAGTTTAATTTTGTACCAGATACTGTGATTAGACATCTACAAGCATCATGCCATTTAATTATCTCAGCATTGCCATTAAATGATACCTTTTTAAAAATCATGCTTAAGGAGACTCAATCACATTACCTTACTTCCTTCGGATCAAAAAATTTGTAAGCTGTACAACTGAAACTAGTATAGAAGTCTGCCTACATCACTTTACTATAACCAGAAAAGATGGGTGAGTGAATGAATGGACAGATGGGTGGGAAGAAGGACAGATGGATAGATGAAGACAGTTCGTGGCCATGTCTCTCTGTTCTCTCTTCATACTCTCTCACCTGCATAATCTGGAGCCCATGTATGCTGTGCTACAATGTTTCCGCAATTGATGGTGCAGAAACTAGAATTACTGTGTCAGTGTTTGCTTTTCAATTTAACACTCCAGGGTAAGAATCCTTGTTAAATTGATGTTATAAGGGGCTTCTTTCTGCTTTACCAAAGATTGTTGTCTATTTAGGAAGGTATAAGCAGTGAAGTACTCTAAGTAAATACACAGGTTCTAGAACCAGAGAGTCTGAGTCTGTTTAGCCACAGCACTGACTGCCTGTGCAACCTTGGACGAATTATGTGACTTCGCTGGGCCTTAGTTATCACAACTGCAAAGTGAAAATATTATTTGAATAAAAATTGGATTTAGTATAAATGGTTGAAGTAATGCATTAAATTGTTTAGAATAGGACCTGACACAGAGTATGTACCAAATATATTCTTGTTATTTTTCTTTTGACTATGTTTCTCTTATGCACATGTATTAGACATGTGTTACTTCATCACAAATGATCTTCGATGTTACTAGTAGAATATGCTTAAATCACAAATTTGAGCTTTGTTCTTATGCATAGTTTAGTCAATACTACGGTCATTGTAACTAACCATATCTTTTCCTTAGTGAAAGCTTCTTAAATTCTAGCCACTCCAATAAGTCTCTTAAATATTGTTTCCATGCATGACACCAACCTCAGCAGACATCAAAGTGCATTTTATAGATTACGATACTGATGGTGAGGGAGCCTGGTTTCAAACTCATATACTTCTGAATCCAAATCTGGCCTTCCTTCCACAACCCCAAGCTGACCTGTTTGAAATGGCATTTTTATCTCAGCCCAGCAGGAGGTGTTGACAGTTAAAAATATGTGTGCTTTATTTCATAATCTGCCAGTTACACACAACAGTGCCAAGCCTGCGTGTATAGGGAGTCTTTAGGGAATTGCTTGCCTTTTTGCTACCTTGGATCAAACGCTGCAGACATGGAAAGATGTCAGATTGTGAACACTCCCGGTGGACTCTATGTTTACAAGCTAGTAACAGCCTTGATTTTGCATATATAAACTTAAAAATTCCCTGACAGGTAAAATGTAGCCCGGTGTTTTCTTTTCATAGGAAATTCTACACAGATGCACTTGTGCTACGGCAAGCTCACCGTAGCACCTTGGATTTCCATCGTGGGTCTGGTTTTTGACAGAGCTACGCTGTTTGGGAAAAAAGCTTATCAAAAATTTTTACAATGATAAATATTCTTCAAGTTTTAAAATGCTTCCAAGTATAAACTGTGTGACTTTGCCAGGAATGAACACCCTGGCCCAGGCTTGGTTTTGATCACCGCCACCTTTGGAAGTCTTGAAAGGCAATAAGTATGTCCAATTTTGCAGGATCTCTACCATGCAGAACAGTGTTTGGCTAAGGCCTTGATAAAGAGCATGAAATAGAGTTAGGCAGATACACAAAGTAGGAAAATAAAATAAGGTAGGATAGGATAGAGTGGGGACAGAAGATACTAGAAGGACAAAACAGGCACAAGAAATTAGGTGGTGAACCTGCTTTCCCAGTTCACTTTAGGGCAATGTGGCCAAAGGTAAGACGTTTTCTGTTTGAGGTATGATTGCGATACATTAAACTCTCTTCTCCTCTCCTCTCCTCTCCTCCCCTCTCCTCTCCTCCCCTCTCCTCTCCTCTCCTCTCCTCTCCTCTCCTCACCTTTCCCCTCCCCTCTCCTCCCCTTTCCCTTCCCCTCCCCTCTCCCCTCCCTTTTCCCCTCCCCCCTTTCTTTCTCCTTCTCTCTCTCTCTCTCTCTCTCTCTCTCTCTCTCTCTCTCATTGTTTTAGTCTGTTTTACTGGGTAAAGACCAGAGACCGTGGGGTCAGATAGATTTTTTCCCCTCCTATCCCTAGTGTTAAGGCATAGAGATACTGGAGGGTGACAGGGCCTTCTCCTCAGCCTTAGGACAGAAGCTGCCTTTACCAGATCAGGTGAGCTTGTGTGGCATGCCTGTGCCCGCATGCTTGACCTGGCCTGCACCAGCCCCTGGTGCTCCTTCGAACTCAGCACTCTGCCTCTCCTACCTGGCAGTGGTCCTGATGCACCAAACCAAGAATCTTGAGCTCTCAAAACTCAGAAATTGCATTCTTGTTTCCTCTCTGGCTTTGCTATTTTTTCTGTGGACCAGACTACAGGGCAGAGTTCCCTATGAGGGAGACACTATGGCATTGCTAGAATGGCTGCAAATTTGGGAGGATTCATAACACCTGCATTGCAATGTAGCTTACTTGCAGGTTGTGGGCTAGTCTTTTAAAATGATTAAAAACGGGGAACTCCTTTTCCACCAACTCCACCGTATACAGATGGTCTCTGACTTATGATAGTTTAACTTACAACTTCTGTCTTCTCAATGATGTGGAAATGATACTCATTCAGTAGAAACCTTAATTCACATTCTGGGCTATTTACAATGATAGAGCTAGTCTCTTGATATGCTGGACAGCTGCAGTGAGCTTTAGCTCCCAGTTGACCTCAGGGTCATCAGGGTAAAGAAGACTCTCTGGTGTCTTCATTATGTTCCATAATTTTGCCCAGCTGTAGGCTAATATAAGGGCTCTGAGCATGTTTAAGGTAGGCCAGGCTAAGCTATGAGGTTTGGTAGATTAGGTGTATTAAATGCATTTTTGATTTGTGATATTTTTGATTTATGATGACGTTATCAGGAGGTAACCCCATCACAAGTGGAGGAGCATCTGTAATAGTTGCTTCTTTGCTACTCCTGGGTTAGCTTGATGAGCTTAACATTTTCACCAACAGCATTCAAGTCTTATATAGTTGAGGGTGCATTTTGTCATTAAGAGAAAGAGTGACTGCATTTGAAGATGTGTGGAAAATGCGGTTCCTAGACCTCAAATCAAATGCTTAAATCAAAAGAATGTCTATTTATGATAGGATTTCAAGCAACCTTTAAGAACATAACCATGGTTATATATTTTATGACAATCATCTGATTTATAACCTAGGCTTAGTCAAAGTCATCAAATATAAAAGATAATAGTAAAATACTCTGCATAAAATTAACATTTGTAATGTCAGATATTTCAGAATATGAGTATTCTTTTTAAAATATTTTTTCTTTATTAATTTTAGAGAGAGAGGAAGGGAGAGAGAGAGATGGAAACATCGATGAGAAAGAACATTGGTTGGCCGCATCCTGCATGCCCCACACTGGGGATTGGGCCCATAACCTGGGCATGTGCCTTGACTGGGAATCAAACCAGTGACCTCTGGTGCATGGGTCGATGCTTAAGAATATGAGTATGCTTAAGCTTGGATAATGGCTATGAGCTAGTTAAAACCGAGGTATAAATGATTTCTTAATGGGCACAAATACATCATTCAGATCTCAGGCTGCAAATGATTGCTAATCTGAATAATTTCCATTCTGAAAATATTTTTAGAAAATGTTCTTTGCCATGGCTAATAGCAACAGAAACAGAATAAGTAGCTATTGGGTGAGAAAATAAAATAGAGGAAGAAATTGCAGGTGGTTTCAAATCAATCGCACCTAAATATAATAGAAAAAATACAAGCTTTAAGTATTGAAAGCAGGTTTGAATTTTTAAAATATAATCTGGAAAATAAAAACAGTATTTACCTGCATATTTGAACGTTAGAGATACGTAGTCATGAGAGTCTTGGTCCGGAAACACTTTAGTCTTGTTGTTCGCCATGAAATCCAAATGCTTAGAAGAAAATGCCTTTCTCTTGGTACAAGAAGAAAATGCCTTTCCCTTCCATCCTGGTGCTCCTGCCAAATGGGCCACATCCCACAATTCCCCACCTTCTTGCCTTTCTCTCCATTTACTTGCAATGTCCTCTCCCGGCTGTGTCATTCCAAAGTTTGTGTCTCTTCATGATTCACTAGCTTATATAGTTCTCGAGATTCTTCTGCGCTTTCTCTGATGTGTACACTTCCCATAACGTAAATGTATTTGCTTGCTGTTGATGTATTAATTCATTTCTATAATATAAAATACATGTCATACTGTACAAATGTACTTTATACTGAGGGACTCTCTTAATTAAGATCCATTTTGTGTTTGCTTTGGCAACGTATATACCAAGCTGCTTCTGTCTACAACCTGTGGATTGCATGTTCTTTCATCCAACACATATAATTGATGTCTCCTATATATGAGTGCTCTGCCCAAACCTCTTTTCTCAGCACAAAGTCTACACACCACTATTATAACTCTCATCACATTCTATAATAGTGTTCTGCCTTCCATAAAGTCCTAATACATCCCACTTGGCAGAAACCAGGCCATCCGGTATTAAACTCTCAGCACCTAGCAATCAAGAGGCTCTCAATAAATGTCTGTTCAACAAACATTTGTGGTTGGATGCATTGACAGGTGGAAGGATTTATGACTTCAGGAATTTTTAAAACCATAACATGGTTGCTGTGGGCATAATGTGTTTGGAGGCAAAAAGATCAGTTGAGGGTATAATACTTAAATTAATGTTACTTAAATGAAGTATGAATGAGAATTGCAAAAGGAGGCTCATTAAGATGTGGACATCTAATGGAGTTCACATATTCCTTTTTTTCTTTATTGATTTTAGAGAGAGAGGAGGGAGAGAGACATAGAAACATCGATGAGAGAGAACATTGATTGGCCGCCTCCTGCATGCCCCTCCCTGGGGATTGGCCCACAACCTGGGCATGTACCCTGACTGGGAATCGAACCAGTGACCTCTTGGTGCGTGGGTTGATGCTCAACCACTGAACCACACTAACTGGACACATATTCTTGGTCTAAACTGTCCTACGAGCTTAGTACCCCTCATCCTCCCAGCCAGAAATACTCCCATCTTATCAAGAGTTTCATCTCTGGATTCAGCATAGTAGCCAACATGAGAGCTCCTCTGTACCCTGAGTATTTACTTTCTAAATTGGGATATCAGTGTACGAGCATTTATGGCCTCAGTGTCTAAATCTTTACGGGTTCCTAAGTGTGAAGGAATGGAGGTAACTCCTAAGTGTGCTCTTCAAATCTCAAAAGAATTTGACTCAGTGCTCCAGTGCTCGGTGAAGAAGGGGGGCTACCTGCAGCTTGGCCTGTCTGGGGGCTCCTCCCGTTCACAGGGACAGTGATGATAGTCAAACCACCATCTTCGAATTGCAAAGGCCAGAAAATGCATATGAAAAATTAGTAACAATTTTTGCAACGTAGCCTGCAACTAAGTGTTTGAAAAGTTCACTTTTCTTATTTCCAGAAGAGCTATATCACTTTTAAGCACACTGCAGATTTATACAGTATTTTATAGAAAAAAATGTAGGCACTGGATGATTTTCCTAATGCTGGTGCAGTTGTTGGAAAAAAAAAAAAAAAAAACAGCTTGGCAGACATTCCTGGTTCACTGTTTAATGTAGGTATGTCTATGTTAAAAGGTCAGGCCTGCAGGACTAGGGTGAGGTTTGAGAAACATCTTTTATCTATAGTTGTGGGGACTTGGAATCATAACGCAAACCTGGAACAGTGGAAGGGCTCAGAGCTACAATTTAAGAAGCATATCCAACTGGATAATTGGATGAAGGAGGGCTGCATGGATGTGACTTTCATCGGAGTGTAACACCCAAGGATCCAAGGGACCGGAAAGATGAAGACAAGAAGAGAACTAGGAATCAGATGAACAGGTATCTGAATCATGGCTTCACCACCCACGAGCTACTCTGTGGTCTTGAGAAATTCTAACCAGCTACTGTGGTCTCGAGCAAGTTATTCAACCTCATTGAATCTTTGTTTCTTTATTTGCACATAGATAAAAAAGTGAACCTACATCAAAAAGCAACGGTGACGATTCAGTGAGATTTCATGTGTAAACTGTTTAGCACTTTAGCTCAATAAATAGTAGTTCTTATTATCACCTTTAATTACAACAAAATAAATTAACTAGAGATCTGGCTGAGTAACAGATACAAGAACGACAAATTCTTTTTTACATTTTTTATATCCTTTATTTGTTCCCTGAGATGCATTCCATTGACAGGTGGAACCCAAATAAAGAACTGGATAAGTTCAAACTAGCCTATCATTTTTAAGTTTAATAGCACATGTACAGAAGGAAAAGGAGTTTTTTCCCTCCTCTACCCATCTTAGGTTTATTCATTGGAATCCTGTAAATTAGACTAGCAACAGACAAATTGACAAGAGAAAAACAAACAGAAGTTTATTAACATGTGCATACATATGAAAATACTCAGAGATGAGTAACTGAAATGGGTGGTTAGGATTTGGGCTTATATAACATTTTAACAAAAGAACGATGTTTTATAAAGAAATGACAAGGCAAAGGAAAAGAACTTGGAGCTTCTAGGGGTGGCAAATTGCCAGAAGGCAATTATTTGGGGGAAACTAATGGTAGCTAAGGACTAGTTTTAGTAAGGTTTGTTATGTAGATGCCTCTGGTTCCTGTCTGGCTGATAAGGGTTTAGAGTTGTTTCCAGTGATTAACTGCTGTCCTACCTCACAGGGAGGGAAATCCAGGGGCACCTTTACAAATTTATGTTCCATTTTTTGGCAAATTGGGGCAGGGCGGAGAACTTTTCCTCTGTCTAGTTCTTCTTCTCACTTGCCTTCAGCTCAAAACCACCCTCATGCCACAGTGGCATGTTGAGGGGTAGCATATTTTGCCACCCTTCACACCCATCAGTAAAACATTTCAGCAGAACATTTTTCCTGTTCGCCTGCAGTGGGGATATCTACTTTGCTACCATACAGGGAACCGCTGGTCTACCAAATGTTGTTCCTGAGGCATTGTGATCACTTTAGCAAGGAAAGGGTATATGCCAGAGATGAGAATAAGAACTGAACGTGTATTACTTTAGGTTGAACATTTTGTGTTTACCTAATCTTTATCTCAACCCTAAATAGCGGGTATTAATAATACCATTTTCCAGAGAACAAAACTGAGGCTGAGATGTGAAGTAATCTACCCAGGATCACCTCACTAAGACCTGGCAGATCCAGAATTCAAATAACATGCATTGGGCTCCTAAGCGCCTGCCTCTTTTAATACTACTTTTGCAAAATAATAATATTTAGTGTTTTTTTTCTCTCGTATTGTCTTCAATTGTTATCAATAGCAGTTGCCAGAATTGCAAGTTTTGAGTGAGCATAAGAAGTTAGTTACTTTCTCAACTGTGAAATCCATCTCCTTTGAGCCAGCCCCTTGGCTGTTCTGCTGCTCTCTCCCTCTCATGATGTTGCCTGAGAGCTGCCCAAGTCGGAGGGTGCTCTCCCCTCTTCAGATCTTGTCATGCTTGCAAGAAATAATTCAGACAAGTGACAGAAAGCAGTATTAAAGTAAAGCAAGTCAATTTATTAAGGAAGCAAATTTATTAAGGAAGCAAAGCTAGTGAATTTATTAAAGAAGAAAAACAGGTAAATTTATTAAGAATACACTTTGCATAAAGCAAAAGTGGACAACTCAACTAGTCTGAGAGCCCCGCCTAGAGGGGTTCAAGGGTTTTATAACCCCCTCCCCCATAGGTTTCTAGGTTCCCTGGCCAATATTTTGGGCAACAGGCTAGATTTAAAGATTCCCCTTTTACTTTTTCTTTTTCTAAAGAACATCTTGTGGTTTTATCTTGCAAGTCCCAAGACTGCTGACTGCTTTGTTCAGTGGTTGAGATAACCTCTCCTTTATTTCCCCCCTCTCTTCCTCCTGACCTAGCACCTATCTATCCTGCCTCATTATTATGTGGTACCTCAGCTGCATCATTTCATGGTAACCGACATAGCTGCGTTACAAAGTTGTTTATAAACTGGAATTCACAGTATCTCAGGATGAATTTGACATGTTCTATTTCCTTCTCTAGGCAAAAGAGCATCTGAATGTACAGTCTATTTTTTCTGAGTCGTTCCTGTTATTATCTCATATTCCAGTCTTAGCCCCTCTCCCTCTTCACTTTCCCATGTAAACTCTCATTCACCCCAACAAAAATCCAATTTGCAAGCTGTCAGACAAGCATCCTTCTTGGGCTTTGCTACTGAGGTTGTTCTCTGGAGAATGGGGGAGGGGAGAAAGAGGGAGAAGAACTGTGATGAGAAGGGAGAGTTTGGAGCTCATAGCTTCCTGTGAAGTATAAAGTAACATTAATTTTAATTATAAATATGAACTGGTTATCATTATAAGTACAACACAAAATATATATGCATATTATCATTAAATATGTTAGGTTATATGTTTATTTTTTCATCTAATGTTTTCATATAGTTTATTCTTTCATCCCTTTGTGATTCTTGAAACAAGACTTAGTTGCAAAGAAGAAAAAATTAAAAGAACAACTTAAAGAGAACTCAGGGTTTGAAATCATAGACAGTATAAAAGTTCTACTTATTCCTCTATACAAAGTAAACTTGAGCAGTGACTGTGAGCAGGATAGTAAGGAGACAGGAAAATTCCTTGGCCAGCGCAATAGGGAAACTGAGACAGATGGTTAAACAAGCAGTTTTTAGTCATTTTGTGAATCCTATCTTCCCTAAACCAAGGATACTTAAGAGAAAATGGTTTGCACTTCTCCCCCCCAACCAGAGGGTAAATAGCTTAAATCACTTTACTCAGGGAGATAGCAGATATCCAATTAATGCCATTTTCCAACCACACCGAAGGACAGATAATGTTAAGGTAATAAATCTCATTTGGGCACTTCAGCATAAAACTGATGAATATTTTGTTGAGATCTTACCCTAAGACCTCCCCTGATCTCCCAGCCTTCAAAACCCCCCAAAACGAAGGTCCCAACACTCATTCTCTCTCTCCCAGGAACACTCCATGCCTTTCCTCTCCCTCCCCTCCTCTCCCCTCAAAGGCATGCATCTCCCAAACTCCGGGGACCCCACAAATCTTGCAGCCGGGGCAGCAGTGGATAGCAGCAGTTCACCCTGGACAAATCTCCTGGAGCTGTCCCGAAAGCCCCCTTTCCTCTGACCTCTTAGTGGGCCTAAGCAGCCCAGCCTGGGCTCATTTCCCCACCCAGTGCCTCTCCTGTCATCCTGGGCCCTGCCTGGTTTCAGTGACCCTAGCTTTAATAAATGTCCTCTAAAAGTCACCTGGACTTTTTCTGTGAAACCTTTCCTGCGTCAAGTCAAGAACTCACACACAGCAGCCAGCCCTAGGCAGCCCCTCTCCGGGCCAGGTCTCCTTTCCGGCAACAATCACAACACAAACTCTTTTAGGAGCCAGACCGTAATAACAGTTACATTTTTTGGAGTCTTAACTGTGTCAGAAAATGTCCTGCTCTAGGGAAAGTCCACGGTAGCAAGGGTTGTAAATGCAAATTTGAGGAGCAGACGACAACAACGGGTAACATTTCTTGAGTATTTTCTGTTTGCCAGATACTGCTTGAGGCACTTTTAGGTAGTACTGAATTTAGTCCTCACTCCATGGCATTGAAGCCCAGATGATTGTATGAATTTCACAAACGGAGAAACTGAGCACTGAATAGTGAGTCAAACAGCTAACAAGTGATGGAACAAGGTTACGAACAAAGACATCTGCCCCCAGTGTCTGTCTTCAGCATTGAGCTTTATGTTCTTCTAACTGTACAAAGTATCCACAAGTAAGACAGTATTAAATACTTGGGGAAGTAGAAACTGGAGAGTACCTATCTACCTAAAGTTCATCAAAAAATGATGATGATGATGATGATGATGATGATGTTGATGGAGGAGGAGGAGAAATATGTGCTGGCCAAGAAAAACACATTTTGGGGTCAGTTTCCAGCCTGGGCTGCTGGACCCAGCAGTGGATGCTCACTGAAAGCTAAATTAAAGATATCTGTGGACTTGAAACCTGAGGTCATTCTCAAGAATACTGATGCTTGGCTCCTGACTTGAGAGAACTTGAGAATAATTGTTCTTTTGTCTAAACCTGACTTTATGGGCAGAGACAATTTCAAGTCAAAAATTATAATTTTATTTTTTGACTGCTGCACCTACATGTTTGTAATTAACATTATTTTGAATATATTTTTAACATACAAAAGAAACAGTGGTACACTGTGAGGAATTTTTAGAAACCAAATATCCTCTTCTTTAAAAGCATTATGAAAAACACAATAAGGTACTTGGAGAAGGTTCATTGTTAGTTTCAAGAAATCCATTAATTTACATTGTATTCATGTACTTTTGAAAGATAATGATGCACTGTCTAGGGATACTTCATGGATACTAATCCCCCCAAAACAACAAAAAACCAATTAAATATAAAAAAGGTTTCTTCACAGCATGTCACTTCTTCATAAAGAAGGTATCAAAAATCCAAAAACCAAGATCAACTTTCTCTTTTAATGCTCTGAATGACTTTTTTCTGGAATAAATAAGTCTCTTCATATTCTGTTTTGGGAACTAGGTAATATGTAAACAAAATTTATTACGAATTTTTTTCATTTTCTAATATACTCAAGTAATATGTAATGGATAATTTATCAGAACCATTTTTCTTGCTAAGCTAAGTGTAGCCAATGATTCCTGATTATTTTAATTAGCATTTTTCTAGTAGATTGAAATAAATGTAAGGTCATGTCCATCAGTCAGTAAGAGATTAGATATCTTTTCATTCTAAATTCTGAGAAAAAAAATTAGTTTAAATTTTGAGGCATGGATTACCCATGGTTGTGCCCAATAAATATTTTTAAAATGAATGGATGGATGACTAAATGAGGGAGGGAGCGAATAGATATAAAATGCAAATTATTTCAAGTGCTTGTGTCTGTATGCAATCTCCTTTTCAGATATAAACTTCATTTCCTCAATTTTGATGGTGATTGGTAGTAGGATGAGGAATTCTCCAAATGTTATCTCTTTTTCTCATGTAAATTACCATAAATATGGACGAGAAATGAGTCACTCAGCTGATTTTTCCTGGTGCTTCCCAGGAAATGTTTGGATCCCAGGACCAGGTTGATTGCCAAGAACACTGTCTCATAGTGTGGTCACAACTGTGTCACGAGCTGATGAAGTGGTGAAAAGTTACAACAAGCAACTCACACCGCTAAAGCAGTCGCTGGTGTTTCAAAGGTGAATCTCCTTGAAGACAATGAAAGCACTTTAAATGGTCTTGAATATTTACACTGCTATTCATATGCTTCCCTGATTCATTTTTAACATCCAAAGACAGAACCAGAGCATAGTGTTTACAGAGTGATAATTATCCTGTAAGGTTTATAAATATTTATGGCCTTTCTGACCCTTATTTTGTTCATTGTATATAGTGATTAAGAATCTTATGTGCTCATCCTTAAGAA
The DNA here is from genome assembly GCF_014108415.1 of Molossus molossus. NCBI lineage: Eukaryota > Metazoa > Chordata > Mammalia > Chiroptera > Molossidae > Molossus > Molossus molossus. The sequence goes on along the minus strand of NW_023425344.1, from coordinate 14,053,293 downwards.
AATAGGATAAAAATTACTTTTCACACTCAGGCTTCAAGGTGAAACCACTTGTTTCAATTTGCCAGTGTAGCCATAACAAGATAATACCAACTGGGTAGATTATCATGAATTTATTTTCTCACAGTTTTGGAGGCTTGAAGTCCAAGATCAAGGTTTCATCAGGGTTGGTTCCTTCTGGAGCCTGTGTGGGAGAATCTGTTCATGCCTCTCACCTTGCTTCTGGTGGGCTGCGGGCAATCTTTGGCTTTCTTTAGCTTACAGAAGCATCACCTTGATTTCTGCCTTCATTTTCACATGTTGCTCTGTGTGTGTGTGTGTGTGTGTGTGTGTTATAAGGACACCAGTCATCTTGCAACAGAACTCACCCTAATGACCTCATTTTAACTTGATGACTTCTGTAAAGATTCTATCTGCCAATTAGGTCACATTATGGGTCCTAGAGGTTAGGACTCCAAACTATTTTGGGGGAAGGCACAATTCAGCTTATTACACCCTTAAAAGGGAAATATCTTAGGATTTTACAGAAAGAACAGTGGCCACTGTTTGCTGGGCACTTATATGTTATTTTACTTAGTCCTTTGGCAACCCAGTGTGATAGGTGTCCTCTCCATTTCAACAAATGAGGAATGTAGAGTTCAGAGGGATCAAATAATTAGCGAGGAGTCGGCCAATATTCAAATCCAGGTCAAAAGTCTATGTGTTCTCCCTCTACCCTGCTCTTACAGGATATACTCACATGGGCAGGGCTTTTCATACATTTATTTACTGTCATATTCCCAGTACCTAAAATAGTGCCTCTACAGAGTATACCCTCAAATATGTGTTAAAACAAATAAATAAGACAAAGTTAACTGACTTGTTCACATGTGGTTTTCCTCATTGTGATATGGAAGGAAAGTGTGTGCTTTGACTTAGATATTGACGGAAACCTGTCTAGTATGTGGCCTTCCCACAAATAAAAAATGTCATCTTGTAGCATCATCAGTCAGCTTGAGATGTGGAGGACGGACATTTTTTATTTGAAACAAGAATCTCAATTACTAGCTTCTACCAGAGATGGTGCCTACCACACACTGTATGTTAAAGTACACACATGCACACACACGAACAAACATTCATGGTAAGAATACAACCCTCACCGGACATGCGGTCCCCACATGCCACAGAAATCTCGCCAGGAAAAGCACAGCTTCAACTGTTAGTCTATTTCCAAAAACTTGTAGACCACATGTGAGACTATTACCTGGAAATAGGGAACCGATGTTAACTGCGTGCTCTTGACTTGAGATGAAATGATTTTTCGTTGAACTGGAAAAAAAAAAAAGCAAAACAACTTCAGCCTCACTTTGAATATGATAGAACTTGCTTGACCGTGATAGGAATAAAACATCGTTTTAGTTTGAGCTCCATTTTAATGATTTTAAAATTAAAGTGTATTAATCATATTGGAAAAACCCAAGTCAATATCTAATAGAGATGCTGGAAGAGAAATCACTGAATCAAAGTGCTGTTGATGTAAAGGTCAGGCCGTGTCCGGAGAAATGCTTCATAGCGGTAATAATGAAGTTGAGAATGAATGAATGCGTGAGTGCAAGAGTAACTTTTCTTGATGATCACAGGAGGTATCAGGCAGGATGTCACTTTTGCTCCTACAGTTTATTCAGATACAGTTATTTGGACAAGTTCCCTATTGAAGCCTACTTTTAAGAAAGTGATAATACCTACCGGCATGGACTGCTTTGTGGTTTGCACAGCACTGCTTTGACCGTGTGTGATGCTCACAATTAACTGTCTGAGTGGAGCAGGCCAAGTATCCCTCTACGGTACTCATGAATCAAAGCAAGCTCAGAGGATTTATTTGATTAAGCATAATTAAGCATGTACTTAAAGAACAAGTGTCAGAGACAGGACCTAAACTTTAATTTTGTTTTGGGGATCATTTTATTAGCTGCTGTTGGGAAATTGAACAAAGGGCGGTAAAAAATCTATGTCCTGTGGTGGAAGGGTAGGGTGAGTCCCGTTTACCAACTTCAACCAGGCAGCCTCCCGACCTGCCAATTTTACAGCAGAACCTCATGTTATAAGGGGATTAGGTTCAAGCCTGCTATTTAAAAGAAAATTACTGTAGTTAGTGTATTGGTTTGCTAGGGTTGACATAAAATATCATGGTCTAGGGGGCTTAAAGAATTTATTTTATTACAGTTTGGGAGGCTAGACAGTCAAGATCGAGATGTTGGCAGGTTGGTTTCTCCCGAGGCCTCGCTCCGTGGCCTCAGACGACCACCTTCTTGGTGTGTCTTCACATGGCCTCTCCTCTGCGGATGCCACTGTCTTAAGTTCCTCTTCTTACAACTATTCGGTCATTTTGGATCCAAGCCCACTCACAGGACCTCATTTAATAAAGAAACAATCAGTACTTTAAAGGCCCCATGTTGAAATAGCACATTCTCGGGTACTGGAGGCAGGACTTCATCATATGAATTTGAGAGGGGACAAAATTCAGCCCATAACCGTTTGCATGACACTTATTTTGATTTGTCAGGGCAGTCTCTATTTACCCCTGCTATCTCAGCGTAATTATTGTTTTTCATGAATTTCCTGTCTCACCGAAAAGCATTCCCATTTACATAATGAATTATATGGTCATTTTACTCTAGTCAAACTTTAAAAGTCCTTTGAGGTTACCCATAAAGCAGAGTGTAGACGTCCTGTTTCTCAGAAACTCCTCCACAGCCAGAGTTTCTTCCACTGTAAGACCACTGTTTCTTCACTGGGGTTATGTTGTATGAGATGCATGTCGTTAAACATTAGACATGGACCTAATGCGGCAATGTACGGTCGCTGTCAAGGGCACGCAGGAAGCGAGACTGGCAGAGAGAAAGCAAACGCACTTCTCCCGTGTTATGCGTGTTTAGAGACGAGCATCAGCTCAGGGTGGTGGCAGGCAGTGGCGCCTGAGCAGGACGTCAGTCCCTTCATCCAGGAAAGGTAACTGGCCAAGCGTGGCCTGCAGGCCGCTGCGGGCGCCCCCCCTCCACCGGTGGGTTAGAGCTGTCTTGTCAGCGCTGGTTCAGGTCATCAGTTCTGCAGCTCTGTCTCCCTGGCACGTTAACTTACATTCACCCTGTACATTTGTAGTGGTCAGAGAACACAGAGTTCAAAAGTCTATTCCATTACTCTCACTTTCACCAGATAAACAACTGGCTGGGAGCATGGGCAAGTTTGGAAGAAGTGATGGACTTTGAGTCAAGGAGTCTGGACTTATAATTCTTAGTTAATATGTCTGGGATAACCAAGTGCCTCCATCTCAGTTTTTTCTTAGGTTTCCCAAATAAATTGTTACTAATAACAAAGTACCAACATTGATGAATAATTTACCCCATTAAATAAACTAGAGTAGGCATTCCTCTAATTATAATACATTTTCATTTTGATAAATGTTATTGACAGAGAGAAGGAGGTGGAATTACAGGCAGCTGGCTGGGGGTTGCGTATAACCTTGGTATACCACAGGAGTGTTTCCCACACTAGAAACCCTTTAATTATGTAAATCAGCTCAGAAACATAAGGGCAAGAACTGTTACTCCAGCTCTTTAGATCAGAGTTAATGTCTCTAAGATTCTCTCTCTGGCGTTTGCTTCCCTTATACTTGATGACCCAGGAGAGCTGATACAAACATTTCCTGTGATGTCAGCTACTTATCATTGCAATTTGCTGCCCCCCCTTTTTTGAATTAGGGGAGCACTGTGGGTAACCTGCGCCTGCACTCTTAAGAACCCAGAAAGCCCCAGGGCGCTGGTGGCTGGTCATGGTAGCTGTCCATCCATTCCAAGAGGTGCCATTAGTCAATAGTGAGAGTCTCAATTACTTGTAAGGGCCCCAGAGTTATTGCTGGGTAATTAAATGCATTTTCTGGTGCCGAGAGATCTTTACCTCAGTTTTCTCTATTGCTTCATGAAAGGTTTATATAAGAAGTTACTGAATGACATATTGCATGTACTGTGCTCGGTTAATCCTTAAGAAGATCCATCATCATGCCCTCGCCCAACCCCAGTATCTCCAGCGACGCCCCTGTTTCAGCCAGAGAATGTCTGGATCTTGGCCTCCAATCAAAGCTTTTCATATTCTGACTCAGTTTACTCTTCTGCCTTCCTTATAGCAGGACGTCGATTAATGTCTGCTGGAGGGATAAATGCATGCTGTTCTTCAGTGATAAAATAATAGAGCTGAATGTTGACTGGGTCTCTCTGTTTCTTGGATACTTGCACTATTTTGCACTTTAGGAAACAGTTTAAGTGACTTGGCCAATGTTATTTATTAAGTTATGAAGTGTGAAAGCCAAGGCTTTGACTTGGCCAGACCAGCTGCGGGGTCCGGGCTCTCCAGCACAGACGTGTGCTTACTCTTCTGGTGCTCTGCCAACTGCCCCGTTCCCACTGCCAAGCCTTTGTTGAAAATATTCCCCAGCAGGAAGCACCCTCCCCATTCATTCCATCTGGCCCACTCCTACTAAAACCCGGCTTGACTCCACCCTTCTTTGAAGCTATTTCCTATTATCCATCTCATGGCAACTGACTCTCTCCAGCACTCGCAACGCTTCGTCCGCACCAGTTCTTCTGGCTTCCAGCATGTCAGATGGTAAATTCCTTAGGATTGTTAGTTTGTATTAATTTTAGCTCAATAAATATATATTGAATAAATGAAATATCACAGTGCAGCTTGGAACTATACATTTTAGTGCCTCGTTTACGTATGTCTGACGCTCTTCTCGATATAGTGTTCGGTGCTCAAACAGATCAATATTCGGATGAACTGGTTTAAGGTTGGAATGAATCAGCGAAGTCCTGTGCAGGGAGAGGCTGCTGTGTTCACTCCCGAACAAGATGAAGCAGGGTAGAACCAGTGACAGAGTGCTGCATTTCCTATGCTGTAAGAACAGGGGCCAGAATATCAATGGGCTGGGTTGTTTTCTTCCACAGAGAAGCTACAAGCTAGCACTCTGAGTTCTGTGCAGTGTATCCTTAGCAGAGACATCTGTGTCTGTTTTGTAAGTGTTTGATAACTTCACTTGGGGAACAAGCCTACTGAGGAAAACTGTTCTTTTCATCATTGAGGAGTGTTGGTACCTTAACAGAAACATAACTTCTCGGTTATGGCCACATCTGCAAAGGCATGCAGGTCTGGTCCAAGTCAAGAGAGAAAATGATCTAATTACCAGTTGATTTCTACACTCCTGAGATCCAGAAAAGGATAACATGTATAACTGCAGTTTCTATTGGTCACCTCCCCTCTCCTCTCCTCTTCTCTCCTCCCTTCTCCTCTCCTCTCTTCTTCTCCCCCCCCCCCTCCTCTCTTCCATCTCTCCCCTCCCCAACCCCATACTCCATATCTTGAGCACAATCCAAAATATGGTCCTCAGGAGGCCTCCAGCTTCTAGCATTACCTGAGTTCACCTCATTGAGTTGTGGCTTCTTATAATGTATCCAGTTTAAACCTTCTGAGTCTGTCATGTGGATGAAACAGATATTTCCCCCATTTAAAACAGATAAGTTCTCACAGCATAATTGTGATATATTATTGTGTTAATGTTCTGTTTCTAATCTCCTAAGAGTCTACAGACCAACAAAAACGTGGGTGAAAGGAGAGAAAGGGATGAGGAGCATTTGTTGCCACAAAGAGATGATGAAGAAGATGAGGGTGGTGATGAAAATTATGCACCAAGTCCCTGTTCAGGGCTTTGTGTGAGACACATGGCACCTCAGTAACACCACACCCATTCTACAGATGTGAGTTTGAGCACTGGATGGTGTGTTGGAGAGTGTCTGTCACTTGGTGTGCTGGTCCTTTGCCAGTGTGCTCTCAGATCCATTTCCTGTTCGTCCCTTGCTCTGAGCTATATAATAAGCAGCTACATTTTCAGTTCTTTTGCTGACAGCCATGTGGCTAAATTCATCCTGTGCCATGGAATATACTGGAGGGCAGTAGAAAGTGGAAGGGAGTAACCAGGCTATCTGCTCCCTCCTGCCTCAGCAGTGTGTCTGGCATCTTTGTGGCTTTAGCTCCCTCTGGATAGTCCCATTCCTTGCGTGCCAGCTGCTACCAGCCTCCAGTAACATTGCCTCCTCCTTTTGTCCTTGTAGTCATTGGGGAGATCCGGGCTTCCTCCATCTAGCCGTTGCTATGTTCTTGGCAGCCCCATTGTTTACCGTTCGACTTGGCTTCTAAACATTAACATTACCTGGGTAGCACATGTGCTGTATTAACTCCCTTTCGTTGAAAAGACCTAGTATTTTCTTTCCTGTTTTGTTTTGCTTTTATTTACTGAGGTCACCTTATTCATCTGCCCCAGGTCACACAGCTAGAAGATTGCAGAACTAGAATTTGAATCTGTGTGTTCCAAGCTTCATACCTGCTTTTAATCACTATACTTAGCTGCTGGAACTTAAATTTTTAAAAAATGATGAAAATAATATTTAGCTTTCTGCCTAGATTATTATTAATACACATTATCTCAATTTAATGGAGTCTGATTGTAGCTAAAACCTGAAGCAATGAGGTGCAGAGCTGAGTCATCTTTTGCACACGGAAAAGCCACAATCGCTCCCTTAAATCTTGCAGGTCAAGATGTCATTTCAACGTGCTAAGTTTCAACAGAATTCATTTCTCCTGGGAGCATTTTATAAATGCAGAACCCCAGGTCTCAGGAAAGTCTGAATTTTAACAAGCTCCCCAGGTGCTTTGTATACATAGTAAAGTTTGAGAAACACTGTGCTCAAAGAATGTGATTTGAGTAAAGAATAAAACAAAAGCAACCTTAAGAAGTCAAGGATAACACCATTATAAAAGTTGTTTTAAATTCATGTTGCTCCAAATTTAACAGCCACTATATTTCAGATTTTACCCCAGCTTGCAAAGGAGTGGTGTTCCCAATTCTATTTGTGAGTGTAATTTTGAAAGTCATTTCCAAATAAAAATCATGCTATGGATCTTGATTAGGTTTAGAGTAGCCCATCAGAACTTAGGATAAATCATGGTGTGATGAGTACCAGGTCAATTCAAAGTAGAAAAAAAAAAAAAAAACCTCTTTTCCCGGGTACAAATTCTATTCCAGGCACCTATTATATTGTTTTTTACATACCCAGAGTTAGACTGGCAGCATGCTACTCCACCCAGGGAGTCTCTCTGCCACTTCATCAGTCCCAAGGGTCAGCCCTTGTGGACACTTGTCTAGGCCACTCTGTCCCCAGAGTGCTCCAAAATGAGCTACCACCATGCCACTGTCATCAAATCCTGCATTTCTCAGCATCCGTCATTTTAGCAAGGAGTTATTACAGAAGTTACAAACTTTAATTCGGTCTACCGAGTAGATAACTGGTCATCCAAACAACCTCGGAAGAATATTCAATTTATACCGGGTGGTTGTTAACTCAATTAAATCTCTAATTTGTGGAATTTCACCTAGTGTAGTAAGTGAAGTGTGGAACAAGCAACAAGGCAGAAGACAGGGACTTGGTGAGGAGGCTAGCTTTCCTGGGGAGTATACCCCAGGACACACCCCCATTCACTCTCCGTGGTCATCACAACTGCTTTTCTTCAACAGCTCGAACATTGTTGTCATTCTTTTACCTTTTTTCAGTGGTTCCACTGGCACAGAGCAAAGATTGTCTTTTTGCCTATGTGGCTTGCTAACAATCAGGATTACCTAGTAATGTAGGATTTGGTTTCCTACTGTATTTGTTATTGATTATACATAACAAACTATTGCGAATTTAGTGGCTAAAAAATATGTTATCTCACAGATTTTGAGACGTAGCTAGGTGGGCCTCACCGGGGTGTCTCATGAAGTTGCAGTCGAGCTGTTGGTGGAGCCAGCAGTCGGTTCAGTACTTGCCTGAATGAGGATCCACTTTGAAGTGCGCTCTGACTTGCAGGCACGCCTCAGTTCCTCAGCACATGGACCTCTCTAGAGGGTGCATAACTGTCCTGCACAGGGCTTCTAGCTTACATCTCCCAGGGTTGCTGCAAATGTCGTAGCAGGCTCTGCTCAGAGCACAGATTCAGGAGGGAGAGAGAGTACCAAGATGGAAGCCACAGTCCTTTTATAACCCAACATCAGAAGTGACATCTCATCACGTCTGCAGTGTTCTGCTTCCCAGAAGCAAGTCACTAAGTCCAGCCTACACTCAAGGGAAGGAAAATTAAGCTCCACCACCTCATAAGGAGAGGAATATTAAAAAAATGTGTGGACATATCTTTAAAACCATCAATCTATATAATAAGTGAGTGTAGGAACACCAGAACGTCCTATCAGAATTGAATTATTTTGTGTTTGTGCCTCTGTGTGTGTCAGTATTTGGAGAGAGCACTGACCTTATGTAGCAACAGGAGACCTGTTGCTACTCCTGGACCTTACATTTACCAGCAACATGACCTTAAGAAATACCTAAAATTCTATGCAATTGGGAGAGATGTTTTTATTTCCTTTTTTTAAAATTGGGAATATTGATACCTAGTCTGCCTAAATATCAAAAATATTGTAATGGTCTAATGAGACAATGGATATGAAAATACTTTGGAATGTTCCAGGCCAGCATCACTGCAGGGGTAGGTTACTCCATTTTCTGAACTTCTTACATCATAGCTGCCTATGTCAGGAAGAGAGACTGTGTAAATTCACTGTTTTCTCCTTTGGTTTAGTGGCTGTGCCTTTTAGGTTTGAGAAATAAAAATTTGCTTTCCCACATTTATTTTCTGTTTTATTTTCAAAATCTCTCTCTCTCTCTCTCTCTCTCTCTCTCTCTCTCTCTCTCTCTCTTTTCTTTTAGGACAATTAAAGGTTCACAAAAAATTAACAGGAAGGTACAGATAATTCCCATGGGTCATCCATTCCCCATACACACACAACATCACTCACCAGAGTCATGAATTTGCTACCAAAAATGTACTTACACTGACACGACATAATCACCCGAAGTCCACTGTTTACTTAGGATTCACTCTTGGTTGTATACGGTCTATGAGTCTGGAGAACTGTCTAATGACATATAGCCATTGTTGTAATGTCATGCGGAGTATTTCCCACTGCCATCAGCATCCTCGGTGCTGTGCCATCATTTCCTACCCTCCTCCTCTGGCAAACACTCATGTGTGTATATTGTCTCCACAGTTTGGGTATCCCACTGTTTATTTTTTTAAAAATGTTTCTCTAATCTCCACAGTTTGTTTGCCAAGACCGTTGGCTAATGTAAATCCAACTGAGGAATGTGTTTATGGATCTAATACCCCATCCAGGATGGCCCCAGGGTTTATTTGTTCCTTATCCTCTGACACAGTTCTCTTGACCTCATTTTCCATGGTGAACAAGCCACATTAAGCCCTTATCCTCTTTGTCAACTTAATGTTCCTTTCATAGTCCATGTTAGATGGATTCTAATAATTAGACCTCTCATGAAACACCCAACTTGCCCTATAGGTTGGTCTGCAGACTTAGCAGGTTCTGCGATGACAGGAAAGCTTTCCCCTTATTCTTATTAACTGAAATTCTGATCCCCTCAGATATTTGCATGCCTCCTAAGTTCGTTGCCTCTTCTGCTAGCCTATTTCCCTGGGCAGCCATCACCCACATGAGAAATTGGAAAGGGCAGGGCAGTGGGCTATATGGACCAGAGACCTGAATCCTGGTCATTTACCAATTGTGATTTTACCAGGATTCCAATTGGTAAAATAAATTCATAGCCTCTACCTCAGTATAGTTCTGAAAATTTAATGAGTTAAAAACAATAGCTGCTTCTTCCCTGTAAGTGTCAAGTGTGGCATGGAGGACTGCCCTGAATCAGAATAAGCAGCAGTGTGTGTGTTGGTGGGGGCTTTTCAAATGGGTATGTGTGAAGCCCCTCCCACGAAAACCCCTAGGGGTGCAGTTAAAGAATATGCATTTTGTGCTTCTCAGGGACAATAAAGTTTGAGAATTATTACTTCTAGGGAAATGCCCTGGGCTCGTGGGTCCTAGTACAGAGATTCATATATATTTTTTTTTCTATGGGTTGAATTGTTTCTGGGAAAATAAAGACTATGATACAAGCCATTTTACTGACTAGAGAGAGGTAATGCACTTGGAAGAAGGGATGCATAACTCCCTAAAGAGCTGCCTTTTCTGTCCAAAGCGGAGGTTTTCCAAATGCATGGGTTTCTTCCTTTCTGAATTTTCTCTGTCCTCTCTTCCCATTATGTTTTAAAGGAGTACCTACCTACACATATCCTTGAATTTTTAGTACTTCTGCTTCCACTGCATTTGTGACCTCATTTATTACTTTAGCTCCAAGTACATTTTTATTGACTTTGGACCTGCAGAACTCTTCCTTTCAAGTCCATAGATCATAGACTTAAAAGTGGCTTCTCAACTTCCTTGCTGTCACTAATATTATTAGAAAATGCAGACTTCCATAATTGGGTCCATTTTTCACAAAACCTTTTGTTTCCTCTATCCACCTGTTGTTGATTCCAAGCAGCTAAAGCATCTCCTTGTGGAGGTAGATGGCAAGAAGTAGACCTGAAAACTTCAAGGCTCAGAAAAGATGAACATTTTGTTCTATCCTCACCTGAGGACATTTTTACATTTCTTGTTCAGATAGAGTGGGAAGGAGAGAGAGAGAACAATCGACGTGAAAGGAACACATCGAGTGGTCACCTCCCACACAACCCAAACAGGTCCAGGGACAAACTGTAACCGAGGTACGTGTCCTTAGTGTGAACCGAACCAGGGTCTCTCCGGACCACAGGCCGATGCTCTAACCACTGAGAAAAACCGGCCAGGGTTGAACATCTTTTCTTTTAAGTTAGAACACACGATGCTACATATCACTTCTAGGCTTAAAGCACCATCATCACTTAGACTTACTTCCCCTCTGCCTGATGAACAGAAGATGATGTGTTTGAACCTTGACATTAGGGAGAATTTAGATTATGAATGGAATATTCCAAAAGGGAAAAAAAGTGTACTTGTGTATTATGTGGCAGGATTTATTTTATTCTGCAAGACATGTAGCAAATGGTGAGCCTAGCCACAGATGAGATGTTTCATACTTGAAAATAATAGAGAATAGAGGAAAATAGGATTTTTACATCATATAAAGATTCTTGAAAGGTTAGATAAGGCATTTTTAATTTTACTCATCAGGTGCTCTGAGGACAGGGAAAAGAACCCAAATAAGTCAAGGATCATAAGCAAGAGTAAACTAGAAAGAGAACAATAGATTTATAGTCAGAGGAAGTTTGTTTTCTAACAATAACAGTGTGCATCCTTGGTCATATTATTTAAGCTTCAATTATCTCGAAGAGTAGTGGCAATGCTTTATTCCAAGATTGATTATTTTTTAATTACATTTATTGGGTGACATTGGTTAATAAAATTATATAGGTTTCAAGTCTACAGTTCTGATATATCACCAGTAGATTGCGTCGTGTGCTCACCACCCAAAGTCAAGTCTCCTTCCATCACCATGTATTTGACCCCCTTTATCCTTCACTCAACCCCACTCCCTTTCCTCTTGTAACTACCATATTGTTGTCTGTCTCTGTGAGTTTTTGTTTGTTTTTCTTGTTTGTTCATTTGTTGCTTTCAGTTTTATATCCCATGTATGAGTGAAATCATATGGTTCTTGACTTTTTCCATCTGACTTATTTTGTCTAGCATGACATTCTCAAGAATCCATCCATGTTGTCACAAATGGCAGAATTTCATTTTTTCTTGAGTAGTATTCCATTGTATATATGTGTTACATCTTTATCTAATCATCTATCAAAGGATACTGTGGTTATTACCATATCTTGGCCTCTGTGAATAATGAGCATAGGGTGCATATATCTTTATGAATAAATGTGTTTTTAAATTTTGGGGTAGATACCCAGAAGAGGGGTTACTGGGTTATATGGTAACTCTGTTAATTATCTGGGGCGTCTCCATATTTTTTTCATAGTGCATGCACCAGTTTACATCCCTATCAGCATTGAATGAGGGTTTCTTTTCCTCCACAACCTCTCCAACACTTGTTATTATTTGTCTTGTTAAGGATCAAATTAAGTGATGTGAAGATAGCTTCATGTACGCTAAAATAATAGTTACCCCTATATATAAAAAGTGCAAAGCATTCCATTTTTTCATTCCTAGGTGATAAGTCTGTTTCCCGACTCGCTCCCATTCTACCTCCTCACCCTTAAGATAGAACATCCTGTCCTGACTCTCTCAGGACCTCACCTTCCTAGGCCTGTCCCCCCGGTCGGTCCTTCTTCTGTGCTTTGGAGGCACCGCTCTTGCGTCCTTCCTCCTCGCCCTGCGTAGTCTTAGCTAGTTTTCGTGAGATGAATACTTGCTTTGCAAGCATGCCTGTAAGACTCCACTGAGGTCTATGGTTTCTATGAATCTTGTTTCCAATTGGTGTGATGCAGGAAAGAAAAACAGCTCCTTGGATATTAGTGACAGGGAACAAAAGCACAATGAAAACAATCTGATTCATGCAACCAAATAGCACCTTGTTGAGTACATATCTTGCATACTTCACAATGTTAAATCTGAAGTGACAAGTCACTTAATTACTGAAAGCAGGTAAAGCTATCAGACTACCTATCAGGTCATCAATCAAAGAAAACTGTGGATTTCATGCCATTAGAACTGTAGTGATAAGATAAACCATATGGGAGCATACGCCCATCAAGGATGGTCCAAAGAGCTGAGAGCCAAGAACTGAACCAAAGATGTTTTGTACTCCAGAGACACGAGGAACCAGAAGAGTGGTCAGAAACAAGCAGAAGATTATGGTTATTAGAACTAAATTAAGTGTTTTCAAAACCATGCCTTCTTCAGCTTACTGGTCCCCTGGGTGCAAATAAATTTCACATGTGGGAAGGGGGTAATAAAAACTGTTAATGAAAAGAAACTATTAAAAATGGTACTTCAAACTTGGTCAGCATTTTCCTTAGATTATTTTTTATTTGAAAACACTTTTGTCTAAAGTTATCAAAGTGCATGTGCTGTTATGCATATGTTTGCACAGCTACTTTCAAGTCTATCAGAGAAGGGTCAGCCTGGAGGTAACGCCGCTCTGAGGGAGACTGTGCTTATCTAAGGGAAGCCAATGAAGTTCGTGTTCTCATTGTCATTAAGAGCCTTTATTTGGTTTCCCAGATTTCCCTAACAAATTGGTTGGCTTAAAAAAAAACAACAAAAAAACAACAGAAACTTCTCTCGCAGTTCTAGAGGCAAGAAGTATGAAATTAAAGTGTCTGCAGGATCACATTCCCTCTGATGGTTCTAGGAAAGAATCCTCTCTTGCTTCTTCCTAGCTTCTAGTTGCTGCCATCAAGCCTTGGTATTCCTCATCTTGTAGCTACATTATTCCAACCTCTGCCTCTATTGTCACATGGCCAGCTTCCCCTATGTGTTTTCATAAGATCTCCTTATAAGGATACCAGTCATTGGATGCCAGTCATTTTGGGCCCACCCTAACCCACCATGATTTCATCTCATCTCAGCTAATGGCATGTGCAAACACATTTTCAAATACGGTCACATTCTTAGGTTTCTGGTAGACATGAATTTTGGGGGATACAGTTAACCTAGTACATAGCCTTTTATATGACTTATGTGCATGTCATTTAGATAATGTACTGTATGGAGCTGGCTATGTTAAGTCAAACCTGATGAATATACTTAATACTTCTTTCTACTGAAGTTTTAGTTCTCAAAAACTTGTCTATTAAATCTCAGGCTGAGCTTGACCCTTCTCTGTGTATGTATTTGAGACATCACATGAAAAACAGAGATGCACATTGTTTTTTGCAGTAGAATATTTTTCTGGTTGCATATTAGCAGCACGGTGTGTGCTGATTGTAAACAGAATTCTGAAATGTTTATGCCTTCAGATGCCCTTAGTAGACATGAGTGATTGTGGATGTTAGCGGCAGTTACTCGGTAGACTTGCACCATCCTACGTCTAGGAGAGCCTGCCAAGTTGTTTTTCTATTCATCCTAGAACTAACCAGAGATCATATAAATCAAATTCTGTTCTTTCGTGTGCAACAAATTTGAATTTAAATAACAGATGGCTTTAAATAGGTTTCTGAGATCAGACCTACAAGAATAATTAGAAGGAATAATCTGGTTATTAATGATAAGATTTTTGAAATGTAAGTGGACTGTTTTTAAACGAGAAGGAATTCATTTTTTAAAATATGCCAAGTGGTGAGAAAACAGATCTTGGAAGGGTTTTGTAGGTCATAAATCTGTGAAGAAAAACTACAGTTACATTTTTTATGACTTTTCATAGACCCAAAATATTATCCATAGTTCACTGAATAGAAAGAAAAAAAGGGTGATTAACATTGACTTTTGAATCATCAGTAAAGAAAAAAAATAGGAAAGTATGTAGGCTTTCACAGAGACTCATTTTTTTTTTTTTTTTTTTAAGTGGGAAATGCAGTACCTAGAGTGTGCAGTGATTACTGGTTGGAGAGGTCATGTGAGAAAACATTATAGAGAAGGACTTTGCAACTTCACAGAATTAGTCATATGCAAAGTAATTGAGTAGTTGATGATGATGAGCATATACAAGTACTAGAGGAAAATATAAAATGTTACAAAAATGACAAAGGATTTTTCTCTACAACCAGTTCTGATCTCCCATAGGCACCAGTTATGCAATTCCAAATTCTGTATATACCCTAAGAGACATTCTATTGGCATATCCAACTCAACGTATGTAAAATCCAACATCTTACATTTCTTACTATGGCTGTTTTGCTTCTTGCGATCTCAATGCTTTTCATGGCGGCAACATTTTAGCCAAGGTTGAATGTTTCCATCTTGCTTCCTAAAAATATTCTTCAATGGACATTTCCTGTCTACCAGGCCTCTCAAATTCTCTCGCCTACTTCTGTGCTTTCCATCTCTCCATCAGATCCCACAGGTGGATCTATCACTCACATTCAGGAAACCACCGTTTCTGCGGTCCCACTCGTTCAACGTGCCAGATGAAGCCCCCAAAGCATGGTTCTGATTTTGTTGTGTTCCTACTTAAATATATTCCATTTCTTTTTTTTTTTTAATCCTCACCCGAGGACATTTTTTCATTTTTTGTTCAGGTAGAGTGGGAGGGAGAGAGAGGAAGAGAGAGAGAGAGAGAAACATCAATGTGAAAGGAACACATCGAGCGGCTGCCATCCACACAACCGACCAGGGCCGGGGACAAACTGCAACCGAGGTACGTGCCCTTAGCGGGAACCGAACCCGGGTCTCTCAGGACCGCAGGCCGACGCTCCAACCGCTGAGCCAAACCGGCCAGGGCTATATTCCATTTCTTGATCATGTTGCTCAGTTTTCTGCTTTTTAATCTTCCAGTAATTGCCTTTCCGTAGTCTCTGTTCTAACTAAACATTCTACTTGTCATTCTGTGAATTATAACCATGCATTACTGTTTCTATATTGATTCCCATTTACTCTGAAATAATTTTTCTCGCATTCTTACTGTAGATACTCAGCAGTATTACGATGAAGGAATGGCTATTTCCATAATTGGATAACAGTGAGCGTTCATCTGTCACTTAGCCAAAGCCAACTACGTATGTGCTTCTGACCCTGTAGTAGATAGCAGTGATGTTTTATCTGCTTCGCAGCCAACATTTTACCTCTCTAGGGACAGTCCTTGTGGATCTTTGTGGGCAGCAGGGATGTCCTCCCTGCTGTAGTAGCTCAGGAAGCAAAAAACACACGCTTAGTGATGTTTATTCCCATGAAGCTTCCTTAGGTCCCTGCGTTTGACCAAGGCTATCTCCCTAGCTCTCTTCTCATTCCATAATTCTGTATCCTTTCAAAGCAATCATTTTCTTCTTATTTGTCAGATTAATTTGTTTCATTGAGTATAATGAAAAAGATGAGCGCAGCAGAATCAGAGTAAGAGCTTAGTAGGTGTAGCTTTTGATTTGGGCCATGATGGGTTAACACATCCTTGAGGGATAGATATAACATTATTAATCGTACATTAATATAATTATTTTGGGGTAAGAGTCATTGAATGGTTACTATATAATGAGACGTTCATTCATTTTGTATTTAACTTTCAAAGTAACTCCTTAATGATGACACACAGCGGGCACTGTTCATTGCCTATCACAGTTGTATTTTGCGATGTCCCTTGTCAAGAGAACCTGATTTTGTTTGCTGTAGCAATGTACTCAGCAAAAAGAGTTGGTCTTCCAGGTTTCCATGCAGCAAAGTATCACCCTCTTTTAAAATTTTTGGTCAAAGTTTTCATCTGGATAAAAATGCAGTCTTACCAAGGGCATGATTTTGGCACTTTCTCCCTTGTTTCTGCCTCCAACTCAGAAACAATAATTCATGATAAAGAGCTATTTTAAAGCCAAGGACAGAAAAGACATATAAAGAGTGGTAGAAAGTGTTTATGCAGGTCCTTTGCCCATTTTTAATTAGTTTATTTATTTATGTATTTATTTATTTATTTTGTTTACTCATGTTTGGTATTTTGCTAATGAGTTGCTTGAGTTCCTTATCTTTGAAAAGAATTTCCACCTCATATGTCATCAAAAAATGCAAATTGAAACAACCAGTGAACACCCATCAGACTGCCCAAGTCCAGAACTGACAGCACCACGCAGGGGCGAGGATGTGGAGCGACGGGACCCCTGAGTCAGCGCTGGCAGACGGTGCAGCCGCTTGAGGTGACACCTCGGCAGTTTCTTACAAAACAAAACATACCTTTGCCATACCATCCAGCAGCTGTGCGCTTTCATATATACCCAAAAGCCCTAAAAACTTATGTCCACCAAAAAACCTTCACACAGATGGGTTTTTTTCTTTATTTATTTTTAGAGAGAGAGGAAGGAAGAGGGAAAGAAAGATAGAAACATCAATGAGAGAGAACATCGACCAGCTGCCTCCTGCATGCCCCCCACTGGGGATCGGGCCCACAACTGGGGCACGTGCCCTGACCGGGAATCGAACCGGCGACCTCTTAGTGCATGGGTCAATGCTCAACCACTGAGCCACACTGGCCGGACCACATGGATTTTTTAACAGCTTTATTCATAACTACCATAACTTGGAAGAAAGAAGAAGGTATACTCCTTAGTAAGTGAATGAGTAAACACACTATGGTACATCCAAACAAGGAATATTGTTCAGCACTAAAAAGAAATGAGCTATCAAGCCATGAAAAGACATGGAGAAAACCTGAATGCATATTTTAAGAAAAGGAAGTCAATCTGAAAAGGTTATACGTATACTGCATGATTCCAACTACATGACATTCTGGAGAATGGCAAAGCTGTAGAGATGGTAAAAAAAAAAATCAGTGGTTAATGGAGTGTGTGTGTGTCAGGGGGGGCTGGTGAATGGGCAAAACACAAAGGATTTTTAGGGTCAAAAAAATAATATAACGATGAATATATGTCATTATACATTTGGCCAAACCTATAGGTTTACAACACAAGAGTAAACCCTAAGAAAAATTGTAGACTTTGGTGATTATGAGGTTTCAGAGTAGATCCATTCTTGGTAACAAATACACCACTCTGTTGAGTGATTGTGATGGTAGAGGGGGATATAGGAAATCTCTGTACTTTCAATTTTGCCGTGAACCTAAAATTGCTCTAAATAATCTTTAAAAGAATGGCAAGTCAGAAAGGATCTTGGATCATTGATGACAGCATGGAGCCACTATACCAGCCTTGAGCTAGCTGCCTGCTTCTGATTTCTTATCATTTTTGAAAACTAACAGTGGATTAAACATGTGAACACTGACTGAGGTATTTTGCTACATGTAGCCACATGCAACCCTAATACTAGCAAACTGAGTTTAAATAACTTGCTTAAATAAATCTTCCTGTTTACAATAGGATGGTCCAGATTTAAGCCTATGTGTTTTGCCTGCTAGACCAATGTTCTTAACCAACCATAACTCCGTTTATTCAAAATCTGACACACTAATTATTTTTCAACGCAAAATTCTCAGCCATTCTAGCATAAAAAGAAAGAGCTTCTTGGAAGGCATATTTTTCTTACTAGGAATACATTTATTTTGTACTTTAAAAAATTTCTCTGGGAATACTAAGATTGCATCAGGTTCTGAGAGGGTTAGATACCAACTATGACTCTAGAATAATAAACTCTTGAAACCCACCTAACAAAATTCAAAAATCCAAAAGACGATGTTTATTCAAGGTAGTCACCTTTGGAGGCTACATTCTTATTTCTACAATGCTTCCTCTCATTTTTCAAAACCCCTAGCTAGCAATACTGTTTGAGAAGTGACTATCTAGTCAAGTCTGTGAGCGTCACAGAAATGAGCGTTATGGCTTCATTTTAAAGTGAAAATAAAATGACCATCTGTCTTAGTTATAGATTTGATCCCAAATTGCTTTGGGGAGTATTTAAAAATTGAATCATCAACAAAATGATGAACCCTTTGGCATAAAAAGCACAATGTTCCTAGCCTCATCCCAACAGACTTTACCCCGCACCTTGTGCTCTGGCCACACCTACCTCTTATCTCTGCGGCCTGCATCCCTGCCCTACAGCACGGGGCGGGGGGCGGGGGGGTCTTGGGGGTCTTGAGAGCATCTTGCCAGGTCAAACAAGTCAGACTTAAAAGGACATAAATACAATTGCACTCATATGTGGAATATAAAATAAAAAGCAACAAAAGAGCAAACGAAGAAACTCGGACACAGACAACAGAATGGTGGGTTACCAGAAGGAAAGGGTGAAGGGGAGGGGAGGATGAAGAGGGTTAAAGGGTCAAATTCAAGGTGACAGAAGGAGACTAGACTCCACAACATCTTAGTATGCTCTGAGCAATCTCAGAATAATTGCAAAAAGCATGCAATCACGAAGATAACCCTTTGAAGATGATGATTGTTATTTGGATTTATACCTTTGAAATGTTTGATAAAAGAAAACCACCCTATTCTGCTCCTAATGGGGTAGCTCAGTTGCTTAGAGTATCATCCCAATATGCCAAGGTTGCAGGTTTGATCCCCAGTCAGGGCACATACAAGACTCAACCAGTGGATGTATAAATAAGTGGAACAACAAATAGGTGTCTCTCTCTCTCTCTCTCTCTCTCTCTCTCTCTCTCTTTCTCTAAATCAATTAAAAACAAAACAAAACAAAAAAGAAACCCCACCGTATTCTATTGTAGTGATGCTTGTTTTATGTGCAGTTAACTGTGAATGAAATGACTGCCTTAGCAAAATTTGGTCAGAAATATTGTGACAAGCAAGAAGAACCTCAGAAGCAAAAGTGCCATATTTAGAGTGCCAGCTTGTAAGTCTTGCATTCCTCGTGCGGTGGGGGAGTAAACAGATACGTCTGTGTCATTCACAGGCTGTAGCATTCGCTCTCATCCAGTGCTAGCCTCCCACGCAGCGAGTACCGGAGGCAAGGGAGATGATTCATTGATCGAGTTTTTGCTTTTGTTTTGAAATTCTTTAGAAACTCAAAAAAAAAATCATAAAAAATTTAAGACAAAGGACCATTCAGAGAACATCTAGTTCCTGTGTTTGTTTCACAGATGGAGATACCTAGGTGCTGAGAGGTATAGTTTTCTCCCAAGGTCACAAAGAGACTTGGGGGGAAAGGGAGCAGAGAAAGGAAATGATGTAAACTTTTCCACTTAATTATATTAGCTCCACTCAGGAGTTACCAGTGGGCTGGATAGAACTCAGCTTCTCTCCCCACCAAGTTGCACTCGAGTCTGTGAGGGGCAGGTCCTTCCCTTAAAATGAGGAAGGGAGAGTGTTGGGAAGCTATCGAAAAGAAATTAAAACATGAGTCTAGAAAAACACTTGCAAGAAAATATTTACAGCAGCATTAATTGTAATAGTGACTCAAATGTCTGCCAACTGGCAAATGGAGCAATAAAACACAGAATGTTGATAGAATGGAATACGATTTAGCAGTACAAACAAACAAAGTAGCACTGATACATGCTTCCACAGGGCCTAACTTCCATATTGTATGATGGGACAGAAGCTACACAAAAAGACAACATATTGAATAAGTTCATTTATATGAAATATCTGGAAAATGTCAAGCTACAGAGAGAAAAATAGACTGGTAGCTGTCCGGGGCCGCACCTGAGCATGAGGGGTCTTGTGGGATAATAGAACTGTTCTAATGTTGGGTTTCAGTAATGGTTGTGCAACTGTAAATTTGCTAATCATCATTCAATCACACACATAAATGAGTTGCTAATCATACCTCAGTAAAGCTGTTTTTAAAAATGGGGAAGGGGCATCATTTATTCTTAAAACACTCAAGGTTATTTAATTACATCAATTCCACCAGCTACCCGATTATCTTTTTTTAGAACTTATATTTTCAAGACACAGTATATCTTAAACTTACATCCCTTAGGACACATTATTCTACGGCAAAAACTAACTTTTTTTTTTTTTTTCTGAGATCTTTACTGCCTAGTAGTCACTTGACTCATTTTGTCTTTTTATTCCTCACCACAACCCTATGAGATAGACACTAGGTTAACTCTATTTTAATGGTGAGGAAACTGAGTAATTTGTTTAATGTCACAATTTTTTTAATTGAGAAGTCATAAAAAGGATTTGGAAGTTTGTTCTAAATAAAATGTGGAGCACTGAATGGTTATAAGGACTAGGATGATCCAATGCATATTTTTTAAAAACCCATTGGATTAAAAAGGGTAAAAGAAGGAATAAGAGGGACAGTTAGAAATTTGTTTCAGTACTAAAGAATGAATAGGAATTGTTCTTAATGTACTACATTACAGGAGATGGAGAGAGGGTTTGGTTCATTTTGGATGAGTTCTCAGCAGGGCCTGTTGAGGGTTGGATGAGAAGGGAGGAAAAAGGGCAAGTCAAGAACACATCACGGTTACTGTGCCTGGGTTTCCGACTTGAGATATTGGATGGAGCCATTTACCGTGATGAGGGGACTGAGGGTAGACTTCAGAGTTCTCTGTTGGACACGCCATGTGTGAAATGTCTCTGAGATAGTCCAGTGAAGGTGAGTCATACTGAGATAGAAAAGAAAATTGACTTCAGAGATGGAGATATGAATCAGGAGTCGTCGTGGGAAATATGGTCAAATAGAATGGCTGTAGGTAAGGTGTGGAGAAGCTTCATTCTCCTAACATCAACCAGGCGGAATCCTTGGATTCAGCACTGTATAGCATATCATATTAATTAATTTACAGTATCCACTATGTTTAATCATGCAAATTCCTAATGGGTTTTGCATTTTAGGTAATAGAGCATCAAATTTATTGATTGTGATTTTTAATAAATAAACTGGCACAGATTAACACTAGATGGCTTTTAAAACTTTAGAGACCCCTAGAATCATTTGGTTTGGACTTGCTTATGGATAATAACACTACACTGCAGGACATTGTTTTGATACTAAATCCTGAACAAGCAGGTGCTCTTACTGTCATCTTGACCACTGATTAAGGACCTACTATGTGTCTTGCCTTGTTACAAGTAAGAGGAGGCAGAGATCATGTCTTCCCCCCACAGAGCAAGTCTGACTGGGAAAAGGCAGACATGCGAGCCAGGCATTGTGACCAAATGTGCTAAATGCCACATTCTGGGGTGACAGTGAAGAGAGGGGATAGATAAGTTTCTAATAGGTAGAAAATACTTGATGAAAAACCTGGCATTTAATTTGAACCACGAAGGATGAACAGAGGTTTTTAGAAAGTGAGATAGGGGAGCATACTCCACAAAGGAGGCATGGACAGGCGGAGAAGGTGAGAGACACCCTGTGGCTAAGTCAGATGGTGAATGTGGCGTGTCAGGTGTTAGTCACTCAGTAAATATCTGCTGAATGATGAATGAATGAATGAGCCCAACAACTGTGCTTATGCAATACAATTTTCTGAGCTCCACTTTCTGGGCAAAGCAAGTAGGAGAAGGACTCCTTGTGTATGGGTTTTCTACATTAACATGAGATATAAACTATATAACTGCATATGAAATTCCTGGAAACAATACTAATAGTTAGTTGATAGGGTGGTAAAAGTGTGTATGTCTGTGTATTTGGAGAGGGACAGAGACCAGGGAAGGAGAACTGAGAAAGGAAGGAAAGGAGAATGAAAAATCATTTTAAAAAGCATCTCGAAGGAAGTGAACTTTAATGGAAGTTATTCTAAAATGACACTAGGCATAACCTGTGACATACAAACTATGAACTATTGGGCTCAGGAAGTGAAACACATACCTCAATATCGGTTGTATCCAAAGAAGCAAGAAAAAGACTACAACATTTGCAATAGGGAGTCAAAATGAGAGACTCCATCAACCAAGGGAAAGGATACAGTTTCACAGAGGAACCAAGCCAGGTCATCAGGAATGGGGGAACTAGAGAAGTCAGTCGGAATATGGGGCGCACAGCAAACTGGGAGTTAATCCTATTTGAAGTCTTAGCTTCTGGAACTGGCACCTCGGTGTCTTAAAGGTGAAAATGGGCACTGTGGGAAGTGATGGGCAAGGCATGGCTAAAAAAAAGTTGGCTCTTTTCAAGAGGCAACAAAAGAAAAATGGAAAAATAAGACATTGCTGAGTATGGAGTGGGGAGATTCTGCTAAAATTCATTTGCAAAAGGCAATTATTCACTGGAAGGAAGAGTGATCACTTTCAGTGACAGCGCAGATTAGGTTTGAAGAGGAAGTTATAGAGCTCGTTGCTGTATCACATTTTTGTTGAAAACCATTTTTGTGGAATGTTTCATGAGGTTTCAATTTAATTTGTCCAGGATTAAATGTGCAATTATCCCTTGTTTTCACTTTGAGAGAATTAATACAAAAAGCTTTCCCGAACTTTATAAAATGGCAAAATGAGTGTCATCACTCAGGTTTTTAGTTTATTTTTGTGTGAAATTGGATAATGTAACTGTTTAATTCCTGTAATTTATATAATCAGAATTCTATAGGTAGAAATGTTATTGTCTGTAGTTCTTATAACTTTGATTCCATTGTGTTTCTTATGGGCATTGCTTCAAAAGAACATTCCATGGCAGTATTCCTGTGATTCTAAGACTTATCCCGGTTCAGAAATTTCTGTAACGTATCCATGCTCATCATTGTACATACCTTTATAATTCTGCATTTAAATGGAATGACACTCACCTCTTAGTTCTGTATTAGTCAGATAGTCCATGGTGTTTCTGTTGCAATTATAATTGATTTCCAAACAGTAGATACGCTCATGAACACGATTGAACATTTAACCAAATAATTATTTATAAAATGTTAATAGTGGTCCTCACACATTAACTATACTAACCTAAACAGGCAGGTAGGCTTCAGCTTATGTGGTCTGAATATATTGCTTTTAATGACTTCTTCTGTTGTGAAGAAGAGAAACCTGCCAAGATGTTGGTTAGGATGAAGGTCCTACTTGAGATGGTCTTAAACTCAGTGCTTATTGACATCTGGTGAACCTGAAAAAAATCTGGCCATATTTTAGAAAGTATTTATACCATCCTCCCTGTTAAATATTAGTAATTTTGCTAACACTTTCTTCTAACAATCTGCTATACTCTTCTGTTCATTTTATACCTGCATGGACTGAAAAATTATATTCCTTCTTGGAATTCTCTTCCTGGTTGGCCTGGAAAACTCCTACTGATTCTTCAAGACCCAGCTTGGGCCTCACCTCTTCTTGGTAAGACCTTCAGGCCCATTTTCAGCAGAGTTGAACCTTTTCTCATATGTATTTCATAGCACCATATGCCTTTCTCTAAAGTGCAGGTCATGTTTAGGAACTGTGTGTGTACACATTCTCTCTTCTACTAGACTGGGGGGTTCTTGAAAGGAGTGATCTCATCTCATTCTTTTTGAATGCCAATGCCTAACACTACTCTAGTGCAAAATAGGCAATGCACAAATATCAGCTGGATGAAATGTGCTGGAAAGGAAATCTCAAATGGCTAAACTTTGATTTATTTACTTTCTCCTGCATTTATACCTTGTCTCCCAATGGAATTACAAGCTATGTAAGAACAGGGTCTGGATATCCTATTTCTCTGTATTCTTTTGGGAGCACATAAACAGTATTTTTTTAATATTGTAGATAATCAAATACTGTATATTAATTATCAGTCTTTTTACTTGCTTAGCGTAATATAAGATATGAAGCAACTGTGTAGGTTGTTTTACACATTCATCGTTTATTGAAATAATACAGGTATTAGGTCAATTTTCTGTTTATATGAGACCAAAGAAATCTAGTATAAAATTATAAGGAAAATAAGTACGAAAGATGGCAAAGGATACTTTGTCTTTAGGAGATCCCTTTGTATAGATGTTGCCATAATTGACCCGTACATAATTCAGCAGTTGGTGAACATTGGGCAGCACAGCAACTCATGGTTGTTGCTGGAGATTCTTGTGGGATCTCAGTTACACCATCACCCCCCTTCAGCTGAATTTCCATGTATTAATTGACTGTTTGCTGTGTGTTAAGAACTGGGCAACTTCCTGAATGTTAGGTATAATGGAAATACATTGACGATAAACAGACTGGGATTCTCTTCATTCCCAGCTTTTTGTTTTACTATCTAAAGTGATTTAGGGAAAATACCTTCTTCGACCTCAGATTTTCAATGTGCAATGAAGGATCCGAGTCTCAAGCTCAAAGGAGGCTCTAAAGGAAATAGCTCTGGTACGGTGTCTGTGTCTAGTCAGTGCTCCACAATGATCAGGCTGCGATTCGCCACAGGGGCGTCCCTTTCGTCACTGCCCACCGTGTAATAGAGGAAGGAAACATGAAGGACTCCTTCGGAAGACAGGTGCCAGCTGTGAGAGGTAATGGGACTACGGGTGCTTTCCAGATGTCTTTATTGTAATAGCATTATTATGTGTTCGACTTTTATAGCATTCGTTTTCAATTACAGTAACCGTTATGTGTAGCAGGCTAGCCAAAGGTTGGCGGTACCTGTGCCCAGGCCTTAGATTTAATAGCAATAATGGCCACCTCAGCTCCCCATTACTGTCTTCTTTTGACTTAGTGGCAGCCTTCTCCCCAGAGGTAGGGTGTCCATGCCATCTCGTTGACTGACGCAGGTTTCTGGAGGAGACCTGCATTTTGCCTGAGAACTGCCAGAGATCTTTATCTTCTATTTCTTGTATTAGGTGCAGCACAATAAGATATAGATCCCTGTCCAGCCAGTGTGGCTCAGTGGTTGAGCGTGGACCCATGCACCAAGAGGTCGCCGGTTCGATTCCCAATCAGGGCACATGCCCAGGTTGTGGGCCCGATCCCCAGTGGGAGGCATGCAGGAGGGGGCCAATCAATGTTCTCTCTCATCAGTGTTTCTATCTCTCTCTCCCTCTCCCTTCCTCTCTCTCTAACATCAATAAAGGAGGAAAATGATATAGATCTCTATTTCCTTTTCTTTTCTTTTTTCTTTTTGGCAACTTCCGTCATCAAACAGAGTTACAGAAACATTCCTTACATTCCATGGATTCTATTTTTATTAAGTTGCCAATTAACATTTATTTAAAAAATAATGGTGATTTATATGTTTTATAGTGGAAAAGAAGAGAAAACAAAACAAAACAAAAAAACCTATCCAGGAAGCAATATCGATCTTGCTGGTGTATTTCATAGAGAAATATATGGCAAGGAGGTGGAGGGAACTGAAATTTCCTTTTACCCTTCTCCTTCCTTCCCCCCTTCCTGCCGTCTTCTCTCTCCTTTTCTCTCCCTTGTTCCTTCCCTTCCATTTTTCTTATTTTTTCTTCTTCCTCACACTCCTGCTCTTTTTATTCTTCTTCCCTTCTTTCCTCTTCTTTCTTCTTTTCTCCTCCTCCTATGTTTTTGTTTTATTAACTGCTAAATTTAAAGAATCCCCATACCTTTCTGTTGTCCACAGTCTCCCACTTCATCCCATTCCCCTCCTGCTAGTTCTGCCTTCAGCCCACTGGCAGGCCTTCTGGGTTACCCCTATTTGCATCCTCCCCACATTTGTAGATGTTTATCGTATCATATCCTCTGGTTGCCACTTAGCCAAGTAATAGGCATTTATCTCCTTTAATCGGGCCCCATAAATCAAACCTGCTATTTTTCTCTAATCATTTTTTTTATCATTTTCTAAATGGTTTCCAATTTGTCTGCATCTCTCCGAAATGATCGTGCAGAGATCTGAAGCTGAAACCTTGTTGGCTGTGTCTGGCCATGCTTTCTCGCTGAACAAAAATTGTTTAACAAGTAAGTATTGTGTGGTCCTTCATTTTTCCAATTCATTGCTTTGCAAATTCATGCAGACTAAGTCTTCACTGGGGTTCTCTGAAGTTGATTAAAAATGTATTTTTCCAGGGGGCCAAGTGGTTAAACCCCTGGTACAACACTGTTTATGACACTTGCACTTCAATTCTGTGTAACTGCCCTGGCTGTGTGCTCAGCTGGTTGGAGCATCATCCCGTACGTGGGAAGGATGCGGGTTCGATTTCCGTTTGGGGTGCATACAAGAAGGCAACCGATTGATGTTTCTCTCTCTCTCTCTTTCTTGCTTCCCCTTTCTCTAAAATCAATAAGCTCGGGTGAGGATTAAAAAAAAAATTTGTGTAACTAACTTTTGTAATATCTAACACAGAATTAATAGTGTCTGATGTCTACTCTAATGAAAGAACCCAGTCAAGGGTGAGGTGGGCAAGCCCCAGGGCCCTGAAAATGATTGCCTCCTTAATCATGCAACCTACATGCCCACTTGCTTTATGCTAATTCCAGCCCTTTTCACGCAGATAAAATAATAAAAAAGTGTGAAAATACTGTGCAACAGGTGAAGACATGTACAAACATAAGGTATTGTCATCACTGTTCTTCACCAGCACAACTTAATAACAGTGGAATTAGCACACGTGTGAGCTCACTCTGCCAGGCCTTCTTGCTGGCCTCATCAATGACTCTCCCTAGTTCCCTAGTGTCCTGACTATCTCAGCCCCCGCCTACCGAGGAGCCTCCATGCCGCACTAACCCAGCGTGCTGCTCAGGCTCAGACCTTGTTATTTCTTTATTCTGCCATTAAAATGAACTCATGTAGATTCCCCTTCCCTCAGAGCTCTGCTTGTCTGCTTTCTTGAAAATAACAAGCTTATCAGATGAAATTGTATATACTATTGTGTTTATAAGGAAAGACCAGCTTAATGTGTAATTCATGTCAGGTCTCAAATTTGCAATTTCATTAAGGTATTTTGTAGACATGATGCCCTTCTCTGTAGGTGTTCACATACAGGATTTGTAAAACTATTCTGATCATGAACCTCAGTATGAAATATAATTTTTCATGACCCAGAACACACTCAAAAATATAGAAGCATAATTAGACAAGAATTTCTCAAGCTAGTACTAACCCTTTCTTTCTATTTGCAAAGCACCCAGTTATTCTATTCTATTTGTTTTCTGTTCTGTTCTGTCATATAAAATGATTTCATTCCATTATTTTCTGGTGTACTCAGTTCTCTACTAGTCTGTTTCACTGTTTTAAATTGTCAACCATGAACCAATTAAGTTCACTTTGCTATCCATTATTGTGACACAATGATTTTTGGAAAAATAAAACACTGGAAGTTTTGTTTCTCAGTAGAACTAGGCAGATTGCTGTGAACAGATTTTTAACTACTGTTTGAGTACGTATTGGTATATGCCTGTATACATGGTAAAAGACAATGCTGGACTGACTTCATCAAGTGTAAAGGGACATCCACCTTTATGGGGTCATCACTGTCTTGTGTGCACCGATATCTAACAGGTCACCACATAATTTAAGGAACAAGAGAATTCTGCACAAAGTATTGGGGCTCATATTGGGTGGATAGCTGGTTTACCACAGTGGGACAAGGTAATCTTCAGAGACCCAGGAAGGCATCCAGCATTTAGGAACTTTCTAAGCAAAATGAAGAATCCTGGTAATAGAGAGGCAGGTGCTAGAGGTAATTATTGATTTAGATATAAGAGGAAAAACTAATTAAAAAGTAGATCATAAGATCACAGTAAGACTACTAGAAAGGTTCATTTCATGCTATATCATACATCTGTTGACTTATTACACCTTAAGTCTGATCTTATTTAAACATGGTTGATCCCACTACATGCAGATGCAACCAGATAATCACAGCTGCAAGCAAAACCAGTCTGAAGGTGCAAGAATGAGCAGATCTTGGGAAGCAGACAGGACTCTGCCCGCTTTAGACTTATCTCTGACTTTTTTTTTTTGCTTGTGAATAGAGCATGTTTGGGGTACCACATTAGAGTGTGTACCTCCCTGAATGTATTTTTTTCTGACTTATTTCATAAGATCTCTAAATCGCCCTGGTATGGCGATTGTTTTAAGTTATACTTGATTCTTCCTAGGTGTACACTGCCATTATCAAATTAGTAATATTCCAGACCTCATTGTTCATAGAAAGAATTATACTGGATTTCCTTTATAGCTTATTGATGGCTTAAATATAGTTCATTTTTAAATAATTTCTGATTGAATGACTCTTCGTGTTACTTATGTCAAGGAAAAATATAGGCTCAGGAAGGTTTTTACTGACTTATAAAGTCACAGGATAAAGTCCATGAAGAGACAAAGAAGCTTCTCTTGATGCCCAGGCTCTTTAAGAAAATGAAACCCAAGTTTATGTATAAACTTGCAGTTACTGAGATCATATATCAGGAGCACTACAAAGGTAAAGAGTGTTAGAAAGAAAGAAAAAAAAGCTCAGAATTTAGTGCGATTTTCTCTTCCACTATTTTGAGGTACAATAGTAGCAAAACACTTTGCTACACAATGCACACGTCTCAAAAAATATGAAAGTAAATAACTGGCGAAATATGTAGAAAAAATGACCTTTTCAAAATCCCATTAAAAACTTTCAGAGTCAGTAGCCTAAGTGAATGGTGAATCTAAGATGCCTTTTCCAAGTGGAATAGAATTGCAGAGACCCATTTCTACCCTGGGTAACAAGAAATGATTAGGATTTCTTTGACTCACAATGGTACTATGAACTTCTGATTATCCTCTGTAATGTAAACAAGGATAGTTCATACTTGAAATTCAATGATAGCACAAAAGACTTATTCTAACCATGAATTTCAACCTCCTTCCCTAGCGAACCTCTACATAAGCCAAAGAAAAATAACCAAGTTGCTTGTGCATCAGTTTACCTCTCTCCCTTGCATCTTTCTCTCTTTTTTTGTTGTTGATGCTATTTATAAGATATGAAGTAGACCAAATATGGTGAAAAGGGGCCATGCCTTTCCTGTGAGTCAGATAACACCTGAATTAGTTTTTTTATTAATTCTTTTTTTCTTTTATTGATTTTTAGAGAGAAAGGAAGGGAGAGGGAGAGAGAAATACAAACATCGATGAGAGAGAACATCGATTGGCCGCCTCCTGTATGCCCCCCACTGGGGATCCGGTCCACAACCTGGGCATGTGCCCTGACCGGGGATCAAACAGGCAACTTCTTGGTGCGTGAGTCAATGCTCAACCACTGAATCACACCGGCCGGGAGTTAGTTTTTATGCTAATGGCAATGAGGACACAAAGGCTTCAGGCAGATCCCAGATTCCACTGATTTTATACACATAGTAACAACCTGCAGGTGCAACCCTGGCCGATTTACTCCACAGTTGCTGGTTAGCAGCTAAGACACGCCTGGGGAGGAGGCGGAGCGAGAGGAGCTGCTGTGTG
The DNA here is from genome assembly GCF_014108415.1 of Molossus molossus. NCBI lineage: Eukaryota > Metazoa > Chordata > Mammalia > Chiroptera > Molossidae > Molossus > Molossus molossus. The sequence continues at coordinate 14,023,562 of NW_023425344.1, read as the reverse complement.
CTCATCCCATTTCCAGAGCCCACAAGGCATCCACCGTGGGAGCCACCCACCTTTCTCAGAAAAGCTTTCCAACAAGGATATGGCTTGAAAAATGCCATTTTTATCGTTCTCCCTGGTGCAGAAGAATGGAAGTTCTGAGCGCGATGGCAGCAAGAATTTGAAGGGAATTCCCAAAAGGAGAGCTCTAAAATGTTTGAGCAAAGGTAGCATCATTAAACAACTGCATGACTTCTTGATAGTTTCCCTGAGCAGTAGAAGACCCATTTGGATGCCCACGTTCTGACAGTAAGCAGTCCTACATACTACACCTACTTTCTGTTCTTAATACTCATACCTTGTCACTATATATATATGTGTGTGTTAGTGTTACAGATGGGTAGAGGTCCTCATCATCTGTTGCTAGAGAGAATGGGCTTCTTGCAATATCCTGAGATTCTTGAGGAAAGGAATTTTCTGAGACTTGCATGGGAGGAAGAAATATTGTAAAAATATTTATTTCTGTGGAATTATATCCCTGAGTCTCCAAGGTTCCATTTCCCCTAGCCCTGCCAAGGAAGAAGTGTAGCTTTAGCTTTAGAAGAGCTAGAATCAAAGCCAGTGTCCAGAGTTTCTTTTCGTGCTGAGACAGGGTCCAAGTCAGCACCAGGCTAGCCTTCTTTGTGGTCCCAGTTTCGCTCTATCAGTCCATTGTGTGTTGGGTCCCAGAGCCAGCTGACTATGAAGAAAACATAGGCAAATGTAAGAAAGCAGGAGCAAAGGAGCCCCACGAGCCAGGAGTCACAACAGTCACAAGAGGGAGAACTCCTTTGTTTGGGGTATTATGTGTCCCCAATTTTTGCAGGCTTGTAGTGGCTCCACTCATTCTGGCCAATGGCCTCTGTTCCCAGGTTTGACTGACAGGCACGTACCTTCCCTTTGTCACCCCCAATTCACTGCACAAATGTCTATCTCTCCTTTGTTGGACCTCTTCATCCAGTGATTTTGCAGGGAATAGGCCTGTGGTTTCCTGGGAAGTGTAAAATTGCAGCTCCATGGTGAAGCTGCCCAAATGACATGCCAATAATGTCTGGTCTTCCCTTCGCTCTTTCCTATTATTAACAACTAACTAATTACAATGGTATCAATAAGAATGAATGTGTGGGTATTTATCAGGTTGTTGGTGTCACCTATTTATTTATAAAATGGTTGATGTAAATACATATTTGCCCAATTGATTTCCTCCATAAATGTTATTGAGATTTCTTTCCCAAAGGAAAACGAGTCATAAAAAAATGGTATAAAGTATTTTTGGAACACTGAGCAACAAATATATTTCTATAATTTTATGTTAATTCATTAAAATGATCTCTGTGTTCATTAATCAAAAGGTGTTGATTAACTTTATGTTAAACTCATTAGACTTTAAAAATTAAGAACGAGACAGTTGGCATGTGAATTGAGAGTTTGATCAAATCCAAGATACTATAAAAACCATTTGAAATATTCAACATCCCAGACCAGATGCCAACTTTTCTCTCTTGTTAATGGCAAGCATTTCAAGAGAACACTGAACCACCTTGCCAGTGTCTCTTGAGTGGCTGGGCATCCAAAAAGCGTAAAGGCCAGAGCAGCTCATAAGAACAAGTTAATGTTACCTGTGAGGATACCATGTTAGGCAGTTTGTGTTCCCAAATAAAAGGAATATATGAAACCCAAAGCCAGTTGTCCCCAACACAGAAGCAGACTTCTGTAAAGTTGGTTTAATAATTAGATGGCTGCATCCATCAGTGTGGTGGCTAGTAATTTATTTCTGTAAAGTAAATCTGACTATTCAATACAGTGAAAAGTTAATAGTAAATAGGAAGAAAGTCCCAATATTGCAGATTAGTGATTGCCTTAGAAATTCCAGATTATTTTAGAATGTTCTGATTATCTTAGAATCACTCTGGATTTTCCAGTTCAACTAGCTATTCTATCGGATTAGCTTCCCAAGAAACCGGCTCTTAAAAGATCTCCTTCTTCATGCATCAGTGCCATTAGACGATAAGTTACCAGGTGGCCAGTGGTCTCACTTTCTCTGCACAAAAGTGATGAACAAAACTCTTCCACACCAGGGTGTTAGTGATTAATGTTTTCTGCATTTAAGTTATTTGGGGGACACTTAGAATGCTTAATGTGAAAAATTAAATCACTAATGGTGGGATTCTGGGCATGGCGATTTTTTGTTGGAGGGTGATGCTTTTGGCTTAAATCTCCTTTGTGCCCTACAGAGAACACACCATCTGTTTCCTTTTCACTTCCTCCTTTCATCCCTTCTTTATTTGCTGCAACATTTACCGATCAACTAATGTATGCCAGGCACATGAATAAGTACTGAGGCTAGAAAGATAAATAAGCCATGATCCCTCCTCTGAAGAACTCATAGTTTCAATGAGGAGGTAGTTATGTCCACCTGCGCATAAATTTTGAAAGAATCATAGTTGAGATAAGTACAAAGTACAACAAAGGGGATCCGTCTTGTCTGGTTAGGGGGTAGAAGATTATGAAAGAAATCACGCAAATGAAATCATTTAAGCTGATTCGTAAATGACGTACAGGAATTTCTCAGAAGGAAACAAGAAGCAGGTGGAGCAGTCAGCCCAGCGTACTGGCTCTTGCAGTAGTGCCCCATGACTTAAACCCGGGGTGTGAAGACGGACTGCTGGCAGATGAGGCTAGAGAGCTTCTCCGAGGGCTGGGAGGGACCTTTGCTTTGCTATGGTTTGGGCTTTTGTTCTGTAGCCAGTGAGATAGCACTAAAAACTGAAGCTAGAGAATGACATGCTCCTGTCACTCTGACAACAATGTAGACTGAGGGTAGATCAGAGGGGAAGAGAGACTGAGTTTTAGCAGCCACATGTTCAGTGGATCTCATTGAACAGACATGGCACTGGATTCTGGATACACCTTGGAAGCACAGTACCCAAAATACCCACCTCGTTCTAATGATGACAATAACAACAATGAGATTTATTTTTATACTGGGTAGTGATCTTTGTGCTTTGCTATTTTGTCTTTCAACTCAGCACCCTGAGATATTATTGCTATGTGTGTTTTATAGGAGAGGTAAGTAAGGTTAAGAGATGGTATCTGCTTAAAGCTCTGTAGCCAGTTAAGTATCACATTAGTATTTGCTCTCAGACAATGATTTTACTATGACCTACTGTGATGGGAGTAAAAGAGATGTTCATAAGGTCATCCATGACCTTAGTGAGAACAGAGCTAGGCCACAGTTGCCATTGCAATAAGAAACAAGGAAAAAATACAGAGAACACTGGCCAGTTTGGCTCAGCAGTTAGAGTTTCAGCCTGTGGACCAAAGGGACGTGGGTTTGATTCCCAGTCAAGGGCACTTACCTGGGTTGCAGGTTCGATCCCTGGCCTCAGTCCAGGTCATGTGGGAGGAAACCAGTTGATGTGTCCACATCAATGTCTCTCTCTCTCTCCCTCCCTCCCTCTCCTCCCCTCTCTTCCTTCCTCTCTTCTGCTCTATCTAAAAATCAATGGAAAAATGTCCTTAGGTGAGGATTAACAACAATACAGGGAGAACTTGCTCTAGAATGATTGGAATCCACAAGCTATAGTGTTAGGGCCCTAGACATGCAACTCCTCACCCTTTTCTAGATAGTTCTCTCTGCCTGTACACTTCAGTGGGTGAAGCCAGCTGGTCAGTGTGCAAGCAGGTGCCAAGTGGACATCCAGAGAGCTGCTGTGCTTTTCTCTTGCCATTTTTATTTTCCTCTCGCTGCTGTGCCTAGCGGATAGCTTCCACTCCAGGACTTCGAACTGTGTTGGCTCTTGTGCACTCAGCAGCCAAGTGCCCAGCAGGTCTATGCGAAGCCTCCTCCCAAATTTAGTTAGCAAAAAAAATTATAAAATAAAAATTGTTCTTCAGCATCCTATAAGCACAGGACACCTGGTGTGTTACCCAGCTGTTAAAGTAGAACTATAATTGGTAGGCAGAATTCTAAGGTGGCCCCAAGATCCCATGCCCTGGGTACACACCCTGTAAAACCCCTTTGCCTAGAGTGTGAGTAAAACTTGCATCTGTGATAGGATAGCACTACCATAATTATGGTGCTGTGTGTGGCAGAAGTGATTTTGCAGATGTATTTAAGGTCCCTAATCAGTTGACTTTGAGTCCATCTTAAGGGAGACTATCTTAGGTGAGACTGACCTACTTAATCAACCCCTGGAAAGAGATCAGAGAGATGTTTCCTACTGACATTGAAGGAGCAAAATGTATGTTGAACAGATGGCAAGGCACTAGAACAACTTCTAGAAAATAAGAGTGGTCCCTGCCCAACAGCTAGCAAGAAAATGGGAATCTCAGTCATACAACCATAAAGAAATAAGTTCTGTGAACAACCAGTGATCTCAGAAGAGGACCTAGAGCTTCTAATATGGTCATAGCCCCAGCCTATACTTTCAGGTAAGCCTGAGTGGAGGACTCAGCTAACCCATAACTCTTCATCCACGGAAAGTGTGAAATATTGGACTTGTGTTGTCCTAAGTCACTCAGTTGGTGATAATTTGCTGTGCATAGAAAACGACTGTGTGTACTGACGCCCCATTTCAGGAAGGCCCTCTCCGTTATCAAAAGAGCAGGTCGTGCTCGACTGGCTCATTTTGATGACCCTTCAAAGTAGTTTTAATCTGTTCATAGCTCTCTCTATATATTTAACATACCATGTCCTCAATTATCTATAAAAGTTAAGCTTTCACTCTCTGAGGCCATTTTGTGTTATTTAATGAGTTGCATTTCTATTGCGTTGATGATAATTTTTCTTTTCAGTGTGGTCCTACTAACAGCAAGTCTTATATGTGTGTCTCACATAAAATATAAGCTTAATTATGATGCAAAATTTGATTCTAGCATGATATAAATATAACAGCATTATATTTGAAGTATTCCTGTTGAGAGCAGTTATTAAAAAGTGATTAAGTTAGAGTTGTTAGTAATTAAGCTACAATGTACAAGTAGCATGAATAATTGTCAAGTAGATTGTTCTCTTTTACTTTACATATTTTGTATTTCTTTGTGCAACAAAATATAAAGAACAATTTTTATATTGTATTTTAGTGAGTATGTATAACATGATGATTATAATGAGATATAATTTGTTGGAAGGAAAATATTGGGAATAGAATATAGCTAACTGTATACGTATCTGCAACTAAGAATTCTATTAAGCAGGGGTATAAGCTTTACAAGTTGCCCAGGTTGTAATGATCACATAAATAATCCTATTTCAATTATTTGAGACTTACATGATTTTATAATACATGAATTATGCATCAGACAACTTTGTGTCTTCTGTTACTTTTATAGTATTGATTTAGATAAAGATTACCTCTGGCAGAGTAATGGGAAGGGGCTCCATGTGGCTGCTGTTTTGTTTTTTATTAGATCTCAAACTGAAATATCTACTTTATCTAAATCAGCTTCACACATCTGAACATCGGCATCCATCATTTGCTGTTTATTTCACTTTGCTTGGTTATTAAGATAACTGTATATCGGTGTTATCCCTGACTTAAGTGATTACACCTGGAGCCAAAAAAGAGGATGTTTCAGGGATAGACTCAGGCTGGGAGCTAGGATATGGAGCAATGCAGAGACGTGCTGGAGGTTCATAGTCTTATCTCCATTTAAGAATGAATCATAAAAAAATATTTTGAAACATGCACTGTTGGTGGGAATGCAGATTGGCGAGCCACGGTGGAAAGCAGTATAGAGTTACCTCAAAAAATTAAAAATGGAACTACTTTATGATCCAGTGATTCCACTTCTGGAATAGCATCTGAAGAAACCCGAAACACCAATTCCAAAGACCATATACAACCCTATGTTCATTGCAGTTGTATTACAATAGCCAAGATTTAGAAGCAGCCCAAGGGCCCATCAGGAGATGAGTGGATACAAAAGCTGTGGAATATTTACACGATGGCATACTACCTGGCCACAGAAAAGAAGGAAACCTTACTCCTTGTGACAGCATGGATGGACCTGGAGAGCATTATGCTAAGTGCAATAAGCCAGTCAGAGAAAGACAAGTACCATATGATCTCACTCATATGTGGAATCTAATAAACAAAATGAACTAACAAGAAAAATAGAGACTCACAGATTGAGAGCAGGCTGACAGCTGTTGTGAGACTGGAGTGATTAAGCAAAAAAAGGAAAAAACTCATGGACACGGGCAACAATGTGGCAATTGTTCGAGGGGATGGTGGGAGGTAGAGAGGGGTATAGGGGAATACATGGTGAGAGATGGAGCCTTGACTTGGGGTGGTGAACACACAATACAGTGTACAGATGAGATGCTGTACAATAGTGCAACTGAAACCTGTATAATTTTGCTAATCAATGTCACCCAAATAAATTCAATAAAAAGGAAAAAATAATAATTTGACAACATAGAATGGAAGTTTTTATCTATTCACCAACACTTTAAAATATCTTATTTCTAGTAGAAGAAAAATCTTTCTAGCAAAGTTGGAGAAACTGATAGAGCCCCTGTCTCTTCTTAACCATGTTGAGTTTAGAAAAGGTGGGACTCTCAGCTAGTTTTTAATAAGCTGGGGAAAGGTCTCCCTGGAGGCTGTGTAACCTGCTAGGTGAGAGTGTGTGAGCAGATTAATGCAGTGTTTCTCATGGTGTAGTCCAGAGGAGCCCTGCATTGGAATATGTGATAAAAATGGAGATTCGTAGGCTCTGCTCAACATCTACTGAATAAGAATCCTTGGGGAAGGTCTCAAGATTCATTTCTCAGAAGATCTCTAGGTAATTCTAATGCACACTACATTTTCAGCACCACAAGTAAATATATACATACTTTTTTTTACATAAATACGTATGCAAAAATACCTATGTATTTATGTAAAAAAAAGTTTAAGAGATTTTTTGTTCTCTTTGCCTGTGCTTGATAATATCGCTCTTATTTATAATCCCACCCCATTCATCTATAATCCTGTGAGGATGCATTAAGGTAGTTACAAAGTGTTTCTGAATCAGTGTCTATTGTTCCTTCATTTAACTCCCTTCATCTACTGAGCAGGTTGCCGTCGCTGTTCATGCTGAGGACAAGGTTGCCTGGTAAGCCTGGTGAAGCCTGGTGAAGCGTGGTGAGGTGTTGCTTTCTTACCACTGAAGGGATAGTCTACTCAAGGAGTGTTGAGTGTGGTACATAGGTGGCCAATGAGACAGATGGAGCAATGGAATATGTCCTTGACCGTGAATTTCCTCAGCAGGTGGCAGGACTCTGAAAATGCAGGTGAACCTGAGTAGAGTCCACAGTCTGATACCTCGTGGTATCTCTTCCCCCTGCAAAGTGTTCCAGAATGGAACGTGACAGAGATATTCTCAAAAACCAGGGCCCAGGAAAGTGACTTCAATGATATTTGCATTTCTCCTCTTTGCAGCAGGGAGGCCTACACTTGCATTTTTCTTCGGAAGAGCAATCTAAAAGTGAAGTCATTAAAGTGAATACATTTTCCTGTATCACTTACGGTGAAGATGGTGGTGAACTTGACGGGTGGATGTGAGCAGCGTGTGGTCTCTAGAATCCCAAGTTAATTGAAGATACCCTACTCCTTCTCCTCCTTGTCTGTGAGGTGCCTGGGGATAGTAATAGTATTTAGCTAATGGAGTTGTTCCAGGGATTTATTGATATAATTTACGTAAAGCAATTAGAACAGTGTGTGATGTGTAGCAAGGGCTCAATAAGTAATAACAATAATAGGTACCATTTATTGGGCATTTACAATGTTCAAGTTCTTTTTACAAATCATGTCAGCAATTTGCTCAAAGTCATGAAGCCCTAAAGTAGCTGACCGGGACTGGAGAAGTGAACTCGAGCATTCTCCTAACCTCTGCCTCCTCGGCCACGTTCATAGATGTGGGTCATTACTTCTTCACGTTATTATTGAAATGCATTTCGCACTTGATGTCTTACTGCTTGGCTTTATTTGGAAGTTCATTTGGAAGAGCCAAACACCCTCCCTCTTCCCTCAGTCGGAGGATTTAGCCAGGCTTCCAGTTGGAGGAGTAACTGCCAGAGGAGGGGAACGAGTCGGAGGCCAGCAGCTGCTAGTCACTGCATGTCAGATGGGGGACGGCTCCTCATGGGGGCAGTGAGCAAGTGACTTGGCCGACTTTGAGTGTTGCCCAGGCTCTGGGTGAATGCTCTGGCACGTCTAGCCTTATTTCCACTGGCCATGTAATGCAGACTGCTCTTGCTATGTAAACAATGTCTAAATGGTTCCATGCTCCTACGCCGCTCAGCCTGAGTGGGGTCTCCCACTCCCGCCGATCTTCCCACACCCCTTCCAAGGCTTTTCTGCAGATGCTGCTGTGGATGATGGTGACTGGCGATTATGTCTAAAGCACTCTCTGATCAAGTTGCCTGGAGCCAGACCTGAGTTTCAGTGCTAGGTTGGCTGTTTTCTGGTGTAGTCCACGAACCCTCTGTTCCTCAACGCCCCCTCGTACAGTGGAGATGATGATGGTACCTATCACATAGGGCTTACGGCAGAATGCAATAAAAAATATAAAGGGATTAGTTTACTAATCTGTCAACCAGTAATTACCCTACAATTACTCGCTATTATCATAAATTTTGTTTTAGTAGATTTTAAGTTTTCCAAGACCTGGAGGTCGGGTTTTATTACCCATACCACCTTGCATGGTAGCTGGACCAAAAATCTAACAAAGGAGTAAATGATGTATAATAAAAAATAAATAAATGAAATGAATTTTAGTTTTTGACCAAACTAATTGAGGCTCTGAGACCAAGGTAGGAGAGAGGCCCCCCCACACACCCCTCATCCCCCCCATATAATACCATCACCAACCTGGAATCAAAAAGACAGGAATAGCCAGAACCTCTTGACCCCTTGCCTCAGTTCACCAAAGGGCAGCCTCACCTCCCATTTCAGAAGGACTACTTCCTTCCAAAAGCCATATTGCTGAAAACGAAGCAGAAATGGGTTACTCCTCTCAGTGACTGGTGATTTTTCTAATAAACTTTACTTTGTGGGTAGGCTTAGAAGTGCGATAGTAAGAGTGTCTATAACTGGGGGTGCTCATTCTTCTGGGGACAGGCCAAGAAAAACTTCTTGTGTCTGCAGACCCTGGATGACTCCCCAGAGCTGCTTGCTAGACCTTCTTTGTAGCAGTGACAGCTGGGAATCTGGCCCCTGTTAAGTCCTTCACGTGGGAATCCTGACAGTCAGTGGACAGCTAACCGGCTCCTGATGCTATGGGACATGGGCAATTTACTAACTCTTCCCGAGCCTCTGATTCTTCATCTGCAAGATGAGAATGACAATCTTTATCTTCTTCAAACAGTGGCTGTGAGGATGAGCAGCTGCTATGCTTGGCCCAGTGCTGGGCAAAGTCTGTACCCTAGGAAGCCCAGGTGTCATTCATAATTGTTTTAGCTGCAACCCTCACCCTCAGGGAGGTATGTCGGCCCCAGTTTTTGGAGAACAGTAAACTGAGGTTTAGAACGTTTAAGTAACCTGAACGAGGTCAAAGGTCTGGTCACTTCTTTCTATCGGTCACTCTAGTATCTGTCTTTGAGAAGGGAGTGCCAGGCTCTGTTGGGAGGAAAGGCATCAGATTAATGCTTTAATTTGATTCTAAGCTGTAACTGAAACCTGAGTTATTGACAAAGCCACTCTGCCCTGTTAGACTACAGTGGTCTTCCAGCGGAAAATCAAAGGATAGGAGTGGGTCCCTCTCATTCTCCACGCCAGTGGTGCCTAAGTATTTTGGACAAGGGCATGTTCCCTGAAGCCTTCCTTGTACTGCTTTCCTTGGTCTTGCCACCAGGAACTGCACATTACACTCACATGAAACTCAGAGAGAACATGGCCACGTGTTCCATGGGCAGTGCTCATGGCTCACTGTGAAGAGGTGTCAGGAACACACTGTGCTGCGGAGCTGGCTTCTTCTGAGAAAGTGGGCAGACACCTCGCCAGGGTCCACAGCAGACGTGGCATTTTGGGTAACAGGGAACGAGGTCCTGGAGGATGAGTGAGAGCAGGTGGCTTTTTAGGCTAGGTGACAGTATCAGTTACACTGTTCATGCAACGGGTAGTCACTGCCTTTTATGTGCCAGACACTATTCTAAGGTCAAGGCTACCCCAGTGAACAAGATGGACAGGAATCTCTGCCTTCATAGACACATAGACACAAGGTTGCATTCTAACAGGAGCAGGTATTAGATAGATGAGTAAACAAATTATACATGTCAGGTGGTGACAGTGCCTTGGAGGAAAGTGGCACTTGTTCAGAGGGTAGTGACTCCAGAGTCCCGGGAAGGCGTGGTGTTCTGCACAGTGCAGGGAGCAATGGCCCCTCTGGGAAGGGGATTTTGGAGCTAAGACCTACCTAAAGTACCTACTGATGGAGTGATCTGGAAATAAGCGTTCCAATAAAGGGAACAGCAAGGGCAGGGGCCTGAGCTTAGGAGGCAAACAATCTGCAAGGAAACCCCCAGGCCCGAGAGGAACAGTTCAGCTCGAGGGAAATCATAAGCATCATGTCCAGACCGAGCGGAAAGACCCCCCACTCTGGACTTTTCACTAGCGACCTGCCTGTGCCCAGTTCTCAGCCCAGCAACGTCAACTTTGTTTGGTTTTAATAAAAATTGTATGTATTTTAAGTTGTACAATATTGTATTTTATATATATTTATATAGTAAAATAATTACTGTATTGAAGCTAATTAACATATCTGTCCCTTCACATCATTACGTATGTTTTGGTCATGAGAGCACAAGAAATCTGTCTTAGCAAATCTGTCTTTCAAAAATATACTGTGCTATTGTTAACTATAGTGAGCACGCTCTTCATGAAATCTCTAGAATTTATTCATCCTATATTAACCATTGCTTTGCACACTTACCAAAATCTCCCTGTTTGTCCCGCCTTTCTGCCCTTGGTGACCACCCTTCTATCCTGTGCATCTATGAATTCAACTTTGTTTAGATTAAACATGTAAGTGAGAGCATGCAGTCTTTTTCTTTCTGTGTCTGGCTTATCTCTCTTAGCATTATGCCCTCTAGGTTCATCCATATTGTCACAGTGGCAGGATTACCTTTTTTTTAAAAGACTGAATAATATTCCAGTATGTGTGTCTGTGTGTCTGTCTATGTATATCACAGTTTCTATATCCATTCACCCATCAACAGGTTGTTTCTATGTCTTTGCTATTGTGAATAATGATGTAATAAACATGCACATGAAGGTGGAGGTCTCTCTTTGGAGTACTGACTTTCTGTTCTTTGGATATGTACCCAGAAGAGGGTTTGCTGGATTATGTGATAATTCTATGTATATTCTTTTGAGGAAACGTCATATTGTTTTCCACAATGGTGGTACTAATTTAGATTCTCCCTGACAATTCATAAAAGTTCCCTCTCATCTACATTCTCATCAACATTTCTTTTATCTTTTATTTATTTTTATTAAATTTCTTGGGGTGACATTGCTTAATAAGATTATATAGGTTTCAAGTGTACATTTCTATGATACATGATCTTCATGTTGCATTGTGTGGCCACCACCCAAAATCAAGTCATTTCTGTCACCTAGCAATTCTAATAGGTGTGAGGTGATATATCTCATTGTAGTTTTGACTTGCATTTCCCTGATAATTAATGATGTTGAGCACCTTTCCATGTACCTGTTGGCCATTTGTCTGTCTTCTTGAAAAATGTTTATTCATGACCTCTGACCATTTTTAAATCACATGATTTGATTTTTTGCTATTGAGTTGTATGAGTTCCTTACCTATTTTGGATATTGACTGCTTATAAGATACATGGTTTGAAAATATTTTCTCCCACTCTACAGGTTGCATTTTTATTTTGTTGATGGTTTCCTTTGCTGTGCAAAAGCTTTTTACTTTGATGTAGTCCAACTTGTTTATTTTTGCTTTTGTTGCTAAGACATCAATTTACATGTGAATACAAAGAACCTGATCATTGACTTTCATTTATGGGACAAGGTCAAGCACTCCCTTGGGTAGAAAAACAGGAAAAAAATCCCTTCTGGAGCCCAGAGGTTAATGAGCATTTAAACATTAATAATCCTGTGAATAAGTGGGCAGGAAGATTCATTAATTCAATTAGCTATTAGTTTGGACTTTTCTCATGTTGCAGAGTTACAGGGGTTACTGGATTAATTTGAACGTCATAAAGTAGTTTGGGAGGATCATTTTGGCTATAACCTTCATTCCTGGGCTGATAAATACTTGTGCTAATGTTTGGATATTTAATTTAATTACAGCTGTGTGGAATAATGGGAAGAAGAATGAGCTTTGAGTTGAATAACCAATATTTGAATCTTGATCCCATCACTCACCGGCAGCGGGACCTTGAGGCTACTAGTTAAACTCACCGAGGCTTAGCGTTTCTCTGTAAATCTTACCTAATTATACCTCATCTCAGAAAGGCTAAAAGGGAAAAGCAATGTATGTAAAGCATCTGGTATGCAGTAATTACTTAATTAACGGTGACTGTTGTTATCCAGCAAGTATGTTTCCCATAGATCTGCAAAGTTCTGTGCGCCTTCCATGCGGCATGTGGGGATATAAAGGAAAGGAAGGCATGATTTCTGCCCTCTCAAAACTTACCCTTAAGTGTGAATAATGGCACCCAAGTATCTATAATATAAAGTATCACAAGAGGAAAAAGTACTATAAAAACAACAACAAAAAACAACCAAAAAAGGAGGGATTTTTCTCCAATTCTGTTTGGAGAACATTCATGGAAATGTTTTAGGAACATGTGAGGCAGACATGGTATGGGAAGGATTTTTCAGATAGTTATATACAGTGTTTTGAACGAAGCCTGGAGATGCAGGAGCTCAGAACGCATTTGGGGGAAGGAGCTGAGCTATGAGTAGACTGGATGGACAGAAGTAGGGCCAATAAGGCACAGCGTCAAGCTGACATCAGATGATGACGAGACCAGGATGCTGTTGAAAGGATTTTAGTCAGTAGGAAAATAGGGAGCCATAGAAAGTTTTTATTTTTTTTTAAATCCTTACCCGAGGATATTTTTACATTTATCTTCAGACAGAATGGGAGGGGGAGAGAGAGAGAGGAACATTGATGTGAGAGAGATACATCAGTTGGTTGCCACCCACACGACCCCAGCTGGGGCCAGGGATGAACCGCAACCGAGGTATGTGTCCTTTTGACCAGAATCAAACCTGGACTCTGGTACGCAGGCTGAAGCTCCAACTGCTGAGCCAGACTGGCCAGGGTGGAAAGTTTTTGATTAAGGAAATGATAATATGAGGGCTGCATCTCAGAATAGTTACTCGGGCGACACTGTGTGGTATCAATACAGAACGGAGAGACCTGTAATATAACAAGAACCAGCCCTGGCTGAGTGGTTCGGTGAGTTGAAGTGTCGTCCCATACACCAAAAGGTTGTGGATTCAATTCCCAGTCAAGGCACATACCTAGGTTGTGGGTTCGATCCCCGGTTGGGGCGCATACAGAAGGCAACCGATGGATGTTTTTCTCTCACACCAATGTTTCTCTCTCCCTCTCTCTCTCTAAAAATCAGTACAATACATCCTCGGGTGAATGTTAAAAAAGAAAAAAACAAGAGCAAGAGCTAGTAGTGACTGAGCACCCACTCTGTTCTGAAGGTATTACTCAATTTCCTCGGTACAATGAGCTAAGTGCTATTGCCTGGCCCCTTTTTACAGATGAGGACATTAAGGCATGGAGATGTCAACTCATTACCCAAGGTCACACAGCTCCAGAGGTCCCAGCTCAGGCATCCTGGCTCTGGAGTCCATAGTGGGAACCATTACACTACCCTGCCTCCAAAGCCAACCAGACATTAGGATGCCTGCGTCCCAGCCTGCCCTGCCCCGGCCTGATCTTCCTTGATCCTCAGTTTACTCCTCATGAAATAAGAGACTTGAGTTGGCTTTCTGAGATGCTTTCTAACACTTTATTTTTAGTTCTGTATTTTAATACGGGCCTGATCTATTTGGGCAGTAATGGGGTAGGAGGTGGGGTGAAGGATTTTGCAAGAAAGAGACAGAAACTCCAAATCAAGTTTTGTTTCCGATTTATTTTATTTCTTCAAAAATTTTCTGTGGCTCCAAATTTACTTAAATCAAGTTTTTAAAAAAGCACAGGGAGGGACAGACACACTGACAAAAAAGTCTGTGTTTTGGTGGATTGAATGGAGGTGAACTAATGCATAAGGTAGCTGCTAAACTCTAAAATTTACAAATATTAAGAATATTTATTAGTTATTATACTATCATTTGAAACTGTGAGACAGTCACTATTTAAACCAGAATATTCGTTCACAGTGACTCAGACTGTACCCTAGAATAAGGTAACTCACTGAAAAGAAGAAAGTCAGTATGCACACTCCCTGAAGCCTCGTTTCTCGCTGTTCGCATCTAGTGGAGATAAAACGCACACTTTGCTTTGCCTGACCAGTAACCAGTGTTTCTGAAGCAGCTGAATTCAAGCTGATACTCCGCCCCCCGGCATTTGCAGGTTTATTTCAAGACCCGGTACTCTGGTCCCTGTCTGCAGCAGGAGTCCAGCCTTGGTTAGTTTGCGTTTCCAAGGCAACTGACCAGCTCAACAAAACCACCAGCGGCTCAGGCACGGGCTCGCTGGACCGGGGGCCACCTAACCATCACTGCCACGCGTCCTGTTTCCTGGAGACCTTCTGGTGACCTCCCGGGTCTTCGGGTGATCTGCGTGTTACTTCATGCGTGGCTGTCTCTCTGTGTAAGAGTGATAACCCTCAGCAAGCAAATAATTCCGACAGGCTGACTTGATCCAGCTGCTTGCTACTTCTATCCTCTGCTACTATAGACAGGATGAATGCATTTCTCTCATTCACGCCCTTTCTCTCAGCCTCTCCATCGCGTCTCCTTCCCTTCTCTCTCTCTCTCTTCCTCTCTCTCTCCCTCTCTCTCTCTCTCCCTCTCTCTCTCTGGCTCTCCTCCTCCCCTATTCCTCTGGCAGTAGCCTTCTTAATGTAGTTTAATGGCTTTACAAAGAAAGCCAGGCAGATAAGCACTTCTCACTGGCTGTTATCGGACCATGACCTAGCTGACCATGAACTTGGAAGGGCTTGAAATGATAGCAGTTCTGATCGTCATTGTGCTTTTTGTTAAATTATTGGAACAATTTGGGCTGATTGAAGCAGGTTTAGAAGGTAAGGGAGTGCTTTTTAGTAACTTCTAAAAATTCTCTGTTTTGCAATAAAAATGTCTTAAGGGCATGTAAGAGGCACCTGAAAGGGAATCAGAGAAATGTAACGCTGGGGTGGACATGAAGAGAGGCAAGTTTTTCAAGGCAGAAAAGATGAATAAAGATAAACTTTTTGTTAAGTTTCAGTAATGTTTTCACAGCAAAAGAATGTTAAAACTACGAGCAACTCTTTAAATCAAAATGTTAGAACCAAAACTGACGAAATGAAAGGTTTTTAATTGGTATGTCTGCTTCTGTTGAGAGCATTTAACAGTTACTGATCTTAGACTGTTTTATATATTATCACCTTTTATTGTATCAGCAAATTTGGAGATGTTGTGAGGTTCATCTGTCTGTTGCTATACAAATGCATTCATCAAAATATGTTTATTATAATTTCTTATGGTTTAAGATTGGAGCCCATGAATGACAAACTCTTTATAAGGTTGTCTTGAGAAGTATTTATATTACCTATGTCACATCCCCATGGAGAGTTTATGGGGCAGAGTCTCCAACTCATATGACAGACCTTCGCATAGAATCCTAATAGCAAATTGTTTTTCAAGTGTTGCTGTTTATGTTTACCAGAGGCTCGTTCTCCTAGTCTCCTTAACACTCATCTTTGCTTTGAAAAATACGATGAGTGCTTGCCTGTATCCTTTCCTGAATTAAAGGCTTCTTTGAGAATCTGAGTAAATTTAGATTCTTGTTTTGTTACTGCTCCGAACACATTTGCGAGTGTGACTGCACACAGCTAGTGATTGTCTCTCTGAAGTTGTCAGAGCAATTTTAAATGCACCCCGAGGCGATGCTTGACGGAGTGATGCGTTGATATTCTTCTTGCTTTAAATTTGAAACTTGAGTAAAAATGCAGATGCGTGTGTTATAAGAGTTTTATATCTACAACTAATCTGGTCCTGCTGAGGATGACTGTCACACGGGACATTAGTAAGACTGCGTTTACACATAGCAGACCTCAAATTATAGTAAGTGTGCCACTCTCATGTAGGTTATGAGAAAGCTGCCTCTGTAACTCATCGTGGGGAGGAGTGGTGGGAAGCAGGGCTTGCTCAAGTCATTTTAAGGCTGTAGAACACTTTGTAGCCCTCTTTGATGAAATCATCTGTAGTTCTAAAAAGAGGATACAATTATAAATTCCGGAAGTGATGACTGCTCTTTAACACTGAGGTTTATCTTGTGCATTGTCATGACACCAGAAATTTGGTTTGATGTCTCTGTTTATTAGTGTGTAATTTACCTGGCAAATGTGATTGGGACCTCCCATTTTAATGTCCTGCTGTTTATTTTTGGAGCCTGAGTTCCATGGAATGGAATCACTATTCCCAGCTATGTTGAGGGAGTTGTTTTACCTGATTTCATGGATGATGTGTGGTTGTTCTTTAAACTCTTTTGTTGACGGCTTTTATTCTGGGTTTCATGATGAAGTCTACTCCAGTATTGGTTTTGTTTCAGAGCAAAAACATTTACTTTCCCAAATGAGAGTGTGGGTTTCCTTCCTCTAACTACTACTTCCCTTTATGATTTTTTCCCCCTTTTTCTTATTATTTGGACTCCAAACTGTACTGATTTTTATGAACAGTTTCTATCTTCTATTTTTGATTTTACTATTACAACATTTTCCAGGCCAACATTGTACTAATACTATGATGAGAATGAATGTTGTCTCTTAGAAACTTGAACATCAGTGCATAGCTGATTTCCAGTGTTTTTAGAAAGTGTTTATAAATGATTAAAAGTTGATGACCAATTTAAGGAGGAATTATATTTAATGTGTAAATGCTGATAGAGACAGAGAACAAAAGTGCTTTTTGTCTTGAAATGTGTGTAAGATTTATTTCCAAAGTGAACGCTGGTGTCAGGAAAACTTCAAAGCTAGATTTAAATTGGCCATGTACTTTGCTTACTGAACATAGAAAACAAAGAACAGACTGAATTGTTATAGTTCATTGTACATAGTTTGGATCTATTGCTGAGACTGTGTACAACTCTAAAGTCATAGTCTAATTTTAATTAATATAAAGAATAAACATTTACTATCAATATAGCATCTTCATAGATTTTCTGAAGCTTTCTTAAAATCAAACTCTGATACTCATTTTATTCAGATTTATTTTTCAAAGACCTTCCCTTCCTCCCCCACCACTTTACATATCTACGTTGGGGGTAATAATCTTTCCTCCTTTCTTATTTGTCTGCTCAAGTGTCCCAAGAAAGAAATTTGAGTATTAAGTAGAAAAATTTGGACCTAGATCAAAACCCCGTAAGGATGGTTTGGAAATTTTTTTCCTAAACAATTAAACATTTTTGTCTAAACTTCAAAATGTTTTACAGTGTACTTATCATTCCAAATGTAGTTTTTCTTTTTGTCTTAGTGTACGTGCAATACACATGATGTTCTCAAGGGCATATACAACACTATGTTTGCGTACCGTAGCTTTATTTCATTTTCAATAGGTATAGAATAAATGCATTTCAAAATAAATAAGTAACTTTAAAGTCTGAAATGTTTGTTGGCTGATCTTTGAGTACTTCGAGTGCCCATTCTTTGCGGGTCCTGGGTATCCTGGCTCCTTTTGTTCGGGACTAGGCCTTATCTGCATAAACACATAATGCTACCCATAGGTCCATGGCATATATTTCTAACCTAAAAGAATCACATTCTTGAACATGAGAAAATAAAAAATAAAAAAAATAGAGGTACAGATTCTTACCCCTCTTCTGCTATTCTCTTGGTTTTTTTAAACATTATTTTGCTTTTCAATATGTTTGTATTGATTTTAGAGAAAGAGGAAGGGAGAGGGAGAGAGCTAGAAACATCAATGTGAGAGAGAAACATCTATCGGCTGCCTCCTGCACAACCCTCCTGGGGATTGAGCCTGCAACCCGGGCATGTGCCCTGAGTGGGAATTGAACCAGTGACCTTGTGGTGCATAGGACGACACTCAATCCACCGAGCCACCAGCTGGCCTCTCTTACTTTCTAACCTCAGTGAGTCACTCCACTTCTTTAGTGGTCTAAAATGAGAAAACTGGACTTGATCATCTCCATGGAACTTTGCATTTCAAAAAGTCTAGGAGTCTATCAGGCAACGAAAGCGTGATGATTCACCTAACATGTACCCTCCCTAGTGAAATAGGTACCGATGGCCTACTTTGGAATTGATATGCAATGCAGTTGTTGGATTAATCTCTCCTTCTCCCCCATAGTGGGATAATTCATCGTATCTCAGAGAAATTTTCATTGTATTTCAAGAGAACAGAAAAATGTCCTTTCCAGCAGCTGATGTTTAATGAGGACCACAGGGCTGGATTTGACATTTGGGGCTGCTGTTCTAGGCATCCGTGTGATGTAGTTTCCCAAAACGTACATGGGGCTCCAATTACAAACACACACACGATGGTATAGTTTATTACCATTTCAAGTTCAGTTGTTTTTGTTTTATAGTGGTTTATTTGGTTTTTGGTGTGTGTGTTTTTTTAAATAATTTAGTGAAACTTCAACATGTTTTCTTTTTAAGAAGAGTAATCTTAATAGCAGGTCAGCATGAACACAAATAATAGTTCGAACTTGAGCAAAGTTCTGAGGATAACGCACGATGCCCGGGTTTTGAATTCACCAGCTCTCTACCTAGGGAGGAGTGTAGGAAGCATGACAGTTGTACTGGTTTGGAATACTAACAGCTCCAAACGGTAAACTGCCTCGTTTTCAGTTATAAAAATGAAAGTGGTTTTCGGTTAACGCCTTCCAGGGAGAAATTGAATGAAAATTTTAATGGCAAAGCTATTTGATTATTTCTATATGCAACACTGGGCTGTGAAAATATCTGCTTCTCATCCTAATGTGTATTAAATCATGCTGAAATAGCTACTAAATTAAGAAAGTACCATCCTTCAACCTACTACTAATCTTGGAAAAAGGCAACATTTTACAAAAGTGCAGTAACACACATGACTTAAAAAAAAATCACTTTTATTGGCATTTGTCTTTGATAAAAAGACAATAAGAAATCAACTGATAATCTCAGTCCTGTCTATATTGTGCATTACTTTTTTTTGCATGTATTTAGCTCACTTCATTTAGAAGATATCTATAATCTTATAATGTAAGCTTCCACAAGAGTTCTAAACAAGGTGTGATCCATATACACAGAGATGACTTTGGAACCCAAGTCTTTAATTCCTCTGTGCTGTTGGCAGAGGTGTGAATATAGTGGGTCTGTAATTGGGCCAACTGAGAAACAGTACTCTGTTTCCATTCCATGATGTTTATTATTTTTTTAAAATATGTTTTCTTAAATTTAGAAACACAGAGGAAGGGAGAGGGAGAAAGAGAGAGAAGCGTCAATGAGAGAGAACCATCAACTGATCAGCTGCCTCCTGCACCCACCACTGGGGAGCAGGCCTGTAACTGGGGCATGCGCCCTGCCCGGGAATCTAACTGAAGACCTCTCAGTACATGGGCCAATGCCCAGCCAACCGAGCCACACCAGTCAGGGCCATTCCATGATGTTTAATGAGGACCACAGGACTGGAGATGACTACAAAAGACCTCTTATATGTTCTCAAATAGCTTAATTGAAATTCATAAAGCAGACTCTTTTTTAATTCTCCCATAACTCTGCTTCCCCAAATACAATGTTATATGAAAGCTGATGTGTATTTGAACCATCAGAAAAGTCTTTCTAAACTCTAATGCTTAAAAAATATAAAAATAGCCCAGCTGGTAAAGCTTACTGGTTGCAAGTTGACCCATGCACCAAGAGGTTGCTGGTTGGTTTCCCAGACAGGGCACGTGCTCAGGTTGTGGGTCTAATCCCCAGTAGGAGATTTGTAGGTGGTAACCAATGAATGTTCTCTCTCATCGATGTATTTATCTCTTTTTCTCCCTTTCTTTCTCTCTAAAATCAATAAAGAAAAAATAAGAAATATAAAAATAGTTTATGGTGATATTAGAAAGTTTATGCATACTATTTTTTATACCATCTAGGAATAGAATAAAGGGAATATTTATAGTATTTGCATTTCTGTAGTTATTTTATAGTTAATATTTCCTTTATTTCAAGAACATTAATGCCTAAAAAGGGACTATTGAAGAAGAGGATTTAGTATGTTCAGAAACTACACTCAGAGAATCCACAGTTATTTTGCTTAGATTCTAATTACAGCTTTGCCTATTAGTAGTCATGTGACTTGGGCTATTAGTTGGCTTCTATGATTTTTATTTTTTAAATTCATAAAATGAAATAATATTAATATCTTGCTTTATTGAAGATTATCTCTATATAAGGTTTGTTAGACACAGTAGAGTATTGAACTGTGTATTAAAGTATTAAACATAGTGTGGTATTAGTACTAGTATTGCAATATCTTATTTAACCTTCACCATGGTTCTCTGGAGTAGGAACTGTCATTCTCAGTTTAGAGATAAGAAAACTTAGACTTATAGAGGCTAAGTAACTTGGTGTAGGGTTACTCAGCCAGTAAGTCATAACGCTGCAGTTCAGACTCAGGCCAGCGGACTCTATTTTATCCTGTCATTTGAATTGTCTATACCTTACAGCACAGTGGCGATGGCAAATGATTTTGTAAAGGGGATAAAATTTTAGGTCAATTATTCATTAGCTCTTTCTCCAATCCTTTCTGGACACATTCTATATGTGAAACTCTCTCAATCACTGACATTGTTTAATAAGCATAAATGGTCATACTGACATACTAACAGTACTATTCTAAATACATCATAAAAAACTATAAAGCCTTTATCTTATAAATTAGGCAAATTTTATAACCTAAATGAATCAGCAACATTGTCTCGTCAGATCAAGCATAGTCTTTCGTTGGGCTCTGGGGTGAAAATTGAGAAGCAGTAGATAGACTCAGACTCAACCCAGTTGTATCTAGTTTATTTCTGTAGGTAAGACTGCTGGAAATAGACGGGACAGACAAGGGCTGGTGATTTTGAAGGAAACAGAAAAATCTACATAAGGTGCTACAGTGTAAAGATGAGACCCTGAATCCAGGAAGGGCGTTATCTGTGAAAGGGTCTGAAATTTATGGGGAGGATGGATTAGAGCATGGGCAAACAAAGGTAACAGAGATAAGCCCTGGCTGGTTTGGCCCAGAGGTTAGAGCGTCGGCCTAAGAGTTCTGGGTTCAATTCCGGGCAAGGGCACATAGCTTGGTTGATGTTCATCCCCGCCCCCATTGGGGTCGTGAGGGTGGCAACCAGTCGATGTGTCTCTCTCACATCAATGTTTTTCTCTCTCTCTCTCTCTATCGCCCTCTGTCTGAAGATAAATGTAAAAATATCTTCTGGTGAGGATTAAAAAAAAAAAAAAGATAATAAAATGATCCCGATTGGAATAGGATTGTGGAGTGAGAGTCTCCATCATTGATTTAGAGTATAACAGAAGCCTCAGTGGGGCTTTAGGCTTCACCAGGATGCTCACCAACAGAAAATACATACTCCAGTCTTCTTAGGGCGTACAAGCAAGAAGGAGCACAGATAGTTCTGGTTATGGGGAACAGAGTACAAGAGAGGGAGGAAAACTTTCCTTAGTGGAGAATCAACTATACAACCAACTGGGTAAAAGGAGTGTTACCTGTGCCATGCCCTGGAATTATATCAACCATGAAAGATTGTAGGTGCTATTTCCATTTTGAAGGTGATAAACTGGAGGTTCAAAGAGATTAATGACTTGTTCCAGTTGACAAAAGAATATAAGTGAAGGGATCTGGATTAGTTCCAATACCTTCATAGTGGCACTGATCCAAATGGCATTCAGAAGATGTGTATTCAAAAATAGGGTCAAGTGTACATAGATAAATAAGAACCTTATTGAGTATCAACCTTTCCTACAGACTGTCTCTATAAAAATATATGGTTGTATTTTTTTTTTTAATTTGACTAATTTTTTTAACTTTTAGTCTTTGTAGAGGTATTCTGTATAAACACAGTGATGATAATGAGCCCTAAAAAATGAGGAAAAAGTAAAAAAGAAAAAGCTATATCTATAATTAACATAATTGAATTTCTGATTTATCAAGTCTTATAGAATGGACCAGCCTTTAGAAATTACCAGTTCCCAGTTTATGATTTTATAGATAGGTAAACTGAGTCCCAGAGAGAGAGAAAAGGACTTGCTTTTGATAGATGTCTTCTCTGTAGAAAAAAAAAAATTTGATGATTCCCAGAAAATAAACTTCAAACATAATCTAAATTCCACAAACTATCTACCCAAATATTAGCTTTTCTAAGTTATTCTGCTAGTGGACTGATCACTCTCAATTCCAAGGATTCTAAGACTTGGGTGATGATGTTTTACACTTACCAACTTAACTTGATCTTTAGAGACAGGTGCTACTACAAAGAATATTTAGGCATAAATTGAGGTGTTTTTCATCTCAATGACTTGTATGAATAAGTTAGTAACTAGAAAGTCATTACTACCTGACAGCCGTTCAGAAGCCCAGTGTATAGATTTCTGGAAAACCCAAGTTCAATACCCAGTAGATGCACATAGAAATCACAAGGGCAGTTATTCTAATTGTTCATCATTCTAATTGTTAAAAGCAGGAAGCTAAGCCTTACCACTTGCACCTTTTCACAGAGGCCAACCCTAGCTTCTTTGCTTGAAATTCACTCCAAGGCTGTTGGAGGCAATTCTTTGAAAAGCATTTGCACAGGTCAGGAGGCTGGCTCATCATCAAGACAAACTGTGCTACTAAATCAATACCAATTGTGTGTTTCAGTTTTCTTCCAGAGACCATAGACTGTAGATGCTGAGAGCATAGACTCTGAAACCACAATAATTGCATTTAATAAGAATTAAATGCTAGCTCTAGTACATATTAGTTTTATGACCTTGGGTAACAAGAGTTAGTATTTGTGTGTGCTCAGAACTCTGTTGAGGAGATAACAAATGATTTGTGTGTTTTCCCTTATGCCCTAGCACAATCATCTTTTTTTCAAAGAATGGAGACCGCCACTCAATATCTGAAACCAAAAGCTGAATTATTTGCCCACTAACCAAGTGAGAGCAGTACTTGTAGAATACATTTGTTCAGAGCAAAACACTGCTGGTGTGAATAAGGTTGGGGGCTTTTTTTTTTTTTAATCCTCACTTGAGGACACTTTTGCATTTATCTTCAGATAGAGCAGGAAAGAGAGAGGGAGGAAGAGAGAGAGAGAAACAGCAATGTGAGAGAGACACATCGAGTGGTTGCCACCCACATGACCCCAACAGAGGCTGGGGACGAACTGCAACCAACCGAGGTAGGTGCCCTTAGTGGGAACTGAACCCAGGACTCTCTGGTCTGTGGTCCTGTGCTCTAACCACCGAGCAAAATCAGCCATGGTGGGTTGGGGGCTTTCTAAAGCATGCTTATGACTAATGGAAAGTTGCCATTGTTCGATTGGGTTGGGCTTAAAATGGGTTCTGGTATTACTTGCAACTATAATCAAAGAACAATCATTCATTTCCCTTCTTGAAACTACAGTGCAGGAACTTATTTATTTTCATGGTAAACAATATTTAAGATTGTTTATTGAGCATCTCATGTGAGAGCCACTGGTGCTAGACACTGGGGAGGCAGCCAGAAGCAGAGGAGAAACTTCCATTCTTACAAGTTGATGTGTTAAATTTTGAAATACAAAATGTGCAGGAAACAATAATTACAGTAGAATTTATTCATGTATTCATTCCCTAAGTATGTAAGCAATGTAATGTGCTCCATACATGGTTCTCTGCACAGTCATGAAGACAATCCAGGGCCTTGTAGAGTTCCTGTATTATTGGGGGAAAAAATAACAAGCAGATGAACTAAGAAATATACAATCTTATATCTAATAGAGACAAGCATAAATTATAGTAAGGGGCCAGAAAGTGATAGGGTGGTAAGAAAAGGCCTTTCTGACTCACTGACTGCCAGCACATAAAAGAGATGAATGTGGACGACAGTAGAGTCTGGGACAAGAGGGTTGCAGGCAAAGCAACAACGAAGTACAAGAGCCTTGGGTGCAAAGTGTGTTTCTTTTTTCTTTAAATTTTTTTTCTTTATTGATTTTAGAGAGAGAGGAAGGGATGGGAAGAGAGAAATAGAAATATGGATGAGACAGAACATTGGCCACCTTCTGCATGCCCCCACTGGGGATATGGCCCACGACCTGGGCATGTGCCCTGACGGGGAATTGAACCAGTGACCCCTTGGCGCATGGGTCGATGCTCACCCACGGAGCCACACTGGCCCGGCCGAAGTGTGATTCTTGTGACCAAGTTGCGTAGGAAGGAGGTGGAGCTAGAGCAGTGAGTTGGTGAGGGCAGTGGGCGGAGCAGTGGAGGGCTGGCCGAGGTCAGTCAGGAAGGACCATTGCAAGTACTGCGCTTATTCTTCGTTTACTGGGAAGCCACTGAAGGATGAGGATAGGAAGTCTCTACACGTCCTCAATTCCAACTGGTTCTTATAGGCCATGACATCAGTTTTAACTCCATATCTGCCTACCCCCCTCTTGCCATGAGGTCTTCACTTCTAGACATGTCTTTGTTCTGCCGCAGACACCTCCCAGGACATTGATTCGAGATCTTTTGTCAAACCTCTCTTATCCGGACAAACGGCCTGTGAGTCTCAGGACCAACCCTGAGCATATGTTCAGGCTAAAACATGTATTTCTCTTTATTGAGCTCGATCTGCCCTTGCACCTCCCCTCTGGGGCGAGCAGGTCCAGTTTTCTCTCCTTACCAAGCTGCTTCAAAATCCTCGCATATAAACCCCTTTCTTAATTGCATCTATAGGACCAAGGTAAATTGTCTTTACTGGAGTAGGCGTTTTCAAAAATGAAATAATGGCCCTAGCCGGTTTGGCTCAGAGGTTAGAGCATCGGCCGGCAGATCAGTGAGTTGCGGGTTCAGTTCCGGTCAAGGGCACGTATCTCGGTTGCAGTTTGTCCCCAGCCCTGGTTGGGTCGTGCGGGAGGCAACCAGTCGAAGCGGTTCTATCGATGATGTTTCTCTCTGTCTCTCTCCCTCCCTCCCACTCTATCTGATAATAAGTGGAAAAATATCCTCAGGTAAGGAATTAAACAAAAATGAAATAATGGTCTTTGAGCACCTATCATAGGGAGAGTGTTACGACAGTGGAGACAAAAAGACATTTCACAGAAAGGAAAGTCACGTTTTCCTTTGAGTAACTTCTCTTCCCCCACATATTAGCTTCAAAGATAAATATTCAAATTGGGCATATTCTAAATTGAGAAGAGAATAACCCATGTATATTCAAGATATTTATATAATACATTTTTTGGAACTGGCAAGAATCCTAAAGACTGTAGTCTAACCCCCTCATTTTATGAGTAAATTGAGGCCCCCAAAGGTTAATTGACTTATTAGAAATGACTAAACTAATTGGTACCATTATATACATAATAATTACATTATCTATGGTAGAGTGATAAATTTTAGGTGAGGTACTACATAATTTTACATATTTATAGTATCCAACTTTTAGAAAACTCTGTAAGAATAGTCTTATTAGCCATAATTACAGGGTTTCTGGCTCTGTATTTACCTAAAAATATATTATGAACCCTTCTTCCTGCGATTGCTGGGCACGAATCAACACCAATCCTGCCCAGGAAATCCAAGCCTCTATTTCAAGCAGAAAAAGACTGTACCTTCTACGGACACTCCCTGCAGCAGTGCTTGTAGATACTCAATGGACCTGCATAGAGGAGTCAGACAAATGCCTGTAAAATATTACTTTTATATAGCTAAATCAAAATGTATAGGAATTATAGTTCTATGATCTTCTTTTGAGATTAGCTATATATATTTAATATCAAGGGCTCCTACTCGATATTAAATCAGATTTCCCAATAACCAAAGCACAAAAGGTAGCATCAAGTTAAGGAAGGGGAGTGTAGTAGGAGCCTTTGTTTGTCTTCAGAGGTTACAGAAGCCCTCCAAAGGCACCTAGACTTTTTTGCAAAATAGATTCCAATGAGGAATTGGTAGAAAACCATTCGGTGCCAGGTTCTGCCACACACTTGCTTGGGAAAGTCACTAGTAGGACTTCTGAGAAGTAAATTAACTTACCTGTACCCCAGGATTCTCATTGGTCACATGGAGATAATATCTGTCTCAGGGGTAGTTAAGGTGATTAAATGCATTCATATAAACCAGGCACTAAGAACAGTGCCTGGCCTTGTATAACTGTTTATCTCTTTATTATTATAGATAAACTCTGTTTATCTCTTTCTTATTATCTCAGGCATTGCATGAATATATTTTTATTTGATCATTGCATAGTGATTATAAGAGATATGGAACTTTGTTCATTGCATATTTATTTTCATATTTTTGTTAGCACATTCTAATGGGAATATACATAGTATTATTAGTACTATTATAATAGTATCTTGATTCATATAAATGATACTTTTTTATTTTTTTCTTCCCCAAATTAATGGAAGCTTGCAGAGTTCCAGGCAAGGAAGCAATCTGGCTTTGCTGAACCCTGAACAGGACTTGCCTCCTGTTAACACCCCATAGGACACAGGTGGAAAATTCTGTACTTTAGGCAGCAGGACTGTGGGGAGAGAGCCTGAGTCAACGATCTGGGTCTGAAAGCAAGCTCTGTCCCGTAATGAATCTGTGTTACACATTTTCTTTTCTTTTGTTTAATTTCTTTGTCTACTTTCCTTTTCTTTTTCTTTTTAATCCTCACCCAAGGATATGTTTATTGATTGTAGAGAGAGTAAGGGAGAGGGAGGGAGAGAGGGAAGGAGGGGGAAAGATTGGGAGAGAGAAACATCGAGAAACATCGATTGGTTGCCTTTCATAAGAGCCCCAACCAGAGATCAAACCCCCAGCCTAGGTATGTGCCCTGCCAGGGGATTGGAACCTGTTTCCTTTTTGGCTTAGGGGACGACTCTCTAACCAACTGAGCCACCTGCCAGGGGCTCTTTGTCTGTTTTCTTGTCAGCAACATAAGGATATTTTATCCTCAAAGGTCCTTTGGGAAAATTAACACATGAAAAGAATAAGCATAGGGTCACAAATGTTACCTCATTACCTCCCTTCCTTTCTCTCCAATGAATGGAAGGAAATTTGCAGAAGGGTTTCTGACAGACATCAGGAACCCCTAGGGAAGTATCTTGCAAATTGCTCATTGAGCAGAAACGTTTCTGGCTATATTTTAAAATAGGATATAAGATGCCTGGGCTATGAGAGTCCCTACTCAGAGAAAATGCATTCGGGGACCTGGTCTCTGCCTCCCACTTCCTTTACCCTAAAGCAATAAACCTTATCACCTGGCTTTTCACTCCCAGGGCTTAAACTGTAGCTGATTTGGGGTGCCGTTTATCGTGTATGCTCAGCCATGTTAATTTTCACCTGCTCAACCAATTACTGTGTCACTGCAACAGGGCAGGGTGGCTTTATCACAGGCAGACATCCCGACCAGCATTTCATTTTCTACTTAAAATGCACACGCGGTGTCATCCAGTCACACATTCTGTTTCCTCCGAATGTTCTGACCTCTTGGCTACTTATTCTAAAGTTGGAAGCTTTGAGGCTGGCTTTCAAAATAGGCACAATAAGGGAGATAAGGAGACAAGAGAGGTATGCAAGATAAGGGGAGGAAAGAGCAATCCCTCTGTGCCTCTCCATTTAAATGGAAAGGATGCTGAATTGAGCAAAGGACTGAAAAGGATGAACACAGGCTCCAAGGGGCCGGGGCAATTTTCATTTAGCATTTGTCATTTTTTTATAAATGGGCCTTTGTATCATTGCAGTCAGTCAGCCGCCGTTGGAACAAAGCCAGCTCCTTTGTGCAGTGGTGGGTGGCGGGCATCCTGTCACGCTCTTTGTTTTTTATAATTGTAGTTTCTGACATTACATTCCAATCACCTGTATGATTTTGTCTCTGATAAAAAGAAAGTTAAAGATGCATAGTCATTTCTCCAAACTGCGGATGGACTCACTTGGGACAGATAGTGATTGGGGCACTGTCTGCCCCAAGGTTCTGAGCAAATCTTTATTCGTAGAGAATGTCAATGTGTTAGTCTGAAAAAGATTTGGAGAGGGGAGTATTTTCAATGCTGGAAGAAGTTAACTGTTTTCAAGCAACTTCCACGTTTCCCAGACACTATTTAAATAATGCATGTAATTAAAAATATTTTTAATCCTTAAAAGCAAGATTAAAGAAGAGTGTCAAATAGGTTTGACTTTGTTGTCCTAGTTTGAATTAATATTTAATTTAAAAATAGATGCTAATGGGTCCACCCAGGCCATATCAGGGCAGGGGTGCATTGTGTGTGTGTGTGTGTGTGTGTGTGTGTGTGTGTGCATGTTTCAATGGCAAAACAGAGCACAATGTGATGCTGAAGAAAAAAGGTAGGGAGTTAAAAGAGCTGATATAGAGATCAGATTACTGGAGTTTGAATCTGAGATATTCTTCTTACTCAGGGTGGGACTTGGGTCAAGAACTGTAGGAGAGGCCACTGGTGCCTGCCCAGGTCTCTCAAACCCTTTTCCAGGTGGGCGTGTCTATTCCCCAGCCGTGGGCTATTGATAATGCTCCCACCTGTGACCTCCTCTGAAGGATTACCCTTGGGTGATTGCAGCCAAGGTGCGTGGGACAGACACATTCTCTCTCTCTCTCTCTCTCTCTCTCTCTCTCTCTCGATCAATAGGTATACTTTAGTCTCACTCTCTTACCTCAAGACTAGACCAGCTCTGCTCTCCTGTTTATATCCTCAAGTGCATCCCCTAGAGTAGACTGAAACTAGACTTCCCTAGAAACTTTCTACTCCTTCTCTTCCCATTCTTTGCTCCTACTTCTCATTTCTAGTTTCTCCCGAAAGCATTCCACGCATAAGCCATGTACACAGCAAATCCACCGCATGCTCCGCCTCCAGGGCACCCTCCTGAAACAGGTGGCGTCGTGTTAGTGTGTCAAGGTACTTTTTCTGGAATAGCATCCACAGAAGGAGAAGCACCCAGCACCCTCGGCAGCCCAAAGTAAGCTCTCAGTGAAGGTTTGCTGTTGACGCTATTATGATCCCTTGAATTTGTAGCTGATGTGTTGAGGTATTAAACCACTTTTAAAAGTAAAATAGCAAAGGGGAGATTTCAGATTTCAGAGCCGCCAATTGAAGAATACCCACTTCTGGCATTTTTACATGTGTTTTTATTACTGTTAACTTTCATTAAATGGAATTTGCTTCCTATATGTAGATTCAACAATATTTTTACATGGAATAGTCCAGAGTAGTTTGTATCTGCAAACCTTACAGTTTAGTAAGGGTATTACACAAATACTCACATAAATATAATATAAGAAAGGACCAAAAGGCAAATGACAAGGGTCTAATATATGTATACGCAAAATGGTGTGTTATTTCAAGGTAAGGGAAGGTCACGTTCAGACTGAGGCATGAGAGGAAGACTTTAAAGAAGGAAGAATCAGTTAACAGGTGTATGGCTGGCTGGCTGGCCAGCCTCATGGCTAAAGTTTTGAATAACTTTATTGGATAATTTATAATCCCGTGATTTATGCACTTAAGTATATAATTCAGTAATTTTAGTAAATTCACCATGTCATGCCCGTCCAGTATTGGAACATTTTCATTATGGCAGTAGGTTCTCTCCTGCCCATTTTCAGTTCATCTCCTCTTCCACCCACAGCTCCAGGAAACCACTAATCTACTTTCTGTCTTTATAGGTTTTCCTTCCAAAACTTTTATACAGATGTGTTCAGACAATCCATGCCTTTCATTTAACACTTGAGATCCACTCATGCAGCATATATCAATAATTCATTCTTTTCAAAAAATGTTTTCATTGGTACTTTAGGGAGAGAGGAAGATAGAGATAGAAACATCAATGTGAGAGAGAAACATAGATCAGCTGCCTCCTGCACGCCCCCTACTGGGGATCAAACCAGCAACCCGGGAATGTGCCCTGACCAGGAATCGAACTCTCAGTCAATGGGACAACGCTCAATCTTCTGAGCGATACCCGCTGGGCAATAATTCATTATTTTTCATTGCTGAGTAGTAGTCCATTATATGACTATACTGTATTTTCTTTATCCATTCACTTGTTGATGACCATATGGATTATTTCTAATTTGGGGCTATTTTGTATGCAAGTTTTTGTATGGAGGATAGAGATATTTTAACAGTTGCATATAAGCTACCAGTGAAGAAAATGAGCAAGGAATGGAGGTGAAAACTCTGTATTGTGGTCATGAAGGAGTGACTATAATTTAGCATAAGCAAAGAACATTATAGAGGCATAGAGGAGTATGAAGAACAATGAAAGCAATTTGTCGATATACATCAAGGGAAGTATACATCTCCAAAATGTTCTACCTAGAAAATATTTCATGTTCAGAACATTTTGTAAAACACTGGATAACATATGCCCCTCTGGGAAAATATCAATGCTCATTAGCATTTAAAAGGTTCTGAGAAATCCGGTAGGAAAGATAGCCCTTTTTAAAACGTATTTCAGCACTTCTCTAAATTTTTATTAACCCGGCATTTCACATACACAGAAATTAGCCATGGCAATGGTTTTTATTAATTACAATTATTAACATTTCATGAATCTAATGTTCTATGGACACACTTTGGTTAACACATATAAAATAGTTACATAGTAGATTCTGCCTTGAATACCAAGATAGGAATTATGAAAAAAATGAGTTGTATTATCAGAAGGTAATTATAATGTTCCTAATCCTAGTACAATCCTTTGATTATGGAAATGAGGTGGTTTATTCTTAGTGTCAATCAGTAACACATCAAAACAGTTGTTTATGTCTCCTCTTTGAAGAGAGAACAGTGCTGAGCTCAGACCTAAACCTTGACAACAAGACTTTCATTGTTTTTATGTCTGTATTTACCTCTGAATGGCAAATAATACTTGTTTGCCATTAGACAGTGATAAAATATTCTCTTTAAAAATAACACATTTAATTATAAATTAAATGCATTAATTTAAGAAAAATAGCAGTAGTGTAAGTAAAATATGGATTTTAATAGAGCTATTAAAGATGGTTTTGAATATTTGAAATTTAGGAAACACGATTCTAAGCTTTACCTAAGATGAGAATGTCTTTTATTTATGAGAACATCTCTGATATTTAAAAAATTAATTGTTTCATGTCTCGTTGCTGATCATATTCTGGCACCTGGGAATCAAGCAGTCTATTTTAGAAGTTAGCCAAGCAAACAGTACGTGATGGTCTGGACTGAAGGTTTGCTGGTGGACAGGGAGGCATGATATGAAAAGCACTCTTAAACAGAATATGTTTTTCTTCTCTCTTTGCCTGTGATGGAGAGTCTATAGAAGTTTCCACATCTCTATTTCATTAGATGCAATTAATTCACTTAGGTGGAAATACTAAGGTGTCTCACTTAATCCAATATTCATATCTATGGGAACTTGTCACATGTACACAGAC
The DNA here is from genome assembly GCF_014108415.1 of Molossus molossus. Classification (NCBI taxonomy): domain Eukaryota; kingdom Metazoa; phylum Chordata; class Mammalia; order Chiroptera; family Molossidae; genus Molossus; species Molossus molossus. The sequence continues at coordinate 13,991,799 of NW_023425344.1, read as the reverse complement.
AACTAATTTTCAAATGACTAGAATGCAATAAAAATAGACCCCCACATTCTCCTGATGTGTATATGACTAATATCTCCTTACTGAATCACAATTGAATTCAGGGTCTCAAATAGCACTGAGAATAACAATTGGATTTATATCATAGATGTGCCATGATACCACTTAAATTGCAATTTATTGGATGCCAGATAAAAGTTACTTGAGCTCAAATGTGCCTACCACCTTTGAGATGAACCTTTCTCTGTTTTAAAGTTGACACGTCAGTATCTTAATTCAATCTTGTGCGTATTTCCCTAAATGTATGTCTGTAGCAGGGAACTATTACTGCAGGTAGTACATCAGCAGAGGTAACTGGTTTATGTTATAAAAGATAGTTTAAGCTACTACAGAGATTATAAATTATATCTTATAGAATCAGGGAAATGATGGCTATGGGTTTAGGATTACAGGTGCCTGTGAGGTGTTTTCTCTCTTGTGTTTAACTAGATAACAGCATAATTCCCAGGACATTCATGTTTAAGTCTCTGCTATACAAGAAATCCAAACCACTGTGATCCACATGACCTTCTCTCGAACTTCCCCCAAAGTCCTTATTCACACCATTTGTCCTGGATCTCAGGAACAGATAGTTTTCCAATATTCAGATTGCTTTTCCTGTCCATTTTAATACCTACCAAGTCATTGATGGCAAGGATTGAGTCATATGTGTGACCCAAGTCTCACTGGTGTATGATAGGCTGATTGATTTTCATTTAACAAATAGTTCTTATAGGTTATAGCAGGGAATTTGGCCGTGTGGGGAAGACAATGGAGGTTTGGGCAGAGGAGTATTATGATATAGCTTGTATTTTCAATGAGTCACAGTAGCTGATGCCTTTCTTCATGTGATAGAGGACAAAACAGAAGCAGGCAAACCACGGTGGGGGCTTTTAGGGTTACCAAGGTAAAAGTAATGATGGCATAAACCCGGGTGGTAGAGGTCACAGGTGCTTGTTTTATACTTTGCAACAAGCCTGATGTGTTTCTGCTTCCAATATAGTGTTTAATAAACATATGATACTATATTCTGGCCTGCCTTATACCTCCACACTTTCCAAGCTCTTTGTCTTCCAATAAATATAAAAAAGATGTGTCTGTGCGTATTTACAAAACAGTCTTCAGCATCCAAGCTGAGCAGGGAATGGGGGTATTTTATTGCTGTTGTATTCAGCAGAATTGGTCATTTGCATGCTATGCAGTTGAATGCATTTTGATTTTGAATAGTTTTTCTTGGTTTTATTTTTACATAGAGAAAAAAATGCAATGGATATGGATGGCATATTCTGCTAATAACAATATCAAAACGCCCTACAACATTTAGACAGAATGAATGACTAGATGAAAAATTCAACAATTTGCCTCTTAGCACTAAAGATAAATGTGGTGGTGATTTTGTGCTATTGATGGCCTTATCCTTACTAGTTCATTTGTGAGTGCTAAAATAATTGTGAAATTAATTTTTTGAAAAGTAAAATGCTGCTTTGTGAGATGCTTTCTTTAGCACAGAAACATTCTAATCTCAAAATTTATGTTTTTAATGGGCAGATCATAGTATGTCCATATTAGCAACAAGTTACCTAAGGCTCAAGTAGATTACATGGCCAAGGTCTTGCTGTCCCAACACACCCAAATTGAAAGCTTGAAGTCAGCAGAGAGTTTTGTCTTTAACTAGTCTAGTGCTTGGCTGGATACATATTTGAAGAATAAATTACTAAATGAGTAAATGAAAGTCACGGAACTGAGATTATAATAATGACATAACTTAAAACACGAGAATGAAAATATCTTGATAATGGTGTAGAAAATAAGTCAATACATACATAGTAGTGAAAAATTAGAAAGAGCAGCTAATATGTATAATATGTTTTAAATTAGTTTTCATAAAACAATTGGCCAGTACCAAATGATCCATTTTCCAAAGTCAAATATTTTTATTTTATATTCGCCGTCATCAAAGTAGTCCACGGAGTAAAAGAAAATTGCGCCTTCAACCTTGTGGCTCATTCTCGTTGCAGGAAAACAAACCCAATGAAATATTAAAAGCAGCTGCTTGAGATACTCTATTTCTAAATTTTTCTCCCCAGATGTAATATTTTTGAAACCTTGGACTGTTTCTGCAATTATAGACTTTTATAATAAATGTGTCCCTCTAGTTCTTGACATTATAATCTCAGCTATTACCTGTTGTCTTCTTGGTATAGAACATGAGGACTGCATTCTCTTTCAAGACCCTTTTCTCTACACTCAAGTCTCCCACCCTGTCCTCACAATATTCCACTCAACATTCAAGGGTTTTATCACAATCATATAATATTGTTCAAAGCACTTTGAGACTGTATACAGTGATTAGCTTCTTCTTGAGCTAACAGTGGCGTTTTTTGTTTTAGTTTGCTGTATTTTCTATGCACATATGATTTCCCAACCCCAGGCTCAATCTCAGAGTGTAATTCTCCTCTCAGTACAGATGGACATATCCTGAAATGCCTTAAATTCATTTCTCCCCTGAGGACTCCCCCTTGACCCTCTCCTCTGGTCCCAGTTCCGGCTGTTGTTTTTAGGTCTTCTGTATGAACCTCCTCCCAGGTCCTCTGACACTTTCCTTTGCCTCTCTCGTGGGTAGCAGCCCATGGTCCCTTCTTAGTTCTTAGTCCCTCCAATTAGTGGCTTGTGTCTTCCACTATTTCCTAAGGGAAAAGGTTTGTTTTTGTTTGTTTTTTCTAAGTTTTAATTCTCAAATTAAAAAAAAAAAAATTGTCATCACATGTGACCTATAGTTTGTATTGGAATTACAACCTGGAGAATAGTTTCCCTTAGAATTATAACAGTTTGAGGCTCCACTGTCATGAATTTCATCTAAACTGTTTCTTTTCTCCCTCCTGGAAACTGTTAGCATTTTACCCCCCTTCCCCATCCTGTCTGAAATTCCAAATCATGGGCCTGTGTGGGTTCCTGCCATAGGTGTCTGAGTCTTTTGTAGGCCTTTGCAATGTGAAAACTTAACCCTTTGATTCTGGGGAATCCTTTTGCTTTATTTGCTTGAAATCTCTTTCTCCACCATTGATTCTACTTTTTTCTTTCTGCAACTTCTGTTAGTCGGATATGGGGTCTTCTGAATTGATCTTACAGTTTTCTACTTGTTTCTTTTCATTTTCTAGCATTCTTTTCATATTTCTTTATGCAAGAGTCTCTTAACTCTATTTTCTATCTCAATGAATCTCTTTTCCTGTCTGCTAACACATTTTCTAATTTTACAAAGTTTCATATTACTTTGTTTCTTTTTTACAACAGCTACTTATTCTTGCGAGTTTTTAAAAATTTCATCTGAAGCTATCAGATATAGTTGAAAAATTTAGTTGTTTTTTTTTCCTCCCTGTAATGAATATTTCCTCTGAATCCCTTTTAATACTTATTTTTGTCTCTGCCTTTTCATCCTGGGCTGCCTATGAATATTTCAGAGTGAGATATCATGCTGATCACATCACCTGTGTGACTGAGCAGCCGTGTTTATTCATGGCTTTCACTTTGGGCTGCTCCGTTAAAAATCCAGCCATTTAATCAGAAGGTCCTGAAATACTCCCATGGGAGGGTCTTTTCTCTGGGTAGAGCTGATTTGCTATCACTTATCAGTTAGAGATTGGATTCAGCTGTATGAAGCAGACCTCTAACTTTAGTTGCTCAATCATATAAGATTTTCTCCTCTCTCAATACAAAGGCTGAAGTTCTGCTCAAGTTGTATCTTTACCCACCAGCACACTTTGCATATGGCTTTTGTCACCCATAGGTATCACTCACAACGTCACCATGGTGGCTCCAACTCCAACCTCATGTCCACGTTCCGGACAAGAAGGAGAAAGAATTTTGAATAAGGAAAAGGTAGCAGTCATATGACAGTAAATAAATGAATAAATTCATTCCCACAAACCCATAGCAAACTTCTTTGGCCAAAAATCTTTTATTAAACTATTTCTAGTTGCAAGGGAGTCTGGGAAGTTAGGGTTTATAGCTGGGCCACTGTTAACCTGTACAACATCAAACTCCTATTAGAAAGGAAGAAGGGAGGATGGATTGAATAGAAAAACTAGCAGTGTATGCTACATAAAATAACACAGATAAAACACATCATCTTAGGTCAGGTTGAAGAGATTCAAACCTATTGTGTGCACTGTTATTATCTTAGGATCAAATAATAGATAGGGATTTGCCTTTGGGAGGTGAGCACATGGTGCAATGTGCCACTGATATGTTGTGGAGTTGTGCCCTTGAAACCTATATAACTTTACAGACCAATGTCACCCCAATAAATTTAATTAAAACAGAGAATCTGACTGAAAGTATGTCAGTGTATTCATGTGCCTGCTCTAATAGTAAGATTAGGAAACATTTATTCAGGAAAGACTCTGCTAGGTCCTCCACTGTGCTCCCTGGCTCTCCATCGAGTCAGCAAACTGTCGTAACTAAGCTGTAATTACCTTAAGTGTGGTGGCTGAAATGTGTTCATAATTGTAAGTTTATTCTCTAATATATTGCCTGACAAAGAGGAAGTATTTGATAACTATTCGAATAAACACATTAAAATATGGCTTTGCTATATAGTTGATCACTAAATTGTTTATTGTGTAAATAACTGATTTTTTACATTCAACATTTAAATAGGAAGAAAGGGAGGAAGAAAAGAAAGAGAGAGAAAACTATGACAGAGAGAAAAGAAGAAAGGTAGAGAGGGAAGGAAGGAGGGAGGAAGGGAGGAAGAAAAAAGGAGGGAGGAGGGAGGAAGATTTTGATTCCTAGCAGCCAGTAGAGTTTATATTAAAAGAGGGAACCTCACGTCCTCGTTGTCTTTTGAAGGGCTGTTACAATTAAAGTTGAAGGAAATGCAGAAAAAGAGTTGATTTTACTTCTGCTAAAGCTGCAGTAGGCAGGGCTGAGTGCACAGGCTCTGACATCAGTCTGCCCGTGCACAACTCCATTTGTGCTCTTCCTAGCTCTGTGACTGTAGGCAAGTGGCTTAATATTTATGTCTCAGTTTTCTCATCTGCAAAATGAAAATAATAGTAACATATGGCTCATACAATTGATATGAGTAATAAATGACCCACACATGTAAAGTATCTTTGGTCAGTAAGAATTTGATAAAAGTTAGTTGATTTAGAAAAAATATGAATATTTGCCTGGCTGGCATGGCTCAGTGGTTGAGTATCGACCCATGCACCAAGAGGTCACCAGTTCGGTTTCCGGTCAGAGCACCTGCCCAGGTTGTGGGCCCGATCCCCAAGGGGGGGGCATGCAGGAGGCGGCCAATTGATGTTCTCTCTTATTGATGTTTTGATCTCTCTCTCCTTCTCCCTTCCTCACTCTAAAAAAAAATCAATAAAAGAAAAAAAAATAAAATAAAGATACATTAAAAAATATGAATAGGATGAATATTGAAATGAGATTATTCAATAAGCAATTAAGCAACTATCTGAAAAACAGGATGATTTGAGTGATTATCAGCTGTGATTAAGAAGGCCAGTGGGGATGATCTTCCCTCAGGCATTGCATTAGTTTGCTGGATCTTCCATAACAAAGCATCACAAACTGGTGGCTTGAACAACAGAAATGTACTGTCTCCCAGTTCTGGAGGATAGACATTTGAAATTAAGGTGTCTAAGGGGTTGTTACCTCTGAGGACTCTGAGGGCAGATCTGTTTCACGCAACTCTCCTAGCCTCTGGGGGCCTCAGATGTTCCTTGGCTTGTAGTTGGTGTTCTCTGTGTGTCTTCACATCATTTCTCTTCTGTATGTGTCTATTCCAGTGTCCAAAGTCTCCTTCTTATAAGGACACCAGTCATGTTGGATTAGGGCTCACTCAAATGACCTCATCTTAACTTGAGCGTCGGCAAAGACACTATTTCCAAAGGTCACAATCACAAGTCCTGGGGGTAGGACTTTGACAAGTTTGGTGGGGGTGGGGGGACAATATAAATCATAACAAGCATGGCTTAGGTGAGGTCATAGCTAATGTGTTTACCAAATCTATAGCAACCCAGGAGTCAACTGGTGCCTCTGTAGCCTTTGAGAAGTAGATGGGATTGCTCTCCTGGGCTTGGTCAACCCTAGACTTCAGATGATACCAGTGGGCTCCTAGTGACTTTTGCTTTCCTGGCTCCTCTGATCCCAGTCCATTGTGTCTTTGTGGACTTCACTGTACCTCACTGACCCAGACACAGAACTCATTGTGGTCTAGATCAGGGATCAATGCTATCCACTGAAGCTCTTTGAGAAGAGGGAGAATCCTTACTACACACCATACAAAGACTTGCAATAGGATATCTGGGAGAATTGTGTGGATCCCGTGTTTTGCATTTGGACCTGGCCTGCATCAAGATTATTAATCACGGGAGTCTGGTTAACAGCCTCACAACTCTAAGTATGAACACTTGCATGATTTGAGTGCTTATTTGTTCATTCTGCACCATCAGGTTGAATTCTGTGAGTTCAGGTTCCCTGTTTTATATTTTCATACATCAACTTATCACTGTGATCTAATGTGGCCAATTGCATTTAGTATGCCTTCAAAAAGTGCATGTTGAACATGAATTCCCAGGTGTGTGACCTGCTAGGGTGCAGTATCTCATAAGGAACCCTGGACTGGAAGTCAGAAGACTTCGATGATGATCATAGCTTTGCCATGAGCCAGCTGTGAGCGTCCCGGGGGTCTGAGAAAAACATTTTTTCCTCTCAGGATCTCAAATGTTCTCAGATCTAAAGTGAAAGGACTGAATTAGAAATTCATAGACAGAAATGCAGATCTGTGAGTCAGCATATCAGAATCATGTGTGCCTATTAAACATACCAGATGCTTGGTTTCATTCTAGCTGGACAGGACTGAATGTTCACAGCAGGTCCCAGACTAGTCTTCTTTTAGGAATTTCCCCAGGTGGGATGGGATTCAGTGATCCATTTCTTTTGAATTTTGACATTATTTGGATCAAGATCGTCACATTTAATTTTCTAAAAGAATCCTTTGTCAAAGGGAGGAAACTAATCAAATGAACAATATGCATAATGATTTTGAAGAAAGATCATCTCCCTCTTTCCTAGAAATCAAACAGAAATGGGATAACCAAGTACACACACCTCAGCTGAGTGAATATTTGAGGGGTCAATAAATTTAAACCTCTTGCTACAATGTTTAGATATTTGTCCTTTGGGCTCCTGAGTTCTGCAGATATTGGGAACTTATGCTTAGAATGAATAGGTATATTTACCAAAGCATTCACAATATTTGAAGAAATGTGATGATTTTCATTGGAATTGAAGCCATTATAGTTCTGTGCTATTTTAAGTCAGGCCCATTAGGAGCCCCTGATAATTGGATTTTTTCCAGTGTAGTAACCCTTTTAGATATATAACCTTCTACACTGAAGTTGGACGTGATTATTACAAGTGTTCTCAATTCCCCCTTAGCTCTGTTGGTCTTAAAGGATTCTAAATTAATTTGTTAAATTTCATATCCCAAAGGGAGAAATAAAGATTCTCTCTTTGTGATTAAATTCCTAAATTCTTCCACAAATTGTTGATTGTGAACTGAGACATAGTTTCCAACAAAGCACACATCCTGAGAAAGCCTTCAACGCAGTTGTTCTTTTCTTGTTCCTCCTTGATTGGTTCCACGATACTTTAATCTTTCACACATAGGCATGGTGCTCACAGCATACAGAATGTTTCAGCAAAACACATCTGCTTTGTGGGGCATATATTATTGTACGTTTTTATTTTCTTAAATAAAATATAAAATTTAAGCAGAAAGAAGTTGATTCTGTAAGTGATTCTCCAAGGTCATGTGAGACCTGTGAGGAAAACCTTAGTCTGTTCCTTTAATTCACTGTCAGTTTATTCTACAGGAAGTTATTGAGTACATACTGTCCTACCACGTACTGAAACATTGCTGTACACTTGACATTCTGATATGAACAAGACCTTGCCCATAGAGAACTCTGGTCTAATACACAAACATACACACACACACACACATACACACACACAGACATACATATATGTAAACATATATACAGTGTAGAAAATGCAGTAATAAAACCATGTACGAGGTACAGCTGTAGAACACAGAAAGATGCAATCAATTCCCATGAAGTTGGGTGTTGTAAGAGAATCTGTAGTAGCTTCAGGATTCAATAGAGGTGGAGTTTAGGACCTCTACAATTTGGATAGAAATAGATGTTACATTGTTTGTCCTCAATATGTTACAAGAGAATTTACATAAAATTAAGGAAATGTTAATATCCTAATATCAAAGAATATGAAGAATATGTTGATGCCATTAGGTTCCTTTCTGACTGCTACTGTCCAAAGATGACTTTCAGCACTGGCTGGTCTTCTCAGTGGTTAGAGCATCGACCTGGGGACCAAATGGTTACAGGTTTGATACCTGGTCAAGGACATGTACCTGGGTTGCACGATCCATCCCTGCCTCAGTCAGGTTCATGTGGGAAGCAACCTATTTATGTGTCTCTTTCAAATCACTGTCTCTCCCTCCTCCCTTCCTCCCTTTCTCCCTCCTTCCCTTCCTTCCTTCCACTCTCTCTAAAGACCAATGGAAAAAATATCCTCAGGTGAGGATTAACAAAAAAAAGATGACTGCTTGGGTGGAAGTGGCTTTCACTGCGATGGGTAATACAGGAAGGAGGTCAAGCTTTCCCGGGAGATAATCTGGCAGCAATCTCTCCATTGTGTCATGTTGCTTCCACCCAGCACACCGTTTATGAATGACAATCTTCAACAGAAAGAAACTTCTCTAGAGGTAGTGGGTCTATAGATGGACTGATTCAGCAGGCACTTGGGCTGTAGTGGGGCGGACTTTACAGTGATGGACTCAGGGATCATGTGCTTTTTAGGAGAGGTCAAAATAATATGAAAAATATTTATTCAATATCCTTTTCAATTTTTGATGTAATATTGGTAATAAGAGTAACAAAAAATAGTGATAACTGTATTGTTGACACTGCAACACCTTAAAAATCTGCCTATATTGTCTTTGTTAATGACACAGTGAAATCAGACACTACATATAATCTAGCCACGTTATTTATAAAGCTATGGCTACTAAATGCTTCATCTAAAAAAAGTGATGCTGTTAGGGAAATGTGCTGTAGATAATTGATAATTGGCTCTAAAGGAAAAATCAAAGGGCCTTAGAATTCCATTAGCATATATACCCTTCATCATCCTAATGGCACAAAAGAAGAGTCTATATAAAATATTTATATTGTATAAGTTGCCTAGTAAAATAATGACATTAAAGTGAAATACAATGAGAGCAGTGGCATGGCTTATGGAGGTGTGAATTGTTGAGCAAATTATATAAAAATAGTATGCCTTGATTCTTTTTTCTTTAGTTTGTCCTTGAAAGAAAAAGTAGGTTTATTTCTTTAATTGCTCTATAGGATGAAGAAAATATTTAAATTACTGGAAAAGACATTTAAAAATTCATATTCAAGAGGTGGTAAAAAGTGGTGATGAGCTTCAGGCCTGGGTTTTGCTGCTCAGTGTCTTAATCCATAAAATGGGGATGATAAAAACTCCATCTAAAAGGTTGTCATGATGATATACTTGCACACAGAGATGCTCGGCATGTTATCTGACTCACAGAAAGCACTCAATGTTATCTGACTCACAGAAAGCACTCAATGAATAGTAGCTATTGTCATAATTTAGGGTTGTTTACATTTGAATAACTAATAACCAACCCCAGTTTAGTATTTATAATATTCCAGATACTGTCTTCAGTGATTTTCATGTAGTAGCTCACTTACTTTTTCAACAACCCTATGCGATGGCTATGACTATTATTCTGAATTATAGCTGATAAAACAAAGGCAAAGAAAGGTTAAGAAAAACATCCAAAAATATATTGAGCTGGGAATGGAACCCATCAGTCTGACTCTGTGCCTGACCACTCTCTGATAAATGCTTCAAGATAAATTGCTAGTAATGTAGTCACCACGAATAATAATGCTATTTGACTAAGAAGAGACGTTGATCATATCCTACAGTTGCAAGATGATGATGGTTCTTTAAGAAAAGAGTAGATAAGTAACAAGCATGGGCGCTATGCTCTGTGAGAGCTCTCCTAGGTTTACCTCCCTGCCTTGCCCTATCCTGAAGCCTTTTCTGATTGCTAATTATTTACTTTCCTATTCTCGATAAATTACTGCCAAACCACTTGATAATTCTTTCCCTTTCCTGTTTTACCAATAGTTTCTGTCCTATTTTCTTTTACTGTGAGCCTTTCAGCAATCTGCTGCCTCATTTATGGAAAGATCGTATTTCTTCCATTGATCTCAGCCTTCTGGACAGGCTGCTCAAAACTCCACACAGTGCTTATGAGGCCAAGACCACTCCCAGGGTTACACCCCTCCCCCCACGCTCGTGATCAAAGACTGCAAGTCCCTGACTTGGCCTTTCCTTTTGGCTTCATCAATCCTTTGGGCAACGTTAAATATAGTTGCTTCCAAGAACTATTTATAAGCACTGGCACCCTGATAATCATAAATAACACATGTTAAAAATGCAGAAGAATACGAGTTGCATGAGTAATGCCACATCCGCTAAAATTCTACATCTCAAAGCATGAATCGATTGTTTTGACTGACTACTAATAGCTTTCGCTGTGTCGAGGGGGCAAGCTCAATATTTAGAAACACGAAGCAATTCGGTCCTATAGCTGATTGCCTTCATTCCACCTGGAAAGACAAAACAAGGGTAAAATAGAAGCTCATCATAATGCCTCAGATTCACCTGACCTATCAAAGCAAAAAGTAAGTGCTATGCCATGAATCCTCTAGACTGAAGACTAGGTCCTTGGTGTCTGACCATGATCTGTCTGACACTATTGCAGAAAAAAATAAACAAACTTTTGGTTAATGACCTTGTAGAAAGACTTCCTATATGTGTCAGACTTATATATCAAAATCAGATGACCAGATTAAAATACCTCTTCTTAAACCGTATTCCTAAGAAGTAATAGGATTTCAAGTTGAACTATCCCAAAAGAATAATGCAACCAGTTACCTGTTTTCCAGAAAAAAACAAAACAAACAAAAAAAAACCAAGTGAATAGAGCTTTTGCAATTTTAAGTTTTCTTCTTTAATCTAACATTAATTTATTGAGTGTCTGCTGGAAAATTCTGGAAGAAAGTAACTTGAAGGAGGAAACAGTAAACATTTATTTATTAATAGAAACCAAGAAAGAGTAGCAGATCATATTTTGATGGCTTTAGATTTCTTCATATGTACAGATAATTATTACATGAGTAATGTTTTTACTTTCTGCAATTTAAATTGACCTTGGCCCATTTGATAGAATTAAATCTATAGATATTTTAAACAGCCATGCTACTAAATAGCATGGTTTCTAGATGCTCTGTCTTCTAAACACTTTTGAGGTCCTGTTTGCCCATTAGCAAAGAAGTCACCTCTCAGGCCTGTGATTAAAAGTGTGCACAATAGCAATGCTGGTGGTTTCTGCAGAACTGCTGTTCCTTGTGAGATGGGTCCATTGGCTGGGTCCTCATGCCTTCTTCAACCAAAGCAACTCCTCTTTTATTCCTTTTGTTTTGGCATTTTGGATTTCTAGGTAAGTGCTAATCTGATCTAAAAAAAAAACAACCCATTACTAGCAAAGTTTGAGAACCACTGTTCTAATCACTGTTCTAATGTTTAAGATCACTCAGATGTTGAAGACTCCATGAGATTAGGATACTCTCTGGCGGCCAATATATTTAAATGGATTATGAAAAGCTACCACCTACCACCTACATTCCACCCCAACACACATGATTTAATTATTGAGTAAGATGCTCCACAGGATAAACTCAAATGAGCTTTGCTCAAAACAGAAGAGTAATAAGGCAAATAAATCTAAGGCACATTTAGTTTATAATCCCTTGCTAAACTATTTCATTTTGGGTCACATACAAAGCCAAGGACAGTTCTGGAAATCATGCAGGTATCAGGGGTAATATCTAAGTTGAACTCTGACCTCCAGAATCCCAGTTCTTTCCATGCAGACGCCATCCTTTTTTCTCCCCCACCTTTTGAGTTGTCTCCTCTTTCCTCCTTGCAAATTCCTAGTTTAGTTAGTGTGAGCCACGTCAGTTATGGCAGTAGTCACGCAGGCCACTCTAAAAGGAGAATGACAGCAAAGGGTGAAGGGAAGCACTTACAGATAGATTTCTTGGATTTGCTCTGATAGAGTCAGTTTCAGTAATCAGTACTTGTGATATCCAGTCAATCACCAAACCGTGTCTATTAAATATCCCAATTATCTTTTGAACCAATACATTGTCTACCTAGCAGCTTACTAGCCCTTTTCCTCACTGTAGCTGTTATGATTATACCATTCTTCTCTATAAAACTACCGCCAGGCTCTTTAACAGAGTATACTGGTCCCTGCTCATTGTTTAGGCTTAACCTCTTGACCCACTTTCTTATAACTCTGCCTTCCATCCATCCCGAAGTACTTGTTGGTCCCTACCTAAGGCAAGATCTACCTGTACTTAAACATTCTCAGATGCTCTCCCCCTGTTTGATAGACACCCCGCACCACCCTCTACCTCAGTTCCCTAGGTAACACTCTTTATTCTAGTATATCCATGACTTTTGCCCCAGAAGTCTTTCCTACTTGCCAATCCCAAGAATGAATTGAATGGCTCGTGGGTGTCCTTCCAAAATTCAAATCAAATATCCCAAGTCTGTGGGATATTTGAACGAAGACACCCAAACTATCTCCATCACAACACTTAGCACAGTGGACTTCAGTCACCTGTACTTATTTCAATTCCCCAACCAGACGGCAAAGCTCTTGCTGTCAGAGACTATTATACTTGGGGTGTTTTCTTATCGCTTGCCTATCCATCTCTACTCCATCCCTAAAACACTGCTCGACATAAAATAGATATTTAGAAAGCATGGGTGAATGAGTTGTTTCTTAGATCAGATATCTCACAGGCTCAAAGACCATGTGTGAAAGAAATCCTCCCCTTGACCAACGCCGAGGACAACATATGTCTGTAGCTTCCTGTGCTGTCTTGCCCCTTCAAGACCAAGTCAAGTTCACTAATTAGAACTCTGTCAGTGATCTGTCTTTCAAATTAATTTTGTGGAACATTAGTGGCTAATTAGTGAAAGAAAACATGTTCTAATAGTGTTACTGTAAGAAAATATTAGAGTGGAGAATGTGGCCTTGCACAAGTTTTCCCAAACACGGACAGCGCCGTTTGATGGTAAAGGCCTCTGTGTTTCACTTGGTCCCATGGAAAGATCAGTAAAACCTGTTTATGTGTAGCCAGAGACTTTGTTTTCATCTAAAAACATTACTATGCAAATAGTCTTTTCAAAACACACGCTGAGGCTTGAATATTTATTCAGTTAAAGAAAGCCCTGCTGTTGAGATTTCAGAAAATGTGAATATAGAAGATTGATACGTGAAAAGCCCGAGTCATTAAAAGTGACCTTTTAAAATGTGTTTTAACACTTAGCTGCAGGATTGTTGTGTTGTACACAGGAGAGATGGTATAAAAATAACTCTGGGAGATATTTCTTAAAATCTATCTTTCCTATTTGAGGCCTGAGGTTACTCAAACATAGGGGCTGTGACATTATCCTCATGAGAGAATTAAAAGGCAGCTTAATGCACTCTTCAATGGAAAGCAAATCCAATTAAAAGTACACCTAAAAAAAACAGTAGGAAACTGCCAGTATGACTTTTATTCTAGGTGGACTAATTCAGTAAGACAAAATTTTTGAGTCAGTCATATTTGGAAAGAAAAATATCTAACCTTAGGCCAATATCCATCCTCTCTGTCCTCACCATATTATGCTATCTACAATGGTGATAGCTGAACTCAGCACTCGGCCTGTATCATCTCATTGAATCTCTTAAGTAGCTCACTTTGTGGTAGTTATCATCCCCATTTTATAGATAAGGAAACAGAGGCTCAGGGTGGCATGTGACTTGCCCAATATCTCACCAGTAGTAAGTGGCAGAGCTGGGATTCAGACTCCATCCGGGCTGACTCCAGAATATCTCCGCTGTCACCGCTCCTTATGCCCCTTTCTGCTACCATGGAACTGCCATCAAATGCTCAGTCTTAGTCGTCCTCAGTGGGGTTTTTCTTTCCTTTTTTTTTTTTTTTAAATTTTATTTTTGTTACAGATGTTTCTCCTTTTTTACCCCATTGACACCCTCCTCCTCATCTCCTTTTTGTTTTCTTTTTGTTTGTTTGCTTGGCATTCTGTTTCTAAGTAACAATTTGTTAGTTTAAGTCACATGCTGGGCCTCCACAAAGACATTGTTCTATGAAAACCTAGGGGTAACCTTAGGCAAAAATAGACTGGAATAGTAAAACCAACGTCTTGACTGTCCACAGCAAGCTCTGAGAGGTTGCATGTTTATTTCCCCAAAATCATGCCTAAGCTCAATCGCGTATGTGACAGGAGCTGACACCACAGGCATTATTGGTGTTGGATTCCCTAACATTTGGAACGACCTGAGCTCTCACTCTGCCACTTACTGTCCCTGTGACTTGAAATGAAGAAGTAAATCTCCATAAACGTCTGTTTTTCAGCTGGGAAATGGGGCAAACACGGAATTACTGAGAAGACTAAATGAGATAGTGTACACACATTGCTAGCATATTGGAAATGAGCAAAGGCTCAAGAAATTTTAACACATTGTAATTACAGTCTTCCTGAATTATTTCCCTAATAAATATTTTATCTAGAGATACTTTACACAGTTCCTTAGGCCTTTCATATATCATTGTTTGCTCAGTGTCCAAAGCTACATAAAAATGATGGCTTGTTCCACGTGTTCACAAGTCAGAAACAAGCAGTGTGTATTCATTTGCCCTTCCGCTCGTCAGCTGAGCAAAGGCTGCTGGCTTAAGCTACGCATCGATTTCTGATTGTGAAGGTTGTTTTCGATTGTGCTTCTATCTCTCTGCCTCAGAGGTCGATGCTTTCACGGAAAATAAGCTACTACAAATTTAACCATAGCCAATGAAATTGGTTTGTGTGTTGCTATTATTTCCCAGAAATCACCTTCCCCATAATAATTCATTATTTCAGGCTCTTGCCCGCTGGTCTGACTCACGCCTGCTGCCCAGTTTGTGGTTTCCATGTTTTCAGTTGCACTCAGTAAATCCACTCTCCGCCTGTGATCAGAGGGATCCTGTAGCTCACAAATCTGGTTGTGAAATGTCTCTTTCTTAACATTTTCTGAAGGTATGTCATGGATAACATAAAGTAAGACTTTCCTTTTGCCCTTCCTGGCCTGACCCCTATTAACTAAATACCTTCCACTCACCAGTCCTCTCTTTCAATCTTCCTACGAATACACTTAGGTGTGGAACAAGCAGCTTCTCATCTTCATGCTTTGCCTGTTCTCTTGCTTCTTCCAAGCCCCTTCTTTCTCTTCCCTTCCCCTCTTTCTGGGGTGCAGTCCAAATCATCTCCTGAGACTCACCTCAAATGTTACAGTTCCAGGAGACTGAGTTCACTTTCCTTTTCTGCATGCCTGTACTATCTTGTGTCTATTATATTCCAGCTCTAAGCTCTTTATTTATTGAACAAACTTCTATAGTGCTCGTTATGTCTTAGACACTGACCTAAGCATTTTACAAATGATGAGGCATTTAATCTTCCGGACACTCTAGGAGTTGGATGTAGTATTTTCACTGTCAGTTTACAACTTTTACTCAGACACAGAGGGATTAAGTAACACAGTAAGTAGGAGCTAGAGCCACACTCCCGTTCAGCAGGAGGCCCCTGAGCAGACGTGCTTACCTCCTGCACTATGTTCTTAACCACTGTGCAAACCTCCCCGTCCCACACTGCGCTGGGGGAACTTTTTTCCGGCTCTTATTTTGGTGTGTCTTTCTCCTATCAAGTGCATGCTTGCTATATGTGCATGTTGGATAAATGTAAGTAAATATATTAATAATTCAGTGCTATCCCTAAATCCTTCCCTGGTTTCTCGTGCCTTCCAGACTATTGTCTCCTTGGATCCCAAGGACAACATTTAGTTTGTAAAATGCTGGGCGTCTGAACTGCTCCTTTAAAACTCCCCTCCGCCCATACTAATCCCTCATCAAAGCATCTCCACCACCTCCACCACCGTTCTTGGGGTACAGAAAACAAAGACGTTTCCGTATCCTTAGCATTCCTTCTCTGTGGCAAAAAATGAGCTATGATTTTGGGGTCAAAGTTGTGTGACTTTTCTCAGAGCAGACCTCATTGGTGGCATTTTGACCATCCAGGTCAGCTGGATGTTGCTCAATACGTCATGGCATTGTAGGTCTCGATGGTCTACTATGAAGGCCTAGAAGTTCCCTCTTTTTACTTGATTAATTCCCAAGAGGATGAGTCAAGCTAAGCACGATTCACGTAGGACAGAGGCAGCATGATGAGAATTTTGCCATCAGACTTGGGTTCTAAGAGCCTTCACCACTGACAAGTTGGGTGACCTCGGGCACCTTCTTTAGCTCTGAATCTTAGTTTCCTTCTCTCAAAAACATGGATAATGCATCTTCCTCACAAAGGTGTTTTCTAGAATTTAATAAAATATTGTATCTGTAGCTTAGTACAACCTGGCATGTAGGATAATGACATGTTATAACAACTAGAATTGTCACATAGACAGAATACACATGACCACGACAGGCAGTCCTTATAGTCAAGGTCCTGTGAAAACCTGGATCCCAATCAAAGGTACTTGATGTACCAAAGGAATAAAACTCTTCCAGGGAATCCTGATATAAGCACTTCAGGGACACACCCATGGAGGACATGAGCGATAGTGGCAAGATTTATTGGAGTGAAAAGAAAGGACTGTGCCCAGGCACCCGTGTCTCATCCAGGACCAGGTGGCTCAGCTCTGCCTCCTCTCGCTGCAGAGGTCCGGCATCTGGGGCCACATACTCCCAGAACTTCTCTGGGTCTCATTTCCCCATCTACACATCTGCCACCAAGGCCTGATGGCCCTGGGGCAAGATCTGCCGCCACACCCAGACCTGTGTGGCTGCTTGGAGAGAATGCACCAATGACTTGGGCTTTGTGAAGCTTTGATTGTATTATCTTGGCCTTGGGAAGGAGTCAGCTTTCTCTCCAACTATCCAATCTCTTTCCTAAATCTTCCTGGGTTTGTGTTAGGCCCTCCTCCTAGCCAATCTGTTTACTTAGATTTTCCCACGCTGGACTCCTCCCCTTTACGTTGCCTTTTTGGCTTCTGCTGTGCAGAGGAACTTCCACTTTACTGGTCCCCACCCCTCATAATATATGTTATTAATGGGAGGGGCCAGTTCTTCCCTGGGGAAATTGCACAACTGTTGGAAAGCCAGCAGGAGGGACATTAGTCCCCTTGGGGGGCAATTTGGCTGTCCCCTGGAGTGTCTGTGAAGCTGCCCCTTCCTTGTTAATAGGGCTTAGCCGGCTGTCTCCCTTCATTTTATTTTCACCTAACTAGCTGCCTACTGTAACAGATGGGTGCCATGGAAACCAGAGAAGGGACAGGTAATTTAGCCTGGATGCAGGGCTCTGAGAAAGGTTTTGTTATTTATTTAACCATCCATTACGTAAATATTAATTAGGGAACTATTACTGGTCAAATAATGCTTAGGTGCCTGGGACAGTAAAAAAAAAAAAGATTCAATTCCTGCCCTCAATTTGTTCACAGTCCTGGTGATGTAGGCAATAAGTAAATGAACAAACAGCCCGATGCATCACGACAGCTTTGACACATGCTAGGGAAAAATAAATGGTGTCTATTGCTGTGGGTTAATGGGTAAAAGTTGGAATATTCTCTTAGCCTGCCTTCCCAGAAGCGGATCCTGAGATGAGACTCTGTGTTACTGTGATTTACTGGGAGGTGTTCCAGGTGGTAGGGAAGGGGGGATGGGGCCAGGAAGGGAAGTGCAGCATCAATCAGAGGCTGGGGGCAACTCGGCTCAGGCCTGCAGGAGAACTGGAGGGGGTGGTAACTCAGCTCCCGAGGTGAATCCCGGGGTCGGAGCTCGTATGCCCCTCCTCGATCAGGCATTGGTTAAGGCTGCACCCTGGGACAGAGGGGGCTATAACTCAACAGGCACGTTCAGCTCTCCGTGGACGGTCCAAGCCGTTCTGGCAGCCTGAGTCAGCCCTGGGCGAAGACACACTTTCTGGCACTGGGAATGAAACGGCACCGGGACCTCCAATTCCTGGAGATAGAAGGGGGACCCACGGGCATGCACCAGTGCTGACAGCATCTGCTCGGGGTGTCGTCTGATGAGGGGACCTTGAACAAGGCCTGAGAGATCAGAAAGGCTCAGCGCCGTGAAGGGCAGGGAGCTGTGTTCCAGAAGAAGGAACCGTGGGGGAGAGCTGGGAGAAGGAAAGAGCACCGTGTGCTTGGGGAAGAGAAGGGACCTGCGTGTCGGGGACCCTGTGAGGGAGGGAACGAGGCCCAGGAAGTGTGCAGGGTCCAGCCATGTGCCGGCCCGGAGGGAGCTAGGATTTCTGCACGGCCTGGACCAACAGCTGCTGACAGGCATGCAGGGAGGTGGGGTTACTCTTGTAAGGAGGCAGAGGGGCACAGTGCTCACTACCACAGGTTTTGGAGTCTGACAGTCCTGGTTCAAGTCCTGGTGTTACTACTAATTGTGAGTGTCCTGGAGGAGATTATTTAACTCGCTGTCCTATAATTTGGCCACGTGTAGTGTAAGGACAGAAAAAATAGTACCTCCCTCACGAGTTGGTCAAATGATACAATCCATGTTGAATCATAGCCAAGTGGTGGTAGGCTCTCAAAATGGACTCACCATTATTATTGTCATGATCAGCATCATTCATGTTCCAGGACTCTAACTACAGAATGAAATGATACTTTGTCTTAGGGTTTGATGTCTGTTCAGATAAAAACCCAACAATTGTGTCTAGGGCTTCCTAAACTAAGCTACAGCTTCTTGCAAATATAGGGATGTTTCATTATCGTGATGCATCTGACAGGCTAAAAGCATGCCGGGAGGGGAGGACGTTACCTAGGTTTTAAATTAGTGAGGCAGATAACATTGGCAAGAGGCAATACCAAAGTGAGGAAGGTGTTGCCAGTTTTTTGTTGCAGTATTTTTTGTCTTTTTTTTTTTTTTTTTTTTTTTGTAGGAAGGCATTGTTCAGGTCATTTAACACAGAGGTAAAAATACAGGGACATTAAAACACTTTCAAATGCACACAATTAGTTGATAATAGTAAAGGCATCAAGAATTATACAATACTATACCAGATACTCTCTTAAAGAGATGAAGAAACTGATAACATCAGATTATAATTTATGTCTCCTCTCAAAAAATCCACGTGTTGCCGGGGAGTGAGCCTGGATAGTGTTGCCTGATGGGAAGAGCTGGTTAGGTGGGTTATTTCTCTGTCTTTGTCTCCCTCTCTTTCTCTGTCTCTCTCTCCTTTTCTTGCTAAAGTGAGGCTGCATTTTCTTGGGTCCTGCAATGATTGTTTCAGGAATTATTCAGTCGATGAATGTGTGAGCACCTATTATGTACTGGATGATACCAGTGTTACAAGATAGACGTGAGGTTGAGGCTTATTTAATCCATATTCACCATCAGTGATGTTTTTTTTGTTTCTGTCTTCATTTTCATGTGATTACCAATTAATCACTTAATGGGACTTTGCCTACATATGTTCATACGTGTTGTGAGGCGAGACCTCCCATCTCCACTCTCTCATGGCTGCTCCAAAGCTAAAATTAAATGACAGGTGCAAACATGTTTTGAAGCACTAAGATCATTTTCGGAAGGTTCTGTGGTTACCATTGTTGTATAATTTAAAAGAATAGAAAGACATCTGATTCTGTGGACAAACTAATTAAAGTTGATGGATGAAGGAAGATGTGGGGAGAGGCAAGAAAAAACAATGAGAATATTTTGAGAGTTTGAAGAGTCACCCAAGCCATCCATCTGCAGTTCTGTTCTTTCTGATCACTCTAACGGGCTCTGGACCAGTTTGTCTGATCAGAATCATGAGGCGCTGAATCATGAGTTTGCCAAAGCACAGATGACTGGGCGCTCCGCCAGGGTCTCTCGTTCACCTGGTTTGTAGTGGGGCTCAAAAATGTGCATTTCTAACACATTCAGGGTAAGCGGATGCAATGAGTCCGGGGAATGCACCTGGAGAGGTTAAGGGGATCCCCTGCTCTTACCGACCTTGCAAACCAAATGGGGAGACAACGTTTGAGTGAATAAAAAGAGCAAACAACAATTCTAGCCCTGAACTCCAGACAAAGTGTGAAGGTGTCTACCGTCTGAGGCATATCAAATCTAACATGCCCCAAATGCAACTCTCCCTGCCTTCCCAGGCCGGTTCATCTTCTCATCTTTCCCACCTCGGCTGATAACACACTCTGAACGCATGTGTTCAAACTAGAAATGGAGAGGTTTATATCAGCACCCATACCCAAGCCATTTGTTCGTTTATTTAACATATGCTTACTTATTGAGTGCCCACTGTATGTCAAGCACTGTTCTAGATTCTGGGGGATGGAGAAATGATCAAGAGAAAGTCCAGGTGCTCGAAGAACTTAATTTTTGCGTGTAAAATATAAAGCACTAAGTAAATAAGTAAGTGTATAATATATACCTATACTATAACCAAAACATGAGCATTTCATGTCTTAACCTTGGCACCCCAATTTCAACCATCATCCCTTGCCTGATCTACTGAAATGGACTCATAACAAGTCATCCTGCTCCCCACGGTGCCCAAGATTATTTTACTTAATCCCTTCACCATTCACAAGCTCCTATTAATTCCTTTCTACCCCCCTGACATGCTAAATTCATTTAAACCTCAGGGCCTTTGCACTTGCTGCACCACGTTCATGTAACACTCCTTCTGAACATCTGATTTCCCTTGTCATCATTGAGGTATTAGATCAAATGTCACCTCCACTGAGAAATAGTTTCAGACCCCACTTCTAACACATCTCATTGTCACAAGTTAGTGTTTTATTTCTCATTTTTCTTCTTCATAGCATTTACTGCTCTCTGATACTATCTAGCTAGCTAGATGACTGTTACCAGTAAAATGTAAGCTTTGTGAGGGCACTGACTTATTCAGACTTGCTTATTGTTATGTCTCCAGTGCCTAGATAAGTGCCTAACATATCATACACACTCAGTTAAAATTAACCAAAGAAATAAATGGATGAATAAAGCACTATGGGTAATTGTCACGGTATCTCTTCAAATCACCATGAAGTCCTCCAATGCCAGTGACCATGTCTGTTTCATCATTGCACCCAGCGTTTGACCCTGTGCTGTGCATACTGCTGATGTTCATGCAGCTGCATGAGAACATAAATAAAATAAGCATTTCACTCCCTTACACCTCTGTTAACATCCTAAATTAGATATTACTTTTTTCTACTTTAGAGGTAAAGATTCTGAGGGTTAAAAGAGTTTGAGGAGTGCCCGACTGATGTGTCTCAGCAGATGAGTATGGTCCCAAGCACCAAGAGGTCACCATTTGATTCCTGGTCAGGGCACATGGCCAGGTTGCAGGTTGATTCCCCGTGGGGGTTCATGCAGGAGACAGCCGATTGATTTTCTCTCTCTCTACCTCTTCCTTCCTCTCTTGCTAAAAAAATTAATAAAAACATATTTTTTGAAAAGTTTGAGGAGCTTGCTTAAGTAGAGGCAAAGAACAAAAAAATAAAACAAGAAAACACAAAGTTGGATCATTCCAGAGGCTGGGGGAGCGGAGTTGGAGAGGATTAAATGTCAGTGAGCGGATGAGGAGGAGGAGCTGAGCACTGACAAATGGATTTGTCCTGAAGATGGATTTTGATAACTTTGAAGAGAGCTGAGTCAGAAGGGGAGTGGAGTTAAGGCAGGAAGTGGTAATGAAAAAATGAGGAGGATAGGTATCAGAGAGATTAACAACACAGAGACAAAAATCTTCCAACTCAGATATTATTACTTGGAAATGGAGGATTGAATTTAAGCATATTTAAACAAAGGTGAGATTAGCGCTCATGAAGAGGGAGAGTCTGGGATGGGGGCATGAGTTTGGGAGTGAGGATTCCGAGGCAGTGAGAAGAGGGGAGAAGTTAAGAAACAGTGGCTTCTGCTTCCAAAGGCGTGGGAGTGATGGAAAGGGGCAGGCACGAGGGTAGAATGCAGTAGAAAGGGCAGAACCAGAGGAACTCATCCAAGATGGACTTGGACTTGATAAGATGTGATGGGGCCAAGGTGAGGAGTCAGACTCCCCTGGAGTCAGAAAGAACTGGAACTTCAAGAAAAGGTCATTGAAAATGGTAACTTCGGTCTGGCTACTGCTTTCACCCATTTCTAAATATGTACTCTTCAATAAGTTATGTCCTTCCTCTCCACCTAAATGTCCTCCCCTATCATTTGTCAAGATTAAAAGAGAGAATGTGTGCTCAACACTTACCAGAGAAGCTGTATCAAAGAGAAAAGCTCAGGAAAATAATAGATTGGTCAGAGTAAGGAAAGGACCAGAGAGGTTCTTAGACATCATTTTAAAATTTAATACTTAAGAATCACTTGGGAAAACGCATCACCTGGGCTTATCTCCCCGATGACATTCTGAGTCTGTCAGTTCACAGGAGGGCCTGGGAATAGCTCTGGAAGAAGCCAACATTCTAGCTGATGCTCTTAGGAGTGACCCATGAGTCCCACTGAGAAGAGCCTTAAGAAACAGAGGGGTGATTGATGGAGTTGCATAGTATAGAGCCGGCACTGCAGACTACAGTGGTACTAGTATAACAGCCATGTTTGACCATCTAGAACAGGGTTCTTGCTCAGTAAATACCTGGAAAACCATGCATTCATTCATTCATTCATTCATTCATTCGTTTATTCATTCACTCACTCATTCATTCATTCATGCATTCATTCATTCACTTACATTTACAGTGTTGTATACCTACCACTTCTATCTAGTTCCAAAACATTGTCATTATCCAAAACCTGTACCCATTAAGCAGTTGCTCCCCATTTCCCATTCTCCCCTGCTCCAGACAACAAACAATCTACATTCTGTCTCTATGACTTTATGTATTCTGGATATTTTTTAAAAGTAAAATCATACAGCATGGGAAATTGTTTCTAATCTCTTTCACTTAGCGTAGTGTGTTTTGAGGTTTGTCCATGCTGCAGCATGCATCAGTACTTCATTCATTCCCTTTTATATCTGAATAACATTTCATGTGTGCTCCTACCACATTTCGTTCAGCCACTCATTTACTGGAGCACATTTGGGGTGTTTCCAGCATTTGGCTATTGTGAATAGTGCTGTGATGATCATGCCTGTGTGGAAACTCGTCAAACATCTTCCTGTGGCTGCATCCACCTCAGAGAGTCTAATTTAATCGGTCTGGTTGAAATCTCCCGGATAATTTTAATATGGGACCAGTGCTGAGAACCTCTGTTCAAGGTACTGATTTGAAGGAAGATTTGAATCTCTGTGTAATTTTAGCACTATTTAGCAGGCAAACTCCTTTTCTCAGACTGCTGGAACTTTCCTTCCTAGGTGGTGCTTAATAACACAGGCTGGGTAGCTGGAGAAAGAGGTGTGGTTCCAGACAGGTGGGAGTGAAAATTGGTGTGAGTGACTTAGCTCGGTCCTCCCTCAAATGTGGCCAAAGCACATGAGGTCATCAATAACCTCCTGAACATATTCTACCTTCCTCTCCCCAGAAGATTGCTTTCTGGCACTGCCTAAAGCGAGAGGTAGGGGGTAACACATTTTACGCCTGTCATCTGAATAACACAGCTCAATGAGCCAGAAAGGAGCCTCGGAGACCCTTCATAGTGATCTGAGAAGGGGCGTCAGGGTTTGTCAAGGCTGCATGTGAATAATATCCAGGGGAAAAAGAAAAGAAGTTGCTGTAGCAATTATTTTAATACAAAGGACCATTCTGTGTCAGGCATAGACATTATCTTATCCATGCACTACTCATTGATGTCTCAGAAATGCATGAGCATGTCCTTTGATGCAAGGCTTTGTACTTCTGCAAAAGCTTACTTCAGAGGAGTTCAAAGCGCTTTCTGTGGACTTGCTCATAGACCCTTTCAACTCCTTTGTGGGGTGGAGGGTAAGTGTTCTTCTCATCTCACAGATGATAAGAAGCTGGAACACAGGGAGGTTAAGTGATGTGTTCAAGGCTTATCTTTCCGTCTTTTAGGATCAGACCCAAGACTCCTGGCTCCCAGGGTCCTCGCTGTTGCCCGTTACCTCCCTGCCCTTTCATCACAAGAGTAACACATAATACTTACTTTTAAAAGTATGCACCGACTTGGAAGATGGGTATTTCCAGTTTAGTACTGTCAACGGCCTAAAATGAGTTTTCTCCCAGGGTCACAGTGTCGTTACTGATTCTCCGCATGGGGGAACTTTCCACTTTCGTGTTTAGTATTTTTGTTGGTGTTCACACCGTTGTGCTAAGATCACCAGCATTCCATCAGATCGTCATCAGGAGCATCACTAGGTCGTGGAACGGGATGGTACACTTTCGTGGCACATGTCGCTGTCTCAGAAAGGGCTTTATAAAGTGGCTTCAAGCACACAGTCTACTTTAAAGATAACTGAGGTGTGATTATTTTGGGGCACAAGATAAATGCAATTTTTTTTTTCCTGGATGAAACTTAATTGATATTGTCAGTTTATTGATTAGTTCTCTAGTCATTAAACTTTATTTTAACACCCCAACATCATATGAGACCCACCATGCTCTGAGTACAGGATGAACATCAGAACATCAGAATTATAGTGTATATTTCTTATTTGTTTCA
The DNA here is from genome assembly GCF_014108415.1 of Molossus molossus. Classification (NCBI taxonomy): domain Eukaryota; kingdom Metazoa; phylum Chordata; class Mammalia; order Chiroptera; family Molossidae; genus Molossus; species Molossus molossus. Next base: position 13,966,900 of record NW_023425344.1, on the reverse strand, counting down.
TCTATCAAATTATAAAAGGAATAACTGCAAGCAAAAATAAAAATAATAAAATTGAGCTCATAGAGGATTTATGATGAAAAATAAACACTTTCTTCTCTGTATAACTTTCCTAAAATTTTCTGCATCATGCTACGCTCTCCCATATTCTAACAATATATCTTGGAAAACTTTTCTTTCATTCATTTCAACTATATAAATCTAAAATTTTCTTTTTATTACTTACAAGGCACAACACTCTTTGAGTGTATAATAATTTATTTAATTAAATTCCCTGATGTGGAAATTTAAGTTGTCTCTAGTTCTCCAATAATTAGAAAATCTATAATGAATACACAAATATGTGCAATTTTATGTGTTGAAATAGAAGATACAGTTATAAGTAAGGGGTTTCTAGGATAATGTATACCTATAGCTTATATATACACAAAATATGGACATAATTATAATATATAGAGATAAATGAGTATAATATATTTATATAAGTAATACATTATATATATTCATATATTTTTCACATATTCTAGATACATGTTGCGATTTTTTCCTGATGATATTTAAAACAAAATTGCAACCTTTCAAGCCTCAGTATTAAGTACCTGCTGGGTCAGAGTCTCCTGGGTTGTTTGCTGAATATCCTTTTTTTTTTTTCCTTTTTTAAAGCCAAACAATTAATTCTGAATCACAGCTCAGTTAAATCCTCCATCCCATTGGATTGTCAGCCAAAAGCAGAAAGATCTGTTTCCAGTTTGTACTCTGTGTAAAATCTAACTTTTAAAAATCATGTAGAGCAGATCGATTTTTATATAACTATTACTCTTGATACGGTACTGACGTCATTATCAAATTGTTTGTCCTGCACGGTGCTCCTGGAACCAGCAATAAAATTCAGCAAAAGAGTAGGTCTCTGCTTCATGGGACAGGCGGTGCTTGGCGGCTGGTTCTGTGACTTACCAGGAGGGTTAGACATCCACCCATGCAGAATGCTCATCATTTTGCAGATGGAAGTATTGGAGCTGAATGTAAACGAACTGAGCGGTAACTTGAGGGAAGACATTTAATACAGAGAACTTTCCGAGTCTGTAGAATTTTCGTTTCTAATTTTTATTAAGATTACTGCTGATTTTGCACAGATATTAATGTATTTAACAGTACCAGGATTTTGAGCAAGGGTGTAGTTGTTTAGAGGCTGTATGACCAAGGGTGGTTTAGCAAAGAATCAATCCTGGCAAATAAAAATGTAAGAAAGAAATAGGAGGCTTCAGCCTTCCTGAACAGTTTACTGCTCCCTTTATACTTTGAAAAAATGTATTTCTTGGATAAGATCTCAATTCAAAAGGCTTACAGGATATCAAGAAATCACCACTCTGAACCCTTCCTTATTAAAAAGTACATAGACACCAGCTTTGTCACAGGACAGTGCCCTTGGTTATTGGGAAGCTATTGTGCCTGCATAGAATAATTAAGTCACTGGCTGTGAGCTTGTTGAATATTTCAAGGGAAAAATTATTTCATAAAAAATATCACACAAGTCTGAACATAATCAATGCTGCTGGCACATTCAGTTTTTCATTACCAAAGGTAGCAACTGTATGGATTTGAAGAGTGATCAGATTTAAATAAAAATGTTTGTGCATAGTCTGAACACTTGCAAATAATTCTATCACATTAGCTCATCTTAGAGAAAAGCAGACTGTCTTGGTGGGGGGGTATATTGGTGCAAAGGAGAAAATAACTATCATCTAACAAGAAATTCTAGATTATTTCATATTTTACTGTCGAGAGTAAAGACACAAACTCCAGAATTTCAGGGTGCCTGTGGTTCCCACGACAGTCTGAGCGCCAGCTGCTGTGCCCAGTTTTAGATCTCCTAGCGCAGAAACAAGTTTATGTTCAAATGCCACAATTTATTGGACAAGCCAATCTTGGACAAGTCATGTCATCTCTGTGTAGTTCAATTTTATTGTCTATGGCATGGTTATGACTGGAACAGTTATTTCACAAGTCTGCTAAGATGTCGTGGTGAGTTATCCCTGAGAGAATTGTCCCCAGTCCTCATGCTTTGAAAAGCCTTTGTGAGCAGAGAATACGGGGAGGAGGAAGGGAAGAAGAGATATTTATGACTAGCCATGCTGTTCTAAACACTCTTCTAGGAACCTGACGTACAGTATTTCATTTAACCTTTTCACTGATCTTACAAGGTCAAGAAAGTAAGACTTAAAATAGTGATGACTTGTCAAAATGCCCAAGGTTAGCAGGATATGGAGCAAGTATTTGAATCTTAGTCTGGGTGCAAAATTGTAAGGAATAAGACTCAGTACTGGCACACATATCAAAGGCCTTATCTTCCTCAACCCATGGCGTCTCCAGTACCATCACTAATGCATAATGACAGAGATGGCAGTTTTGAAATTCAGCGCTTTCATTTCAAGCTATAGGCTTTTTCCCCTGTCACTTTCTATTATCCAAGTCTGCTTTATTTAAATGTGTATATTACCACGTTGGAGGCACACACAGTATGAGTATCATTGGCTCCAAGGAATGAAAATGTCAGCTGCCTTCATTCTAATGAGTTGGCTTTGATCTATAAGATATCAGAAAATCTAGCCATTTCTACTCTAGACTTAAAAGAAAATCTGATTTTCTAGTCCAACCTGAAAATGAATGTGTCCAGTAGATTGTTCACTGTTATATAAAGAAAGTGTGTTGTGCTCACTAAATTTTTCACTACCTGATCACTTGTGTTGGTATGAGAGAGAGATGTAACAAAAAACATTGACTTTAAAATCAGTATATTCTGGTTGTAGTCATACTCAACCACTTTATGAATGTGTGACTTGGAGAGCTCTTAATCCTCTTTGAGGATCAATCTGCCAGATCAAATTGAACAATAATAGTACCTATCCCATGGAATTCATGTTTGGATAATGAGAATGTATGGAAAGGCCTTGCACTAAGCTTGGCCCACATTAACCCTTTAAAAATGGTACATGACATCAGAAACTGCTGAGCACCCATTTCAAGAACAGGCTCCACTATCACCTACACTAGGAATAGATTAATCCCAGGTGGTAAATGAAATGCTAAGGCACTGCTGTAAAAGGAAAAACATATAAGTTTACAGATATTATTACCATGCAATTTGCTTAGCTGAAAAATGCAACATTTAGAACTTCTCAGTTCTCAAGGCTCTGGGAAGTCTAGGTGATCACCGGTGAACAACCAGATACTCAGAGAAACCCAATGAACGAGTCTATGCAAAGAACCCGGGGGAAAAGAATGAATTTAAAGACAAATGATTTTAAAGATAACCTTTGTATACTGTGTGTTTGCAAATTGGCTGGACTGAACTTATTCTTGTTCTGCTCCCTTAAGGCCAGCATCCAAGTTAAGAGCTCCCAGAAATTTTTACAAAATCTACATTGTTGACATCTTTTGGGTGGGGGAAGCAAAGGATTTTATTGCTGTTATTGTTGTTACAGAAGTTTCTCCTTTTTTTTCCCTGTTGACACCCTCCTCCCCATCCCCACCATCACGTCCTCGGCTTTGTTGTTTGTATCCCTTGGTTATGCGTACATGCATATAAGTTCTGTGGTTTATCTCTTCCCTCCCCCCACCACCCCCTTTTCTGAGGATTGTGTCTGTACCCTACTTCCACGTCTCTGGGTCTACCCTATTCCTCAGACTGTTATGTTCATTATATTCCACAAATAAGTGAGATCATGTGGTATTTGTCTTTTTTGCTTGGCTTGTTTCACTTAGGATAATACTTTCCAGGTCCCTCCATGTCGTCTCAAAGGATAAGAGATCTTTCTTTCTTACAGCTGCGTAGTACTCCATTGTGTATATGTACCACTGCTTTTTTATCCATTCATCTACTGATGGACACTTGGGCTGTTTCCAGATCTTAGCTATTGTAAATAGTGCTGCTGTGAACATGGAGGCACATATATTCTTCCTGATTGGTGTTTCAGGCTTCTTAGGGTATATTCCTAGAAGTGGAATCACTGGGTCAAATGGCAATTCACTTTTTAATTTTTTGAGGTAACACCATATTGTTTTCCAATGACTGCACCATTCTGCATTCCCACCAGCAGTGTACTAGAGTCCCCTTTTCTCCACACCCTCGCCAACACTTGTTGTTTGATGATTTGTTGATGGCGGCCAATCTGACAGGTCTGAGGTGATACCTCATTGTTGTTTTAATTTGCATCTCTCTGATGATTAGTGATGTTGAGCATTTCTTCATATGTCTCTTGCCATTTGTATGTCCTGTTTGGCGAGGTGTTCATTTAGTTCCTCTGCCCATTTTTTAATTGGGTTTTTTGTCTTCCTTTTGTTGAGTTGTATGAGCACTCTATATAAATTGGAAATTAACACCTTATCTGATATATCATTGGCAATTATGTCCTCCCATACAGTGGGTTGCCTTTCCATTTTCATGATTGTATCTTTTGCTGTGCAGAAACTTTTGTGTTTGATGTAGTCCCATGTGTTCATTTTCTCCTTTGTTTTCTGTTGCCTTAGGGGATGTATTAGTGAAAATTCCGCTGCGTATGATGTCTGAAATTTTGTTGCCTACAGTTTATTCTAGGATTTTCATGGATTCATGAGTCACATTTAAGTCTTTTATCCATTTTGAGTTTATTCTTGTGTATGGTGTAAGTTGATGGTCTAGTTTCTTTTTTTCTTTTTTCTTTTTTTGCATGTAGCTGTCCAATTTTCCCAACACCATTTATTAAAGAGGCTGTCTTTACTCCACTGTATGCTCTTGCCACCTTTGTCAAATATTAATTGAGCATATTGTTTCAGGTCCATTTCTGGGTTCTTTGTTCTGTTCCACTGGTCTATATGCCTGTTCTTGTGCCAGTACCTGGCTGTTTTGATTACAGTGGTTTTGTAGTATAACCTGAAATCTGGTAATGTTATCCCTCCAACTTTGTTCTTCTTTTTCAATATTTCTGTGGCTATTCGAGGTCTTTTTTGGTTCCATTTGAACTTTTGAAATATTTGTTCTAGGTCTGTGAAGTATGTCATTGGTATTTTGATGGGGATTGCATTGAATCTATAGATTGCTTTGGATAGTATGGACATTCTAATGATGTTAATTTTTCCAATCCATGAACAAGGTATGTGCTTCCACTATTTTATATCTTCCTCTATTTCTTTTTTTCAATGTCCTGTAGTTTTCTGCGAATAGGTACTTAATTTCTTTGGTTAAATTTATTACTAGGTATCTTAATTTTTTTTGCCACAATGGTAAATGGGGTTGTTTTCTTAGTTTCTCTTTCTGTGAATTCATCATTGGTGTATAAGAATGCCATCGATTTCTTGACGTTAATTTTGTATCCTGCTACTTTGCCAAATTCATTTATTAAATCTAGTAAATTTTTGATGGAGTCTTTGGGGTTTTCTACATTTAGTATCATGTCATCATCAAATAATGACAGTTTCACTTCCTCCTTTCCAATGTAGATCCCTTTCATTTTTTACTTCCTGTCTGATTGCTGTGGCTAAGACTTCCAGTACTATGTTAAATAAGAGTGGTGAAAGTGGGCATCCTTCTCTTGTTCCTGTTCTTAAGGGAAATGCCCATTGAGTATGATGTGGGCTGTAGGTCTTTCATATATGGCCTTTATTAAGTTGAGATATGATCCCTCCATTCCCACATTGCTGAGCGTTTTTATCAGAAATGGATGCTGGATTTTGTCGAAGGCTTTTTCGGCATCTATTGATATGATCATGTGGTTTTTACTCTTCATTTTATTTATGTGGTGTATTACATTTATTGATTTGTGAATATTGTACCAGCCTTGCATCCCTGGGATGAATCCTACTTGGTCATGGTGAATAATTTTTTTGATGTATTGCTGGATCCGATTTGATAGTATTTGGTTCAGGATATTGGCATCTATGTTCATCAGGGATATTATGGCCTTCATTTTGAAATCTATTTTATCAGATATGAGCATTGCTACCCCAGCTTTTTTTTTTTTTTCCTTTTTGTTTGCTTGGAAGATGTTTTTCTATCCCTTCACTTTCAACCGATGTGAGTCTTTTGTTGTGAGGTGGGTCTCTTTTAAACAACATATAAATGAGTCATGCTTTCTTATCCAATCAGCTACTCTGTGTCTTTTTATCAGAGCATTCAATCCATTTACATTTAAGGTGATTATTGATATGTACTTATTTATTGCCATTTTTGCTTAGTGTGGTTATATTTTTGTTCTTATTTCTTCTACTAATTATAGCAGTCCCTTTAACATTTCTTGCAGTGCTAGTTTGGTGCTATTTATTCCCTTTGCCTTTTTTTTTTTTTTTGTCTGGGATGCTCTTTATTTGACCTTCTATTTTGAATGATAGCCTTGCTGAGTAGAGTAGTCTTGGATTCAGATCCTTGTTTTTCATGACCTTGATTACTTCATGCCATTCCCTTCTAGCCTATAGTGTTTCTGCTGAGAAGTCAGATGATAGCCTTATGGGGGTTCTTTGTAGGTAACATGTTGCTTATCTCTTGCTGCCTTTAGGATTCTCTCTTTGTCTTTAATTTTTGGCATTTTAATTAGTATGTGTCTTGATGTGGGTCTGTTTGGGTTCTTCTTACTTGGGGCTCTCTGTGCTCCTTGAACTTGAATGCCTTCTTCCTTCACCATATTAGGGAAGTTTTCTGTCACTATTTCCTCAAATATATTCTCTAACCCTTGCTCATTTTCTTCTTCTTTGGGGACTCCTATGATGTGAATATTATTACATTTCCAGTTGTCCCACAGTTCTCTTAAGCTGTTTTCCTGTTTTTTAATTATTTTGTTTTTTTCCTTTTGGTTTTCTGATTGGTTGATTTTTTTCTACCCTGTCTTCTAATTCACTGATCCGGTCCTCAGCTTTCTCTACTCTGCTGTTTAGACTTCCAATATGTTCTTTATTTCTGCTATGTCATTCTTCATTTCTTCCTGGTGGTTTTTAATTTCCAATTGGTTGATTTTCAACATTTCTATATCTTTACTCATGGTGTTGATGTCCTTACTCATGCTCTTGAGCTTCCTCAAGATCATGGCTCTGAATTCTAGCTCTGTTAACTTGCTTAACAGCACCTCATTTATCTCATCTTCTGTAGAGGTCTTTTGTTCTTTCATTTGGCATTTGTTTCTTTGTTTCATCATTTTGGTTATCTCAGTGGGCTTTGGAGCCTGCCAGAGAGCAAAGGATTTGACAGCACTGGGCTCACATACACACAAGTGACTATGAAGGTAGGCCTGAGTCTGGGTGCTTTCTTTTCAATAGGGCACGGAGTCTCCAGTGACTACAGTCCTCACCCCTCACAACATTGCATTTGCACTCATACCAAGCAGGACTCACCCTTATTATGAACCTCTCGCCCCCTGTAGGCATTTGAGCGCTTGAACCACCTTACATCTTATATATATATTATTTTGCTCTAAATATCCTTTGGCCACACCTTCCCTCTCCATGCAGAGTGGGACTGATTTCTAGAGAACAATACCAGAATTATACCTTTCCCTTTTAGCTCCTGTGAGTCCCTCCACTTTCATTCTACGTCTTACCCCTTTATTGAATCCTGCACCAGACTAAAGAGTCCTAATGAGAAAGAATCACATTTCCGCCTACCCGGATCCTAACACTTTGCACGGTACCTAGTTTTAAAGTCAGGCTGTAACTTGTATGGAATCACTAATTGAAGGATTGAGATAAAAAACAGAATGCAGGTGGTTTAGAAAGTGGACCTGTTGACGATTAGCTGTATGACCTTAGGCATGTCATTTACCTTCAGAGCATAATGTATATATTATGGGAAGGTTGGATTAGGTGATCTACAAAGTCTTTTCCAACTCTAAAGTTCTTGGAGCTAGTGAAATACCTAATCTCTCTTGTTCATTTTATTCCTATTTTAAGCTCAACTTCACCAACTGGGATAAGCTTCTAATACCTCCATAACCAGGATATTAGTAATCTAATCATTATCTCTTACGATCTCTGCAAGATCTAATTAATAAATAATGTGGAGACACTTAGATGAAATACAAAAAGAAATGGGAAATTACTTATTATATTTTCATAATTGCATTTTAAATTGTAATAGTTGCGAGTCTATGTTTCACTTATGAACAGAACTTTGGCTATTAGTGCTTGTGAAAAAAAAAAATAGTTCTAATTTTACAGTCTCTTTCCCCTGAAGAAGTAATTTTCCTTTTTTATTATTTTTTTTCAACTTTTATTATAAAATCCATTACAACCTAGTGGATCTGTTGCAGTAAAGCTTTAGGCCCGGCATCCTTACCTCATGAGAATTAAGGGTTTGCAATACACTCCTTCCTCCCCACCTCCCGAGGACTGACTCTGCCTGGGAAGCAGTGGGCACTTTCAAGCTGCCGGCTGCTTGAGGGAAGGATGAAAGCAAGAACAGATCAGCAGTAAACAGCCCAAGACCACTGTGTGGCCCAAAGTGATGATGGATTTCCAGTGATTTCAGGCATCATGTCTTCAAAAGTTTTGTTTTATCACTCATAGGTATTTTGCGGCATACCTCACATAACAAGTGCTCTAAAACAAAGTTCTTGCCAATGAAACCAGCGTAGGGCGTGGCAGTGTTTAGAGGGGTGTGTTGGTATCTTTCATGTTGGTCCAAGGAGCTAGCAGATGAGATCTAGGCTGCCAGGCAGTTTGTCTTCTGGGCCTTGCGGAGAGAGGGGGCTGGGATGTTTGAAAGAAGAGAACTTCCAGCAACCTAAGGCTATACGTGTGTGCCACCTGTGTGTAGGGAAGGGCCTTCCTGATGCTCTGTGGGTCTGCACATCCCTGGATGATAGACCACTGCAAAGTTGAGCGTGGTCCATGCTCAGGCTGGGAGAATCAGATCCCCCAGTCTGCCTCACGTGCAGCAGAAATTGCCATGGTGTCCCACAGAGCTATTGCTCCCTAAGCTGGAATAAATCATTCTACTTTTTATTTATATTACCCTTTCATCTGGTTATAAAATTTCTGCCTTGTACAAGAATACTTCCTCTTCATTGAGAAAACTCCTCAGGTATTTTCAAACTCTCCGAAGACTATCCCTGTGTTCCCTTTGCTAGTTTTAATGTAATAGTTCACAATGTCAATAGGGAAAATATTGCTACTTGTTGATGACATCCCTGTTATGCGTTGTCTTTGCATCACAAAGTGATGCCATCAGCACATTCACTACAGCTTTTGTCATCAGTGAAACATCCTTGCTCATCTCTGCTTGTGATCAGGACACGTTTGAATATATATTTCTTTGGGGCAAAGAGTGCAAGGCTGTGGCTCTGAAATAGAATTGTGATATGTGGCTCACAAGAAAATGGTTAACTGATGTTGCATTAATGTTGCCCATGGCCCCAAAGTTGGCCCCTTGGAGACAAGTTTGAGCTGCTCTTATAAAGATATTACTTCATAAAATTTTTATGGCTTTAGAAAAACCTGATATTAGTGTTGTTTTCTGAATCTGAACATCTTTGTTTCTTCTTTGCTTTTGTATCTTGACCTTGATCGGTTAGTATTATTAGTTTTCTATTGTTGCATAACAGATTAACACAACCTTGGCAGCTTACACCAATGCACATTTATTATCTCACAGTTCTTGTGGGTCAGGAGTCTGGGTACAGCTTAGAAGTGTCCTTTGCTTAGGTTCTAACAAGCTGTTAGCTAGGAGTGAGTTCTCATCTGGAGGTTTGACTGGGGATGGATATGTTTCACTGCTATATGGTTGTTGGCCATATTTAATTACTTGCAGAATTGATGGTAGCTTGCTTATTCAGAGCCAATTAAAAAAGGGAAGGAAGGAGGGGGGGAGAGAGAGAGAGAGAGAAAGAGAGAGAGAGACTCTAGCAACACAGACACTGCAGCCTTATATAATGTAATCATGCACATTACGTTATTCTCTTGGTTGGAATCCAGTCATAGGTCTCACCCAAACTCAGGGAAGAGAGCTACACAAATACATGACTTTCAGCAGGTGAGGGTCATGAAGGGTCACCTGAAGCATCTGTGGGCCCCAGGTACTTTATTTTTGGTGTGGGCCCCATTGTTTCTGTTGAATTTCCAGTTCCAGGTCAGACATATTCTACTTTCCCTTCTCCTTTGACCCCTGTTATTAGTTTTAGACATTATTCCTCCTTTAAAAACTCATCACAGGTGGTCTATAGCGATTTTGCACGTTTGTTCACTGAACAAGTGTTTATTAATTGCCTGCTCTATAAAAGTTATATTAAAAATGAATTATGCAGCCCTGGCCAGTTTGGCTCAGTGGTTAGAGTGTCAGCCTGCAGTCCAGAGAGACCCGGGTTCGGTTCCCGCTAAGGACACATACCTCGATTGCAGTTTGTCCCTGGCCCTGGTTGGTCATGCAGGTGAGAGCCACTTGATGTGTCCCTTTCACATCAATTTCTCTCTCTCTCTCTCTCTCTCTCTCTCTCTCTCTCTCTCTCTCCCTCTCTGTCCCTCCCACTCTATCTGTACAAAATATGGAAAAAAATGTCCTGGGGTGAGGATAAAAAAAAAAAAGAATTATGCAAAAAGCATGAACCAAAGCAAAGACAAAAACAAAGCAAAATACTTTATTCATGGAGCTTACACTCAAAACTCCAATAATTTGGGATACCTCTTTGCTTACCCTAATTAGAAGTAAATATAAACCAGTGAGCACTTGTAATTCATCCAAGTTCTATCAGGTGAGTGTAATGATGATGTAATGGAGGCCTGGGAGCCCAGTGAACCTTCAGAAAACCAGTCTATTCCTCCTTGCCTAGAAAGGACAAGGGAATGACACCTGTCTTCTCATTTCCACCTCACCGAAACTTAGTAAGGTAGTATTGGTGACCATATTTAATTCTAAAAAGGAAGAACACTGAGGTCAATTAAGCTGTCACAGATCAAATAGCTTGTAAATCACAAATGTGAGATTTGAGCTCAGATCTTTATTCCACTAATATCAGTGCCCCAGCTTATTATTCATATAAAACACAAAGGAATTTATTTCTCTTTCTATTTTATCTTTAATTTAGAAATAAACTTCATGTAATGGATTTGGGCAAATTATCCATCTCTGTTGACTTTGATTCAATGGCTTTGAAGAGTTGTTTTTTTAAATAAATTTGAATTTCAGTAGTGCATAAACAATATTCAATTTGTCATTTTATTAGTAATGAGATGGAAGCTTTAATTACTGTTTTTGAGGACTTAGCAACTTAAAGAATCAGGCCTCAGAGAGGCCTCTCATTTAAATGTGCATTTTAATAAAGCATTTGTTCTTAAAGTTGAAAAATATTCTAATAGTTTTAACTAACCTCAAACTTAAGTATTTTGTGATGCAGTAGAAGAAATATTTTTAGAAGCAGAACTCATCAACATTGGCACAGAATGAACATGCTAAGTCTCAGTTTGATAGAGAATTCAACTGGAAAGACATTTTCCTCTCTGTGGGATATTTAGTGTGTTTATATTCAGTATTATAAATAGAATACATCCATAGCCAATTGTAAATGGCTTCTTCGAAAATGACTTATTTCTGGTTGTGTAAATGTAGACTATTTGTCATTGCATTATAGCATTATGGCTAGTAAACAGGTATCTATTCAAAAAGCAAAAATAGAGATTGTTGTACAATTTATAAGAAAGCTATTTAGGGCCCTGGCCTGTTTGGTTCAACGGTTAGAGCGTCGGCCTGCGGTCCAGAGAGACCCGGGTTTGGTTCCTGCTAAGGGCGCGTACCTCGGTTGCAGTTTGTCCCCGGCCCTGGTCGGTTGTGCGGGTGGCAGCCACTCGATGTGTTCCCTTCACATCGATGTTTCTCTCTCTCTCTGTTCCTCTCTCTCCCTCCCACTCTACCTGAACAAATGGTGGAAAAATGTCCTCTGGTGAGGATAAAAAAAAAAGAAAGCTATTTAGGGGTGGCTTTGGTCTTTGGTTGTTGAGAGCCTGGCTTTGGTGGAAGTGGTACTGGACACTCGACTGTTTCTATAGACACCTTCAGTTACTGTAACAACCTGTGAGGTGGTGACTGTTGTTATCCCCATTTAACAGTGATCACAGAGGCAGTTTCAAGCACAGCATGGTACTTGCTCAAGACCTAACCTAAGTCCAGTGTTTACAGATTGCAAACCATTTTCTTACACAAGATGGTTTTGTTAGTTGTTTCAATTCACCTTTCTTTGCCCTTCCGACAACCTTGACTAATGAGGAAGATAGGGAAGCCATTTCTATGTCCATAATGTAGATGAGCCTCCTGTAATGTTGCGGACTAAATGTTCTACACCATGGCGGGAAGCCTAGTGGTTGGGTTTCTATTTGGTATCTAGAAGATTACCAACTGGAGAGCTTTAATGAAAACAAGACTATACAGGACAAACACAAAACTTCAGCCTATCCCAAAGAATGACAAATCTTGACAAAGAATGACAATGGATTTCCTCACAATATTAAATAGAAGCCCTAAGGCCTCTGTGATTTATTTACGTCATTTCTTGGCAACCCCTTACACCCCATCTGGCTTATTCCTCTGCAAAGACCAGAGTTCATTATACACTGCATTGTATGTTTCTTTAGTATATACATTTTCAACCTGGAGACAGCCACAAACCTCTGCCTTGAATCTAATCTCCACCTAAGTGTCACAGGATGAACCTGCCACCTCCTCAAGAAGTGCTCACTGCTCAAAAGGAGAAGCTTTTACCAAATAACACGTTTTCCTGATTATGTAAGGTAACTCATGTCAGCCTTAGACATTTCTGAAAAACCTTTAAAAAAGCGAAAATAGAAAGTTTTCTTTTCAAACTACCCTATTGACCACTATCAAATTTCAGTATTATACATGCTCAGTGATATCTCTGTGAGCATGCACACAATTTGGACTGCACTGCACACACTGTATGTGAGCTGCTAGGTTTTTTCTCTAACAGTATGCCATCATGCACTCTCCCGTCACTGAGTACTCTTCTGCAGCATCGCCTGTAATAGCTCTGTAGAACTCCACACACTCAGCATACGGGAAGTACATTAATTTATGTACCCAGTTCCTTATTTTGACGTATTTAGATTCTTATTTTCAATTTTTTAATAGTATCACAACAATGAAATGAGCATCCTTATGGATACCTATGTGACTGCATCTCTTCTTATTTCCTCAGTGTAGAGTGGAGAACAGCCAGCCCACGGGCCATGTGAGGCCCCCGAAATCGATACCACCTAACACTGCATGCCTCACCTAATTAGCCTGACCAAATAAAGTAGGCTAATTTTTAAGTTGATAATTTCATATGGCCCACAAATGATGTTGTAAATATCCAAATCGCCCTTGGCAGAATAAAGGTTCCCCACCGCTGGCCTTGTTAGACTTTAACAAGAAAAAGCTCTGTAGTAAAGCAAAGTATGTGGTTATGGGGAAATTGTCTCAACAATTCTCCAAATGGCTATCTCTGAGCTGGCATTCTTACTGGGGAAGGTATTTTGGAAGTGGCTACCCTGTTGGGAAGTGGTTTTTCATTCACTCTCTTGCCTCTGATTTCCCAGTTGCTCTTCTTTCCACTGTCCGTCATCTGGTTTAATCTACCATCACCTTCCAGACTTACATGGAAGGCAGGAAGTCCCTCCTACAGGACTGCACCACATACTACACCTGGGGTTTTTCAGACAAATCAACAGGGCTTGAGAATAGGAACTGGGAAGCAATATCAACAGATACAAGGGGATAAATGACACTTGGGAATTCCTGCTGGTGAAGAATTGTATTGTAATGAGTAACTTATTGTAATGAATAACTATGGAGAAAGTAATGTCTGCTCCATAGAATCTGTTGACTGTCAAAGGTAGTCTGAATGTGTGAAGGAATATAGGACTTCTCCTTGCTTCTGCAGGAAGCTACGTTGAAGTATGAGGGCTTGGTGAGACCAGGGATTAAGTCAGATTGCTAAAGGACTTTGACAGTTTATGTGGACCAAACCCCATTTTTATGTACTTTATTGTCTTCATAACTCTTATAAATATATGAATTCATTTATTTATGTGCTCTTTCATTCTCCCTGGTTAGAAGGTAAACTCCATGGGACAGGTCCTTCCTAGCTCGTTTCCTGTATGTCTCCAGTATCTGGCACAGCGTGCAGCATCGTTTTCATTTCAAATCATATTGTTGGGATAGAAGAATGAATGAACTATTATCTTTCTCTGATCCTTGAAGTCACCCTTTTTGTTTTGTAATGAATTAAGTACCGGTAAAATTTTTGTTTTGCATAAGGCGTCGGGTATCTTCCCTGCATTCATATATCTCCATCGTTTTACGGTACACTCCAGGAGCACAGAGAGATGTAAGGCAGAGAAAAACTTACACCAGCCAACCAGATGCATATCTTAAAGGGCAAACTAAATGGCCATTTATTACATATTTGTTCACTAACTGAAGACTAATTAAAATTATGTCAATTTCTGATTTTAGCACCAGATCTCACTTCCTGGGTCTGACATTCTCAGATAAGGCTTGCTGACATTTTATCAAAAAACACTCTTTCAATCAGCATAATACCATGCTTATCTCAAGTCTAGTTAATATAAGAATTTGAATAAGGAGAAAAAAAAAAAACATTTGAATGAGGAAAAAAGGCAGTGGAATCAATGATGTGTAGGTTAAGACTCAAATCTTACATTTCCCTATTGATGGATTTAAATGGTTGTAATATATTTAAATGAAAAAATAAATCAAATTTACCATAGGAAAGTAATGTGGTTATATCAGTACAAATGCCCTGCAATCCTTCCCGCCCAGCTCTTTGTTGATGGAACTCTTCTCTCTGAATTCTTACGTTTCATGTTCACATTGCCATCAGTGTTGTTTATCTATGCCTACTTTGGGGTGCTTCTTTAAGAATCCTTAATTAATGCAGAGCTGAGAGAGTAGGGAAAAAAAATGCAAATCAAGACCATTAAGGTATGACCAAAAAGCCATTTATTTTCATTAAAGATGACTTTAGACAATCAAGATTGGATTGTAAACATCTTTCCAACTAAAGTGTTTCGTTTTCTCCTTTTATCTCAGTCTCTGATGACATCAAGACTGTACTCAGACAAAACATCCTCCTGAGAGCTGTACCTTCTCTCTGAAGCCCCAGACGCTGGCTATGCCCTGCATCTGAGCACCTAACATAGACTGTTAACATACTCTGTTTCCATAAATATTAACTAATCACTTGCTATCTGCCAGTCACTGTGATGTTGTTAAATAAAAACAAAAACAAAAAAACAAAAACACAAAAATCCCTGCCTCAGAGAACTTGCTTTCTAAAAGGGAGTCACTAACCAAATAAGCAAATAAAGCTATGATACAATTTGGGGTAAATGAAGGTTGTTAAGAGAAATAAACTAGGGTAAAGGGTAAAGATCTTACTTGATCTTTGCCTATCTCTGTTTTTATTTTTCACATCTGTTCAGCTCATACCTTCCTATCAGTGCTATCAAACTACTTAGTTACCCAATTTTCTGTTTTATTTTTCTGCTTCACTGCACACATCTCTGGAACATCTTGAATCTTGTATGTTCTTTTAGAAAACGTTTAATCTCTTTCAAATTCCAGGTTTAGTGCTGCCTCTCTCCAACTTCCTGCCCCTCTCACTTGCCCTTACCTTCCTCCAGAGCTCCTCACCTCGTTCTCTCTCTCTCTCTAAACCACATGTCTTATGTATATTAATATCACATTTCATTTTAAGCAATTCTTTTCTTATTAGATTGGGAAATTTCTATATTAGATTGGGAAGTTTCTTCGAAGGCAAGCAATAACTCTTAACATAATGCTTTGCACAGAATATGTACTCCAAGAATGATTTTGAGTGAATGAGTGAATGAAATTCTTCTACTATGCCTTCAACAGTGAATCAAATCTCAGATCTAAGGCAGTTTCTAACACACAGTAGGTTCTTAATTATAATTTATTGAATAAGTTATGCTTTATTTAAAAATAAATGTAAAAACTATTCAATGATACATGAGAAATGATTCTTAAATTTGGATAAATTTTACTTATAAGACACACACTCCCTGTAGCCAACTGTTATAATCAATTGCTACTCAATATCTTTTATTAAATTCTTCCTTCTTTATCTGTAATCTAGTCATTGATAAAAAGCTATATTACAAATAGATTAAAAGAGTATGTCTCAATTAAAACATTATACCTGAGTCCATATTTTTAATTCAACAGTTCGATTGCCTTGCTGTTCCATGTGTACAGCACCTAGTTCTCCCAAGTGACACCCATATTTTACACCACTAAAACTGGAGTCTTTGTTAGGGTATTCATACCTGTGCTTAAAAGAGAAGGAGCAAAAAACAGTATCTCCAAGGGTCTGAACACAGAGGTACTCGTTCCACCCAGCAATGTATCAGCAATGGTGGTTCAAGGCACCTTCATCAAATACAAGCGTTGAGGTAGAGAACAGGCAATTTCATCTCATTGAAGAAAGAAACACTAACCTGCTCAGATTCTTAATGTGTGCGCTTAGTTATCAGGCAGCTTTCTCTGTTCTTCTGGTTGAGTGCATGAGCTTATCTGGTCTTGACATGGATCACAAATGGGAAAGTCCGGCATCTGTGTCACAAGGTTTGAACACAGGAGATAAATAGACCTGGACTTCCAAAAATTATTGATGTTATTGCTGTTCCAAGTGCACACCACTCTCTACAGCACTTCCTGACAAATGGCTTCCCATCTTTGTCAAATAAAAAGAAAAATGCTAAAGTGGTATTCTCGAGAATGTTTTGAGACATCTACAGAGAAGTGTCACAATCTCAAATCTTTCTGTAAATGTGCGTGGTCAACCCATTGAGCAGACTCAGTGACTGCCAGTAATTATGAGAAAGAGAGTCATAACAATGTATTTTTCATTAAAGAGCCAATTCAATAGAAAGCACAGTTCCAAAACCATTGGAACCTTAGAAACTTCATCTTTATCAAAGAATATACATAAGTAAAATACATATTATACATATTCACAATTAAATATTTTCTTTATGCAAGCAACTTTTGGTTGATCAGTGAAGCAAAATAAATTGGGAAATAGCACCGTGGGTAAAATTTAACAAGTGTGCACTGAACCTGGAATTACTTTATATGAGAAAGATACATCTGTGCAAAGAGATTAGAAGTTCTGTCCATGGAAAATGTGATGAAGCTCAAATTTACTTAAACTTAAATGAGATCTGTTTACCCAATTTTAGGGGAACAAGAATAAAGTCATAGACCTTAAGAGAATCTGATCACGCCTCCAATGTGTGAAATTTGGCAGAGTGCTCAGTGGAAGTTAAGTTGTACAAGGAAAACAAGGGAGAAGACATTTCTGATATCAATTGTGCCAAAGTAAGGCAGTGTATATATGTCTGATCTATCTAGGTTGCTTATTATTTTCCTACAAATTAGGGTGGCCTAAAACTATGGGATTCTTTCTCAGAGTTCTGAAGGCTAGAGGTCTGAAATCAAGGAGTCAGCAGGGTCATGCTCTCTCTGAAGGCTCCAGAGAAAAGTTCTACCTTTGCTTCCTAGAGTCCGGTGGTTGCGGAAGTCCTTGGCACTTCCTGGCTTTTAGCTTCTTCACTCCAAGTTCTACCTAAGTTTTCACATAGTCACTTTCCCTCTGTGGTGTCTATTTCTATCTTCAAATCTTCCTCTCTTTATAAGGACATCACTTGGATTTGGGGGTTCATCCTAAACTAGGATGAGCTCTTCTTAACTAATTTCATCTGCAAAGATCGTATTTCCAGATAAAACTATATTCTAAGGTTTCAGGTAAACATAAATTGGGGGTGAAGTGGCTCTATTCAATTTGGTACAATTGTGAGACTGCTTCATTTGAAATGATTGGTTAAATGAGTCGTAAAACAACACAAAGTGAATGCCAGCAGCCTGTAAGTATAGGAAGAAGTCAGCAGGAAACCATAGCGAGAGTCCCAGGACTACACCAGAGAGAAAAATCAAATGGGAAAAGCAATTAGATAGTTGAATGGTACCAAATATTCAAAACTGGCCTTTTGAATATTAGCATTATATATCGTTCCTCATTTACTTTTTAATATATTGAGTGTTTATGTTTGCTGATGAAACTATTTTATTTGTTTGCAAGAAGTATTGCTTCTTCATACATGCTGGATTGTGTTGGCCCCCTTCCTGGGTACCACTGCTTGATCTTCATTTTATTCTCTAGCAGCCTGACCAGCCTACACCTCCTGCATATGCCATGCAGTTGTTTCTAGCTTTGGAGCCTCCGTGCAGGCTGTCCCTTCAGCATAGACACTTCCCTCTGTCCCTGCTCCTGAAGGCCTCTCCTGGGCTTGCTTCTCTTTTCATTCTTACCTCAATTGGTACCTGGGACTTTGTGCTTCTCTCTATTGTGCGCTGTGCATTGTCTCTTCATCGTCTGTATCATTCAGTGAAAAACATTCCCTTTGCACTAGCCAAACAGCTAGATATTTACTTGTTAATGTATTGGCTTTCTCTCAAAAAACCATGAGTTCTTGGGAAGCTGAGCATAGTAGGTCTGGAAAACCCAGTGGAGGCAAAAATGAATAAATCATTGACCGAGGGTCAAAGCAAGGCCCAGTTCTAGGTACCTACAAGAGGATGAGTGAGGTATTGATCCGACCTCAGGGAGCTTCAGGGATGGTAGGTGATGTGCCCACAGTTCACCATGTTGGGGAATATCGTCTCTAGTGCCAGAAGAGAGAGAAAATGAAATACTTTAGGAAATTAGCAGATTAAGTGATTATCCCAACTATGGGGTGACCTCTAGCGACTTCATGAGAGGCATGGCATTCAAGCTAAGCATTGAGAAATAGCTATTTTTTGCTGCAATGGGTTGGTAGGGCAGGACCAGACGCTAGGGAATTGTGAAGGGGGAGAACTTGTAAGGCAGAAAGAGAAAAAAGCATTACTGAAGACATGAAAGTGTATAAGTGCAGGACTCATTTAAAACAGTGAATAAGCCCTGGCCGGTTTGGCTCAGTGGTTAGAGCGTCGGCCTGCGGTCCCGAGAGACCCGGGTTCAGTTCCCGCTAAGGGCACGTACCTCGGTTGCAGTTTGTCCCCGGCCCTGGTTGGTCGTGTGGGTGGCAGCCACTCGATGTGTCCCTTTCACATCGATGTTTCTCTCTCTCTCTCTCTCTTCCTCTCTCTCCCTCCCACTCTATCTGAACAAAAAATGGAAAAATGTCCTCAGGAGAGGATTAAAAAAAAATAAAAATAAATAAATAAATAAAACAGTGACTAAGCCTGGCCAGTGTGACTCAGTGCACTGAGCGTCATTCCTTGGACCGAGAGGTCCTGGTTTGATTCCCAGTCAGGGCACATGCCAGGGTTGCAGGCTCCATCCCCAGGGGGAGGCAAGTGGGAGGTGGCCAATCGATGTTCTCTCTCGCATTGATGTTTCTCTCTCTCCCTTGCTCTCTCTAAAAAATTAATAAAAACATAGTTTAATAAACAGTGAATAATTCAGCTTCGAGGCAGGACTGCAAACACCTCATTATGATGAGAACAACTGGAAAGTGAGATGGGAATTGGATCACGGAGGCCTT
Organism: Molossus molossus; assembly: GCF_014108415.1. Lineage (NCBI taxonomy): Eukaryota > Metazoa > Chordata > Mammalia > Chiroptera > Molossidae > Molossus > Molossus molossus. The sequence goes on along the minus strand of NW_023425344.1, from coordinate 13,947,325 downwards.
GAGCGGCAGGTGAGGAGAAGACGTCACAGGACTGGGACAGAGGAGAGGTGTGCTCAGAGGTCGGCCTTCGGGCGCTGGAGCCCTGCCTGCTCAGTCTGAGCAGGCTCTGAGTGTCGGGAAGTCCATGCGGGACATAGGGGTAGCACACTGCTGAGGAACACCCCCTGACTGGATAAGGGACAGCAGGGGGAATGATAGAAGTGAAAGAACAGATGTGTGAGTTAGAGGGGAGGAGGTGGCCAGGTCCAGTGCAATCTGATGGGAACCAGACTTGTAAGATGAGGACATTACTGGCCTTCAAGGAAGCAGACTGGAGGAAGAGAACTGGGAAGTGGTCTTGACGTTTCTCTGAGAGGCTCCTCACGTGCCTCAAATGGGCTGAACTATGCATTTATTTGTGTTCTAATAGCATTTTATTTAAGCTGTTTTAAGAGGGTGATACTCAAACTGTAGTCTGCTGAGGGGCCACTTTGCAAACTGTAGGCTACTCATTCACAAAGACCAAGTACTGAATTGATAATAAGCACTTAGAAGCTATCACAGCAATTTATTATCGTCATAACATCCGTAAGTGCTATTTTGTATTTTACAAAAGTATCTGTGTAGAATGGATTGGGAAGAATAAAAAATGAAATGTATCTCTCACCATAAACAGTTTGAAAAACATGTTCTGTAAAACCGTTCAGTCTCATGGAATGAATGGATAGTTTTTCTAGTTCTTTAGTGGCTTATCCATTCTGTGTGGAAGGCAGAGGGAGGTATTTTATCCTTTCATGAACACCCAGCTTCAAGAATGGGAGCACAACACACACGATCGAGAAATAATTAAAATGGAATTGATCTTGATAACAGGTTGGTCATTTTTTTATGGTTATGAGAGCAGTTTCAGGTTGGCTATTTGGGTAGAAGTCACAGATCCAGAATTTAGGAACAGACACAAATAGGAATAAACACGAATACAGACCCAAGAGTAGTGAAGGAGACTTAGCACAAGTAGATCAGTTTATATTTCAAACTTTGGGGAAGAAGCTCTTAGAGAAAAACAGTTTCAAGAAGTGAACAGAGGAGAAGTTAAAACATCCTTCAAAACTGCAGAACTGTGAGGTCCCGCTGATGGACACATGTCCTTTCTGGGACTGTTACCTCTGCTCTGGACTAAGTTAAACATCTATTACTGCAGAATTGAAAAAGTGTTCCCGGTTTCCAAGGTCCTGAGTGTGACCCATCTCAAAATAAGCAACTTGGTGTCCTTGACCCAACAGAACTCTGCTCCAGGAGGTAACTTTCCCTAAGAAAGACAGATGATTACTGATTTACTACAACATGTTCAGCATGTTGACAGACGGAAGCCGTTCAGAGCTAAGGTTCCACTACAGACCTGTGCAAGCTTTTGTTGTTACACTTGATCTACCTAAAGAATTTTAATTAGTTTCCATCTGTGAAATATAAAATCGAAATTTCCTGAATGCCCCGAGCTCTTTGTAAGCACTGAACTATATTGCCAAAGTGACAATTTGCAAGGAATCTAGGCCATTTTACGGAGAATCGGAGTCTGGTCAAACTTGAAAGGATTTTTAGTGATAATCTAATCAAGGTTTCATTGTACAGAAAGGGTAACTAAGGCACAACGTATAGCAAAATAACTAGCTTCGGCTCACATTATGAGCTGTTTCAGATCAACAAGAATGAAACTGTTCTGTCTATAAAACGCTAAACACTTTCCACTATACCTCAGCGCTCCTCGGTTAACTCTCCAGTCAATGCATTGTAGACTTTCCAATAGATAAAAAGTTCTCCCAGACCCCCAAGCCAGTTGGTTTTTCTGGAAAAAAATTTCTGATGTATCATTTTGTCATTGCCTTGTAACTGCAGAAGACCTCTCTCTGTTTCTAGATATTACAGCATTCCATGATTAAAATAGGTACTATAAACAAATGAGTTAAGATTTGCAGAATGAAATCCATAAAAATAAAGCTACCTATACTGCTATTTCAAATTATTTAGAACTTTTAAGGACATTTGGAACTCTCTGCTTCTCAAATGCAAATTTTAGATTTTTAACTTTTAATTAAAATCCTATGTGGTTTTCAAAAGCTCACTAGAAAACAAGAGACTAGATTCTGATTCTGTGAAATTGCAAATCTCATCTTTATAGTGAGGTATTTATAGTACCTACCTTCCTGGATTCTTATAAGGATGATTTAAAGTAATGCATGTCTACCCCAACCAGTTTGGCTCAGCAGTTAAAGCACCAGCCTGCAGACCAAAGAGTCATGGGTTAGATTCTGGCTAAGGGCATGTACCTCAGTTGTGGTTCATCCCCAGCCCTGGTCCAGGTCATGTGGAAGGCACCAATCAATGCATCTCTCTCACATCTATGTTTCTCTCTCTCTCTCTCTTCCTCCCTCCCACTCTATCTGAAGATAAATGGAAAAATATCTTTGGGTGAGGATTAAAACATAAATAAATTAATTCATGTCTGGTATATAGCACAATGTCCAGGACATGGCAAACACTCTATAAATGTTAACCACTGATATTAATAATGAGGAGATGGACCTGTCATGAATGTTGCAAGGAGGTTTCTGCATGGGGGGGGGGGGAGGTGTATTTGATAATGAGTAATATATTTTCCATTTGAGATGCTATGACTCTTGTAGTCCTTCCTGGACTTAGTCCATTGGCAACTTGACTAAGCCTTTTTTCCTATCTCCAGTCTAGTTTTGCTTTTAAATATCTTCTCCCAAATCAAATTAATCAATGGACCCCAATGTGGTTGCATTTCTCTTCATGGTTTTCAGGTGCTCATTATTAATTGAAAAGAAAGAAAATTAACCCAGAGTATCTACTGCATGTCATGATCACTGCTCATGCCAATTAATTCATCCAGCATCCTATGAGGGCGTAATATCATTGCATTTTACAGATGAAGAATAAATCCTATGATATATTAAGTGACTCACCCAAAGCCCAACATAGAGTGACCATATAATTGGCTGTACTAACTAGAACACTTTGAGAGGAAAAGGAGGCATTATTAATGATTGTGATGGAGCAATAGTGATAAATTGGGACTGTCCCAGGTAATGTGGGACATATGACTATTCTCCCTGTGGATGAAAAGAAATTGTAATGGTAGAATTCAAATGCAAGAAAATTTCTAGCATCCTGTGTTTAATTATAATTATGTCGAAAAGATCTTTTTTTGTTATCATTGTATTATGCTGAACTAAGAACCACTGTCCCAATACAATTAAAAATGAAGACACTAATATGAAAGCCTGGTGACTTGAAGTGGATAGAGGATCTCAATAGGCTCTGAAGTTGGTATATAAAGGGGACTGCTTGTTATAGACTGACTGCTGTTTGTGTCCCCCCAGATTCATATGCTGATGCCCTAGCCCCCACTGTGATGGTATTTGGAGGTGGGGCCTATGGACAGTAATTAGGTTTAGATAAATTTGTGAGGATAAGAACCTCATGACAGGATTGATGCCTTCATAAACAGAGGGAGGTGTGAGATCTCTCTGTCTCTCTTCTTGCATGCCCCAAGTGCAGGCCACATGAGCCACAATAAAGAAGGTGGCTTTCGAAGTCAGAAAGTGGGCCCTCAACAGACACCAAATTTGCCGGCACCTTGACCTTGAACTTCCTACCTTCCAGAATGGTCAGAAATAAAGTTTTGTTGTTTATTCCACCTGGTCTATGATTTTTCTTATAGCAGCCCAAACTGACTAAGGCAGAGACAATATGAAGGCATCAGCCTAAAGTGCTGGGAAGATGTTTAAAGCTGAGGACAAGGCAACTAATAAGCAAAAGGAAAGAGGGAGGTTGGGAGGGGGAGAAAGAGAATGAGGAGAATCCAGATGTTAGCCAATAAAAACAATGATCTTGGTCTTTATCCTAATTGGGTTGCCTGGAGAAGATTCCCTAGTTGATGAGTAGGTGGCCTCAGCAGCTTTTATAGGGTGAACTATAACCTCCGGTGTAGACATGAGGCCAGTTGAAAATAAGCCAGAGAATAAGAATGATGGAGACTCTCCCTCCTTCCAGAAAATAAGATAACTGGTCAAACTGATGTGGGGATGGAGGGTTGGTAGATAGATGATTTATAACCTTGTGATATGCATTCTCACAACCTGGCCAGCCTAGGATCAAAGTGTGTGTGTAGACAGACAGTTTTGACTGATACACAGGACCACCATGCTAGTATTGAATGCTTCTTTGGCATGTGAATAAGATAAGGTTTGCATGACACTGGCTGGATCACCGCCTCGAGTGGACAAATGGGTCATAGGACTCAAGAATGTTTGGGTTTGTTATTTTTCAGTTTTAAAGTTTGTTTCCGCTATAAAAGGCGAGAGACAAGGCTGGGCTGTATTGTTTGCAGACAAGCCATCTCAAGGAAATAATTTACATAAATCCACTTGTAACCTGGAGGAACCTATCTGCAAATAAATGAGACTGCGTCCAAAGAACTGAAGCATTTGCTCCCTGCAAAGCTCCCTCTCACTCCAACCTGTGAGTGCTTGTAGTTCATTGCGTTGTACCAATCCCGGCAGGCTGAGAGACAGCAAGTGGTGACCCCTGTGAAAGGGTCATTTGACCCCCAAAGGGGTTGCAACCCACAGGTTGAGAACCACTGCATTAGGGGATAAACCCTGAAGATTGACTCCTGCTGATGTTGGAGTCCCTCCAGAAAGTTGGCAATCTGGGCAAGCCTTAATATCTTGACCTTGCAAGAGGGTCAAATGAAAAATTTTCTTGAGTGCTCGAGCATTTTTGTGAAAAAAGGCATGCGAACACTGTCCTTGCTGAAATGCAAGAGTTGTTGCTACAATGGCATCGGCCTGTTGATTTCCTTGTGTTAAAGGTGCAGGGAATGTGGGATGAGATTGAATGTGAGTTATAAAAATAGGATGATTCTGGTAGTCTATTAAAGCGTGGAGAGACAAAAATAAGGTTAATAGATGTTGATCAGTTAAAGGCCTAAAAAAGGCTTGTTCTATTCTTTGTAACACTTTAACTACATACTGTGAATCACTAACTATGTTTAAGGGCTCTTCTGTAAATCGTTGAAGAGCTAATATTGCAGCCCATAATTTATCATGCTGAGTTGACCTGGACTTAAGGCTGCTGATATTTTTCCCTTCCTTATTTTCTTTCCAGGCTACTCCTGCTTTGTGAGATTTACCTGATTCATCAATGAACACAGTTCTAGCCCCAGGTAATGGGGTATTACTGCCTGTATCCACTAATCCTGAAAATAGTTGCCCTTGTATATTAATGGAGAGCAAGGGCTTTCTGGTGTTAATAGCCGCAGTCCAGAAAACGTCACACTGACCAGTGCTCCCAAACCCTGCATTCCCTCTAATTATGGAGTTGGCTCCAGGAACCCAGTAGGGTAACAAAAGGAGTTGAGCTATTCCCATTCCCAGTGTTAATACATGAAAGCCCACAGCCTTAAGCATTACTTTAATTTCTCCTTCAAAATCTGAGTCAATTACCCTTGGCCTCACTTGTATTCCTTTCATTGTTAAACTAGACCTTCCAGTCACTAAACCTACTTTCCCCTCTGGCAAGGGGCTATACACTCCTGTAGGAACTAAACAAATATCATCAGACTCCTTAAAGTTAAATTCTATGGTGGTGATAAGATCCAGGCCAATACTTCCTGTGGTGGAGGATCAGAGGTCTCCAACCCTGTGTTTGATTGACTGAAAAAAGCCTGAGGTTGTGGGACCCAGGGAGTTGTCTAGGCAATGGGTCTCACACCCTTCTTCCCATTTCCCAACAAGGGATTTCCATGTTTGCCATTTAGACTTACTCTGCCTGGCCCAATGCAGCCCTTGGCCACATCGAGGACCAGGCTTCGTAGGAAGGCCATGAGTTCTGGCCTTTCCTTTTTTACAGTCCTTTTGAAAATATCCCGGCTCGCCAAAATTAAAACATAATTTGGACCCTTGTTTTTTATTGAATTCTCCAATTTGCAATGTCTCAAGAGCAGCTGCTAAAGCTCTGGACTGATGCATTTCTGTCCCTACATTTTGACGTGCGTTTATGTATTCTCCTATACATGAGGTTTTTCCCTTCAAAGAAGTGAGCACAGCCTGACAATCTACATTAGCATTCTCATAGGCCAATTGTAATAGCAATGTATCAGCTGCTTCTGCATTATCTATTGTTTACTTATGGTCCTTTGCAACCAGTCAATGAAAGACACGTAAGATTCCTATGCTTCTTGCCTAATGGTAGCTTAAGAGCCTGTCTTTACTCCAGACTCTGGAATCCTTTGCCAAGCTTTAGTAGCTACATCTGAGGCCTGATAAAACAATCTAGCATCTTGCCTTGCCTGTACTTGGGGATCTAAATAGTTTCCTTGTCCTAGTAACATGTCTGGTCCAATAGGAATCCCTGTTTCAAAATTTCCAATGCCTTTTGTGTGGCTCTCTCCTGATATTCTAACTTCCACATGGCAAATTGGGCTGGTGTTAACACTGTTTTTACTAGCACCATTCAATCCTAGGGAGTCGTCAGATAACTACCAGCTATTCCCTCCAACATTCCTATAGTAAAGGAACTTTGCAAACCATTCTCCTTTATGCTTTGTCTGAGTTCTTTAAACACCTGATAGGGCAAATATCTGTGCACAAGTTGTTGACCTGGCCGTATTATAGTTGGGGAAGCCCCAAGGTCGCCCGCTTTCCTGGCCTCTTTAATACAGCCCTCCATTGCTGGGCGTGGTGAGACTAAGAAATTCTCCACAAAAGGAGGAGGAGAGGAAGGGGAACTTTCCTCCTTTGTTGACCATGCGGATTTTGCTCTGGAGTTTCCTCAGAAATGGAGGTTGGAGCTGCTACACTGCTGGGACTGCTCTCCCGAGTCAGCTGCTGCAATGCTGTAAATACCAGTTGCCATAAAAAAAGGGTCAAGGTGGAAATTTTACACCCTAAATACTTATGTACCCTAAAAGTTTTCCCTACTTTGAACCATATGTCAATCCACTGTGACCTCCTAGGGAACCACTGGCAGAATTCCTGTATGTCCCTCAGAAGCCGCAAGAGCTTCTGCTCCAATACAGAGCATTGAGCCACTTTCAGCAGCTGTTGTAAGACTCATGCATGTTCTTTAGAAAATCCCTACCCCATGCTGCTTACTGGAAACCCCTCACGACACTAGATATGCGGGCAGCTGTCCCAAGCCAGCGCCACTGATTCGAGAAAACTCGAGCGTAGTTTACTTTTGATCTGGATCACTAATTCCCCTTCTAATTCCCTTTTGCATATGTTATGTTGCTGGTCGTCGCGGCTGCATACTCGACTCATGTCGGGGTAACCACTTGCCATCTCTCGGCCTGCTGGCATCAGTGCAACGCAATGAACTACAAGCACATACTGGTTGGAGTGAGAGGGAGCTTTGCAGGGAGCAAATGCTCCAGTTCGTTGGACGTAGTCTCATTTATTTGCATATAGTTTCCTCCAGGTTACAAGTGGATTTATGTAAATTATTTCCTTGAGATGGCTTCTCTGCAAACAAAACAGCCCAGCCTTGTCTCTCGCCTTTTATAGCGGAAACAAACTTTAAAACTGAAAAATAACAAACCCAGACATTCTTGAGTCCTATGACCCATTTTTCCACTCGAGGCGGTGATCCAGCCAGTGTCATGCAAACCTTATCTTATTACATGCAAAAGAAGCATTCAATACTAGCAAGGTGGTCTTCCTGTGTATCAGTCAAAACTGTCTGTCTACACACACACTTTGATCCTAGGCTGGCCAGGTTGTGAGAATGCATATCACAAGGTTACAAATCATCCATCTACCAACCCCTCATTCCCACTCTCTCCCTCCTCCCAGAAAATAAGCTAACTGGTCAAATTGAAGACTGTTGTATACAAAGAAACACACACTCACACTCGATATCAGTCAACTAAGTAACTTTGGGAAATGTATCACCAACGTATTGCATTTGCAAGTTGAAAAATAAGAAAAGAGTGATTGTCACCCATTGAATTTTCTTGGTAATTTGTCTTTTTATCAACAGGTTATATTTATTGAGACCATAGGTCATGCCACATACTGTTGTACATGCTTTGCATGTATTTACAGATTTAAACTATGCTGTGGGGGAAGTTATGCCTAGTCCTCCATTTTAGAGATGCAAAACTGAGGCACAGAATCTGATTAACTTCCCTGATACCTTTTATATGTAAAGCAGGCAGATTAATTTTTCATAGTTGCTGGAACATGGTTACTTACAGCAACAAAAATAGTTTCTAATATATAGTTCTGGCGGTCTGAAATCTCAAATGGTTTTGCAGGGTTGGTTCCTTATGCAGGCCATAGGGGAGCATGTTCCCTAGTCTTTTCTAGATTCTAGAGGCCACCCACATTCTTTGGCTAATGGCCTTGTTCTCCAACTTCAAATCCAGTAGCATAGCATCTTCCAATCAATCAATCAATCAATCAATCAATTAGTCTCTCTCTCCTTTTTTCCTCCCTCCCTCTTCTTCTGTTATCACATCACCTTGACCCTCCTGCCTCCCTCATATAAGTAACTTTGTGGTTCCATTGGGATCACTAAATAATCTAGGATAACTTCTCCATCTCAAGACACTTAACTTAGTTACATAGGTCAAGTCCCTTGTACTATGTAAGGTAACATATGGTCTTCTGCCTTCCACAGCCATGTTCAAGCCCAAGTCTGGCCGCAGAACATGCTACCTTAAACCAGGGCAACATAGTTCCTGAAAAAACTCTCAATAAATAACACCTCTCCTGTGTGTTATTATGCCGCGTACTTGCCTCATGTTGGATGAATAGTATTGAAAAAAAAAAACAACCATAATTCTACTCTCATGTGAAATGCTGGCATTAAAAATATACACACTGTTGCCCTGGCCAGTTTGGATCAGCGGTTAGAGCGTCGACCTGCGATCCTGAGAGACCTGGGTTTGGTTCCCGCTGAGGGCGCGTACCTGGGTTGCAGTTTGTCCCCGGCCCTGGTTGGTCGTGCGGGTGGCAGCCACTCGATGTGTTCCTTTCACATCGATGTTTCTCTCTCTCTCTCTCTGTTCCTCTCTCTCCCTCCCACTCTACCTGAACAAAAAAATGGGAAAATGTCCTCGGGTGAGGATAAAAAAAAAATATATATATATATATATACACACACACACACACACACTGTTAAAAAACTTCGGGTGTGGGGGAGATAAACCAAAGAACTTACACATATAAGCATAACCAATGGACATAGACAACAATGCTGGGGGTTGGGGAGGAGGGTGTCAATGGGGGAAAAGGGGAAACACCTATAACAAAAATAAATTAATTAAAAAAATAAAAAAAGAAGTGTGTTAAGTTCTACAAAGCAAAAAACAGTGTGCTATGAACAAAAATATTGGAGACTAGGAAGGGACAACATTACACATTATATTTAAGGAAGTGACATTGAAGCAAAAATCCAAAGGCTAAAAATATTTGCAGTTCTTTTCATATAAATAATATTTGAAATATTTTTCTTTCACAAACTTACTGACAGGAGTTATACTAAAAGATGAAATCATGGGTGATTCTATTCTTCTGGTTTTTTAACCTTACTTTTCCAAAATTTCTACAGTAATTCCCTTTAAATTAGAAATATTCCCCATAAATTAGAAATATAAAAGAAACTTTATTCTATCAAAAGGGTGGGTTGTGTGTTGTTCTTTAAAACTGAATCTCTAGAAAAGTTCCCCGGTCATCTGTGAAAATTAATACAGGGCCTGTTTCAAACGTGTCTCTTGTTCCAATGAGTTAAAGGTTTACTAAGACCTATGCTTCCTTGGGTGTTGAATTCCTCGTTATTGTCAATATTATGCCACCATGCAAGCAAGTATGAAGTTAATACTTGAAAATTGTAAAATATTTGGGATTATTTTAAACATTTATCTTTTGGGATTATACTATTTTAATTTCAAACTTGCTTATATTCAGGGTATTGGAAGGACATTGGAATCCGAGTCTAGTCACTTCTATCGTGCTAAGAAACCCATCCAATCCATATTTAGAACAAGTGACTCAGTAGGAAAAAAAACAAAAAAACAGACTTCTTTCATCAATGTTTGATCTGATAGATGTATTTGAACACTGGTCAGCTTTCCACTGAATGTTACCAAGAGCAATGGTTGTAAGAACATTATATGAATAAAGGAGAACAGAGAAAAGAAATATTGTATGCATATTTATCGGAGTGACCATGACCATGACCATTTTATTCATGGGGCTGTCTAAATTTGGATCTTCACATTTTATTGACCATTTCTCTGAGCTCTTAACCGTTCTCCCTGGAATACAGAATACATACCTCATCTGTCTCCCCCCGGTTCTTCCCTATCCTGGTACAGTCTTTTAACCCTCTGCTGCCAGAGAAACCCACCAAAATGATGCTCTCACCACATCCCTCCCTGCTCAGAAAGTCAAGGCATTGCTACAACTATGTATTTATTATGTTACGGGCATTGTGCTAGGGTTCATGACTCTATCAGCATGAACAAGGAATAGCTCTGCCCTCAAGACAACTCAGAGAGTTTTCCTTCACAGTCTAGTAGAAAAAAAGAAAACATATGTACAATGAGCTTTGAAACAGGGCAAGATAAGATCAGTGACCATGGGAATCTAAGGAGAAAGCTTTCATACAACAATGTAATGAACAATGAATTATTTAAAAGCCCAACCTCTAGCTAAATAGGCTACCTCTGAAACTTTGTTTCTAGATTCAGTCGTTCAGGATTTAGCCAATTCTTTGTGTTCATGAACTTTCATCTCTATCTTGGTCTTTTACATGGGCTGCTAAAGACTTTTCCCATTAGGACATTTTTTATTTTTTAAAGAAAATTTCAGATCATACCAGTTTCTTAAATAATGATGGGAATATATTAACTGATGAACCTGAAAAGTTCAGAGCTATTTGTAAATTTCTAGAAACTATCTAAAAGTGCAGCTTCAGGTGAGGCTTAATCCAGCAACTAAAATATCACATCTGAGTCCTGGTTTCCCAGTTCTTCTCTATGCCTTCCACATTGAGGACCCCTAGCTATTCTAGACTCATCTTTAAGTAGCACCAAAAGGGTAATTCTGGACCCCAATTCCTTTTTTTAACTGCAAAAAACAAGAACAAAAACTTATATTTCTTGGAGTCTAACACAATCCCTGAACTTTATTCTCATTGCCCCGAATAGAGCTGAAGCCTCATTTATGAACCAGTCGTCAGTGGAGCATTAAATCAATGGTCTTAACCCAATCTGGAACTATGTCTAGAGTTATGGGGGTGTCATGCACAGTTGCATAGTGAAAAATGGGGAAGAGTACTTACACAAAGGGAGATCTGGTACACTTTTAGCAAAAGAAAGATAAATAAACTGGATGGCAAAATAAATAAGACAGGAGTGCATTCGTTAAAAACCAAATAATAATTTTTTGAGTCTCTTTATTTTTGAACAGTGTTTTTTTTTTATAATATCTTCTTAGGCTGTAGAAGGAATTCCCATCTCAAATGTTGTTTACATTGAGAAATCTGTCTTCTATATTGTGTTTTCCCAACAAAATCTGTCACGGTATTTTGCACGAAGCAAGTACTCAAAAAATGTATCATTCCTTATTCTAAAAATTTCCACTACACCATTCTTCTACATTTTTTTTTCTTCTTAAAAGAAGCAATGTTCTCTCTAATTTTCAAGCCAAAGTTTTTTCTATGTCTTTTAAGGACTTCATTTCTTTTTAGTTCATTTCTTCTCAGAACTGAATAATATTCCATTGTCTGGATTTTCCACAGTATGTTTATCTAGTCACTTACTGAAGACAACCTTCTTGGCTGTATCCAAGTTTTGGCTATTATGAATAGAGCTTCTGTAAAAATCTGTGTGTACGTATTTGTGTGCACATACATTTTTAACTCATTTGGGGTAAATACCAAGAAACATGATTGCTAGGTCACATGGTAAGAGAATGCTTAATTTTGTACAAAACCTCCAGAAAGTCTTCCAAAGTGGCAGCACAACTTTGTATTCCCACCATTAATGAATGAGAATTCCCTGCTGCTCCACATTTGTTGTTCTCAATACAACTAGAGTTGGCCCTTGAACAACATGGGTATTAAGGCACTGACCCCCTGTGAAGCTGAACATCTACATATTGTTTTTGAGTCCCTCAAAACTTAAACTATAGTAGTTCCTCAGTATACAAGGGTGATTGGTTCTAGGACCTTCCTTGGATACCAAAATCTACAGATGCTCAAGTCCCTTCTAGAAAATGATGTAGAACAATGCATATACAGTTTTGACACTAATTAGTCTTATCAATGAAAAAAATATTTCCGGAATTTCTAAAAATATTGTCCAGATTTGCAGTCATCACCTCTGGACTCAGAACTCCTGTTTTGGGTACTTCAAACACCAACCTACTCCTGGCTATAGATTAGTTTATCATACACACACATATGGAAACCATTTTATTGAGACATTATAAAATGAGTTATAAAATATAACAAAACCCCTAAATGCAGGTCTTTCTCAGGGTCTGTAATGAAACACTTGACTGAGCCCAGATTTTTATCCTGAATTCCAGGGAGACGAATCCGTGAGCTCAGGATGTCTGTGAATCTTCCGCAATTGTAGGAGAAATTGCAGTACGTGTGCCTTTTTCTAAGCAGAGAGTGTCCGGGTTTTCGCCTCTCCCTTCACGTGTCAATGCCCTGTTAGGGGTAAACAACACGTTCTTCCTTCATAGTGGATATGAAAACTGAGATCCATTCCTTCACTGACTCATTCATTCATACAAGAAATATGCATGAAATGCCTTCTAAATACCAAGCATTTTGCTAGGACCTAGAAACGCAGCAGTGAAAAGGTTGAGAGCAAATTCCCCATAATCAGGGAATAAAGAATACAGGTAACAAAAAGTAGAGGTAACTGTACATGCCATACCTAATTGATGGTAGAGAGAATTCTACCATTAATCGATCATTTTGTTTATCTATCTATACAAAGGGTTAGCCACCAGAAGCTACTGTGGATACAGTGAGTGAACATTGGCTCACCTCATGTTGCATCATTAACCCTGGCTTTGCCTCTAGTGGGCTACGCTCAGTCACGCAAAGTCTAAGCCTGCTGGACACCACCAGGTATAGGTCACATTGGCTCCTCTAAGTCAAGGCTTCCCACAACCTGGTTGACATTTTCCTCTCACTAACCCCGCTCCATGCCTTTCGCCTGCCTCCATCCTTAGCCCATTTCTATTCCTTTTTGCCCTGTTTGTGTGTAGACCACAACCAAATCCCACGCCACCCATTGAAGCTCAGTTCCTCCAAACATACGTTTGACTCTTTCTTTCCCCCTTGCAGTTCACACTCCCCCACAATCCAAGTCTGGCTCCGTGATCTCTCACCTCCAAATGTGAATTTGAACTGCGCGTTTTAAGAGTTGGCTTCTAATTGGGTGATGGGACGCTAAAAGCCTTTTCTGCTTTGTAATAGCTTCTCAAATCAAGGTCATACTCTTTGGGTCCTTGATGTGTGGGCACCCTGTGGCTATAACTTGCTTCTGTACAAATACTTCCAGCCACTCCCAACACTGAGTGCTGGCCAAGGGCACTGTGCAGACTTCCCTGAAGTCGTTCTCAGTGGCCTCACCACGTGCCTTTGGCAATGGCATGCCTGGTAAGTGATAGCTTGTAATTACGACTGAGCATTTATGGCGCCACTGGGCTAAGGACTTTGCAATTACAAATGGCAGGTTTGAATACCACAGTGCTAAGAATCTGAGATTTGGATGCAGCTCTGCTACCTATTTGACTGAGAGACTTGGTCAGTTCCTTACATTCTCCACCTCAGTTTCCTGGTATCTTCAATCAGATACAACAACACCCACCTCGTAGGCTGTACCGCGGGGTGGATATGATCGTGCAGTCTCACGCCCTGCCTGGTGCACAGTGATCACTCAGCAAATGTTCTTCATCTCTAGTAGCATTATTAAAATTCTCAACAGGGATTCAGAGTACTTATTATTATCTCTGTTTCTGTGTAAGACTTACTGGAAGGGTGGATACTACAAATTCCCGTTAGATAGTCTCATTCCCACTTTAGCCTGTAAGGAATGTTTACAGTTCCTTGTGCCTTCTCCACCAAGCCTTTGATTGATTTTCCTTCTATAAATATCATTATTATTGGTTTATACCTGATCCAGAATATTCTTCACATGATAGGAGTTTTTGCATATGTGTTGCATAATTCCTTTGGGACAGCAGGTGTTAGGATAGGAAGAAGGAAGGCTTGGGGTACAAGGACCCAGGTTTGAATTCTGGCTCTGCCATTTTTCAGCTGTGTGACACCGACAAGTTGGCTGGCCTCTCGGATCCTCAGTTTTCTTATCTCTAAAATGGGAGCAATAATGACTTTCAGTGTGTTCCTGAAAATCAAATAAGCTGGCAAAGGAATAGTACCTACTACAGTGCCTGGCATGTAGACAGGGCCCAGGTCAGAATAAATCACCCTCTTATATTCTCCTCCAGGGAACAAATTTACTCAGCCTCATATTCTTTACAGCAGTTAGCACACACTTCTACAAATATTTGGTGCTTGAATTATGTCAAATTAAACTAAATTATTGTCACATCCAGAGACAGCAAATAACAATATAAATAGTAAGTCACATCGCAATATAAGATCTAGTGACATGTGTGGTCCTTATGATGTTTTCTTCTTCTTATGATTTCATAACTGCATATCGGAGTTATCCCCGGGGTGATCTCTTACATTCTCTTCCATAAAGTGCTCGAGTGGAGAATCAATTTGTGTGAAATCCTCACCACTGGGAAGTAGTTTCTCACTAGTCTTTGTAGTCATTGAACTTTGAGATACCTACGATAAACTTAATCTTTGAATTATAGTTGTATTTACATTTCTGCATTTTAATACAAAACTGTGAGTTCCCTCAAGGAGAGGCCCCCCTCCTATTCACCTTCCACCCCTAGTCCCTGTCCCAGCACCTAGCCTGTAGAATGAACCAGGCACCAGGCCTTGGTGCATTGTTCCAAGAGATAAGGGAGAAGACAGTGTTACATTGAAAAGAACATTCCTTTGTTTGAATCAGTGAATGTGTCTTGCAGTGAAATCTCTGAGAAATGTAGAGTACAACATTGGCTATGGGGTTTAACCGTGGAAAGGCCCACACGTTTCATTACAACAAAGCCGTGCCACTTGCTAATTCAAGGATGCTAACTGAAAGAAATATACCCCAACGGCATGAAGATACCTTACATGCCGTACTTTAAAAATCAGGTCCTGTTAACGTACTCCACACAGTTCCATTGTTTCAAGCTCATCATTGAAATGGTCAAGTAGGTCTTGTCGAAGACTTCCAAGACCATGTCAGAGTGAAGAGGTCGATCGCATTGTGTTATTACCCCAGTTGATTTGTGAATGTGAGTAATTAGATACGATGGCTGTCGATATGGACCTGTGGGATTAAGCACAGTTCCAGTTCCACAGAGAAGGGCCATCCTCGCCCACTGCATGGATATCAGTGCGTATTTTTCTCCCTGGTATTTGGATGCTGATGTTCTTGGTACTCATAATGGAAGGTCACAAGATAAATCCTATAAATCTTTTCAAAGACTTCACCTAGAGCATTTGCTAAAAATTTGCCCCGGAACCCTGGAAAGATTATGTAAATGAATCACCACCTGCTTGTTTGTCCCCAGAGCTCAGCCTCAGTCTGTGGAAAGGGCTGATGATAAATGAGAAAACAGCATGAAAAAAGCAACAAGTGTAGACTGGGGAAGACAAGGACAAGGTGTTTTTCATGTTTATAGTCGATTTCATATATGTACCTATATATATATCAAAAGGTTTGCAGGGTAGTCAAGTTTTAAATGAATGGAAGATAAATCTGTTTAAAAATGTAAGGATGCAACATATGGGGACAAAATACTCTATCTTTTCTTACATATGGATGGAAAGATGAGCTATATTCATGCAATACAAGTAATCTTATGGCAACAAGTAAACTTGTAGTAACTATATTTATCATTTATCAAAAAATGTCAGTAATCTTTATACTGGGTGCTGCAAATAGAGAAGTATATAAGACAAAATCCCTTGTTTACAAGGAAGTCAGCCTACTAAAGGTGACAGGCAAGTAACCAGCGGGTCTGTGGTGTGAACAGCACAAGAGAAGCTGCAGTCGGGACAGAGTAGACCAAGGAAGGCGGGATGCAGGTGGGACCTTGTGCCAAAGATGATGACATCTGAGCTGGGATTTGTGATTGTGAACAGGTCACACACTATGTAGTGTTCCAGGTCCAAGGAGAGAATGTCTTACGTATTTTCTCCTCATGGCCTATCATGTGAGGGCACAAGAGTATTCCCATTATACAGATGGGAAAACTGAGGCACGAGGAGAGGAGAAAGCAGTTGTACCCAATCATATGTCACAGAGTCTTTGTAAATTCAGTGCCTGGGTTGTAAGGCACCTTGCACAAGGATGTTAGGCCTTCCCGGAGGAGAGAGATGTAAACTGGATAATTCAAACTTTTCTTGGAAGAATGAAGCTAGGACACTCCGAGGAGAAGGATGGAAGGCAGAAGGATGGAGGGCAATGCCGGGAGAGCTGGGCACGTCTGAGCCATGGTCTGCTCTTTTGTGGGCTAGGTCCCTCTGCTTTTCTCATTGTTTAGAATCACAGTGGCTTGATCTTGCTGATGCTTCTGGACTTCCACTGGATTGGATGGCACTCCAGCACAGGGGTGGAAAAGTGCCCGCACTCTATCCCACGTGTTCTAGGATAAAATACGATGATGCCCTGCATAGCTGAAGCAGTTGGGAAACAACGAGTTTTACTTGTTTCTGACCTTGGGAAAAACCAAAGTCATTGTAAATGTAGTTCACTGTAGTTATGTTTTTCTCTTCTTATGCCTGTGTGTCACAACCATTTATTACTGTCCTCCTAAAAAGGCATTTTAGACATTTTTTTTCTATTCAACACCAATTAAATTCTAACAGCCCAGATAGGTTGCATATCCGTACATGTATTGTATGCAAATCTGTGCTTTATACACAAGAAGAGTAAGATTTTTCATCATGAACTAATTTTCACCCCCTCATGACTGATACCGCCCCTGGTGAACATGAATGCCTCCTGCTATGCCTTGGCCCCTAGTTTGCATTTGGTTATAATAGGGACAATGGAGGTTTATGGAAGCAGACAATTTGGAATCAAACTAGCTTCCAAGACAAGTGACCTAAGCTGCCTGCATACAAGTTTCTTCTGTGAAAAATAGAGAGAAGAATACATACCTAGGAAAGTTTTATTAACAGATTAAATGAAATAACCCAGAAGCAAAGACAGTCGGAACTTGGAAAATACGACGTTCTCCTGTTTCTGTGGTTTGCTTCCTTCCAGCTCAGCCCTCGTGTGGCATGTTTCATCGGCTGATTTGCTTTCCTGTCCGAGAGGACGAAAGTAAGGAGGCAGGGTAACCACGCAAATTATTTATTTAATACATGGCAGACCAATCGTTCCATATACACAAGGGATAAAAAAGGTACACTTTGTATAACAATAAGTATGAGGATAATAATAACGTTTGGTGAAGTAAGTAGAAATAACATGACTAGTCTCTTTTAAGAGTTCAGAATGTCAGATATCATGTGGTCAACCCAAGGTCACCTAGAAAGGGGTTGGGCAGCTAGAACGCCCATTCAATTTCTCTGATTCTAAACCTAGAGCTAAACTCACTGTTGGTTATTATTACTTACAAATCCTCACTTTCAAGCATAAAATCTAGTGAATTGTCAAACATTTTTGCAAATCTATAAGTAGGCTTCATTTTGCTTCAATTTTACTAATTCTCCATTGGTAGATATTAAATTTTATGGATTTGACATTGGTGATTCCTATCCCTAGCTTGCACCAAGATCTCATTAGTTTTCTGAATAATGTTTGAAATTCACATACTTTATCTATGAAAGGATTGGAGAAAATAGTATCTCTTTTGACAGTTTTCAGGTGCAAGGATTGAAAACCGTAGCCCTTTTGGCAGGTACCTGCAGGAATACTGAAAGAAACTTTTTATCATGATACATGCGAGGTTTTGCACATAAGATGCAATACTGAGCAATAATGATCAAACTGACTTTTTAATGTTTTTATCACCTAAGTTATTAGATAAACTCTACCTCTAGCCATTTTCTGCAAATGCCATTTTTAAATGTTTTAACTTTAAAGGACAATGGTAATTGGAATATAACCGGTAATTACTTTATATAAAGTGTCGTCTTTTCTATGCCCGGATCTATGCAAATAATAGACTCTGGCTTTCAGTGGCACTCAGAGCTTGCTTTTAATCTGCTTTGCAATGCTCTAGACTGTTTTGATGGTAGAAAATCTCACCATGGGAGAATGCAGATCAGAATGCTGAATCCCAAAAGCACAGCCCCCCCCCCCCCTTCATTGTGGATTGGGCAGTTTAATAAGAGCAGCAGCTAAGAACTAAGCTGCTCAGAAACACTTAGAGCAGTAAAAGGAAAGAGGCAACAATTCTTAATGAGCCAACCATCTGCCAGGTAGCTAGTCAGCCAACTTAAGATAACTTTCCCATTATTCTGAGGCCTTTGAGGACACGCCATATAGATTTCTTTATTAATAGCTCTCCTGTCATCTGTTATTTAGGCATCATTTCATACTAAATCACCAATGTGTCAGTCTCCTAAAGCAATATACCTGAGAGTTTGAAATAGCCCTTTGACAGGAAATTGTCAGAGGAAGAGCTTATTTTAACTAGTTAAGGACATGAGGGTGAATGCTGCTCTGTTTGTAGATAAAAACATAACATAGATTAAAAATTAATTATTAAAGTTTCTTTTCTTTTTTAACCTCACCCAAGCATATTTTTGCATTTATCTTCAGACAGAGCAGGAGGGAGAGAGGGAGGAAGAGACAGAGAAAAACATCGATGTGAGAGAGACACATCGAGTGGTTGCCACCCACGTGGCTTCAACCTGGGCTGGGGACAAACTGCAACTGAGGTACGTGCCCTTAGCAGGAACCAAACCCGGGACTCTCCGGTCTGTGGTCCGATGCTCTAAACACTGAGAAAACCGGCCAGGGCATTAAAGTTTCTTTAATTAGAAGACTCTTGTCCTTAAAATTTGATCTATAAATTATGGAATCTTATTTATTTTTAGAAGATCATATTTTATTAGTAATCATGAACCAAAATATAATATAGTAAAATTTTATCGAACATCTATATTTTCAACACTGAACAAGACACTGATAGGGATATAAAGGAACTAAACAGACTTTCAAAAGCTTACATTCCTGCCGGGAGCTAAAGCATATATGTATATATACGTACTTGATGTAGAGAATAATAAAATGAATCTGATTAAATGACAATATATGTGGTAAAGATTTGCATCCCTGAGGATAATTAAAGGGAGTGAAATCAGTGTGTGTGGTCATTGCAGACGGCCTTAGGAAGAGATCCCACTAAAAAGAAGATAAACAGAAGAGAAGAAAAGGACCATCATGGACCAGAAAAAATAAGAATCAAAGCACAAGACCAGAGGCTGAGCAAGGCATGACCTTGGGGCAGAAAGGCATGACCCATGCTAAGAACTAAGAGAAAGGCGGTAGATGCAAAAGTTAGATAATTATAGAGAGACTATTTCGTCACTAGTTTAGAAAGGATCTGTAGGTACTGGGGACATTACCAGATGTGCTCACAAACTTTATTGACCCATCCGAGGTGTCTCACAGAGAGCAGTGTGGTGCCATTGGCTCCGAGGTTAAGTATCAGGGGAAGGAGGGAAGGCCATTAGGAAAGTATGTACTAGTCTAGGGATGGGGAAAGAGGCTGGGCATGCCTACTGGAGGACCTAACAAGAATAAAGTAGTTTGCGTTTCACAAATTGCATTTTTAGTTGATTCATTGCAATTGATAAAAAGTAAACACAATTTTTAAAAATAGAAACTGATTGAAATAGGCTCTTTCTGTGAAGGCTTCCTGTCAGATGGTTATTTAAGAGGTAAATTGCTTTAGGAAGATGTCACACTGATGATTTACTGTGGAATGAGGATGAAAATAATGGATGACACCAGAGGTATTAATGAAAAGATCCATATTTTTAATGCCCCCATTTGCCAGGGGAGTTGGCCTCGTCTAGAAATTTGTCACAAAGTGACTTGCTCCTGGGCTGTTAGCTAGCTCAAGACCACTTGATGGTTTGTGGTTTGCTTGCATTTATTGTTACTACACAAAGGATGCATATTTATTGTGGGAAGTTAACAAAGTTTTGAAAAAAGAAAGTTAAGGATACACTCTGCAATCCTACAACCCACAGGAAGTACTGTTAACATTTCGGAGTACTTTGTTCTTGTAGATACATGTACATGTCTGTTTGGTGTAAGAAGCATTTCTGAAACTTATCTCTCTCTGCCATCTCTTTTCCCTGGCTTATCTTCGCTCAACTCGTTTTCTCTTTTTGCCTCTTTTATGTTTAAATACACTTATTTGAATACATCATAACTGGTAAAAGTAAAACCATAACACTTCTCCTAGTCCCACAATGTGGAAAGGAAGAGAACCCTCTACTTTCTGTAAAATGCAAGAGACCTTTGTGGACACAGCCAGTGACCCGCTGGCTAACCAGGAACACGCCTAATTCCCCGTCTCAGGAAAGCAGTTGCTTTCAGAGAAGTCATCACTCACGTCTCAGCGGGCTGAGACCATGAAGATTTGACAATTCTAGGAGGTGAGTGGGTAGAAGTAGCAACACTAGAGTGCAGAGTCTGAAGGGACGGTGCACAGTCACAGACACGGGAGCTGGGGGACACGGGAAGGGGCTCTCTCGTCATGAAAGTCACTGGATCCCAGTTGGACAGCCCTGGTTGTGGTGTGGACTGAAGCATATCACTTGACCTCTCTCAGGATCAGTGTTCCCTTTTATAAAATGTGAATAAAAATACCCATCTCCTAGGTTCGTTCTGAAGAGTAAATTAGATAATATTTTTAAGTGCCTGCCACACCGTCATCTCTCAGTCTGTCTGAATAATGATGCCATGTGGAAGCAACTTAAAGCAACAAAGCCACCGAGCGTCAGGGACAAGAGGCGACTTGCTTAAGGTCACGTAAGCATCAGCGGCAAAGAGGAAACGAGTCGGGACTTAAATCTCAGTCCAGTTCTCCTCCGGCTTCAGCGAGGAAGTGGATGGAGAGAGGGTGCAAGTAAGCATTCCGAAAACCTCCAATTCCCCCAAATCAACGAATGTGGAACTAGAAATCTCAACCAGGACATCTCTTCATGATATATTTGCAACTATTTAAAGCACAAAAATACCCCCAAACCTCTCAATACAGTCTGTTTGACATTTAGGAAGGGTCACAGCCACTCAGTATGACTAATTTGGACTTAAACCTTTTAGCGACTGCAGTCTCCAGACATAATTTATTATCCTGACATTACGTAAAAGAAGTAAGAACAAAACAAATTTCCAAACTGGCCTTTTAAAATATGTTAGCAGAGTGGATCAAAGAGTCCCCATCCTTGACTTTATATCAAGATGAACCTGTTTGGTACCTGTCAGGGAGCGCGGCTTATCTAGATGGGACAGGAAGCAAAGGTTATCTCGAACACAATGGAAAAGGGCAAACGCATGTTAACATTTAATTAAAGCCACTGGAAAGGGAGGCAAAGGGCAGGTCAGTGTGGGAAGAATGGCCTGGCGGTGCCTGAAGGAGGCAGGCTGGTGAGCACAGACAGCAAATCTGTGTGCAGACAGTTGAATTATTAGCAGCTCTCTGGGGGCCACTGACTGGGAGTCCAGTGGTTTGTCTTCAGAAGAGAGTGCACGGGAGAAAGCAGCCATGCACTGGGGGGTTAACGTGAGGACTCTGAAGTCAGATCTAGCTGGATGGGAGAAGCCCTCACCCACTAGTTCTAGCAAGGGAGCCACACCACCTGTCTGCGAACACCCGCTGTTCACACTCACTGTGTGACCTCAGCAAGTCACTGCTGTCTCTCACTTTCCCCTTCTCTAACGTGGCGATAATACCTAGTCATGCAGCACTTAGGGAGATTAAACAAAGGAGTGCCTGTTTGGAAAGCATGACAAGCATTAAGTATTTATTTGTTAAATAGAGTCCTGAATCCTAGACCCACCACTTCCTTGCTTCATTCCCACAAGAAGTTACTTAGCCTTGCTGAGCCTCAGACTTCTCATCTGGGAGATGGGTCTACCCACGGCGGCCGGCTTCCACCGCTGTGCGCGCACAGCGCCTGACATGCACCAGTCACAGTATTGTTATCTTGGTTTCTACTTCACCACCTAGATCAGATGCTCTGGAGCAGATGCTCTGTCACATTTTTCTTTGGGTCCATCTTAGAGCTTATCGCATTAGTGTTTGTAAAAGGAGCAAACAGTCCTAGAGCCACAGATCAAACACCCTCTATACATGTAACACAGACATGTTCGTGCCCAGACTTAGAACATGCCCTCAGAAAAGAGTGACATGGACACCCACTAAAACATACAAGATCTACATGGAATTATACTCAGAGAACTGTAAAATGATGAGGTTCAGTCGAGTAGTCACACAACTCAGCATCCTTACGAGATGGTCACCAGCTTCTCATTGAAGCTTCCAACGATCCACAATGAAATCTTTTATAAATTTCTTTTTCTTTTACATTCCAGTGGAACTTTAAAAAAAATAGCTCTTTGGTAAAAATGAAAACATCTCATTTATTGTACTTGTTCCCGAGCCTATCTTCATTACAAAGTGGAAAGTCCTTTAAGATAAAGCATAAAGGATCACCAACTTACTTATATTTATATCTCCTGACTACATTGAGATATTCCTTTGCCCCTACTAGACAGATGTCCATTGTTTATTGGACAAATCAATTAAATGATTAGAGATCTTATAAGATGTTTCCCTTTTGAAGAATGTGGCTATTTTTAAGGGAAACATTTTACACATCGAATCTTCCCTTCAGTTTATGTATCATGTTGACTATCTTGAAATCTAAAGAGATCCATTTTCATTTCCTAATTCAAGGGTTAAATTTAGGTGGTTTTTTAATACTTGACATTTTGACTTTGTGGATTATTAGACCTTAAGGAAAGTCAAAACTGTAGTTATTGTACATATTGGGAGTCCAAAACCAATCATTAGCACAGCATGGCTTTGAAGCTGGGTCACTTGACTCTCATTCTCACTGTGAACACTGTACGATGTAGAACGTTCCTTTAATTTACAAAGAGCTATGGCTTTTTTCCCTGAAACCTATGCTGTAGAAAGAACCAACATTATGCTGCTATGGTTCAGGGAGAGAGGAAGTCCAAGGACACCCTGCCTCAGGAGAGTGGTAAAGCTGGGAGAGAACCCAGGTCTTCGATTCAGTTCAGCTTTTTTCCACCCATTGGATCAAACTAAGCCAAATTGTTTTTTAAAAAGTGGAGATATCTTCACAATGGCAAGAGTGGAGGAAATGCAAAATAATGGCTTACCTGCAGTGGGTGCTGATAGTCAAAGTTGAAAGGATTGCTCACTCCCCTCGTTAAATCTCAACTGGACAATTCGAGACAATGACAGCTGAACTCTGCAATGGAAACCAACCCAAGGATGAGCACGAAGCAAATCCCCCTACTTTCCTCTGAGGCAAGTAATTTCCCTCTACTTAGGGCCCCTCTTGGAATGGAACACAGGAAACTGAGAAGCAGCTCTCCCAGGGAGTTGAACTTTGAATAATTGTTCTAACCAAATTTAAATTAACATACCATCCTCGTTTCTTGTGCTATTTTCATATCACTTGCATCATTAAAATATATGAACATTCTTAAAAAGAGTCAAAAGAGATGTAAATAGGTTGACTCATGGATATAATGTCTGACATAAGGTTCTCTGAAGGATGCATGCTGCAGAAGTTCTGTTCCCACAGAGTGAGGGCCAGCAGGGGTGTGAACAGGGCGGTTCCCAGCCGTTCAGGGGCGGGAGCTCTAGGGCTGGCAGGCAGCTTCTGCCAGCTGGAGATGTGTGTCTGCCCAGGCGGAAAGAACCACAACATTCTTAACGAGGCATTGCAACTCGGCTGTTTTCAGTTGGCATCAAAATAGAGTAAGTTGAAGTTGTCTTGCAGATGGTAAATAATTAACAACTCCGAGGAATAAAATAAGAACTATGCTATAGCTCTTTTCTTGGATTCCTGGAGTGTACCCACTGATTGCAATCTTTCCTGTCAATCATCCAGTCAATAAACACCTTCTGAAGACCCACAGGCACCAGCCTTGTCCTTCCGCAATGGGCCAAGGAGATCTGACCACCTTGAGCCCATAAGCTGCCTTCTAGTCCCTATTCCGCGTACCCAGGATCCCAGAATCTCTTATCAAGTGGCTCACGTCTGCTTCCAGGGCCTGCTGGAGACACTTTCCTGAGTCTGACTCCTGAATGGGGGGATGGCACGAAAGTACATGCAGTTCTGTCCTGGAAGATTAGCCAAGTGCTGATCGTTTGTGGAGGTTGTGAAGTGAGTTTGGACGTAACGCCTGGAGTGTCCATATATGTACACGCATAAGGTTACACATTGTGCAGGAATGAACTAGGGGTGAAGAGGAGAACGGACCATTGGTCAAGAGCTTGCATGGGTATATTTCTTGTCGCAGCCCATACATGTCGTAGACCAACTGGGGCCAGCAGCCTTTCTACATGTTGCCCCTTTGTTTCTAATTTAGGGAAGAAGCAAGCAGGACACCTACCTGGCCTATTCCAGGACTTATAACTAGATGCAGAAGAATTCTTTAAAGTCCCGGGAGCAGAATTGAATATAATGGAAAAGGCAATGGAAACAAGCGGAAGGAATGAGACAGATCTGCACACCTACCCCGCCTGACCTGCTCCTTCTTAGACCTGGGGACTTATGTGATTTAATCTCTCTCAATCTTGTCTGGAAATGAGGCTTAACAATTTACCGACCATATAGAATCACAGAGGAAGGTATAAATATGAATAGCATGCACTGGAAACGTCACCCCCACCGCGGGCATTTTATTACGGTAGTTATTTTATAAGTGTGAAGGGTAATGAGGAAGTAGATCTTACAACACTTAGGGTGAAATGGGGACTATTGACCTCAGAAAGGTCAAGACTAACTGGAAGATGATGTCTATTCAATGTCAAACAGAATAGATATTTCCTTCTTGAGAAAACGTATTTGCCCAATTTCTTAATACAAGTAAAAAAACATGTTACTCTTTTTTCAAAAGACTATAATAAATGGGCAGCAGAAGCTCACAATGCGTGGTGGTGTGCAACCGTGTAATTAATGAAAATGGGTGAGCACTTAGGAACCCTGTGGCACCCCTCCAGCCTTCTTCCCTGACATTTAATCATGTTTTCAGTCCCTCTGCTTTTATGTATCTTTCCCTTTTATTCTTTTTCTCTTGATGCCCTTTTGACTTGAGTGTTTTCCAAGCACGTGATCCTCTGGACTACAGCAATGAAAGGGTTTGGGCTAGCTTTCACTACGTTAGAGGACAGTTTAAAAGCATGTTGCGTACTCATAGATATTACTAGAACAGAGGGCTTCTGGAAGCTCGCTAGGCACACCGGTACACGAGTGCATCTGCCATCTCATGTAAACCCTCAAGATACACTCTGCAGCAAAGTGATGGCACGGAATACACGTTTGTAGGCAGAAGAGTATGGAGAACAACTCGTGTTTGGAGTGAAAAGATCCAGCTCACTGCATCTCAGCCTCCCCGTCACTGAGTGCGCTGGGACCGTCACTCAACCACTCGGAATCCGTTTCCTCTTTTGTGGGGTGGACACACTAGACCACCTATTTTTCATAGATGTGTTGTAAAGATTAAATTTTTAAAAATGTGTATAAAAGGCTAAGCATCATGTCTGGCTCAGTGAGAAAGCTCTCGATAATGATCGTCCCAAATAACTCAGCATTCCTTTCTCTCTTAATCATTTTCCAATTTCAGTGCCTCTGTCTTCCTGATTAAGACATGTCTCTGTTTCTCTGATCAGTGTGGACAGAGGGAGTGCTGAGGATACAGCAGTGTCTCTTTGGTTGAACGGTGGGAGGTTCCTTCTGACAAGGTTAGCCAGGAAGAACTCTGGGGGAGCTGAGGAGACACGCCAACCTGGAGTTATTTTGAGAAGTGAAAATGACGTGGTTGGGAAATTTTACTATTGGAATGCCAAATATCTATTTTATGGAGTAATTTGGGCTTAGTATATTTACCTGGGTTTTCTGAACATTGTGCATGTGTGTGTGTGTGTACATATATGGACAGTCTTTGTGGATTTTCACATGTCTTTATTAATACTTATTTTAAAAATATTTTGTAAGAATGTCTTATTGCTTAAATGAAGTTGTTGAAGTTATGGCTCCCCACTCTAAGACTTGAGGCAATATGTTTCAGCTTTCTTTACTTATTATTGACACTCGAGCATATCTGTGCTCCTGGGAGGATGGTTCTGATCAAATTCAAAGTTAAGAGTGTCTCAGAAGTGTAAGTAACTTAAAGGAAAATGTTCAGAAAGGTATCAATTGCTTATAGAGGTTTTTGTTTCTAACTGGAAAGATAATCACAGTGCAGCATCAATTTATAGAATATTTAGTAAGCATTCAATGTGGGCCAGGCATTTGGATTGATGCTGTACTGGCTCTTTCTGTGACAGCTCTGTAATAGATAAGAGCAATAAATAAAGCTGAGTTGCATATTAATAGCAACTAAGTATCAGAACAAGATTTGAGGCCATTTATTAATTCTGGGATCTTGCTCGTAAACTCTCCAGATCTCAATATGGAAAGAGATCTGTGAAAATTGAGAGACTTTTCAATGTCAAAAGGATGTGAGGTTTAAAAGATCTATAATATATGAAGAAATTCAACATGTTGCATTGAAATAACAATGTTTTAAATGAAGAAGGCTTGGATATAGCACTGCAAAAAGTTGTCACCTTGGGCACTCACGTCAGTGCTGATATCACTGAAGTGAGAGGTAGTGTGCACTGTGGACCAGCAATTCCACTCCTAAGAGTAAGCCCCAAAGAAGAGTGCATACATCCGCCACAACACGTGCAAGGATGCTCACAACAGCTCATTCCTATTCACCAGATAATGGAAAAAAACCAACAACTCAGAGCAGCGGAAGGGATAAATTGTGATGTCTTCCTGTAATGGAACACAGCAACATAAATAACATTAGAGAACATGGTCTACTGCTAGACCATGAATTAATCTCATACATATAATGAAGAAAGAAAAAAATGAGCATAAAATAGTCCACTGTGTATGATTTCATTTATATAAACTTCAGAAACTGACAAAACTAATCTTTGCTGTATGTCAGAATAGTGGTTATCCCTGGTGCAGACAGGTACTGACTGGGAGGGAATATGTGGTCACCTGGTGCAGACAGGTACTGACTGGGAGGGAATATAAGGAAGTCACATGATGGTCCAGAACATTCTGTCTCCTGTAGTGGGATGGTGGTTATGTGTTTGTGTTTGTGTGTGTGTGTGTGTATACAAATTAATCAAAGTGTACATGTAAGATATATGTATTTTCTACCTCAATGTTAAATTGAATAGAGAGACAAGACTGTATCTATTTCTCTGAATAATGAGCATTCTGTTAATTTGGGCTTACATCTTGCCTTTGTTTAATATTTGCATAGAGAGATGGCCCAGTGTAAAGTAAAAAGACAGGCTCCTTGTTCAAATATTATTAAGAATTTCATGATGGTAACAGCAGAACATTTAATCAATTGAGGGAACCGTCTAAGCACTGGACCCTGTGCGACCATACAGGTTGCATACCACGAGGCCAGTCCTGCACGGAGATGACTCAGAAGGTGTCTTCAAAAGGGAGAAAGGTTTGCTAAGACTGGGCATCCACATGGTGTCAAGTGAATGATGGAAATTCCTGGTCCTGCCAGGAAAGCATAATTGTGAGTTAAAAGGTCATGTTCTATCGAGCTGGAGGACCAAGGAGCTCTATTGGAAAGGCACCAGGATAAATACTGCTTATGGGAAAAGACATCAAAACTGAGATTTGATAGATTTACTTCATTAAAGAGGCAAACATTTGCATGAGAGTTATGAATAGAAAACATGTATTATTAAAATGAAACATGCAGTGTTCCCCTGCCGAGGACACATTGGAATGGGCCAATGATAACAAGCTAGAATCGAAGAGCTTAAGGACTAGTGATAACTCTGGCCTCCCTGACTGAGACTTTTTAATACAATAGTCATATTGCTTTAATTATTAAATATACCAACATCCTTTAAGAAATCCGTGCCTCCAGAGTAAACTATTTGAAACTGGAGTGAGAGATGAAGAGATCATGAGAACAAAGTCTAGGAACCATGAAGGGAGGCTGGGCGGTTTGGGGATGCTCCGCCAACCTTGTTTTCCGACGCAGAGTCCCTAGAACTAACACAAGGGTTCAACACACTGGAGAATGACAGTCAGCTTGGGCAGAAAAGTGCCACAACGTTCTAAGTGAGGCCTCACAATCTGGTGGCTCCCACTGGGAATCAGCGAAGGGCGTTGTCTTATGGATGGTGAATAACTATCAACCTTGGGGAATCAATCAAAGCAGACCAGAGCAAAACACAGTGACTTTGTTATCAGTTCTTTCTTTGGTTTCTTGAATGGCAGGCTATGCTCCCGTGTCTAGCACTGCTTCTGTTTCTCACTGACGAACAGTAAGGACCCTCGCAGGTCCAGTGGCATAAAGGACGCCCTCCCTAAACGCTCGATGACTCCGAGCTGCTCATAAAGAACGCCCTCCCTACACGCTCGATGACTCCGAGCTGCTCATAAAGAACGCCCTCCCTAAACGCTCGATGACTCCGAGCTGCTCCAGTTCACCAGTGAATGTGAGCCTTGAGGCTTCCTGGAAAACTCTGCAGTTTCTTAAATGGATGGTTATGTTGTCTGTATGTCTCTATTCAGCAAATATTTGTGACATAAAATTTTCAAGGCTTCAGAAGGCTGCGGACCTACATGAGGCTTTATTTGCATCAATGTGTGAATGTTTCCCTACTTGCATGACACTGGCAATCAGCTCCCTTAGTTACGTCCGGTGTGCCCGGGCGTGTTTCAGAAGTGCTCACTGACACTTCTGCCCTGGTCTCCTGCTTGCTGACCACAGCTCCTGAAGCCACTTTGAAACCCGTTCCTTGTCACTGACCTGGTGAAAGGGACAACTGTGGCAACGAGGACGCTCTGGATAAGTGCTAACGAGAAGAGCCATCTGAGGCTAAGGAGAATAGAGAAGAAAGGTGATGAATCAGGAAGACACATTTCCCTTTAAGAAGAGACGTGTGCTGACATGTAAAGGATACATGGGAACTAACAGGGCTCCATCAGAACAGTAGGGACACAACCCTTAGGTGGGAGAGAGCATGGTACGGACGGGAAGTAGGCGAAGAAAACGTGGCTGGGCTCACAACAAAAACCCTGGAATATCAGTGTCTTCCCACAGTAGCTGCTGTTCCTTGCTTCCGTAGTCCAAAATTGCATTGGGGGCGCTACATCACACACTCATTCAAAAACCCTGGCTGACTGAGGTTCCGCCAACTTCCGTGCTTGACCTTCAGTGTCCGTTTTTTCAATTGACAATCCGGCTGCAGACGGGGAAGAAAAAGAGCCTGGGGTAGTGTGGGGAGTTGTTAGGCGTGCGGTCTGGAAAAGGTGTATAACTCTTCCACTCGTGTTTCAAGCGCCCTGTCTGAGGAATAGGGCCACAGAGGATGGCCAAACCTATGCAGGAATCACAATTTTAAGAAAATAATTCAAAGTTCAAAAATGTGACAAATTATAATGAGACCGTTAGACTCGGAGTTTCGCCCTCATGGCTGTGTGGAGATACAGGCTCCTTCCTTTAGCCACACATGCACTTTGTCTATTTAGTCTTTGAACATTCATCAAGTCCCTACTTTGTGCTAGACCAGTGATCAATAAACCACATTTTCATGCAGCACTTAATAGGGTGGACAAGGTTATAAATGGAAATATCAGGCGACAAAGACAAATATTTTGCATTTCACATTTTGGATAATCGTTTAGGGAGAAAAATGTAATTGCTCATTGGTGATTAAATTCTTATCAACACAGAACAGGTAGAATTAAGGAGAAAGTTTTAAAGTGGGGAATTTATATTTTTCTTGGGGAAAACAAACAAAACACTTGATAAACTACAATTTGAAAAAGTGTCTTTAGTGCAATTCCAATGTTTAATTATTTCAATTTGCTCTGTGCTTCTACATGTCCCCGGTATAGTCATTCAAATGTCTGTACGTAAACCTCCCCCTTCAAGAACTGAATAGCCCGACTTTGAGTTGTTTTATTTATTGCCAAGGAAGATGTTAATTAGCATGTAATGATCTTGACATTCCCCTTTTGTAGTTTTAAAATAAATTTTTAAATTGCAAGATTGGATCAGTAATGAATGACTACTAAAGAGGGATTTGCAGATCCAGAAACCCCTCAAGCACAGGGAAATCTGAGGTTTTTCCTTATTTTTTACTCTTTGGAATCATGTTGCTGATAAGACATTTTGCTAAGCATGAGCAGAACCCTATTTAAATCCATTAGCTCACTTTACATCCACATTTGAATAACTTCTTTGCAATTTTGCTTTCTCTGTGGTTCAGCTGTGACACATAAAGGAAGCTTTAAAAAGAGCGTGAATAATTAAAGCAACAAGCAATTAACTAATTGATCCTAAAAAGTAGCTTACACAACACCAACAGCATAATTGCAGCCATCGTGTAGGGTGGCCTGGCTCCGATCATTTGTGGATCTTCCTTTTTACTGTTCTCTAACAAACCACCAGACAAATATAATTTTGTAGACAAAGTTTCGCTTGTACTTGGACCATTTTGACCTCCTTTCAGTGGCTGTCCCTCCCGTGTCCCTTCCCTTGCTCCATCACCGGGTCGGCTCCTTTCTCCGCTGCCCCGAGGCTGCTAACAGGTTACCCATTACTTGTTACAGGAATCTCCCCTTACCATCTCTTCTGCCTTTGGAAGAATCCATTCAGACATGAGTTCTGGGCTGCCACAGCCTCCCTGTCTGTCCCTCGCGTAGTTAGAACCAGCGGAATAAATCGAATGACTCCATGACAAATGAAAATGCAGGACCTGTGTTAAAAAACAAAGAATTTAAACATGGCAGTACCGGAACATGAAACCAAGCCTCCTGAGTGTGGGGGCCTGTGTGACCATGAAGCCAGCCCTGATCATGGCACTGTCTTGTGATCGCAGCTGTCCTTCCCTCTGGAGTTAAAGCTGCACAAAGTGAGAACCACGTGTAATTGTTCTCCATGTTACCCCCTTCGGTGGTGGCCCAGTCCCCAAGCCCCCCAGGATGGTGTAAGCTACTCTGTGTGAGACAAAGGAGGCACTCTGCAATTTTAGTTCCAAAACAGGGAAGGCAGGGAGTGGAGCTTACTGAAATCGAGGAATTAGACATGGGAGGGTTAAATATCATGACCTACAGGCACTATGGGACCTGGATTCCCCTGCTTCTGTGACTACATCACCTCCCTCTCTCTAGCCCACCCTCTGGGAGCCACACTTGCCCTGTTGAACAGGCCCTTTATCTCTGTCTCAGGGCCTTTGCATATGCTTCGCTCATCGTCAGTAGAGCCATGTGGTTCTGTAAATCTTTCCTGTCTTTACTCAAATGTTCTTTCCTCAGAAAGGACTTCCTGGCCACTGCTAGCTCACGTAACCCCAACAGCAGTCTCCGTTGCCTCCGTCTATTTCCTTGCCCTGACTATTACGTACATTGATGTTTGTGGGTTTCCTATTTCCTGTCTCCTGTCTCTAAAATGGAAGCTCCGTCAGAGCACGACCGTGTGTCTC
This sequence comes from Molossus molossus, assembly GCF_014108415.1. Classification (NCBI taxonomy): domain Eukaryota; kingdom Metazoa; phylum Chordata; class Mammalia; order Chiroptera; family Molossidae; genus Molossus; species Molossus molossus. The sequence goes on along the minus strand of NW_023425344.1, from coordinate 13,915,391 downwards.
TTGGTTCCCACTGTGTCCCCAGAAGGAAAGACATACAGTGCTTGGTACTGCTGAGCACTCGTTAAAGAAATGAATGAATATTTCCAAGACTGCCTCTTGCCTAATCTTATTTGGCAAAAATATTCAAGTAAATACTGATTTTCTGCCCTCAAATGCAGAGGCGGGGGGAAGGAGTAAAAACTACAACGCAAAGGCCAAATCCAGCCCCTCTGCTTGTTCAATAAAAAGCACCAGGAACACAGTGATGCCACTTCCTCTGCCGTGTCAGCGTCTGCTTTTCTGAAACAAGGGCAGAGCCGAGTAGTCGCAACAGAGACCGTATGGTCTGCAGAGCCTGTTGACTCTGAATTTTAAAGAACGTGTTTGCAGACCTCTGGGATAGACCTCAGGCTGCTTGAGAATGTAAGAACAAATCACTTGTCAACTAAAATCAGTTCAGAGTCATGGGCATTAACCAAACAAACAAACAAAAGTCAACTGCAGAAAGATGTGTAATTTTTTTTTTTCGAATAAAGAATTTTCACATGTATCTGTCTTTACGTGAACAAGAGTTCTGTGTGAGCCTGTTTAGTGAATACGATGAATCAACTGCGTGCGGCAGCTAACTAATATTTAGGAATGGGAAGAGGGCAACGAAAGCAATGGGGAAAAAAGAAGGCAGAGCAGAAAAGGACAGAGCTGTGCAGAGTCAGAAAGCTGGAAAGGACATCCGGGAACAGCAGAGAGAAAGCCAGTTTGACGGTTCCTCAAGATGTTGAACCAACATGACCGTACGATCCGGTAATTGCACTCCTCGGGTATAACCCAGAGAATTGGAAGAAGAGACTCAAACAGACACTTGTGCACCGACATGCACAGCCTCGTTCTTCACAATAGCCCAAAAGGGCGGGAAAGGCGTGTCCTTCAGCAGATAAATGGATAAAAGTGAGGTGTATGCACACAATGGAATATCATTTGGCCAGAAAGAGGAGTGAACCTGGATAGACTTCAAAAATATTATTTTAAGTGAAATAAACTCTGAAAAAGACAAATATTGCACGATTCCACTCAAAGGAGCCAGAGGAGTCAAGCTCACAGAGACGGGGTAGTATAAGGTGTATGGGGAAAAGGGGGGATTTTTACTTAATGAGTATGGAGTTCTTATTTGGGACGATGAAAAGTTTTAGAACTAGTGATGATGATTACACACCATTGTGAATGTACGTAATGCCACTGAATCGCACACTTAAAAATAGTGAAAATGGTCGATTTTGTGCCAAGTATATTTTACCACAATACATTAAGAAAGAAGAAGGCCAGCAGCAGAGACTCTAGACGCCGACATGTCCCCAGAACCGTGCATAGTCACAGAAAAATGTGCGGAGCCGGAGACCACTGCTCACGGAGAAGCAAAGTCACACCTGTGGAGGGGGGGACCGAAGAGTCGCGGAACTGGATGTTTAGCTGGGGAGTTTTCTAAGCACAGTGTTGAAACAGCAGTTTGGTTCCTCCTGACTGCTTGTCATAAAGTGCAATGTGGGCAAAATGACTTGAAGACAATTGTTAAGCAAAAAGGAACCAGCATATTAAGAAAAGTCTCTGCCTGTCCACATGACAAAAAATAAGCCAACGCGTTGGGAAGACAACACGGATGTGTAGAGGAGTGTCTGATGAAGTGGTGAGTGTGGGCGAGAAGCACAGAACCTATCAGCCACCCCAGCAGGGAACCAGCGGTTTGAACTGAGGGGGGAGGAGATGGGACCTGGCAGAGGAAAGGTGGGCATCTGCTGTCTTGCAAGAAAAGGAAAGAAGGACCTGAGGCATTGCAGAGCGTCAGGGCCGTAGCCTAGGTTTCAACAGTGTGGGCAGGCTCCAACAGAAGCCACAGAGACAGGGCCACTCAGACCCATTGGAATACAGTCCCCATCGGGCAGAGAGCCCCAGTGTGGACAGCATCACTCTAGGTGTGAGGTGACATTGCCACCCCAGTAAGTCTGGAATGTAGAGCATGGAGCCAAAGAGGGTTGTTTTCCAGCCTAAAGGTGGCATGGATGTTTCTCCTTCTTCCCGCATTGAGACCCTCACCCCCGTTCCCGGCAAACCCTCCCCCCCCCCTCAGCATTGTTGTCTATGTCCATTGGTTATGCTTATATGCATAAGCTCTTTGGTTTATCTCTTCCCTCCCCCCATCCCCTCCTCTGAAGTTTGTCAGTCTGTTCCCTACTTCTATGTCTCTGGGTCTATTTTATTCATCACCTGATTTTGTTCATTATATTCCACAAATAAGTGAGATCATGTGATACTTGTCTTTCTCTGACTGGCTTATTTCGCCATTTGCCTTACAGGGTTTTGGACTTAACTGGGATTAGTCCTTCCTTTCTTCTTCCCAATTTTTCCCTTTTGGAAGGGGAATCTCTATCCCACACCTGTCCCATTACTGTATTCTGGAAGCCATAAGTTATTTGGTTTTATAGGCTCACAGCTAAGATATGCAAAGATAAGTTGAAACTGGAGTTTCACCCATATCTGATTTAGATAAAATTTAATATTAATTTTTTAGGGAGAGAGAGAGAAACATCAATGGAGAGAAAAACACTGATCGGCTGCCTCCTGCACACCTCCTACAGGGGATTGAGTCGAAAGCCGGGTTGTGCCCTGGACAGGACCTCTCAGTCCATGGGACGTCGCTCAATCCACTGAGCCACACCGGCCGGGCCACATAATATTTAAATGAGACTTTAGAGTTGATGCTAGAACAAGTTAAGATTTGGGGGCTGTTGGAATGGAATGACCATATCTTGCATTTGAGAAGGACAAGAGTTTTGGAGGGCTGGGGTGTGCAAACATTTGACCCCCAGAATTCTTCCAGAATGCTATGGATTGAATGTGTACATCCCTCCAAAGTGTTTGCACCCTCTCCTACATTCATATGTCGAAGCCCTAAGGAGAGGCGGGACTGTGGGAGGTAATTAGGTGAAGAGGGAGCAGTGCCCACGTGACATTAGTGCTCTTATAAGGAGAGGAAGTGAGCTAGCCTTTCCTCTCTCTCTGCACTGTGAGGATACGTGAGAACATGACCATCTGTGAGCCGGGAAGAGGGCCTTCGCCAAGAACCCAACCACCCTGGCACCTTGATGCGGCGCCTCCAGGCTCTAGAACTGGGAGAAATCTTTGCTGTTCATGGCCCCCCGGTGTGTTCTTTGGTTAAAGCAACCTGAGCAACTCAGACAAGAGCCGGCAGAGACTGCTTGAAGGGGGAACTTGCTCCAATACAGTGGGTGCTGTTAGGCTCTGGGTTAATTTTTTCTTTAGCTAATATAATTTTAAGTCCATATTAACAGTCTGTGTACTTATTTTATGCTCACAAGTTTCTATCAGCTTCCTCAATGTAAAAATAAATAAGGAATTTATGGTCTTAGAATGTTTCTAAAACAGGATATGACTTCTAATTGCTCCATACATTTAATGGCATGTTTTTCTTAGGAGAGGAAAAAAGTTGAGAATTTTTTCTCCTGATGTTCCCCCAAATTGATGTCATCAGAGAATTAAAGCTATATAACATTTTAATGAAACTACTTGCCTATAAGAAAATGCTGACATTACCTTCTGGTGAAATACTCTACAGTTATATTCCTCTCCTGAACGTTAATAAATTTTCCCTCTGAGTATAATTGGATGGCTGCTTATAACTTATACGTCTGGAGAAAAAGATTCAAAATCAATTCATGTCTATAAGAATAATATAAAACAATGTGAAATGGATGACTATTAGGGAGAGTTATGAACTAGGTGGAACTATGTGGAAGCATAAAAATAAATCATGAGTTGAGGTCATGTCATTGTCGTGAGAAAAATAATCACAATAGTCACACAAAGAAGGATTCACACCGTTGTATGCCTACTGTGTGCCAGGCTGTGGACAGCGTTTTACATACAAGGAGGGTGTAATGACTGAAAAATCAGGAATAAAACCGTTGTTTCCTTTCAACTATTTTAAGCCGTGTTCTTTGAGACTAACCTTCCCACCCTTAAATTAGTTCCATCCATCATTTAAGAACTGAAACTGATCTCTGGAAAAGCTGTCTCATCCGGGAGGGATTGCTCACTGTCCAAGAGTCGTACAGCTGTGGTGCTTTATTGGGTGCGCTGGCCGTGGTAAATGTGGGTGCCTGGTCTTCGTTTCGTAGTTAACTAGCCTGTCGTTGCACATGTGACCATCTTTCGCGCTAGAGAGCATCTCCCTGGCATGCTCAGGAGAAGATTATATGTCACCAGTGAAACAAACTGACCTATCAGCCCCCGGGCAATGGTTTCCTTGCAGCATGTAGAGCTCAGAAAACCTTGGGCCCCCTCCCATCATTAAACTGGGTGCAACTGGTCACTTATGACTTCTTTCCAGGCTTCATAGGTGCAACGTAAGATTCCAGTCTCATATCTCTTTAAAATAAGCTGTCCACCTTACCACATGCTTTAGCACTCCAATGAACATGGTATCTTCTTCCTCTGCTACCAAATACGCAAGCTCTCAGATGAGAAGGTGACTCAGATCAGCGGATCCGTGAGGTGTTCTTTGCTGCCCCGAGTTTGTGGGTGCCATCAAAGTCCATCTCCGTTCCGAATGCCTCTGTCCTTACTGCAAACCGTTCTCCTTTGGACCACTTTGCTTTTTACTGTAACAAATGATAAAGAAATTGAATACATGGCGGGACTGCTTGGCAAAATTACCCCAGCAGATTGACTCTCAGGGTAATGCTGTTATTTTTGCAAGCCGCGATTCTCTGATCAACCAGGACCTGCCTTTCTTTCCCTGTTCAGGGGAAGATTACGGCTGACAAATTGTACCCCCTCTTCAAAATATTTACTCTTTTCTTTCAAGCTTCCTTCTGAAACCTTTGAAAACCACACATGAACGTAAGGAAAGCAGCCAGAGCAGCTGTGCCTTCTAAATGTAATTACACATTTAATTTGCAAGAGACTTGGTGGGTGGAAAAATATGTAAATACATTCTAATCTCTGTCGGCCAATAGAGTTTCTTTATTCTAGTTTATTTTATTTTATTCTTTTAAGAATGGCAAATAAAATACAGTGTCCTCAGTTTACTTTTAAAGCCCGTGGAGTTTAGGGGACTGGTTGCTAACTGTTTGCTAACCTTTCTCCTTTGGCTACTCTTCATCTTTCCTGAGTTATCATTGAATTGCCAGCACCTGATCCCATGTCTGAACACAGGAGTTGCCTGCCCATTCCCAACCGCCCCAAAAAAGTCAAGAAAAAATGACACTTGGCTCAAAGTGGTGAAGAAGCGTTCCCCACACCGCGCTCTTGCGAGCGAGGCGCCTCTGCGCACCTGCAATCATGTTGCGCAGTTCGGGGTGGGGGTAGGCTTCCTGTTTCCTGCTTAGTTCGAAGTCAGGGCAGGAAGTCTGTGACTGGCGTGTCCCAAAATTGTTTAGTAAATAACACTGAGCAAAGGAAACAATAACAATATAACATTGAAATTACTAAGAAAAGCCCCAAACCCTTCCCCTCTTGTACCCTCTTCCTGGGAGAACTGCAGCATTGGAATGAACAAAATTAGTAGTGAGAACTGTTAAATGGTCAAAATCATTAACCCAGGCAGGGGAATTTTATTTATTTATTTGTTTTCTGTATTAATTTTTAGAGAAAGGAAGGGGGACAGAACAGCGATTGGCTGCCTCCTGCATGCCCCCAATGGGGATCGGGCCCACAACCTGGGCATGTGCCCTGACCGGGAATTGAACTGGTGACCCCTTGGTGCATGGGTTGATGCTCAACCAATGAGCCACACCAGCTGGGCCCTTTTCTCATATTTCTTAAGAATTGCATTTCCTCACAAAGATCACGTTAGTTTCTCGTTTTCAATATTTAACCTAGGAATGCACTCGAACTGCAAGATTTAGACACTCAGAGCATCCGTATTTTGTCGATAAATGTGTTTGAATCCATATGGGTGCAGCAAAGGGCATAAAGTTCAAAAATAAATTTATATTTCAAAATTAAAATGAAGGGGAAAGTGCCATCCCTGAAGGTAATGGTTTATTAGACCTCTGGCACTTGAATAAAGGTTTTGGAAACCTGGGTAATTACTAAAAATGTAACTTCTATCCATAATTCTTCTCTCTTGAGGGGTAAAAAAATGTAACCAAAGAGAATGGAAGAGTTAAATTAATTGAATTTCAGAAGTTTGCATTTCACGTGGCCGGTGTTTGTGTGTTTTGTTTCCAGTATTGCTGACAGATGACAACCTCAGGTTGAAGAAAGCACCACCCGAGGGTACTGTCACTGGGCTTTTAAATCATAAGTGGGATTTGCAGTTTTATGAGCAGCATTTGTATGTTGCTGATGGACAGAAACTGCTGCTAGCCACAATATAATTTTGTCCTTCTACATATTAATTGATAGCAACTAGACTTTTAGCAATATTACATTTCGCTGAGATTATATTTGGTGTTGTAGGATGTTTTCTGTTTAAGTTTAAAAGGGGCCCGGAAACTGGATGTAGATTTCAGAAAGTCACATGGATGGAGTTGTGGAGTCAGGGGTAGTTAATGCCTTTGAAAGGCTTTGATAGTACCCGGCCTGGTTCTCATCTTCACGTTAAATAATCAATTGTGTATGCATTCAATATGTAATGATCATGATATCGATAGCAATAGTTTATGAAACACTCGATATGTGTCAAGTGCAACCCTGTGTGTTTGATATGCATTATTCTCTTACTCTTTTTTTTTTTTTATCCTCACCTGAGGATATTTTTCCATTTATTGTACAGATAGAGTGGGAGGGAGAGAGAGGAAGGGAGAGAGAGAGAGAAACATCAATGCGAAGGGACACATCGAGTGGCTGCCACCCGCACGACCAACCAGGGCCGGGGACAAACTGCAACCGAGGTACGCGCCCTTAGCGGGAACCGAACCCGGGTCTCTCAGGACCGCAGGCCGACGCTCTAACCGCTGAGCCAAACCGGCCAGGGCTTCTCTTACTCTTTATAGTGGTTCTGGAACATGCGTATTATTCTCCTCATTTTATGAAGGAGCGAACTAATTAGGAAACTGAACAATTTTGTCCAAGTATCTGAGTGTAGGATTTTATCCAGACTCAAATCCAGGCCTTTCCAAGTCTGACACTGGCCTGTCTGCCTGGCCACACTTTTCCTGAGGGTCCGCTACATGCCCAGCCCCCGCCTAAGTTGTCTCCTGCCCTTGGAGATACTGCCGTCTAGTTAATGAGTTAGATCGTAAACAAGTACACTGGTATAATCCTCTACCATGATGACTACTGCTGTGAAGAAAAAGTCCAGGATGCTATTCTGGGCAGAGGGTGGCCCTCAAATCAGACAGAAATTCTAGGATATATATGGAGGGGCGAGAGTTCCATATACCAGGAACCTTCTGTGTTTAACTTAATTCCAAAATTCATCAATTCAAAATATTCTTTTCATAATGCATGTATAATTTGCTGAGGACTGAACTGAATTTCTTGGCGACTCTCCATAGACAATCTAGTCAATATTTTTAGAAACAAAATGGTGTTAAAACTTTTCAATATATTTTTGTCACCTTTAATGTATTGTCATGCCACCTGAGGAGGAGAAAGAGCCTCACTTCAATTCAATGTCCGATTTGATTCAAGAGCTTGATTGGAACATCTGGCCTGTGGCTGCTTGCTGCCGAAGATGTGGCAGATTAAGCGGGTAAAGGCAGGACATGGTGAATCAAGTGGTTTTTGCTTTGAAGGTTTGCTCTTCCCCTGCTGATTTATTCTTCGACCCAACACAAGCTGTCCCCTTTTATAAAAGTGCTTCTGTAGGTGACTGCAATAGGATGGTCTGGAGTGATGCTGTCACCACTCAAAACTCACGGTGAAGATCAACACTCACCTACATTGTTAAATGTGACAAGCCTTTCTTCCACCTAGGGAAGTACTGTTACTGTTGTTGGTACTATTAGATCCATTTGACAGATGAGAACATCGAGGTTCAGGAAACTCGAGTGCATTTCCCGAAGTCAGAGACTCGGAAAGTACACAGTCAGGTTTCAATTCTGGGGCCGTTGGGCTGCAGGATCCGGGTTCCTTCCACCCTCGCCGGGAGGTTACTCCCTTTTTGCTGTCATTTTGTGTGAGGCCACTTAGGCAGGAGCAGTATGTTGTCAGGATGTATTAAGCGTGGAGGGTTCACAGTCTGCAGGTGGAGCTAACAACTTGCAGACGGAAGGAAATGCTACAGGATGAGTAAGGATCTAACTGCCCTAATGCCAGTCATCAGATTGCCGGTAAACTGACCTCCAGGCCATGTGTCCCTGACAGGTGATCCCCCTCTGTTTCTTTGGGTTACCAAATCCTATTAAATTGCTCACCAAGTTTCCTCTGTGCCTAGCAAAGATAAGCAGGCATACTTAAAAACAACAACATTGAATTTAAAAAAAATTAAAGTAGCAGTCCCTCGCCAGGTAGCTCAGTTGGTTAGAACATCATCCCAATACGCCTAGGTTGTGGATTCGATCCCCAGTCAGAGTACATACAGAAATCAACCAATGATGAATGCATAAATGGGCAGAACAACACCTCTCTCTCTGTCTCTCTCTCTCTCTCTCTCAAATCAATTGTAAAATTTAGGTAGAAGCCCTCTCAGTGAGGATGAAGAGCAGGTCTCACCCTTCGCAACTTGCCAGAGTCTCAAAAATGTCCTTTACCCTTAATGCATATCAACCAGCTGATTATGTATTTAATCCCTCACCCACTAGAAAATCCACTGGAATTTTATCGTCAGCAGTCATACATGGTAAACTTCATTAGAATTTTACATTTGCTTAGTTTGGAGTGAGAAACTAAAGTGCACATATTAACTAGCTGTTTTAAAACATAAATATCATACTATGATCTTGAGAATTGTCAGAAGTGGACCGTATATCTATATAAATGATAACTTTGACTTTGTTGGCTTCAGCTGCTATTCTTAGAGGTTTAACAAAATAAATAATTACTTATTACCATATTGCCCAGAAGAAAATGAAGTGAGAAAATACCCGCATTGCCTTAAGCTAAACATATGGAGTGTAGGAAAAAAAGAAAAAGAAAAGAAAAAAAGCCCATGCTACCTTAAAATATGATGTTTGGTGGCTGTTTTTTAAATCCAACACTTAAGTCGGGGTATTTTTTTTTAAATGTGGTTGAGAAAGACAAGAAGGAAAATTGTTTGTTTTATTTAAGGGCATAAAGTAGAGCTAGTTTAATATTATCCAAGTCCTTCTTTAATTATTGCATTCTTAAATAAGATCAGGCATTTCAACCAATCTCACTTCGAGATGCTGGATAAGCTGAGTACTATTCAGGAGCATTTATTTGATCAGCGTCATCTCCCCCTCACCCCACCCCTGCCTGGGGCCCCTGGTAAGGGACTGGCCCGGACATTTGCAGCAGTCCTGTGGCCACAGCTGGAGCCTCTGCGGGGAAGTGTTTGCAGGCGCCGCACGGCGTGTTTCAGTGCAAGGATGTAGGTACGAAACGTGTGCACTTCTCTCATAAAATAAGGATGCCTTAGGACAATTTGGTTGTGATATCTCAGATAATAGAAGTTTGGAGCAGAACATGTTTAAGAGAGTAGCAGAGAGAAAGAGGGGATACATTTTTAAGGGTACTGAGGATACATACTTGAAAAAGTGGACATGTGAGCAGGAAAGCAAATAGAGGTGGACAGACACTCACCTGGAAATGAGTGAGGCTGCTGGGTGTGAAATCAAGGGCAGGAGGCATCTGCTGGTCATCTAGACGAGCGTCGATGTGAAAGCCAGCGCTGAAAGCTGTACTCGTCTAGTGGGAGGGTCTGAACCAAGGAAGCGTGGAGAACATGCCAGTGAGCCTGCGCTCAGCCGCTGGAGAGCATTCTTTCTCCGGACTGCAGGCTGATGCTCTAACCGCTGAGCCAAACCGGCCAGGGCGAGATCATTCTTTCTGTTGCTGCTCCTCACACCCGTCTGCTGGTATGGCTGGTGGCTGGTGTGGACCCATTTGCTGTTCGCAAAAATGGGTGAAAAGGACGTTAAACTCCTCTCGAATAAAGAAAATGAACTGGAAGAATTCTACTCTTTAGGATTAGTGAAAAGAGTCCATGAGAATGAGAATAAGAATGATTAGTTACCTGGCACTCAGAGGCATGACATGTTTCACTGTCACACTTGCAGAAACTGGTAAGGTATGTCTTTCTATCCCCATTTCACAGATGAGTAAACTGAGGCGGGTAAAAGCATATAGCTATGAGTGCAGGAGGAAAGTAGAAGAAAAGCTCCTGGCAGAGTGCCAGGTAAATGCTCAAGGAAAACATCTACACCTTCCCTGGACCCAGTCCTGAGACCCATCCGATGTGCTGAGAAAAACAAAACCTTCGCTAGAACTGAAGTCTGAGTCACAGGAAGCTGAGGTTTCCTCCAAATTTGAGCACAATTGGAGTTTGAGAGAAAACCCAGCCTCATTTGAGAAGCCAAACCAAGAGAAATGTGCATTCTGCCCTGCATACTATTTGTGTTTCTAAAAATTATACGAAGGGAAAACATTTTATTTCTTTCAGCTCCTGGCAATTTTGTGTATATTAAGATTAAATTTCCCTATTTGTATGTGCTTACCTAGTACCACCTGGTGGCAGCTAAAAATATTTCTGGAAAAGCAAAGACAACATTCCTGGTTTCTCAGACTCAAACTTCAGTCTGAGGAAGGAGGTGGGCAGCCCACGGGCCCACGTGTGCGAGGTGCTTTGTCCTCCGCCAAGAGCTTACTGAAATCCCTTGTCATGTCGCCAGCATCAAGAATCACCCACTCTTTATCAGGAATGCATTTTCAGGTGAATTTTCTTTAGCTATAGTTGATAGAAGCTTATTTCTTCATTCTCTTTCTCTCTGATCCCAAACATGGATGCACGAGACAGCTGACTAGCAGTAGGAATGCCAAATAAACAATGACAACAGAGAACAAACCTAAGTGGAACATACAAAGGTGTCAAACCTGTCACCTTGGCCTCATTAATATCAGGTTACAGCTAATTGTGCTAATAACACTTTCTGTCGCTCCCCAGCATTATGTAATAATGACTTTCTTTTTATCACTGGCTTAAATTGCTTTTTTAGATCTAGTCCCCTGAAAATTTCTTATCTTCCCCTCGGCACATTTACTCAACCAATATTAAGTATCCACAATTGCCAAATGCAATGCTAGATCCCAGGGATTTAACATTGAACTAGAGGGCTGAATTCCTATTCTCACAGTTTTAATGGAAGAGACTACTACTAATAGTAATAATATTAATAATAATAATGATAATATATATATATATTAAGTGCTACTCATGCCAGGCTATGTTCTAAGTGATTTCTTTAAATCAATTCATTTAATTTTCACAACAACTCTATGAGGTAGGTACTATTTTTACCCCAATTTTGTTCATGAAGAACTCAAAGTATAGGCAGGCAAGTGATTTGCCCATGGTCATTCAATCAATAAGTGGTAGAGGTGGGATTCAAACCCAATATTATTCCAGAATCTGGGGTTAACCAGTGTTTTCTACTGCCTTTCAATAAACAAGAAAGCAAACAATAGACAAGAACATTAACAAACAGATTTGCAGAATTTACTAGAACAAATAATTACTCTAGAATTTACAGTAATTGTAAAATAATTTACACTAGCAAATGAACTATAGGAAAAAAATCAAACATAATAATGGGGATAGAGAATAGTGGTCTGGGAAGAGAGAAATGAGGAGTATAGAGGGACTTCCCCAGCCTGGCTGGCCAGAGACATTAGAGCTGGGATCAGAGTATTACGAGGGAATCCGTTCTGTGAAGATGGAGGGGAAGAGCCTCCAGCCAGAAGGTACAGCAAGTGCAAAGGCAAGAGGAAAATGGGAGAAGGTTCAGGGACAGAAAGGTGGCTCCTCAGTGGGAGTGTCGTAAGGAAGGACATGGAGGAGATGACTTTGGAAGGGTAACAGGGCCTTGTCCTGCAGAGCCTTAAATATGAGGAGAAAGAATGAGAAAACATGTGGTCTGACTCTGCCAGTCCCTCCGAAGGGACCCGTTCTAATTTCAATGAGAAATGTCTGGGTGGGGCTGAGCATGGAAATGATATGATCTCTTCCATCATTCAGACTGGTTCTGCTGAAATGTTTTCCCCTCTTCACAGCTTCTGTAGTGTTTCTCAAGACATTTCACTAGGCACATAGGTAACCTGCATCTAATATCCCAAATGTCCATGGCTGGCTCTCTCATCGGAAGGCCAAAATGCCTTTTTCTCTTGACTGTTCTTTTCCAAACATCTCTCCTTTCTAATTGGTCTGAATTTCCATTTACAGCATCCAGTATCAGTGAAGATATAACCATAAATATATCTTTGCTGACTAAGGGCTGCAGTAGAGACATTCCAAAAGTGCTGAAAGCAAATGAAATCATGTTTTATCGCTAGAAACTGGAGACTATTTGGCATTTAGTAAAGCAAATGTTTGACCCAAGGGCACTACTGTACCAGTGTTGGTAATGAATCTCTTCTATGTTTGTTTTAGTCAGTTTCAAGATGGTACTCTCTGATGAATAATGTTCCCACAGTGAATGTTAAAGGGCCAAATGAAAGAATTACAGTATCTATAGTACTGGCACATGAAGAACACAGTGAGGACAGAAGAAAAGCTGCCCAGTTGTCATAAAGGAGTCAGGGAAATGCCTCTTTAAATTCATGGAGTCTCTGAACTTAGCCTTCCACAGATACCTACCACATGTGCTTGACTTAGGCTTACCTAATAGATTGAAAACTACCTAAACAACAAAGTTTTACAGTTTTTATTACAAAACATCAAGCATGACACCTTGTAATTTATAAAGCACATATAGTTAGTTTGGATGGATGGATAGATCGATGGATGGATGGATGGATGGATGGATGGATGGATGGATGGATGGATGGATGTGTGGATTAATGGGTGGATGGATTGATAGGTGTGTGGATGGATGGATGGATGGATGGATGGATGGATGGATGGATAGGTATGTGGATGGATGAGTGGATAGATGGATGGATGCATGGATGGATGGATGGACGGGTAGGTGTGTGGACGGATGGATGAGTGGACGGATGGGTGTGTCGGTGGGTGGGTGGATGGATGGATGGATGGATGGATGGATGGATGGATGGATGGATGGATGAATGGATACATGGATGGATGGATGGGTGGGTAGGTGTGTGGATGGATGGGTTGGTGGGTGGGTGGGTGGGTGGATGGATGGATGGATGGATGGATGGATGGATGGATAGGTATGTGGATGGATGAGTGGATAGATGGATGGGTGGATAGATGGATGGATGCATGGATGGATGGATGGATGGATGGATGGATGGATGGATGGATGGATAGATGCATAGATGGATGGATGGGTAGGTGTGTGGATGGATGGGCAGGTGTGTGGATGGATGGGTAGGTGTGTGGATGGATGGGTGGTTAGATTGATGGATGGGTAGGTGAACAGATAAAGGAGAATTCAAAGGTCTTGAGAGTCAGAGTGCCATCTAGGTAATTCTTCCTCCTATAAGGGAACCTTGGTGGTGGTCAAACAAGATAAGGTAATGTGTGATCAGAAAATAAAATATCACAGATAATCAGACTTAGAGAAGGTTAAGCTTTCATGTTTAGAGAATAGCTGATTTCTAGCTCTCCTCTTTCCAAGTGTGGAGCCAGATACCTTAATCAAATGATATTGAGGACAACACTGGCCAACCTATCCTGATCTCCTCTTAGACTGGGTGTAGGTGTCAGTTTAGATGTCCTTATGTCACTTCCCTCAGGAATATTTTCCTGTCCCCCAGGGCAAGTTAAGGGCCCTTCCCAAGTGGCTCTACTGTACAAGAGGATACTGTACTTTCTATGAAAATGTCACATTGTTTCAAACTATATTCTCAGTGTGTGAAACCTAAAAATTAGCAAGAATGCTGCCTCTTAGTAAGAGAAGTCACTCTCTGCCTGAAGTTCAAACTTAAGACATATTCTTAGATAGATAGATAGATGATAGATAGATAGATAGATAGATAGATAGATAGATAGATAGATAGATAGATAAAATGAATCAGAATTTTTAATAGGGGGTATATGTGAAGATCTGATATAGTCATTCTTTTGTATATTTGCGTAGAAGTATTCAGAGAGGAAGGAGTATTGGAGAGCATTTGAAGGAGAAAGCCTTTACAATTTACCAACGCTAGCTTTTTGTCTCTTTATTGAATCTACATAAAAAATCAGTAAAAATTTATCATTTGAATATATCTATAAAAGCAGGAGCTATAAGATACACTCAAGATGGTTAATTTATATTATGTGTATTTATACATATATATGATTTTTGTTTTGTTCTTATGTTCTCTTACCAATGATACTCCATTTATTTTTTTTAAGATATCCATATATTTAAAATGCAGTCTATATCTACCTCCACTTCTTTCCAATTTATTTCATCCTCAATCATATGTGGTTTTTGTTTTATTAGCTTTTTGTTTATTTTATACATATTACACTAATAAATATATGTTCATTTTTTGTCAGAAAAATTATATTTTAATATTTCTAAGGTGGAACTCTAAGCAGACTATGTATTATTTTAAGTCAATCGTTTTTCTTATTTACAAGCAACATAAATGAAAAAATGCTATTGGGATTCTCGTCATAAACTTTGGAACCAGAGATCTGATTCATGTAATTAATCTGGAATTACTTCAGCAGCATTTTAAGTGTTTGTTATGGATTTTGGAAGGATGTAGGTGTCAGATTTATAAGAATTTGAGTAATTGAGTTTTTAGGCACTTATTTAAAAATGGTGTCATCATAAACATTTCAGTGTATTTTGTGGACTTGGTGTCTGAGTGATTAGATGCAGTGGAAAGAGTACTTGGTTTCTTAATAGCCTGTTACAAGCCCTTGATGGAAAAAATATTTATTGCCTGAACAGTTTCCTCAGCCACCACCATTACTGTAACCTCAGTGACTGGCTCTACTCTGCGTGACCCATAATGGGGGCTCTAAGAACAGGAATTAGGTTGAAGAGGAAAAAAGAAGCAAGTGGAGGTAGCTGATTTGCACTGTACTTTAAAGAGATGGATAAGTAAAATAAATAAATGAGGTGTCATTTGGAAGAGGACATAAGAACAAAAGAAGCATTTATAAAGACCATCGTTTTGTCATCTATTATAAAAGCAACGTGCCCTGGCCTATTTGGCTCAGCGCTTAGAGCGTCGGCCTGCGGTCCGGAGAGACCCGGGTTCGGTTCCCGCTAAGGGCACGTACTTCGGTTGCAGTTTGTCCCCGGCCCTGGTTGGTCGTGCGGTGGCGGCCACTCGATGTGTCCCTTTCACATCGATGTTTCTCTCTCTCTATCTCTTCCTCTCTCTCCCTCCCACTCTATCTGTACAAAAAATGGAAAAATGTCCTGGGGTGAGGATAAAAAAAAAAAAAAAGCAACGTAACTTGATTTTGTAATATTTCTCACAAGACAGAAATAATAGTCTAATCTTTTTTCTATATATATACACCCACATGCATACACACACACCCTGCATACATTTATAATTTTCTTAAAACAAATTTGAGATACTTACCCATAACTAAAAAATTATCTGTGTCTTTTATTGTTTTACCCAAAGACTCTTGCCCATTTGGGCATTTTCCAGTGTTTGCTATTATATTTTCACAATGGCTATCCTTAAAAAAAATCTTTGGACACATCTATATTATTTCCTTAAGATAAATTTAAAGAAAGGCTAATTTGTGGATTGAATATAGCTATGATTGCATTCAAGTTTGAGCGAGCAGAAAGTTAGAAGCTTCACCAAAAGAACAGGTAGTAAATAATGGAGCAAGGGTGGTGGAAGGTCAGTGGAATGGCTGTGCCTTGGCCTGAGAAATGAGTCTTTAAAAGGATCTTGCATGTACTTTCTCTAAGATAGAAAAGGAGAAGAATACATGTTAGAAAATATAGATGTTTGGCATTAGAAGAGGGAGTGTTAGATGGGGTCCTCTGATAATCCCTCTTCTAATGAGACAGGAAAAATTTCATTTGGTAAGAAGGAAATTAGGAATGTATAGAAGGACTTGAGGAGGTAAGTTTTAGAATAGCCTTTTTTTGCAGTGGAAAGTAAGCAAAGTGGCCTAAATTCTAACTTACACTTTTTGATTCCCAGTCACATCTCAGGAATGAGTCTCCAGATATTAGTTGTATTATTCCATCTAATTTTTTCACCAACCCTGAAAAATGAGAATGCAAATGAGAAAATTAGGCTCATAGAACTTGAGTAACTATTAAGGGCTCATGGTTACTATACCTGAGAATGATTCTAGAACTATGAATTCACTGCCTCATGGGACCTGCAGTAGCCACAATGGAACTGACATCAGATGACATCAAGTGATTTCAGAATCATCACACTCAAATCTGGAAAACCCTGCTCTGGACAAGAAAAAAACCACAATAAAATCTTCATTTTCACCATATTTATGCTTTTCAGCTAGAGAAAGAGGTGAAAAAACTTGCACTGACTTTCAAGCATATTTTCTAACTTATAGTTGTATATACATTATCAAAATTAAGCCTTGAAAATGTTGTGGGTCCCTTGCAGCCCCCAGACTAACCATTTTCATTAAGAGGTAGGACCTTATTTCTAAGGTAGATAATTAAACTCTGTTGTAGCGAAGATGGAAATAATAGTGTCTTATGCTAAGTGAGTCCGCAAGGATTTGTAACTGAAGTAGGTTGAGGCTTTAATAGTAAAATGATGTTTTTGATAAACCTGCCTGGGGCATGCTAATAGATAGGTCTTGTCCAAGCTGAGGTTAACAGTTGAATGTTGAATTTAATTTCAACAAATATAATAGCTTGGGAAACGTGGGGAAATGACTGGAAACTAAGTTGGAAGTTTTCTTTTTAGGTGCGCTATGATGTCAATGCAGGAAGCAGTTTTTAAATATTCACTCATGTATTTAATAGCCATGTTTGAACCCCTAATGTGTATAGATTGAATGCAGGGTAGAGGATCAGAGAGAAATGTAAAGATGAACATAAACTCCCCTGCCCTTGGGACCTGAATAATCATCTGTTCCTCATAATTTACAGTCTGATAAGGCACCGTGCACCTAGTGTATGCTTAGAGCATTTTTTCTGAGCTGGAACTCCAAAGAACCCAACCACCATGCTACTTTTTCAAATTTAGAATTCAAAGAGTGCTGAGGAACAGCAGGTGTCTTCCACCAGACTGTGTTCTCCATGAGGTCAAGGGCCATTTTATTTGTGCTCTGCACTGCATTTTATTTGTGTCTGCATACAGTAGGTACTCAATACCTTGAATAAATAAACCTCTTGCATCAGTCATTCTGGCCCAAGGAACCAAAATTTCCACCAGTGAAGCAATTTTTTTATGTGTGGATTTGGAAAGTATCTCCAAAGCAAAGCCTGTTGAAATTTAAATATGTGTTATCTGAGGGTATCTGCTCACGGGATGGCTGTTTGTAAGCCATGTGATTACAGTAATGCACGAGATGCACGAGATAGCTGCAGCTGTGCAAGCAGACCCCAGGGGAAGGGTAGAAGTGCTGGATTTATTTTGATGTACTATGAGGGGGCTTGAGGTTTGGAAAGAACCTTAAAATGTTAGAACTAGAAAAGTCCATACAAATATCCAAATGCAATGATTCTGATGTTTGTTCAGCTGCAACAGTACCTACCTTATTAAGTATAGGTGATCTTGCAGCCCCCACTTACACTTTCTTAGTCCCTTTGCTCATGAGGGGACGCTGGGTGCCCTCATTTGTAAAGAGAAGGTAACAAAACCCGATCTTAAGAAAGTTTTTGATGCCCTCGCTGGTTTGGCTCAGCAGTTGGAGGGTTGGCTGCGGACCAGAGAGTTCCAGGTTTGGGTCCCACTAGGGGCACGTATCACAAAAAAAAAGAAAGAAAGAAAGTTTTTGAAAATTACCTGGGTTAATGTTACTAATGCATTTTTATACAAAGAACTTAATATCATAGAAATGTCAAATACAGAGAACCCCTTAGAGCTCATCAGATGAGACCAGCTTTGGCAAAAAGAGTAAATGCAATAAAGGGTAAAACTAATAATCTCTCACATATAACAAGTCCCTAATAAATGTCAAGTACTTACATTATTTCTAATCCCTTACAAATTTATCATCATTCTAATTTTGAAGGGAAACAACCTGAGTCTAGAAAGGTCAAGTCTTGTGTTCAAGGTCACACACCCACATGGACAGAGCTATGATTCCACCATAGGACGGTCGAACCTCCAAATCTTGTTTTTCGTTTGTTTTCACTAAAATACCAAGCTTTTTCTCAGGAACTTTATCTGGCCGGAGGCGAGAAAAATAATACCTATTTAGTTACCCTGTCCAAGAAACTGAGAAGTTAACATTTTTTTTGTTGTTGTTATTTCGTTCCTAAGTTTTCTTTTTATTGTGTCTAAATGAGAGGCGAAAACGGAGTGGACCCATTGATTGGACAATAAAGCCATTCAACTAAATGCCAACTAAGAGTTATAAGGGTGCGATTTGACATTTTCTGGGACAGGCATGTGAGCACTTAAAGACATCAGTGCCCCATTTGGGGGAAGGCAGGTGACCTTTTCATCCCTTGCCTTCTGCACTTGGCATGAGCAGCAAAGGGGTGGACAAGAAAAGCTCTCTGTTGAAAGCAAGGGCACTTTTCCTCCTTGGGCACAGCTGGATAAGGAGTGTTCTATGAGCAGCCACCTATAAAATAAAAGCTTTTCTTTGTTTAGGCTGCAGCATGTGACTTGCTCCCTCCTGCTGCTTCTCAATTCAAGGAAAGTCCATTCAACAAGGCTGCTGGAGATGCGATTTAGGAGGTCAACTCACCTACTGAGGTCTGCAGCTCTCTGCATCCTACTGAACATGCTGTCACAGGCTTGGGTTTTGAGCTACTTTCACTAAGAGGCAATGAGTGTGGACAAAGCAATTTTCTTTTTCCTCTGAGCCTCAGTTTCTTGCTCAATAAAAAGATGTAAACGAACTCACTCCTGAAATTGGTTTCTTACCATCTGGTAATTAAGATTCTAGAGAGCTGTCCAAATGATGTTTCTTCCTAGGGCGTTAGCTGTCACCCCAGCCAGAGGAGAACCTGCCTTCTCTGAACTCCCGCCTGTTGGCTGTTTGAACCCCTCGGATAGCTGGGAGCCTGGTTTGGTGGAAGACATCCCAAGACAGGCAGACCTGTGCCTCTGTGCTCAGTCTTCTGCTTACTGCTTGTGGGGTGTGGAATAAGGTATCTAACCTCTGGGCCTCAGCCTCCTCATGTATAAAATGGAGGTATAGTAGATATTTCCCGAGTGCTTTTATTTTTCTAGCATTTGTAAAATGCCTTTCCTATAACTGGGGAATTCCCCATCTTATGAATCTTCCTCTCCAGATTCAAGCCACAGACTCAGTTTTCCATGCTGCCTTGTAACTAGGGCTCAGACATCCGACATAGCGTCTACCTATTAGATTCATCATCATAAGACTTGATTTAAAGGTGAGGAAACAGGTGCCCCTAGGAATCCACTTGCTGACAAGGGTAGAGGGAGAGTCACCCAGGTTCCAAGGAGAGTAGCGTCGGGGATTCTCTGGCTCTCTCGGAACTGCTCAGGGCTACTTAATATCCTTAAATAAATGGTGTTTCTGCCCAAATTCAATACAGTAGGATCTGTGTCTAAAACTGGAATCTGTAACTGTTACATGTGGGTAAGCATACCCATCGTGGTGTAAAGACAGTTTCAGAGTAAAACAGGGTTAGCAATGCACTGAACCCCACACGTGGGGCAGAGTCAGGGCTTTACAACGGTATTGTGTTTGACTCTGTCTGCACCATCAATGGCCCTGGATAAATTGAGAGTTCCTTGGAGAACAATACTGTACCAAGGCACCACGTTGAATGCTTAGATGGCGTCAGAGAAACATTCCCAATGACCTTTCCCGTAAAGGCGTCACATCTCCGTAGGAGCCGCAATGAAACACAAGCTCGTGTGTTAGAGTCCCTGCAGTCCAGTCCCATCTTTTGAAGCCCTTAGCTCTTACCACTAATTTTATAATACATAGCAATCCTCTGTTATTTTTCTCTGTAAAATAATATATTTTTTCTTGCCTTATCTGGCCTATGTGACTATTAAATGAGTTAATTCAATGGAAGCATTCAGAATAGGGCCTGGTACCTAGTAAGTGCTCACCAGAGGGGCTCTTAGGGAAGTTAGATTGTTGTGCTAAATGACATTAGATTGATTACATAAACAGAGTTTCCACAGCACAAGTTCCCAATTGCCCAGAGTTGAGACATCCGTTATAGAAACGTCATCTAATGCTCCATGTCTCAGAAACCTGTGAGCGCTGCCATGACTGAGCATGTACGGAGGCCTAGGGCTCTAACCCCGGCATATGCGTGTCGCAGCTCGTCCTCCCGGGAGAAGTGGAGCTGAGAGTGACGTCTCCTATTGTACAAATAAGGAATTGCTTGGTGGCTGGTCAAGGACCCCAAGCTGGAAGGAAGGGCCAGAACTTGAATCCAGGCTTTCTGACCCTAAATCCACATTCTTAATTCCTGCTCTGTGATTCTGTGGGAATTCTGGATTCTCCTCACAAAGAGA
The DNA here is from genome assembly GCF_014108415.1 of Molossus molossus. NCBI lineage: Eukaryota > Metazoa > Chordata > Mammalia > Chiroptera > Molossidae > Molossus > Molossus molossus. The sequence goes on along the minus strand of NW_023425344.1, from coordinate 13,894,730 downwards.
TTCTGAGTGAAGTTTATCTTCCCAACTCTTCTACAGGCACCTTTAGTACTTAGGTGGTATAGAGAAACATGGTAAGAGCAATTGTTTTAGAAAGTGTAATGGTTTGGAAAACATCAAGAGTCATGCTTGGGTGTAATTACCTAAAAGCAGGACAGCTTGGCCCTGAGTGGGTAGCTCAGCTGGTCAGAGTGCTATTCCAACACCCCAAGGTTTCAGGTTCAATCCCTGGTCAGGGCACATACAAGAATCAGCTAATGAATCCAGCCGGTGTGGCTCAGTGATTGAACATCATCCCATGAACTGAGAGGTCCCAGTTGGATTCCCGGTCAGGGCACATGCCTGGGTTGTGGGCTCGATCCCCAGGAGGTGGCGTGCAGGAGGCAGCCGATCAATGTTTCTCTCTCACATTGATGTTTCTAACCCTCTCTCCCTTCCTCTCTCTCTCTCTCTAAAAAATCAATAAAAAACATATTTAAAAATAATAATAAACCAATGAATACACAGATAAGTAAACATATCAATCTCTCTATCTCAAATTAATCAATCAATAAATTAAGAAAATATTTTTAAAAATAAAAGCAGGACAGCTTTAGTCCTCTGTCTCTAACAAAGAGAAGAAATTGTCACTACAGGGCACCATTTCATTTTGCAGAATCTGCTTTTATCGAGTCTACATAGGTCACTATTTGTTCAGGAGCTTGTTAACAGTTGTTTTAGGTAAAAATGGTGGACAATTCACTAATGAATAGGACTCATTTTCTCCTTTATTCCAACGATTTAGATAAAACATTTTGTCATGGATGCAATTGGATTTGGCCATTTACCCACCTGAAAACATAATTAGAAATTGACAAAAAGGGTCAAGAGAGAAAATGAAAGCATTTATGTAGATTTATTTGTAACTCAAACCTAAACCAGTCAATAGTTCAGTTGTTGATAGCAATTGAATTGAAAATTTGTTGCAATCTCTCAGAATACAAGTTAAAGCTAATGAAACTGAAATCGTTGGCATATTAAGCTGGTTTCTAAATCATAACCTATTTTCCACTTAAAAATTAAGCCTGTTGATTAAATACAGTGGTTGGAGATAATAGGGAACATCTGACACAAGGAATTAAAGAAAAATCAGAATGGCAAGTCAAACTTTATCAGCGAAAGGGGAAATTTACCTTTTACATGTAAAAATGTATTTCAGCTAATGTATAACCAATGATATATTATCATAAATTGCACCTAGAGATAAAGGATTTTCAGTCAGTACCATCCCATCACCAAACATAGTTGGAATAAAGGCAATGATTAAAAGAAAATAAGGTAGAATTGCTCTAATACATGAAACTAGACCACTCACCTGTCCCTCCCTTCTTTCCTCCCTCCCTCCCTTCCGTCCTTCTTCCTATCTTCCTTACTTTTCTCTTTCCTTTTTATATCAAAGAGAAAAATGATCTTTTAATTAAGCAAATGAACAAATGAATCCCTTTAGTAACATCTTTTATTAAAAAAATAATGATTTGCTCCCAGGAAGGCAAGGTGGGTTAGAAGCTGTCCACATTCCTAATGATAATAGCTACAAAGTGGTAAGACACTGATTTCCTGAGCACCTCGAGGGGGCTTCGTCAGTGCACCACGGTCTTTCCCGGGAGCATGAATCACCGCATGATTTCCATCCAAGTACTTTGCTGTTCACAGAAGAAAAGACAAGAATGCAATTGTCAGTAATAACTAGAAATGACAGTTCATCATCTTTGTGACCCTCAGTCTCATTGTTAACCTGAAAAAAGTATTTAGAAGTGGCAGGTGAGCAGAACTTTCATGTTTTCATTCTGCATTCTTGGGGATAATTTGAACTTTTCTTAGGCATGAGAAAAATACATAATTTTGAAAATATGCATTAAGTAAAAATGAAACTGATGACCAGTGACTGACTAATCTTTTCGGGTCAATAATTCTTTGAATAAAGTATCAGCAAATAAGCTTTTAGAATATAGTCTAGTTATTTTTACACACATACACACACAATGCATTTTTAACACTGGTAATTGAGGCACACTAGTGGTTTTTCTTTGCCAAAGTTATCTCTAGCTTTTATGCAGATGGTTGAGTGAATGATAGGAAACAAAGAATTTAATGAATCTGTGAGATATGTTGAATCAGAAAAATCCTAAATGATAATTCTATTTGTTTTGTACTTCTACTTTTTAAAATTAAGGTATATTGACATATAATAAACTACACATCTTTAAAATGTTTATTGTGCTATATATGTGTTGTACACATATATAATTTTTTTTTTTTGGTACGTGCCCCTAGCAGGAACCAAACCTGGGACTCTCTGGTCCACAGGCTGATGCTCCAACCGCTGAGCCAGGGCTTTTTATAATCATATATATATAATTCCAATCAAAATAGTGAACCTATATATTTATTATCCTCAAAGGTTTTTTTCTTATCTCTTTGTAATCCCTCCCTCCTGGCCTTCCCCACTATCCTATCCAGGCAATCATGGGTCTGTTTGCTATATTATTATTTAAAAAAATTTTTTTTTATTTAATTTTTTTTTTTATTATTTTTAGAGAGAGAGGGAGAAAGAGGGGGAGAGAGAGAGAAACATGAATGAACGAGAACATTGTTTGGCCGCCTCCTGCACGCCCACAACCTGGGCATGTGCCCTGACCGGGAATCAAGCCGGCTACCTGTTGATACAGGGTCAATGCTCAACCACTGAGCCATACCAGCTGGGCTTTAAAAAATTTTTTAGACAAATGGGATCATACATTGTATTTTTTTATCTGGATTCTTACATTCTGCATAATTATTCTGAGATTTCTTATTGTGTGTGTCAATAGTTTATTTCTTTTTAATAATGAGTGGTATTCCATTTGGGGTGTTCCAGTTTGGGGCTATTATGATAATATGAATATTTGTGTACAAACCCTTATATGCCTATATGTTTTTTATTTCTCTTGAGTAAATTCCTAGGACTGAGATGGATGAATCATATAATAGGTATATGTTCAACTTGTTAAGCAACATATAAATGGTTTTCCAAAGAAGTTGTACCATATTACATTCTCACTAGCAGCTTCTGAAAATTCCGGTTTCCCTATCTGCTCACCAAGACTTAGTATGATAGGTTGTTTCATTTCAGCCAGTTTTCTGTAAGTACATTGGTATCTCATTATGCTATAGATTTGCATTTTTAAATGACTGATGGTATTTAGCATCGTCGATGTGCTTATATGCCATCTGTACCACTTGGGGAAGTGTCTGCTGAAATCTTTTGCCCATTTTTTAAACAGATTATTTATTTTCTGGTTGAGTTTTGAGAGTTCTTTACATATTCTTAGTATAAGTACCCTTTCTCCCCCCAACTTTCCATATATGATTTGTAAATATTTTCTTCTGTCAATGTCTAAAACTAGAAGTTTTAAATGAGATAAAGTCCAGTTTATTTTTTTCTTCAATGGAGTATGCTTTTGTTCTCATATCTGGGAAATCTTTCCCTAATCCAAGATCTAAGAACACAACAATGCATTCCTGTTTTCTTCTAGATGTTTTATAGTTTTAGATTATATATTTATATCTATAATATGTTTGGTTTCACTGAAATGTAATGAATACAGGGAAATGCAATTTCTGGCTAGAGAGCTTTTCCCCAGGAACAAGTCCACACCACTGCAGATGAGCCTGAATCTTTTGAGGGAAGCTGTCTTTTTCTGCCACTTCTATCTCCTAGGATTGTTATGAGGATGCGAAAGAGAATACACGTAGAGCCCTTAGCATGTGACACATACTTTCCCCTTAAAATTTGGGGAGATACTACTATTATTAAACAATATATTGTTCTGGATAAATTCAAAACAGTTAGGTACAAATTGCATTATGTTCCTACTTACTTAGTTAAAAAAAAATGATGGAATTCTACTAAATGAAATAAAATTATGCCAAATGAGAGACAGGTTTTTTTTTTGTTGTTTTGTTTTTTTAGTTTTGGAGCATTCATTGTTCTCCTGGGAAACTCTATAATATAGAAAAGAACATATAGATAAGCAAGGCATCTAAAAATAGTTATGGAAGTTATAAGACCAGAGATTTCTTACCTGTAGAAATATAAGTTTTCTCCTTCCTCTCCCAATGCTGACATACATTTATATAACAAATATTGGTCTATACTTTCTGCCCCTACCATTGTTACATATCTCAGAGTTAACTTACTTAAAATTTATTTTTTATCCTTATTGTTGAAAGTATTACAGATGCCCTGCCCCTCTTCCTCCATTCACCCCCTCCTCCAACTTGTTTTTAAATCCTCACCCAAGGACATGCTTAGAGAAAGGAAGAAGAGAGGGAGAGGGAACATCAATATGAGAGATGCACAAGGGCCTTCTGTCCTTGCCCCAACTGGAGATCGAAACCACAACCCAGGCATGTGCCCTGACCAGGAACTGAAACCACAGCCCTTGGTTGGACAGGAAGATGCTCTAACCAACTGAGCCACCCAGGTAGAGCAGTTTCATATCATTTTTAAAGTCAGTACAATGGAAATCAATACATCTGAATTCTGAAAAAACAAACAAACAAAAAAGAAATGTGTTCGCTCATATGTTGTCATAAAACTAAAGCAGAAGACATAATGCTGGATAGGGAGTGTGGGGAGGCAGGGATTAACCATTCAGAAGCAGGGCTCAGGGAAGGCCTCAAGGACAAGGTGTGATATGCACAAGGGAGCAAAGGAGAAAGTTGGAAAGCCATGTGGATAGGTGGAGGAAGAGCATTCAAGAACCATATGATTTACTCATACATAGGACATAAAACTGAAAGCAACAAATGAACAAACAAGAAAAACAAACAAAAACTCATAGACACAGACAACAGTATGGTGGTTACCAGAGCGAAGAGGAGTGGGAAGCTGCTAAAGGGTTAAGGGAACCAAATATATGGTGACGAAAGAAGATATGACATAGGGTGGTGGGCACACAATGCAATATACAGATGCTATATCATAGAATTGTGCTCTTAAAACCCACATAATCTTAATAACCTACATCACCCCAATAAATATAATTTTAAAAGTACTTTAACTCTAGTCAAATACCTGCTGAATTAAATATGAATATGATATTTGGGGGGGAGAAAGACATTGAAGATGTCAAATATGAGGCTCTGAACAGGCCCACAATGGACATGTCTGAGTACCGTCAAGGAAACTGCTAGCATGATGAGTGCAAAGGAAGTGAGGAAGAATACAGTGAGAACTTAGCAGCTGAGGGAAAACCTGTAAGTGGTTATTAGGGTTTGGACTTCTACTCTCAGTGTCGAGGGAAGCCGCCGGAAGGTTTGCAGCTGAGCCATACAATCTGACTGCCATTTCAGGTGGCTCCTGGGGATTGTTGGGGTGGGCATATGGAGAAGGTGTGCTGGCTGAAGCGGGCAGGTCTTCTAGGAGCGATTGCCATGATCCGAGGAGGGTCCATAGTGGCTGAGTCCAGGTGATGGAGACGCAAGTGGTGAGAAATATCAAACTGTAGGTGCATCCTCTTCTATTTTGTTTGAATTGTGGATCATGGAGTTATTTCTTTCCTTAAATTAAAGAATGGAAGGGCGAGAGCTAATGAGAATGAATCTAGACTCATTATGTTGGGTGACTTGCTGTAACAAGGCGTAAAGAAATGAGGCAGTAAGGTGGAGCAGGATGTAGAGTTTAAAGGTCCCCAAATTTCAGTCTATTTTCATATTTCTTTTAAAGATGAGAACACTCACAGTGTTGTGCAGGCTGATGGGACCTATCTAGCAGGGAAGGGACAATTGAGGATGAAGGAGAGAAAGGGACATCCCTCTGGAGTGACATCCCTCTGCAGGTAGAACTGCTGAGAGCCAGTGCACCAAGGGTGGATGACCTTAGACAGGGCCCTCGTCACTCATCTTCAGTAAGGAAAGGGAAGACTGTCATACAACCACAGAGCATTGATATGTACTGACTTGTGTCCCAGCCCCCAAAATTCATATACCAAAGCCTCCCAATGTGATGATATGTGGAGGTGGGGCCTTTGGGAGATAATTAAATCTAAAGACATCATGAGGATAGGGCCCTCGTAATGGAATTAGTGCCCTTATTCGAGAAGGCATGAAAGAACTTTCTTTCTCTTTTCTCTGTGTGAGGACCCAGCTACAAGGCAGCATCTATAAGCCAAGAAGAAAGCTCTCACCAGAACTCACCCATGCTTTTGCACCCTGACCTTGGACCTTCTAGCCTCCAGAATTGTGAAAAACACATTCTGGTTCTTTAAGTGACCCAATCTATGTTCTTTTGTTATGGCAGCCTGAGGAGAGCTAAGCAGAGAGCTAAGAGCCAGATGTGATTGTGGGAGCCTGTGGAAGTCATTAGTTAGAGTTCTTAATTATAATAAAATCTTCATAATTCTTTTAGATAGATGGAGTTACAGTTTGATCAACGATGTTAGTGCAACTAGGATTCATAATTAAAATCTGCTATCACTAGCAATATTTAAGTGTTTAAGGAAGAAAGGTTTCCATTGCAATAGTTCTAGCAAAGGTACTTGAACACGTTACGCATCTTAAGTTTATAGTTCTTGCAACATTAAAAAAGAAACTTCAATATCACAGAAAGCCTCGTTGCCTTTTCACGAGTAAAATTCAGATTGAAACATAACTCTGTGATGACAAGATGCAGAATGAGTGTAGAGATATGTTACAGTAACAGGGATGTAAATTTTATATTCATTAGCTTCTGTGTCAATTAACAAGAAGTAATGGCTAGCTTGGGGCTTGTCTTTTCAAAGCATCTGAGTCAACAGATTGCCTTTCTTTCAAACTCCTTTATTAACTGCTTATTAAGACTGATAGTCTCTAAATTTAGGTCTACTTTTCTACCAGAGCAGAATTACACAATGCGGGGTTTATAAATTTCTGATATGATTCCGTTGAACTTGCAACAATTTTCTTATTGGATGGATAAACACACGCACACTTTTATACTCACAAGTTGTTTTGGCATAATAACCAGTTGAATCGTGTTCTTATTTCTGACTCCCCTATGCACACATTGACTCACACACTCCAAGACAAGGACGGTGTCTTTTAACAAGGTCTCAGGACCTGGTGTTAGTCCCTGGCTTGGGACCAGGCTAATAGAGATCATAGTCAGGGGAGCTTTTCCAGAACGTCAAAGTCAAGGGCGGGTTTGCAAGTGACCCAGCATCGATGCCTCCCTAACTGGCCTTCCTGATTTCAGTCTTGTTTTCCTCCAAACTTGTTTCCACAGTGTATCAAGAGCACAGTGGACTCCAGCACTATGCTGCTTAACACACCCATCATTTAAAAATCAAGCTTCCCTGAATTCTAAATATCCCAGGCGTCAGGCGGACCCTCCCACTTCTTGGCTCCAACCTCTGCTCACTGCCCTGGGAAGAGTCTCTCTCCCTCTCCAAGGTTTACAGGTTCCTCGATCACCTCTCACCCCCAACCCTCCCTCTGCTCCATTTCTTTTTGCTCTGCCTATTGATTCTAAGAGGTAGTTCTGTCTGTTCATCTCTCTCCTGATACCACAACAGATAGGGAACCTCCTTTGATTTCTACAAATGAAAAACTAAACACTAAACATGTATGTCTTTTGTCTTTGTGGAATGATGATACTGAATATTTGAGGGGGGTGTGATAAAGGGGCATTTTTAACACAGCTGAACAAACAAATTAAAATCTGTCTTCTCACTACTTCTTTGTCCCCTCTTCCTATTTCTATCCCTGCTCTTTTTTCCTTCCTGCTCCTTCTCATTTTTTTCTCATGTTCTTAAACCATAAAATCCTGCTTATTTTCAATGTGGAGAAGCCAGCTTTGTTTTCTTGATTTCACTTTTCCTAAACAAAGCTTATGTCCTTCCTAATAGGGATTCTGGGACCAAGTGCTAATAAAATATAGATTATTGACCTCACCAGTCTAAAAATTCTTTTCTCATCTTTCTTTATATGAACAATGGTCTCTTTTTCAACTTCTTTGCTTCTGCGTGTTAACTTGGGATTTCTGGAATGGTCCAGGGCCCTCTCACCTATAGAATTTTGAAAATGTTGCTACCTCTCCTTGGAATCTTCTTCACTTGTGAGTCTGTTTTTCTAGATAATTCCCCTTCATCTTTCAGATCTCAACTTAGAATTTATCTCCCTGGTTCCTCAAGACTGGGTAGAGTTATGTCGCTCTAGAGCAGGTGCTTAGAGCTCCTTTAAATATACGGTCAATCGGTCACTCAGATGGAATTCTCTGACCACTGTTTTCTTCCTTGAAGACAGCGTGGTTTACATATCTAATCCTCACCTCCTAAGACCGAGTTTGCACATGAGAGTATTTTAATAAATAGTAAAATGCATGAATGCATGAAGGAAGAAAGAGACAGAAATTCAGAGCTTTGCTAAATGGTTTAGTCTGAAACTATAAACCCCTTTCTAATTCACTGCCAATGTTTTTGATCAAAGCAGACCTTTCTCTTTGTATAATCTTCTTAGCCTTTTACTGCATTTAGAGTTTCTAGAACATTTTAAACGTAGGAAGTGAGACATAATCAATTATGATTTTAGTTTCCACACTTATGTAAATCCTCTTAAGCAAAGTATTTTGGTTCAAATAAAGCTACAGGAAAGACAGTTCTAAGCCAACAACCCATCTTTTAATGCGGCATACTCAAAGCCCATTTAATTCACATCTTCTTTTCCTGTATCCAACTTTGACATGTTAAAAGTAGTGCAATTTTCTGTTCAGCAAAGTCTGAGTGTTTATCAAAACAGATAGATCATTCGCATTGCCACTCAGAGTAAATAAAATGATTTAGCAAATTGAATTGTGCTGTCTTTCTCGGTAGGGATAAATGGTCTGTTCTTTGTTATAATTTTTCACTTTACTTGACCTTTCTTAATGTTGTTTACTTCAGCTGCTTTTTTTTTTTTCTTTTCCTTCTGGACATTTTGAGTTTAGTTTATTTCTCTTTTAGGAAAAATAATGATGCATCTTGACAGCAGAAGATTACTGTTTACAGTTAACTATGCTAAAATTAGTAAAATAATTGGCATTTGTGAAAATATTATATGGCAGGACAGTGTAAGTATGCCTTGATATCAGACAAAACACAACTATCATCTTTGAATACATAAAGGTTTTGCAGGTTGATGAAAACAATGACATCATTTAGCACAAATAGGGCTTTGGTAGTGTGAACATTCCATATTTTTACATTATTAACTCCTTTACTCACCTTCCAGAACAGCATCCTAGCAATTGTTGACTCAGTCCTGTACTGGTTTTACTCTCTGAAGGTTGTTAGTATAGGAAAGATGGTTCTTTTGTAATAAGCAATATTTCAGAGCACACAGTTTCTTAACCTAAAGGGGAAAAATACAATATAGCAAATATCAACATCGTCATGGATTTAAGCTACTGAACAAAAAGCAAAAAAGTTAAGTCATTAGCCACCGGTTTCCCAATTTTTATACTATGAACAGATTAACTGAGTAGTATTTGGTCTATAATTTGGAAGAAAAAGTTGTTAATAATGTATAGGGGCATAAATATACTTAAAATGCCAGAATATATGGAGGTAGTACTTGATTTCCTTTATCATCTTTTTGTTAATGGTCTGACCTATAACCTCAAAAAAGGATTCTTGCCATAGATGCATTTTTGAAACAAATGAGAAATAGGTGCATGTTTAAGCAACTTGGATAATAAAGCGAGATGCATTCTGTGTTAGAGCTAAGCCACTCTGGGGAAGTCCGTAAGCAAAGGCTTACCAGTGGTAGCAACACTCAGTAGGTATATCAACTGGGGGCCAAGCTGGGAAGAGGGGGAACACACACACTGAGTAATTTGAGAAGAGTTGAATGAAGGAGCTACTTCCAAAGGGCATAGAGAAGCCATAAGGAGTAGTGCAGTCTCTCTAGCCAGGCCAAAGGAAACCTGAAGAAAGGAAGGAGTAGCTGCTGGAAACTGGTAGGAGTTGGGGGCAGGGGGTAGAATAGAGATGAACTGTGACCTTTGGTCAGGAAGCGCCCCCAACTGCAACAGGCCTCAGGGAAGAAGCCTAAACATCCCATCTCTCTCTCTCCTCCCCTCTCTCAACTCAGGCCAGGGCACCCAAACAGAAGCCAGAAGACTTGAGAGTTTTTGATACTCTGATTTACTTCCCAAGAGAGTGGCTGTGTAGAGGGCTGCAGGGAGGGGACCACGAGGAACCATGGAGTGTGTGCTTATGGAGCAAATGAACAAAAAAATGTTCACTTTTTTGTTTACACCAACTTTTGTTTTACTTATTACTAAATCAATTCCCAGCTTGTTTTGAATATAAGAAAAGTTTTTTATTCTGATGTGTTTTAAAATGCCATCATAGTTTCCAAAATGAAGAACATTGTTTTCACGGAATATATTTGCTTTATTTCTCAGACATGCCATGTGTAAACACATACTCTGACCCATTTGCTGAGGACTCTATGGATGGTTATTCGGGGACTGTGTGACTGTGATACAATGTGACAGAAAGGTTGGTTCTCATCATTTTAGAAGCACAAAAGCACTCCCGCCTGCACTTTATTTGGGGTGAGCGTGTGTAGTGGGAATGTAAATACAATGCCGGTGACTGCTTCTCCCTCTGGCTGGCAGAGTCCTGACTCTTCGCACCAGTGTTCCACATTTAAGGAATTGTCCCTTTCCCGATGTCTGGAAGAATTATTTTACTGATGAACTGTAGAAAGCCAATATATAACCGAGAATGACAGAATGCATAGTTTAAAATGGATTGCACATTCAGACTTAAGTAGTAGTATTTAAGCATAAAGATATCAGCAATAAATTGCAAATACTACATGGACGTATTTGCAGTGTGGACCTGGTGTAGCTAAGAGTGCCGTGAAATCTTTAATTGGGTTGACTATTGATGAGAAGTTAAGTATATCATTTAGTCCTCTTCGAGACATAATTTGTGCGATGAATGGATATTTGTCCCTCTCCTATAAACCTGGGAAATCCCTGAAAGCATCTGTTAAATGATACATTTTTAAAGAGGGCAAAACACCCTAGCCAGTTATCTCAGTGGTTAGAGCGTCAGCCTGCTGTCCAGAGAGTCCCGGGTTTGGTTCCCACTAAGGGCACATACCTCACTTGCAGTTTGTCCTCAGCCCTGGTTGGCTTCTGTGGGCTGCCACCCACAGATGCTGAGTGTGGGTGGCAGCCACTCAATTAGTCCCTTTCAGATCAATGTTTCTCTCTCTCTCTCCCCCTCCCACTCTATCTAAACAAAATATGAAAAAAATAAAAATAAATAAAAATAAATAAAGAAGGCAAAACTATGACATGTCTGGATATTAAATTTTATAAACATTTATGCAAACACATTTTATAAATATGCATTTTCTAAATGAACATAAAATATAAATATTTTACTTATTAATTAATAACAAAACCAGTAGGATGTTACAACTAGATCAAAAAAGAATTTAAAGCATCATCTATATGGGCAGATAAGAATACTGAAATGAATTTTAAAATACACGCAAATTGGCTTAATCCTTGGAGTAGAAGGAGATTGGATTTCTGATGGATAAAATTCATCTGCGTGTCTGTAGACAAAAACCACTTGTGTTATCATCAGTCATCTATGGTTTACAGAACTGTACAATAGTTCAAGGATAGTAAAAGGCAGAGGTACTCCTCAGAATAAAAACCCCAGATGTAGATACTCCGTGTTTTACTTTGCTGTTGCTAATGGAGCAAATTACCACAAACTCAGTGGCTTAAAGTAACCCATTTATTCGCTCGTTGTTCTATCAGTCAGAAGCCCAGCGTGGTTTCACCGGCCTCTGTGCTCGGGGTTTTCTGGAAGCTCTAAGACTGTCCTTCTAAGCTCACTCAAAGCACGGGATTCAGCCCCATGCGGTTGTAGGACTGTCTCATTTTCCTTGCGGGCGGTCAGCCAGGGGTCCCTTCCTGTGACTAATTCCCACTCGTACTTTTCTCCCGTGACCCTCCCCATCTTCAGACCAGCAAGGACCCTCTGAGTTCTTGGGCTCTGAGCCTTCCTTTCTTCTCATCCTGCCAGGAGCTGGAGAAAGTGCTGTGTTTTTAAGGGCTGACGTGATTAAATTAGGCTCATGTGGATAATCTTCATATTTTAAAGTCAATGGATTTAGGACGTTAATTACATCTGCATAATCGCTTCACCACAATTCCTGAATCACTGATTGAATAACCAGGAAACCAGAATCATGGGGGAGGGGAGGGATGATCTTTAGGATTCTCCCCACCTACCAGCAAACTTTCTGGTCCATTCCGATGTCTTTCATAACTTTTCCTTACAAACTAGTCAAAGAACTTGCTCTGGAGCAAAGATGGTGTCCTGAGACTTCTGGGGGCTCCTGTAAGAGGTGGAGGGGGGCATTTCCCTTGACTTCCAGGTGCTTCCTGTTCACCCAGGAAAGAAAACCTTCTGAGCTTAGGATTTGACAAGTTTTCTCCTGGAGCGAGGAGTCCTGCATCTTCCAGCCAGCCCCTTTCCCTGGTCCTGAAATGTGGGTCTCTGCACCTGACCTGTGTATTTGGATGGGAGAAGGCTGCTTTCCTTTTTTTTTCTGTCTCAAACTCAACACAGAGAAGCTTTAAGGATGCCATCGGCCTGCCAACTTCTCCGGGAGGAGAAGCAACTGACATGTTTTTGTTCTGCCACTTGCTTGATTGTAAAGAAATTATTTTGCAGGCTGAAGGGTGATTTTAGTTTGAAACAGGTGTTTAGACGGTGGTATTTGTGACTTCTTTACCTTTTGTTCCCAACAAGAAGCCTATATAAATAGCAAGTATGGGTGACATCAGGGTTTTTTTTTCCAATGCCTTCCAGTTTTAGCCACTATCATATAAGCACAGCCGAGACTGCCGCAGAAAATTCCAAATATGTGTTGTAATTTGAAATAAAAGCGATACATATATATATCTTGGCTCATCCTGTGACACAGATTAACTGGAAAAGAACAGAGGTCCAATTTTGCAAAGAAACCTTTGATGCGATAAAGAAGCTAGAAGACAAAATATTGCAGGGTTACCTTCACAGGTGAGCAACCGTCACAGTCTCTGTATACAAACATATTCTTATATATGTGAATGCACATTTTTGCATGAGAAGAGGGATTTTTCTCCTAGAGAAGGAAACCATTCTTTCTCGGAAGTCTTAGGACATTAGGTATTTTAAATGTGTCATCGTTTTTGTTCTAGAAAGGCCGCATTGTGCAGAGGCGAACCCCGTGAACGCGTGCTTGGGTTGAGAGGAAGGTTGTGTAAGGAAACAAACGTTTGAGTCCGGTGATGGAGCCCTCTTCACCGCGGAGGTGAGGAGCTCCTGTATTGCAAATCATCTCCTTCCCTTTCGTGGCATCTTACACAGCACGGGAGACCTTTTCCCTCCTGCTGAGGCGTACGTGGTTTCTCTGCCCGGAGATGCGAGGCGTCCCGAGTATAACCTGCCTGCAAATGTGGATGTGGAGGAACATGGGAACATGAGAAAACTTTCCCCCAAACTCCTTTCTTTTAAGAAAACGAAGCCACAAATGCCTTATAGTTCCAAAGGACTTTAGGGCATTTTACATTCTAGAGCTGGTTTTCATAAAAGCATAAAAAACATTTTCCGTTGACCCGCACAACCCACCCCTACCCCCCCCCCCCCAAATAAATAAATAAATTGCTCTCTGCGGTTTAAACGTTAGGGTCCAGTGCTTTGTGCTCTAGGCCGATGTGAACCAACAGTGAGAGCACACAGGTGCTCGCTCCTCACTCACAGTTTCAGTCTGACATCCAGAGCACCACTTTTTAACACCCGACAGGATGTCATCCACAAAAGCCACAGTGCAATCCTCTCAGCCTCAAATCATTACCCGCATTAGGATTAGTGCCTCCTTCTCCAGGGCCCATACATTTTGTTTGTCAGTAGCTGCTCGGAAAACACGACAAAGGAAGAGTATGCTAGTGAGAAGCAAGGGCTGGAGCTGGGCAGGACGGGGATCTAGCCCCACTGACCTCGGATCTTCACGGGAGGACAGCGAGCACAGCTGGGAGCCAGCGGGCCCTGGGAACACTGACTGAAAATTGCATTTCTGAGGCAGCAAGTTAGAGATGCTTAAGGATAATCTTTCCTCTTGACTCTCCAAAATGGGGGAGCTACCCCCCCCCCCAAAAAACACTGTAAGCCAGGGATATAAAAGTCCTAGAATTTCTCTATGGAACTAACCCCTTCTGGGTTGCAATAATCATTACTAATTGTGCCTAAAGCTAGCCAGTTTATCCCCGCTCTGTGGACTTTCATGTGATCCAAACTTCTTTTCGTTGAAGATCAGACTCTATCCTGAGCAAATAAACAGAAGCTCATTCAGTCGCCAGCAGGTGTTTCTCCTATCAAGGCGTTAACATCCATCATCCCTTGGCCTACAGAGCAGTCGGCTATACCTAAGAGATTCGTTTTAAAGGGTCATGCTTTAATTCAAAACTCATTGCATTTTGCAGCTTAATCTGATACTTTAAATTTAAAAAAAAATAGTGTTTTAAATTTCTGGTACTTCAGTCAAATGGACTCTCCAGGAGATATTTATTCCATGACTTTAACTTGATGAAGTTCCAAAAGACACAAAGGCTGTATGGGAATCAAAGGGTATCAGAAATTGCATGGACTCTGGAGGAAGGCTGGCTGTCTGACTAATTTAAACGAATTAACCTCTCTACACTTCTGTTTTCTTCCTGCTAAAAATAGCGTCCTAGCTCGGGGTCCCTGGGAAGCAGGCTTAGTGGGCAGAGCATTTATTATAGATGCTGGAATCAGTGTCCATGGAAGGAGGAGGCAGAGGCAGTGGGCAGAGGAAGATGTTGAACAGTGGTGTAGTCTTAGTGGAAACTGCAGACTATCCTTGGCGAGTGTTGCAGCCAGAATGCCCATCATACTTGTGCCAAGGTCGGGCAAGATGGAAAGCTAAGATGTCGCTGGACATGGGTCATCCTGGAAAGGCATGATCCTGTGTAAGGTGACTGTCCACAGCTGGAAGCCGTCCTTGAAGGAGCCGCAAGCTGAGGGTGATCTGCTGGCAGCGCCCTTAGCAGCTGGAGAAGTCCTTTCCTGAAGGGACATCTGTCTGGGCAGTGCCTCCTTATTCATAGTTTTCCTAATGATGGCTTTGCCTAGTCGGCACTCAAAAAATTGTTGGTTTTCTTCTCATTTCCTCTCAAGGACTTCTGACTGCCACCCTGGCACTGCGGGGAGGTTACTTTTGTTTTATTTACTTTTTAAATATATTTTTCTTACTTTTCTTTTTAGAGTACAAAGCAAGTAATGAGTTTGCCACAGGCTGAATTGTGCCCCCTTCCAAATTCATATGTTGAAGGACAGTAACTCAGAATGAAACTGCATTTGGAGATAAGATCTTTAAAGAGATGATTGAGTTATAATGAAGCTGTTAGGGTGGGTTGTACTTCAATTCAACTGGTGTCCTTATAAGAAGAGAATGTTTGGATACACAGGTTGACCCCAGGGATGGGCACCCCAAAGGAAAGACTACGTAAGTCAGGGAGGGAGGGGCCTCAGGACGAAGGAAATTCCCTGATACCTTCATCCTGGACTGCTAGCCTTCAGAACTGTGATAAAATAAGCTCCTGATGTTTAAACCACCCAGTCTGTGATATGTCATTATGCCGTCCTCCCAAACTAACACAGCTTTACCGTCTCATGATTCAGTTTTCAGTTTCCTAATTTTTGCTCCAGAGAATACCCATAAAGAAATAGAAATCTTGGGGTGATGTGGGACACTATTTGGAGCAAAATCTGAAACAAATACACACTACAAACCCAAGTCCCAAAATACATAGTATTAGAGTGGAGGGATTATATCAGTGTCTTATGGATGCTGTCACAGTCTCAGAATTAGTTGTATCAGAAGTACTTCACATTACTTTAATGGCTTATCTCACAGTTCTGAGGATCAAACATCAAAAAGGAGTTTCACAATGTTAATATCAATGTGTTGGCAGGGGTATATTCCTTTCTGGGGGTTCCAGGAGAGAGTGTTTGTTTTGTTTGTGTCTTTTTCATCTTGAGGCTACCCACACTCTTTGACTCGTGCCTGCCCGCCCCCTTCAGAATCAGCAGGAGCAGTCAGGTCCTCACACTGCATCACTTACACCTGCTCTTCTGCCTCCCTGTTCTGTCGATGACCCTCTGAATGCATTGGACCCATCAAGATAATCCAGACCCACCAAGCCAGGATAATCTTCCCATCTAACTTCTTTTTTTTATAATATGTTTTTATTGATTTTTTAGAGAGGGAGGAAGGGAAAGAGAGATAGAAACATTGATGTGAGAGAGAAACATCGATCGGCTGCCTCCTGCACGCCCCCTACAGGGGATCGAGCCTGCAACCCTGGAATGTGCCCTGTCCAGGATTGGAACCGGGACCTCTCAGTTGATGGGGCTCAATCCACTGAGCACATTGGCCCAGCCCATCCAAGATTCTGAATTTAACCACATGTACAGTCCCCTTTCCACATAGGCAACATAGTCACAGGCCCTGGAAATTAGGGTTTGGACATCTTTAGATGCCAGAATTCCACCTACTACAGGATATTGAACAATTGTGAGGGAACAAGCGAGGAGTGTTTCACCCCTGTACTGGGAAAGGGTTCAGAATTTGAGCTTTTAGGATGAGAAAGCAATTCCCAGGACAAATAAAAATGAGGACAGCCTCTCTAGGCAGAAAGACCACAGCTTGAGAAAGCATATTAGTGTTTGGAAAAATACAAGAACATAAATTTTGTCATTCAAAGCAAGATATGCATACCATATGAAACAATAAGGTGGGAGAATCAAATAGAAATTAGGGCATTTGCACTGTGTTTCAAAAAAGTGAGGCTATTTAAGCTATTTGGGCCCTGACTGGTGTGGTTCAGTGATTATAGCGTAGTCCCAAATACTGAAGGGTCTCGGGTTCAATTTCTGTTCAAAGGCACGTACCTGGGTTGCAGGTTCAATCCCCACCCCGGTCAGGGTGCATGAGGGAGGCAACTGGTTGATGTGTCTCTCTCATATTGATGTTTCTCTTTTTCTCTGTCTCTCTCTCAACTCCCTCCCTCCCTCCCTTCCTCCCTCTCTCCCTCCCTCCCTCCCTCCCACTCTCTCTAAAAATTAATGGAAAAAATATCCTTGGATGAGGATTAAGAATAAATAAATAAATAAATAAATAAATAAACAAATAAATCAAGTGTTTAAATAGGATTTCTAGGGAGTAGGGGTGAGAGGAAATTGAAATTAAAGAGAATTCAGGAGGCAGAAGTACACCAGCAACATCATGGAGATGGTGATGACTGAGTATGTTCATTTTGACTCCGTCCTCAGGAATGCAAAGAATGTATCAGGGCATATGGTCATCAAAAGTTTCTGTTACACTCAGAGTTGAAGCTTCAGGGGTGGAGGGAAAACACTCATTTTAGGAAGATACATTTTTCATTAAGCATTATTTCTAAATATGTTCATCTTAAAGTCCAAAGTTTTCCATTACTGTAGAAAGTTTTCCAGTTACTATGTTTCCCACTAATTTTTCCATTATTATGTCAGTAACATAACTATAATTATCCTTTATCAAGTTCTTAGGTGTCAACATAGTAGTAGGTGCTGAGTTAGGAACTGTTAGACCCTTGGAACAGGTGAAGAGCATCGGCTCTGACAAATTAAAATATTAGTTTCAATGACACGAGGGCAGATCTAAAATATTTCTCTGAAAATGACTTTCTAATAAGATTACAAGAATCTAAAATAGTTTGCCAATTTGTAAAATTCTGCGATCAAAGGAAGCCTGGAACAGACTGACGAACCTCAGATGGCGGTGCATGGGAGGGCAGGAAGAGATAAACCAAAGAAAGCATATGCATATATCCGTAACCAATGGACACAGACCACAGTACTGTGGGGGAGGGTGTCAATGGGGGAGAAAGGAGGGATATCTGTAACAAAAATAAAGTTGTTTAAATGGTAAAAAAAAAAAAAAAAAAAAGAAGAAGAAGACACTTGCTTTCCCCCCCTAAAGCTATGCCATCTCCAAATTTTCAATACATAAAAAAGAAAGCAGTAGAGTGGAGGAGAGAGGAGAAAGAATTCCTTCTGGTCCCCACATCAGAAAGGCTTGAAGAATCAACAGGTGTGATTTGAAAGATGCCACTTACAGGCATTTAAGTGCTTAGGCTCCTACCGTCCCTGGAATGCCACTGAGTGCCTTTTCTCCATGAATATGCAGCAACGTGGTCTGTGCCAGCAGCTCCCAGGGACCAGTGGGTGGTCCAGAGCCAGAATCCTGAGAGCACTCTGAGGTTCTCTGCACTTGAAAACTAACCAGGAGAGCTGATCCTTGACCATGTTCTACCCTGATCCTTACAGTCGAAATATTTCACCAAATGGCAAGACAGAACAAGAGAGCATTAAGCGGCTGTAATCATTAGCTCAGCAGGACCGAGCAAAGGAGGGAACACAGAGGGCAATTCGAGAAGGGGTAGAAGTTCACAGGGCGCAGGCTGAGGGAGCAGGTCTGGGTACCGCAAAAACATCAACAGTACAAAGGTAAGAGAGGTCTTGTTGGAGGAAGAAGAGAGTGACACACACATGGAGAAGGTTCTCAAAGAGAAGGGACAGTGACCACTGAAGACACATTTTGCCAAATTAATGGTGTGACCTGAGCCAATCTTTTCCCTTGAGGTTATCAGGACTCAGGGGTCTGATTGAACCCTATTTTCTCTACAAAATTGATCTTGCTGGGGCCCTCCAGCACTGGCACTGAACTTGACGTGTTGGCTTGGTTTGGTAGATGACCCACTAGCATGTCTCAGACAGCTAGGTCTCTGAACTGCATCCCTCCAAAATGTGAATCAGTCAAGGCTTCCGAGATGTTCTCTAAGGGAGAAATGGACGAGACGAGAGGAACCGTCTGGAACATTCTGGTGAGGACTTGTCTCCAGCAACCGGATAGATCTCTCTCCACTCAGCACACTGTAACATCCAGCTTGCAGACCCAGTGACAACCTAGTCCCTATTTACTGACCAATAAACACGAACAACAGTCAGATCACATTTCAGTGTGGTGGTATTCGAAAAGAAGAATGCCTTGTTGTATCTGCACACTTGGCTGCTGCCTCTGTTCCTGGCAGTGATTATCCTTGGCTAATTCTCCCCAAAGACGACCAGCTTCCTGCGGGGGTTGTTTGTTCTTCAGGCAAGTCATCAGGTGGGGAACAGAAGGTCAGAAAACAAAGCACTTTGTACCATAGGCCATCAAACAGTTGTAAATAAAATTAAAACACAGGGATATGCTGGGTCCTGAGGGTAAGGCAAGCATCCAGAAACATTTCCAAGGCTCAGAAAATTTAAGACATTATTTTAAATTACAGTTAGTGTCAGTGCGAAGGCTGTGCTCTAAAAACAGCTGTCTCCAGGTTATTTACAGTGTATGTTAAGGCTGTGGTAAAACTGCTTTGTTTCGGAAAATATAATAATTTAATGTAAGTTTTTGGTTTAAAAACTACACAAATGTACATAATTAAATTTAAACTGTCTATTAGGAATCAGAAAACCTTTTTAGGATTTCGCAGTGTTCTCAAGGTAATAATCCCCAATAGGGCTTGTCAGTTTTCCTACAAAAATGCAAGCATGATGCCTAATAGGAAGTTCTGCACTGAAAACCAGTGACTAATTTAATGCTTGCTGAAATATATGACACAGCCCATATGCTCTATAATTAAAGATCTACAAATACGGAGGTTACCAACTTGTTAGCTAGTTACAGAAGGACAAATGCTGCGTGATTCCACTCAGCTGAGGTATTTTAAGTGGTCAGAGTTGCGGACACACAGAGTAAGGGTGGTTGCTGTGCACTGAGGGTGGGCATGTGCGGAGCTGCAGTTCAGTGGGTCTACAGTTATAATTACTCAGGATGGATAACTTCTAGAGGTCTGCTCGGCACTGTTGTACTGGTAGTTAGCAGTGCTATATTGTGCACTTAAAATTTGTGAAAAGTGTAAATCTCATGTTAAGTGTCCTTACCACAATTAAAAAAAAAAAAAAAGTGGTGATTAATTGCATGTCTTTGCTTTAGTGGTCCAATGGATCCTCATTGAAATGAGTTATTCTGCTTGCGAATATCTGTCATAGCTTATGCAGTCGTTTTAACAACTGCAATGATCTAGCACCGGTACTTAGCATTTAAAAGCACTGTTGTCTTTCCTCTTTGACCCATTCCACATCTCTGCTCATCTTAATAGAAGAGAATATGCCTTTGACCAGCAGAGAGCAGCAATGATATACTTTACAAGAGCAAGTCTGGTGAACTTGACCTTCTTTTCTAAAGTGTCCACTTTGTGAGATCTACACTGACTGTTTTGAGCGATCCCAGGCTTTGACTGGCTCATTGTTAAAAGATCCCTGAGATTCCTTGAAATCAGCCCATGAGGCTGTTGCTGCTGGCCTGGGCCCCCATCCCATCTTCTACCCTGGGGTGCCATGCACCGTGTTGGCCCCGCTGGCAGATTTGCCTCTTGTTGCTGCCAATGAAGGCCAGTTGTCGGGGTCAAGGAGACCCACTCTATCATGGTGGTTCCTGCCATCATCGCCCACTTGTGTTCAAGGACATAGGTTATGGTGCTTCATGGAGCTTATATGAGATTGTATGTTGACATACAATGTGGCCTTCTTGTGTAATGGGCTGTTAGTATCTTTGAGGACAGTGGAATAGATTACATTGATAGAGAAGTACCCAGGGACCTCAGCTTGGGGGATGTGTATGTTTAGAAGACAGCAATGGAAGAGATAGAAAAGGAACTGAGAAAAAAGAGAAAAAGGAATCTGTGAACAGAAGCCAAAGAAGAGAGAATTTTCAAACATGTCCAATTTTTCAATCCCCTTGGTGATGATGAAAGTGAACTTGGAAAATGTATTAAATTTTTTTTTTTTTTGCATTTTATTTTTATTTTTTATTTTACTTTATGTTTATTTTTTCCATCAGGAAAAGTTATTGACTTAGGAAATAGGTGGTTTGGGGGGATCTCAGAACAACTTTGGTCACCTGGTGAAGACTCAAGTTGGCTTCATGGGGTTGGAAGGAAGGGAGTAAGAAAGAATTGTACAGAAAACAACTGCTGTCAAAGCAACTTGGGGAAAAGGAAAGACCGTTTTCCTCCAGTGAAGGAGGGAATTAGGAAGGTATGGATAAAGACACAGAGAGTCTTTGAAATGGAGCGGGATTTAATGACCTCAATCTGCTCAATAAAGTAGAGGGCCTTGGCTTTCTGCTGTCTGTGTATTTGTTTTCTGTGGGGTTGATGGCTTGAGAGCAGAAAACAAAAAATGAAATACAACTTAATAAAGAGAAGGCTGTAAAGTTCCATGAGTTTCGCTGAGATCATATAACATGAGTTTGTGGTAGAAACAGAAGACAGTGTAGTAATGTTATCTTAATTTCCTGAGACTCGAGCATTCAGAAGATAATGGGTACTAAGATTTACCGAGTGGCATTGATTAGGGTGGTGGAAGATAAAGCAACTTGATGAACACAGGGGAAGGATGGTTGCATTGCCTGACCTTGGAGTCTGGGAAAACAGAAGGCAAAAACAAAACAAAAAAAAATTGCAGGGCACCACGAGGGCCTGGGGAACAGAACTGGAGGACGTGAGAGTCCACAGGGTCCCCAGGAATACGCGGTGCAGAAGCAATGACGATATCCTCCTCATTTTCTAACCACCTCCCCGACCCGCCTTGATTCTTTTCAGTTCTTGGCACATAGAAGATAATCAGTGCAAATTTGCCAAATAAATTAATAATGATCGTTAAACCCAGGCCATTTTTAAAAACAAAGTCTTAAAGTTGAATACGCCAGGAAATAAGCACCTTTAATAGCAAATAGGAAAACCCTAGAGACATTTAAAATAGGGATATCGTAACTCCATGTTTCTCTGCCACACTCCCACCATCACCCAAGGACAGACATTTTCGAGTCATGTAATGATCATCAGTGAGGCAATTAATGAAATCCCTTCCCTAGGAAAAAGATTTTTGACATTTTGCAAAAGCTCATAACCATTTTCGAAATCAGGAAGTCAGTATTAGTCATCCGCCATCCATCCAGGGACCCCGTGGGGAGCCGTTCGTGAAAGGTAGGTTCTTTCCAATGTTAACTAAGCGCCCTGAGGTTTAGATGGAAATTACGTTATATAAAGTGTATGTTATGTTGTTTACAAAAATATCACGGTATTTTTAACATTTTTATTGAAGCATAATGTATGTACAGAAAAGTACACGTATCCTAAGTTTATGCCTTGATGAATTTTTACAAACCAGACATACTCATGTAACCACCCACCAGGTCAAGAACCTAACCAGCATTCCAGAAACCACCCTCACATTCCTGTCCAATCACAAGGTCCTCCCTCGACGGTCATCACTACCCTAACCCTAGCAGCAGGTGACTTCCTTGGTTTCGGTTCTCTGTGTGAGTAGGACGCATAGTGTACGTTCTTTTGTTGTTGAATTTGTTCACAGTCATCGTGACCACGTTCACACACATTGTTGCATGTTTTATAGGATGCTTGCTGTCCTGTGCTGTTTTATGTATGATGAGACCACCATGTTAGTACTGTTGAGCATTTGAGTTTTTTCTTGTTGGTGGCTATTTAAAGAGGTGCTGCTCTGAACTACCCACTACATACCTTTTGATGAACACGTATGTGTGTTTCTGTTGGATATATGAATAGGGTGCAATTACTGGATCATAACATATGCATATGTTCAGCTTTATATACTATAGTACTTTAAAGCTACTTACAGTTCTACTTGTTCATATAGAAAATAAACAATAATTAATAAATATTAATACAAGAATAAACTCTGTGTTTCACATACAGCTGTACACCTACTTTTGCCCCCTCCACCCCCATACTGCAAGTCTGTGAATAGCAGAGCCAGGACAAGTAGCCAGAGCGATAAACCCCATTCTAATGATCCTGTTATCACCCACTCATGCATTCATATATCTGTTAATCCTCACCTGAGGATATTTTTCCATTGCTTTTTAGAGAGAGTGGAAGGGAAGGAGGGGAGAGAGAGAGAGAGAGAGAGAGAGGGAAACATCGATATGAGAGAGACACACATTGATTGGCTGCCTCCCACATGACCCCAGCTGGGACCAGGAATTGAACTGGCAACCCAGGCGCATGCCCTTGACCAGGAATCCAACCCGCAACCCTTCAGTCTGTGAGCTGAGGTTCTAGCTGCTGAGCCAAACCAGCTAGGGCTCTTCAATACGTTTTTATGCAGCTCTTACATGAACAACCCTAGGCACTACGCATACAAACAATAAGCAATGTCCACCTCACGTGTCCACATTCAAGGGATGTACAGTAGGGTGTAATCTATTGAGGTTTAGGATGGACCAAACAGTAATTTTTAATTTTTTTTTTTTTTTATCCTCACCCGAGGACATTCTTTGCATTCATCTTCAGACAGAGTGGGAGGGAGAGAGGGAGGGAGAGCGAGAGAGAAACATCGATGTGAGAGAGACACATCGAGTGGCTGCCATCCACATGACCCCAACCAGGGCCAGGGGACAAACTGCCACCGAGGTACGTGCCCTTACGTGCCTGAGGAACTAAACCCAGATCTCTCTGGACTGCGGGCCGACGCTCTAACTGCTGAGCCAAACCAGCCAGGGCAAACAGTAATTTTTAATGCACAAGAGGAGGACCAGCATTGCCATGTAGAGATGATCCCAGGGACTGGTGTTTCTGAATTGCGTTTTGGAGAATATCTAGGAATTGCTCTCATGATAAAGGGAAAGAAAGAAATCTTAGCTCAAGCAGTGTTTCAGAGGCAGAAAAACTGAGTGCAGTGATTCTGAAACCCAACTACCCATTAGAATCATCTAGAAACATTTAGAAATATGATACCTGATATCCACCTCAGAAGGATGAATTATGACCAGTTAATGCAGGTAAGGCCTGGGTAACTGTAATTTTTACAGTCTTGCCAGGTGATTCTCAAGTTGAGAATCACCGGGGTTAGTGACTTAGCTCCCAGGTTGTTCCCTGTGGTTTATGCACAGCACAGGAAGGCTGGCAGAGGAATAAAAAATGCCGGGGTGGAAGGTCAACAGGCAGACCATCTAAGGATTCCACTTGGTCAAAAGGTTTTGCTCAGAACAGGAAAAAAAATCAGGCCCTGGCTGAGTAGCTCAGTTGTTTAGAGCATCATCCCAGTACACTAAGCTTGTGGGTTTGATCCCCAGTCAAGACACATACAAGAATCAAGTGGAACAACAAATCGATGTCTCTCTCTCTCTCTCTCTCTGCCTCCCTCCCTCCCTCTTTCCTCTCTCTCCTTCCCTCTCTCTCTCCCCCTTCTAAAAGAAAAATCAACAAATTAAAAAGATCACATTGGCCCTCTTTGTAACACAGCAAACACATTGTTAAAAATAAGTAGGGCGTGGTGTTTGAGATGCCTCCCAGGAAGTGATGTATAAAACATCATTTACATTCACACTGGTTTAATTAGCGTTTCTGCTTCAACACCTGTTTCATGATCTCACAGTTTGTGACACATGTGTCCCAAGAACATCAACTTACACCAAACAAACACCTTTTAAATAGCAAACTTAGAGAATCTGTTCCTAAATAATTTACATTTATCATGACCCCAGGTCAGTACTGTGAAGTAAGAAACAACAAAAACTCCTCCAAGTTGAGAACTCCTGTAAATTCACTGCTCTTCCCAAGGTCAACCAGAACCAGATAGTTTATCACTTTGGAGGTGGGGCTCTGGGATGCCAGCAGCTGCTGTGTGTGAGCGAGGGCAGCCGGAGTGCAAATAGACACAGTTTGTACCTGAATTATATCCCCTGCATGAAAAGCAGTGGAGTGTGGAGAAAGACCATGGTTTCTGAGGTGAAGTCCTGAAGTCCTGTTTCCCAAAGTCCCAGTTTTATCCATTGCCAGTGGGGAGATCCTGGAGACAGTCATTTGATCCTTCCGAACCAAAGTTTCCGCATCGGTAAAAGGGCAGGAGAACCAATGTTTTATTGAGTATACGTTTAACAAGTCTAACCTTCTTTAACTGCCCCCCATGACTGGATTGCTATGAAGTAATTAGCATTTATAGCCCCATTTTTTAAATTAGGGAAAGGAAGCCTAGAATGGAAGTTACTGACTCCAGACCCTGATCTTTTATTTATCACTTTTTAACACAAAATCTATCAAGAAATAGCATTTTCTCTGCTTCCGAGGTGGCAATAAGATTTGAGAAAGAGACACAAACATAGTGTATCTTATTATAAGCAAACGATGGGCCTATACCGTTTGAACATTTTGTATGTGAGAATCTTGCAAATATGTAGGAATATAAGCAATTATACTTGTATTGCTACACGAAGTATTTATTGAGCACCTACGTTTCCCAGGTCCTCTTCCAGGCACTGTGTATGAGGAGGGGTTGAAAATTAAAACAGGCAAATCTTCACGTTCAGTACCCGCTAGTCTCTCATGGATGAAAATATTTCAGGGAATAGTGCCCCCTCCCCCCCCCCAATCCATGCAGTTCCTATGTGGCTTGGAAGAGAAAAAAAACCTGCTACAGCTCGGCTGGTGTGGCTCAATGGTTGAGCATCAACCCATGCACTAAGAGGTAGCTGGTTCGATTCCTGGTCAGGGCACATGCCCAGGTTGTGGGCCTGATCCCCAGTGGGGGGGCATGCAGAAGGCAGCCAGTCAATGTTTCCTCTCATCAATGTTTCTATCTCTCTCTCCCTCTCTCTTTAAAAAATCAATAAAGAAAAAAACAAAAATTGCTACAAATGATTTTTTATGTTTATTTAAACAAACTATTAACAGAAACATAACCCCTGTGTCATGCTTTGAAGTGTCACCTACTTCAGAAGCAAATACGCCTTTGATTTTTGCTTTGACAAAGTTTTTTAACCAGGGGAAAAGGATCTTGAAAGCTGTGGGTTTCTGTTCTTTCCATTCCATGTGAGTGTCTCTAAGCATGACCTATCTCCCCCTCTTCATCTCTGTGAAGGCTTGTTTGTGCCGCTCTGTGTTTTCATGTTCTAGTGTCTCCTTGCCACTCATTGTAATACCGATGGCTGAACAAGCCGATATCATTTATTCTAATTCCCTAGCTTATTAAATCAAGCACTTGAAGGTCAGTATTAAACAGAAACAGACCAGAAATTCTTTTAATAAACATAGATGGTTATGAAGGCTAATGCGATGGGACCCAAAGGGACAGAAGCTTCTGTTTTTAGGACATCATCACTATATACTCTTATAAATATAGAGGGAGGCGGATGATGAATTGCTTGGCCCTGAAGCTTGGATTGATTTTAATTTGCCTTTGTACACATGGAAACAGGACACCATGTTTAACCAACAGGAACTGATCAAGGACAGGCCACAGAAGTGGAGAGGAGAACCGTGGAATCTAAATGGGAATAAAGCAAAGGAGACTGCTACTCAGTGAGTCACTCAGGAATGTGATTTTTGCTAGCCAAGCTCCAACTTCATTGACACATAGATGCTCACAGGACCCCTCAGCACCTCCATTTGTTCATTTTGTTTATTCAATAAACATATGTTGAGCAGCTACTACGTCCTGGGTGATGCTCTAATTTGGGGATACCGCAGTGACCTGGAGAGGACAAGTTATGCCGCCGTGATGGTTGTATTCTGTTGGGCTCCTGGTCACTTGAAGAGGGTTTGGGGGTGTTGGTGGAGACTCAGGTAGAATGGCAGTGTAGAAATAAACAAGTAAACAAATTAAGTAATAAGATAGTTAGATAGGAAGAAATGCTATGAAAAAATAGTCATGAAGGGCAAGGTCAAACATGACTTTGTCTCTATGGCTGGGTTGCCGCAAAAGCAGACCTTGAGACCAGCACTTGGAGGCAAGTGATTCATTCGGGAGTTGATCTCAGTGAGTATGTGAGGGAGTAGGGGACTGAGATGGTAAACCCAGGAAAGCCAGTTGAGATCCAAGAACACCCTCTGTTTGGCAGTGGGATGCGGGGAACCATTGCCCTGTGTGGGGACTTTCCACCCAGTACTCAGGGCAGGTTGAGGAGGAGGCCAGCCTTTGCAGATCCCAGGCTGAGGGAAGACATCTTGGAGGGGATTCTCTTGAGTTGAGACCTGAATGATGAGGAATATTGTGAAGAGCCAAATGCAGAATATTTTAGGTAGAAAGAATAGCGAATATTTTAGGTGGAAAGAAGGGTCCAGAGGTGAAAATAAGCTCGGCCTGTTGCAGAAACAGAAAGGCCAGTTCCGGGCCTGATCATGGAGGGACTTGGAGGTCAGGATGAAGATTTAGAATTTGATATTCATGCCTGACCTGAGCAACGAGCCCATGTGAAAGCCCAGATATCAGCCGTTTTCTACTTTGATGGTTTGCCTTGGCAACAAAAACCCTACTTTTTAACGAATAAACTTGGGTGTCTCCACATGTACAATGGAAACGTGGACTCAATCTCTTCCAGACACACACTTATTCCTCTTCACTTAACTGGAAGGAGCATGAAGGCAGGGACTTTTGGGATAGTTGCTCTTTCTCTTGCACAAAGTCGGTACTCAATAAATATTCTTGACCCAGTGTTGAATTTTCTATTTCCCAAGGACGCTGGGCTTTGGAGTCAGATATACAATGGCTCAATTCTGCATTCTGCCTATTTAAGGACAAATGATTTCCCTTCTCAGAACCTCAGTTTTTCTATGCATGCAGTAGGGATTTTTCTTTGTACTGATTCTCACTACAAAGAATCGCCAGGATTACAAGAGATACTGTATGTGAAACCACCCAGCACAACACCAAGTGCTGGTGTGAGTTATTCTCATCCCATCTTTTGGCTCTATAAGGCCAGAGAGCCCCCATCCCAGAATCATGTGGTCTCCAGGAAAGGCTCCGACTGCTGTGCTGTGCTTCCAAAGACTGATTTTCATTTGTATAACATAATAGACTACATTTATTTTAATCGTTGGAGTCTTTGATGCTGCGTCTATATTTGGTAAAAGGTCATAGGAAACTGAAGCTAAACTGAGATTGAAAAGGTTGCAGGCTTGGCCAAGTGTAGGGTATTTATAAACTCAGGGGTCTGAGTCTGAGCCAAAGCCCTACATTCATTTTTAATACTTTGCGTTTGAACCCTAATAACTGAAAGGAATTGCTCAAATTAAGGCTGCAGCCGTACAGTAACCCCTGCTATTGCTCGAGGAAGTCCCCCCTCCCACCCAAGAGAAAACAAAATAGCAAATTAGCTTGTGAAAAATGTTATAATTACTGTGCTCCTTATGGAATCTCCCCTCAGAATAGCTATGCTTAAAATATGCTAAAAATATAAGGATAGCTGAGACCCTCTAACTTAACCCTTAATACTAAGAGGTTAGAATAAAGCACACCATCATGTTGTAGGGTGATAAGTATAGTTGTTTTGTAACCTGATTGTAGAAATATTCTGAGTCAAAAACCTTGTTATTTATTTATTTATTCTTAGTTTAAATCACTCTCTGTAACCTACCATATTTCAGTGGTTTGCTAAGTATGGTTGACTACCTCCTGGGTGGCAGTCACCTGGCAACTTCAATGTGCCAGTTCTCAGGGACTCATCCGATTGGCTGAATTAGATATTCTGAGGGTGAACCCAGCATATCTGCTTTAACACGCCCTCCTGGAGGTTCCAGTGCACATTTAAGTTTGAGAAGTACTGCTTCATTCATCTAGCGAAGAGGGAGGGAGGGGTCTTCTCTGGAGCAAAGGGTGGGGTCAGGGGCATCAGTCAGGACTTTGAGCCCACCGTCTCCAGGTAGGGAAGGTTTCCCTGGGGACTCCTGTCTGTGTCCCTCCTTTAGGGACCTTGATATCTCTAAACTACTTTGCTGCTTTATTTCAAGGTCCCAAAGCCTCACCTCTTCCTCTAAGCCTTGGACATGCATCGCTGATGTCAGTCATTGGGATTTTCCCAGTGAAGGAAATGGAGCTCAGGTGGATGAGAGTAAGCGGATCTCATCCACTTGAGGACAAATAAGTAAGTAAAAGCTGCCCTTCCCAGTCCATTCAGGGGCCAACCATCTGTTGTCAGTATTAAGTGAGCCTCATTGTCAAGGTGACATCTTCATAGAATAGCCCTGGACTTTACCTTGTTTAAAATCTATAGCTTTTTTATCTTTCAGTGTCATAAAGGCTCCCTTTCTTTACCCTAGCTCAGTTAGCATCTGGTCCAGAAAGATGGGATGAGGAGAAAACAATAGAAGAAAATGTCTGTTCTATTAAAATATTCAAACCTCATTCAGACCAGGCAGAGTGGGAAATGTCACAGCTGGAAAAGATTCTGGTCGTAGTGTCATCCAAACCACTTTTTTTTTTTTATCCTCACCCGAGGACATTTTTCCATTTTTTGTTCAGATAGAGTGGGAGGGAGAGAGAGAAAGAGAGGAAGAGAGAGAGAGAGAAACATCGATGTGAAAGGGACACATCGAGTGGCTGCCACCCACACGACCAACCAGGGCCGGGGACAAACTGCAACTGAGGTACGTGCCCTTAGCGGGAACCGAACCCGGGTCTCTCTGGGCCGCAGGCGGACGCTCTAACCGCTGAACCAAACTGGCCAGGGCAAAAACCACTTCTTTTCAGAGGGAGAAAGCAGAGGCTGGGAGAAGGGAAATAACTTTCAAAGATCACAGGTAGAACTCAGGTCTTCCAAACATGCTCTTTTTCTACCATCTCAGTGGTTTTCAAAGTGTAGTCTCTGACCTTCACTCCATGGGTCCGGAGACCCTCTCAGAGGTCCATACAGTAAAAAATACTTTCATAACAATACTAAGAATGCATTTGCCTTTTTCTCTTTTCTTCACTCATAAATATACAGAGGTGTTTTCCAGACACTTTATGATATTGATCCCATAAAAGAAGCAAACTTGACATTCCATTAGTCCAGATTTGCAAAAATACAAACCAATGTTACACTTTTTACTACTTCTTCATTTTAGACTATATAGTTATTTTTTATAAACTATGTTATTTTGCATTTCATGGGTTTGTCTTTTAATAAATTAATAAATAATATTTTTTAAAAATTTACTTATAATTTTTAACATAGTAAATACTAATAGATAAAACTTATATAAATAAAAGTTCTTTGTGGCCCTTCATAATGTTTAAGTGTATAAAGAAGTCCTGAGACCAAAACATTTGAGAACTGCTACACTCTGCCATGATGTTAAAAAAAAGTGGTTGAATCTCAACTCAAAAAAAGATAGTTTTGAGATTGTAAGCTCTGTGAGGGCAGAGATTTTATTTCTTTTCTTTCTTTCTTGTTTTTTTTTTTTGCTCAAAATTGTTTTTCACATTCCTAGATCAGTGCCTGTATATAAGAGGCATTCAAAAAATATGCCTTGCCCTGGTCAATTTTGCTCAGCAGTTGAGCGTCAACCTGCGGACCAGAGAGTCCCAGGTTTGGTTCCCGCTAGGGGCACGTACCACAAAATAAATATATATATATATATATATATATATATATATATATATATATATATGCCTTGAGTAAATAAAAGAATATATATTTTAAACAAAGCCCATTATAATTATTTAACCTATAGTTGTTGTGGTTTTTTTATTCCATAGAGAAAAGTCTCTTACAGAAATGGCCCCATCTCTAGAGTCCTGGAGGTAGAAACTAGAATCAGAGAACACTGACCCGAAGTCATCCTAATGTCCCATAGTCAGCATAGAGTAGAATGCACCCATATGTGTGCTGAACCTCATCACTGTAAGCCCCTTTCTCATCGCCCCTCCCACTTCCCCATCCTCCATATCTTTTTCTTTTGAGTACCAGGTTTATCTTTAAGATGCAGAGATGTAACCTGGAAAATTATGACTGTAGATGTGGGGTTCTGGCCCAATTTCCATTTTTATTTTGCTCAAAAGTATCAGATCACCCTGAATAACTGGGAAGGGGGGATCTTGATTTACAAAAATTACATACCACCTCACTTTCCTTACACTGCTGTTTTTGTGTTGTTTTGCTGAGAAATAGTTCCTACAAGAGAAATGTTTAGTTAATTTTACCTAAACATCCCTGTTCCCCTGTGACTTGTGAGTATTACTGCTTCTTCCCCAAAGTGGAGCTCCTCCCCTCAGAGATGCTCCTGTCTCATCACCAGAGTCTGAATGACTCTTTTTTTTTTCCTTTATTGATTTTTAGGGAGAGAGGAAGGGAGAGGGAGAGAAAGATAGACACATCGATGAGAAAGAACATTGATTGGCACCCTCCTGCACCCACCCCCCCGCCCCCCCACTGAGGATCTGGCCCACAACCTGGGCATATGCCCTGACCAGGAATTGAACTAGTGACCTCTTGGTGCATGTGTCAACGCCCAACCACTGAGCTACACCAACCGAGCATAACTCTTTGTTTTAATATTTGGCATGTACTGTCCTTGATCTATGTGTCAATATAAAAGTTGGCCATTGTCTTAAGACATTTGGGCTGCTATTATAACATACCACAGACTGCATGGCTTATAGAGAACTTCTAGTCTCCAGAACTGTGGAAATCAATTTCTGTTATTCATAAGCCATGCAGTCTGTGGTATTTTGCTCTAAAGCCTGAACAATCTAAGACAGCCCCTTACAACCTGGTCATTGGCATCCAAGGCTCCTGGGCACAGATTTGCCATACTCTAGAAACAGGGCAAACACCCACCCCCATAACCTCATTAGTATCCAGAAGGCTGGAGTGATCCCAGAGATGGTTGTTTATTCATCCCCTCCCTGGAAGTTCACACACCCCACTCAACACCTTCCGATTCTGTTTCCTTGGGTTTCATCCATGTCTCCTCTGTGTTTCTAAACCACACAGAGCTGGGTTGTCAGTCCTGACACACTGAGTCACAACACTTACTTAATGAGTACATACAACTCTCGCACATTTTACTGATTAATTTGCCCCAACTTGTATTCTGTTTGTCTCTTCGTTTCTAAATCCTAACTAAACCTGCTAATTATGTTGTGCTAATTCTGTTGCCTTTTTTCAGAAAGACAAAAAAATCTTACAAATATCACTTTTGGTGATAAAGAGGGACAGTGAATTCCATAAAGGACCCAATTTCTATTTCAGAAATGTAGGCTTAGCACTGTGTTGTTTTTTTTAAAAAAAAAAAAAATTAAATATCCAGCCTTAATAAGAAATAATTTCTTTCAGTGTTCGGTTATGCCTTTTTATTGATGACTCAGACACATAATTAATAATTGTAGAAGTCCAAAGCAACCTCAGCCTCACATCTAGGAAGTTGTAAGTGAACCGATATCTGTTGGCTTGAAATGACTGGGGGGTGTACCACAGTATTTTCCAACCCACTGAGCTGGTTCAACCAGCAAAGGAATGGGTGTGATCACTGTGCTGACTTTTGCATTATCTTTCTGTGACTGGTTTGGGAAGTATATTGAGATTTCATTGGTTGGTCTTGAGTTAGATGCAGGGACAAAGGTTGGGAAAGCTGACAGTTGTTATTTAAGTCCTGCTTGTTCTAGTTTGATTGCTGCAGAGTTTGTGGTTTGACTGTTCGAACTGGTTGGTTTTGGGGTCCAAGTTTTATTGTCACATGTGGTCTGGCAACAGTATTTATATAGTCAGTCTCTCAGCTCTATGAGAAATGTGTAGCTAAATAAGGCAGTGGTTCTGAAAGTTTGACATGATCAGACTGAACTACACACATTGAGAGACATACAGACACATACACACACACCAGTTAAAACTTCACAACTATCCTTGCTCCAATTGTCTGCATGCCTCCCTCCAAGGTTCTTAGTTCTTTGGGAATTTCTCTCAGTCATTTTATACTTTCAGTTGAGTAACTGCATTGCAAATTGGTTGATTCGTATTTGTAGCCTTGTCTAGGTCCTTTTATCCATGTCTTTGGGTTGACTGTGACTAACAGAAAGGTCTGGCTTTAGAGTAGAAGATAAAGCTCCCTGGCCCTCCCTGAGTGCTAATTGCCGAAAGCACTGTGGCAGCAATGACACATTAAGGATAATTGGGAGAGGGAATTGAGGAACATAAAACAAAGAAATGGACCAAGGAGTCCATCTGGGCAGCGTAAGTCAGCTTGATGTGCTCTGTGGCTTCCCCAACGCAGTCCCTGTCCTCATGAAGAAGTGAGTTACACTGAGCTGGTCATTTACCAAATCCATTGCTGCCTCTGGGAAACTGCACTAACTCTTCGGCAAGTGGTCTTTTCAGGGTAAAACATTTTGACAAAATTGTCTTCATTATTTTCTCTGAATGGCCAATTAAAAATTATTGGTAGATTTATTTAAATTAAAATATCAGTATCTATTTATTTTGAAAAATAGAAAATGAGAAGGTAATGCATTATTGCATTAAGTTGTTCATTAACTTATTTATTACATAATAGTCAATTACTTAGTCAATTATGTTTGGACAAATATTAGAATCCCCATGCCCCAACCACACCTCAGAATAATACATCAGAAATATCTGGGAGGGATCAGGTATTGAAAACTGCTCAGGTGATTCCAATGTTTAGGCAAAGCTGAAAGTTGCTGATCTAGAATTAGGACTCCTGATTCAAATCCCAGAAACTCTGCTTATTAACTGAACAATAGTAATGGGGAGAGCATCTACCTCAAAGGTTTTAGGGAGAATTAAGGGAGATGATACATGCAAATGCTGGTATAGTTGCTGATACATAGTAAGTCACATATTAGCTTTATCATTGTTTTAGTCACTTGTAATGATATTATTATTTCTGTTACCATTGTGCACTATGAAAATGCAAAAATAAAAAAATATTTAACTAATTATGCAGCTATAAAGATAAAATAATGGTGCTATGAGGAAAAAGGAAAAATTTGATTTATAGAAGGCATTGTTAAAATAGGAACAAGTTAGTTGGGTCCCAAGTCTTTTAGTAATTTGAGCTAGGAAGAAGAAAAATGTATGTATTAATAACTTAGCTAGAGTAAGTTATTTATTAATATCTTATTTTAAAATAAAACTGCTTAGTTTAGTTTAGTTTGTTTCAATTTTTGTTCTTGGTGGGTGGGCATGAATGAGGGAGATGAAGAGGATAGATTTAAATGTTGGATCATATTATACTTTTGGAAAATCTCAGAAAAGAAAATCAAAATTGGTTAAGTCAATGGTATACCTATCTGCCTGGGTAAATAGAGATAAAAGGCATATTGGATAGACCAGAGGCTGCCATGTCTGGTTTTTTTTCTAAGGGATTTTGTCCACAGTCGCTGCCAAGGGATATGTAATTGTCAGTGGCATTTTATGCACAGGTAGTTTCATTCTGTCCAGATATCTTCATGCCCAGATATCTGATTGACAAGGACAGGGCATGTTATCTGTGGGCAGCCGGTCTATGGCTGGAAAATGGTCTGCCAAGTGGGCTCCTGTGAAAGCTTTGACCCACCGGGAATGACTGTAGTTAGAACCAACCACATGACTATCTCGAGAATGGCAAACTGGAGGTGGGATGATGTAAGAACCTATAGCAAAAAATGGAAAAATGAATGCAGAGAGCATGAGATTGCAGAATACAAGTGAAAGCAGAAGCCATAAGGGAGAGAAAAAACATCCAGAAGAAAGTGTGACATTGTTCGTTATTTGTGGCAGAGGCCGTTGAAAAGAGACAGGAAGTTACAGTCATCATAAAGATGTCGGGTCAATGATTTCTACTTGCCGAAGAAGAGATGAAACATCCCAGTGCCTGAGGCTTCCTTTTTCAATCTGTCCAGCTTTGGAGCTAGGTCCTTAGCTCTACAAAGTCTAGAGCTATTCCACTGAAGTCTGACTACCAGGCACTGGCTTGCTCCTTCCTCAAATGCCAGTTCCCTTCCCCACATGACAGGACACAGCAAGAGTGAGTCTCCACTCCTTGAATAATTGAGTGAGTGAGTGAGTGAATGAATGAATGAATGAATGAAACTTAGAAAACTAGCACAAAGGAAATGTTCGCCCAATAGAATCTTCAAAGTTTCATGGATTCTAAGGAAGTCAATGCCTACCTGTAACCAAAGGTCTAACCAAGCTTTGTGGGACCTGAAGTTTCAACAGTTCAGAGGGGGCTCTTTAAGAAAAGAAATGGAAACAATCTTATTTGCTATATATAAATATATAGAATTAGCCAGGACCTGAGTAGACAGGGAGCCCTAAAGCTTCAGTTTCATTACCTTCATGATGAATCTAGTATGAAAGGGAGGGAAAACAATGAAAATGGAAAGTCAAGTATTTCCAAACATCATCCTTTTTGCTGATTGCCTAGACCTGAGCCTTGCAGAAACGTGAAAGTTCTTGTTATTTATTGACAATAGTCCTAAATGACTTTATGACCTTAGCAATTGGATTGGTCCTCCTTCAAAGACTTTTGGTCACATGGGTGTCCTTAAAAAGTTGATTTCTGTTAAAGTTATTATTGGACATCAAGCATTTGTTTATCTTGCTGCAGTTCTAATACATATTATTTCATTCCAGTGGTATATCATATCGATGGTAAAATAATTCTGGTCACTCATTAGTCGTAGCCAAGATTATCTGTACTAAGGTTTGCTTTTCTGTTTGGTGCCCACTTTTCCCCTGAGGTTGAAAACCCAATGTATTATTATTGACCTGGCTTTCAGCATAGTGCAGAAATCTTTTGTATTAGATTTCTTTTGTCTTTCCTTCCTTTGGTTTTATAATTAAACTCCTACCAAAGCTGAATTGTCAGACATTTTAATAAGTGTTGAAAACATATCTGTTTAATCCGCCCTACTATTTTGAAGCGACTAAAACCAATATAAAATTTCTAGAAAATTTGTCTGGTAATATTTTACTATATTTAAAGTTTTTCTCATTTATTCACTTATCCAATAAGAATTTATTCAGAGTCTTCTATGAGTTCTGTGTTCTGCTTTGAGGGGAAAGATACATTATAAAGCCATTGTTCCTGATTTCAATGGATAAGGGTTTATTTTAAATAAAATATAAATGCAGACTACATGAAAGCAAGTATTATTACCAGTAGGAGCTGAGGTGTGGATGCTCACTCTGACTGCAGCTATATTAAGCTGTGTAGGGGGAGAGACTGAGCTGCAGGTAATATGGAAATGAGTGACAGTGGCATTATGGGAAGGAGAGACGGGAATGCCCTCGAGAAGAGCAGGGAAAACCACGTGACGAAAGGCGACAGGAGGCCTCTGAGCCGTGGCGGGGACTTTAAGAAAAATGGTCTGGTGGGGGGGTGGGGGGACCTGCATAGAGGATTGGTAAAAATAAAGATTAAATTAACAAGAAGCAGTCAGAGCACTGTAAATCCTAAAAATATTTTGTTTCCCTGGTATAAGACATGAGTCATTGAGATTTCCTAAGTGAAGGAATGATTTTATTGTGCTACCAAGGGTCGAAAAATTCTGCATTTACAGGAAAAAAATAAAAATAAAAAAGATTCGTATTTGATTACTATCTCTGCAACTTACTGGTTGTGTAACTTTGGGTAAATTTCTTCAAATTCCTAAACCTGATTATCATCATCTATAAATAAATGGTGGTGTTAACGGTTCTATGCTCCATGGTAGTATTATGAATTTTTAATGAAGTAATGAATAGTAAATATTTAGTACTGGCAGCAGGGGACATGGTAAACCCTCAATGCATAATAACTTTCGTCATGATTTTCAGTTATAGTCCAGTGTGGTTAGTGTTTCAGTGTTGATCGCTGCCCACATGGGAGAACAGTGAACATTTTTGTTTTTGTTTTTAAAAGATACTGAGTTTAAGTCAAAATGAAACGTGTAATAAGATATTACCTATGAAAGCAATCTATGTGTTTGGGGGTTTTGTTTAAGTCCCTGGATAGCACAGAATAGTTTGTGATGCTATAAATTGGGATGCACCATATACACATTAAAGGGAAATGAAGAATTGAAGCAAGTTAGCAAATTAATTTTTGTCTCGATTTGCACTTTTGGTTGCAACCTAGAAAACACTGATGAGTTGTGATTGTTTACAATGAGCCATTTGGATGATTGTGTCTGCTCAGGGGTGAGTGGAATCCATGCTGGGCGAGACCAAGGAGGAGGCTCCGTTTTGGATACGAGCACTTCTGTCCAGTTACTTCATTATGTGCTGAGGCTGCGCGGTTATGGAAAGGGTTCTGAGAAGACTGACTCGAGGAGAGGAAACAGGCTTCAGATGGGTCTGGACTTTATCAAATTCTCTGGCTTTTCTATTTTCAGCCTGATCCATGTGATCAGCTGAAAGAAAGGGGTAAAAAAAAGTCTCCATTCTAGATTTAGATCAACATGTACTAACTTTCATTCTTTGATGGAGAACGGGACTAGTTATGGCATGTGAATGTTAAGTCGAATGTCCCCTATTTCTTGGTATAGTTCAGAAGCTGAATATCTGCCTTGTGTATTTGGTTTTTGTTTCTTTTTTGCTTAAAAAAAAAAATCAGCCGCTAAATCTGATGTTCCTTGTTCAAATATTGGTCATGGGTGAAAATCCTCATCTCTTACACATGCCTGAACTCAACCCCAGGATAGCTGCATACTGGAGCTAAGTGTTTTCGATGTTGGAACAAGGCATGGGGAGCACACTCTCCCCCAGCTGTAGAGCAAGCTGTGATGTGAGAACCTTTGGTCCCAAAGAGGCTCACTGAAGGGTTTCTTCCACACTTTCCCACCAAGTACAACTTTCCTTTTCCTCACAGATGGATACCATCTCTCCTCTATATTTTATTCATTCTTCAAAAGGAAAAGAGCAAAGTCAAACCATAAACGAGAGGAGGGAATCATTTTGTCAGTTGGAGTGGACAAGGAGAGGTCTTCCCTGCTGTTTGCACCACTGAATTACAGCCCTATGTCTGCATGAAATCCACCTTGACGAGACTTTCTTGGTCATTGTTGCCGAAATAACCTGTTTCTTTGGGAGTTGTACCTAGAACTGTATTGTGCCTCCTGCAAAGCTTCTTGACCCCTTGTGTGGTCAGCATGCCTCATTTTTCTCTCTCCATTTGTAGCTTCTCTGTACAATATCAGATATTTCCCTGAAATTTGGACTCAGTGGAATAGGTATTATTAAACATGTCAAAATTATTATTTTTATGTTTTAAGTTTTGGTAGCATTTACAGAACCCCATCAAGTAGAGAAGACATTCTCACTGAGGGTTTAGAACCTGGGAAAAATTAGAAAGCAAACAATCAGATCTCAGAAACAGTTGCAGATTGGCTAGGCTATTTGGATATCAGTGGGAATTAACCCTGTGTTTTCTCTATGGTCATTTGAGCAAAAGGAAAGAAGAGGGAAAACATTGATGCAAATCCCCAAGGGCCAGATGAGTGTGGAAACAAACTTCCCTTTTCTGGTTTCCTAGTCAATCCTGCCTATAAGACATTTTCAGATCGATGTCCTCAAGCCCTCCACTGCCCTTGGCGCCCCTCATCTGCTTTCCTTACACATTTCTTCTTCAACAATGCAAGTTCTCGCGCAGGCTGCTGGCGACCAGTTGGTTGAGCATCATCTCATGCACTGAGAGATCATCAGTTCCATTACTAGTCAGGGCACATGCTCAGGTTTCAGACTTGATACCCGGTGAGGGGTGTGCAGGAGGCAGCTGATCAATGTTTCTCTCCCCCTCTCCCTCTCCTTTTCTCTCTCTCTCTAAAATCAACAAAATCATGTTTTTAAAATTTAAGTTCTTGCTTGCTTTTTGTAAGAGAATAATTTCAAGAAAGCAAGCAGTGAGTTTTGCAAAGCAGCTAAGCTCAAAAGAAGGGAAGACAAGAGAATAATCACAGAAAAAACAGTAGGAAAAAACCCACATTTCAGGATGCTCCAAAAATTTTGGCTACATTAAATTTTGTGGGGCATACATCTAAAAAATGTCTCCTCTGATATAAGATCTTACTTAATGTGGAAAATAATGATGTAACTAAAATAAATCCTCATAATTTTCCTGTCCATAATCCACTAACGTCAACAACCAATTTACTTGGTTTTATATATATGCATTATCTTGTGTTACTTTTGCTAAAAACCTACTGGGGACATAAATATATTTCAACTTTATGGATGAAGAAAACAAATCACAGTGAAACTTTGTCATTCACTCAAGATCATAAAACTAGTCAATGAAAAGGCTGTTACTTAAACACAAGCTCCTTTGACTCCAAATCATGCTTTTTGCTTTTTGTCTCCTCACACGTAGACTCTCTATTCATGTTTGATAATATTTTAATAGTCCTATCATATAGTAGTTCCCCCATTATCCATGGGGGATATGTTCCAAGACCCCACAGTGGATGCTTGAAACCATAGGTAGCACTGAATCCTATGTATACTATGATTTTTCTATATATGCATACCTATGATAAAGTTTCATTTATAAATGAGGCCTGAAAAAAGGTTAACACCAATAACTAGTTATAAAATAGGACCATTATAACAAACCTGCAATAAAACGTATGTGACTGTGGACATGCATTTCAGGGCATCTCTTGCCGAAGTCTTTCTATACGCTCAATGCTTTCTGGCTCAACATGTCATTAGTCGGAGCGTTTTCAGTTCATTACTTCCACTCATAAATGTCATGCCTTT
The DNA here is from genome assembly GCF_014108415.1 of Molossus molossus. Lineage (NCBI taxonomy): Eukaryota > Metazoa > Chordata > Mammalia > Chiroptera > Molossidae > Molossus > Molossus molossus. The sequence goes on along the minus strand of NW_023425344.1, from coordinate 13,855,037 downwards.
TCCATCTTAACTAGGACTTACCTTGCACGGTGGCCAGAACTTCTGCAGTCCGAGGTGCGACAGCAAAACTAGCATGTGATTCTCTTTCCTTCTCCACAATTTTATGGATAGAAGATTTGTTCTAACTGTAAACCTCAGCTACCCCGGCATACAATTTCTTTTTTTTGTTGAGTGAAAAACTTCCACTTTTTCACTCGAAGAAAGCACATTAGGGTTTCTTGTTGGCCTCTCTACTCTTGAGCTTTGTGGCTGTTATTTTTTATTTAAATCTTTTTTTTCTTTATTGATTTGAGAGAGAGAGGAAGTGAGAGGGAGAGAGAGAGAGAGAAACATGGATGAGAGAGAATATCCATTGGCTGCCTCCTGCATGCCTCTCACTGGGGATCAGGCCCACAACCCAGGCATGTACCCAGACTGGGAATTGAACCGGTGACCTCTTGGTGCATGGGTCAACACTCAACCACTGAGCCACACCAGCCAGGCTGGGCCATCATTAAATAAAGTTAGTGTTACTTGAACATGAGCTCTGTGATCCCTGCTCAGTTGCTTTGATGACCAAGACAGCTGCTAGTGACTACTGGGTGAGAAGCTTCTACTTCAAGGAGAGAGCTGGACAAAGGGATGATTCGCGATGTGGGCAGAGTCGAGTGGGATGCATGAGATTTCATCACACTGCTCAGAATGGCTCACGACTCAAATCTTGTGAATTGTTCATTGAATTGTTTTTTTCTGGAATTTTCCATTTAATGTTAGTGGACTGTGGTGACTGAAACTGTGGAGGGCAAAACCACAGGGAAGGGGGAACAACTGCAATCAACTGTTACATGGCCAGAATGAGTCGATTACTATTAAATAAGAATGAACATTTAATAAGGGAAAATATACTATTTGTGTTTTTTCTATTTCCTACTAAATAATCTGTGGATTTACTCACGTTTTTCAGACTGTGGGTGTCTCACAATGAGTATATTGTAGAAAGGTAACAAAAGGAGACTTAGGAAGAGAAACGTAACTACAGGCAAGGCCCCGCCTCAGAGGGACTTCCTGTGGCTGGAGGGAATTGGAGAGAACAGCGACATTCTCTCGTCTGACAGAGGCAGCTCTGCTCACAGCCGCTCATGTTCCCAAAGAAATTGCATTATGGTTGAAGACTTTAATAGGTTTTTATTCAGATTTAAAATCAGAACCAAGAATGGAACTAATTACTTGAAAAAATTTTGTGTATCAGTTAAAATAAATTGATTTGTTATTGGTTCGTAAGTCACAAATACCCATGAGTTAAACCACACTAAACTTTCAAATTTATATCAATCCAGAACTATATATGGAGATGCATGCTAGACACCTCTGAGTCAATGGGCTGAGGTCCTCTTAAATTCAACGTGTTCAAGATTTTTAGAATCTTAATTTTTTTCTGTGTAAGTGAAATAGAAACAAAAAGGGCATGGGCCCTGGCCTGTTTGGCTCAGCAGTTAGATCATCAGCCGACAGACCAAAGAGTCATGGGTTGGATTCCAGTCAAGGGCACATACCTCAGTTGCTGTTCAATCCCTGCCCTGGTTGGGGTTGCAAGGGAGGCAACCAATCGATGTATCTCTCTCATACTGATGTTTCTCTCTCTCTCCCTCCCTCCATCAATCCCACTCTATCTGAAAATCAATGAAAAAATATCCTCAGGTGAGGATTAAAAATAGAAGGACACAGCACCGAGAGATGGGAGAGTCATGAGATGAGCCACGAACAAGGGGGACGAGGGACGATAGGATCCACTCATTACCAATGCTGTAGTCATAACTGCATTGTTCTGGTCAGGGTTTAGTATATTTTGTCCCTTTATCATAAAAGCAATTTAGCCTTCCTTTGAGCATGTTTGTTTATGGTAAAGTTAAACCTCTCCTGAGTCCGTGCTTAGTAAAACACAAAGAGAAGCCCCGTGGCAATGCTCAGACTTGTGAGCACTCCGGGCAGCGTACTGTAGGGTATGCATTATGTATTAGGATCTTCCGCTTCTGCTCTTGCTGGCTTCCTGGGAATTTTTGTTTCAGCATCCGTGCTGAATTTTCCTGGCCACGGGGCACAGCAGGGCATTACAACGAAGCCACGGTGAAAGGGGACCGAACTCCTCACAGATAACACCTGCGGTACCTGCCTCTTCAAGGCTCCCTGTAGACAGCCTCTTACTAATTAAAGTGACATATATGAAAATAAATAAAGTCACATATGCGTGTGACTGAATAAACAAGAAAAATACCAAACAGGCATTTCTCTCGATGGTTTTAGCATGGGGAGAAGGGAGGACACCTTAATCTCGAACTGGAGTCGTTTTCTTCCAAACGAGGCACAAGGCACACTTGTCTTCATCCGTCTTCCTCCAGCTACTGCAAAGCAGCACTGTGATTTTTTGCTTGACTGATATTTTAACAACTAATTTGATTGAATTTTACTTAATTGATATTTGTTTTCGAAAGAACCAGGTTTTTCCTTCATCTTAGATTACACCCACACCTAACCAGACTGCCAAAGGCAAGATATGGTCAAAAAGGGGTGAAGTGGCCCAGGCCGGGGGTGGCTCAGTTGGTTGAGCATCACCCCTGTGTAGGAGGCAAACGATTAATGTTTCTCTTTCACATCAATGCTTCTCTCTCTCCCCCTTCCTTCCCCTCTCTATCTAATAAATAAATAAATAAATAAATAAATAAATAAATAAATAAATAAATAAATGAGATTAAGTGAAGTGAGGGACTTTTTAGTCTTTTCTTAATCTCCAGAAAGAGGGTAGTATTCACTCCCCGCGCCCCCCAAGAGAAATCATCTTTTAACCATATATTACTGCAGCGAAAACTCTGTGCTTCTCCTGCATGGGAAAAGTCCAAGACGGTCCAGCCCAGCCTGTTCATCACGTTCCCTGCGAGTCTGTTCAGTGCCCAGACGTCAGGGAGTGGCCACACAGGCACACGTTCAGCCACCACAGCCTTTCCTAAGCGGCTCGTGTCTGATCCCCACCTTAGCTGATGACTCCACTATCCTCCCTGTTATGTATACTTGAAAAATTAGAGCTCTTTTTTTTTTTTTTATCGTCACCCGAGGACATTTTTCCATTTTTTGTTCAGGTAGAGTGGGAGGGAGAGAGAGGAACAGAGAGAGAGAGAGAAACATCGATGTGAAAGGGACACATCGAGTGGCTGCCACCCGCACGACCGACCAGGGCCGGGACAAACTGCAACCGAGGTACGCGCCCTTAGCGGGAACCGAACCCGGGTCTCTCTGGACCGCAGGCCGACGCTCTAACCGCTGAACCAAACCGGCCAGGGCTAGAGCTCTTTTTAATCTTCCACTTGCCCCCCCTCAGGCCCCCACCTCCAATTAATTTCTGAATTTTCACGCTTTTGCTGTTGGTATGTTTCATACAGGGGCCAGTACTTGTCCATCCGGTTTGTTCCACCAAGAGGAACATGATCATGTAGTGGTTACGGCTACAGGCTCTGGGTTCCAATCCTAGGCCTGGGGCTTCCTGGGTGTGTCAGCGTGGGCACCTCACTCATTCTCTGTGCCTCAGTTTCTTCACCTGTACGCTGAGTACGTCGTGCTGGCCATTGGCTGGAAGTTTCAGCTCTCCATGGAACTCCCATAAGACTGCTTGAGTTTTTCCCCAAAGTGGCAGGTGGCTCGCCCCAGAGCAGCTGATCCAAGAACCCACAAGGCAGAAGCCACCAGATCTTTTTTTTTTTTTTATCCTCACCTGAGGACATTTTTCCATTTTTTTGTTCAGATAGAGTGGGGGGAGAGAGAGAGAAACATTGACGTGAAAAGGACACATCGAGTGGTTGCCACCCACATGACCCAACCAGGGCCAGGGACAAACTGCAACCCAGCGAGGTACGTGCCCTTAGCGGGAACCGAACCCAGGTCTCTCTGGACCGCAGACCAACGCTCTACTGCTGAGCCAAACCGGCCAGAGCACCACCAGATCTTTTACAACCCAGTCTCAGGGGTCAGACAACTTCATTTCTATAATAACCTGTTGGTAACAGGACAGTGCCGGACCTCTTGCACGAGGGTGTGGCTCCCAGGGGGCAAGGCGCCCAGGCCATCTTGGAGGCCAGCTGCAGTTCTTACTCACAGTGCTTTCGCCCTGACTCTGGCTCTCCTTTTCCCTCCTCTTGCATCAATGTCTCTGCTGAACTTCCCTTGCCTCTCCCACCCCGCCAATCCAGCAGCCATACCAGAGCATCTCCTTACCGATGTGTATGTTCCTCTTATTCAACTCAGATATTACCTATTTCTCATGTTAAATGCCAATATCTTCTTTGAGCATATATGTTTGCACTAGATACGAATTTTTATTGTATGAGTAAGTTTCAATCTTCCGCAGTCAACTCTATCAGTACTTGTGTTGCAATTTCTCCTATTATTCCTCTAAAAAGCTCATAATAGTTAGTTGTATTTTGGACTAGAATGATATTATTATGTTTAAATTAACTTTTGATTTGCTTGGAATTTATTTTTCCATCTGTTCTGAGATATCGCTCTAAATTAATTTATATAAACAGCTTTCTTCTTTTAATTTTTGTGATGTCTACCTAATTTTCATTTTCTATATTCCACTGGTCTCCTAATTTATGTCACTAGAACATTAGTTTGTAAATAGAACATGACTTACCCTTTGTAAAAACGTTCTCACTTTATTTATGACTAGTCCAAACCAACTCTGTGCCACTGAGAAATAAAATTTAGGTTTATAACATGTACTTGATTAAGTTTGACCAATAACTGAGTTTTCAGGGGTTTTTGTTCGTTTTCCTACATCTCTTTCACTGCCATCACAGATCTTGAAGTCAGAGGGGTTCTGCTGGATACACTGGTGTTTTGGTTTTGATGACATTTCTTCTTGTCATCCCAGGCACAGAGTTGCCATCTGTTCAATTGCTTTTTTAATTCTGAAGGACGTTTTGCATTCAGCCTATGTCCCCTTCAAATCAGGTAAAAAATGAGAGTTTATTATTGGGAAACAAGTCATTTATTGTTGGAATACAAGTTAAGGCAAACTGTGATTGTAATTAAGGACTGTTAGCGAGGTAACTCATTTTCCCTCAAACTTGAAGCTAGTTATGTCTGTGTTTGGAGACACCATATCACCCAGTAATTATGTAGAATGATCTCCACTTTTATGAAGTGCCATGTACAACCCAGAATTGTTTTTGTTTTTGTTTTTTTTCAGGTAAAATTTTTTTATTGTTGAAAGTATTATAGATGTTCCCATCTTTAAAAAACAAAACAAAACAAAACAATGTTGCCTGCTTAACTTGAAAATTGTATTGGAGAAAATCTCTAAAGGAATCTTCCTGGTGGAAAGCAAATGATTTGTGCAAGGATATACTTTTCTGAATTTGTACCTATAGCCTTTTGTGTTCTTTATCTTTACTTACAACATTGTCTCAAAACTTTTATATTTTTGAGGTGTTTCCTAGTGGCAAGGTGCTTGTTTGCCTTTGAATGGTGTGTTATAACCTCTGTCTTATACTGCATAAAAAGTTCTTTTCATCCTGGCTGGTGTGGCTCAGCTGGTTGAGCATCATCCCATGTACCAAAAGGTTGCTTGTTCGAGTCCCAGGTGGTAGGCTCAACTCCCAGTGCAGGGGCATGCAGGTGGCTGATGGATGACTCTTTCACACTGACATTTCTCTCTCCCTCTCCCCCCCTCTTTCTCTAAAATCAATAAAAACATTTTTTTAAATTATTGTCAGATTATCTCAGCCCATATGTCTGTAATATGTCATCGTCATTTCGTATTTAGTCATGGTTCCATTGTTTCTAGACTAGGTTGCAAGTTGGTGATTACTTGGGGAGTTTCCAGGACCTGCCTAATCTCGGCTCAAGCTTCCAGGCTCGTCGTTTACCTCTGTCGTGAACCATACTTCCTGCCACTACCCAGCCCATCTGGCACCTGGAGCGCCCAAAGGAGGCAAAGGGAGCCGCAGTGCTGCCGCTCATTGGTTCTCTCTCCTTCTTCTGACGCGCATGGCAAGGAATCCCTGTGTGGTTGACAGGGATGGTAGGAGGGGAGGAGTCACAACAGAATCGGATCACTGATACTGATGACTCTGATTCCAGATATTCAAGTTCATTCTTTATCCATGATATGCATTTGCAAAGCAGAGGAGATAGGAAAAAAAAATACTGACTTCTCTGGGTTAAGAACTTGTAATGGATTGTGTATGTAACTTCAAAATGGCATATTTTCTGGCTGGTAGATAATTAGATAGATAACTATGCTTTTTATTCTTGAATTCTCCATCTTTGAAAGAGTCAATAAAGCTCTTTAGGCTTTGAGGATGGTAGTATCTATCTGTGGTTTTCGAGAGGACAAAACAAATTGATTCATGTAAAGTACCTTAAGTTGTCTCACAGAAATACCTTTAAAGAGTAGCTGGTACATAACAAATGCTCAATACATGGAAGTTATTTATCATTTAAATGAGATTGTTCTGTGGGCACATGGGATCGGGTGAACTGGAATAGACAGGAAGCTGGGGTTAGGAGGTATTGTGTGGGTCTCAGAACAGACCTGTTGTGAATTCTGGCCCTGTCGCTTACTAACTCTGTGACTAGAGCAGTTGCTCGTACTCTGAATCTCCGTTTCTTCAACAGTATAATGGGAATAACAAGTGCTCTTTTTCATGGTCATGGGGATTAAATGAAGTTCATGTAAAATGTACATCCGTGTGTAAAATGGGAGGCACGGTGCTGAGAGCACTCTGTAAAGGGAGATCCATGTTACAGGAATTGGGAGACCTGGATTCCAGCCCCGGACTTTCCCTTCACTCACTAGATTGTCATGGAACTACTTTGTTCTCTTAATCCTCAGTGTCTTAATCCTTTTTTATCCTCCTGGAGAATGAACACCCTGGCCAGTTTTGCTCAGCAGTTAGAGCGTTGGCCCGCAGACCAGAGAGTCCCGGGTTTGGTTCCCTCTAAGGGCACATACCTCGGTTGTAGTTTGTCCTCGGCCCTGGTTGTGGTCGTGTGGGTGGCAGCCAGTCGATGTGTCTCTCTCGTGTCGATGTTTCTCTCTCTCTTCCTCCTTCTATCCCTCCCTCCTTTGTCCTCGGGTGAGGATTAAAAAGAAAGAAAATGAAGAGCAAGGTGAAATGGTATTTGATATTTGTGCAAAACATAAAGAACGTACCTTTGTTTTCTTATTAGCACTTATCTTGAAAAAGTAATTTTTTAAATATGTTTTTATTGATTTTAGAGAGAGAGAAAAACATCCATGTGAGAGAAACATTGCTCAGCTGCCTCCTGCCCAGGTTGTGGGATGGAGCCCACAACCTGGGCATGTGCCCTGACCAGAAATCGTAATCAAACTGGTGACTCTCTAGTGCATGGGATGATGCTCGGTCAACTGAGCCACATCAGCCAAGGCTAAAAATAATTATTGTTAATGAGTTTTTTCTGTTTTAACTCTTAGAACTATTCATGGTTACATCTAGAGTCTAGCACAATGCCTGACATATACAATTTGCTCAATAAAAGGTGAGTAAGTAAAGAAAGGAAAGAATGCAAGCATGGGTGGGAACACATATTTCCATATGATTGATGTCGTAACAATATTCAAGGACAGAGAAACTGACTGTCCTCATTTCACATAAGCTACAGCCAAGCATTGTGAAATTGAAAGTTGTTTGGACAAAACGTCCTCAAGGATATTATAGAAGAATAGCATTTTTCTCTGCATAAAATGACTCCTAACACAATTACATGTGTCAAAGTCACATTAACTTTTACTGGCATTGAAGCGTGAGATGTAATTGGCACTGACTCTATTAAAATTGGTCTGTTTTTGCTCTATAATTTTTGTAAATTTAGCAGAGTAATATTTTATTATTAGTCATTTATCCAAAATATTCCCTAAACATAATCAAGAAAAAAAATGTCATTTATAATGATTTAACCTTGTAGTACACATTTTATTTCAAACCTGATTACTTTTCAAAATGAAACACAACATATAACACTGGGTCTATACATGCAAAAATTTATTCTGAGGGTTTTTTTTAAGTTTTATTGGAAAAATAAATTTATTGCTATAAAACTATGATTAAAAATTATTTGAAAATATCTGGGAGAAAAATAAAACTCAATAAATAAAACTTCTTCTTTAAAGTGGAAGGTCCTAGCTATCTGAACTAGCTAATTTCAGGTGCATTGTCCGTAAACAATCCCTTTGGAAAGCAAGTTTCAATCTGTCACCTACCTAACTTTTGGGAACATATGTTGCTGCTTCTTAACAACATTCATATGCTTCAGAATTGGGCGTCAGGTTTTTCATTGTGTTTCAGCGACATGCGTCAAGTTTCATTGCCTCATTCATTCAATAAGCAAACATTTAGCACCTAAATTGTGTCACGTTCTGGTACATGTTGCCAATTGACATCATCTTGATGGTTGCCCTGATGGAGCTCAAAGTTCGATGAAAGGGACAGTGTACACAGACACACGCAAGTGAATATAGTGAACATCTCAGGTATGTTCCATGAAGCAAGAGGACAGCATGTGTGTTTGAGAAAGGAAAATGGCAGGCACGAGGGTAGGGGGACTGCTGATTTAAAATGGCAGAACATCTTTCTGGAGAAGGGAAGTTTATACAAAAACCTGTGCATTGATGAGTTGGAGAAGGATTGAGGTGAAGATAATGAGTTGCTGAATATTTTGGGTAAATGAAAGAGGTAGGCATATTTTAGAAACCGTATCAGAAAGTTGGAGGGTGTGTGTGTGATAGAACCCCAGAAGATTAGTAGAGATGAGGTTATGCAGGGGTTCCAGTGATGTGGTCCGGTTTGCAATTTGAAGTGGTCATTCTGGATGAAATATGGAGAATGAACTGGGCATTCAAGAATGCAAGGGAGCTCTGGCTGGTTTGGCTCAGCAGTTAGAGTGTTGGCCTGCGGTCCAGAGAGACCCAGGATCGATTCCTGCTATAGGCGTGTACCTCGGTTGCAGTTTGTCCCCAGCCCTGGTTGGGTTGTGCGGGTGGCAGCTACTTGATGTGTCCCTTTCACGTCAATGTTTTGCTCTCTCTCTCTCTTCCTCTCTCCCCCTCCTGCTCTATCTGAACAAAAAATGGAAAAATGTCCTCAGGTGAGGATTAAAAAAAAAGAATGCAAGGGAAGGTACAAGTTGGGAGACTACAGTTTCAATAGCCTAAAAATGAGGTGATGGCTCCGTGGACCAAGAGGGAGCAGGGAGTTTGGAGAGAAGTGTGCAAATCTGAGATCTGTTTAGGTCCTTGTTGCCTTGTGGCCTCCTCATTTATTTATTTTTTTAATGCCAGAAAACTGCATGTGTCTTCTAGTAAATGTCCTCTTATGGTTTATTTTCATTTTCTCTTTTTGGTTGTACTTAAAATAATGACACATTACAATCGAAGTCATCTTAGATTCAATGCAATAAAGTAAAATGTGCTAAAATTTTATGAGAGATTATGGTCTTAATTACTTTCCTTAATATAGGTTTATTTTTAACTGAGATATCTGTTGATACAATAGGATGTAACATCATACAAGCAAGTAATCTATTTTCAAATATTTATTTGTCTCATAAATATTGATTGTATTCAGAAAATGGAGGGTGTCCCTGGAGATATGAGGGTGAGTAAGACAACAAAACAAGAATGCCATCCCTTGGAACTTCTGGTGTGACTGGGGAGAAAGACACAGGACAAATCATAAATGCTGATTGGTTCTGTGAAAAAGTGCCGCTTGCTATGGCAGGAAGAAAAATACATGCCTGACTTTGGAGGAAAAGGGAAAATGTCTTAAAGAAATTATATTAAATTTGCGACCTGAAATATGAGAAGTCAATATGGAGATGGAGGAGGAAGAAGTCATTGCCAACCTGTTTCCTCACACATTTGAGTAATGGAATGGTCGGTAGCACTGAGACACAGGGCGCGAGTTGGAGAAGGATGAAAGTTGAGCCAAGACATAGGTGAGACCCAGCGTGCCTGGGACTTGTCTTATGGACAGTGAGAAGGATGGAAGAGGTTTATATAATAATCTAATCTTTCATTAAGGTCTGTGGTCACAGGGTGTAGAAATCATTTGGAGGGTAGGAAGTAGAGAGCATGAATGGATGCTGGATGCCCTGTAGAGAAACAAAAATATTAATCCTGAGAATGAAAAAAGTTGACAGATACAAGAGATATGTAGATATAGAGCCTGCAGGACTTTGTGCCACATATGAGCGTGTCCAGCCACCCTGATCTGACCAAGATCATTTCGATTTTAGCATTGAAAGTTCCACATCTCAGGAAATCCTTCAGTTTCAGGCAAATAAAGACGTTTGGTCATCCTAGATGGGAGAACAAAAATATCATGTAAGACTCCTTTGTTGTGTGCTTGGACAATGGGGTAGATTATGATACCAGTCTCTGCATAAGAGCCCTGAAGGAGACCAATTTTTGAGTGACAATGTCTTGTGGATTTGACTTGCCAGTAAGACAACTAAGTACATATTTGGATAAAACTTCCAGGGATTCAGAAGCAAGATCTGTGAAGAATAAAAGAAAACCAAGACACAGTGACCATTTCAAGGGAATACTGAACTATGTTGAATGCTCTTGACACACAGACATGATGATAACTAAAATTTGTTGAATTTGAGGTATGTTAGCAAGAGTCATACTTATATATTGATTTAAATATAAACCTGATTGTGTTGAGGTTGTGTTGTGAAGTGATTAAGGGTGAGGAGAGAGCAAGTGAAGATTTTTTTGAAACCTTTAATTATAGCAAAGATAAAGAGGCTGTCACCTGAAGGGGAGTAAGCAGCATTTTCTTTGTTTGAAAGAGACTTGAACCAACAGAGACAGATAATTCAAAGAAATTGGAAGAAGGAACATAAGGTCTTAAGAAAGAAAGGAGAGAGGATCTAGAGAATGATGGAGATATTTCTGCTAGCTAGGAGAAGGACCATCTTTTCATTGTACGAGGAGGAAAGGGAGAAGGGAAGGTGCAGGGATGCATCTCCGAGTCATGCTATATGGAAAGTGTGCTGCACAGGAAGTGTTTTATTAAGCATTCAAGAGAAAAACTATAATAAGCAGCCCAGTGAATGATTATTATGCATCATATATTCATAATTGCATCTATTATAACTATCTGAGTAATTATTAATATTATCAATAACATGTATTGTAAGCAAAGTCATTGTAAGTCTAATGCCTGCCAGACACTCATGGTGCAGAGACGGCACGTCTGCCATTGGGGACTTGCTGTGCAGTGATAGAAACTGGCATTTAAATAGATAACTGCAGTACATTCTGACAGGAAGTAGACGAGAGTGTGGTGGAAGTAGAGAGCAGAGAACAACTTCCTAAGAGTCAGATGGATTGGGATATGAGTTTATCCACTTGAATAAAACTAAAATAACTTTGACTTTACAATATACAATTGTTATGTACCTCAACAGATAGAAGGAACAGGACTACTCTATTCCATGAGGTCATGCAGGGATCTAGGTTTTTGTATCTTTGTTACTTTGTTACATCTACATAATGGAATCTGGCTGCCTCCTAACATATCCAGTGCACAGGAAGGGAGCAGAGCAGGTGGAAAGCATGATCTGGATATCAAACGTATCATTTATGCTCATATCCCATATGATCAGCTAACATTCTATTATCATGGGAGATGAGGAAAATCTCTCTTGGAGGCAAACCAAAATCTGTCACAGATGGTCACTTTGATTTAAATCTTTGAGAATATAAAGAGTTTTCAAGGGGAGTAAGAGGTTTCTGGGATAAAGGACTAAGTAAGATACATAAAGGCAAAGGTAATATTTTAAATTTTTAGTAATCATTGTGGCATATATTTTATGGTAGACACCTCCAGGTCCTACACCACCTCCCTCAGACCATCTCTATCAGCAGCAGGGGTAGTGGGCAATTCCACATGAACTCAGATTCCCTTTGGATTCCCGGGGTTTTACCTCATTGCTCACTGAGTAGCTTTCTGAGTCAGCTTCCAGGTAATGTGATTGAAGCCCCCTCAGCCTGACTGTAAGCACAGCGTTAACCAATGATGGGAGGATAAAACTTGATCTCTTATGGATGATTCTGGGAGTATCCTGTAGACATCTCAGAGGTTCTAGCATATTTGAGCTTCTGATTCCTCAACAGCAAACTTAACAAAGCACATTTGTGTCGGCTTTTCCCCATCGCTGTGTCTCTCACTCCTGCTCCCTAAAATCAGAATTGACCAGTCAAGAAAAGCAGAGGCCCTGACCAATCAAAATACATGTCTGCTGCATTGGCCTCATCAGTGTGTCCCTACTGAACATCAGCTCTATGTAAAGCCACAGAGCCAGGAAATTGGCTGGTGGTTTCAAAAACTATGAGATGTGTGTATGGCTGCAAAATGGACTTTATGGTAAGGAGAGGCAAAGGAGGCTGCAGAAGTAGATGGGGTTCAACTTAATATACAAAATACATAGATTTAATGTTGATATATATTTATAAAATATAGCTATATAATATAGGTAGATTATGTTTAATTATATATCAATTTATATTTAATCCTGTGGGTGACAGAAAGCCAACAATGGTAAATTTTTCTCTTTATTATATTTATGTATTAATGTATTTTCATAGAGGAGTTAATGTTTGGATTGAATTTGCAGAAAGTTTGTGTTCAGAATAAATTCTATAGGGAATAATTCTATAGGAAGAGGGTTCTTCTGGAGAGGCTATTTTGGACATCCAAGTGGGAGGCTAGAATCCAAATTGGGTCAGGAAATGGAGCCATAATACTGGCAATGGAAAGAAGGGACTATATATTCTAGAGAAAACGCATGAAATGAAATGATATTTAACTGTTTGACAGATGATTCTACCAAGTACCGAATAGTAAGAATGGGCATTGATGGAAAAAGCTCAGTATGAACTGGAACATTGTTCTGGCTGATTGGCAGCCTGGGTGGGAAGGGCCACCACTGAGAACCACCCAGTCTATTCTGATGTCTATTAAGACTTCTTCTGACATTCCAGCTGGCATGGGAGGATGGCATCCTAGCTTTGTGTGATGCCATTTTGATTTATGTCTTGCTTTGCCATACCCACTTCTTTCACATTTTAAGGATTTCTTTAAAAATCTATTTTAATATATTTTTTAAATGTATGAGTTCACCTTTGATGAAGTCATGGTTGACACTATATCCTGAGAACTCTCTACATTCACCAATGACCTGTCTGTTCTTGTCTGTGAGTCACAAAGGCTAGCTAGTGCTGACATGCTGATAGACCCAAAGTACATGTCTGAGCAGGTGTTAGCATGCCAATGAGAATCCGGGCAAGATCTTAATATTTTTTCCAAAATAAGTGAACTTTTTTTTTTTTTATCCTCATCTGAGGACATTTTTTGTTTTTTTGGTTTTTGTTCAGATAAAGTGGGAGGAAGAGAAAGGAAGAGAGAGAGAGAAAAACATCGACGTGAAAAGGACACATAGAATGGTTGCCACCCATACGACCCAACCAGGGCCAGGGACAAACTGCAACTGAGGTACATGCCCTTAGCGGGAACTGAACCCAGGTCTCTCCGGACCGCAGGCTGACACTCTAACCGCTGAGCCACACCGGCCAGGGCATGACCTTTTTTTTTTTTTCCTGGAATTTTCCAAGTCTGTTTAAGCCACTGCAAAGTCAGATTGATTTACTCAGCAGATATCTATTGATCACAATCTATAGTCCAGCAATCAGAAGATTATCGTTTTTACCTTGTTAAAGAAAGTAGAAAAAGACAGACTATATGACCATCAAGCCATCAAGAGCTTTATAGACTTATACAATGCTAAAATGTCCCTGTATTTGCTAGGGTTTTTTCTATCTTATTTTATTTTACTATCTCTCCTATTATTTCACAAAGCTAGAAGTAATCAAGCAGTGTTTTTACATTGCAATTCTCCCTGCCACCAATTTCAGAATTTAAAAGAGGGAAGTTATATTAGTTTCCATGTTGCCATAGCAAATTACTACAAACTCGTTGCAACAACAGAAATTATCTTACAGTTATGTAGACAAAACGTCTAAAACAACATGTCAGGTAGGCCACGCTCCCTCCAGAGGCTCTAGGGGACCATCTAGTCCTCGCCTCTGTCAGCTTCTTGTGGCTGCAGACATTTCTCAGCTTGTTACTAACCAACTCCAGGCTCTGCCTTTGTGGTGGTATTACTTCCTCCTCTTCCCTGTCTGTCTGTCTCTGGAATGAGGGACTCAGAGGGAACAAACGTCTCCCTCTCTCTTATAGGAATGCAGGTGATTGCACATAGGGCCCATTTGGAAACCTCAGAATAAGCATCTCCTCACAAGAGTTTTGCCTTAATCTCATAGGCAAAAATTCATTTTCTTGATAAGGAACAGTCACAGCTCCTGGGGTTAGAACCTGGTCGAGTCCTTTTGGGGTCCCTAATTCGATTTGCTAATAAAGACTAACTGTTCTTTTGGAGAATTAATAAGACAGAGAGAAAGACAGACAGAGAAAGAGAATATGCATCCTTCTTAAGGATTAGACAATATCTGATGGGGCTAAGAAGAGTCGTCGCCTACAGTCAGTTCCTACCCTTGCCTGAACAAGAAACAGAAAGAGAAGTGAAAAGAACACAAGCAAGACCAATGTGATGTGGCTACGACCACAGACTTTGAAACCAACCTGCACTACTAGCTGTGTTATTCTGGGAGAAGCTTTAATGTGGCGATGATAAGGCCTAAAATGCAAAGTTGTTTTAGATTAGATGAAATTTAATAAATTTTAGATTATATAAATAAATATCCTGGCACAGAATGTAGCAGGTACACACATTAGGTATAAGCACATTTTTGTTCTAGGGAAACCAGGTTCAGAGTCATCCTCTTCAGCTCTTATTGAATTAGCTCTTATTGAGTTATTGGCTTAACCCATTGCTCATCATTTCTTTATTTCTGATAATGACCTTCTGTAATATTTATTTTTCCTATAAGACTTTATTTCTCCTGCTTTTTGCCCCAGATACTGTAAATTTCAGCAGCATACAAGAAGCAAGTTGTTGGCTTAGATGAATACAGAAACTCGAGTCATCTTAACTCGTGATAACCCAAACGATCTGTTAATGAGGTTGCTCTTTGAGTGATATTTTATTGTAAAGTATGGGGCAAAGGGTATATCAAAGTCCTTACAGAAAGTCTCTGGAGTGTTTCAGCTCCCAGTAGTTTCCATTGCTTAAGTGCCCCTAATGACACCCTCCAGTGGAAGTCTTAGTGTTTTTTGACTAATGTATTCTCAAAATGGGAGTTAACTCTTAGGGGAGTCTCACAGGCCTTGATGAGCAATGAACTGTTGTTTTCCTTTAAATACTTAAAAATCAGCATGAGAAAAAACCGTTACAGTTCTTTCTAACACAGCCAAAGAGAAATTTAAAAAATTCACTGGCACCAAAGACTGAGCCAATCTGAGAAAGTCAGTTTCTGCATTAGCATGTCAATTCACAACCCTTCAAGAGTAGGCTGCTTGCCCATGATGGCATCTGCCATCTGCCTTTTCAAAGGAGAATTCCTTTTTCAGTGTGAGATTAGTGACATCAGAAGGGTAGACGTGCTTCTTCATTTGACATAGTGCTTTGAAAAGTCTGTAGGCTGAAGACGTGGGTCCTTCATTAAAATGCTATTTTCAAAGAGTCTTCAACATCATGATATATGAGACATTGAGTTTTTCTGTGTTTACATAAAACATTTTCTAATTATCCTCTGAAAAGTCAGTGAGTGGTTCAGTGGAATCAATTGCTCTTCCCTCAGTCTAGCCTGCCTATGATGTCAGTAAAAACTTGTTTTTGTATCATGTAATTAAATTATAAATATTATACCAAAATTTCAAAATAATGACCAAAAAAAAAAAGAAACAGAACCATGTGAATTGATATTCTTCTTAGAGCCACTAAATAAGAGTTTGTATTTTTTAGAAGATTTGACTTTCCATTTCATCAATAAATAACTTTTTCTTCCATAATTTTAACAAAAATTAGATCTGTTTGGAAAATAATTTCAAAAAATACTACCAAGGTTAGTAGCAGTTTACCTTCATTGGATTTCATTTCTTCTACTGTTGTAACTTGTCAGTGAGATAACCAGAGACACACAGTCAAATTGTAAATAAGCACTTCATTACTCCAGAGGGCTGGGGGGGTACAGCTTCCAATTCTCAGCCCCAATTCTTCTTGCTCATCCAATTTTAAAGCCAGAAGCCCATCCCCCTCTTCCTCCCTCACTTAGGGGACTGGTATAATAGTGGGTGTGACAGTGATTAGAGAAGTCAAAATTAGCATTTTTCACTGGGCTCATGATTTGCAGATACACCTCCCAACACATGGGGCAACTATAACCTTAGGCAAAATTCCTTTACTTCTAGGGGTAATTAACCTGTTATTGGAAAAATATTGAGGAAGGTCCTTTGATGATAAAAATGGAGTCATTTAGTCGCCTTAGCCAAGGGGCCTACATAAGAATGGAATCTAGTGGCCTTAGCCTCGGGGCCCAGGTCACTGCCATGTCAGGATATTCTAACCCCACAATAGTCATTAATGTTTTGAGATCAACTGTAGATGTATCCAAAAAATGAACATAATCACTAATTAGCATATTACTTTTGGAATTTAAAATATTTATTCTTGGCCCTGGCCGGGTAGCTCAGCCGGTTAGAAAGTCTTCCTGATACAACAAGATTGCAGGTTCAATCCCCAGTCAAGGCACATGCAAAAATCAACCAATGAATGCACAAATAAGTGGAACAAAAAATCGATGTCTCTCTCTCTTCCTCTCTCTCTAAACTCAATCAGTTAAAAAAATTTATAAAAATATATTGATTCCTGTGGTAAGTACATTTGTACTTTTTTCACTTCATTGCTGAAATACTAATCAGCTGACCTTTGTTATCAAAAAGACTACAGGAGCCAACTTTACAACCACCCGTTATAGTCTTAATGTGGAGGTTCTATAGGTTTAGTTTTTCTTTTTTTTTTTTTTTTTATCCTCACCCTAGGACATTTTTCCATTTTTTACTCAGATAGAGCGGGAAGGAGAGAGAGGAAGAGAGAGAAACATCGATGTGAAAGGGACACATCAAGTGGCCGCCACCCACACAACCCAACCAGGGCCGGGGACAAACTGCAGCCAAGGTACATGCCCTTAGCGGGAACCGAACCCAGGTCTCTGTGGACCGCAGGCTGACGCTCTAACCGCTGAGCCAAACCGGCCAGGGCTAGGTTTAGATTTTCAGACATGCGAATGAACTTTAGTCAAGTTTTTCTGCAAAACTAAAATCCAGTCCCCACAATGTATCGGGCTTGCTAATCAAAGAGACAATGTCAGAATAGATGTATAAAACAGATTTTATGGACTAATACTTAAAAATATACATACTTGATCTGACAGGTCATTTAAATTGGGGTTGAAAGCAACAAACTAATGCCTGAACCCCACTGAATACTTGCAGAGAAAATTTTTTATTAATTTAGTGACACCCTAAAGGCTTTGATCAATATTTCCTAGGGTGTTGCTCGGCTGAATGGTGAGTGATTTAGTGTGTTTCTTAAAATTGTCACAAGTGGAAAACACCATTGGTAGCTCAATATATATTGAGCACCTATGATATATAAGACATTGACCCAGGAACTATAGAAATGACAAGATTAATATAAATAAGATAATGTAAAATAAATAAAGTACATATTGATAACTTTACAGGATCTTATTATATCTTAGAAGAGACCATTCAACATGGATAAAAGTGATTAAATATATATTAAAGTTCTAAGTGTGGTAAAAAAAAATGTAAATAAAAAGTTCTCTGTGGATTTAGGGAATATGAACCGTACCATCCAGAAAGGGCAAGGAAAATGTAAGCATTATTATGGAAGAGGTGACAATTGAACTGGTTTATGAACTGAGACCTGGACATCTTTAGAGTCTATTACTAGTCTGCTTTCCACACAGAACATAAATTTAGGTTTAGTGCAAAGACAAGGGTCTAGTAAGAGAAAGACGATCTGGTTTGGTAAAATTGTAAACAGGGCAATTCATGAAGTACAAAAGAAGTGTTCAATAAATTAGTATCTCTAAATCTCTCTAAAACTATCTATAAAGGCAAGATAATAATTTTTTTCACCTGATGTTAAATATGTAAACATAACTAATAAGTAACAAATCTGTAGTTTAAATTTAGGGCACCTTGATTACAAAACATGTGAATTTTGGCTTTGAGATACTTATCTAAATATTAGAAGATAAAGGACTAAAGTATTAAAAACCAACAACAGTGCATGTTGAACACTTTATGAACTGATAAAGAGATACTTGTGATAGGAGGTCATTTCTATGTAGCTTCCAGATGACAAGGCTAGGCTAGATGATTTCCAAGATCCCACTGATAACTTCCTCAATGATGCTGACTTTTTCTTAAATTGAGATAAAAGAACTTTAGAGAATTTTCAAAGGATCAGACATTTTCAAATCAAATGTTTTATCTTAGTCCTGTCTGTAACCAATGCATGTGTGAAACAGGATAAAGCTTTATCACAAATTAAGTCTTTAGAGCATCTTGATGTACTTTGAGGCAGTTGACACCAACACAAGTAAATCATGAAATAAAACCCAAATATTCAGTAAGTAGTGATAACTCTCCTAAACTCAAATGGTATGTGAGCAATTTAAGATGGCCCTTTAATTCACCACTACTGTTTACCTTGTCAAGACATCTCAGTAGCTGCCAAAGTGTAGGTACATTGAATGACTTCATCATTTGGGATAGCAAAGCATTTTTGGTCTTTTTGTTCTCTGTACATTTTTAATGTTGTAAAGTTAACAAGGTATAACAAGCCCAGAAAAGTCATTTAGACAATGAATTATTGAGTATCTATTATATATGCCCATATTTTCTAAATGCTGACGGAGAAACAGAAAAACACAAGAAATGGTTTTTTTCTGAGAAATTATAATAGAGCATGAGAGAGAAGATATTCATGACACAAACAGAAAACAATACAAGGCAATATATAATTAAGTCCTAATTTTGTGGTAGAGGCTCATATAAGAGCAATACGATTTCAGAAAATCATGAGAGTAGAGTGGGTTGGAATTGTCAGAGAAAATTCACGGGGGAGGTGAGAATATTGGTAGGATCCTGATGAATGGGTAGGAGGAAATGAAGGGGCATGACAGACATGGGTTATATTTAGGAGACTGGCCTGAGAGGAATAGATGTCCCATGTTGAAATGAAATGGGAAATAAAATTGACTCTCTCCTCTCTTCATGGTATATCTTTAAACTACATTGGATGATAAATCTCATTTTGAACGTTTTCAGAAAAATAAATTTCATAACTAATTTCCTTGTTTTATGTAATTACATGCAAACTCTTTATTATACCCTATGTGTGTAATGCCACAGCCTTATAAATAATCTAAGCTTATTAGATATATTGTACTTGCATAGCCTACAACTGTGATTGTGAAACTGAACACAACAGGTCCAAGGCCACCTGTCACTACTTGAGCCAAATTAAGCAAAGACAAGGTTGAATCATGTATGAGTGTTTATTCCAATAAAGCTGGTGGCATGGAGAAAGCAGCAAGTCACCCTGTGAATTCTGCTCTAACATCTCCTATTAGTCACCTGGTTTATATAGAGATAAGTAAGAAAGGGAGTGCATTCAAAGGGGACAGGGGGCAGGGGAAGGGCCTTGGAGTCCATGGTCTGTGTGTCTCCTTCCAGGATCTTGAAGTCTGATAACAAAGCAGATAATTTCTTTGATGTTAAAACAGCTCTGCCTGTTCCTGTGACCAAAGAATGGTCAGCATTCCTGAAATAAACTCCTGGAGGGGGTCAGGGTCCACAACAACCAAGTCCAAGAGTATCCTGTCCTTTGTCTGTTCTCAAAATGTATTTCTTCTCTGAGTAATGGACCATCCAGGCTCTAAGACATTGCATCTTCTTTACAGCCCTGTTTGTCTTCTTGCAGCACGTCCTCCAGTTTCCTGGGGTCTATAAGAAAACCTCTTATCTATCTATAGTCAGTAAGGTGGATAATCCTTAAACAGCAATGGTCTTGTTTCTATTATGTGCCCTGACCTCCTGTCATTGCTAATATTTTTCTCCTAATAACTTTTGTATTATTGGCTTTCTATTTTGCTGGGAAAAGAGAATACTCAGAACTATTTCAGTAATAATAATGGTGCCGACAGTAGCATTTTATATTTAGAAATAGCTTACTAATTTATGTGTAACTATGTGCTTCAGAAACAAGAGTTCCAGCTAAAAAGTCTGGGAAGTGAGTGCCCAGGACAGAGTGGACACTCGTCAGTGTTTGTTGTGGGTATGAATGAATGCACAATTGAGTTGATTAATAATCAGGTGCCCATTTATTCCATTAAAATAGTAGCAGTTTGGTTTTTAAATAAAAGTCGCAACATTCTAAAAAATGATGCCGACTCACATTTTTGCATTATATTATTTCTGAGGGCATCCGTGTCTACTTATTCAACAAATCACTCTGGTATTTATGTTGACTTTTTTATGTTTCTTTTTCTTTCTTTTTTTTTTTTTTTTTTATCTTCACCCGAGGATATTTTTCCATTTTTTGTACAGATAGAGTTGGAGGGAGAGAGAGAGAGAGAGAAACATTGATGTGAAGGGACACATCGAGTGGCTGCCACCCGCATGACCAACCAGGGCCGGGGACAAACTGCAACCGAGGTACATGCCCTTAGCAGGAGCTGAACCCAGGTCTCTCCGGACCGCAGGCCGACGCTCTAACCACTGAGCCAAACTGGCCAGGGCGACTTTTTTATTTTTCAAATTGCTTTCACCTACTCCACTTCCCTTTTGCTTCACAACACAGTTTGTGAGGGTCTCAGAGAAGTGTGACTTTCTTATTTTTATGTCCTCACCCCCGTGCCTAGCACCAGAGTAGTGCCCAATAAGCAATTGTTATAACATCAAATAAAAGTTGAGTACTCGTTTGATGTTCCCTCCATCTAAGTTTCCCATGGACTTTATTGTTCTGTTTTTCCAAACACCTTCAGAGGCACATACTCTAATGATCCTGTTTTATCGCTGAGACAGCTATAGCATAAGAAGGCAGACCACTTATCTAATCCACAGAATGAGTTAACAGAAGATCTAAGACATGCACCCTGGTCTGCCAATATACATACTATTATTTTTTAATCTCTATAACCCACTATTGTAGCCTTTTTGCAAGGGGAAGAATATAAAAATGCCAAAGCACTATTTTTATTGATCAGTAATCATAAAGCCTTCCTTTTGCATGCTTCAACAAAAAGTCTTGAGGCCACTTGTCACTGAAATATATTTAAAAGAACATTCCTTTTTTTCAAGGCAGAAACATAAATTATTCACTAAAAGCCATTTTTTCTTTCAGTGTATCTGATTGCGGCTTGGAAATGTTTGTATTCAAGTGTGCAAAGCCATGATGTGATAGTCAACTCCCATGATGACAGGCTGTCAGAATGACACTGTTGGATTAGCTAAAGGAGAAAACAATTACTATTTTAGTGACAATCCTTGAAATGGAACGTGAAAAGTTATACAGTTTAAGAATTAATTATGTCCAAGCTTTCACTACAACACAGTTTTCTAACACTGAGATGTTAGTATACATTCTTTAACGTGTAGAAATTTAAACACAAACTGGTTGCCTTGACATTGACACTTAGATACAGGTGTGCAGTTTATGTGAAGATTAAAAATATTTCATATTACTATAGACTCAAATCATTTGATCAAGAATATCACACATGTATAGTGCAATTTTATACTTCCTTTTTCTATTTTAGAAGTTCATTCAAAATACTTGAACATTTTATTGTTTTCTCTCTTTTAAGTAACCCTAAACCTTATTTCTCAGAATCAGGAATTCATTCTTAAAATCCTGGATTTGGGGTAAGAGTAGGTCTGAATGATATGTACTTTATTTGACAATTTTATCAATACTCAACCAAGATTTGAATTTTCTTTATGAATCTTCTTTTCTGAGAATCATAGTGGCCCAATGATACTTACTTTATTTTGTGATTTAAGTTAATATAACCTATCTGACCTCTTTGGTCTTCTTGTCCCTCAATGTGTATTTAAAGGTAATGTTACTTTTACTTTTATAATTTATTCTCTCTTTTTAAAATTTTTTTTCTTCATTGATTTTATTTATTTATTTATTTTTTTATACTGACATTTTTTTTTTTTTTCCAAATCTTTATGGTTGGATGCAAAATGTATTACAGATGTTCCACATTTTTCCCCCATTGACCCCCTCCTCCCCCCTCCCGCCCCCCCCACCTTTTCCCACACTATTGTCTGTGTCCATTGGTTATGCATATAAGTTCTTTCGTTTATTTCTTCCCACCCCCCCCAACCTCTTTCCCTTTGAGGTATGTCAGTCTAGCAATGAATTTGTGCTTCTTAATCCCTTCACCTTTTTCACCCATTCCCCCAAACCCTCTACCAACTGGCAACCAACAAAATGTTCTCTGTATCTATGAGAATGTTTCTGTTCAACCTGTTCATTTTGTTTGTAGATTCCATTGTTGATAGATATGTATTCATTGCCATTTTGTTTGTTCATACATTTTATCTTTTTCTTCAAAAAGACCCTTCATCATTTCATATAATAACGGTTTGGTAGTGATGAACTCCTTTAACTTTTTCTTATCTGGGAAAGTTTTTATATGTCCCTCGATTCTAAATGACAGCTTTGCAGGATAGAGTAATCTTGGTTGTAGGTTCTTGGTTTTCATCACTCTGAATATTTCTTGCCACTCCCTTCTGGCCTGCAAAGTTTCTTTTGAGAAATCAGCTGACAGCCTAATGGGAACTCCCTTGTAGGTAACTAGCTGCCTTTCTCTTGCTGCTTTTAAGATTCTCTCTTTGTCTTGAACCTTTTGCATTTTGATGATGATGTGTCTTGGTGTGGGCCTCTTGGGGTTCATCTTGTTTGGGACTCTCTGTGCTTCCTGGACTTGTAGGTCTGTTTCCTTCACCAAGTTAGGTAAGTTTTCTGCCATTATTGTTTCAAATAGGTTTTCGATTTCTTGTTCTCTCTCTTCTCCTTCTGGCACCCCCAAGATGCGAATGTTGGCACACTTGAGGTTGTCCCAGAGGCTCCTTACACTATCTTCATGTTTTTGGATTCTTTTTCTTTTTGCTGTTCTGATTGGGCATTTTTTGCTTCCTTATATTCCAAATCAATGGTTTGCTCCTTGGATTTACGTACTCTATTATTGAAGCTGTGTAAATTATTCTTTATTTCAGTTAATGCCTCCTTCAATTCTAACTGTGTATCCATGATTTCTAACTGGTCCTTTTTTATGCTCTTGAGGCCCTCCCTAAGTTCACTGAGGTTCTCACTAAGTTCATTGAGCATCCTTATAAGCAGTATTTTGAACTCAGCATCTGTTAGGTTGCTTATCTCCATTTCGCTTAGTTCTTTTCTTGGGGTTTTGTTCTGTTCTTTCATTTGGGACCTGTTTCTTTGTCTCCTCATTTTGGCTGCCTCCCTGTGTTTGTTTCAGTGTATTACTTAATGAGAGGTATGGGGCTAGCTGAGACCAGATGCTGCTTGTTTGAAAGAATTTAGGAAAAACCTGAAGCAGGATCCAAGACAGGCCAATCCTATGGTTAAGCAAGTGGCAACAGCTTGGGTGGGCTTGAAAGTTGGGTGGGGCGGGGCCTCAGGGAGTCACCAGGGCGGGGCTACCAGTGTGAGCCAGATTGCTGGAGTCCCAGATATGGTGACTGTCTGCCGCCCCCGGGAAAGGCTCACCAAAGGAACAAAGGCCTCTGACAGCACGTTTGTCCCGGAGAAAGCCCCCTCTCCAGCCCTCACTCCAGTGCCAAACAGCTCAGTTCTTCCCTGTGTGTCTCTGGTGCCCCTCGAGCTGCCTCCCCTCCAAGCTTAGAGGGAGAGAGTCCGATAAGTCCGTGCGCGGGCCCTTTAAGGAGCTGCCTGGGGCTCCTGCCGCTTCAGCCTCCCTCAGCCTCAGTTCCCGCTGGTTTTTCCAGCCAGAAGTTATGGGGACTCTCTTCCTGGCACTGGAACCCTGAGCGGGGCACCTGGTGTGGGACGGGGACCCCTCAGTCCTCAGGAAGGACCTACCCAGCCGAGGTGTCCTCCTGATTTTTATCTGCCACACGTGGGTGTGGGACCAGCCCGTCCCCTCCGCCCACCTCCCAGTCTGGATGTGGCTGCTGCTTTAATTCCGTAGCTGTAGGACTTCCACTTAGCTTGATTTCAGGCGGTTTTGAATGTAGTTTTTCTGTAGTTTAGTTGTAACTTTAATGTGGTTGTGGGAGGACGCGATACCGCGTTTACCTCCCACCATCTTGACCGGAAGCTCTTCTTCATTGATTTTAGAAAGAGAGGAAGAGAGAGGCAGAGAGCGATAGAAACATCATTGAGAGAGAACATCGATTGGCTGCCTCCTACACTCCCCCACTGGGGATTGGGCCCACAACCTGGACATGGGCCCTCACCAAGAATTGAATTGGTGACCTCTTTGTGCATAGGTAGATGCTCAACCACTGAGCCACATCGGCTGGTGTTGAATTTATTCTCTTTTGACTGGTGGGATGTAAGCAACTCGTTCCATGTCTCCCTAAGAATTCCATCACACTGAAATCTGAGATTGGCATCTCCTGCTCGGTGACTTTTATCACAACCTCTGTAGCACGATGTAAAGATATGGATGAAGATACTCAATAAGTACTGGTGGAAAGAATGGAGGGTACACTGGTGAATGGCAGATAAAGGGAAACAAACAGTGTAAGACTAGTGTGGCTTACTCCCTTAGCTCCAAATGTCAAACAGCAGGGTTTCTTTATTGATTCCAGAACTTAAAATACTTAACCTCTATTGTGGAATGGGTGATGGCATAAGCAACAGAAATTGATTATCTCACAGTTTTGGAGGCTCTAAATCCAAAATCAAGGTGTCAGTAGAGTTGGCTCTTCCTGAGAGCTGTGAGGGAGAGCCTGTTCACACCTCTCTCCCAGCTTCTGATAGCCTCATGCATTCCTTATGCGTGGTATTCTCGCGCTCTATTCCAGCATATCCTCTCTGTGCTTGCCTGGCTCTGTTTCCAGTGTTTTCTTTTTATAAGAACACCACTTGCATTAGATTAGGGGTCCTCCTTAGCCCAATATGACCTTATGTTAACTAATTAGATATGCAACAACTATGTTTGCAAGTAAGATCACATTCTAAGACACCAGGGACTAAGATTTCAACATACGAATCTGAGGGGAACACAATTCAATACATAACTTATGGAAAATTTTATTTATATAACATAGTCTCTAAAAAAGATTTAATTTACAGATAATGAAAGATTTTCTATCCATTTGTGTGTGATTTGCCTGAGCATATAGATGATTTTATTTGCCTTGACATCTGTTAACATATCATATCGTAGAATGAGTATTAAGTAAAGGCTGAATGAATGAATGATTGGATGGATGGATGGATGGATGGATGGATGGATGGATGGATGGAGTGTTACTCATTGTATTAATCTGCTAGGGCTACCATAACAAAATACAACAGATGAGTGACTCAAAGAACAGCAATCTATTTTCTCACAGTTCTGGGAGTTCAAGGTCAAGGTGTCAGTAGGTTTGGTTTCTTCAGACACAACCTTCCTGTTGAGCTTTCACCTAGTCATCCCTCTGTGTTGTCTGTGTATTAGTCTCCTCTTCTTATAAGGACAAAAGTCATATTGGATTAAGTTCCACACTGAAGACTCCATTTTAACTTAATCACCTCTTCAAAAGTCTTGCCTCTAAATAAAATGACATTCTGGGGTCAGAGTTTCAACATCTGTATTTTGCAAAGACAGAATTCTATCCATAGCACTTGTACATAAATTAAACTTCTGTAATAAAAAGATCCTAAAATACAGTCGCAGCAAAGAAAATAAAATTTGATTTATCCCATATGACAATAATTCAGAAGTAGGCAGGGGTCCAGAGTGATCTATAGTCTCTCTTATGTAAGGTCATCTGTATACCTCGGTTCCATCCATCTGTTGCTTCTCCATTCCTAAAGGTATCATTCTGATGAATATGGTTGAAACTGGCTCACCACCTTGCTTTCAATTTGTCAGACTTGGGACTAAGCTCTTATGCATATATTATATCCTTATAATAGTATTTTTAAAATAGTGTGGCATAAAAAAGAAAAATTATAAATGCATAGTACAAGTCAGTAAATTATCTGTCCTACTTTTCTTTTTCAAATGGGAGTGTCCAGAACTATTTAACATGTTGAGTAAATATAATGCTCTCTCTTTTAATAATTATTGACAGAATCCCACAACAGGTGTGCAAAGCTCTGAATGTATTTGTAGATGATCATTTTTTGAGCATTGATGTGCATGTGCAAAGCCACACTTCAAGTGATAAAATGTTAATTTTCAAGAGAATGAAGATCAAGCAGTTTCTGCTCATCTATCCATTTACAACATAAGATCTAGCATCATTCTTTTAGAAACTGAATTTGCCTTTCTGGGGAAATACTCAATTCTATTTAATTATTTTATTTTATTTTAAAATTTATCTATTGTTGAAAGTATTACTGATATCCCTCCTTTTTCCCCCCATTGACTCCCTCCTCCCCACTCTCAACACCCCCCTGCCTTCACCACACTGTTGTCTGTGTCCACTGGTTATGCATGTATGCAGGTAAGTTCTTTGGTTTATCTCTTGCAGCTCTTCCACCCACCCTTCCTTCTGAGGTTTATCCGTCTGTTCCCTGCTTCCATGTCTCTGGATACATTTTGTTTGTCAGCTAATTTTAAGATCTGGGTACAGCCCAAGTGTCCATCACTAGATGAGTAGATAAAAAGGCTATAGTACATTTACACAATGGAATACTATCTCTTACCCTTTGAAACAACATTGAGAAACCTGGCGAGTATTATGCTAAATGAAATAAACCAGTCAGAGAAAGACAAGTATCACATGATCTCACTTATTTGTGGAATATAATGAACTATTCAATTATTTTAAAAGACACATATAGCCCTGGCCGGTTTGGCTCAGCGGTTAGAGCGTCGGCCTGCGGTCCACAGAGACCCGGGTTCGGTTCCTGCTAAGGGCACGTACCTTGGCTGCAGTTTGTCCCTGGCCCTGGTTGAGTCGTGTGGGTGGCGGCCATTCGATGTGTCTCTTTCACATCAATGTTTCTCTCTCTTCCTCTCTCTCCTTCCCGCTCTATCTGAGTAAAAAATGGAAAAATGTCCTCGGATGAGGATAAAAAAATAAAAAAAATAAAAGACACGTATATTTTGATAGCCTGGTTATAATGAACACAATGTGTTATTAACATACATGTCTCTACCTTTGCATAAGAAATTCTTACATTCAACCCCAACTTAAGGTGCTGTAACAAATAAATACAAAAATAGAAGGAGATTTCTCATTCTTTTCAAGTCTGAACAGATATTTGTGATTAAGGAGCAGTTTTCTTTCAAGCCATGCTTTAAGGGCTCAGTCTCCTTTTATCAATTGTTTTGTCATCTCTCAGGAATCAGTTTTTAGCTAATCTTTGTTTGTAAGAGGAAAGAAAGTGGAAATAGTCCCCATGCTTTCACTTTAATTATTTTATTGAGGTAACATTGGTTAATAACATTGCATAAATTTCAGGTGTGCAGCAGTATAATTTGATATCTGTATACTCTGTTGTGTGCTCACCACCCAAAGTGCCGTCTCCATCCATCACTATACATTTAACCCCTTTGCCTTTTCTTCCTCCCCTCACCACCTTCCCCTCTGGTAACCATCAATCTTTGTCTGTATCTATGAGTTTGTTTTTGTTTTATTTGTTTATTGCTTTTTTATCCTATATTCTACATATCAGCAAATTCATATAGTTTTTGTCCTTTTCTATCTGACTTACATGCTTTTTAACCACCTAGACCATTCTATTCACAGAAACTAGTCAAATGACCTTTTATATGCAAGAAGTTCTTGGCTGAACAGCCACTTCCTAGCATTTCTCTGTACTAGACAGGAGTACAAGTGTTTGGTAGAATCCTAATTGTCTGTGCAACAAACATTCCCTTTAATTGAGTAATGTTCTGATCTTGTTTGTCTTCTTGGAGCTGTTCCTTAGCATCCAATCAGATGCACATGATTTCTCCAAAAATAAAATAGTAAGTTGTGTCCTTAATTTTGTGTAGAGAAATAATTCTGAGTTGATCCATGAGATACTGTCTACTGAAAAATCTTTGTTAGTCAATTATTCAGTTGATATATATTATGCATCTAACTGTGTTAAGCCTGTTATCAGTCATCTCAAATCTTTGAGTAAACCAATTGTTAGAATAGGTAGTCAAAGCCTCTGGGGATGCATGAAGGCAATGTCCTCATTTATTAATGTAAAATGTTTTGCATGTACCTATTATACCTGAAGAGAACACGAAGAAACTGGAACTTTCAAGATTTAACTTTTAAAAAATGAAAATTGATACAATATTTGGTGACATATCTTAAATCTTTAAAATTATAATTGTCCCTATGAGACAAAATTGGTTCAGACATAGAGATATGTATATATTAAAATATATGTGTGTTGTATTGCAAGATAATAAGGCATAATTGTAAAGGTTCTTTTTTTTTTTTAGTCTAAGGGCCAGGTTTTAGCCAACTCTCTGTCCCAGTGTCTAGCACAGGGCTTGGTATTGTATAATTTCTCAGTTAAATAATATCGCATGGCTAAAAGTATAAATAAATAAAGTGGGAAAGACTCATATAAATAAATAATTATCATTGATTTGACTAGGCAGACCTCTTTTATTTTATTTTATTTTTTATTTATTTTTTTTGTACAGATAGAATGGGAGGGAGAGAGAGGAAGGGAAAGAGAGAGAGAAACATCGACGTAAAGGGACACATCGAGTGGCTGCCATCCGCACGACCAACCAGGGCTGGGGACAAACTGCAACCGAAGTACGTGCCCTTAGCGGGAACCGAACCCGGGTCTCTCCGGACCGCAGGCCGACGCTCTAAACGCTGAGCCAAACTGGCCAGGGCGGCAGACCTCCTTTAGTATGTTTTTTATTTTCCAGTCATTTCTCCAGTCCTCTGAAATGCATACAAGTTAATGTCCTAATTGGTAATTTCCCTTCTCCTCTATCTCATAAATGCATTCTCACTGAGAACAAGGTCAGCGATTATGCCCTCATTCCTGGTGTTCCTTTGCACAAGACAAGGACCCCCACTGTCCTCCTTACCACGTATGGTCCCCAGGCCCTCTTCCCCAAGTCATCCCAGGACAGAATATCAGAGGATTCTTACTTTAGGCCTTGGTCCAAGAGGGTCCTAAGTACTGAGCATCTTCTGGCAGCAGGAGTTTAAGCTTTGTACGTTTTGGGATATGAGAAAGAAGGCAAGTCTAGACTCCTGAAGGATAATTTTAATGGTTGAAGCAAACTAAGCAGACTAGGTTCTCCAGAAGTTTGTTGTACAGATATGAGAATTAGTGCTGGTGGAAGAGGGAGAGCAGAAGCAGAATTATTCAGAGGAGGAAGTGTAATTATTGCAGAACCACCGAGTCTCAACCAGCCCATAGGGAGCTCTGGGGCGTCAGACTTACCTGTGATAGCCCAGAAGAGTTGGGGCTTTATTCCCACCACAACTGGTCCTTGGGCAAGGCAGTGCTCTGCAGCTGAAGCAAACCTGGGAGCTGCTGACGGCTTGAGGCACCCTTCAGTGTTGGGGCAAAAGCTCCCTCCTGGAAGGAGGATCTGGACAGTGGAATTCTGTGTCCATCACATAGATCAAAAAATAAAATAAAATAAAAATCAGTCCCTTGATTCATCTATTTTTAGTTCAGTCATACACATCCATGAACCATTAATATATTCCAGGGTAATAGTCAAAATACCAAACACCTGCTGCCTCCCGACTCCAGCCCTCAGAACTAACACCAGCCATAAAAAGTCCATTTGGCCCTACCCGTGCGAGCTGCGTGACATCAGCACTCAGATAACACGGTGTTCCCTTGGCAACTGCGAGGATGAATTTCTTCAAATATCCAGTGCTGGAAAGAGTTTATTATGGGAAAAAATCTTTAGCTAACCGAGCTTCTCAAAAGATTAATACAGGCTGTGTGTGTGTGTGTGTGTGTGTGTGTGTGTGTGTGTGTGTAAAATTGAGCACTTTGGTTGGACTCCATGAGGGCTGGGTAAATGCTAGGCATTGTGCTCAACCCTCCAATTATCTCATTTAATCTCTCTAGTGCTGTGAGGCTGGTACCACTCTTTGTAGATTTACAGGTGAGTGAAGAAACTGAAGTTTAGAAGGAGTGAGTGATATACTCATGGACAAAAATAATATCCTGTAGAACAGGGTTAGGAACCTGTATGTGCCCCATGCTGGAGCTTGACTCCACTGGAAATGCTGTCCATTGAGCTTCTGAGCATTCACAGGTGTGTCCATCACTGGCCAGAGACAGTAGAGAACAATGATAATACATTTCCTTGTTCAGTTAGGTCTCTTTTTCCTCTGTTATTCTGGGCCAGCAATCTTTAGACTCACCACATACTGCCCCAAAGCATGTTTCCTGATTGGTCACCGAAAGTTTGTATCTTTTCTCCTTACCACTTGCTAAACCATAATTAGTCAGCAAGAAGAAAGCCAGAGGCTCCAGGTAGGTGTTTATTATTTTTTTAAACTCAGGTCATTGAATTGTGCCCTAAGCTCTATACCTATCAAGCACTGACAGTCTTTATTCATACTGTTATCTCTTTTTCATTCTTTAGCTTATCTTTGCACTGTCTCTGAATATAAAATATTATCACAAGAAGTTTAAATAGCATGCAATGCCTGAAACTCTTTAATTTTCTCTTGTTTGGAAGCCAATGTGACACTTTTAAAATATGCTGTTGAATGAGATACAGATAACCGGCATCCTACAATAATGAGAACCTCAGTTTCCAAAGTCTTCATATACTTTAGCTGTTATCATTGAAATTCTTATCCAATGCTTTCCAAACAATGGATTGAAGCATATTAGTCAATCGGGAGAATTTTTCTGTGAAATACAGCCTAAGAGAGCTAATGAAACATAATTCTCACTTCCAAGATAACTAGTATGCTATGAGTTATTTTAAAGCCATTTAAAAAGAAGTTCAAGTTAATTTCAGCCTTGTAGCAAAAATCTCTTTCAAGTCGAGATGCTATTGTCCGATTCTTACTGAGTGTGATTATGAGAAACAATGATTAATCCTTTTTTATGAAAAATGGATTTGTTCATATTCACTCTTTGGGGAAAAAAAATATTAGGGAATCAAGGTTTAAAATATTGTGTTGAGTGTTTTGGGGAAAATAATTGTTACAGACACATTTTAGGCTAACAAATGCTTTCTTCATAAATGATGAACTACGAATGATATTTCAAGTGCTTTTTAAAATAAATGCCAAAAAAATGTGATTGAAAATCTACCTCAAAGCAAAACTGTGCTCCTTTTGAATCACTTGGCACATTCTATATGGAGGGTGGCAACGGAGACAACTAGTGTACCAGTTATCATTGGTTTTTAAGTGGTTCCACACACAGATACCCAATGGCAACAAGAGCAGCATCCATACTGTGAAATGCAGGAATACACAGATAATAATTTATGACTAATACATTACATGTGAAGATAAATAGCTGAACAATAAGTATTTCTAAATATCTACTAGATATAAGCTACTCTCTAGATACTGTATGTCTGCTTGGGTGCTATAACAAAATACCACAGGCTGGCTGACTTACAATTTATTTCTCACAGTTCTACAGACCAGAAATTCTACACAGCAGAAATTCTACAGTTTGAATTCTGGTGAGAGGCCTTTTCCTGTCTCTAGATAACTGCCTTCTTACATGGTGTAGGGGGTGCGGGTAGAAAGAGAGAGGGAGAAGCTCTGTGGTCTCTTCTTATAAGGGCACTGACCCCATCCTGAGGGTCACGAGGACCCTACATTCATCTCAGTCTAATTACATCCCTAAGGCCCTGCATCCTGATACCTTCACATTACCATTGGGGATTAGGCTTCAACATAGCAATCTGGGGGAGACACAAGCATTCAGTTCATAACACTGTGTCAGAACAGAAAGTGTCTGATGGATTCAGTTCTCTCTCAACAGTTTATAATGCCCCTCTGATGAACTGATGTGTATTAGATATACACACACTCGTGGTGAGCTTCGAAAGGGCAGGCAGGGTATTATTCCCTGGTTGAATCTTCAGTACCACGTATGATAATCCAGAGCATAAAATAGGTACTGTAGAATGAAGGAAGGAATACTGAGAGATGAAACACACACATGAACATTCAAAAGTTAGAGCAAGACCTGATCAGCAGCTGGAGTGTTGGCCTGCGAAGCCAAGGGTCATGGGTTTGATGCCCAGCCCTTGCCAGAGTTGCGTGGGAGACGACCAATCGCTGTGTCTCTCTCACATCAGTGTTTCTCTCTCTCTCTCCCTCCCTTCCATCTTATCTAAAAATTAATGGAAAAATATCCTCCACTGAGTATTGAAAAAAAAAAAAAAGTTACAGCAACATCAAAAAGAATATCTTATGGGCAAAAATGTGACACTTTGTCAAGTCTTACTAGAGACAATATATTTAATGATTCTAGAAGGAAAGGCTTCAGCATGGAGTTAGATAACCTGGGCTTGTTAGAGAAAAGAAGTGGGATAGTGAAGAGAAAGAATTAACTGGGAAAATTTTATAAGAATAAGAAATAAGCAGGAAATTTCAAGGTGTTTATGGGGGATACTAAATAGCCCAAATTTACTACAAAAATGGAGGAAGAAAACAATTGAGAGGATTAAGCCATACACCAAAGTTTAACAACTTAGGCCCCTGGACTCCACATAAGCTAAAGTATGTTTTATTTGTGTTCTGTACTCGTTAAAGGTTTTTAACTCATTGCTAATGCATATAACCCAGAAAGTTTTACACGAAAGGTCAGATTCTCAGCTTTTCATACAAATTTTGTGACGTCGCATCGTTCTCGTTGCCAGTCAGTCAGGTGCCCTCTCTGGGCTTATCACCCTGCATCTTCCCCTCCTGTATCTCTCTCTCAGCCCCTGGAGTTTGAGAGGTCTGACGAGGACGCAATCTGAGGTCGGATCTGTCTCTTGTGCCCGTGGTTGAATCACCGTGAGCCTTAACTCTGCCAGCCCTAAGATTTTACAGCTGTCCTGGCAACTCTCCAGTGGCATTGTGCAGTCAACAACTGCCACAGCTCTGAATGACCCCAATTCAAGTCAGCAGAAGACCCTGATCAGCCTGAGAGAGAGAAGAGAGGTAGAGGATGTATAACAACTTGAAGAACTAAGACTTTTCACGCAATGCTGAAATTCTGCCAAGGGATGAGGAGCTGGTCAGTGGTGAGTGCCTTAAAAGGGAGGCATTCTGTGGGCTCTCTTCTGGTCATCAGCTCCCTCCAAGAAATGGTTCTGCGTACTTCACAGAAATCTTCAATGCTGCTACTTCTCAGCATTTAAAAGATATATGTTCTGCCCTGGCTGGTTTGGGTCAGTGGTTAGAGAATCGAACCATGGACCCAAGGGTCACAGGTTCAATTTCCAGTTAAGGGCACATACCTGGGTTGCAGGTTCAATCCCCAGCCCTTGTCAGGGTCATGTGGGAGGCAACCAATTGATGTGTCTCTTTTGCATTGATATTTTTCTCTCTTTCTTTCTCCCTCCCTCCCTTGCACTCTGTCTAAAAAAATTAATGGAAAAATGTCCTCTGGTGAGGACTAACAACAACAAAAAATGATAAATGTTCTCAATGGTCTGGAAACAATAGAACTTCTCAGAGGCAGTCAGGCAGGGGCTCCCTTTGAGCATTTTTCAATAGTCTTGGTCCCTAATTCCAGAAAAATTGTATATACAATTTCAAAAGTTTCAGGGGATTCTTGGAAAGACTATTGGCATTTTGATTGCATGTGCAAATTCTAGATTAAAAAGCCTTTTGTTCAAGGATGTTGTCAAAAGAAAATTTAAAGGTCAAACTGAGAGAATCTAGAATTCTCAGCAAAAGGCATGAGCAAGACTTAATTCCAAACACTGGTAAAGTAGTGAAATTTATCTAAAATGCAAGGATCATTGGATAGGAGCAGCTATCATGTCTAGGATGGGAATAAGGCAAATAGGGGAAAATTGGGATAAGAGATACTGAAGAAATAGAATCTGAGTGATGTTCACTCTATTTTTAAATTCTCATGTATTGAAGTTGTAGCTATATCATTGAATATCTGAGATCTGAAACCCAGCAGTTCTACATTGCCAATGTCAAATCCCCAGATTCTTATCAAACTCAATTTTCCCTGCAGCCCAACCTTATTTCTCTTTGAAACTTGCCTTTCTCGTTACTCAAACCTTACTGCATGTTATAAAGTGGTGGCACAGATACCAAAGTGAAAGGTATTGAGAGCCCAATTAGTCTTCATCTTCCATGCATCTTTTACAACCTGCTGCACACTCTCAAGTTCTAGTAGAAGCTCAATCCTTTCATAAGTTAATGATTGTATTCAAAATTATGATTTGGAGTCAAAAGGTTTTTAAAACACAAAGATGAGCTGCTTTATTCTGACTACTAGTCTGCAAAGTATTTTCTATTATGTGGAAAATAAAAGAAGGAATTCAATAATATTTATGTTATTACATATAACAACATCTATACCTATACCTTTTGATTCAATGCAATGAGATCTTTCTACAATCTGATTTCTCAGATACATAATCTAGTGACAAGTACATGGTAACATCTAATTAGGAGATTCTTAATGACTATTTTTAGTTTTTTTAAAAAAAGCCTTGTCAATCAGGAAGGCAAATGAACCTCAAAATTCAAATAACTAAAAGTTACAGCACATACCACTGCAGAAGATAAATTTTCCTGTTTACTATTGAACTTGGCATTTAGCTACCTATCTATCACAATTTAAATGTACTCTCTTTCAAACAATTAAATACTTGCAAAAAGATCTGTCCTCAAAAAGGATATAAAGGTGAAAATAAGTGAAAGAAAAATGACGCTCTTTGGTTTTGGTGTTCAAAGGACAGTCCAAGCACTGTGCCCACCGAGGAGCAGGTGTGAGTGAAACATGGCCGTCCTCCTCGATGAGCCCAGTGTGGTGAGGAGCTAATGCATGGAGAGAACTGCGAATCCGAGGGGAAAATACAGAATTCCTGATGCACACTACAGCAGCTTAGGAGAGGAGGCATTTGGAAAGGAAACTCAGGAGACATTTTTGAGGTAGATGGCATTTGAACAGGTCTTGAAGAATAAGTTGAGTTTGGAGACAACTCTCTTCAATGGGGTACTTTATGGGAAGTAAATCATAGAAAACAGAAGAGGCCAATAAAAGAAAATCAGTTCAGTCCTAGTCAGTTTTGCTCAGTGGTTAGAATGTCAGCCTGTGGACTGAAGGGTCTGAGGTTCGATTCTCAGTCAAGGGCATGTACCTGGGATGCAGGTTCAATCCCTGGCCCCGGCCAGGATCATGAGGGAGGCAACCAATCAATGTGTCTCTCTCCCATCAATGTCTCTCTCTCTCTCTCCCTCTCTCTCTCTCTCTCTCTCTCTCTTGCAGCATTTATGAGATTATGCCAATCATTGTATGGTAGACACAGTGAGAGATCCCAAGAATTCCATGACATGGTCCTCATTTTTTTGCTCAAAGTCTTGAGATAATAAGACAAAAAAATAAGAAAATCAAGAGGTAAATTAATATGCTGACAAGAAAAGCCTTAGAAAAAGAGATGCCATGTGCATTCAGTTTTAATATGATGATAGAAACACTGCATTTTGTCATTGAGAAGATGATCTAGTTTATAACCATTGGCACTTTTGCCCAGCTGGCATGGCTCAGTGGTTGAGCATTGACCTATGCACCATGAGGTCATTGGTTCGATTCCCAGGTTGTGGGCCCAATCCCCAGGGGGGGGGGGGGGCATTCAGAAGACGGCCAATTGATGTTCTCTCCCATCGATGTTTCTATCTCTCCCTCTCACTTTCTCTCTCTTAAATCAATACAGGAAAAAATCTTTTTAAAAAGACCATTGGCACTTTCCAATACTAATGTTTAAAATATATTATTAATCAACACCCATGTATGTACTTTCACGGATAGAGAAAGTGACAGTCCTAGGAGTGTGCTTTTATGCTTTGTTCCTTTGGGCTCACTCGCATAGAGGCGGGGCACAGCAGATCTCATCTTGAAATGGGCTTCAGTAAAAATATCTACAATATTGATCTTTACTAAATTAGTAACTCTCCCAAATATTTCTGCTTTTCAAACAGAATATTTCCTGACTTGATGTAAAGTCTAAGTCCTACCTGCTTCTACTCTCACCCTGAGTTTGAAGCTCAAAACAGAAATGTCAAAGCATCTAACATCTTCACACAGCCAGGACAGAAAGTGTGTAGGGAATACAGATCCATATTTTATGAGATGTTTCAGCAAAGTCACAAGGACTCCAGAGATTCCAGTGGTTCAGCCTTTCCCTCTGCTGGTGTCCAGGACTTTGGGACTTTGTTCTACTAGGTCTCCTTTGGATCTTTTAGATATGCTTAGTCACCTCCTGTTCGTGATTCTCCATATTCCCCAGCACAGAGAGTAGTGTTTTGCTACTAGAAATCACGATAGTGCTGTGTCATATCACTCTTCTCATTTCAATTGGACTCAAAATAGGCCGGTATGAATGAGGACTTTACGGGCTGCCTTGTGGATTTCAGTCAGCACAGGTAATCTCAATAAATGCATTGGAAATTTGCTGTCATTGTGACAGCCCCATCAAACATCCTGTCAACCATACCAAATTAAGATTTTCCGTTCTCCTATTTAAATGCCTACCACCTCACAGGCATTGGGAAGAAATCCAGTAATGTCATATAGCACCAAACAAAGGCGGTAGCTGTCTAAGTTTATCAAAGTACTCAGATAACCAATCACTCATTTCCAGAGTATTTCATTAGTCATGTAATGATATGCCTGGCACATGGCAAGTGCTTTATAAATAGCAGACGTTGTTTCTATTTGAAAGGCAAATTGTGTTTTTAATTTTTTATCTGTGTTTTTCCCCTTCAGGTGTCTCTGTTCATTTTTCCATGATTCCATTTACCTAATAACTAAAATATGCACTTGAGGGCTATAACCTTGTGTCATCTCTGTTATCTAAGGACACATCTTAAATGTGCCCTTCATCTAAACTTCTGTATAATTCATACTCAGTAGAATCCCAAGGAGAGCAGCATAGAAAACCAAAAGTTGTGAGCAGTTTGGGGCTGTGATTCTTTCAGTTGCTTGAGGCTTGTTATACTTGTGGAATCAGAACTTTGGTCACTAAGTAAAAGCTACC
This sequence comes from Molossus molossus, assembly GCF_014108415.1. Lineage (NCBI taxonomy): Eukaryota > Metazoa > Chordata > Mammalia > Chiroptera > Molossidae > Molossus > Molossus molossus. Next base: position 13,817,581 of record NW_023425344.1, on the reverse strand, counting down.
GAAGAATTGGAGAAAGAAAATATTTTGAGACAAAGCAGATCCTAGCAATTAGGAGTCATTTAAAACGTTCTAGGAATTTGCTACTCAAACTGTGGTCCATGGACCAGCAGCATCACCATCATCTGGGAGTTTGTTAGAAATGCAGAATCTTAGGCCCCACCCCAGACCAGTTGAATTAGTCTGCATTTAATCAAGATGGCTCATGGGATGTGTGTGCCCATTAAAATTTGAGAACCACTGTGCTAGGACACACAGCCTTAACCATGAACTTCAAAAACGCTTTACTAGAGAAAGGAAGTACCATGCTTTGATGGACATTTCAAGGACAAAGGCAGAGAAACTCTAACTCATCTCCGTGGCTTGCCTAAAGCCATGTGGTTATAAGTAGTGGAAGCAGGATGTGAGTATAGATTTGGGTTCACCATTGACCTTTTCCCTACATCACATTGAAAGAATAAATGTTTTAGTAATGTCTGAGAACACGATTTTCTTTCTCTGCTTTTGAAATTTAGATGGTGAAGCTAGAGTTCCTGACTTGAACTTTTTAAACATTATTACTGGGTTCTAAGGTAATACCTTTCCAATAATAACAATGTAAAAGATTCCAAAAATTATATATTTTTAAATACTCCAGTCTTTTCTATTCTTTCTTTATAAATATACTAGATATTCATTCTTCAAAGATTTTGCATTTCCAAATCCAACTACTCACTGAGATGTATGTACAACCACAGAATCAATATGCGGGCATGTCGGTGGGTACTGTGGACGGCCACAGAGCAGGGAAACACCAGGCACATGGTGCACGTCCGCGGTGAGGTTGAGCACGGCGACGCTCTGCCTCCTCGTTCAGCTCTCCCACTGCACCTGGGTATCCTTCTCACCATCCTTTAACCCCAGGTTTTTGACATTTCTATATTTTTGTTTTGTTTTGTTTTTTGGTAATTTTACTTTTTGGGATGATCCCTATTCATAGTGCTAAAGTTTTCCTGTGCCTAAGAGGATGGAGCTGTGCCTTCTGGAAAAATAGATGTGTTCGATGAGCTTCGTACAGTTATGTCATAGCGTTGTTGACTATGAATTTAGCGTTGGTGAATCAACAATATACATTAAATAAGGTGACTTTAAACAGAAATACACATAAAACAAGGTTATGTATTGATTAGTTGATAAAAAATCTTGTGACCAGAGGCACATAGGAACCTAACCCTCTATTTCCTCAGGAGCAATGTTTCAATATTCACTAATTCAGGGTTTGCAACAACTTTATAGAATTTAACTACTGCAGATGAGAATTGACTACATATACTTTTTTTGTTGTTAGTAATAGTCAACGTCAAAATATCCTTTTGTGCCATTTTTACCTGAAAATATATACTGTCTATGGCGCTATACATTATTTCACAAATCATTAAGTCTATCAAGAGCATTTTCAGGCATTCATTTTCCTAGGAAATGACAGTCTAGTTTAATGATATGGTGGGTATATGATATTTAATAATATAATACAGGCCATTAGAATTCAGGACAGAATCATGAATAATCCTGGTGGTTTGCTTCATCAGTAATAGCTGGAGTCATCATACAAGGCTCCCTAGTGGAGGTGAAATTTAAACCAGTCACTGATGAAGAAGTACGAATGTCTTAGTTAGTGAGGAAAAGGTTACAGAATCTACACATGGGAAGCAGCATGCTATGGAGGCTAATAGGGGACAATAAGAATAGGATGTCTGTTGATAATAAAAATTAGGAAGAATGAGGTATAGACAGACATCATGGGCACATGATTCTGGTCAGCCTGGAAAATCCCACTGAGAAACAGAGATACTTGTGTAGGAGAAGAAAAATAATTTACCCTCTACCCTTCTGACTTCTTACTTGAGACCCATTAATCAATAGAAGATAGATTAACCAGAGGGGAAAGAAAAACAGAAGCTTATTAACATGTAGACATCTTGTATACAGAGATACCCAGAGAAAAATTAGTCACTCGACAAATTAACTTGGAACTCTGGCTTATAAGGCATCTTCAACAAAGAACAACAAATTTGTGGAGAAATGACAGGGCAAAGGAAAATCATTTTAGATTTCCAAGAGTAGAGGTAAAGACTAGTTAGTAAAGTTTGTTTTATAGATTTCTCTGGTATAGTCTCCTAGGTGATAGGGTCAAAAGTTGTTTCCGGTGATTGTCCTTCCTGGTAGAGAGGGGAGGAGGGATACCTTTGAAAATTCATGTCCTGCTTTTAGGCAAACAGGAGGAGGGCAGGGGACTTTCCTTGTATCTGCTTCTTCTTAATTACCTTCAGCTCAAACAATTCTTCTGCCCAAGTGGCATATTTTGGAGAGCTATTCTGCTGCCCTTCACTTCTTTACAAGAATAAAGGAGGACCTTACATAATTCTACAGGACACACTATAGGTCTCTTTTAACATACAGGAGCATGAAGAAAAATAATGTACTATACTCAGAGTAAAAATAAAAGCCAAAATTATGCATCCCCTTTGCTTGGTAATACATAAATCTCATAATGAGTAATGAGGATGTCTTTTTTAAAAATATGTTTTTATTGATTTTTAGAGAGAGAGGAAGGGAGAGGACGAAAGAGATAGAAACATCGATGAGAGAGAAACATCAATTGGCTGCCTCCTGAGCTCCCCCTACTGGGAATTGAGCCTGCAACCCCAGGCATGTGCCCTGACTGGGAATCGAACCAGTGACCTCTTGGTGCAAGGATGTCCTATATTTGTATATTCACATGATCTCATTTATCCTCACCACAAACCTAGGAAGTGAGCATTGTGATTATCATCGTGATGTTTTAAGGTTAATCCTAGTTAGTGAAAGAGCAGGTGGTCCTGAATCTAATTCCAACTCACACAAGGAGGACACAGCAGTGTTGGGGGTTAGGCGAGGATGCCAGGGACATGAGGGATCTAGAAAATCCTCAGAGTGACTCAGATACTAGAGGACAGTGTGAACAAATAGGCCGAGGAACTCCAGGAAGGGGGCAAGAGGTAGCCTGGCATGGATTCGGAGGTACACATTGGTGGATTAGGGTGTTGGAGTTCTTGCTCTGGGGTCACATTGGGGCCCGTCTTTCAACAGAGAAAGGGGATGGAATGCAGGTGAAACATTTAGGAGGGAGTAATTGGTGAAAAAACTGAGGCAATAAGATCAGTTGCTGACAAATTCAAATAAAAATTCTACGACAGCGATGGGAAGAAGGTGTGCTGGGGAGAGAAGAGGGAGCACAAGGAGTGGGAAGCTGACACGGCACCCTTTCAGGGAAACCTGTGGGTGCTGGGGGAGGGTGATTGAGATGGTCCAGCTGTGGGTGGGGCCAGTCATAACATTTGCAGCTGATTTCAAGGTCTGCCAGGACCTGGAGCAGCATTTCTACTCCACAATTATAAGACATGTAATTGATCTAACACTGCTCCAAGCCCACCGGTGGAAAGGAAGTGTTGGTACGTAATCCGCACAACAGGGTACAGCAGTGGGACATGATACCTTCTGTGCCGAATGGATTTGAGTTCTATTCTCAGCAGGTTTCCTTGTCTGTGCCTCAGTTTCCTCCTATGCATACGAGGAGTCAGTGGCGTCATGCAGTTCTTGGCATAATCCTTTATCTGACAATGGTTGTTTTTGATATTATTCATCTAAAAGAATTCTAGAATGGTTTCTGAAACACATTAGGCTTTCAGAAAACATTGGTTCTATATTCTGCCTTTACTGCATATTTAAAGAACAAGTACAAAGTAAAACATACCTTTAAAAAAGCATTGCTTATCTCACTGTTGTGATCTGCTTTCGTTATTTTAATGGAATTAGTTAAATAAAAATCTCTTTCCTCATTATGTACATCTGAGGATGACAGACTGCCCTGCTGTCACAAGCCAAGAGAACTGGTTTTCTTTGTTTGTTTGTTTGTTTGTTTCATGACAATTTTGTTCTCGCCTGGTGCTTAGAAACACCTCCAGTACCTGCTTGCTAAATGATCTGCACAATATAACAGAAGAAAGAAACATATTGAGTGTTTCTGCAGGTAGCCTAATAAAGCCTGGGCAAGAGCTGAATCAATTTGCTTGGATGGAGAATTCTCTATTGCTATAAAACGTTTATGTCATTTAGAATTGATTTCTCCTCTTAAGGAAAAACCTTCCGTCCCCTTTCTGGGGTCAGGATGTTTATCACTGTCTTCTTTTTTTTCTCCCAAACAAAATGTAGTATTATGGGGTCACATTCTGACCCTCCTTTTAGAATCCTAGGGAAACACAGAACATTGTCAAGGCTGCTGTCACCTCCCAGGTGGTGACACAGACCTAGAGCAGTTCAAAGAGCTGTCCGAAGGCAGGGGGCAGGGAAGGGAGGATGCTGTTGACTGAGCTGCTGGCTTGGCCCAGCACTGTGCCTGTTGTTTACACGAGAGCCACTTAATCCCTGCCTTACAACAGCACCCCAAAATCATTAGGAACTGTTTCTGTATTCTACAGCATCGGGTGCAACTGCAAGGGGCAGTCATCATCGGCCCTGCTTCTTCTGGTTCTCCCTGTATTCCCTTCATGTTGACTTAGGCATGGAAGTTATAGGCTGTCTAGTCCACACTAGGTTTTGTTTAGACAAATACTTGCCTCCAGATAATTATGGTGTGCTGTCTGCTTATGCTTCGATGATGTCTCCAAAGCTGTTTCCCCCCTGGTGACTGTGCAGACCAAAAGCTTCGATTTTTGTCATTGCCAAAAGATCATTTCAAGCTTCTTTGCATTTCCCCAGGATGTGTTCTGATCTGCTTGCGACTAAACTGTGGTCAGCAGCAGACGGAGCCCAGGATGTGAACTTTGATTTGTATCTTCCCCAGATGTGCAGTTTTCTGAAATATGAGCAGTAGCTTTTTGGAGAAGGCCCTTCTTCTGTCTTGCTTGCTCCAAAATCCAAATGCAATTACTTTATCTTAAAATTGCTTTACATGGTTAGTTTTCTTTATTTACTATGAAGTTAAAATTTTAAGTTTGAGACTCCCTGAGAAACCTCTGAAAGAATATTCCCTTGAGCAAGGAAACAGAGACAGTGTACATAATGACTGCTCATTCTAGCCAGTGGGCCAGTTATTTATGAAATATACCCGTCCAACTTGAGCGGCTCAATTTCACCGAGAGTCAATGTATCTAGAACGTGCCAGATGTTTATACCCATTATCCGAAATCCTCCCTGTCCCTGTACAATAGCGACCTTATTTCATAACAGCAGATGTTTGTCTCCATAATCAGAAACTCTTGCTACAAAAGAGTGTTGGGGGTTAAAGATGAAAGAAGATAAGCTGAGAAAATTCAGATCATGGAGTATTGCTTGTCTGGTTTCATGCAGTAATTTTTATGTTTCTCAAAATTGAGTTTCACTCGAAGCTTAAAAAAACGCATTTATGTTACCACATGAAGGGAGGTAACCAAAATGTAAGTGAAAGGGGAAATAATTATTTTTCTACTTGAAAAAGAGCTGTGTGTGTTTCTGGACAAGGCATTTGAAAGCCCTTCTGGTCATTTCTGTGTGCACACTTGTCATCCTCTTTATATGTCTCTGGGGGCCTGAGACCTCGTTCATTAGTCCTTGGTGACTTGTAATATTGATTTCGTGGAGGCCAAGGTAAAGTGCGGATCGTATGGTGTCTGTAAAAAAGAAAAAACACAACAACTTGTTTTTCATGTATATCCTGCCTCAGGTAGCACTGCGATTAAGAGGAGTGTGGTTACACTGCGAAGGGACTTCTAGGTTTAGGTCTGAGACGTTCACACGGCGCAGCGGCAGCGAACCGCCAAGCGCGCTCTGCACCCGCGGCCGGTCCCCCCGCAAGGGGAGCAGCTGCCGAGATGCTGCGAGAGCCCAGGGCCTTCCCACCCCAGCAGAGAAACCCAGGTCCCCTACGTGGGGAAGCCCGAAATCCATTTTCCTTTTTTAATTATCCTTAATCCTTTCTAGAAAATAGCCAGTTGTGACCTTGTTCCCCTTTAAGTGTTCATGGAACGTGGCCCCCAGTGGCTAATGCGACAGAGCCCACGGCCGCCTGCTGCTATGGGAACAGCAGTGTCCCGGAGACAGAGTCCGACAGCCTTTCCTTCAGGCCCAGGGGAAGCAGCCTGCTCGGCTCATCTCCCTCCTCCCGCTGCGAGCGCGTCATTGACCGCGGCTCGAGGGTCACTGTCCATTCATTCACCATCAGTAACTGAGTGGCTTGGGCACCTAAAACCGCGCTAGACGTTAGGCGTGGAAGGATCAGTAAAGAGCAAAGATTCCACTCCCAGGAGCTCACAGTCTGTCGAGAAAGTAGTCACGTAAATAAGTAAAAGGAATAAAATGTCACTCTTCATCGTATCATTTTCTCCCCACCCCTCAACCGAGGATATATTTTTACTGATTTTAGGGAGACAGGAAGGGAGAGAGAGAGGGAAACATGAATGTGAAAGAGAAACATCAATTAGTTGCTTCCCGTACGCGCCCTGACCAGGGATCAAACCCGCAAACAGGGTGTGCGCCCTGACTGGGAGTCAATCCCTTGACCCTTGGGTGCATGCAATGATGTTCCAACCAACTGAGCCACACCAGCCGGGGCATGTTTTATTTTCTTAATAGTGGTTATAACAACCTGAAGTGCTCTCTCCTACTGGAAAGGAAATGCTTTGAGGGCAAGGAGCTGGCACATAGTAGGTACCCAATAAGAATAAGTTTCATAAGTATAGTTCAAAATAAAATTCTAGGTCTTGCCCTCGCCAGTTTGGCTCAGCGGTTAGAGTGCCGGCCTGTGGTCCAGAGAGACCCGGGTTCGGTACCCACTAAGGGCCTATGTCTCGGTTACAGTTTGTCCCTGGCCCTGGTTGGGTCCTGCAGATGGCAACCACTCGATGTGTCCCTTTCACGTCGATAATTCTCTCTCTCTCTCTCTCTCCCTCCCTCCCACTTTATCTGAGAAAAAAAAAAAAAAAAAACGAAAAAATGTCCTCGAGTGAGGATAAATAAATAAATAGATATAGATGAATAAATAAATTACTAGATCTTTACAGGGAACTCCAGGGCCCTGAAGTCAGTCTTTCTAGGGCTAAAGGATATTTCTGCTACTCTCTCAAAGCTTGTTTGTGTAGATGTACCTGTCCTATGACTGTCACTTCAAGCTTTACTCTTTGCTTGTGTGTTTGTCCTGCCTAAAGTGGCATTGCGATAATGAAGTATGGTTATCCTCGGCAGACATGAGGATGGTGACCTAGAGAATTTGCTGTGGTCTCCCCATGATGCAGCCTGTCCCATTTTGGACCACAGAGCCCAAGGGGACCTCATACAGGAGCTGGGCACCGAGCTCGAGCTGGAGATGCATGGCTTTAACCCAGCTCATTCACCTACTGAAGGGAGCGCATTATCAATCTCCGTCTCTCAGCCTCCACTGTAAGGTGGGAGCTAGTGGTACTCAGCTTACAAAGTTAATGTTTATAACATGCTTAGCATAGCCCAGCTACCATGGTTCAGTGGATTGAGCGTTGTCCCATGGATTGAAAGGTCCCAGTTCAATTCCTGGTCAGGACACATGCCCGGGTTGTCGGCTCAATCCTCAGTCGGGGGTGTGCAGGAGGCAGCCAATTGATGTTTCTATCTCTCTCTACCTAAAAAATTACTAAAACACATTTAAAAAATGATGTAAAGTAAAATTCTTAGCATTTAATGGGCATGAGTTGAATCTGCAGGTGTACAAACTCTATTTAGAGATGTGCATCGTGTTTTCTGGGAGTTGCATTTCATGTAAGCCATTCATTCCTCCAACTGTGTGGTAGGACTCCCACTTGAGAACTTCCACCCCCACAGTGCTGCCGCCTGATATTGGGGTGAAGGAGTCGAAGCCTTTCCACAGAAGGTAAAGTGGGCAGTGCTGGTGTATCTGACCAGGAAGCTTCGGGAAAGAGGGAGGAGGCCAGTCTAGAGACTGTTGTCAGTGCTTCTGGTATGAGTCATAAACATGCAGCTGCGGCATCTCTGAGTTCCCCAAGCACTAAAAGCAATAACAAAAAAAAAAGCAAAAATAATGAAATCTTTGGGGTGAATTTAACGGCAATCTAAGAGGAATGTTTTACTGTGGAAGCTGTGGAAAGCATTTCTTTTGTTGGCTTTCAGGGCTACTTTATAAAACTAAATGTGGTAGAAACACTAGAAATTATTAATGAGGAAGATCAAGCTAAATACAACTATAACTCTATCCATTTGACACCGTGAATTTGAACTAATTTGCTGTAAACAATCCAAGCTGAAGGTTTGCAGGACCTTCTTCATTTTCTGCCAAGCTCCTTACCTGACTTGGTAGGCAGCAAGGGCAACTATTGATCTATTGTTTGCAAAGATTTGTCTCTAATAATGGCCCTGTTATAGTGAACCAAGCAACTTCTAACTGAAGCACCTTACTTTTAAAATAGGCATGCAACTATTCCTGCAGCAGTTTTTAAGACTTGTTTTGTTTTCACTATGAAGAGATGTGCTTGATACATTTTTTAGCAAACATAGACTACAAACTTACACGTATTTTTTTCCTTTTCAAATGATGTCTTCTTGGTAAGCAGTTAGCATTTGCATCAGGCCTAGTTATAGAAGTCATGTATCTTCAGATGCATTTATTCCCAAAGTAGCATTTATGCATTTCGTGCCCCTTGTGTATGCTGAATATAAAATATAATAAAAGACTAAGACTAGGATTCAATAGGCATATCCCTCTACCAACTAATAGCTCTATGATATTGGCCAAGTGGATTAAAAATCTCTGAAATTTGGTTTACTAGAATTTTTGTACAGATGAAACAGACTGTGGAGATAAAAGGCATATCATATGTAATGCAGCCCACGTACAAGTCCTAGCACATGTAAAGTAATATATGCAAGAGGCACAGCACAGCATGTCCCAAGCAGACACGGAGACAAGGATCCCCGGACAAACAATTTATTAAAGAAGTGCTCCCAGGAGAAAGGAGGAGGGCTTGGGGGAAGGAAGACCGGAAAGGGAAGTGAACCCAAGCAAGGATATGGTTTCAGGCAAAGTCCTAGCCTCAGCGTGACTCTAGAGAGGAGCTGTGTTGTTCAAATGATGCTTCAGAATTTGCCAAGACTTGAGGCAAGAGAGCAGGGCCTCCTTCCTCCTTCATAATCAGTTTGGCGACAGGATACAGTCGGGCTGTAACCCCCAGGCACTTCCCAGTCTCTGCCCTGTGAAAACAGAGGCTCCAGCAACCCGAGGGCCATCATCCCACGCTGAGGCCATTCGATGAAGCAAACACCTAAGCAGTGAGGGACACTAGAAGCTGGTGACAGGGACCCAAGGGGACCCAGGCAGAGTCCTGATGGTGTTCACTACAATAATAGATGCTAAAGTCTCAGTAGAAGTACGTTCCCTTCCCTCTCTTTTTTCTAAACGCTCACCATTCATCCCAGTCTCCAAGTTAGTTAAGTCTGGAGGTCAGAGACTTTAGCCTTTTTGGCTTTCCAGAAGCTGCACATGATCATCAATAAGAATTTGCTGAACCTACCGGAATATGATCGTGGGTCATGACTCATGAAACTAAGGTCCTCATGCGTTTCTGGTTTGCCTCAGATCTCAGCCTCGTGGCGACAGTAGACACGGACAGTTATCACTTGTCGGTCACTGCTGCAAAGCATGTGCAATTTCAACCACGGTGACTGTTTTATTTTTCATAATTCGTGAGATGTTATGTTCTAAAAATGTCTGATACATATTGGCATTAGCTTTGGCAGTTTCAGGCAAGGTAAAAGATTCAGTTCTCAGAAATTCATCAGGTGGCAACTGTCCTTCCATGTATTAAAGGTGAGAGCAGGAACCAAGTAGCAATTCTGGTAAGAAATGAAGCTCGCCGGGCTGGTGTGGCTCAGTGGATTGAGCATCACATCATGAACTGAGAGGTCCCGGTTCAATTCCCCATCCAGGCCCATACCCAGGTTTCAGGCTCGATCCCCAGTAGGGGGCGTGCAGGAGGCAGCCGATCCGTGTATAGCTCTCACATTGATGTTTCTATCTCTCTCTTTCTTCCTCTCTCTCTAAAAAATATCAACACAAATATATTAAAAATGAAAAAAAGAAATGAAGCTTGCTGCTCTCACACAAAACACAACAACTGAGAAAAATGGCAACGACCACCTGTGCAGACCCATGTCCATTAAAAGCTAATGTAATCAAGAGCCAAGGACGAGAGAAGGGAATGGCTTGGGACGGTGATCCTGCCGTCCTATGGATCACGCCGACCTGGAACACACTGTTTGTGAATTTCCCATAGGTTTCCCCCATTAGGCTTTGCAAATTGATGTTGAGAAAGAACGGAGCCGTGACCTCCCCACAGGGGGCAGGTCCCCTGCGAGGCACTCCGAATGTGGCCCAGGGCCGAGAGCTCCATACTGCCTGCCTCCAAGGGCTCTAACTCAGGCGGAAGGAAATATTTCCCCAAGCTCTGTTTACTGAGCTGAGTTTTAGGAAGTGACATTTACTTTTAATTCATTCAGTCACTCTTTTGTCTGGAATATAATCTCCACAAATGCTTGGGATAACAGATGGAGCATACACAATGCCTTGAAAAGGAATGTGGCCCTCCACTGGTGACTGACGGAGGAAAACCATCACTGTGACAAAATATTTCTCTGGTCTTTTTTTTTTTATTAATCCTCACCTGGGGACATTTTTGCATTCATCTTCAGATAGAGCGAGAGAGAGAGACAGTGATGTGAGAGAGACACATCAAGTGGCTGCCACCCACACAACCCCAACAGGGGCCGGGGACAAACTGTAACCAAGGTACATGCCCTTAGCAGGAACCAAACCAGGGTCCCTCTTGTCCGCGGGCCAACACTCTTCACTGCTGAGGCAAACCAGCCAGGGTGACAAAATACTTTAAGGTTGTCCCTAGCTGCCCTGAACTCAACTTTGGGAAGCATCACGGGCTACCATGCTCAGGACGGCCAGGGAAAAGACAGGGGTGCCCTTTGATCTTCCAGCATAAGAGCCCTTGCAAAGGTAAAGGCCTTTCTAAGCTTATTCACTCTGCATTTGAAAGTGGAAACAAAACAGTTACAGCATCTGGAGCCCAGAGAGAACATTCTCAGCACAGCTTGTGTTATTAACGAGGCAAACTGCATCCTCCCAACAAGCGAAAGCCTGCCGGCTGGTTTGTTTATGATACTAACAGGTAAACAAACCCAAACGATGAAGCTTAGGGGCGATGTGTAGTTCAGTCCAGTTCTGTTCCACGCCAGAACTCCAGGGTCCAGGAAAGGGACTCTTTTACTAGTGTGAAAGGAATCCTCATGACAAGATGTGAAAATTCCCCCCCATCTCCCCTTCTAGCTGGTTTGGTTTTCCATGGAAAGCATAGATTGCTTTTTTCACTACAGCCTTGCCTGCAGATATTTAAAATATTAATTACTTGGAAAACCAGACGGAATTCTATTTGTTTGGCATGTAATTACGTGCTATGACACCTGCTGTACAAAGCAAATTTCTTTTTAACATAAATTCACTAGCTTTTGCCAGAGAAACCATATGTAGCTTCTTTCAGAGCCCGCACAGCGAGTACAAATCGGTATTTCTACTGTTAGTGGTTTCCGCATAAGCAGAATGCCCGCTCACAGCTTTCAAGTTCGCCATGAGACGGTTTTCTCAAATTATTATTAAAATGCACATTGACTGAATATTTGAATCAGAATATGTTTGCTTCATATTTTTTCTTTTTATAGAAAGATCCAATATAGAATGTCTATAAAAATGATCTGAAACATGTATTCATTTAGTACATTTTTACTGAGCATCTTCGATACCTGATATTTGGAGGGTGTCCCAAAAAATGGACATAGGGTGTTTATAGATTTTATTACATTTTGAAAATGGAATGTATTTTATTAAACACTGGCTTTATAATTACACTTCTATTATGTATATATTTTGGGGAAGTTACCCTGTATTTGATGCTAATATCTTTGGGGTTTTTTTTTGTATTGTATCCTAATTCCTTCTTGCTTGCCATTCCCTTCTCTGACTCTATCCTTATTTAGGAGAATCTCAGCTATAAAGATGGAGAAAAATCTAAAGTCACACTAGGAAGCAGCACCCAGAATGTGTCCCTAATGGCCAAGGTGCAAGGGGTCAGGGGATACTGGCTAGAGGTTTCCTGTGGTTCCTAAAGGGCTGAGTTCTCATGAACCCAGCTTTGCTTGAGTTTTGAAGAGTTTATTTATTAATGATGGTCAACACTCGAAACCCGATGGCTATTGCTTGTGATCTGAAAGTCTGTGGGGAATTTTTTACTCTTCTAGTGAAAGTCAGCTGTAACATTTACCGAGAATAAGCAGGCTTCCTCCTTGCTCAGTGGAGATGGGAAGACACTGGGGGGAGAGTTGGAGAGGGAGACCTTCTCCCGTAGAATGTGTTAAAGCCTGCTTGCAGAAAATGTTCTCTTTATTATTACAGTGTTACAGATGCCTCCCGATTCCCCCCTTTACTCCCCTCCGCCCACTCCCTGCCCCACCCCAGGCCTTCCCCACACTATTGTCCGCGTCCACTGGTTATGCACATACGTGTATAAGTCATTTGGTCAATCTCTTCCCATCTGCCCCAACCTCCCCCTTGAGATCTGTCCGCCTGTTCCGTGCTCCCTGCCTCCGGACCTGTTTTGTTTGTCAGTTTATTGTGTTCATTCAATTCTACTTCTAAGTGAGATCCTGTGGTATTTGTCTTTCTCTGACTGGTTTATTTCACTCAGCATTATATTCTCCGGGCCCATCCCTGCCGTTGCAAAGTTAGACGACATCAAATTCTCTGTTGCCCAGGAGTTTAAAATTTATTTTCTTTATTTCTTAAAAACGATTAGTAATAGAAAATTTTCTTCAAAGAAAAGCTTCCTAAATATCCAATATGTAACACGGGTCAACAGAGAGCTTCTCCAGTCCAAGGGGAGACGGAAGGGAGGGCGAGGCGGGGGTCCCGACAGCTTGTTCGCCCCCAGGCTATAGATGGGTCGTGGGGGGCTCTATTGAACCCATTTGCTCAAACCCTCACCTAATGCAGAATCTCCACACAGCATCATCGGTGGGTTTTTATTGTGCTTCTGCTTGATTACTTCTCATGACAAGAAACTCCTTGCTTTGTGAGGAAGCCTGCTTACTCTTTGCACAGCCCTAGGACGTTTGTATAGGTTTCCTGCCTCATCATCCATTACACATCACCAGCACAGGAGAGATTTTCAATGCAAATAGGATCAGAAGGAACGTTACACTAGGTTTATTTGTTGCCAGTTCAGAAAACTAACTAAAAGTTCAAGCATGAGGCAGCAGTTTCTTTTTAAACATCTCCTGGGTCCCCTGAAACAGGCTTAGTGAGTTTTTTTTGTTTTGTTTTTTTTTGTTTGTTTTTTTTTTTATCCTCACCCGAGGATATTTTTCCATTTTTTGTACAGATAGAGTGGGAGGGAGAGAGAGGAAGGGAGAGAGAGTGAGAAACATCGACGTGAAGGGACACATCGAGTGGCTGCCACCCGCATGACCAACCAGGGCCGGGGACAAACCGCAACCGAAGTACGTGCCCTTAGCGGGAACCGAACCCGGGTCTCTCTGGACCGCAGGCCGACGCTCTAACCGCTGAGCCAAACTGGCCAGGGCCAGGCTTAGTGAGTTTTACATGGAACGTTTCTGCAGAGAAATGTATGCCTTGAATAACCTCACGTATGCCGGATTCCGCCTCAGGAAGATGTTTGTTCTGGGTCACGAGTCCTTTGAAAAAGCTTGGTGTTGGGGGCGTTATAATGAAAGTGCCAATTACAGACCCTTAGCAAGCAAACGGGTTCAGGAAATTGGTTCAAAAGGAAAGTTCACCCCAAATGCAATATGTATACATTCTCTGGTTTGCAGACGACAGCGCCAGGAGTATCGACTCTCCTCGGCCTTCAGCCCAGCACAACAACACAGAACACCCCCTTCCAGACAGAAGCCCCTCGGGTGGGCTCCGATAGGACAGACAGAAGCTTTCCTGCCTGGGTTTCTCTGAGGAGCTCTGTGGGAAAGATCTTCCGAGTTGTCAGGGGGTCGGGGAGACCAAACAAACGCAGTGTTGGGGTTACCCTGCCATCTCTCCCCTGCGCTGTCTCGAGCCCAGGGCCCTCGGGAACACTGTGTGCGGTGCGGAGAGTGTCCTCTGCCACCTGTTTCTGTGCCCCGCGGCGCTGGCGCTCGGCCACACGAAACGGCTGTGGACGGTCTCTACTGCTTCCAAACGACAAGGGCCGCGCTGAGTAATTCCGGGAATCACCGAGCAGACCTCAATGCCCAAAACGTCTTCTGTCCGGTGCTTTACAGATAAAGCTTGCTGACTCCTGCTTTATTTTTTCTCTGTTTTTATTGAATGTGTTCGGGCGATGCTGGTTAACAAAATTAGGTAGGTTTCAGGCCTACAGTTCCACAACACGGCATCGGTACACTGTATTGTGTGTCCGCCACCCCAAGTCAAGTCTCCTTCCACGACCATTTCTCTCCCCTCTGCCCTCCTCGTCCCCCGACCCCCTCCACGGGCGAGCCCCACACTGTGGCCTTGTCCATGAGTTCTCCTTCGCTCAGCCTTCGCCTCCCGCACAGCCCCGGACCCCGACAGCTGCCAGCCTGTCTGTGAGACTGTCTCTATTTTGCTTGAAAGACAAGTACACATGATTCCACTTGTATGTGGAATCTAACGAACAAAATGACCCGTGCTTTAAAAGCGTTTGTAAAGAGAATTCAACATACGACACAGGGACAGCAAGGATTGGCCAGAGGGACTGGGCTACAGGTAACTTGGGTTTGTACAGTATTCGCGCCTCAGTGGGTCATAAACATTTAGGCCAGAAGGCTTTTGTTTTCCTTCTGAGGAGACCGAAGGCAAGAGCAGGGAGCAGGTGAGTGTAGGGCCGGGGGGAAATGTCCCATGAAGGGAGGTCTTTGCATGTGTCAGAGCAAAAAGATACTCCTGGTAGGCCTTAGGTCAACACTCACTCACTCACAAATTTGAATTTCAGAAAATGCAGCTATTAAACAGCATCACTCTTATGTTCCTTTCATTGATCAGCTTTCACAGGGCAAAGGATAGTAATAGAACAACAGTAGCAAGAGAGGAATCGAAATTAACGTTAGCCTTTGCCATGTACCATAATTAATAAATTATTTCTGTCTCTCTAAGCATCAGCTTCTCATCTGGAAAGTGGAAAGTGGGTATTATAATCATAGAAACCACTATTTCTGAGGACTTCGACATAGTGAATGACAGGCATCTGGCACAGAGTGAGAAGTCAATACATCTCAATAAAGAATTCACATATAAACATCTTGGTTCAGGTGCCCCCAACCCGCCTCCGATGAAATCAGGTGCCAAGCAAGCATGTAGGTGCACGGAGTTTATTAGATGTGATCCCAGGGAGCCGTGGGAAGGAGTGAGGACAGGTGATG
The DNA here is from genome assembly GCF_014108415.1 of Molossus molossus. Lineage (NCBI taxonomy): Eukaryota > Metazoa > Chordata > Mammalia > Chiroptera > Molossidae > Molossus > Molossus molossus. The sequence goes on along the minus strand of NW_023425344.1, from coordinate 13,802,095 downwards.
AGGAGAGATAAACGTTCAGGAATATGGGCACAATCCCATGGAGATCCTTTTAGAGACCATGTGGAACCTACCTTCAAATGGTCACAATGGGACAATTCATGTCTCTTGTTGGGCGAGGGTCACTCCTATGCCTTTGCTTCCCTGGAAGGCATTTCACTGGGCTCAGGGAACACGCACAGGTAGGGACTTAGGCAGCTGTGGTTTAAATGGGATTGTCTTAGATGACTTCCAGGTAAGGTCAAGGGAATATGGCTAAAATAACTGTGTTTGCTACAACAAACAAACAATTTTGTAGTCTCATTTGTCCCAGTTTCACAAATTCTAATCAACAGACATTTTAATCTAGTAGCAATTATGAACTGTATACTTTATTGAGCTTCTGAGGAGCTTGTCACATCAAAGTTTGGTAACTTATTATCAATGTCATTCTAAGTAATAATAATAATAGTATCTACTTTTATTGTGTTTGTGTGTCTGCATGCACCAAATCCTTTGTTAATATCCTGGAGTAGGTATAAGGCTAGTAATTTAGGAATACACTTTGTTAAGAGCATTTGAAATATACCGAGAAGCCCACAGAATTTGTTTGAAGCCTGTTTTAGAAGAGATTTACAAAATGTTCAGATGCTTCTGCTAGAAAATTAGGCATAGATATTCTAGAAAGATAGAACGTTTAACACTTTTTCATCACTTTTTAACGGTTAAAAAAAAATCTTACACTGAAGTGGAAGAAATATACTGGACGTGAACCTTTCTGTTTCGTAGGCACTTTGCCTTCTTGGAGAAACTGACCAGGCTTTGATTACAGTTTGGTTCTCAAGTTATCTCTGACTCTGCAGATCTTTTTAGAGACGTGTTGATCAGAACATATGTTCTCCAACTTCTAGACTCAGCATCATTTCAGGATGACAACGTTCTCTGAAACCATCATCTTCACTACCCATGGAAAGAAAAAATAATGAAAGGAGTTTATGATGTTCTTGAGCTGTGTCCTGAGGAAGATAACTTAGTGGTGACCTCGTGCCCCAGGCACAGGCCTGATGGCTGCAGAAATACATTGACGATGCAGAGCTACGTGTAGGTTACTAGAGAGCCTAGAGCTGCAGAAAGTACATAGTAAGTAAGTATGTCCATGTTCTAGTGAACATTTATTTACAATAACAGACAGCCAACACCATACTTTGTTGACCTCTATGTTAAACCTTTCTTTTTTTAATTTTTTTTCCCTTTATTGATTTTAGAGAGAGAGGAAGGGAGAGGGAGAAAGAGATAGAAATAGTGATGAGAGAGAACATCATTGGCCGCCTCCTGCATGCCCGCACTGGGGATCAGGCCCACAACCTGAGCATGTGTCTTGACCGGGAATTGAACCAGCGACCTCTTGGAGCATGGGTTGATGCTCACCACTGAACCACACCAACCAGACTACTTTAACCTTTCAAATCACTTTCCTTCACTCTATCTCCAGTGCCAACATCTTTGTCTAACTGATCATCCTTTCTCTCTCTCAAACTACTGGAAGAAACTGGTCTAGCCATATCCACTTTTGAAATGCTCCAATATACTTCTCTCAGGACAGTTGGAATAAATTTTTTTTAAAATGGCCCTGGCCGGTTTGGCCCAGTGGTTGGAGCATTGGCCTGTGGTCCAGAGAGACCTGGGTTTGGTTGCCACAAAGGGCATGTACCTCGGTTGCAGTTTGTCCTCAGCCCTGGTTGGGTCGTGCAGGTGGCAACCACTAGATGTGTCCCTTTCACGTCGATGTTTCTCTCTCTCCCTCCCACTCTATCTGAACAAAATATGGAAAAGTGTCCTCGGGTGAGGATTAAAAAAAAAATAAATCTGATTACATCACACCCTGTCTTATATCCTTCAGAGTTGTCCTTTTTATAAGACAAAATGTCGCCCTGGCCAGTTTGGCTCAGCGGTTAGAGCATTGGCCTGTGGTCTGGAGAGACCCGGGTTCGGTTCCCGCTAAGGGCACGTACCTTGGTTGCAGTTTGTCCCCGGCCCTGGTTGGGTTGTGTGGGTGGCAGCCACTCTATGTGTCCCTTCCACGTCGATGTTTCTCTCTCTCTCTCTCCCTCCCACTCTATCTGAACAAAAAATGGAAAAAATGTCCTCGGGTGAGGATAAAAAATAAATAAATAAAAAATAATAATAAAAAAAAGACAAAATGTCCAAAGTGACCCATAAGTTTTACGTTGTCCAGCCCTTAGGTAAGTCTCCTGCCTCTGCCAAATAGTTTGTGATCAGTGTTCCAGATGTGGTCCCTGCCACCTCAGGGCATTTGCACATGCTCTTCAGCCTCGTAGGCTGCCTTTCCCCAGGCTTGGTCCGATTGACAGTATTAGTCATTGTCCTTGCAGGAAAAAGAAGGTATACTACAGTGAGATTCTAAATGAAGTTACAAAGGGGTTGCCATGGGCCCGGCAGGGATGTCGAGGCACCAGGGACTAACAATAGCAGGAACAGGAACAGGAACCATGGAGGAACAGCCACAGGCACTGTGCCTGTACATGATGATAACATACATAGCCACTCTGAGAACCGGAAATTAGATGTTGGCAAGAAGCAGAGGAAGAAATACCCAGACCACTCTCCTCCCACAGTTTCAGAGCTGATGCCTCCCATTGTTCGAATCCCACCAGAAATAGCAGACAAGAGATCCTGAGACAAGCAGCCGGTAGGAATCAGGTCCTCTCGTTACATGTTCTCATAGCAACTTTGTTCTTTATAAACACCCATCAGGATTATAATTTGTTTTTATTTTCAGAACTCTTAAATTAATATTTCTCTCCTTTATTTCATTATTATTTTTTTAATCCTCATCCGAGGACATTTTTCCATTCTTTGTTCAGGTAGAGTGTGAGGGAGAGAGAGGAACAGAGAGAGAGAGAGAAACATCGATGTGAAAGGAACACATCGAGTGGCTGCCACCCGCACGACCAACCAGGGCCGGGGACAAACTGCAACCGAGGTACGTGCCCTTAGCGGGAACCGAACCTGGGTCTCTCAGGACCGCAGGCCGACGCTCTAACCGCTGAGCCAAACCGGCCAGGGCTATTTCTCTCCTTTAGACTCTACCCCACACAATGTCAAAAATTGTGCCACTTTTTTCTACAATTGTATTATCAAATTCTCCCGTAGGCCTGGCAAATTGAGGGCACTAAGTGCATAGTTATTAAATATTTAGGGAAAGCCCTGACTGGTTTGGCTCAGTGGTTAGAGTATCTGCCTGCAGACCAATGAATCTCAGGTTCGATTCCGGTCAAGGGCACGTACCCTGGTTGTGGTTCATCCCCAGCCCTGGTCGGATCGTGCAGGAGGCAACCAGTCGATGTGTCTGATGTTTCTCTCTCTCACTCTCTCTCTCTCTCCTTCCCTCCCTCTCTATCTGATGATAAATAGAAAAGTATTCTCGGGTAAGGATTAAAAATATATATATATATATATATATATATATATATATATATATATTTGAGGGAAAGAAAAGAATCCATCACTGTGTGAACTTTTTTTCTCTCTATATTCTCTCCCTCAGCTGCTCTCACGGTTTTGTTTCTAAGTCCCTGCTTAACACTTGGACCTAAGAACAGAACTGGACTCTGTCTGCTTTGATAATCGCTCCATCCAAGGACAGGATTTCTAACTCCTCCAGACACCCAGTTCCAGTTTGCCTCCTAAGCTTGGACCATGTAAATAAGCTCCAGGGATGGACCGGCCCCCTCTCTTCCCCTTCCTGCCTCACCAGTATGGGGATCAGACAAATCCTACATGACAAAGGATACATTATGACAGTTGAGAGCAGATTAATTGGTAGTAACTATATGACCTTAACATCCTAAATTCTCATTTCTTTCTCTCCCTAGGAAATTATTTACAATCTAAAGTGCACGGAAAACTCGTTTGGCTTTTGTAACAATTCTTCTCTTGGGTTCTGCTTTGTCCTTCTTTACATCCTCATTTGATCTGGGGTAGTTCAGAGAGCTCTGCATATTTAAACAACTATTTCTCACGCAAAGAAGTTGTCGTTTTATTTTTCCTCTTCAAATTTGTGAACATTTGGGGTGTTAAAAATGCCCTATGAAGTATCTGGCACTTTAAGAAAAAAACATACTTACTTGATCTAAAAATACATTTTCTAATATAGGAGATAATTATTTTTCTTATCAGGATAAAGTCAGTAACAATAGAATCTTATTGCACAAAACAGAAAGTACAGCTCTGCATTAAGCATTTGACATTCACTAAATGCCAGGAGGTAAGGTGAAAATTTTGAAGAAATCGTTAAGAAAAGTTTCTCCTCAGTCTAAATATAGCCAATTAGTACAGATAATAATAGATTGACTGCTTGGTGTTTAGTGACAACTTTAGAAAAGGTATTAACATGTAAGAATTACTTTGGAAATCTGTGCACGTAAATATGTAAGCTTTAAAAATCCCACTGTAAACTCTCCTGTCTGACTGACTCAGTCAGGTACAGTAGTTGTTGGATACTGATTGTAAGTGGCATTCAAAGTTTGCCAGTTTTCCAAGATGATGTAACGAAACATGGCATTAAATATAATTTAGTGTTTTACTGATGGTTAAGAAGGAACCTCCTAATCAAGCCAGACCCCCAAGTCAGCCTTATCAACAATAATCACCTTGAACCAGAGAATCTGTTAGAGACAGTTCTGTTGATAAAAGTGATGGCTAATACCAAGTGGGAGATGAAAAGCAATGACCTACAACCAAGATTACTTTATCCTGCAAAGTTATCATTTAAAATCGATGGACATATCAAGAGTTTCCCAGACAAGAAAAAGCTAAAGGAGTTCATCACCCACCAAATCAGAATTATATGAAATGTTGAAGGGTCTTCTTGAAGGTGAAGAAGAACAAAAATACGAACAATAAAATGGCAATTAATACATATCTATCAACAATTGAATCTACAAATAAAATGAGCAAGCAGAACAGAAACAGACTCATAGATACAGAGAACTTTTTGTTGCTGGCTAGATGGGTGGGGGCTGGGGGGATGGGTGAAAAAGATGAAGGAATTAAGAAGTACAAATTGGTTGTTAGACTGATGAACCTCAAAGGGAAAGGGGGGAGGGAGGGCGGGATGAGATAAACCAAAGAACTTCTATGCATATATGCATAACCAATGGACACCGACAGTAGTGTGGGGAAGGCAGGAGGGGGAGGGAGTGGGGAGGAGGGGGTCAATGGGGGAAAAAGGGAGAAACATCTGTAATACATTCAACAAGAAAGATGAATTTAAAAAAATAATAAATAAATAAATACTCATTGTATTACCTAATGATGTTGCAAGAGAAAGAGCATTAATTTACTAGATTCTAAACCATTGTTAAATTGAAAAAAAAAGCAGGTATGATTTTATCAGTAAAAGAAATGAATTAAAAGCGGGCAATAGAAACCGTGCTACAAAAATCACACCGACTTGCTAGATCGTGGGGTAACTGTGTTCAGTGATGGAATTGTTACGCTGCCCTCCAGAAAGGCTGCACCGTTTTACCTTCTGTCAGCCCGAGGGGTCCAACCTGTCCACGTCCTCAACAGCACTCGCTCTATCAGTCGTTTGTTATAGCCGTCCTGGTGGGTGAAGGCAGGCTCTCCTTATGATTTTGATTTGCATTTCACCAATGGCTTAAAATGCTAAGCATATTGTCATGTGCTTATTGGTCATTTGTATATCTTCTTTGAAGAAAGGCCTATTCAGCCCTGGCTGATTTGGCTCAGCAGTTAGAGCGTCGGCCCGCGGTCCAGGGAGACCCGGGTTCGGTTCCGGCTGAGGGCGCATATCTCGGTTGCCCTGGCCTTTCACGTCAATGTTTCTCTCTTCCTCTCTCTCTCTCCCACTCTATCTGAACAAACAGTGGAAAAATGCATCTAATGAGGATAAAAAATAAATAAAAAAGGAAGAAAGATCTATTCAGATAATTTTTTTAAATTGTGTTATTTATCTTTTGACTATTGAGTTGTAGGAGTTTTTTATTCTAGATACAAGTTCCTTATCAGATATATGATTTACAGAAATGTTCTCCCGTTCTATGGGTCATCTCTTCATTTTCTGCTAGTGAATTTTTCATCTTGGCTACCGTGCTTTTCAACTCAAGCATTTCCATTTGGTGCTTTAAAAAAAATAATATCCACATCTCTATTGATATTCTCTATTTATGAGACTCATCATGGCTTCCTTGACTTCCATAAGCATCATTCCCTTTAAGCCTTCGGATATTTTTATGATGGCCCATAGTTAATGTCTTAACCATTATTTTAGTATTTTCTTTCCTGATGAATGCATTTTTTATTCACAGTTAATGGGATAAATATATGATGAGAAAAGTATAGGGTAACAGGATAAGACATTAAAAGATATTGGATGTCATTTGGACTCAGTAATTTGTGACTTTTTTTTAAGAAAAAATAAACCTCTAGTAGGAACTTGAGAAATATCTTTTGAATTTTTTTTCTGTATTATTGTATATGTGAGTTTTCTGATATGCATCAAGAAATTCAATTTTTTTGCCTACATAATCTAATTCCAGGTTTAATTTTCTTTGTAAACTCATCTCATGATGGGGATGCTAAAGTCAGTGCAAAGGGACCACTTTATGTATAGTTAAAATAGTCAAAATTATCTCCAAAATACTTTAATTGTTAACCCCTCTTCTCCCCTTGTATGTGGCTTTATAGTTCTGTGCCAACAGAATCTTTGTTTTTGTTGTGCATTTTTTTATTGCAATTAACATACAATATTAATTGCAGATGTACAGCATAGTGATTAGACATTTATGTAACTTGCAAGGTAGTCAGCTGGTAAATCTAGTACCCATCTGGCACTGTACATAGTTATTATAACACTGTTGACTATATTCCCTATGCTGTACTTTGTGTCCCTGTGATTGTCTTTATAACTGGCAATCTCTACTTCTTAATCCCTTTACCTTTTCCATCTATCTTCCCAACTCTTCTCCTACCTGCCATACATCAATTTGTTCATGTATCTATGAATCAACAGATTATTTGAATAGCATCGGGTGAAGTAGTTGGATTTGTCTATAGGCTATATAATATGAAAATTGGGTTCAAGTGTGTTTATTTTTGAGATGCATGTGCAGGTTGAATATTCATAGTCTAGGTTCACATATGATTCAGTCTCACCAAGTATGAGATTATGTTCTGTTTTCCAGTGGTTGAAGGTGTCCCAAGGAAACGTGAGATGACTAAGAAAATGGAACATCAAGTTCTGTTGAACAGCTTAAATGTACATAAAAGGCTCAGCAGGTCTTCTCTGTAGTGATTCTCTGTTCTTGACAGACTCACATGACTCAGTCCTCAGAAAGACAAGTTGGACTCTTTCTTGCAGATCCTTTTGGATGATACTTCATCATACCAGTCATTTTTATTCGACTCTATTCAATTCATCTTTCATAACCATCTGGAGGGATGAATCATGAAAATAGTTTTCAATTTTCAGTTACTGTCTAGTCCTGGTAATGAAAACAATGCACTCAAAGTTGGAAAAGTGCTTAATTTTCTTAGATACCAGATACTGAAGTAATCTTTTTCAAAAAGTAAGCTCATCCATTTGAAGTATGATAGAATGGCAAGACCATCAAGTATCTAGAAATAGAACTTCTCTGTATGATCTGAAGATCATGCTCTCTTCGGGTGAGCCCATCAATAACAGTCTGGTAAATCTGAGGTGCAGAGGGCGTGTCCCTTCTTGCAGACAGAAGAGGGACTGTCATCTCGAACATGCTGTGTTTCCAATTGGGTGTGCATGTTGATAAAAAGTCCTGGCAGGTTCCTCTATTTGTTACTTTGTTAGTTAACTTACATTGGTGGCACGGGTAGCCAGCCTTAGATAATGATGGGAGGAACTAATGAAATTAAAAGAGTGTGAGCATCCCTAGAGGACTAGGAGGAACTTGCAGTTAATTTAGAAAATACATAGACAATATGTTCCTCTGAGAGTAATCAAGGAGCCTGTGGTTTGAGCTTCAGTGTTTGCCAACTCAAAAGCCTTGAAGGGGTAAGTATTGTACAGGCATGTCTCAGCCATGTGCTGGGGGTATACGTGGACCTTTGGAAAACTTCAGAGACATGTTCTATGTAAAGATATGTTTATTCGTATTTTTAAAATGACTCTAAGGACACAATGCACATCCACAGGCCACGTTTGCCTCTTAGCTATTAGTTTCTGAACTCCGGTATAGCTGAAATAAGTATGCCAATTTCAAAGTCATATCACAAATATGAAGCTATACAATCTGACTTTTAAATTTTATTTTCCTTTCCTTTTTTGAATGTATCATATAATTCTAATTTGTATGGCTTTGGGTCATATCTCTAGTGATATAGCCCCCCCAAAAATTCATATTAAATACATTAATGGACAATGATTCTAGTAAATTGTGTGCAGGAGAGAGCGGGATTGTTGGGTTGAGAAAAACCTAAAATGATTGCCTATATGTACCAGTGAAATTATATATGTTATTGTATTTAAATTCAACAAAACAGTATGCTAGATATTATCATCTCCTATTTCACAGACTGAGGCTCTGAGAAGTTATGTGACTGGCTCAAACTATCTGGCTAATGTTATGGGCCAAATCGTATTCCCCCAAAATTCATATATTGAAGTCTTAACTCTTAGTATGTCAGGATGTGACTTTATTTGGAGATTGGGCCTTTAAAGAACTGATTTTTTAAAATTAAAATGACCCCTAATTCAATGTGACTAGTACCCTTATAAGAAGATATTAGGACATAGACACACATAAAGGGAAAAAGATATAAAGACACAAGAAGGTGGCCACCTATAAGCCAAGGAAAAAGGGCTCAGTTGAAGTAACCCTGCCAGCATCTTTATCTGGGACTTCTAGCCTCCAGAACTGTGAGAAAATCCATTTCTGCTGTTGAAGCTGCCCAGCTAGTGGTACTTTGTTTTGGCAGTCCTAGCAAACCAATACAGTTAGTAATTCATAAATTCAACTCAATGTTGTCAGAAGTCAGAATTCTCTATAACCTAAACTCCCATAAGTAAATTCAGTTTGAAATACCTCTGACAGAGTTCTAGTTAACATCTGTGTTAGTCCAAGTTTTCAAAGAAGCAGATCCCAAGGCCACATTACATAGGCAAGAATTGTATGAGGAGAAATGCCTGTAAGAGAAAATGGGGAGAGAAAGGCAAGGAGAGCCATCAGGCGAGGACACAACTCTGACCCCAAGTGAAGGAGACAGGGAAGGAAACTGGAGGAAGCCATTGAAACAGCTGTGAGGTATAAGGTTCAGCAATCCTTCAGGGAACCCTGAAACCAAAGTTAGCTATGAGAAGAGTCCCACCCCTCCTAGAGATACACCTGCCTCAGTAACCTCTACAACTTCAGTCATTGGCTCAAAGAGTCAGGGGGAGGGGTGGCCTTGGTGCAAAGATGCAAAAGAGGATAGCAACTACAACCCTGAATCAATTACCTCCTTGTATTTGAAGGTCTATAAGGTGCATTCTCATGGATATTGTTAAAGAAAAATAAGTTCTTACTGTTAAAGAAATAATTATTCAATGACACTCGTTAAAGCACACTGAGATGGACTTTATTCTGTGGGGTGGGGTGGGGCATGGTGATAGTTGTAGGGACCCCTGCAATGGGGTTTGCAGTGGGCGAGAAATATTGGACTCAACTCTCAATGCAGCATGAGTAAGTGGGAATTTAAAGCCAAGGAGCAGGGTGGTGATCAGTGGCTGAGAAACTACAAAGAGAAAACATCAGAGGGAAGAGGAGATGTTGACTAAACCAACATAAGAGGATTCCTGCTGAAGACAGGCCAGGGTGATCAGACATCCCCTGGAGGATGTGTAACCCGCTTAGATATAAAGAGTGATCAGATATGGCAGATGGGGGATTCTGTCTAAACCAACTTAGAAGAAGTCTTACTAAATTCTTGGACAATGCAGAGATGAGCACAGGAATTCAAATTCAAGGCCTGCTTGAAAATTTCAGGGGACCCTGAATAGAATTTGGTCAAGAAAATAATCTTTGTCAATACATCACCTCCAAATTCCCTTGATGATCTGGCTCTACTTTTATGAGGGCATGTCGTATGTACCATCTCTGAAGCAGATGGTATATTTAGTCGCTAGATATGTGTTGAGTATGTGATGAAAGCTTGACAACCTTCAAGGAGCTAAGAAACAAAATGATGAAAGCAAAGAAAAAAATCTGTCCTTTGACACACACACACTGTATTTTTGTTTGTTCTAAACCCACTTTAACTTTAAACACAGAATAGACACCGATATTCACTATAATAGCTTATTAATGTTCCCCTTTACCTGATACAAATCCTAGGTAGAGGGGCCACATCTGGTGGGAAAGGAACACACGTCCCCTAGGAAGCAAGTGTTGAGATTACTGAAAAGTTCTCCTGTTTCAAGGGCCACGATGGTCTCTGGCACAGTTCATTCTGAGCTCAAAGTTCCAGTGGTATTTTTAGGGCTTCTTTTCTGCTACTGAATGGAAACTGAAAAGAGTTGGTCAACCCTATGCCTGGTGTTTGGAGGTCAGTGGCTCATTGGAGGAAATTCAGCCCTGGAATAATTTCATGAGTAGCAAGCAGTACCCTCTGTTTTCAGTATGTGGTCAGCATACTGAATAGCCCTCTGTCTGGCTTCTGGTTTCCACTCTTCTTCCCTGAAAGTCCTGACCTCCTTACCTAATTCCTACAGTCTTGTTTTTCCCAGGGCTGGATTTGGTGCCAGCGCCTGTCACATCATCTTAGATTCATCTCCTCCTAGCTCTCCTGAGGTTGAAATGTAATGCGTGTCTGAATTCTACTGCTGCATTTCTACTCCATCCTGTGTTTAGACCCCTTGAGTGTTGGCTCTAGCCCAGAATTAGATGAAGTTTACCTTGGTACCTCGAATTCACCAAATGACTACAAGCATCCAATTATTGCCCATCTCACTTCATTCCCAGCTCCCCAGTGAGAAGTTTTCTCTGTGCTCATTGCCCTGGGCCATGATATTCTACTCCCAAATTGCTTTTATTCACTGCATTAGAGTGGTCACACCTTTGAATTAAGGAATGGTATTTCAAGTTAAATGTGTTACCTAGAAAAGCTAGCATATTTAGTTTTCATTGCCTGTTAACATCATGATACGTATCAGCCACCAAGCAAAGTCCTGAGGGATATAGGACAGATGCATTTGCAAAGACTGTTTCATTTTCCATTTGGAAAGTCGACATAATATAGCCCTATGTGATACATAAACCCCCTACTTTATAACACTAAGGTGGTTCAGCATGTCCTAATTGACCACTTAGTATGATGTGAAGTGCTGAACATGCAAAGCACATATGTTTTTGGAGAGTCTAGTGATTAGATTCTTTGAACTTCATAGTTTCTTTTTCCCCCTAGAAGAGCTTATACAACATTATATTCAACAGATATTTATTGAGCATCTACTATATATATGCCAGAAAATGCTATGTGCTGGGCACACCAAGAGCCACAAGGCTTAATATCTGCCTTCTATAAGCCTATGTCCTGTCTTAGAATTTTCTATAAACAATATGTGGACACCCCCATTCAGTTGTGGCACCATTGCTTCTGGTACAAATTCACTTAGTACCTCCTTATCAGGCTTCTGTTTGATTATCAGTTTTTCTCTCCTTCCTGAAACACTCAAAACATCAAAACTATTTTGAAACCAGTTTGGACCTTTTTTAAAAAAAATAATGAACTAGTTTGGAGATAATTCATTCAGCTTATCTCAATTATGCTACAGAAGCTAAGTGGTGAAATCAGATTCTGAAAGAAATGAAAAGGATCGTTAAGTACATCCAAAAAGATATCTGTTGAATCTGGAGATAGTGTGACAGCAAGGGACTTTTTCAAAGGCACTTTGGGAATAGGATTTTAATGGGATTGGCTATGCTTCTTTGAGGCCAAAGTTGGGAGAGTCATCTGTGTAGCCAATATCAAAGAGATTTAAATCTTGTTGACTTGCAGACAAAGGGAGACAGAGATTTTCATTATAAACGTGTTTTTTAGTTGAAAACAAAGAAATAAAGCTCTTAAAAAAGCACATGCATGCCCAGAGACCTGTTGGCTGTAAACACTGTCTAGAACTCTGAATTAAACATAGTCATTTAGAATGCAGAAGCAGGTGCAGTGTAAACATTCAAAGCTGTTGTGATATAAGAGCTATTTTTCCAAAGTTAGCTGTGATAATACCACACACAAGAAGGTGGAAAGAACAAAGGGAAATAGCAGCCTTGTCCGAGACCCTTCAGAGACTTTCAGAACAATGATACTGTGTGACTCAGTGATCAGAAGATACCTCAGAAACAAGGATTGCATGAAGTCTTGAGCTCATCAGTCACACACAGCACAAACAGATCTGCAGGGCAACCAGGAAAGGAATATGGGGGCAGCAGCACTTCTAAAGTTAATGAGGACGAATCATGGTGCTGGCTTGGTGTGTCTTTCACAAAAAGGCAAAGATGCCAATTATTTTCAGTTTTTTTAGGTGACTGCATTTTACTTCTCCCCTAGTGTTTCCCCTAATTATAATCAAAATGACTATTTATAGTTTGCACAACTATTCCCTTACTATGTATATCTTGTTGCTACAATATTTGGAGACATTTAGTAGAATAAATGAGGTATACGTGCAGATTATGTTTTATAAAAGGTAGATCTTGGAAGAGGATGATGCAAGCCAAAGTAACCTTTGAAATTGTTTGGTTTCCAGTATTACAAAGAATGTTAAAGGGACTTCTTTACGAAGAAGACAGGGAAAAAAATTTTAAATATGAATAAGAAAATATCACAAAGGAAAAAAATTCTCACTGACAAAGGCAAACACATAATAAAAGCAATGGATCAACCAATACTAAAGCCAGTACAAAGATTACAAGGCAAAAGTAAGAAGATCATGTTTACAACAGCAAATTAAGAAGGACACACACATGCAAAAGAATTAAAACGTAATGACAAAAACATAAACATGGAAGGGATGAGTAAAAATTGTCGTGATTTTGGAATGTGTTTCAAACAGGCATCAACTTAAAATAGACTGCTGTCGATCTAGCTTGATACATATGAAGCACTTGGTAACCAAACTAAAACTCTACAAGAGATACACAAGAAATAAATTGAAAGGAATCCAAACACAACACTACAGAAAGTCATCACCGTACAATAGAGCAAGAGAATAAAAAAGGAACAGAGAACTACAAAAACAATCAGAAAACAATTACTAAAGTTGCAATAAGTACATACCTATTAATAATTACTTTAAATGAAATTGGTGAAATGCTCCAATCAAAGGACAAATGGATAAAGAAGATTGATACATATATACAATGGAATATTACTTGGCCATAAAAAAAGAATGAATTCTAACCATTTGCAACAATGTGAATGAACCTAGAGGGTATTATGTTAAGTGAAATAACTCACACAGAAAAAGACAAATGCCATATGATTTCTGTTCTATGTGGAATCTAAAAACCAAAATAAACAAAAAAGCAAAACAGAAACAGACTCATAGATACAGAGAACTGATGGTTGCCAGATAGAAGGGGTATGGGGACTGCAGAGACAATGTGAAATGATTAGAAATTTGATTGGAGCATTTCACCCATTTACATTTAAAGTAATTAATAATAGGTATGTACTTATGCAACTTTATTAATTTTTAGGATGAGATATATTTGAAAACTTAAGTTGTGATATATATATATTTTTTAGTTTCTTTTTTTTTTAAGGTTATATTTGTGTACTTGGATTTTTATTTGGAAATAAAAGGTCAATTTCAGTTGATATTAGGTAATTTCATTGCTACCAGGTCAATAATTGATGGAACAAAACAGTTTCTTTCTTTCTTTTTAAAATTGGCAGTTACAGATCAGTCACAGGGATTTAAAGTACAGATTAGGGAATATAGTCAATAATAGTATAACTTTATGTGGTGTCAGATGGGTGCAAAGCTTATTGAGGGGTTCATTTTGCAAGTTATATAAATGTCTATCTAACCACTGTGCTGTAACCTGAAACTAATGTAATATTGACTATCAACTGTTATTGAAAAAAAAAAAATTGTCACCTTAACCTATGAATTTAATATACTATGTTATTATTACTAAAAATCAGTTGGCAAATATTTATATTATAATTGAACTTGAAACAAGTTTTGGAAGACCGGTAGTGAAGACATTCCTATTAGTTTTGTTCATCTGACTTGATTGTGGAACTTGTCTTCAAATACAATGTTATTATTCAAAAAAAAATCAAATCTGTCATGAAAGGTCAGGGATTTTTCCAGCAGACATTCAAATAAATGTGCCACAGACTCGGCAGGCATTTCGCCCAGGAATTCACAAAGTGCTGCAGCCTCGGTAGCACCATTAAACTAAGTGCCTGGCTCCCCAGAATCTATCTTGGGAAGGCACCACATTTCATTTAGATGTATAGATGTTGTTTTTTAAATATTTCCAGCTCTACTGAGGTATAATTGGTATTTTAAAAAACACCCAATTAATGTGTACAAATTAGTGAATCTGGACCTTTGGATACACTTATGTTACCCTCATCACAATCAAAGTAATAAACATGTTCATCACCACTAAAAGTTTATTTTTTGTCCTTTTGTTATTGTTTTAATTTTAAAGTCAAACACATGCCTTTATAGTCATATCTAGTATTATTTCAGTGAACAGGAGAAGCAAAAAAAGTGTGGACTTGTTCCTGTAAGAAGGAATCAAAGAAAATGCCTGGTTTTTCACGGTTGTTGCCAGGGGTGATGTCTATGCCTCCTATGGCTCCTAATATCTTCAAGACCCTCTGTCCTGAATAAGTGACATAGCAATGTCTAAGAAGCAGTAGGTATGTGACTAAAATTACCCCTGTAATTATAATTACCCAAAGTCACCCGTTGGTATATGCTTGTTACTTCCTAAGGAGCCAGGAACGCGCCCTGAAATGATGTCTCTCTATCAGAGATCATGGTTACACTTGAAAGGCAACCTCAGTATTGACTAATCTTGGGAAGCCAGTGAGTTGAGATGCAGTGGTTTCCAAACAGGTCAAGAGTCAGAATCTCCTGTGAGTGGCAGTAGCCCTACCCCTAGTCTGGATTTTTAAAAATATTTTTTATGTATGTTCTTATTTATTTGTTACTCTTAGAAAATCTCATTTTTTACTTGACTCAGACTTAAAAGTAGCAGCTCTCAGAGAGGACAGACTAGGTCTCTAGGCAATTGTCCCCAGAGTTTTTCTCTGGCCTCCTTCATTCTTTTAGGCAAAACTTTAGCACATTCTGCAGCCTCTTCCTTATTTTTCTTAGTACCTTGTTTCTTCAGAGCAACACGACACTGAATCTTGGGTGCTTTGGTCCTAGGTTTCTTACCTTCTTTGTTTAGGGGCTGTCTCGCAACATACTGGTGCACATCATTTCTTTAGAGAGATTGAAAAGGTTGCGGATTCTGCTAGCTCTTTTGGGCCCCAGGTGACAAAGCATAGTAGTATCATTGAGACCAGGAATATCTTTCTCCCCTTTTTACGACTGAGTTGAGAACACTGACTGGCATCCACAATGCAACCCCAAACAGATTTGTGCTTCCTCGCTCCAGTCCTCCATGGCCTGTAGCAGGAATGCCCCTTACCCGCGAGCACACAGACGCGGCCATGGGTTAAGACCCGCTGTTCCATGGGGGAACCTTGTGTGTCATTGGCACCACTGATTCATACCACATAGCCCTTCCATTCTTTACCTCGAGCATCAGCAACAACTACTATAGCCTTACGCTTCTCATAAAAGGTACAAAGTTTGCATTTATTGTCCACTTCAATGAGTGTCTTGCAGCCAGTGGCTGGAAAAGAGATGTTCAGCTTCATCCTGAAGCAGCTGACCACCTCCGAGGCCTCATAATTTAGAGCTGGATAAGTCTTTATAATGGGGACCAGGTCCAGGTGTTAGGGTTATTTAAAGGTCCCCGTCGGTAAGAGTAACACATTAATCATCTGACCAGTGATTGCCGCCGTGTGAGGGTAGTTCAAGCAGATGGATGTGAGGGTCCCTGTGTCACTGTTTCCTAACTATATGACCATGCACAAGTGACTTAACCTCTCTGACCCTCTGAGTCCTCATTCTAAAATGCGAGTCTACACGTCTACCTCATAAGGTTAAGATTTAATAAAACATGCATGAGATGTATCTGGTGGACAAGAAGCTCTCAAAAGAATGTGTTTCCTCTTTTTTTAACACTACTTCTCTCCCCAGTCATCAGGTGTTATGGACGGAATGTTTGTGTCTTCCTAAAATCCATCTGTTGGCTCCTAACCCCAGTGTGCTGGTATTTGGTGATTGTGCCTTTGGAGGTCATTAGAATTAGGTCATGAAGGCGAGGCACTCATGATGGGATTAGTGGCTTTCTAAGGAGGTGAAGAGAGAGCTGTCCCTCTAGAGGAGAGCACATATCGAGGAAGGCCACGTGAGGACCAAGTGAGGACTCAGCCATCTGCAGTCGGGAAGGACGCTCTCACCAGGCACCTGATCAGCCAGGACCTTGGTTTTGGACTTCCTAGCTGACTGTGAAAAATAAATCTCTGTTGCTTAAACCAGCCAGTCTATGTTTTTTGTTATGGCAGCCAAGCAGATGAAGATGTAGGCAAACAAGACTTTTAAAATGGCATAGACACAGTCAGGACAGGTGACTGGACGGGGGAGTGGACAGAAGATTTTCCTGTAAATAGACCCTGCGGACGCATCTTTTCAGGGCACGTGAATGGAGAAGTCGAGTGGGCAGCCCGCTTCCGCCAGAGAGGAGCCTGAGCTAACGTTCCTCAGCTGCCTTTGCACGCTACGGACTCAGCGGACCCAGGGACTTGGAAATAGAGGGAACAGATGATGTCTTCTGAGAAAGAAGATGAATAAAAGTGCATTACAACAGGTGTGTGGGAGAAAACCAAGAGATGGAAATTGAATGTATTACACAGCTGCTTACGAAAAAACAAATATTCCATCAAGGAAATCTGGAGCAATTTCTGTGATAGAAGCTGGAAAGTGATTCTAATTCTCTACACGGAATCTTAATCAAACATGCTTGCCCTATCTAGATTTAAATTGTGTGGGGAAGAAAGGGGGTAGTCAACCCTTAGCACAGTCTCCAGGGTTGGAGGAAATTGGGGGAGTTCAATGTCATAATGTTTTTCATGGATGCTGGAGGCTCTGAAACCAGAGTTTATTGACATTAGCCTTCCTGGCATCTATACGTATAGTGAAATTTCATTCACTCATTGAAAACAATATTTACTGGGTATCATCCATGTGCCTTCACTAGGCCAGGTGTTGTATGTACACATCATGGAACCCTCTGCTTATATGTGTGGTGTAACAGGGTGTATGTGTCTTTTCTAACAAGTTTCACATCTTTAATCAGATTTTTCAAAAAGCTAAGAGCCACAGATCAATGGGCAAATTTGCTCACTCTGTTTGATTATTATGTTTCAGGAAACATCTGCTCCTTCATTTTTTGTTAGCATATTTTTCTGATGTACTAGTTAGATAGTTTGCAAAATACACAAGGCAGATAGCTGAAATCCTGAGATCTGAATCTTTAGAGGAGGGGGAGAGGGATGTATAAGTCTGAGAACAAAGGTGCTTGGGAGGATGTTATTTAAATAGTTCTCTTAAAGAAACACGCAGTGATTGGCACCTTGCAGTTTCATGAAGAAAAATGCCCATAGTTACCTGATGAAGTAGCATTTATTCTGACCCACAAGTACTAGTAATTTTGTAAACAAGAGATTTATTTTTTTTCTTTATTGATTTTAGAGAGAGAGGAAGGGAGAGGGAGAGAGAGATACAAACATCGATGAGAGAGAACATCGATTAGCTGCCTCCTGCATGCCCCTCACTGGGGATCGGGCCCACAGCCTGGGCATGTGCCCTGACCGGGAATCGAACTGACGACCTCTTGGTGCATGGTTTGACGCTCGACCACTGAGCCACACCCGCCAGGCAACAAGAGGTTTATTTATAACAAAGACATTTTATAGCATAGAGCAGCTCTCTGGAAATCTGGGTAGACAGCCTAATTTCAGCCAGAAACTCTGATGAGACCCCCAAAACTGTTCATCACCCTCTAAAAATGAAATAACAACTAGAATACAAAAAGGGTGTTTAAAGGGTAGGTGAGGGAGACTGCAATGGACTCTGGGAAGGGAACGCAATTCTCATGTGGTTTCCTGAAAACAGAGCATGGATAATTAGATGTGATTTTTTCTCAAAGCTGAGCGAGCAGCAGTTTTTCGCTATTCCCACCTTGCCTGCGGGCCTCGGTTCTGAGCAGCGTTGTTTGGTGGAAACATTTTGGCCACTACCGTATATTGTGGGCTTAAACAGGTTTTTAATCATCCCAGGCAGGGGGGGACATTTTATTTTGAACGAGGGGCAGGCTATGAAATGGGGGACTCATTAGGAACAGAAACAGATGAGCTCCAATTAAACTAACTGTTCTCTGGCAAAGCCCTGGTGTCTTGGAGGCTAACTTTGTTTAACGAAGGTTTGCAGAACAAACAAGCGTGCCTCAGGTGTCGTTACAGAGAAGCAAGGCCTGATTCGCTATTGCTTTCTCGGTCAGATGGCTTCTCATTTACTCCTCCCTTTGGCAGGCTTGTTTTCTTCTGAGATAATTGCTGAGGAGTGCTAGGGCACCATTAAGTTCAGATCTCTCCGTTAGATTTCACAGCCTGCTTGCACAATGATTACATTTCTTTCACTTGCTTTACTTTCAAAATGACTTTCTAAACCCTGGAACTTGGACGCTGCCAGCCCTGACTAGGTCCTTGTCCTTTGGTGCATGGCTTCTCCCTGGATGGGCTCTGCAACGTGTGCTCCGGGCCTCCAGGAGAAGTTTCCCTGCTGATTCTCCCGGAAACAATGAGTCTTAACTCGGTGAGATTCTCCCGGGGAGCTGACAAAATCACTGCTAAACTCACTGCTAAAATCACTGCTAAACTCCCAGTTCTTCTGATTTTCATTGTTCAGACACTTAAATATAATTTTTTAAATTTACATTTATTATAAATTCCTCTGGCGATGCTAATGGGCAGCCAGGGCTGAGAAACACAGACATCAGGAGAGCTGGGAAGCCAGACAGGCACTGCCGGGAAAGTCATTCCAAGTGTTTCAGTGACATTGTCCTCAAAAACAGAGAAAAGAAGTTGTCCCGAGGCCTTGCCCAGCTCAGTCACTTCCAGGCGCCGTCTCTCGTCGCTCTTCTCCCCATCTGAACCCCAACGTAGGTCGGCCGTGACGATATACCTGATACGCTGTGTGTAAGGAATCAGGGACGCCGCCGAAAAACAGAGAAGAGACTGGAGAGCCTAACAGCCGAATAAACAGGGATCAGGCTTTATTGGGTGCACTCCGGGCGGGTTCACAGACTCCGGGGGTCGAGTCCTAGAAGCCGCGCCCGATGCTGGGGTTTGTGCTTTTTATATCCGCCCGTTGCAGCTGGGATTTGTCTGTTAGGGTTTGAGCTTGCGGGGGCTCTGCATGGAGCCTCTGGAATGTGAGTCGATAAGAGCAGGAGGGAGTCAGTCTACAAGCCTGGGGCAGGCGGTTCCCCGAACAGGGTGGGAGTCTAGGCTGAGCAAGGAGACAATGGTCCAGCAGTTTGCCTGGCGCCAGTCCCCAGGCTATCGGACATTGTGCTCCCTCCGACCTCCAGGAATTTTCACATGCTACCCTTCCCCAGGCATGACAGACGCACCCTCAACCTGCCCCATGTCCCAGGCGAATTCTTCCTTCTCCTTCAAGACCCAACTCAAACCCCTCCCCCTTCCCTGCCTGACACACTGATTCTACCCACAGCGAACATCCAGGTTTCCACGGTTCTGTAGAATCGTGACTACATCATCATAGTTCTTTCTATATAACACAATAATTTATCGTTGGACACATCTGTTTCCACCATCACATTAGGGGCCCTTGAAGGGAGACACTTAAAGTTCACAATAGGGAGTGCCTGGTTTGAAAGCTGGTCAAGAACAAGCTCCTACCTGACTTAGCACCTTTGCAGTTGCTCTTCCTCCGTGGGCTACCTCCCGGAAGGAACCTGCAAAAGCCACACCCCAATCTGTCTCTATCTCCTTGCCCTGTTTTACTGTGTTTTGCAGCATCTACAGAGCGTCTGCGTTTCCTCTATCTACTTGTTTAGTGTCCATCTCTCTCCGCCGGAATGCAAGCTTCTTGAGAGCACACGCCCCTCTGTCCCATCACCTGTTAGGCACCAGGACCTAGAATAGTGTCTGCGTCAACATAGGAGACGTAAATGGATATTTGTCTTGCCCAGCTTTCAAATGAGATGGACTTGGTCTTAAATCCTGGCTCTACGAATCCCAGTTCATATCCCTGAGCAAGATGCATACTCTCTGCGCCTCAGTTCCCTCCATGCCAAGGCGCCCTGTTACTGCTCCCCTATTGGTAGAACCACTTTTAAGCGCCAAAAAAAAGCACACTCTGTTCAGTGAGCAGATCAATCAAAAGTTGAAGGCAAATTCCAGAAAAATTAAAACGTCAGAGGAAATAGTACGTTTTAGAATCACACTAATTCACAATTACTCACAATAATTGGACAATATTCCCCTGACCGGGTGGCTGGTCTGATGAAATAAGGTGTCTGAGGCACCTGGCAAAGATCTGTTCCCTCTCTCACTGTGTCCACAGTCACTCTAGATTCAAACCACACAAAAATCTTGGAAACCAGCTCCCTCAAATTTGATCACTCGGTTTTCAAATACAGTTGTGTCAAACCATATTCATCGTGAAATTCATCAAACGTGTTCCCATGTTCAGCATAACTTGGGAACTCAATTGGTGTGAGCTCTCAGGCAAGGTATATATTGAAACTAGTTTATATCTGTATATCTATGCACCTATACATGCACATATATATGCACACTATATTTGTTTTAAGATGGTTTATTTAATAAATAAACATTAAATATAAATTCTCTTAACCATCTGTATATGAATTAATCAGGGCTAAAACAATTAAAGTCTTCTATCATTGGGCCCTTTGGTAATTATTCAGAAAACAGTCTAATAAATGGGAATAAGTGGAAAGAGCCAAAGGATTATTGATTAGTTTTGTCTTCCATACCTGGATGGCCAAAGACGAAGTCCTCCTGGTTATTGGAGCTTGCCAATCACAGAAATATGTGGCTATTTCATCCCTGTACATGAAGGAGGCACTTGATGAGACCAAATGGTATCAGAAAAAAACTCATTAAGGTCTTTCCGGACTTCTGATCTGCAGCTAACATCTTAATCTGGGAACCCCTGGTGTTTTACAAGGAACCTCCAGCTGTAATATAGAATAAACTCTAACAAATGCAACAAGCTGAACATGAAAAGTTCTACAGTTTTGTTATTTGCATGAGTAAACAAGATTTCTCTTAGCCAGAGCCAAAAACACCTTGTTGATTACTTTACTTTCAGAGATAGCGCAGTGATCAGTCCATCTCTCTCTCTCTACTGAACTTATTTTTCTCTGTTGGCTCTTCACTGTGTTTATATGTTAAGGTTAAATCGCTCCATTCCCACATTTCCCCCTCCTTTGACATTTTTAAACCTTATAAGAAACACGCCTGGTTTCAATTCTACATTCGAGATTCCCATGCTCTTGACGTTCTATCCCTACTGCCTGCCCTTCTGAACCAATGACACCCATATTGCAAAAATGAAACTAGCTTTTATATTACTGGGACTCTATGTATTTACAACTAATTATCACTCACTTATTTTTGCTTTTTGACACAAGACTTTCCCTCTCCCCTTCCAATTTCTCTGTTTTCTCTCTGTAACAATTGTTGAGGCTCCTCCTCCTCTGTCATGTTCTCCAGGACTCTCACCTTGACCCTGCTACTCTCTTGCCTTGGGCATTCTCCTACGCCCCAATATTTCTGGCCAAAGGCCAAATGTGTCAACCATGATGCTTCTACCATGATTATCCAATCATACAGTGACCTCCGTACTAGGTTTACTATTTCCATGTGGCCAGATGTAATCCTCATTGTTCTTCCTGAATCATCACATCATCGTTACTCAAGTTAGACATTGGGGAGTTACTCTTTTAATCTCTTCTTTCTTACTGAATCAATCACTAAGTCCTGGTCATTTTACCTCTCAAAATTCTGTTGAATCTTTCCTCTCTACTTTACTGCTAGTAAAATTGATCTTGTACAGGCTTTACCTTCTTTTGTTTGGAATATTCTAAGTATAACTGTCTCACTATCTTCAGGCTTATCCTCACTATCTTACCTCTCTCCTTTCTCCACCACTTAGGTTGGTGTTTTGTAGTCCACACAGTAGCCAGAGGGAGCTAAGATACAAATCTGACCATGCCATTCTCTTACTAAATTCTTTAGTAACTCTTTATGTATGGCAGGCAAATGCTTACAATGACATTTCAGCTGTCCATGAACTGGCCACTCCATAGCCCTCCAGCCTCATTTCCAACTGCTTGCTGGTGTGCACTTTTTACTTTTTTAGAATGATGGAATTTTCTGATAGTTCCCCAAACACATCCTTTGGTTCCAGAACTTCATACCTTAGCTTAGGCTGTTCCTCTGCCCAGAATTATTATCCTGACTTTATTAGCTTGAATAACTTTTGCTGATTTTTAGACTCTGTTACACCATACCTTTCTTATAATTTTTTCTTGAATATGGATATATGGATATATAGCTGTTCCTACAAAAGTAACATTCAGTTTTATTTAATAAAACAATATTGGCCATGGCACCAACTCAAGTGGTAAGTAAGATACATTCTGGTCTCATCCCTGCCACTTACCAGCTATGCAAACTTGGACAAATAGTTCTAAATTTCCTTGTGCCTATAATGACCTTTTTTAAACTAGAAGCTTTCTACAGTTCTCCCCAGCTTCCATTTTCTGTATCTTTTCACCAGGGACAAAACATCTCAAAGCTGTCAATAAATCAGCAGTTAGTACAACCACAAGCCTTGTTCATTGATCACTCTTAAGGTAAAGTGGCTTTTATACGAAGTCAATATATGTGTTAAATGAGTTCAAAGTAATTGCTTTATATACTTAAGAGAATCAAATGTTCAGGTCTGTCTAGCCCTCACCTTATGGAAAGCGGGGTGTTTTGTGTGTTTTTTTCCTTCCTTTGATAAAAGACACCAGGTCTGAGAAGAAAGACCTTAGCAAAGTAGATGGAACATGGATTTTTGAAGTCAGACCCAGATTCAAATTCAAAAACTTACATTTTTTGTGACATTGAGGAAGTTACATATCCTGTCTAGTTTTCAGTACTAAATTCAAAGTAATTACTACTAGAGAGCACCAAGAGGCCAAACATATGTCTACCTCCTAAGAAAGCACTTGGCACTAAGGAGGTGCCAAGTCACTGTGATTATTATTATTGCTATTATCATCATCACATCATCGTCGTCATCATCATTACTCTCACTGGAAGACAGATGATCAGCTGGGTAATGATAGCTAAATCTTTTCTAATGGGAGGGACGTTCATGTCAGCATCCAGTAACCACCAGATGCTCCGATGTCAGGTTCAGAAGCAATTCAGGATATTCATGCAATTCCTTCCCACATCAGGGATACACAATCCAGAGAGGTTAAATGATTTATCTCAATATAATTCTGTAGCAAGTGGCACCACAGGGACTTGAACCCCATTATCTGGGTCAAAGTTGAAGCCCTACCCTATAGTCTGTGCCTCTCAAACTGTAGCTTGCCTCACAGATAGCTTGTCAAACACAGTTCAGTGTGTCAGAACCCAGAGATCCTGATTTGGTAGATTTGGTGGGCCCAAGAATTGGCTTTTTAAAAAATGTATCTGCATTGTTGAAAGTTTTAAGGCTTGGCTTTTTTTTAACATGCTCCCAGGTAAGGCTGAAGCTGCACTTGAGTAGCTTTGCGATGCACAACTCTGTGCGGAGCTGGCTGGGAGCAGATCTTGGCTTTCTCATCCATCACATCGCAGGAAGTGACAAAGAGAGAAAGATGGGCCAGAGGCTGGAGTCCCCCTGCAGGTTGCAGATGAGACACACCCTGCCAATGCATTTTCCTGTTTCAGTCTTAGACAAGGACCGTTAGGTTTCAGAATCACTCCCCAGATTGTTTTGTAAAAATCACGGTTTGTTTTGGCTGGAGTCTTCACAGCCGTATTTGCAGCTTGCAGATGTACATGAATCCGCAGTGTCTGGGACGGGAAACGGGTTCTCGGCCCATCGTTGACTTCTGTGCAGCTTTTGTATTTCAGTGGCGGTAGAAAATACATAACCAAGTGCTATCTGGAAAGATGACACAGGAAATGCACTGATGAACTGATGCTCACCTCCTGTTTATCTCCTCTGGGAAGAGGGAAACAGATGCCATCCCCAGTGTGCATTTGCTAAGTAGGCAGCTTAGCACTCCTGGCTCATATTCCCATAGAAACAAGCACGCTCTTTGCTCTGCCTTAAGCATTCTAGGGGCTTTTAGTGGACTAACCTGGAGACCAAAGTAACATGTGTAAAATAATTTCTAAGGAAACATGTCTTCTTCCTTGTGGTGAGATGAAAGAAGGGTTCAGAGAACAAACAAGCAGAATTTCTTGGAGAAAGAGGTGTTGGAGCAGATAAGGTTTGATTTCAGGGTCCACAAATTATGTGCAAGAAATAAGAGTACTTTAAACCTCTCTGTGTCCTCTTCTGCTTAGAGCTGATCACGCGCACCTCACAGAGTCCTTGCGACAGTTGAATGGGGTGACGCGTGAAGACTTGCTGCTGCCATACCTTGTAGACACTGTTGTTGATGATTAAGGAGCCTTTGTTCTGTGGCTTCAGGTTCTTCACCGCAGCGCACGTGATGTTCCCGGTGACAGCGGTGAAGGGACTGAGACGTGCAGATTGGAAGTTCCAGAATAGTCATGGGATGTGAAGTACAGCATAGGGAATGCAGTCGATAACGTTGTAATAAACACGTGGCGCCAGGTGGGTGCTGGAAATATCAGGGGGAACATTTGTCAAATATAGGATTGTCTAACCACTCTGTTGTACACCTGAAACTGACCCAAAATAATGAGTGTAAACTAATTGAAAATCATTTTAAATTATAAAATAAAATAAAAAGAAAGAAATCCCATTGTCCTTAATTATGCAGAGCAATTCTGCTCACCTGGATCAAATCCAAAATGTATATGTCCTACTCAGAATTCAAAAACTGTTTTGAGCTTTAGTTTCTTGTTACATTTTTAATTTCCTCATAAGCAATTTGTAAAAACAATTTTATAGCTTTCCCTTAGAGGAAAGCTGAATTTTTTTTATCTATTTACATTTATGTTACATTTAAATACAAAATATTTCAGAGTGATGTATATATTTATTTGTGCTCATTGAAGGGAAAACCACGTGTGCTTATGAATGAGAATGTCTGTTGCTTTAAGTAGCTATTTGAACAATACTCATCAGCACCTACACATGTCATATCACCTCAATGCTGGGGACAGTGAATGAGAGAAACAAAAATCCTACCAAGTGGCACTTAGAGTCAAGAGGGGAAAATAAGATTAATGAAAATATATGCATAATCTATGTGGTGGGTGGGGTAATTGCTAAGAAGAATAAAAGGTTTTGGAAGAGGTAAGGGGGAACTAGGAGTAGAAGAAGGTAACTTCGGATAACCTTCCAGGCTAAATAAGGGGATGATAATAATAAAATACTGACCTGACATTGTCAAGGGAGTGAGCCATGTAGAAATGTGGGTAAAGATTGGTCCAGGTAAAGAAACCACAAGTGCAAAGGTCCTGAGGCAGACACTTGCCTGGGATGATCAAGGTGCATTAAGGAGACAGACTAGTGTGGCCAGAGTGAGTGAGTGAGCACAGTGTACTGAGATATGAGACCAGAAACATCATCACAGACTCACCCCATCGTAAATGGGTTTTTCCTTTTATATTTTGGAAAACCAGGTGCTGTTAAATGATTTTAAGTAGATAAATCACGTGATTGGGCCTGTGTTTTAAAAGGCTTACTCTTATGAGTGGATAAAAAAGCTGTGGTACATTTACACGATGGAATACTATGCAGCTGTAAGAAAGAGAGATCTCTTACCCTTTGAGATGACATGGAGGGACCTGGAGAGTACTACACTAAGTGAAATAAGCCAGTCAGAGAAAGATAAATATTATATGATCTCACTTATTTGTGGAACATAATAAACAAAATAAGCTGTCGACTAAGAGATCCAGAATAATGGAAGTAGGGAACAGACTGGCAAACCTCAGAGGGATGGGGGGTGGGAAGAGATAAACCAAAGAACTTATATGCGTATATGCACAGCCAATGGACATGGACACTAGGCTGGGGAAGACAGGAAGGGGGTGGGAGCGGGAAGGAGGGAGTCAATGGGGAAAAAAGAGGGACATCTGTAATACTTTCAATAATAAAAAATACATAAATAAACAGGCCTACTCTGGCTTATTTTCTGTAGAATGGAAAATGGGAAGGCAAGGGCAGAAACTGAGAGATGGCTTGGGAGACAGAATTCAGGAAGGAGAAACAGGGGCTTGGATCAGAGATGTGGCAGTGATGTGCTGGGAACTGGTCAGGTTCTGGTTAGTCTGTGCGAAAGAGCCAAATGGACTGGCGAATGATTTGTATGGTAACTAGAGAGCCTCCCACTTGGCACTAGAGAGGAGATGGGACAGTCCTACCCGGAGAATGCATCATTCTGATTCAGGTGCAGGCGGGAGAGTCTGCTGAGCAAAAGCATTGGATAAGTTGCAATAAACAAATGTTCATGTGCCTTTGCGACGCAATTCTGTTTGATTCCACTTCCTAGTAATGCTGAGTGCGGCGGAGGTAGAGGTGAAAGTGCTGGGAAGATTAGGTCGTCCATTCTAGCAAATCCAACATGGGGTGTGTGTGCCTTGTTACCACCTTCTCTCTGACTCGTGTACTGTGCAGCCACTAAACTTCGTCTTCTTGTTTCAAACCCACTTGCATCAATTTGGTAGTCCTTTGCAATATAATTCATTTTGCAAATAATCTCAGGTTTCAAGGAAAGAGGGTAATGTTTTTGTTTTGTTTTATTGTTTTTCCTGAAAACTCTAACATCATCCAGGATTCTTTCCCTCTCTAGCTTTCATGTTAATCAGTTCCAGGTATCTAGAGATTCCATGACCTCTGTACCTCTCACCACCTTCCAAGTCTCTTCAGTTGGTATGGCCACATTCCTAATTCCTCTCACGTGGAATACTGGAACAGCCTCCCAGTCCGTCTCCCCATTGTAGTTCAGCCACACTCACCTCCCAATCAGTTCTCTACATAGTAATAACAGGGATCTTTCTAAAGTGCAAATGTGATGCTGTTATGGTTCTGCTTACCTCCTTCTTTGCTTCCCCAGCTCTCTCAAGATCAAACAAACTCCTTTAGCATTCAGAAAGAGTCTTTATGATCTGGGTCCTACTCACTTAAAAGCCTCATATCTTGAAACATAATGTATTGCTGTCCCATTCGTCCACATTAAGCTGTCCCTGCCCCCTACTCACACAGGGCGCTGAGCTCTTGGCCATGTCTAAGATGTTGAAACTGCTCTTCTCTCTTCCAGTGACACATGTGCCCATCTGTGCCTCACCCTGCTTATCCTTAAGATCTCAGCTCCGATGGTATTTCTTTCCCCCAAGCAAACCTGTCCAGATTCAAGTAAGAGTTAAGTATTTATCCATCTAATGAGCTCCCATGATAATCCACCATTGCAATGTTTGGTAACTGCCTGCTTAGTCCTCTGCATTCCCCATTGGACTGTAGGCTCCAAGAGACTGGGGCTAGCTCACCTGCACATATGGTATCCCCAACACCTTGTCGGTCTTGGGCACATACTGGATGCTCAGTGACACTTGCAGACTTGTCTTGGATTGAATGGAAAAGCATAAGGATCACAGCTGATAATCCCTTCAATCATCATCTCTCCCTTTTCACCCCTGCAGTCCAATTTTTACAAGTACACAAACCCTACAACCTCCCAATACCCCAATACACACACACATACACACACTTGCCCTTTCAATAGCCCCAAACGAATTGCTGCAAGGACCACAGTCTAACTTGTAGAATGACTGGGTTCCCACATTTAACACAATGGTAATCTCCTTGAAGCCTTTCTTTTAATCACCTCCCCCCCCCCCGATATTACTTCCCAAGTCTCCTCAGGTCTCTCTCACCACACTTGCGCTAGCATACGTGGCTCCTCCTGCTCCTAGAATTCCTCACTCCCTTTCTCTCTCTGAACATCGCTCTTCCCTGAATATCTCATTCACTTTCATCAGTTCAGCTGTCACCTGTATACGGACAAATCCCAGATTTCTATCTCTAGCTCTGGCCTCTCACCCAAGGTCTAACTTTATAATTTTTAGGTCATGAACTCAGCGTCTCTCCATGCATTCCCTGCTTGTGTTATTCAAACACAACTCTATCAAAATTTCAGTTATCTGCACCTCGCTACATGTTCCTGTTTCCAATTTCACCAAGGAGTGACTTGGAGTGGCTGTCTGGACCCTCAAGAGTTTCCTTTCTCCTAGAAGGACCACAGACCATTGGTCTGCCTCCTGGCTATAACTGGTTGATCCAAGGGTATTTGCCTGACTCACGGTGGGCTGGCTAAGCAGTGATGCCCTTCATGAAGTTTAAAGTTTGCAGATGGATAGATACCATGGTCAAGAGCTCCTGAAGATGAGCCATCTCAAGGGCAGCCCTGTCAAGCAGAGGTCCACAAACTACTATGTGGACCACTCAGTGCTATTTTCTTTCTAGCCCTTCCTACATCTTGGTATGCAGTTCTTTCATCAAATTAGTTGTCCTCTCACCCTTTCAATACATTTCTACCACCTTTTAAATTTTTTTCACTAGTCAAAGATAGTAAAATGTTGACGAATCAATCGCCATGTTTCACAATCAGCTCAGATCAGCTTTGATGCCTCCCATCCTTGGTCTCTGCTTTACACTTTTCTGCCAGGTTCACCACTGCATCTTTGCCACCGTCTGTGTCCACCCCTCATTGCCCACGGATATGACCTCTGGCTAAAACTCTTGCAATAGCCTACTCACAGGTCTTCCTGTCTCTGGTTTCTTTCCTTATTTCTTTCCTTATACTTCTGCTCTCATTATTATCCAAGGAAGAAAACAGGACACTGCTGTGATCATGTCACTCCACC
The DNA here is from genome assembly GCF_014108415.1 of Molossus molossus. Lineage (NCBI taxonomy): Eukaryota > Metazoa > Chordata > Mammalia > Chiroptera > Molossidae > Molossus > Molossus molossus. The sequence continues at coordinate 13,772,821 of NW_023425344.1, read as the reverse complement.
ACCCAGAAACATTAATTAGATCCTCATCACTCAACTCTCTGATAAATACTTGTGCCTCTTCATCATCCGCCCTCCCCGCAATTCCCAGTCCGATGAATTCTCTCATGAATCCACTGTACTAGGAGTTGAAGTTACTTACTAATCTCCGATTATGACCATTGCTGGACCAATTCATGTGATTTCAAATGCCTGCTTGAGGACAGAACCCTGTCATATTTGTTTATTTATTTCAACAAATAGTTATGAAAAGCCTCTAATTGCCCTGCATTCTTCTAGGTGTTGGAGATTATATGACAAATGAGAGTAGTAATGGCCTTGCTGGGAGAGTTGTATACAAGTGGAAAGAGATAGCAGGAAATGAATGGACTAACAAACAAGTGAAGAAACGTAAGTTCAGGGAGAGGAGTGAGTCTTATGAAGACAATAAAACAGCATTTTGATAGACTAATGGGCAGCGGTGACAGGAGACAGAATCTTTCTGAAAGGGTGACCAAGGAAGCCTTCTCTAAGAAGACAGCATTTGAGCCGAGAACTGAGGGATGAGGATAAGCCAGAAATAATAAGGAAACAGCCTTGAGGGAAAGAGCATTCTACACAGAAGAGTCAGGAGGCACAAAAGATTTAGGGAGGGATAACCTTGGTTTATTCAAAGAACTGGAAGACCCTGTCAGGAGAGAACGGTGGTTTTGGAGTTAGTGGGGGTGGGTTCAAGGATGAAGGTGGTCTCAGTTGAGATCAAAGAGAGGCCAATACTTGGTGAAGAGTTAGAAAGTCATCCTCAATGAAATGACAACTACTAGAAACTCAGAAGCAGGGAAGTTATATGATAAATATACTCTTTCATCTAAAAATATTAATATAAATTAATTGAAGATTAATATAAAAATTAATTCTGTATGAAAAACAGACCATGAGCCCAGCCAGTGTAGCTCAGTGGTTGAGCATCGACCCATGCACCAAGAGGTCGCCAGTTCAATTCCCAGTCAGGGCACATGCCCAGGTTGTGGGCCTGATCCCCAGGGAAGGAGGCGGCCAATCGATGTTCTCTTTCATCAATGTTTCTTTCTTTCCCTCTTCCTTCCTCCCTCTCTCTAATACCAATAAAGAAAAAACTTGCCCTGGCCAGTTTGGCTCAGAGGTTGGAGTGTCGGCCTGTGGACCAGAGAATCCTGGGTTCGGTTCCCACTAGGGGCATGTACCAAAAAAGAAAGAACTAAGTAAAACAATAACAAAAAATAGACCCTGGAGGTATGAGAGTGAAACCAGGAAGTTCTGATGAGTGTCGATGAGAATTAGTCAGAAAGAAGTGGTATTTTCAAGGTGCAGCCCATTGAATTGGACTGGACTGGACTGGACTGGATTGGATTGGATTGGACTGGATTGGACTGGACTGGATTGGATTGGACTGGACTGGATTGGATTGGACTGGACTGGATTGGACTGGATTGGATTGGACTGGACTGGATTGGACTGGACTGGATTGGACTGGATTGGATTGGACTGGACTGGATTGGACTGGATTGGATTGGACTGGACTGGACTGGATTGGATTGGATTAAGGGGTCTAACACATTTCAACACAGAGTAGAAACCTAATACATCTTAACAGACTCCCGGAAGGAATGACTGACCCACTATTCATGGTCAAACACAGACTTCGTGACACTTTCTGATGGACCCAGCCCTCCTGCTTCCTGCTCCTCTGCCCGCTGAGCTCCCGCTGCACTTTAAACACACATTCTCATGGGCACTTTGTTCTTCCTGGATGTAGTGATTTACGGGCATTCCTTCCTTACCTCCTCGGCTGGAAGCTGAGGCCCCCACAGTGCGGGTCTGTTTGGCACGGCGCATAATCAGTGTCACATCTTTTGAAGAATGAGTGAAGAAATGCAGGAGTGAAGTGAGATGGGAATGATGTGAGGGTCACAGTCCTCAGATGAAGAAAGGACTCCTGAGCTACGGCATCTGAAACCTAAGCATCTCCAAGTACACTGAGCCGTGTCACCGCTCGGTGACTTTGGGCGCTGCCCCGCTCAGAAGCCAGGACCGACTGAGTGACTGAGACAGGCTGTGTCAAAGAACCGAGACCCGTGAGACAATTATGAGGCCAACTGTGAGTGAAAACAGGGTCATGGTCACTTACGAAGACAAGTGGCTAAGTGTCTTAACCATTTTGAATCACAGTTTCTCCCATGATCAAATACGTGTAATAATAGAAATACTTCAGAGATGGCTGGTGAAGAAATAATAATATACTCTTGCGAACAAAGCACTTGCTTTACGTTCTGCGGTGCCCTGAACGTCTGAGCTGTGCTGTGGACTAACCCTTTACTGCTCCTCAAGCAAGAGTAGGTTCGGACTTTTATTACCTCATTTTATAATCGCTGATGTAGAGGGCTTACCACAGCACCTGGCACAGAAGGAGCATTAATTCCTAGGGAAGAAAAAATGTTTAAAAATCTAGATATGGATTCGAAACACCTGGTCCTAAAACCCAGTTTTGCTGTTACTTTTTCTTTTGGATATGGCAAACTCTCATAGCCTCAGTGTGCTCATTTTTAAAGCAACTGATGAAAGGACTAAGTGAGGCAAAGTCTGCAAAAGTGCAAATGCATAAAATGACAACAAAATCTGGATAAAGGTTTGGAAAGTGTTCGAGTTGAATTTTGAACTCGAGTGTGTAAGACACCAGCCCATTCACACACCGTGTTCTTAGGAGAAAGCCCCTCATTGTCCAGCTTTGCCCTTGCAGTCTTTCCAAAGTCGTGATCTGTGACTTCCTCCTGTTCAGAGCATTGACAACTTCAACTGGAAATGAAAACCTTGGGAGCTGAAGATCTTAGTTCATTTAGTTTATTTCCAGTCGAATCCACCCTGGACTGTCTGGGCCATTTGAACATTAATGAACATGATTCTGTGAGTACATTTTCACAGCCTGTGGAACAACTCCTCCGCCATGAATTTGAGTGATCTTCCCAGAGGATAAAGAGCAACGTTGTCCCCGCCTGTCTCCTCCAGGGTTCTAACTTGAACTCCAAATTTAGTGCCGGGTGCAGGAAACTCTGTATCTAATCACTTCTGACCGTTGAAATGAAAGTGGAATGTCCCACACTCCCCTCGTTAGCCTACATCTTCTAAATTGTTTGGTGTTCCTTTTTAATATTTTAAAATGTACTTTCCTCCGAGTTCTTAGTAAAAATTGGGAGTTCAGAGATAAGAGGGCTAATTAAAGTTGCCCTTTCCTTTTCAAAGATGAGGTCTTCTTTTCTGTATATTAAACACAAACGCATCCAGTCATGCAAATATATTACATGTGGTTTGCTCCTGATCAAGTAGATCCTATTTTGTGTGTTTCAGTTTGGGGTTAGCATTTCTTTTCTTATCTAAAGGAGCATCTTCTATGTTAAAAGTGAATCATATGTTATAACCATGTGGTAGGCAGAATGCTCTCCCTCCTCCCCCAAAGAGGTTCACATCCTACTCCCCTGAATCCATGGAAATGCTAGGTTACATGGAAAGGGTAATTAAGCTTGCAGATGGAATTAAGGTTGCCAATGAGCTGACCTTACAACAGGAAGATTATCTGGATTATCCAGGTCGATCCAATATCATCACAAGGATAAGTGAAACAGAGCGGCAGAAGAACAAGGTTCAGAATGATGACGTCTGAGGAAGACTCGGCTGGCCACTGCTGGCATTGGAGACGGAGGTGGCCACTAGCCAAGGAACATGGGCAGGTTCTAGAACTGGAAAAGGCAAGAAAGGAGAATCTTTTCTAAACCCCAAAGGAGCATAGCCCTGCTGACACCTCGGAGACCCGTTTCAGACCTCTGACCTCCAGAGCTGGAAAACAGTAAATCTGTCCTGCTTTAAGCACCAACTTGGTTGTAATTTGTTGCAGCAGCAACAGAAAACGAATACACCATTTCAATAATCTTCTTGAAATAATAGCATTTCTAGAAAACGGGAGATCTCCAGCAGGAGTCAGTCAAGATAAAACAGTGACTGACTGTAAGTTCTGGGAAACAATGTAATTCTCAAAAATCATTCCCTTTCCAGCTCTCCAGGCCTCGTGTTTTGGAGATCGAAGAAATGATCTCTGTGATTGTGTGTGTGTGTGTGTGTGTGTGTGTGTTCAAATCAAGCACTCTTTAAACTTTAAAAACAAAATTCTAGAGTCTGGTGCCTGAAAAAAGATTAAGGAGAGCTGGGGTTTGGGGGGATAAACAAGAGCGCTCTAGGAGTTCTCAGAGAAGGATCAGGGTACTTTTCCCATATAGTCTCCATGACTGTACAAAGCATGATCCAGACAATCGTTCGGAGCCTTCGGAGATTTGGTCCTTTCCCGACGCGCGGCTGGGAGACAGGGAAAGAGCCAGTGCGGCCGAGAATGCACAGGTCAGTCCGCGGGAGTCCTGTGCCGAGGACCGAGAACCACCCTGGTGAGGTGGAACCGCGAGAGCAGCGGGCCCTGCCCCCTGACGGGAAGGTGTCACAGGGCCTAGGAACAGACACTGAAGGCAGGGCCGTGGGCCCTGAGAAAGCTAGAGCGACATCCATGGAAATGCCATTCATCACGCTTTTAAAGCCACCTGCTCTATTTCCAAGGTCATTTGACGCTACCGTGGAGCTGGAGAGCTACTCTGCATGTCAACTTCAAAGAACCCCAGAGACTGATGGGCCAGGGAGGCGGGACGAATTCAGGGAGAAATAACCCCTTGCTCATCTGTTTCCTAAGAGCCCTTTGAAATCCATTTTAATTCTCATCTCCCTGGCAGTCTGAGAATCCCACAGGCAGAAAATAGGCGGAATTCAGCTTTATACCCTTGAATCTGTCACGGTGGCCGGCACAGAGGATTGCCCGTCTCTTCTCCCTCCACACCACTCTTTCTTCCTCTCTTCTCTCTTTCTCCTTCCTCCCAGTTCTCTCCTGAGCCCCCCCCCTCCCCCATATCTCATTTTTTTACCTTGCTTCTGGAAAGAGCTGGCTACTAAACATTTACATTTCAGTAGAGGTTACGGCCCTGGACAAGCTACCTTTCTGGATACCATTTGCATTTTAAATCTTGTTTCTGTTTGTTTATTGGGGCCACAATAAAAACAAAACAAAACAAAACAAAAATACTGATCTTTACAGATACCTCCCCAGGGATGTAAGAACACTGACCCTTGAGTGAGGATTCCTGAGGTTAAATTCCACCTCTTCGATTTCTGGCGTGTACAGAAATTGTTTGGGAGGAACAGCTTTTGCTCCATCCTCTTCTGTTCAGTGACTGAGACCTGCAAATTACATCAACAAAAATCAGATTAACCAGAGGAAATATGTACAATGTTATTAATACTTATGTGCATGGACATTCATAGAAAAGAAGTGAAATTCAAAAAGCAAACTCTGGAGCTTATGTACCATTTTAACAAAAGAAAGGGAGTTTGAGTTTCAAGGGATGATACATCGTGGGGAAGTGACTAGGAACTGAATGGAGAAAACTAATAGAAGATAGGCAGATAAGGTTTCTTTCATTGTTTATGCACACTTTTCTTGGTGCTGGCTCTCTGTCTCTGGTGATAAGAGTTGTTCCCTGATTCCTGGCACAAGGGGTGTATGGGGGGACACGGGGGTGCAGCTTCACAAAAAGAAATGTATGCTCTGTTTTCAGTTAAAAGGAGGGCAGAGAACTCTTCCTGCATCTGCCGATTCTCAACACAGTCCTTACGCCAAAGGTCATATTTTGGAGTAGACGATTCTGAAACCATTCACAGTGTCGGGCATGTTACTTAAGCTTTTGCATTTCAGTGACTTCATCTGTAAAAGGGAGTTACAGATACTACCTACCCTATCGGGATGCTGTGATGATTCAATCAGATCACTTATGTGATGCATATTATACATGTCTGTCATGTAGTAGGGACTTAAAATTATTGTAATCCTAATTATAATAAAGAACAGGATAATTATTATTATGCATCATCACTGCCATAAGGCCAACTCAGTATCGTGGTGTGTGGCAGACACTTTTTATAGAGAAGGCACATGAAAAAGATCATGACATGTGACCCAAAATTGTCACATTATATTGGAGAACACAAGAATCCACTCATTTTAGGCCAGAAAGGCCAGGAAAGGAAATCAGAGCAGGTAAAAACAAAACCATAACTCATCGGGAAAGATTATATCCTTATGGAAGTTTTTCGGCTGTATTTCCAGTCTACTACTTTGTTTATATTAAGATCACATACGGCACATGCTTTGATCATAAGATACCTGAGAACCCTTTTCAAGACACATTAGGTGCAAGGTTGCTAGAGTGTCCCAAAGTCAAAGGCCTTCTCCTACCACCACCGCCACGGGTTCCACAGGGCTCTCAACCCAAAAAGTGAACGCTGATTGTTTAATGGACAACCATTTATATATTTTAAAGAAATTCATTTCAGATGCATTTACTAATCTCTCAGAAGGAGCCCTGAAGCTAAGTGAGACAGCTTGAATTCTGTTGTGTTTGAGTAGAAAGCTATCTAGAGAAAATTTAGGGGTCTTTCCAAATAATCGAGAAACCCCAAGAAAGAGAGAGGTGCTACACTATAGAGTAGATGTAAGGGTTGGGGGTAGAATAGAGGGTACCGGGGGTGAGAAAATCCTAAAATAAGAGGAGACACTGAAGGTCACACACCGACCTTGACCGTGCTCTGTCTTCTCACTTATTTTTCAAAATGTACATTAGACTTCTGGTCGCAGTGGAACCTTCTGGATGATGCCAAACACATTGCTGTCTTGCTTCTCTTAACTCTTAGGGACTGAGAGTAGAACATGTTTCTTTTAGAAATTAATTTTTTTTTTAACTTCTTCATTTATCATCCTGATTTCTCCTGTAGTTGACAATTCAGAAACAATGAAGAACTATGGGACTCAGGCCAACATTGTTCACTTCCCAAATCCTTTGATTGACACGTTTGTTTTCTTCTCTGCACTTTTTAAAGCATCTGTAAACTAAAAAGATTGACTTATTTAATCTTTAAAAGATTTCGAAAGATTTATACAAATATACTGAAAATCTTAAATTTAAATTAGACTTAACTAGTTTCTATATGCGTTGTTGTTCTACCTATGTTTTTCAGAGACATATGTAGACAGGTAAAACTATCCAACTTTAATGTTATTTTCTTAACTTTATTAGTGAATATGTGCAAAGATTTTAGAATCATGTCTGATATTTATAAGTTCTCCCTAAATGTTAGCGGCGATTATTTTTGGAGTAAATCAGACACAAATTCTGGCTGTCCCCTTATCTAATGCAACTTTGTGAAAATAATTTAATCTCAATGATCCTTGGTTTGTATTTCTTTGAAATAAGGATAATAACACCTAACTCTGGTGTGGGGTAAGGTGAAATGAGTTAATACATGTAAAGTACAATGTATGTCTCAGAGACACGTGGGAAGGCAATGTTGGGTCATCCCTTTGGATTTCCTTTCCTTTGGAATGAGGGACAGAACTCTGCGGGACACCCCTTCCAATGTAAATACAGGTGTGATCTTGGGGAGGAGGAGAGAAAGCCAAAGGCTATTTGAACACAACAAACGGGGGTGGGATTTGCAACTTATTGCAACAATCTGGAATCATTTTAAAAATAATGTGCAGCCAACTACTCTTTCCCAAAATGCCCCTAGAAAAACACTCTTGCCCGGGTCTCCCCCATTTCCCTAAATTTCTCAGATGATGTATGCAACCTTGTGATAGCACTATTACCTTACAAAATCCTGCTTTGTTTGCTGCATGTGAAAGAGCCCCGGGTATTCTTTGGGAGCCAAGAGATCCTGTAGATGGAGACAACAGGAAGAGCTCAGAAAGACAGTGGTAAAGGGGACTCAGTAGATGGGACGGGCCACCAACACCCTTAGCTGGTGGATCCTACACTAGTGCCACTGCCCTGAAGAGATGTCCTGCTGGAATCAGCAAAATCACATATTTTTGTGAATTTCAAGAGTGGTTGGAATTTCTTTTCTGGAAAATGGGTATGGCAATTTTAAAATATTGTGCCTAACCCTGTAAAAAGGATCGTTGGAAAATTAGTTTCTAAAATCTGCTGAGGGGTTTTAAGGGAGATTAAGTTCTGGAATCAGACTAAGAAATGTTTGAAATCAGGAACTATTACTTTCTAGCCACGTGTCCTTGGTCCAGTCACTGAAATTCGTACTTTGGTCTTTTATTCAACTATAAGATGGTATTGCGCTTGTCTCTTTTAGAGACAGTTATAGTTGACTTGACCTAATTAATTTCAGTAACTTTCTTTTTAATTTTCAATTCCTCTAGCTTTATGTTGGCAGGAATTTCTGAGAATGTTTCCCTAAGGCATGCATTTTCCAATCAGCTACTGAGAACTAGTTCCCCTCCGTTGGCTTGCTGACACAACCATAAACAACATATTTAGATGGACAGGTGGTTGGGCAGATTGATAGAAAGATATCTCCTATAAATATATTATCCAAAATGAAAAACACCATTATAAGAGCCAACTTGGTGGCCTAAATGTATTCCTGGTGTCCAGAGGGGGAAATAGCCCGTAGGCTGGATTGATGAGGAATTCTTCATGGCGAAAGACAAGAACTAGATCTAGGAGCAGGAAGGAGTGTCAAGACAGGAGAAAGTCATTTCATCCATCTCAGCCCCGCAGAGCCTCTCTGTCCACTCTGACAACTACCACATGCTGAGCAGGGGCGCCCAGGGCTGGGCGCAGCTCTCCACGTCTTAGTTAACTCTCACATCGACCACAAGAAGGAGGCAGTCACCTTCTCCTCCTGAACTTAGAAAACTGAGACTCAGAAATGGAGTGGTTTCTCCAAGGTCACATAGTAAGTAAGTGGCAGAACCAGGGTTTAACCCAGGTCTACCTACCCCAAAGCTTGTGTGTGATAGACAACATCTAACAATGATAAAAGCCTCCCTTCATGAGGCTGGTCTTCTCCATAAATTCTTTTTCCTGTTACCACCACCCCCCTTTCGGCAGGTGGATGGGCTCCTCCCTTCTCGTGCTCCCAGTGTTCCTGGAAAGCCTTGTCGTCAAGTGCTGGTGCATTTATCGATCACATTCAATTTTATGCCCCTTTTCCTCTTAACCTGTAAGTCTCCAAAAGATAAGTTTAGGCATTATTTGTCATTTTGTCATTAATGTACCATTCATAGCTCATAGTAGTAGTTTAATAAATGTTAATGAATAACTGAATGAATGCAGACATGCCTATTGTCTCCTAAGTGCTGTGCCCACTGCTCTGGCAAGTAAGTTAACCTCTCCTATAAAATGAGCTGCAGGAGTAAGTTAATTGTTAAGAAATCGCTCTGATATTGATGGACACATCAATGCTCAGTAAATATTACCTATTATTATGAACATATTGAATTCCCAGAATCCCCTTTAAATGGATAAATTTAAAGAAAACATTAAAGTATGATCATTGCAACTTCACAGAATAAAAACCGTTTTCAGGGAAGTGTCTTGCAGAAAATCACACAGCAAGGAAAAGGGAAATAGCAAAACCAGGAAATGTTCCCCAGGGTCTAAGACTCATAAGCCCCACGTTTCACAGTCAGTTCCTGGGGCTAAAGCCCTTCACGTACAGATGCCCATCCACTCCCTTCAGCACTTCTATGGGCTGGGCTTCAGCCGGGTGGGGGTGGCAGGCAGTGTGATGAAGCCAGTGTGGTCCTGGCCCAGCCCGGAGTCCACCACCATGCCCATGGGATCCTTCAGGAGAGCACAGCCCATGCCTCCCTAAGAATCATCTGGTTACTTGTCCAAGAAACAAACCCCAGGAGTCTCTGCATCAGACTCTAACAGTGTTTTTAACATGCACCTGGGGTGATATCGATCACCAGGGAAGTTTGTGAATCTTTGCTTTGGAAACAGGCCGACGCCAGACTTGAAAGGATGAGAGTGGTCCTCACCCCAGGGGGCAGTTACTGAGTATCTGTGTTCTTACCGGGCTCTGCTCTGCCCCACCCTCCGTCCACGCTTGTTTGTAAACAGAAGGGCTGAATCCATCCCCCTCTGTGTCCAGAGGGCCAGAACAGTCCCAGTGCAGTGGCAGGCGGGAGGTGGCGTGGATGTCCTCCTTCGACAAAGACACTGACTCAGGGGTCTTTGGCTCCTGCACTTTTTCTCCCTAGGAAAGCCCACCAGCTTCCCCAGGGGCTTTCTGAAAAGGGCCCTAGTCACCAGCCACTGAGTTTTCCCTAGCCTCCCCAGAGGGGTGCTGAGCGCTCCAGCGGGGCCGGCTCTGGGAAGAGAGCACGACTGCAAAAGGGGGGCATTTGCCAGCTTCCCAGGCAGCAAACTAGAGCGCAGGAGCCCTGCCCAGCCCCGCGAGCGAGCGTCTTCAGCGTGAGTGCCGCTGCGCTCTCCAGGGCAAGTTTCCTGGGAGTGTCCCTTCTCTCCACCCACACGGCAAAGTCTCCAGTTCTCCAACAGATGTCTCTTTCGCAGCTCTGAAGTCCAAGCGCTGGCTGGCTGCCGCGCAGGGTCCCCAGGCCAGCGCTGTGGTGGGGGGACCCAGCAGGCAAATGCCAGCATCAGCATGAAAGGCTGGTCTGCAGCCCAGGTCGGTGCTCATCCTGGGGGGCCGCTGCCTGGCCCGGTGCATCCGAGAGGAGCGGCTCACTTCCTCCCCCCAGGAGTCTTTGTTCCAAGCCAGATATTGCTCGGATTCTTGCATTAACTCCCTCCACTCCGAAGGGGTCCAGAGGCTGGGATGCTCTGCCCTCTTAAAGGATGTTGACTCTCGAGTGGGAGTCCGAAGGACTGCAAACAGTGGGTATTGTTGTGATTATATGTGCATCTCTGAAGCTGCTTCATTTGCTGGGACTGATTGATTTTTCGGAAGGTAAAGTGGTCGCTCCCAGTGTGTGCTCTTGGTCAGATCTGGTTCAGAACTGGATACAGACGCTGCAGAAGTTGAGGCTTAGTACCCAATGTGAAAGTTTTAAAATATGCATGTTTTCAGGTTGTCAAGTTCACGTTGGCTAGCACTCCTTAATGTCATTAGTAATTCCATAGTCTGAAGTAAGTACCCTGTTTTGCTAGTGAAGTATCTGTGTGCCTCATTAGTTAGGAAGTGTCGGGGTGGAGCTGGTTTGTTGATGATTATATAAAATCGATGAGCTTTTAGGTTAAAATTGAGTTACTGGGTACTAACAAAAGTGTGTTTTGGATGTTTAATTTGCAAAAGTGTTTTTATGTACATTTCCCAGTTAGCCACTTTGCTTATTTATCTGGGTGCAAGACACCCAGGACAACACTATCACTACCAATAAATGTTTTATCTACCCAATATTAATGTTACTACCAAAATAAATTTTATTATTCCAAGATGAGAGAGTAAAAAGAGTTGATTAACTTTGCTTTAACAATTTGAATGTGTGTGTGTGTGTGTATGTGTTGAGGTATGTGTGTATACATGTATAGTTTTTCATGAAATAATTTTTCTACTGAAATAGCATACTTTGAATCATTTTAACTCCTATCATTTAACGTCAATTTCATGTCCAAGTTCTCCTTTCTTCTCAAGTGAGAGAATGGAGTTCTTGAGACACTTTCTAATATGCCTTCCCAGTTAGGATATGATCTTTTACTGTCGAAATATTTATGAATTTTCGCTTCTCACGTTGTGTATAATGTTGGGAGTTGATGGAAATATTTAAGACTGCCTGTACTATAGTCTTTCTAAGTAAGACCTGCTAGCTAAGATGACATCATCCCAAACTACATCCAATATACATATACAGATTTTTCTGGTAATACCTTAATAATGATCTGTGCATCTTATCTTCAGAAAGTCTTTGTTTTCTACACAGTGGGTTCATTTGGTTCTGTTTACTAGTAGAAGAACATAAGAAGCTCTCATGTAATTTTCATACCTTCTTTTAAGTCTCCTCTGACAGATTCTGCTTAGGCATGCAGGGGAATAATACGGTAATGAGATTTTAAAAGCCTCAGAAGTTAGTTTCTTCCTTTACTCACATTGCACAGTAATTTTACTTAATCCCTGGAAGGAGATCGGTGCATAACAGACTTCTCCAAGTGCTACAGAATAATCTGCATTATTTGGAGGTTTCTGCCTTAAAGCACAAAGGTTGGTGTCTTAATAAGGTACAAATACAATAATTTTAATTTCTAGGGTTGGAATAATTTGCTTCTGTTTAACTTTGTCACCGTATTAGCTTTTGTCTTCTGGACTCAGGTGAGTCAGAGCCCCCAGCTTCAGTGTTATAGCCAGGGTGGCTTAGGGTCAGAGCTAGATAGATAACGGGGTATGGAAAGGAGAGCCACCAAGGAGGTGTGTGAGGAAGTTGATCATAGCACTGTGGGGCAGCACACAGTCCTTGATCGCCAGTGCTGATGATGTAGAAATTTGAAGTCAGATGTGCTAAGTTTAAGACCCCTGCCATTGATTCAGCTTTCATTCTTTAAGTCCTGTGTTATGCCACTTGAAGTTGATGGTTTTTCGATGAAAACTTCCAATGTGAGTTCCAACATAATGAAAAGTAGACTTCCCAACCTAGAATCATAGATTTTGAGCTAGTCTAAAACATCTTTCTTGGGATGGATATCCATATTCATATCCAAATAATAGCCATACTCATATATGGACCTGTATTTCTGTATACGCACACATATATAGAGATGTGCCTACATATTTATAGATACTATGTAAAATGTCCAGAGAGCTAGGCAAACTGGATTCAATGTATAAGCTTGATTATGCTAAAATACAAGGATGCAGGTTATACAATACTTAAGGTATAACCCATATTGACTTAACAAATGAGTACTTTTTTGTTCTGAAGCACATGTTAGAAAATGGTGTCTAGTCCAATTTTCTCATTTGACATAGGAGATCATTGCAACCCAGACAGGTTAACTGATTTATTGGAAGGCAAACCAACTGGGAGCAGAGACAGGACCAAAACCAAGGACTTCTGAATCCTATGTGTTTTTCCTACTACAACACACTTTTCATTTATTCCTCTTCCTTAATATTGAGAAAGAGAATTAATGAGAATGTACATGGAAAATTGGTGAATTCTTGAATTCCTAAACTGTCCACTAACACCCTATAAGCTATCTGAAGGAAATACATTCATAGGAAATAAGATCACATAATAGCCACTTAATTTCTACAAGTCTACAAGTGTGGGAGCCAAGCATGGCATGTCAGCAAGCTAACAGATCACCACATCACCAGCTGATATCACAGAGGCAGGATTTGAATAAAGGCAAGCCAAGTGGTCTTCTGATCCCCTTTTCTCTAAGGTGCACTGAATTTGGACCAACTGTGACTCATATCAATGTAAGTAGAATCCAATAATGAGACCCATAAGATATGAGAGTTCTGGCCTGGGCCCCGTCTGTGTTTTCTCAGACTGTGGCAGTGTCCAAGCAGAAACAGGTCTTAGACTTTTTGATCACTAGCCAAGTGGAGGAACAAGAAAAAGGGCAAGCCACAAAATATGAGATGATGAGGTCCTTCATCCTTTCTACCTGCAATTGATAAGATGGCCAATAAGAGCCATCTCGATGTAGATCACTAAACTTTTCACTCATGACACTGCCTACAAATATGGCTCAGAATAGACCAGTCAATCAGCCACTCCTTTGGGTGAGGAGATGAAGATGATGCGGCCCAGAGCAAAAACCTGAGATTTTGGGGGGCAACATTGAACTCATCTGTCCTTGGGAAGCAATGATTCTTCACTGGTACTACTGTAGAGTATTTTCTCCAGTATGACTCCATGCATGGATTAGCTTAGAAAATACTTCTAAGTCTATTTGAATAAGAGGGTCTACACTAATGTTGGGGTAAAGCACTGCTACCGTGGTAATATCGTCTACAACGGCTAGTGGGAATTGGCTATGGATAGAGGAGAGTTAAAAGAAACATTTCTACTCTTACCTCAATTCGATTTCAATTTTGATAATGCCCTATTTAAAAAACAACTCTCTTTCAATTGAAATTCAAGGCTTAAGAAGCAAAAGCTATTTATGAAGAGGATTAAAATGACTAATGGGATTTTAATATAATGATTAGAGGTTTTACACATATCCACTATTCATAAGGGGGACAGGAGAATGCTCACAAGAGTAATCCCATTTCATAGTTGAGCATGCACTATGTGTCTTACTGAATTCTAAATATGTGCAGGTTCTCTGCTGGGCATTGACTGAGGGAGCTGCAGGATGAATATTAAAGGAATGTACCCACAGGAAGCGTCTGTTCCAGTGAGGGAGACCAATGACCAAATAAGACAGAAGGAATAATTGCTGGGCACGAGCCTGAGAAATGGCCTGTAGACCACAGATGGAGTGGTGCGTTCTGGGAAGGGCTCAAGGGAAGGCTTCATGGAGAAGAAACAGTTGTATGGGACACTGCAGTGTGTGAAAGGTTTCCCAAATTGGAGAATCGGGAGAGAACACTCCAGGCTAAGCAAAGAGCCCGAGTTGTGACCCGGAGCACTGGCAGGCGGTGGCTTTTGTAGGTAGGGCAGTGGCTTGCAGCCCATGGGAGTAGCAGTGCTGAAAGGGAAGATGTGGCTGAAGCCCTCGCGTGGGGTGCAGTGTGGCAGACCCGTGTTTTTGGTGGGTCCACCTGGGAGTGTGTGACGATGAAGTTGGAGGTAAGAGACTAGAAGCAAGAGGCCCCTGTCATGCTTCTGGAACAATTCAGGTGAGAAACAAGGGCAACCTTCCATAGATGACCCTCCTCAATAAAATACTTAGTGCAAAGGGTCAGTTTCCAGTTTTTCTAGATATTCATGTTTAACATAATACCCTTGGTCTGCACCAGTTCTAAAATGGCATAATTGTATTTTATTTGGGGGCAACATTGTTTGGCTTTCAATATATTTCTTGTGAGAAAAGAAATAACTGTGGGGTGCTCAGAGGTTGGAGCTATAAATATAGAAGCTCCATTTATGGTGAGAACTTTAAAGTTGTGATGGATCTGTCCCATATCTTACAAGGCCTTCGATTTCTCTGAACTTTTTATTTTTGAAAATGTCATGCACCAAAAGTATACAGAATAGCACAACAAACTCCCAGCTTCAGTGATTACCAATACTTTGCCATTTGTGTTTCATTTAATTGCATTGTGCTTGCATTTAAAAATAGTTTTTTATTATTGAAAATATGCCAGACACTATGCTAGGCCCAGAATACAAAGGTGAATTAAAGATAGTCACTACTCTCAAGGAACTCTCAGTTGTATATGGAGAGGGGGAATATAAAGAAAGAAAATGCAAAAAGTTTTAGTAGGTAGATCTATACAAGTCAGTCTAAGATATAAAAGAGGAAATGAAAAGCAATTAAGTCCAAGAGGAAGAGATAAAAGTGATTAGACCTGGAGAGTGTTATGCTGAGTGAGCTAAGCCAGTCAGAGAAAGACAAGTACCACATGATCTCACTTATTTGTGGAACATAATGAACAAAATAAGCTGTCAACCAAAAGAGATCCAGAGTCATGAAGTAGGGAACAGACTGACAAACCAATCGACGTAGACACTAGGCTGGGGAAGGCAGGAGGGGGTGGGAGTCGGAAGGAAGGGGTCAATGAGGGAAAAAAGGGGGACATTTGTAATATTTGGAACAATAAAAAAATATTAAAAGATTTTTAAAAAGTGATTAGAGATGACTCCCTGGAGGAGGTGACATCTAAGCTGGGTTTTTATGGATGAAGAGAAGTTTATCCATTTCAAAGGACAGAAAGTTCCACACAGGCACATGGGACACGATGTGGAATTCCAGGGACAATAGCCAGTGAAGTGTAAAGGGGAATGGACGCAGTTTTGTTCTTTTTCCTCGATTATATAATGAACCCTGTTGTCTAGCACAATGTTCAGCGTCTAGAAGATATTCAAACATTATGGCATGAACATCACTTACTCTCATTCCCTAAGAGAGCAGGTGCACTTCTACTAAAGCTACGGAACTGACACCCTGTGCCTCCTCCAAGTTTCCACAGTGGCCAGGAACTGTTGATTAGTTGATTACGATTATTTTTTTTACCCCCTTTGTTTTCCTAGTAAGATTTTACATCAAAACAAGCAGTCCGCACACTGCAAGGGCATCGGGGGCAGCTGTTTGTCGGATCCCCATGGTCCTGGAAGCACATTTCAAATGCGACATCCAGCAGTGAGGTGGAAAAGCCCAGCTGAGAAGGACTCTGGTTTGGCTGGGAAAGTAGCCTTTTCAATTTCACATCTAGAAAAAAGAACCTCACATGTGTTATGTCCCTGGTATATGAAAGGGACGTGAGGGTATGTTGCTCTCCTTAAGAAGTTTCAAACTGGTTAGAGACCAAACAGCTCGTGAATAATCAGTTCAAGTCTTACAGTGTCTGGCGAGAGGAAGCAGGGCCTTTAGAAAACTCAGAGGAGGCCCAGCCTTTCCAGTGGGGAGATGTCAGGAAAGGTTGTACGAAGATGGTGACAACTGAAATCTGATGAGTTGCGGTATCAAAAGACCTTGACAGGTAAAGACTGGATGCTACAACTAGGAATTTCAACTGTAATTTTTAAAAGAAATGCAGTTTCTTGAAGTCATTGGTCATAATCTGGTTGATTCTAAAGAGTCTATTAATCCACTTCAGATACCAGGTGTCTGCCTGAGATCTGGCAATGCGTTTGGCGCTGATTGGTTTGGGAACCAGTAGGTTTTAGTTTTGCTTACTTTGGGAACTTGTTCCCCATCCCAGCTGGGAGGAGAGAGGAGGAGAGATGAGGATGAAGGGATTGTATATTTCAATGGACTATACATTTCAACAACCTCCAGCCAAAGATCACCAGGAACACACCTATATTAGAACAATTTGGCTTTTACTCTGCAGAGAGGGAACACCACACCATGGAGAACCTCGGGACATCTCAGTAACAGAATTTATGAAATTTGAGCTTCTCTTGGGAGATTATGATTTAGGAAGTAGGGCTTTGCTCTGGACTGGAAGAAGTCAAGAAGCCAGGAACATTCTATGCTTGGGCATCTTTTTTTTTTTTTAACATATTTTTTATTTATTTATTTTTTAGAGAGAGAAAGGGGGAGAGAGAAATAGAAACATTGTTGTGAGAGAGAAACATCAATCAGCTGCCTCATGCACACCCCCAAATGGGGATCAAGACTGCAACCTGGACAGGTGCCCTGACTGAGAATTGAACTGGGACCTCTCAGTCCATGGGACGATGCTCCATCCACTGAGCCACACCAGCCGGGCTGATTGGGCATCTTGAGTCATATCTACTAGTGAAGACCAGACAGAGGCTAAAGCTGTAATTGGCAAGAAAGCCAACTACATTAGCTAGGATGGGGACTATTTAGTCATTTTTGTGGTTTAAACAAAGTTTCTGTTTTTGTGGTCTTGTTTTTGTCTTGATCAATCACAGGTAAAGTGGTCTTGTCTGATGTTGATATTTTGTGAAATTGTTTATATTCAATAAGAGAATGCCAAGGCTTAGGTGACAAACCAGGGCAGCTCTCTCAGGACATCAGGAACTGCTTTGTCCTCACACATGATGAGGAAAAGGGCAGAGTAAGGTCAGGGGCAGGTGTATAGGTTATATAGCAGACAGATCTGAATGTAAATCCTAATCGGCAACTTTAAACAAGTACCTAAACCTGCCTGAGCTTGAGTTTTTCTGTTAAATGAAGCTAATAAGCCCAACCTTTCAAGATCGTTATATGGAATACAAAAGTATAAGTAAAATATTCATCTCAGTGCTTGGAATAGAAATAGGTGCCAGTAAATGTATTTCTTGTAATTATTCTGGGATAGGATAATACGTTCAAATTCTTTGAGTTATATCAGGGGCTCTCAAACTTTACCTGTATCCGCATCACCTAGAAGACTTGTTAGAACACAGGTTGCTGGGCCCCATCCTAAGGGTTTCAGATTAATAGATCTTGGTTTGGGTCTGAGAATTTATATTTCTAGAGATTTCCCACTTTAGGCTAATGCTGCTTGTCCAGGGATCCCTTTGAGAACCACTGAATTAGGCAGTAAATCTGAAAGTGCAAACCCACGATGTTTGCAATGTGTTCCTCACTGAGTTCCCTGGCCCCTGCTGAGCTCTATTCTAGAATAGTGATTGTCCAGCTTGTTCTGTAGTAAATATTCTAGGCTTTGTGGCCATGCAGTCTGTTGTCACTACTCAACTTTGTTGTTGTGGCACAATGGATACACAAATGAATGAGTGTGGTGGCTGTGTTCTGATAATACTTTATTTATGGACACTTAAATATAAATCTCATACAATTTTTATGGGTCACAAAATATTACTTTATTTTTACTTTTTAATCATCGTAAATGTAAAATAATGCTTAGCCCAAAGATTATACAAAAACAGGCAGCAGGCTAGATTTGGTCTACTTTGCCAAACCTTGTACTAGAGTTGGCCATAAAGGAAACCACAGAGAAAAGGCCTCAGGTTGGTGAGATGTTGCCTTTGGGAAAAGTACCTGTGTTTTGAGCCCTTAATCGCATTGAGTAGAGGAGGGTCTAGTCCCTCTTTTGGGGTTGATTGAGTTATCTGACAAATTATCAAGTTGTCTGAATTAGCATGTATGTATTTGTTCAATAAATGTCCGTTCTTGTCCAAATCCCACATTTCTAGGTCTATTTAGAAGGTTGTTATATAAATTAAGCCATCCACATGATTTTGTCACACAGTGAGTAATGCTGGGGCTAGACAGGATGATTTGGGTCATCCTGTCTTATTGATTTTCATTTTAGGTTTCATTGCCTCTCAGACAAGATGGCATCATATCTCATTTTCATTGAGGTTATAAACCCTTCTCTAGTAGGTGTGTTAAAAACACATTTCAACTTTTCAAAGTAAACTGGTCCTCAGAGTATTGTATTACACTGAGCCTTTTTGGTTTTCCTGAAAATAAAGATATATAAAGAGAGGGAAGTTCATGTTCTTTGAAGTGAGGCAGATCCGAGTCAGTTACCAGCTCTGCTTTTACAGGTCACATGGCTTAAACATAGTATATGACCACTCAGAACTTCATCTAGCTCATATGCAAAATAGGAACAAAAATAGTACCTACCTCATAGGATTATTATGAGAAGTACATTAAATGTTATTTGTTAAATAATGCTGAAGACAGTGGCTGGCACACAGTCTCAACAAATATTGGGTTTTACTTACAGAGTTAGTATCATTCCTTTTTTGTTCTTCACATCCTTAATACTGATGACTAAACATAGTCATTCATTCAGTCATCCATGAATAAGAAGGTTGTTAAATGTGATCTGAGTACCAGGCACTGTGCTAATAATTGAGAAATTAAATGCATACTTTTGGCCAAGTGAAGCTTACATAAAAATGAACATACAAAACAAATTGGCTTAGTAAATTGCCCTGGTCTCACATCTTTTCAAGGATTAGGGGGACATAAAGCAGAGACTAAGCAGTCCTATGTAGGGAATATTAGATAAGAACTCACAGAGGTGACCTTTGAGCTGAATCTTATTGATACTTTTAGCACTCAGCATCATGAATCCTTGGGAAATACTGATGGTTGATAAAACCTAGTTTCACATTTTCAAGACACATCATGTTGATCTCAGTTTCTAACTCCTGGCTCACATTATTCTCTTTTCTCCCATAATGCCTTTTCTTTACCAAGCGCTACCCATATTTTCCCATTTCAACTCAGGTCAAAACCTACTGTCTTTTAAAATATCACCTTTTCTCCCTAATCTGAATTCAATGAGTCCTGATGTATGTTGTATAGCAACATAACACTTGATAATAATAAACCTTCATGCATTGTTCCCCAAATCACTTCATTCGTGTTCATTCATTTTCTCCTCATAGAAAAAAGGGACCACTCTGCCTTCATACAGAGTAAATTTTCCTTGCATTTCCACAGTATCCAGAGCAGAACAAAGTGTATCACAGAGGCTCATACAGCGGGTTTGTCACGTCTATCTTTGATGGATTATTCCTTTGCATCAATATATTTGTCTCACTTTAATCTTCCCCATCCCACCTGACTTCATATTGTTACAAGATGAATTTTTTAAAATATGAGGACTGAGCTCATGCTCAAGGTTCTCCTATATTACCTGTAAAATAAAACCTCCAGTCTCTGCATATGATACAAGGGATGCAGACCAGACCTAGGCCTACCTGTCCGACCATCTCTGGTCACGTCTCCCTCCTTGTCCTCTGCCCAACTTCAGGGTTCCTAAGCGTCTCATGTTGCCTCCAGCTGCCATTTTTGCGCATATAGTGTTCTCTCTCCCAGAATTTCCTCCCCTTCTCATACTTCTGGAAACATCTTTTCAACCTTCAACCCTTACTTTATATTTTTCCTTCTCTGAGAAGCATTTCTGGACTTCCTGCGCAGAAAAAGTTACTCTGTCCCTGAGGTTTCACTACCTCCTCCCCACGCCATCCTGTGCCCCCTTTATGCTCCGGGGTAGCACGCTCACCTTCCCACGCGTTCCATGCTTTCAGGCTTCGTGACTTTGCTTGTACTACAAATGTTCCTTTTTCTGAAATACCAATCCCATTGGTCTTCACCGGACTAACTCCTTCATCTCTTTTAAGCTCAGCTCAGGACCCATCTGTTCCAGAAAGCCTCCCTTGAACCGCCTCCTTGGGTTAAGTGGCCATTTTTGTTAAACAGAAGCACTCAGTCCGAGCACTTCAAGCTACATTAAATTCTTGATTTCAACGTCTGTCTCTCTCACTAAACTTCAAGCACCACATAGGCAGAGTACTTACCTCTATATCTTCCGTGACTCATCGGAGTAAGAGGCTAGATGGACAGATAATTGATAGGCAAGTCTACTTAGAGGTCTGGGTAATAAAGTTCTGTGAGTTTCCATGGTAGTTTTGAATTAATATAATTTTTAAAGTTTTTTGTTTGTTTGTTTGTTTGTTTGTTTTTTCAGGCAGAGGTTCTCAATCTCAGTACTATTGGGCTAGATAATAATGTTTTTGAGGATGCTGTCCTCTTCATTATAGAGTGACTGGCAGCATCCTGGGACTCTACCTACTAAATGCCAGTACCACTGTTACCCAAATTGTGAAAACCAAAAGTGTCTTCAGCTGCTGTTAAGTATCCTAATGGGAAGGAGGACAGGCAGAATCACCTCCCCCACACTGGGAACCAATGCACTGAGGTATGGTCGAACAGAATGCGTAAGCCTTTTGATGTGAATGTATTCATAAATCATTAAACTGAATTTAAGTGTGGAAACAGCTTAGCTTTATTAGAAATCATTAAAAACCAAAACTGAGTGTTGGGAATAGGTATGTGTTTTTAATGACAAAATAATCATTATGGAAAGTTTATAAATATAGAAAAAGAAAGAACTATGCAGAAAGTGCCCCTAGTTTTACCTTCAAAGAAAAACCATTGGTAATATTTTTATTTAAATAAAGACTTTCAGTTTTTTTCTACATGTAGATTTGTTCCTTTAAACTTAATAATACTGTGTGTATCATAAAATTTTATTTTGCTTTAAGTTCAATATTAGAGCATAAGTATTTTTATATTAGATTACAAATCCTTCATAAAAACTTTAATGTCTATATTATTTTCTATAAGCTGGGTTTTATAATTAAGTTAGCCTGATTCTAGGACATACAAGTTATTTTCAGTACTTGAAAAATTCTGTAATAAAATCTCTGTATAAAGTTGCTTTTAGAATTATGTTCTTTTTAAATTTTTTTTTTCTTTATTAATTTTAGAAAGGGAGAGAGAGAATGAAACATCGATGAGAGAGAACATCGATTGGCCACCTCCTGCACACCCCCCACTGGGGATCAGGCCCACAACCTGGTCATGTGCTCTAACTGGGAATCGAACTGGTGACCTCTTGGTGCATGGGTTGATGCTCAACCACTGAGCCACACTGGCCAGGCTAGAATTATGTTCTTAAGATAAAGACTTAGAAGAAGAATTAATGGAATAAGAGAATGAACTCTTTTAAGTCTCTTGACGTAAATGAGGTCTCATTGCTTTCCAAAGGGTTGCACGCATGTTCCTGCCCCACTGGAAGGTAGGAGTTCCCAGTGGTTTGTGCTTATTGCATTGTCACTATGTGCAATTGCACACAGGGTGACTTAAGGAGACATTTTGAAGGTGGACACTGAATACCATGATGACAAGCTCAACGTTAAGAAACTATGTCTTAGGGCTTAACTACTAATGTCTTTTCAATCAAAATTAGGCATCTAAATTTTATGCAGAAATGAAATTCACATTGTAACTGTGCTCTTGTGGATCAAGACACACTTCCCTTATCAAGTGGTCTCAGCCTTTTATGGATCATCACACCCATCTCAACCATTGAGAATGGTGCTTAGTAGGCATCAGATTCTTTATTGAAAGAGAATAAATGACATAATCTTAACACTAGATGAAGTGATTGCAGGGCCTGTATAGATTTAGAAGGAAATTGTCATGCATGAAACCATTGTTGTACATATTCAGATATTTGCTGAGCCTTACGAATAGGTGCATTTTACATAAGTGACTTGAAATAGCAGGGAGGGGAGTGATGTCTCTTTTTAGAGATACGTCCATGTGCATCTCAAGTCACAGTCTGATGTGTTTTGTTCATGTGACAAAGCCCGGAACCAAGAATCATTTTTGAGTAGGAAGATAGGAAAGCCCATCCAGTCAACCTCTCTCTCGTATTACAGGTTGTGTTAAGGAATGAGCTACACAGAGTTCCTTCGTTAATGAATGGTAGAGCTTGGCTGTAGACATAGGACACCACTGGGGTGAGGAGACACTGAACCATAAAAACAGACAGACAAATGGCAAATCCTGCCCCTGAAACATGCTGGTAGTGTGTCCTGTGCGTATCACCAAACCTCTCTGAACCTGTTTTCTCAGCCATAAAGTGGAGATCATCATAGTGCCAACTTCATAGATTTTCATAGATCTTCACTTTTGTAGAGTGATTTTGAGACATAGAATAATTTGGAGACAAGGCATATGCCATATTGTAACTTAAATTTTTTAATGAAGACTTCAGTCTCCCCTCTTTTATATTGCAACTTATACTAGGTTGGGTTCCATCACATCTCAGATGGTCAGTAAATATTTTCTATATCCACTTTTCTAGAGGAGAAAATTTGTTCGAAGGGGCTACATAACTTGTCTTGATTATCAGCTTCCTAACAGTAGAATTGGAATCAGCTACAGAATTCAAAAGCTAGAGCTTGGAGTTTTTCCCACTCTGGCCTCCCATGTACATGCTAAATTTTATTCTAAATTTCTATAATAGGTAGAGAAATATTCTAAGGTACCTGGATTAGTAAAATCAAGGTAGTATATTTGGGATCAAGTACTTTTTCGGATACCCATTTGAGTAGAATTAAGTACATAGGTGACATTGTATGTTAGTTACTCGTGGTTATTAATGACCTGATCACAGAAACACTCTAATGAATAAACAGAATATTAAAAATCTGACAGCAATGAGGTAAATTTGTGATGAGATTCCAATTTAAACACATTACAGGGGGAAATGGATAATGACAAAATGATTAGAAGACTAAGGCACTTGAATAAATATCCAAAGTCCACATCTGTCTTCACTTGATCCAACAATTCCTACATATCTCTGGTGCATTGAAGAAGAGATTGGCAGAGGCTTCTAAACATCACTGGAATGAAATCAGGATTCACTCCATCCTGTCACTGCAGATGTTCAAGGAGACACAGAAGGAATTAGTCAAATCCATTTCTTCTTGACAATAGAGGTTGTATAGCTAAAACTCTTTTTGAAAATGTACCTCATTAAAAATTTGCACAATAGCTTGGGATCCCTAACAAGAATTTAGACTAAAATTATAATGCTCAAAATAGTAAGCTGGCCTCAATAGTGTTACATAACTCTTCTACAATGCATCAACAATAAAACTAACATATAGCTTAGCATTTTATAGGTGTTCTCAAGGGGAAAATGCAAGATCAGCAAAGAAATTCTGTAGTTGCAAAATCTTTATAAAGTTGAGATTTGACCTATCTGGCTAATATATTTTAAATAAACACAGTTTGTAATAGTAGGAATTATTCTTGCCAATGACTGGCTAAGGTGGGTGGAGAAATTTTTCCACAAAGACAAATCTCATCTGACCATACTCCAGGGGAACCTGAATGTGTTTGTTCTTTAGGGAACAACTTAAATCTGGAATAATAATTTAAGGAAAATCTATCAGCTCCTTTAAATAAATTTTCTCAGGTTGGAAAGGGAGGGGAGTTTTTCAAGTGGATATAGGTAGCCTGAGACCTTACGCCACAGCTTCTATACTATGAGCACTTTTCTCACTCATTTCATTATAAGTGGTGCCAGTCCTGGTTTTTTCTTTAGTGCCATGTTCTTCACTCTTGGACTTGGTTTATGTGTTGCATAGTAAGCCACAGAAAGTCTGCTGATATATCAAGCACATTATAAATTCGGAGATACCAAGAGTATTGGTCTGAGGCCAATTCCAAGAATAGGCAGAAATATAGGTCAGCAATGGACTACCTCTGGCTGTCCTCTCCTTGTTTTGCTTCTCCGTGTGCCTTCTCCTGGATGTAGATCAGTGCTGACCAGATTCACACTTAACTAAAGTGGGAAACAGCAGAGGCAAATCCCAAGTAGAGAGTTAAAAGTTAGTTAATTACATGTTTATTTCCTTCTCTCCACCTTCTCTTTGGTTAAATAGAATTATTTAAACTTTGTCTTGAAATAAAGTAAACAAATGAGAGATTTCCCTTTCCTTCCTAATTCATCTGCTACTAGAGAATGTGTATGTAGTGTGCCTCCTAATTAAGATAATCTTCTCTAATCATTTTCTAACATAATGATGTCTTACTCTGTGAGAGTTAAGATCTTTGACATTGGACTTGACCCTATTCTGTCTCACCATAATAGCTCTATTTTTCCTTCAAAGGCTAGGAAAATTGGGTATTTTGAATAAGGCCAAAAAAAAGTTTATTTCTATGGTATTAAATTAGCACTTGAAGTATATTCAGTATTCAGAACATTACTGCTCATGGAGAAAAAAATGTAGTGAGCATCAAAATGGCTCAGGATAATTTTTGTGGCAGAATCTTAACCCCAAGTAGCTGGGGGAAATTATCAGAAAAAGGGATGAAGACCTGAGAACTCAGTTGATGATTTTCAAAGAAAATACTGATCTTGCTCATCTTCAGTATGAAGGGCACTTTCTTTGAATGTTGTCAGAGCAATAATTATTTTCACTAGTGATTATAGATTATCAAGGATGATGATATCAAATGAGAAAATATTTGAACCATGTATTTTAACCATGGTTGGAATATGCTTCTTAACTTCACAGTAAAAATCTAATTTACCCCTGTCAATGGGCAGTGTGGCCAGAGGCAGACCATGCACAGTGGTCAAGAGCATCAAGTTGAAGTGAGTTTGAATTCTTGTACCACCATTTACAAGATGTGTGGTTTTGGTCATGTCATTTCAGTTTTCTAAGATTCAGTTTTTCACGCAAAGTTGCAATAGACTATTATTGAGATCTTATAAAAACTAAGGGCTGAGGACCTTGAATATATAAATATATAAAAACACAGGCTCAAGGAAAAATACTCATTTACATTCAACACTATTAAATAAGCAAACGTTTAAGAATGCTCCTTTTTCATGAAATAAGTTATACCATAAAAGAGAAGAATCTATTTTCGAAAATACGAAACTCGTCATATACACTGTCTTAGTCTGTTCAAGCTGCTCTCACAAATTACCAGAAACTGGGCTGCCTAAACAACAGACATTTATTTCTCATTGTTCTGGAAGGTTCTGTAATACAAATGAAATTTATACAATGGCAATTCTGCAGGAGTATATAATAATGCCTATTCAACTGTTTCTAGACTAAGAGTGCAACAAGTTGGAAAATTGCTTAAAACAATCAAAAGAGGTGTTTTTACAGAGACTTTTAAAAACCACGCTTTGGCCACATTTTTAACAAAAACTGTAATTGAGAGGTTAGCATACACCCTTGAAGAAACAGAACCAAGTGGAATGAGCTGTTGCCCCGGGGGCAGGAAATTCGCTCGCCTGACTACTCCATTTCGTCCCTATCTAATTCTGTCCACATGTTTGTCTCCCCTGAAGTCACCTGCTTGCTCTCCTCCATCCCTCTGAGTCTGAACTGTCTTTACAACCAAGCCTTTGCCCCTTCTGTTTCTTTCTTTGTTGGCTGTTTTTTTTTAATCCTCACCCGATGACTTTTTTTTGCATTTATCTTCAGATAGAGAGGGAGGGAAAGAGAGAGAAAAACATGGATGTGAAAGAGACACATCGAGTCGTTGCCACCCACACGACCCCAACCAGGGCTTGGGACAAACTGCAACTGAGGTATGCGTTCTTAGTGGGAACCGAACCCGGGCCTCTCTGGTCCATGTTCTTAGCAGGAACCGAACCCGAGCCTCTCCGGTCCGCAGGTGAACACTCTAAACCGTGAGCCAAACAGGCCAGGACCCCTTTTGTTTCTTTCACCTTCTCTTTCATAATGGCTCGGACTGATGAAATCCTCCCTCCTCTCGCCTCTTCCTCTCCATGCCCACGTGTGCCAGGTGCGCCTGTCTCGTCCGTGAGAGCTTCTGGGGCACAGGAAGGATGGCTGATGTTTCTTCTCAGCCATTTAGCAGGTTCCCAGTACATGTAGGATTTCGTCAATAAATATCGTTATTTAATTTGAAGATATACACATAACATAGTTTCCTCAATAATGGAAATACTAATTCATAAAAAAATGCAGTAATAATTCATAACGGCATATTATTTTATTATCTATAAATCACTATGATATGTATTCCCACTTTATTTACAGGGGGAGAAATAAATTTGTATACCCATTTTATAGATGCATAAACTGATGGTTAGAGAAATTAAATGATTTCTCAGTAGTGTTCTATTAAAATATTCTAAATAGTCCAGCTGGTGTGGCTCAGTGGCTGAGTGTCAGCCCATGCACCATGAGTTTGTTGGTTCGATTCCCGGGCAGGGCACATGCCCAAGTTGTGGGCCTGATCCCCAGTGGGGGGCATGCAGGAGGTGGCCAATCGATGTTCTCTTTCATCGATGTTTCTTCTCTCTCCTTCTCCCTTCCTTTTTCTCCAAACATCAATAAAGAAAAAAAATTGTAATATTCTAAATAAATATTTATACCTTATTGTGAGTACAAATCAGATTCATAATGGAGGAGTTGAATGATACATTAGAGGTTTGAGTACATGTTTTAAAGCTGAAATTGCAAGATAATTATAAATCATATGATCACTTTCTATAAACTTTTCTTCATTGTTCTGCATTTTATTGTGCAGTTTGGATAGTATGAATTTTTGCTTTTAGTTCTATTTTGTTTTCTATTGAAAAGGTTTTTAAAAAATAAGACGTTTAGGTTTGTTTTTAAATAGAATAGGACAAACATAGCTTGTTGGTTTCCATGTTTGCAGCGATGACCGACCTTTCTACTCTGATATCTGCAGTAGCCTTTGTTCCGACTGTCAGGGTTCTGAAGGGAGCCAGCAAAGCACATCCCCTTTGACTCCTACCTGGTTCTGAATGAGCAAGAACTAAGACACGAAAGGAGAGGACAAAATGTGATCTGCTGATGACAGACCCAGGTCAGAGGCTGTAGCCCAGTGTGAGGGCCACACGGACCTGCCAGCAGTTCTCAACCTGTGGGTCATGACCCTTCTGGGGGTCGAATGACCCTTTCACAGGGGTCGCCTAAGACCATCGGAAAACACACATTTCTGATGGTCTTAGGAACTGAGACACTGCTCCTCTATCTGTCTCCAGGCGGGTGCGCCCACATGCAGATATGCCCACATGCAGATACGCCCACATACGTGAGGAACTGTATTAAAGGGTCGCTGCATTAGGAAGGTTGAGAACCACTGTGATAATAGGTTTAGAATTAGGCAAACTGGCCCCCCAGTCACAAGCAATGCTGCCTGAGATTGGACCCCTCAGTCCAGGGTCTGGGAAGGGTAGTGCTGCCCAAGAGAAACTCAGGTTGGAGAAGCAGAGGATAATTCTGCTCCTTGAAAGTAGATTACTCCCAGAAGAACAAAGTGGAAAAACTGAACAGAGAAGGAATATTGTCTTTCCTAAATTTACCAGTCGGGTAAGTCATTTCTCCACAAGGAGGGAGGAAGGGAGGGTCAAATGATGCCAGGATGGTTTCGAGAAGATGTGTTGCCATGGAAACCAAAGGAAGGCGAAGAGGTGCCTTTTCTAACACTGACCTGTTGCTAATCTTCAAATAGAAAGTGTTCGTTTTACGAGTTAAAGTACACATGATTGTTCATTTTAAAGCCACTTCTAATAAAATGTGTGGAAATATTCACAGGTTGTGTGTACAGTGCATAATATTTCCTTACACAGAAGTGGATTTTTTATTTGTTTATTTTCATTGCATTTCAGGGACCACAGTTTTCGGTCTGGGGAACTCTGGGACCTGAATCTCCAGGGTACTTGATTCTCATGCATATTCCCTGGTTCTATTTTCAAATTCATATCTGGGGACTGGAACCAGCACTTTGCATTTTTAACAAGCACCCAGGTGACTGCAAGGCAATTTAAGTTTATGAAGCACTAATGGAAATCGGAGTTATCTAAACCAATTTCCTCTTTAAAAAAAAAAAAAACTCTTTATGTTCCAACTGTACACTATTTGATCATTTCTGGTAATAGTTTGAATTGTTGCCTCTGATGAGTTTTGGGACTGTTTCATTTTTCATCAGAGATCAGTGTATTCCTGTCTCAAAACCATTAGTGTTTTTCAAACTCAGAAATTGGGCCTTTATACACAGAGAATTTTGAGTGATCTGTGAGAGGAGATGGAGGCAGTTGATAAAGTTAAATAGCTTTTTAGTTGAGGATGTTTTCTTTATTTAAGCTACTAGAAATTTATATTTTTAATTTATTGGAGTGACATTGGTTAATAGAATTATATAGGCTTCAGATGTACAGAGCTATAATACATCATCTATATATTGTGTTGTGTATTCGGCACCCAAAGTCAAGTCTCCTTCCATCACCATTATCCTCCCTTTACCCTCTTCTACCCCCCCACCACCCCCTTTCCCTCTGGTAATCATCATACTGTTGTCTGTGTCCATGAGGATTTGGGGTGATATTTTTGCTTAATCCCTTCGCCTTTAAAAAAAATTAGTTTATTTACTCATTTTAATTAAATATATCCCTCCTTTCTCCCCCATCGACACCCCCCTCCCTGCTCCCACTCCCCACCCCCTGCCTTCACCACACTGTTGTCTATGTCCATTGGTTATGCACTTATGCATATCAGTTCTTTGGGTTATCTCTTCCCTCTCTCCTGCCCCCCTCTTCTGAGGTTTGTCAGTCTGTACCCTACTTCTATGTCTCTGGGTTTATTTTGTTCATCCACTTATTTTGTTCAGTATATTTCACAAATCAGTGAGATCATTTGATACTTGTCTTTCTCTGGCTGGCTTATTTCACTTAGCATAATGTTCTCCAGGTCCCTCCATGTTGTCTCAAAGGATAAATGATCTTTCTTTCTTACAGCCGCATAGTATTCCATTATGTATATGTACCACAGCTTTTTTATCCACTCATCTACTGATAGGCACTTCCAGATCTTAGCCATTGTAAATAGTGCTGGTATGAACATGGGGGTACATATATTCTTTCTGATTGGTGTTTCAGGTTCCTTAGGATATATTCCAAGAATCGGAATCACTGGGTCAAATGGCAGTTCCATTTTTAATTTTTCGAGGCAACTCCATAGTGTTTTCCATAGTGGCTGCACCAGTCTGCATTCCCACCAGCAGTGTACTAGAGTCCCCTTTTCTCCACACCCTCACCAGCACTTGTTGTTTGAGGATTTGTTGATGGCAGTCACTCTGGCAGGTATGAAGTGATATCTCATAATTGTTTTAATTTGTATCCCTCTGATTAGTGACATTGAACATTTTTTCATATGTCTCTTGGCCACTTGTATATCCTGTTTGGAGAGGTGTCTATTCAGGTCCTCTGTCAATTTTTTAAATTGGATTGTTTGTTTTCCTTTTGTTGAGTTGTATGTGTACTTTATGTATTTTGGAAATTAACCCCTTATTTGATGTATCATTGGCAAATATGTTCTCTCATATAGTGGGTTCCCTTTTCATTCTGATGCTGGTTTCTTTAGCTGTTCATAAGCTTTTCAGTTCGATGTAGTCTCATGTATTAATTTTTTCCTTTTTTGATGTATTGTTGAATGTTGCTGTGTGTGATGACTGAGATTTTGCTGGCTATATTTTCTTCCATGATTTTTATGGTTTCACAAGTTACATTTAAGTCATTTGTGTGTTTTTGTGTATGTGTGTGTGTGTGATTATTATAACTCTTTTTTAAATCTTTATTGTTAAAAGTATTACAGATGTTTCCTCATTTACCTCCTCCTCCCAATTTCTACCCCCCTTCTGCATTTAAGTCTTTTATCCATTTTGAGTTTGCTCTTGTGTATGGTGTAATTTGGTGGTTGAGTTTCATATTTTTGCATGTACCCATCCAATTTTCCCAACACCATTTACTGAAGAGACTGTCTTTACTCTGTTGTATGTTCTTGCCTCCTTTGTCAAATATTAATTGAGCATAATGTCTGGGGTCGATTTCTGGGTTCTTGGTTCTGTTCCATTGATTTATATGCCTGTTCTTGGGCCAGTACCAAGCTGTTTTGATTACACTGGCTTTGTAGTATAACCTGATGCCCAGAATTGTGATCCTTCCTAGTTTATTCTTCTTTTTCAAGATTGTGATGGCTATTCTGATTCCTTTTGGTTCCATATAAACTTTTGGAGTATTTGTTCTAGATCTGTGAAATATGCCATTGGTATTTTAATCAGGATTGCATTGAATCTATAGGTTCCCTTCACCTTTATTGCCCAGCCACCTGACCCCCTCCCTGCTGACAGCTGTCAGTCTCTTCTCTGTATCTATGAGTCTGTTTCTATTTTGTTGTTTATTTTACTCATTGGATTTCACATATAAATGAAGTCATGTGGTACTTGTCTTTCTCCGACTGGCTTATTTCACTTAACATAATATTCTTCAGGTCCATTCATACTGTATACTCACAATGGATTAAAGAAGGAAATGTTAGCAGAGATTTTTTTAAAAAATTCCCTTTGTTTATTAAGTAGCCCCAAACATAAAAATAATTTATTTCACATTTTGTGATTTTCATTGGAAATTATAATTGAAAAGCTAATACATATAAACTGAAATTTTAGTGAATTTTTAAGTTCTATTTATATTTTTCTTGAAGTCTTTTATGTCTGAGGATTTCGCACCCATTTATAAAGTGGAAAAGTAATGGAAAAATATTTCTTAATTTTTAAAGTTTATTCAATAGGCAAATGTTTAAGCGTGTTCTTTTTTCCATAAAATATGTTATACAAAAGAAGAGCAGAATCTATTTTTAAAAATATAAAAACTCTTTGATATATATGCTTCACATACATTGTCTTAGTCTGTTCAAGCTGCTGTAAAAAATTACCATAGACTGGATGGCTTAAACAACAGACATTTATCCATCATAGTTCTATAGGCTCGATGTCTGAGATCAGGGTTTCAACATGAAGTTCTCGTGAGAGCCCTCTTCCAGGTGGCAGACTGCCAGCTCCTCACTGTGTCCTTAGATGGTGGGAACAGAGGTTAATTCTTATAAGGACATTACTCCCTTTCATGGGGGCCCCACCCTCATGACCAAATTACTTCCCAAAGCACACCTCTAAATAACACCGTATTGGGATTAGGATTTCAACATGTGAATTTGGAGGGGACACTGTACACATGAACACAAATCTCAAAAGTCTCCATGGGCCCGTCCCTCATTCTCTCATTTGCAACTGCACACCACCTGCCCTTTCTTCTTGGACCATCTGACCCCCTTTTCTGTTTCATTTGTCCCCATAGTACATTATTACCTTCTAACAGACTTTACTTTGTTGCAGGTAGGCTTAGTTATTTTTGCTTCTCCTAGCCCCTAAAATAGCACTAGAACTTTGTTGCTTCTCAGTATTAGTTGAACGAATGAATGAATGAATGAATGAATACAATTCAGTTAGAATTTCTAACAGTAACCTCTGCTACCTGAAATCCTTCTCAGGATGAGGCAACTGCTTTGCTTGCATCCTCGTTCCCTACACATGTGTCTGAGTCCCTGTGACCTGTGCATATGTTGAAGTCTTTTCTTGGGTGTTTGCTGCCAGACAGGTGCATATAGGAGGCAGAGCAGGAATGAGCACCAAGTGTCTATGACCAGAACACAAGAAGGTCAGTGACGAGGGTTTCATTAAATGGGAAGAACAGATTCTCTCTTGCTTCTCAGGCTGTACCTAATTTTGTCAAAGTGTTTCTGAAGAAAGTCATGTAATACAAACCTGGCCAAACAGACCCACTGTTTCTTATCTGAATTGTTTTAACACTCTGCAGGGTATGAGTATGTTTACAAATACTCTTGATTTCTTGTGAAATATTTTTAGAAATAAGTGGAGGCTAATTTGGGATTAGGGCACATTCAAGTTCAGTTCCTGAATACCTACTCTCATTATATGTGCTCTTTATTTCATTGTAATTGTTTGGAGAACTGATAAAGGAATACTTTAAAAGTGCATATTTGTTACGGAATTTCTTCTTCTTTTGTGTACACCATCATAGTGCATCTATGCTATGCCTGATATTGAGCAAGACAGTGGTGATATTAAAAAGACACATTGGCAAACCCTTAATTAACTGAGCCTGGTGATAGTCAAAGCTCTTTGCATGTTATCATTTCATTTATTCCTTGCAATAACTTAACAAGTACATATTTTCATTTTCCTCATTTTATCAATGATACCGAGGATTGTACCCAAGGTTGCTCAGCTATGGAAGTAGAGTTTAAGCATAGGCTGTCTGGTTGCAGAGGTCATTTTTCACAAACACAGACCAACTCCATTAACGATATAGTTTCCTTCCTAAAGGGCTCATGTGGGAAGAGAGACATATAAACAGAAATGCCATAAAATGTGACAAAAGCAGTATGAAAAAAAGAAAAGACATCAAACTCTGTTTACTGGAGCTGAGGAAACCTTCAAAGAGAAATGATATAGTGGACTTTGAGCGATGATTAAAAGTTTTCCAGGTAGGGGAAGGAGACGAAGACTGAGGATAAAAGGAGGAAGAATTCTAAACATCAGCCTCATTTATGAATTAGCTCAAACCAGTTTTTAGTAATTCCCATCCACAGCCTTCCTTCCTTGAGGATACAGTCTGAATGCATTGGAACTGAACTTGAACCTGTGTTCACTTGCAAATGAACATATAGGTCATTGTCAGAAAGCATGACAAGTGAACAGCTAAGAGCATATCATGATAGGACAGCCATTGAAATAATGGAAGACAGTGAACGCATACTGCTAAACCTAACTACTTAAGCACACAGTCGCTTATCTCGGCCAGCTATTGTCAGTAGCCAAGAGGTAGACCATGCTATTCTTTTGCGCTTGTGACTATGCTTTCTTGCGCTATTCTTGGATAACAGCCTTAGTGCCCTTGAAAATACCTTATTTTAAGTCTTCCTTCCCTCTTCAGGTTATCAACTAAACTTCCAACAGCAAGCAGTACATAGAACCTTTCCACCTGGCCAACGTAATCATTTAGAGATTTATATACACCTACTGATTTCAACATGTTCTGTGATGAGTGGATTTCTTTTTTGCTTGGCATCCCACAGCTGTGAAGGATTTATTCTCAGCACTGTGCCCAGCAATGCCAATTTTTTAATAGACTGCGCATGTCCATCACTTCCCTACTTGTACGAGAGTGTCTAAGATTGCTGGTTTTCTTGCTGGGGAAAATCAACACACCCCTTCCAGGCACTGTGTGATGTCTGTGACACAGAACAGGATGGAATACTTGGATGCTTCTTGTCAACTAAAGATAGTTGTAACTTTACCTTAGGTTATTTTAGAGTGATGCATGCCCCCCAAATAGTCCAGCTCCATTGAAGAAGCCCCTTAATAAACCTCGGAGAAAGATGCTGTACTTACCTCTGAAAAATAAGTGGCATGTAGGAAGTCCAGCCTTTCATTCGCTTTCAATTTCGTTGAAGGTCGTTCTTTGTATAATAATACATCTACTGAAATCTGCCCAGAGGGAAACTATACTTCGTGTGTTCCTTTTCAACAGTTTTTATTATACAGTGAAAAGGAAAAGTCTCTATTAATTCTCACCTCCAGGGGAATCTGGAACTTTCCTGACTTACTCAACAGTGTGAAGTGGTTAGAAAATACAGTGGCTTTCTATTTCCCTTTGGCTTCAGTGGAAGTATTTTTCCCCATGTACCCTCCATGAAGCCTCCTGTTTTCCAGCTGAAGAAATGAGCACAGTGGTTGGAGTTGTAGATGTCACACTGGATCAGTGTTCTCCTGAGGAGGAAGTTCGCTGGCCATTAGGAACCCGGCTACCACGTCTACTTTTATATTTTATACATTTATGAAAGTGAATCCTCAGTCCAATGAATTTCACATGGATCCATCTACAACATGAGCTTTAGGACACTTTCCCATAAATGCCTGTTGAGCAAGGTTACTAAGGAAACCAGAGGCTCAGGTAGCAGTAATGTGTGCTGAGGTTAAAATGAACATATGTAATCCTTGCCTGGCTCAAGGATTTGACTTCTAATTTTCTTAGAAGATGCAGCTGACACGCATTTCACACGTGTTCTCTACAGAGGGTCTCCGGTCGCACTCCGGCCTTGCTTCTTCCATCCGGGGCAGGTGGCATCTCTGCAGGGAACTGAACTACCATAGAACCAGGAAATACCATGGAAGTTTGAGAATAGCCAGCAGTGTTTCCTAGAACATATGCATATTAAACCATCACTTTTATATAATTTTATATTTTCTCAGTTTGGTGATTAAATTATAATAATTAATATACAGCACAATCCGTGTACTTACAGTGACCAATGGTACTCCAGAGGGCTGCCGCATGCCTCCCATTATTTGCCTCCATACCCCTTATGTTGGGCACAGATCATTATTCCATATCTGAAGGTCATGGGCACTGAACTACAAGCGTGTAAGCAATCTGCTCCAGGTCATGTGGCTGGTTAGTGAGGAGTCTACTGGCCCAGCAGCAGGACATGGACTTTGAATCTAGACAAACATAATCATTCAAACATATCATATTCATTCTCTCTCTCTCTCTCTCTCTCTCTCTCTCTCTCTCTCTCTCTCTCTTAAAATTGGAACATAACTATGCCTAATAACCATAATACATACATCAGACTTGTAGGGCCTAAGTGAATTTCAATGTATTTTTTTAAATACTCTGTATGTTTTAGATACTATGCAAATGTTAGAAATTATTGGTGTTATTCCGACTTATGTTAGGTGCTCTTTTTACCATATCATTCTACTCAGTTCTAGCAAAAACTGTTCTCTATAGTGCCTTATACACTTATAGGCAGTGCTGTTTTTTGTTTTTGTTTTTGTTTTGTAAAGCATTATGTTTTACTTCTTGCTTTGGCTGCTAGGAAACTTGATGTCAAATTTATTGACTAATTAAAAACATTATAGCATATTTCTTTAACCTGGTTTTATTTTATTTTTTTTGACTCATCTCATTTTTTAATCTATTGTTTTATTCTTCTGCAGTGGATATATACTTCTGAACTGTACCTAAAATGAGGTGGGACAAATTGACAAAACAATAACTACATAATAACAATGATGAAGTCAGAGAAAAAAATTATTTATTTATTATTAGTTTATTTTTATTACAGATGTTTCTCCTTTTCCCCCATTGACACCCTCCTCCCCATCCCCCCCCCATGGCATTGTTGTCTATGTCCATTGGTTGTGCATATATGCATATAAGTTCTTCGGTTTATCTATTCCTTCCCCTCTGCTCCCCTCTTCTGACGTTTGTCAGTCTGTATCCTACTTCTATGTCTCCGGATCTGTTTTGTTCATTATATTCTACAAATAAGTGAGATCATGTGACATCTGTCTTTCTCTGATTGGTTTATTTTGCTTAGCATAATACTCTCCAGATCCCTCCATGTCATCTCAACGGATAAGAGATCTTTCTTATAGATGCATAGTATTCCATTGTGTAAATGTGCCACAGCTTTTTTGTCCATTCATTTATTGATGGACACTTGGGCTGTTTCTAGATCTTAGCTATTGTAAATAGTGCTGCCATGAACATGGGGGTACATATATTCTTTCTGATTGGTGTTTCAGGCTTCTTAGGATAGATTCCTAGGAGTGGGATCACTGGGTCAAATGGCAGTTCATTTTTAATTTTTTGAGGAAACACCATAGTGTCTTCCATAGTGGTTGCACCAGTCTGCATTCCCACCAGCAGTGTACTAGAGTCCCCTTTTCTCCACACCCTCACAAGCACTTGTTTTGATGATTTGTAAGGGCAGCCATTCTGGCAGGTATGAGGTGGTACCTCATAGTAGTTTTAATTTGCATCTCTCTGATGATTAGTGACATTGAGCAATTTTTCATGTCTCTTGGCCAATTTGGAAAGGTGCCTATTCAGGTCCTCCACCCCTTTTTTAATGGGATTGTTTGTCTTCCTTTTGTTGAGTTGTATGAGTACTCTATATATTTTGAAAATTAACCCCTTGTCAGGTGTATCATTGGCAATTATGCTCTCCCATACAGTAGTTTGCCTTTCCATTTTGATGCCGGTTTCTTTTGCTGTGCAGAGCTTTTTAGTTTGATGTAGTCCCATTTATTAATTTTTTTCCCATTGTTTCTCTTGCCTTAGGCATTGTATCAGTGAAAATTCTGCTGCGTGTGATGTCTGAACTTTTGTTACCTACAATTTTTTCTAGGATTTTTATGGATTCACGAGTCATATTTAAATATTTTATCCATTTTAATTTATTCTTGTGTATAGTGTAAGTTGGTGGTCTAGTTTAATTTTTTTTTTTGCATGTAGTTGTCAAATTTTCCCAACACCGTTTATTAAAGAGGCTGTCTTTACTCCATTGTATGCTCTTGCCACCTTTGTCAAATAGTAATTGAGCATAATGTCTTGGGTCCATTTCTGGGTTCTTGGTTCTGTTCCATTGATCTATATGCCTGTTCTTGTGACAGTACCAGGCTGTTTTGATTACAATGGCTTTGTAGTATAACCTGACATCTGGTATTGTGAACCCTCCTACTTTGTTCATCTTTTTCAAACAATATTGAAAAAAGAAAAGTTTTTTTAAGTACTCTGAACTTTTCTCCACATCAAACATTTATTGAATGCCTATGTAATGCAAGGCATCCTAGGATTCACTGAACATTCTTACCGAAAGGTTTAAATCAAGTTTAGAAAATGATGCATACACATGAAGTTAGGTGCTAAAAGGTGATTAAGTATCAGGAATACACAAAGAGACTGGTTGTGTAATAACCAGTCTGAGAAATAAACATGTAAACCCAGTTTACCTCCTTTGCTCCAGTCAAATTGTAAGCATCCAAATTCACACCACATCCTTCCTTGTTTCTCTCTCACCAAGTTGGAATAATGAAAGGCAGATGTTAATGGATTTAGAATAAGAAGAAATGAATAACATTCTGTAGTTGTATGAACTTAGGTTAGGAATTTCTCCTTAGTGGATCTCAGTTTCCATATCTGTTAAACAAAATTAGCTGCAAGTCACCTCTCTCTGAAGTGATCATTTATATTTTCTAAAAAAAAAAAAAATTATTATTGTGTAAGAAAGTGCACTATTGATGATAAGTAGATTCCTCAAATGTCTTGGATAATTAGCTACTTATAGGGACATGTTGGAAAATCATTTTGTCTGGTACAAAGAATGCTAGAGATGGCCACAGAACTAATCAGGACAATCCTCTCATTTTGCAAATGAGGAATCTGAGCCTCAGAGGGATTGAGAGAATTGTACAAGCTCAGACTCATTGCTGAAGAGCTGGTGGCTGAAGTCTTCCAATACTTACCATATCAGTGTCCATTCACAGAAATCTTATTTCTAGATGACTGGGTAGTAGAAATGTATTCTACTCTACATTTTGTACAGACTTCATACTAAGAGCTGTTTAAGGAAGAAAGGCTGTTTTGATTAGAGTTCAGTTATAGACAACAAGAGCATTCTATTGGAATTAGGAAGAAAGGATTTTATTACCAGGTATTAGGTAGCTTATAAACTAGTTGAAAAGGCTGGAGAAACAAGTTCTAGGAAGGACTCATAGGAACAATCCCCAGTTCCAGATTCACCCCACCTGTGCCTTGATCAGAAAGCTAACTACTGCCACATGACACTCTGCATCCAAAGCTGTGACTACAGAACTATGCTGCCTGTCCCCAACTTGTCTGTCTTCCTTCCATTCCAAACTCAAGTGATATATGGAACACTAGCTACAAGGGAGTCTGGATAAGACAGGATTTAACTTTGCAGTCTCTACAACAAAGGATGGCTCAAGGAGGAAGTTGAAATAGTGAGACAACTGAGACCATCTTTCAGGAATCCAAGAAGGTTGTAAATAGTAGGTTTAGGGGACCCAAACCACATCAAATGAGGAATAATATAAGACAGGGGTGACAAATAGATTCTATTTTGCCAGCCGGCTCTAGCTATTTGACTGCCAAGAACATAGAATTGAGAAAAATTTGAGAGATGCATCTGGACCCAGCAGGAAAAAGCCCAGGGACTCATTAGTGATGTCTGCCAGAGCAAAGGCATGAGCGATTAGAGTTGTATGAATGCCACTATATCCCATAAGTCAGTTGCTGCCTGACCAGCTTGGTTGGCAGACTTTTCGGTAATGCCTTGTGGAATGTTAATGTTGCTGTAGTTGTTGTTTAATTATATCTTGATTGACTTCTTAGCATTATCATGATCATGCCTTATCAAATAAAGCAAACTATAATTTGTTTGATGAATTAATCATCTCTACATCCTGCATAGTACTTGGTACATATTAATCTGATTTTAAAGTCTCAATCATCCCATATAAAAAGTTCACTTTGCACAAAATAATGCCATATGTCATGGTATCAGGCTTAGTAAGACCCAAGTTTTTAAGGGATCTCCCTAAGCTTCCTTTCAAAAAAGAACATATTTTGCCCTGGTTGGTTTGGCTCAGCAGTTAGAGCGTCGGCCTGCGGTACAGAAAGACCTAGGTTCAGTTCCTGCTAAGGGCATGTACCTCGGTTACAGTTTGCCCTGGCCCAGGTTGGGTCGTGTGGGTGGCAACCAGTCGATGTATCCCTTTCACATCGATGTTTTTTCTCTCTCTCTCTTTCTCCCACTCTAGCTGAACAAAAATGGAAAAAATGTCCTCAAGTTAGAATTTAAAAAACAAACAAACTTATTTTGTCATGTTGATGGAATCCTAACAAGTCCATTTGAAACAACTTAGAAAATGTACTTGTTCATGTACCATGGACTCAGTTTATTACTTCAAGCCTATCCAGTTTTTTTATGTTCTTGTCATCACTTTCTAGCTTTAACTTATGTGGTCACTAGAGCTGATACTTGCTTGTAAAAATAGTTTTGCTCTGAGACAAAGTTGATATACATCACGTATAATGGGTGTGTTTAGAGTTTTGAAATGGGGATGTTGACTTATGATTTCTACACAAAGTTTTCCTTAAATCCTGTACAGAAAAGCTGCCTGTTTCTTGAGGAAAACACCCAAAAGTGTTCCATGTGACTTTTCATGCTAACCCATACAGCCTACTGTCAATGTTCAAAGACTTAATCACATTCCTTGGAAAAGAAGAATCTAGCTGATCTATGTTTTTGAAAGTTCAAGTATATTTTTTTAATGTATTTTTTAAATTAATTTTTATTTAAGTATAGTTGGTATACAGTCTTATATTGGTGATATTAATTTCAGGTGTATAATATAGTGCTTCATCACTTTTTATACCTTGCAATATGATCACCCCACTAATTCAAGTACTCATCTGTCATCTTATAAGCTTATCACAGTGTTGTTGACTATATTTCCCTGTTGTTAGTCACTCATCCCTCCACCCCTTCCCTTCTGGTCACCATCCCTTTGTAGCTGACTCATTTTTGGTGATTGATATTGATTCTCTTTTGATAACTCTTCATGGAGAAGATCAATGTGGGGGAACACTGGTAAGGTCGGAATAAGCATGTGTGGCTATGAAATACAAAGATGAATCTCATTAACACCATCAATTCATGCAGTAAATTACAGTGTATTTATTTTTATATACAGTATGTTATTTATTATGCATGTTGCTAGGTCCCTGTGGTTTGGAAGTCTTGAGTTGTATCTGGTCATTAGGGATCTAAGAGAGAGGTCCTATGAAAAGTGGGTGCTCTGCATAAGCCATTATGAGGGTCTCTGGGGACAGACAGAGCCCTTGGGGTGGATGACAGAGGAGAGGAAGGTAGCCCATGCTTCACCCACTGAAAAGAAAGGCTGTGGACTCAAACAGACAGTGATTCAAATTCACACTACACGATTTAACAACTGAGATCTATCACTGTCATTTTGGGAGAAAAAGATACCTTGAAGTAGATTGTGGCTGAAATACTTAATATGATCTCAGTCTTCTACTATGAAGTTTGTCATAGATAAAAATAAAAGCAGCAGTTACACTTTTCCTTTTTCCTTATTCAGAAATGTTTTTTAAATGTAGTCAGATTATTTGTTAATAATCATTCATTTGTATCTATTTACAAAGTGCACAGCATGTGCTAGATACCATGTCACCTTACAGGGATATAACTATAAGCAAAGCATGGGTTTATTATTGTATCTGGAAGAGAGTCAAGTTTTCTTTTTAACAAATATACTGTATGCAGGGTGGGCAAAAGTAGGTTTATAGTTGTGAGTATGCACCGCAGAGTTTGTTCTCGTGTTATTATTTATTAATCATTGTATGATTTTCCATATGAACAACTAACTGTAAACCAACTTCTGTCCCACCCTGTATTTTTTTAAGAAGGAAAGAAAGGAACAATCTGGGTCCTTCAGAGCAAATGCTCTTTGACTGCTCCGTTTCCAGATCCACGTACCACCCGCAATTGCTTACATAAGCCCGGAGTCTTCTCCTCCCAGTTATTTTTTCCTCCATCAGAAAAATGAATTCATCGGCTCAGTTAAACACAGCATTGCAGCCCCAACACTCAAATGAATACAATATATTGTTAGTCTGCTCTTAGTTATATTGAACATTTACTATCTTTAAGCAGAAATAGATTATGCCTATTCCAAAAAGATGTATGAGTGTTTGGGGTGGGGGGGAGGCTGGACTGGGGGTTAGTATTTAATCTTCTATTAGGAAGGAAACTACATGTCCAAAAGTGGCTAGTTCTCATGTGAGACTAAAAAATAAAGATCGTATGCTGAGAAAAAATTATTTATGAAAAACACAAGAATTCCTGTAACAATGTAACAGAGATAAAAAGATATGGATTTTTAGGAGACAGTTCTGGATAAAAATGTCCATGACTGTTTTCTAAGGGCTATGTGTATGAATAGAGAGAGAAGAGCTTTAATTCTGAGTTGGGGACTGCTTTGGACTTGTTACTTAACTAGAACAACATTGCTTTCAATCAAAGTATTAAATGTAAAATTATTTCCACTTTTTCATATTTGAATAACCAAATAAGTGTGTTCCTCGAGGTATTTTAATCAACTATCATACATGTGGTTGTCTTCCTATATACAGCACATCATACATGTCTACTTAAAATAAATATTTTGAAAGAAAAAAAGTCATATGTTTAATCATTTCTAAATGATGACAAGTTTCCTCCTCAGTATTAATTTAATATTAATTCTAATCACGTTTGCAAGGATTTTAGAATAATTCATTTTACACTTCTACCAAATCGACTCAAATGTTTAGACTTGCCCAGATCGATTGTTTTCCGTCAGCTTGAGTCATGATAACGGAATACCACAGGCTGGGTGCCTGAAACAACAGGTGTTCATTTTCTCAGAGTTCTGGAGGCTGAAGGTCCAGGAGCAGGGTGCCAGCAAGGCGGGGTCCCGGTGAGAGTTCGCTTGCTGGCTTGAAGTCGGCTGCCTTCCCACTGTGTTCTCAGTGCGTGCAAGGGGAAAGGGAGAGAGCCCACCGGTGTCTCTTCTTACAAGGACGCCAGCCCTACCGGATCAGAGCCCCATTCTGATGACCTCATTTACCCTAATTACTCCCTTTGAGGCCTCATCTCCACAGACAGTCACACAGGGGGTTATAGGGTTTCAACATATGTCTTTTATGGGACACAGATATTCAGTCCAAAGCAAATAGATCCCCCTATTACTTTAGGGTTGTATTCCACAAAAGAGTGTGAGGATTTCTTTTTCAATGGTAAACAGGAAGGAAGCTGAGCAGAACAACAGTGTCAACCAAGCTGTGCCCTCTGGATTGAATGTTATCTTTCTTCTTGGTGCATTCCAGCATCAAATCGGTGTGGGGAAATCCAGTCGGCTTTGTAAGACTCCTGGAGAAGAAGGCTGTGATTGCATTCATAACTGCAGAATTTGATTCAGAGGCAATAATCTCATTGGCTTCCCCATCACATACCTCTTTACTGCTTCGAAAAGCCAAGTCTGTGAGCCTTCAAAGGGGTTAAAGCCTCTAATGGCATCACGCTCGCCTGTACAGAGTATTGATTGCATCAACTTAGAATTAAAGTGCCACCAAAAATCTAGTTAGATCTCTCCTCGGTGGCTTGGGGATTTTGATTACAGAACGGCTGTGAGTGGAATGTTTTCCAATAGCCAAGACCAGCAATGGAGATTAAAAGCAACTTGGGTTCATTCATACTAGCCCGGGAATATGGGCAGAATGAACTCTCCACAGAAAAGGGAGCAAATGAACCCTTTGGCAAGTTTTTCACTTTTCACACAACCTCTTAACTCAAAGTCAAGAAAAAAGGCAGAAGGTAGGAAGACCTAAGTAAGAGCTGAGATGATAGGGCATCACACTGGCTAATGGTTGTAGATCTTCTTTGTAGAGAAGACATTTCCCTGGAAATCTCCTTCCCCTCTGAAGAAAGAATCAGTATTTCAGTGGATGGCAGATGAAATTCATCTAACACGATTAATGAACCACATGGGCAGAGAGCCCATGGGGATGACCCCACCATCAGTTCTCCCACAAAGAATCTGTTAGAGTAGTGTGGAAAGGTATTGGAACTAATTTTTAAAAGCAGTACAGGTATAATCCTTTCCATTCTGGGCTTTTAAGATGCTACAAAAGCACTGTGGCTGGTGTTCAGTATTTACAAAGGATTTTTTTCTTCTTCATAGTAACCCAAATCTCTGCCTCTCACTCTCTTCCATGAAATTTGTGTAGCCTTACCCTTATTTATTCAGAAGGGTTGTGCTGGATAGTAAGAAAAGGGCTACATTTATACAAAGATATGTGCTCAAAATATCACTGCCACTTACTAGCTCTGTTACCTCTGGGGAGTTACTCTTACCCTCTGATCTTCAGTTCTCACCATACGGAGGGATTGTGGGGTCAATGAGAGAAAGTCCTCACAGGGCCTTACATGTTGCCTGCAATGTATTCTGTAAGGCCCTTAACTTCCTGTTAGCAAAGGGATCCAACAGACAAATTGACACTAAGATATTATTAATTTATATATTACCATTTTCAGGAGTATTACTATTATTATTATTATTTTTTTAATAACCCTCCAGAGAAAACAGAGTGAATCACCTCTAATAATGGAATTTCAGACAACAGTGATGCTAATGTTGCTGAGAAGGAAACAAAAGGTTTTTCCTAACTCTACTGGGATTATAGGTACTCACTTCTCCTTGGGGGACCCCCAGGCCTAGCTCCCAAGGAGCCACATCCTGAACTGTGTGTCTAAGTAAAGCTGTTTCCCATGGACTGTAAGTTCTTTCCTTGAAGACATCACCCACTGCAGAATAAAAGAGCCCACTAGACCAAGCATGGAGGAGAGCAGCGAAGATGATAGCTGATCACTGGGCCCTGCCAAGTCCAGCCTGTTATTTCATTCAAGGAAACACTGGCTTAATTAATTGAAAAATAAAGGTTGTTGTCAAAGCCAACTAAAAATGGAGGACCTTGGTCAATACTTAGTGAATTTTGCTTTCCTGGGCTTTTCAGATTT
This sequence comes from Molossus molossus, assembly GCF_014108415.1. NCBI lineage: Eukaryota > Metazoa > Chordata > Mammalia > Chiroptera > Molossidae > Molossus > Molossus molossus. The sequence continues at coordinate 13,728,654 of NW_023425344.1, read as the reverse complement.
CCAATATTACATTGAATCAAACTCTCTTTCATGTATGACCTGTTTTGGAGATAAGATCGGATTTAACAAGTAACCTGGCAATACTGAGAATAAATAAGGTACAATTCTGAAGCAGGGAAGTGGACTTCCTGTTGCTTTTGGAATTCTTCTGTATGTCTGTTTCTTTAACACTTGTTTACATGGCGCTCACCATGTCGCCCCATTTGACCCTCACAATAACTCGGAAAAGAGAAAAGTCAAGGATTTATAATCCCTTTTTTTAAAAAAATATGCAAACTGATTGAAAAGGAACCCTCTATAATTGAAAGCATTTCCCACCAGGTGGAGCCCCTTATCAAATCAGGAGACTGCAGGTAGGGATTTGATAAGGAACAATGAGATTGCGAGATGCTGCTTGGCGCTGGCCCGGTTTCTGGCATGCAATACGTGTTCAGTACAAACCAGCCATTATCGAGGCCTTTGGTTTATTATTGTTGATGTAATTATTTTTCCCCATCCCAGAGGGATCCAGAATAAAGTTAAAAGATATCTTTGCCCATTGAGGCGTCTCTGGATTGAAGCTATTTTTATCAGCAATCATCATTTCTTAGGTTTCTATTGCATATAGAGTGGGAGGCTGGGCACTGGAAGGATGAAGTTATGAAAGATCAGCTCCAGTACTCAGGGCACCGTTGTCCAGCTGGAGGGGGGGACCAGTGAAGATTTAATGTCCAGGAGTAGCACTCATGGTAGCATGAGTTAGAGATGTTCATGGAGACTTGATAACAGAAAATAAGGACTTTGAACTGATCCCTAAAGACTTAAGGAAGCAGAGAAGAGATACTCTAGAGAGATGCTCAGAAAGGAGGTTGTATGCTCTCAGCATCACGGGTGTCTAAAAATAGACTTGGGCAGGCCCACCTCTAAAAATTCATGTTCAGTACAGCAGGATGGAATCCTAGTTTTACATGTAATGAGTTCCATAGTAAAATAAACCAAAGTTGCTCTTGGCAGAGGGGGACCACTGATTGCTTCGATTAGGCATCTGGGTCTCATTCACAGAGATGAATTGAACTTAATAAGGTTAGTCAAATGTTCATGCTCACAGAAACACAGTAACGGACATATAATAAGTGTTTTAACCTCTGAAAGGAGGAAAGGCTAAAAGGTAGAGAAAAAAAATGAAGAAAGGTGCTACTATTCCCCCACATTAAGGCTATTAACCTGTGTCGCTGCGTTGAGATGCTAAGATTGTAATTTCTACCCTTAGGTATATCCCTTTGGACTCGCAGTGGTATTCTACTGCACTGAGACTGATATCCACTCTCTTGACCATGACCCACAAGGCCCTATATGAACTAACTTAGATCAGCCTTCCCTACCTCACCTCCTACCTTCTCTACTCACCACCCTCCTCTCTGTTCCTTGAAACCGCCAAGCTCATCCTCACCCCGGAGCATTGGCGTTGCCTGGGAAACCCTTCCCCTTGTCTGCACGTGGCTTCTTGACCTAAGGTCGCAGTGGAATTTCCATCTCAGAGGAGCCATCATAGTCATCCGATCTTAGCAGAACCCCTCCTTCACTGTATCCCTGAAAGCAATTTTTACAACCCCAAATTGTCCTGGTCTTAGTTTGCTTTCTGATGTATCTCCCTCTCCATCAGCACCGCTGAACCCTCAGACATCTAAGGGTGGATTTTTGCTGGCCTTGTTTAGGGCTGTATCCAAAATATCTAGACCAGCGCCTGCCATATAAAAAATGCTCAGTATTTGTTTAATGAACGGATGGGTCTTCCTCTCACATTTGCCCTCTCCCTCTTCCCCCAACCCTTTTATTTTTCTACGCCTTTCTATAAACCACACTTTATTTGAGTGGCTGTCAGAAATTTGAGAAAAAAAAAAGCTGCCCAGCTCTCCCCTGTCGTCTGTCCACCTGAGCGCATGACCCCAATCTCACATTATCTGAGATAAAGGTGCATGATCTCAGGTTGTCTCTACTCTCTGGCAGAGGGAACATGGTGAGTCCCGGAGGGCCTGTTCATTTTAAGAGACCTTCGGAGATTTAGAGGAGAAAGGATTCTTTTTTTGGCAAGTAGTCTGAGAATTAGGTTACAGTCTAAATTAAATAGGGCAAAATTTTTCATATATGGCCCAGTTCTGTACCTAGACTCACGCACGCATGCGCACACACAACCACACAATATTTGAGGATTCGGGTTATGTGGTTTGATATAATGGCACAAGCATTTTTATTTTTATTTTTTTTTGCATAAGGCTTTGACATTAATAAAGTGCTTCCACATATATTTTTACATTTTATACCAAGGAGGAGGCCGGGCAGTGTAAATACGCCCAGTTTACTGATGTGGGAATGAAGGCCCAGGGAGGTTTATCACAGCGCCAAAGATTACAACCGCTGACCTGGAATCCTGGAATTGAAACTGGATTCTGCTGTGGGGTTTTCTGGAAAGTTACTTGATTGAGGTTCGGTTTGCCTCCCTGGAAAACGAGGGAGTTGAATGATCTCCCAGAGAGTACTTCTCAAACTTCAATGTGTCAATAGTTGCCCTGCGGTTCTTGATAATTTATAGTCCTGAGTCAGTAGGTGTGGATGGGGCTCACTTCTCTGCATTTTTAATGATTATTTGCAGCTCCCAAGGGATACCCAACTACTTCAAAGAGTGAGGCATGAGAGCTAAGTGGACATGATGGATGAAGACCGCTGGGATTCACAGTATTACGGTAGAATAGAAGCTCTGCTCTAATGAACTACAGTTCTGAGAGGAAGACTTTCTTCCCAGACACATCCTTATTTGAGCTGTGATCTTTGGGGAACTCACTTAGTCTAGCTGCGCTGGTTCGTGGGGATCTAACTGTATCTGAGGGAGGCAATGATATATATTTCAAGTTTAACAAGGAAGGGAGTATTTAGCAAGCAAGACTTTGAAAACAGAAATTTGAGTTCCCCAGAGGTAGTGATATTTTTACATAGGAGTAAGTGACTAAATATTGTCCCTACACCTACCTGGTTTATCTCTGTCTTTGTCTATCTTGGGATGAAGTCAGAGGAAACATTATCTGGCAGTAGATCAGTAGCCTGAGGCTTAGACAGGCTCCTGGCTTTCCTGGAACCTGGCAAAGCCTGGGAGAAATGCCCAGGCTGACCCACAGCTTTTTCTTCTCTGCAGGGTAAGTGCAGAGCATTGTGACAGTGGGTAAGCCTCCGTGGATTTGAGTTGAGAAGAAAATGTCTGGGCTGATTAGGAAAACATAAATCATTATATTTTAGTCTTTCTTCATCTAGCGAAGCACATGTGAATTTTCCATTATGCTTTATCAGGACCTGAATCCTCGGTCATTGAGGAATTCATAGTTCCCTCTGATGGTCCACTAGTCACTGTGGGTGAAATGAATACAGCAGATCAGCCTTTGGTCAGTGGAAACGCAGTTGCAGTCATGTTCAAGGTGTGTCTGGTGGCCTCCACAAGACCACGGCCTGGATGAACAGCATGCTCAACATAGATATTGAACTGTTCTCTGGGTAGCACGGGGTGACCAGAGAGCCCCTGCAGGGTCATTCCAGCTGAGAGTGATAGAGAGTGCTGGATGTCAGGTTGTACTGAGGCCATGGTGAGTCTCTGTATGCACAGGAATGGAGCTGTGCTTATCTTCACACATTTGATCATAACCACCCAATGACTTGGCTATAATTATTCCCATTTTATGGAACAGGGAGGAAACAGCCTCAAGGAAAGCAACTGGTCAAGGCATCCTGTGATTACTTTAACTCACTTTGCTACTTGATTCCGTATTGCAGCTATCGGAATCAACGTTCCATCCGCTGACATCTGTACGCTTCCTAACCCTCCCACGACTATGTCCCTTGCACATGTGATCTAGACTGCTAATGAAAATGATCTATATTGATAGAACTGAGGAAGTAGCCCCTGTTGAGCTTGCATGGGATATGCGTGCCTAGCCCTTATGACAAAGCCGGTGCTGTTTTTTCACATTGTCACCCCTCTTTAGTCACCCCTATTGTGTCATGTAGTGAGGGAAACCAGGCTGTTAAATCAGAGACATATGGGGTTCACAGGCCAGCTTTGCAGCTTATTAATTGTATGGCCATTATCAATTTATTTTTTTCTCTCTGAGCTCAGTGTTTTCCTCCATTAAATGGGGTTAATAATTCAACTTGGGACTATTAGGGGGATTAAATGTAAAGTACGTGAAATAGTCCCTAGCTCATAATGAGCGTTCAGCAGCATAATGAGCATTTAACAAAGAAGAGGCAGTAGGCTGCAAATACATTGTAGTAAATTGCAGAGCAGGGATTTGAAACTCAGCCCTTAATTGCTAAAATATTGCCTTTGCCACAAATGGTAGCTTTGGCTATAAATAGATGCTTAACCCAAGAAGAAAAGTCTCAGGCATTATAGGGTGTGCCCTGGTTGGCGGGCACTTTGCTGTCGAAGAGCATTTGTAGCCCAGGCTCCACAAACCAAGGTCTTGGCAGACTCTTCTCTTCTGAAGAAGAGAAACCACTAGAACACACCATATTTCTCATCAATTATATCTGCTCGGTTCTATTTTAAAGGAACTATAACAATAAATGTCAGCATAAAATGATTGAATAAATAATTATAAATTGAATCCAAAACTACATCGTAAGTTGAATCAGGAATAAATGCAATGCCTATAATTTATACATTCTCCATTGGTACTTTGGAATTTTATTATTTTTATAAATGCATTTCTTAATCAAGCACATTGATCCTGATTCGTGGTTGAAATAACCTCAGGCAAAATACATAGGCATTTTAGAAAGAATGAAAGAGCAGGAATTAGCTTTTATTATGGACCCACCATCACTTTGGACAAGTTATTTACTCTCCCTAGCCACAATTTGTTTGTTTTTAACCTGAGCACTGTGGGTAATGAGAATCTTGTCTCGTAGAGGTGTTGTGGGGACCGAAGGAAATAATACACAGAAAACACTTAGTGCTTAGCAAGATCTCAATGAAGGGTAAGCACTACAGTTACTTCTGCAAATGCACTGGCCTTAGGAGTCTCGGGATGTGATGTCACATAGACTCTGGCTTGGGGGCTGGATTCTTTAGAATATAGTAGATGAGTTCCTTCCGTTTCATGAATCCCAGTTGCTTTCTCGAGGATGGAGGTACGGCAGCCTGTCTTGGTTAGGACGGGGAAACGAGATGGCCTTCATCATATGGCTTGCCCAGTGCCCAAAACATGATTCCCAATTCCCTCCCCACTCCCGCACTCCCCCGCTCGCTGCAGCAGTGGCTGACAGTAGCCAGGACAGGCAGCACAGGGAGCCGAGAGGAAATGTCCTCACCTCTGCCTGCAAGTCTCTTGCCAAGACCTCCACATGCTTGTTCCCTCAGTGAGGTTTCTTCTGAAATGTCACCTCTTCAGAGAGACTTTAACCACCTGGTGATTATGGTAGTGGGTGGTCAGGGAAATAGCAATCTCCAAACCCTACTTTCTTTCTTCGTAACCCTGGCTACGACAGGATCTTCTACTGTAGTTCCCTCTTGTAAGTCTCCCCGCCCTGGAGTATGCCCTCCATGCAGCCAGGGACCCATTCTGCCCACTGCCTTTCCTCAGCGCCTAGAGCAGCACTGCACACAAAACACTCCCTCTGATGCTCATTTTGTTGTTTTCAAATCTGCATGAACCAACACAAGTCTGGGCCTATGTCCCTATAGAAAGGATCGAATACAAATATTTGAAGTGCAAGATGAAAGTTCACTGTAATACTCTTCTCATATTTTTATATACTGGACCAAAGATGAACTAGTCTTACCTTCCTCCCTGGGACATGTGTTTGTTCCTGTTTTATCAGTGACGTCTGTTGCAGAATTCATAACAAGGATATTTTAAATACAGGAATACCTACCATTCTATAAAAGAGTTAACCTTTCCATGTGACATTTTATTGAATAGCTATTTAGCAATAACATTGTGTTGTTTGTCATCTGAAACGTAGCAGGTCCCTAAACCTCAAAAAACTAACCTTATTTTTAAATCATCAATCTTTATAATGAGAGAATTACTATCTTACAAGTTTCTCTTCTTTTGTCCTTCTTTCTTCATTTCTATGATACCAGAATCTTCCATTTGCAACTTTCTGTCTGTACTAGGCTTTCTATTAGAATTTCTCAGTTTTGCTTGGCCAATGTAGCTCAGTGGTTGAGTGTCGACCCATGCACCAAGAGGTTGCCGGTTCAATTCCTGGTCAAGGCACATGCCCAGGTTGTGGGCCAAATCCCCAGGGGGGGACATGCAGGAGGTGGCCAGTCAATGTTCTCTCTCATCGATGTTTCTGTCCCTCTCTCCTTCTTCCTTCCTCTCTCTTTAAAATCAATAAAAAAAAAATAAAAAAATAAAAGGAACTAATGCTTTAAAAAACCTCTCTTTTTATAAGTTTTGCTTTGAGGTAACTTTATTTATTTTATTTTTTTTTCCAATTAAGAAAAGTATATCCAATTTCTACTTTCAACTTTGCAATCAGTCAAGCAAAGCAGAAATAAGTTCATTACCAAGACAAAAAAAAAAATTTCATATCATACTCTTTATTTTCTCTTATTGATGCTCTTACCTTTAAGAAGCCCTACTTTTGTTACATGTTAAAATAAATTGGGGGAGTATGCAAATAGTTCAAATTTACACTTATTTCGTTCTTTTAGGCTTTTCTATCTAGTCATTACATACCTAATTAGAGAAAGGGGGAATCAAATTATTAGGTCAGGTGTGTTAAAGGTATTAGCTCATGTAATTGCACAGTAATCCTACAGGGTAATACAGTTATTCCTATTTTAAAGGGATATGAATTGAGTTCCAGAGCATTTGAGATATTTGCACAATATTGCATAGTCATTAAATGGTCGGTACTGGAATCCAGTGTGTCTCTTGCTAAACTCTTGTTCTTTCCACAATCCTGCCCTGACTTCCTACACCAGGGACTCAGTCAATGTCCATGTTCTCTTTTATTTTTTTGAAATTTATTTATTTTTGTTACAGATGTTTCTCCCCCCCCCCCCACTGATTCCCTCCTTCCCCTCCCTCCCCACCCTGTCCCCACCTTTGTTGTCCATGGCCATTGTTCATACATCATGTTCTCTTTTCATGATTAGTCTTTGGTATTAGCAGAACAATATGGGTATTGGTAGGCTAAAGACTGATGAAGGAAATAATATTGAGAACAATCTTACGGATAAGCAGCTTTTGCCTGGATAAAATTCTTGGTTAAAGGGATGTCTCAATTAGATGATCATTTGAAGAAGTGATTTTCTAGAAATTTCATTTTGCTAAGAAATGAGCAATAATCTGAATGTCCTGGATAGGAAATTACTACCTAAGAAATTTATTTTGTGAGTTTTTTATCCTAGATACTTAAAAATAAAGGTCTGAAGAAAGTATTCATCCTATGAATTCCATCTATCTCTGAACATGAAAGCCACATGCTCTCCCTGCTCCTTGTGGGAAAAATAAAATTGAAAGTGAATCAATTCCTCAATCATACATTTAACCTTTAAATGTCTATTTTGTGGCTATCTAGCACCTAGATAAATAAGATTCAGCCCCATTTCTCAAACACCTTACAGGCTGTTGGTAAACAGTCATAAGAACAGATAAATACAAAACAGTTATCTGATAACTGTAATAATTGGTCATTGTAGAACTGCAGAGATACACATCACCTTTTACCCGGGATGGACAAGGTGGCTTCCAAAAGGAGGTGATAACTGAACTGTGTTTTAATGGACCAGTGAAGAATAGATGATTGAAAGTAGAAATGGAAGGCCTTTCAGGTGAAGAAGAACCCTGTAAGACCAGAGGCACACCAATGTGAGATACTTGGTGGAGGCAGGGACCTACATAAAGTGCAAGTCAGGCAGTTATGAGAAATGTCTGGAGGTGGAATGAATAGTCACGCATCTCTGTGGAGCATTGCTTAAGGGTTTACATGTGGGAAGAATAAAGCTATAGGTAAGGAGGTAAGTCAGGGTGCTGGAGCAGGAGTTCAGACATTGATGATAACCAGAACCGAGCAGTAATTATTGGGTGTAATGAGCAGAAGGAAAGAGTAAGCAACAGATTTGATAAATATATCAGAGCTAAAATTAGTAGCATTGTATGATTAATTGAAAGTGAGCTTGAAGATGGTTAAAGATGACTCCAGATTTACAGTATGTGGGACTGGCTGAGAGGGAAGTACATTCAATTCAGATAAGAAAAAAAGATGTGTATGCTGTTTAATGGAGAAGATCATAGGTTTAAATGTTAGTATCCAGCAATGTGGGAAGCATGAGAGTTCTAGGAGGATCTGTCTCCCAAGCTGGTGGATGAACAAGTTTCAGAGTGGAGATGGCAAATGAGCTTGGAAGTGTCAACATAAGAAATGTCTAAACCTGGAGAAAACTTTTATGAGTTTATTTGAGCCAAAACTGATGACAGCTACTGGGAAATACAATCTCAGGTGCTCTAGAAAATAAGTTTTGCATTTCCTTTTATGCATTTGAGGGGGGAAGATAAAGAAGATTACATGAAGGTAGGAGAAAACAAGGCAGAAATTGGATTACAAACTAGTTAAGAATATGTGCTCTCCAGCAAAATAAACAACCATCAAAATGGAAAGGGAACCCATTCTATGGGAGAGCATAGTTGTAAATGATACATCAGACAAGGTGGTTAATTTCCAAAATATATAGAGTGCTCATAAACTCAACAAAAGGAAGACAAAGACCCCAATTAAAAAATGGGCAGAGGACCTAAACAGACACCTCTCCAAACAGGACATACAAATGGCTAAGAGACATATGAAAAAATGCTTAACATCACTAATCATCGGAGAGATGCAAATGAAAACAATGATGAGGTATCACCTCACACCAGCCAGATGGCTGCCATCAACAAATCCTCAAACAACAAGTGTTGGTGAGGGTGTGGAGAAAAGGGGACTCTAGTACACTGCTGGTGGGAATGCAGACTGGTGCAGCCACTATGGAAAACACTATGGTGTTTCCTCAAAAAATTAAAACTTGAATTGCCATTTGACCCAGTGATCCCACTTCTAGAAATATATCCTAAGAAGCCTAAAACACCAATCAGAAAGAATATATGTACCCCTATGTTCATAGCAGCACTATTTACAATGACCAAGAACTGGAAACAGGCCAAGTGTCCATCAGTAGATGAATGGATAAAAATGCTGTGGTGCATATATACAATGGAATACTACGCAGCTGTAAGAAAGAAAGATCTCTTATCCTTTGAGACAACATGGAAGGACCTCAAGAGCATTATTCTAAGCAAAATAAACCAATCAGAGAAAGAAAAATACCACATGATGTCACTTATTTGTGGAATATAATGAACCAGGTGGGCTGATGAATGAAATAGACCCAGAGACATAGAAAGGAGTATGGTTCAGACTGACAAACCTCAGAGTAGGGGGTTGGGGGGGGGGGTGGATGAGATGAACCAAAGAACGTATATGCATATATGCATAACCAATGGACATAGACAACAATGCTAGGGTGGTAGGGGGGCAGAATGGGGAGGAGGGAGTCTAGGGGGGAAAAGGGGAAACATCTATAACAAAAATAAATTAATAAAAATTGGAAAAAAAGAAAAATAATATGTGCTCTCTTGAGAGTGGTTATGCCTCTGAGTATTACTTCTGGCATTTCAAAGGTGTGTTAACATGCACGAGAACAATGGACAGGGATTCTTAAAAATATTTCACTAAAGAAGTTACAGGCCTGAGGCATGACTACCCATCATGACCTAGGCAGTTGGGAGTTTATGATTTATTACAGCACTGCTTTTTTTACCCATAGAAGTGATCACTCCAAGATATGTGTAGAGTGAGGACAAGGATAGTACAATACATTAAAGCAATACTTCAGGGCGAGGAAGGGTAAGAAGGAATGGTGACAGAGTTAGAGCGAGAAAACCTTAGGATGTCAGAATTTCCAGTGTCACATGCAACAGAAACGCTTACTAAATTATCTTAAAGTGATTTATTGAATTTTAAATTAGGTGATAGTAAACGAGTGTGTCAGAAAATGTTTTGCTAGAAGAAAAAAATATCAAAAAATAACAAAAAAACAAACAAAAGAAGAAAAAGAAATAAAGAAAAAAATAAAAATGAAAGAAAGAAAGAAAGAAAGAAAGAAAGGAAGGAAGGAAGGAAGGAAGGAAGGAAGGAAGGAAGGAAGGAAGGAAGGAAGGAAGGAAGGAAGGAAATGTTTTGCTAGAGGGGTAAAGGGGATATCACTTCTAGTAGATCAAATAGTGAATGAGTGATGAGACATTGGAGAAAGAAGTACAAAATAATATTTCAACAAATGTTCACCTAAAGACTAGGAGCAGATTGAAGTTCAGCTCTAAGGTCAGGGGTCATCAGAGGTATGGCATTCTTTCTTTTGTTTAGGACTGGACTACACCCAGTATCAGTAAAGAAAGACAGAAAGAATGTTCTACAAAACTGGAGAATATGGAAGGGGGGGGGGTGTTTCTTTGTTTTGTTTTGTTCCTATGAGGAGGTATGGATCCCAGATATCTCAATGGAAAGGGTTGAATGGGGAGGCAAATTGGAAGAGTTGATTAAACTCTAAGGGGTTTAGCCTGAGAAAGAGTTTAGAAAGGGTTGTGTGATTAAAGGGTGGGAAGGACTAATGCTGTGCTTAGTGACCAGGGACAGTAGGGAGGAGGGACATCGTTGGAAGTGTCTTCTCTTAAATAGCATAACCTGAAGCTTCATCGCATCGGTGCCTCCGCTGTTTGAGAACACTCACCATCACCTTGCTGGCAATGGCCAAGACAGGTAAAACTTAAAAGGATCTACGGTGACTTTGGTTATATTGACAGAATTCCAAAATAAATTACAAGAAAGTTTTATTCATATGTAATTTGCAAATCAAGGGCATACATAGCCCTAGGTAGGAGCCCAAGACATGTTCCAAAATGGAGGGGGCAGGGCAAGGTTTTAAAGGCAAAGGTTGTAAGGCAAGAGCTGGTGATCAAAGAGGTAGGCTGCTAGGAGAAACAAGATCATAAACTTACATCATTTGTTTTCTGATGGGGGGGCAACTGGACTTTTCAACAGTTGATGAGCTCAGTGGTTGGCAAGTGGGGTTGTGAGATGAGAAGAATGGATGACGTGTGATCCATTTGTCAACATCCTAGCTCTGGTTCAGACTTGTAGAACAACAGCTTTTGGGTTAAAAATCTGTAGGAATCAAACAGCACAGAGATACTGTTCATTTTGCAGGCAGTTCCCAGGTCCCAAGAGCAGAGTCATGAGGCTGAAAAGCAGCCTCAGAGTTCAAATTACAAAAATCCAAATGCGGGCCAGAAGTTATTATATTAAAGTTCTTGTAAATCCTCAGTTATTTAGTGGTGATAAACACAGTGGTAAGAACACTGGCCAGATTGGACTGGCTTCGTGAAATAAGACTAATCTCTGAGCTGATCAATACTAAAGCTAAGCACGTTCATCGGCTTCTCCTTGTATTGTTTCTCCTGATATAGCATCAGCCTTTAATTGAACAGTGAACAGACCCTGAAAAAATTCACTAGTAATATATTTTGTATGGAAAAAAGCCTCGGGGAGATCTGATGCAAGCACCTCTAAAACCCCATTTAACATTCAAGGGGGCAGTTGCACAAACTCTGTCTCTTTGGAACGTACAGGTGTGTATTTAGTGAAAGCCTAGTCATGCTTGGTTAGCTGTTTCTTTTATTGAGCTTTAAAACTGAAAACCAGTAGCCCTGGCCTGTTTGGCTCAGCGGTTAGAGCATCCACCTGTGGTCCAGAGAAACCCGGGTTCAGTTCCCGCTAAGGGCATGTACCTCGGTTGCAGTTTGTCCCGGCCCTGGTTGGTCGTGTGGGTGGCAGCCACTCGATGTGTCCCTTTCACATCGATGTTTCCCTCTCTCTCTCTCTTCCTCTCTCTCCCTCCCACTCTATCTGTGCAAAAAATGGAAAAATGTCCTCGGGTGAGGATAAAAAAAAAAAAAAAATTTTAAACTGAAAACCAGTAAACAGGATGGAGTTACCTGTTCTATCTTTTTAAAAGTCTGTGATATCTTTGAGAGAAAAAAAAGAATTATTTATCTTAGAAATCATCATGGTTAAGACTGTGAATTGAAGAGAAATTAAACCTATGGCTTGACTTTATTCATTTGCATAAATAATTGTGACCTAAACACTTACCTGTGCAATACCCTGGACAGATTGAAAGCTAGACTGCTAACAGACAAGAGTCTCACTGTGTGAGTGGCAGTAGCCTCATTCGAGATAGATCCTAGCTTTTGCTCCAAGTCAGGGCCATATGAAAACTTTCCAAAGTCTTAAAAATGGGGAAGACTTTAGTAGTCCTTCCCCTATTTGTACTGAAAATCAATCCTAAATGATAAAATGAAGGCATTTTCCTATGGTAATTGCATGAGTGTTTCTTGTTGTTTTTCTCATTTCAAATATCAAATTCTTTCAGAAGCTCTTTGGAGTCACCTTTGCTAGTGCCCTCAGCATGTGCTTATGAGATGATCCAGCATGGAGTAGAGCTTCCCTACCAGTCATGCAAGTGGCCACACTCTCCAGGCAGCTGTTTCGCCCCAAGCCAGCCTTTGCCCCAGGCTCCCGGCTGCCTTCTTTCACGGCAGCAAAGACTTTCAGGAGGATGGAACAGACACTGAGAAAATGACATCTTTTTCCTTTAGGCAACAGAATAATCCACTGATATGCCTGCCTGAGGTCACGTTCTAGACGGTACTGAGGTCTGGGAGTAGCCACAGAGAAGGCTCCCAGGCATAACTATGATCATATTTGTGATCTGCACCCTGTCTTTAATAACTGTGGTTTTATTACTAGCTATTTTTTAGGTGTCAGCTTTGGGCTAAATTTCATTTTAACTGTTTTTTGTTTTTGTTTTTGTTTTTTTTTGCACTGGCTGGAAAGTGGTGAGGGACTGAAAAATAAACATAGATACATATTTTCCTCCAACTGCTTATGGACTAGTTCAGGATAGAGACACATGCAAGAGTATGGGAAATAACAAGATGAGTGGGACACGGGCGGTATTGAGTGTAGTCTAAGAACAGATATTGTAAACCTCTACCTTGCAGACTAAAACCTTGGGATTTTTGTTCATACCTATTACAGCCCAGGGAATGGAGTAAGTTTTCAATAGATATTTGTTGGAATGATAAGTATTAGTGATGTATATAGATGAGTGATAAAATCTTTAGGACATGACTTTTTTTAAAAAAAATAAATCTATGTAAATCTAGAATCTGGCACATGAAAGATCCTGGAGGAATAATTTTTAAATGAATGAATGATTGGAACAACCTACAGCAAACCTATTCCTATACTGGTTGTGTTAAATAACCCCACCTGAATCTAAGGGGTCAGTACCTATCTGGATAGAACAGCAGCTCTTCAGTAAACACTGTTATGGGCTCAGGACTGCCTTTATCTGGGACAGAAATCTTCCCTTCAACACCTGTCTCCTGCCAGAAGAGAACACGATGTGATGATCCTTGTCATCATTACCATTGCTTGAAGACCCACTAGGGGCCAGTGTCTGCACTAGATGTCTTTTTAAGTGAATCCTTTAAATGAGAGTTGCATGAGGAGAAAATGATTAACCCCAACTTTTTGTTAAAAAATTTGTATCTTGTATATGATCAAGGACCTATAGGCAAGAAACTTAAGCTCTTGTGCTCTAGTATTCTAATTGACAATATGGAAATTGTAATACTTACTTCATTAGGGTTCTTACATAAATTAAAAATTCCAAGTACAAAGCAGTCATATACAAGCAAACACTGTTAGATATGTTGTTGGTGCTCATTAAGGTGTGAGGGTGATCATGGTGGTAGACATGACTGACTAGCAAGTACAGGCTGGTCGAGTATGGCTGGTTTACCAAATGTTTGGACAGATGTGGTAGAAGAGGAATTGGAAATATTGGTTAATACAAGAAAAAAGATGTTTTGGAAGCCATGGAAAGGGTTTCTGAGTGATGAGAGCTTCTTTAGGAGTACTTGCTAAGTAAAACAATGTAGAATTTCTATGTCTTTGTAAGGGAGACCATAATTTATCTCAAATAATAGGGAGCTGTTATAAGATCTTATGCCTAGGGTGGCATGATAAGGTTGTTCTTGTTGGAATTCCCTCTGAGGCAGTAGGCAGTATAGAGAATGAGAGTGGACAACTTGAACAGAAATAAGGCATCCCAAATGAAGGCATTAGAAGTAGGGATACAGATACTCTGATAGGTTTGTAGATGATAAGATTGGCAGAATTTAGAGTCTGTTAGGACAAGGAGATGGGTTGACTGGGATCTGAGAGTCTAGAGTGATTTCTAGTTTTCTAACTGAGGAACAGGGTATTTGCAAGGACTCGGAAGCTGGGTTTAAAAGATAATTATGATGACTTCCACTTTGGATATGTAGCACTCAAGGTCATCTGATAAACAATTACATTTTTTATTTGTATATCATATATTTCTCCGTTCTAGAATTTAAACTCCATGATGGTAGACAGTTTTAGCTTTATTGTTTTAATCTACTGGTTACAGCAATGCCTATGTAAGTGTGGATTAAAGAGAGATGCAAGCCAATGACAGAACTCAAGGGAACATGAATATGCAACTATAAGGGCAATAAAAATAAAAGGAGACCGGAGTGCAGGTTGGGAAAGAATGGCCAAAGATTTGTGAGAGGAAAATCAGGAGAATGTGGTGTTGGTGAATCCAGACCAGGAAGAAATTCAAGGAGGGAATAGTCTTCAATGGCACATGATGCAAAATGATCTAGGAAACTGAGGAGAGATATGGCATGTCCTGATGAACTTCAGGTGTGTGTGGTGGCCTGAACTTCTGATGCCAGATGGCAGCAAGTTATGGAATAAATTGTTTTATTTTGTTAAAATATAAAGGGCTTAAATAGGTGTGTACATGGGGGTGGGAGGGGGTGTGCAGGAACAAATGGGCATGGAAAAATTAAAGGAAGGGAAAACTAAGTAGCTCTGTCTTACAAATTCCAGTTTCACTTTCAATTTCTACTACATTTACATCTTCTTAGATTTGTCTTACAACATTTTCAGCATTTATTAAGGAAATGTCTTTCTTTGTGTATGGCTTCCACACTTATTTCAAACAAGTGTGTGTTTCTGGTCCCTTAGATGACATTCAACTTTACCAAAACTTGTCCATGGCAATGCACAGCACACATACAAATAGTGAGGTTTAAATGTATCCTGTTGATTGGGAAAAACCCACAAGCAGGTACATCAACAATTTGATTGTCCTGGCACTAAAGAGCTGGCTGAATTTCTTTCTGTTTTTCTGTCTTCTTACCTTGACACAGTATCTACATTTATGGGGAAAAGAAAGGTTGAAGGATTGAAATCATATTTCTAGTCTAAAGGAATAGCTGTTTGGGTTCACATTTTGAACATTAACAAAAGTTGGGTCTATCAGATCTTACCTTGATTACCAGTCATTGTTACTAAAATATCATGAATTGTGGATAATGATGAGTGAAACTGTGATATACTTGAGTCTCTGTAATAATCCAAGTGCTATGCCACCCTTTTGGAAAAGCCCATAAATGTATCCCCTTCAACTGGTAGAATCAGGTGCCCCCTCTGTGGATTTTCACAGCATTCTTATTAACTTAGTACATTGTACTTACCTGTTTGTTTGTTTGTTTGTTTTTTGTTATATGCCCCTAGTCAGAACTGAACCCGGGACTCTCTGGTCCGCAGGCTGACGCTCCAACTGCTGAGCCAAACTGGCCAGGGTTTACCCATTTGTTTCATAAATACTTATTTACTTGTATTCATCACCCACTAGAGCATGACATCTGATGAAAGAACTATGTCCTATACTTACAAGGCATTTACTAAATACTGGTAAATTAGCCCTGGCCAGTTTGGCTCAGTGGTTAGAGCGTTGGCCTGCGGTCCGGAGAGACCCGGGTTCGGTTCCCGCTAAGGGCACGTACTCGGTTGCAGTTTGTCCCCGGCCCTGGTTGGTCATGTGGGTGGCAGCCACTCGATGTGTCCCTTTACATCGATGTTTCTCTCTCTCTCTCCCTCCCACTCTATCTGTACAAAAAATGGAAAAATATCCTCGGGTGAGGATAAAAAAAATAAAATAAATAAATAAATAAATAAATACTAGTAAATTAGCTAGGTCTACTCAGAAATTTATAAAAAATAGTTGAAAGGTGGTAAGGAACACTTTAGCTAGGAGGATTTATCTAATTCCAGTAATGCTGAGACAGGAATTTTTAAAAGCAAAGCTTATATTTTGCCATATTAATTAAAAATATAATACCCTACCTCTGGCAATTTTTTTTCTGATGTGTTTATTTATATTAATTTATGCAATAGGGAAAAAAAACTTTTAATTCACTTATATGAAAATCTTAGTAAAGGTCTAAAAATTAAATGTGCACTTCAGCATGCTTTAATGAGTCTACTTTCGTTTAAAAAAAAAGAATAAAATGTGATAAAATTAGAACTGTCTTAGAAAATCTGTATTTTCTAATCATAAGATAATGTAATCTGTAGCTTTTACAGAGTTTTAAAAGTGACAACAAACCGCCATATACTAGAGCATAGACTGAAAAAATGAATTTTTAACTTTCAGCATATTTTAATACACACACACACACACACACACACACGTTCTTAAGTTTTGTCCTAGTATTTCTTTCTGTTGTTCCTCTTAGAATTGAGTAAGTTATTTCCCTGGAAATAGATCGTGTCTTCAATTATTAACAAGCCCTAGAACAATAGACGGTTTAATGTAGCACTGCTTACATAAATAGTCATTTAAAAATACATGCGGCGGTATTTTCTAGCTTTAAGAACATCCTTTTAAAAAATATAGACAAACATGGTATTTTCTACACTGAAACTGCTCAGTTGTATACAACTTTCATGGTATTGGCACATTACGACTAAATCCCACACATTTCAGTTCAAACTACAATAAATACTGGAAACAAACAACTAAAATTCAGTGTCAAATCCTCCTCTAGAAGTCAAAATGCTAGCAAGCAAGAAAGAATTTTGCCTCCATCATATTTCTCTCTTTAGAAAAGTTCCTCCGTGAAAGGATTAATAATGCATCAAGGAAAAGCCTTCCGACTGGTAATCCAGTGTTATCGTATGGCAAAGACTACAAACAAAAAACATTATGGTTCTCAAAGTATTTTAAAACAGGGATAAATATTCCTAAATTCTGAGTAATAAAGACCCACCACTTACATGTACTATTATAGCTTCAAGTAAAACAGCAATTTAAATATTTTATTCCCACACACTTCTCTCTCCTCTTGTGCTCACGAAAATAATCACTCACTTTCTTGGATAAAGGCCATCTAGCCATGGTCCCAAAATAAAACCAGCAAGAATATCTTCTAAAAAGTCCAATAAGGCTGTATTTTGACGGTAATTGTTGATTTTATAATTTCTTGCTTTGTTGAGAGGGGTATAACCATTTGTTTTTGGCTTTGCCATTATTCCCGGTGTCCCACAGCAAGGCTATTTGAGCAGAAGCAGCTCAGTGGATAGCACAAATGCCAGATGGCACCAAGGAATCCAAGAGAGAGTTTTCTGAGTTTGGTGCTTCCCAGGAAGCTCAGGATGTTGGAGGGATTCATGTAGAAATTCTGCTGCAGAAAGTTCAAATGCCCCACTCCGTGCCTTCACACTGACCTCTGATTTCCAGGATGAATGCCTTAAGAAGCGAGCTTTATAAATGGATTTCTCAGGTTTCCAAAGGGCTCTGCGGAGGTTGGGTTTAAATCTCTAGCTCTAATATGGAGACACACGATATACGAGGTGCTTTTCAGGAACACAGCTAATGTTGTCTCACAATGTACCACGGGTTTTAAATCACCCCTGTTGGCCCCGATGAGGACTGTGAGGAACAGAAAAATCAAAAAGGAAGACGAACAGGTGATATAATTAATTCATACCTTGCCCAAGCTTCTGCCCAGAAGAAGGAGGGGAGACAGAGGCTCACTGTATCCCTGCTTTATTGTCTGTCCCCCTCACCTCTCAAGCTTTCCTTTAGTCAAACATCGCGAAAAACTCCAGAAGCCAGGGATCTCTCCCAACCAACGGCTCTCAGGAATTGTTTAGGAAACTGTTAACATACAGGCCCGAGACTGCTGTCTGTAGGACCTGCCTGCAAGTTTGACCCCAGTCTGGCTTCTGAGAACTTGGGTTTGGGGAACATTCACATTATTCCCCAGCGATGAGAGTGTCTCATTTTTCTAGTTTGTTTATACAAAATCTATGGTTGATAATGAATACCTTATTGCCTTGTGGGAGTGGGAAATTTTGGTACATCCTAGGCAGACTGTGTCTATGTGACCTGCCCCCAATAGAAACCTTTTAATTTTTAAAAAATAATGTTCAATGTTTTATTATTAAAGTGTATTTTTTTCCAATTGATTTTAGAGGGAAAGAGAGAGAGAGAAACATCAATCACTTGGCTCCCCAACCAAGGACGGAACCCCAACCTGACCAGGAATTGAACTCAGCACGTTTTGGTGTATGGAATGACACCAACCAACTGAGCCACACTGGCCAGGGTGGGGGATGTGTCTTTAATGAGCTTTTCTGTTAGACAACAACTTGTTGCTGGAGACATTAAGTTTTGTGTGGCTTTAAACCAATGTTAGGAAATCAGTACCATCCTATTTTTAAAAAGCATATATAAAAACTTTCTCTGGATTCATGAATCTCAACTCTGGATGAGCAGCTTGACTATGGAAGCAGTTATTCTGCCAGAGAAGAGTAACATGTCACATACAGAAATGTCGTGAGTTCTATATTTGATTCGGTTCATTCACTTTTTATTCTTAGGGTTAAAGAGTGATGGAATTCTAACTGAAAAGAAAATTAGCTCGTTGGGTAAATGCAGTTCTTTAAAATACTGCTTTTATAAATCTTTGGCAAACTGGGAGGTGTCCATTGGGAGAGAAAGGTGCCACCTACTATGTTTGATTTAAAATAGATAATCCAACACAGTGGGACTACAAGGGCTGCCCCAGAGCAGAGAGGGGTTGAAGGCAGTCTGCTCAAGGAAGTAGGCTCGGGCAATTGAACGTATAGCCAGTCATGAATTTCCTAGGTAAGTTCCAGGCTTTTCTTTATTTAGCTAGCCTACACTGATGTAGGAGAGGCCATGTATCTTTGTTGTGTCTAAGGTAGTAACTGCATAAAGGTCTCTTTGAAGACATTGCTCCCCATAGTACCTGCCTCTTACTGACTAGTTATTTATTATGTGATATGGTGGACCCTGGGCAAGTGATTGTTAAGAGTCCCGAACACAGATATAGATGATACGGATTTAAGTCTTTGCTCTGCTACTTACTGAGTGGCCCCCTGCAGGCCACTTTGTGTCTCTTGGGGTCTCAATGTCCTCATGTTTAGATGGTGGTGATGATAATGCCTTCCTCATAGCTTTGTGGTGAAGATTGACTTAATGCATGGAAAGTCCTCAGAAGGGTATCCGACACAGAGCGTTAATAAATTGTTAGTAGACTCATGTAATTCTTGCTAACCCTTATCCATCATCATTATTGCCCTTCATAAGTTTAATTAGGTGCCTCCAATGAGCCACACAATGGAAATACAACAGGAGCAAAAGCAGGCGTGGGCCATGGCTCTTGCGGAGCTTTCATTTTAAAAAAGAAAGACAAGCAAGCCAGCCGGTGTGGCCCAGTGGATTGAGCGTCCTCCAGGGACTGAGAGGTCCCGCTCGGTTCTGGTCAGGGGCATACAGGAGGAGCCCATTGATGTTTCTCTCTCTCTCCCCCTTCCTCTCTCTCTAAAAAATCAATAAAAACATATTAAAAATAAATAAAAGTTTAAAAGGTCAAGCAAAAGTCTGGCCCCATTACAGGCTCCCTTGCTTAGATCAAGGTCTCCTCCCAGATACCGCTCTCACAGTCACTCTCTCTGCCCACCATTAGACATCAAGAGTTAAAAGTAAATTAAAAAACACTCAACAAAACAAAATTAGCTTAATAAATATTTTAAAGTTAATGAAAATTGAGTTAACATAAGAAACAAGCCAAAACGAAATAAAAATGAGAGCAGTTTAAGTGGCTAAAAGCCTGGTCTTGACAAGAAGAATAAATATAAAGTGAAAATGATGAATAGTGATCAAATATAAGCTATAAAAACTGAAAAGAATAAACGAATGAGATAAAATGTTAAAAATACAATGACATGTGCTGAAAAATGAGAAACAAGACAAAAATTAAAGCAGTAAAAGGATAAAATAAAGCTCAGAGTGATATAATAACAGCGATTTATCTGGAAAAAACACACAACCTAAAGACAAAACACAAAAAATAAAATCTCAATGAAGATAGAAATGAATTTTCAAAGATTGAAAAAAAAATGGAGGCAGGTATTTTTAAAGTTAGCTCAGAAAGAAGTAGCAAGTGAAAGCAGGTAGGTGAAAACACGTGTCAACTAATTTATAATAATTTGAAGATGACTGTTAGCTCTTTAAACAAACGAACTTGCATTTAAAGATCGATCCAGTTTTATTTCCTTTTTT
This sequence comes from Molossus molossus, assembly GCF_014108415.1. NCBI lineage: Eukaryota > Metazoa > Chordata > Mammalia > Chiroptera > Molossidae > Molossus > Molossus molossus. The sequence continues at coordinate 13,708,037 of NW_023425344.1, read as the reverse complement.
CTTTTAAAGAAATAACTGTTTTCCACTTGAATATAGAAATTTTGTCTTGGGAGACTTAGAAAAGTCTGTAGCCTACAAACTTTTTATTTACATCTTTAAAATCCACGATGGAAAAATGCCTGCTTCCTTTCGTTTGGCTAATTAAAGCAGGAGGTCTCACACTGAGAGGAAGGCGCTGAGCTGTGGTGGAAGGCAGACCCGGCAGAGGAAGACCAGTGTTTAAACCAAGCCGTGACATTCGTCACCTCCGTTCACATTTGCCCTGTGGGACTTCAGCGGAAAATGCAAAGTGTCAAGTCAAACAGTGCAAAATAACAAGCAATAGAAAGATATGGGGCTGCTATTTAGTAAGAAAAGCAAGAGGAAGAATTGAGATACTCGACTGAAAGTTAATTTCGTATTGACGCTGAAGGACTTGCTAGCTCTGTAAGAATAAAGATTCTGCATCGAGGAGCAGCATACTGGTCTCAGCCTCATAGACTTCTACACTAGTGGTTTATGATCTTGCCTTTTACGTTGCATGCCATACATATTGAGTCTAGGAGATGCTTCCCATATAAGAAACGAGCCTTCTGTTAACTAATAATAACTCATCTTTGTTAGCACATTTTAATAAAGCATTTTTCATGTACCTTGTTTCATTCAGAATAAAATCAGGTCTTCATACTGTCTCTACACATACCAGCGACCACACAGCCAGTTCATTTATTCTCAACCCCTTTCTTTTTAAAAAAAAAAAATTTTTTTTTCTTTATTGATTTTAAAAAGAGAGGAAGGGAGAGGGAGAGAAAGAAACATCGAAGAGAGAGAACATCGATTGGCTGTCTTCTGCATGACCCCCACTGGGGATTGGGCCCACAACCTGGGTATGTGCCGTGACCTGGAATCGAACTGGTGACCTCTTGGTGCATGGGTCGACCCTCAACCACTGAGCCACACGGGCCAGGCTCAACCCCTTTCTCTAAACTACCCCAATACACTAGCAGGAGCAGCCAAGGGACTGAACTGAGGACCAGGCGGTGGCTTATTTTCAGCTCACCCTGCTGGGATCAGCTCCTTTTCCTGGGACTCCACACCTGCAGCTGCCTTGTGGTTTCCATCACCCCAGCACAGACCACTCTCTTCTATCTTCTTATCTCCAGACCCCTCGAGAGGAGACATGATCTGAGCTTCTTCTCCATTGTTCTCTGCCTTTTAAGAATAATTTTTGAAGGTTTATCAAACCCAGGAAGGGCCAGAGTTTCCAAAAATGTTAGCCTTAGAATCTGAGTGTGGAGAAAAATGAAGAGTAGCTGAGGTGACAAGTCTAAAAAAGGTGTCGAGAATTCGTTCTCGGATAATTTTCTGGAAACCCACAAGGACCTACCACCACTTGGAAGAAGTCCATAGATCAGCATTAACGTGAAGTGAGTCTCAGGGACAGTGTTCAAAGGATGGAGTTAATGAAGGTCCAAGAGAACCTCTCTTAAAGTTTTTTTTTTTTCTTTCTTTCTTTCCTGGTGAAATAGATCTTTGTTGAGCATCATGCTTACTGGGTAAGCATAATAAGCGTTACTGGGTACTCACCATATGCAAGTTCCAAGTATTCATTTCCCTGGACCCTCACAGCAACCTCATGTGGTTGGCAGCCTTATGGTCCCCACTTCTAGATGAGGCACTGCAGTTTAAAGAGGTAAGGAGTGTTCGCAAAGCCACACAGTGAACGGCAAAGCCAGGCGTCAGAGTCTATCATCTTAACCTGTGCTATGTTGATATCACTGGTGCCATCAACATCTAACTCTGATTCTATTTTGAGAAGATTCGTGAACTGGCAGCTTAGTTTTATTAGTGTCTTCTACTTACCCTCGTTTATAAGGGACTGAGATAAGATTCCCCAAGCAGAGGCCTTCCAGAGGACTGGCCCAGCTGAGGTCCGTAAGAAGTTTTTCACGATGTAATGTGTGTACAATTCACCTGAGGATCTTATCAAAATTCAGATTCGGGTTCAGCCGCTCAGGGGCGAGTCCAGAGATTCAGTGTTTCTAACGGGCTCCCAGATGAGGTTGGCAGTCTGAATAGCACATTTTAAGTAGCAAGAACATGAAGGAAAAGATCTGGAATAAAGTCTCTACGAGACAGCGGTTGAGCTACACATTTTCTAAGCTTCATAAGTTTTCTCATTAATGAAATATGAACTATAATATGCAACATGCTTATCTCATGGGACTGTTTTGATGATCAGATTGGATAGTGCTTTGTAAAGTGCTCAAAAATCAAACAAACAAAAAAACCCAGAATTTGTTACTTATCATCAACATGAAGCTCAAACTTGTTCAGTTCAGTGTTTCACCAAAGTGTATATGACATTCCAATCTGTCTTGCCTTTCAAAATATTTATCAAGCCCGGCTGGTGTGGCTCAGTGGTTGAGTGCGGACCCATGCACCAAGAGGTCACCAGTTCGATTCCTGGTCAAGGCACATGCCCAGGTGTGGGCCCAGTCCCCAGTGGGAGGCATGCAGGAGGTGGCCAGTCGATATTCTCTCTCATTGGTGTTTCCATTTCGGTCCCTCTCCCTTCCTCTCTCTCTCAAATCAATAAAGAAAAAAAAATGTTTTTAATATATATATATTTATCAGACAAATTATCCTGCTTGAGTCTCTGCACATGCAGTCCTGAGGTCATGTTCCGTTTAACGGCTTGAGTCATCCAGAGAGTGAGATAGGATCCATAATATTTCTTGCCCCGGAAGCCATTTTTGCAGGCTTCCCATGACATTTGAGGCTGAGAGCACAATATTGCTTTCTCTCGCTAAGGATATCTTATCTCCATTTCATAACTCTGGTCTGTTCCTTTGTACGATCCGAGTGTGTTTTATCAGCACTGTTTCCTCAGACTATTAAAGTTTGTTGACAGTGCTGGGTTCTCCACTGGCACCATCTCCCTCTGCCCTGCAGACGCCCACTAGCCAGCAGAGCCCAGCACTGACAGCCGCCCTGGGGGGCTGGCTCTGCCCGTTTTCAAGGCTCAGCTTCTTAATGCTCTGTCGTCTCTGATGACAGATAGGTTTGCTAGGATCTGGCGTTTCAGATTGTCCCAGTGGAATGCTGATTGTTTTTGGAAACCTTGAAAAAAATCATAACTTATTCATATAAAAGAAGCCTCTCTTTCTGCTTTGGAATGCAACCAACATCGATCCATTCATTTAACAAATGTGTATTGAACAGTCAGTGCTAGACTATGCACGATGCCGGGAGACAGAGATGCACGAATCGTCTAGTGCATGTGTGGCTGTGGCGTTCGGACGGACCAGGTTCGCAGACAGTCGTTTTCAGGCTCCTGATCTTAGGCAAACTACACATCCGTGAGCCCAGTGTCTTCTCTGATAAATGATCATTATGAAGTCTGTATAGGACTGCAGGCAGACCTCACTTTTGTACTTCACTTTTATTGCATTTCATGGACATTGCGTTTTTTACAAATTGAAGGCAAGACTCCCCCCCCCCCTTTATTGTGGTGGTCTGGATCCCAACCCAGTATATCTCCAAGGTATGCCTGTATTTATAATGTGACTTTTACATGTTTAGTCCTAGCAGATTTCTGATATATGGTTTTGGTTTCCTACACAGCCCTCTATTCTATACCATGGATCTGGATTCTCACAGATCCAACCCAGTGTAAGGAGTTCTGAATGACAGGGAACTAGCCTCTGGAGAGAAGTAATTTTTTTTTCTAAATTATTTCTCTTTCATTGCTCACAAGTTCACTTTCTTTTCAACAAAACCCTAAGATCCCTGGTAATAGAAAGCGTCAAAGAGCATTTTATGAGCCCGTATCGTCAACAGAACTGAACTGAGTAATGGTAGGATTTTCAGGATTAAAATTTTCCTTCCACTGTGTTTACGATAAAGCCTCGTTGGTGTGAATTCTATGGAGGTTGTGTTTTATTCGAAGAACATGTTCTTGATGATATCAAGTAATTTAAGATTTCCGTAAGACTAACAAGGATGGCCAGCGTTTCTGTTATAAGCTCTAAGAGATGTTCTATTGCCTAAGTCACCGTTCCTTCCGTCAGTCTGCCAGCTTTGAAGTTAGGAAATTCTTTAAAAATGTAACAGAAATTTTTGATTATTGCATTACTTTCAAATTTCCTCATTGTGTGAGATTTTTTTTTTTTTTTAATCCTTATCCGAGGACATTTTTCTATATTTTGTTCAGATAGAGTGGGAGGGGAGAGAGAGAGAGACAAACATCGATGTGAAAGGGACACATGGAGTGGCTGCCACCTGCACGACCCAACCAGGGCCGGGGACAACCTGCAACCGAGGTACCTGCCCTTAGTGGGAACCGAACCCGGGTCTCTCCAGACCGTAGGTCCATGCTCTAACCGCTGAGCCAAACCAGCCAGGGCAAGAGATTTTATTCTTTATATGGTACTATTTCAAATTTGTAAGCAACGTGTGACTTCACTTTAGGTAACTCCAAAGAATTCCCTTAGGCAAAGGGTTGATGTGGTCAGAGAGCATCTACCTAATTGTCATGAAATTAATTTTCTTCTTCAGGACACAGCCCCTCAGCTGCTGCGATGTTTTAACTTTGGATTTTCCTGGCTCGGTTTCTAATAAATAAAATGTTGAGCAGCCGACATAGCTGCCAGTTTTGCAGGACAATATTCCACCTTGGGTGTCAGTCCCAAGCATGAGTTACTAAAATTCAAATGAGGAGGAAGAGCTACTTATATTCATTTAGGAACATTGATTTGTGGTCCTTAATTTTTCTGTTGAGCTGATGGAGAATTTAGGAGTACTAACACACTAGGGGTCTTCCCACCTACGCTGTTTCATTGAATATGAATATTCTGAACTCACATTGGTATGATTTGTGAAGATCGTTTGTACCTCAACATGTACAATATTGTGACTAGTAACAACTGATCATGTCGATGGACTTAATGAGTTACAAATCTCCATTTATTTTCCTTCCTAACCGCTGAGAATGTGCAAACATCTTTTCTGCTTTAGAAATGCAAAGTAACAAATGAGCAAACTAGAAAAACAAACAAACAAAAACTCAGACACAGAAAACAGTATGGTGATTACCAGAGGGAAGGGGGTTGGAGACTGGTAAAGAGAAAAGGGGGTCAAATATTTGGCAGCGGAAGATGATTTGACTTTGGGTGGTTGGCACACAATTCAATATACTGATCATGTATCATTGGAATGGACACTTAAAACCTATATAATCTTCCCTGGCCGGTTTGGCTCAGTGGTTGGAGCATTGATCTGCAGACCAGAGAGTCCTGGGTTTGGTTCCCACTAGGGAAACATACAAAAAATTTTTAAAAAGTACATAATTTTATTAACGAATGTCACCTCAATAAATTTAATTTAAAAAAAAGAGAGATACAGACCTGAGTTTGAATTCTTAGGAACGTGCTAAGGGATAAAGGAGAACTGAACTTAAAACCTCTCACTATTTCAGTTCTTTGAGTATAAAATAAGGATCATACCCAGCTTGCAAAGTTGTTGTAAGAATGAACGATAACATATGTAAAATGCTTAGTACTCTGCCTAGCATGTAGCAGATGCAAAATAATTGGTAGTCGCATCGAGATAGCTGCTTTTTTATAAAGATCAGTAAACACGGACATCTTCATATAGAGAACAAAGAACATCAACCACTCCCACAGTCTACACTTATTTATGCAACATATTTTTAATGAGAAGCTACTGTGTGCCAGACAGACACTAGGTATCGAGCGATAAAAACACAGAAATACTTTCCCTTAAGGAATTTACTCTCTGGTGCAGACAAGCAGGCAATGAACATGTTACTAAATAAAGGACATTTCACGTTAAGTGACGGGATGATGGGTAAAGGTCCCAAAGATCCTGCTGCACCTGGGAAGTCACCGTTTGTGCCACATGTCCTGGTACCATTATTAGTAGTGCCCTTTCTCATCCCCAGTGGTGTTCCAAGTTGGGAAGTCACCGTTTGTGCCACATGTCCTGGTACCATTATTAGTAGTGCCCTTTCTCATCCCCAGTGGTGTTCCAAGTTGGACAGTGCATTTCATGGTGAGCTGTATTCGTTTGCTAGGGCTGAGATAACAAAAGTCTCAGTTGCTTCAGCAACCGAAATCTATTTCTCTCAGGTCTGGAGGCTGGAAGTCCAAGGTGCCATCGGCATTGGTTTCTCCTGAGGGTCTCTCCTTGTTGAGGAGACATATCAGGCAGAGACCAGTGGGCGTCAAAGACAGAATGAGAAGCGTAAGGAGAGCATAAGACAGACAGATGAGTTTTGGTGGCAGGATTGTGTACACTATGTGAGCCATTGAAGGGAATTTGGCTGTTAGTCTCAGTGATATGAAAAGTCACCTGGTGTTCAATAAATATGTGATTGATTCATTCATTTAAAACTAAGATTTCCCATCTTCTTACTTCACACTTAGTTATTTGTGAATGCTTAGACTCAATAGAGATTTACTGCAGAATATAGAACATGGCAACTCCACGCAGGAAGAAATCCACTCAATTGTGACGTAGAGTGACTAATTTGACTAGGGTGACTATGCTGGGTAGCAATTTATAACAATTTCCAGTTCTATTAAGAAAGCACCATAAGTACAGTGCCGATTCTGTATATTAAGATCTGTATCACCCGGCCAGTGTGGCTCAGTGGTTGAGCGTCCCATGCACCCAGAGGTCACCGGTTCGATTCTCAGTCAGGGCCCATGCCCAGGTTGTGGGCCTGATCCCCAGTGAGGGGCGTGCAGGAGGCTGTTGATTGATGTTCTCGGTCATCAATGTTTCTATCTCTCTCTCCCTCTCACTTCTTCTCTCTCTCTAAACTAAATAAAGAAAAAAAATTTTTTAAAGATCTATATAAAGTAGAGCATAAATATTTGGCCATGGTCTAATTTGATTTTTTCTGATGTCCTTGAAAATCTGTGTTAATTTTCAAGGGCTTTTGTAATAAGTTACAACAAAGTGAATAGCTTAAAAAGACAGAAATGTATTCTCTCACAGTTTAGGAGACCAGATGCCTAAATTTAATGGATGGCTCCTTCTGGAGGCTCTTGGGGATGATCTGCTTTATACCTGTCTCAGTTTCTGGTGGTTGCTGGCAATCACTGACATTCCTTGGCTTGTAGGTGCATCACTCAATCACTATCTGCTTCCATCATCACATGGCCTCTGGGTGTGTGTGTTGGGGGGAGGGGGTGTTCTCTTTCTTACAAGTACACAAGTCATTGGATTTAGGGCCCATTCTAATCCAGTATGACTTCATCTGAATTAACTAACTGCATCTTATTTCCAAATAAGGTCACATTCTGAGGTTCACTGTGAATGTGAATTTTTGAGAGACTGTATTCAATCTAGTCCATTATTTATGTAGAAACAACTAGAGGTTAGTTTTTAATATCAGAACCATAAATACAACACTTAGGAAAACTTACCTGGCATGAGTTGGCCCAGAACAGAAGGATGTTTCTCAAGTTTGGGTTCACATTTGTCTTACTCAGTTCAGTTGGTCTAGAGTGACTGACCAGGCATGGCTAATCTTTAAAGTCATCCCGGTGATTCTAATAAGCAGCCAAGGCCAAGTAATTGGTAGTCGCAAAATAGTGAGCATTTGAGCTTCATTGCATTCTTATTTGGTTTTCATCCCAAGTGTCTGGTACAGGGTCTCCCTTATATATATTCAATAAATATTTATTGGTTAAAATAATGAACAAATCAATTTACAGAATAAATACATTGTCGAAAGATAAGAATTGAATACAGTGACCCAAAAGGATTGGAAAGTAGTTTTCATGTTGGAAGTTATAATGGATTATATGTTATTTCTTCTAGCATTTGAAGGATTTTGCAGAAACAACTACTTCATTCATCTCCTAACTTCCTCGAGATTCATAAGTGTCAGCTATTATTACCCCATTTTTCAGACGAAGAATTCTGATCTCCTAATGCAGCTTTTTCTTCAACTGCATTATTTTTTAATACCACCACGAATTTGATGGATGTCCTACAGAAAATGGGATTAGAGGCAGCATTTCTAGCACACACACACACACACAAAAAAATGCAGGTCACCAAGTTTTTGGTATCATATTCAAGACAGAATGATTTAATAAGCCTAACGGGGGAAGGAGGGTAGATAAAAACCACTCCACAAAGTAAAACATATTCTGTAGCTGATGGCTACACAGTTGGACACACCCAATAAAATAGTCTATTTACCAGAACCATCATCGCGTGACGCAGAAGTCAGACTGTCAGATGCAGGAGTTAGATGGACATGTGCTCGTGTCTTGATACTGCCCTTATAAGCTGTAAGCGTCTCACGACCCTTAATTTCCTCGCCTGCCGTTTGTCTATCATAATAGCGTCTGCCACAGGCGTTCTTGTGAAGGTTAGGAGACATAATGCTTGTGAGGTACTCGCCACATAGAAGGTTCTTCTTCTCGTGGTTAAAGCGCTGTATTTTAGGCATTGTTTATCTGCATTTTCCTTAGGGCAAGATCACGTTCAAGTAAAATTTAGAAGACCTTCTTGCGTTAATGTTGAATTCTATGTTCATATTTATCTTCCCCGTCATATTTTAAGTTTCGTGAGAGCAGGGACGAGGTTTATTTTGCCCAGTGCACATGAACATTTCTTGAATAAAACATGAGCTAGATTATAGCACTCCTGTTCCCACAGATCTTTCATTTCCCCCCATTTCGCTCTAAGTAAAAGCCAAAGTTCTTACACTGAACTATGAGGCTCTGTAGGATTTTATACGAAAAGAAGCCGAATAGAATGAATAAAGTAAAACAAGTAATTTTAAATGCTTTGAAGTAATCAGGTAACTGGTCAATCATAAAATGAACAGTGTAGTCTAGGCTGTATAAGAATAAATGTGGATGGGGTAGGGGGGCACAGAGATTCATTATATAATAAAGAAATACTCTGTTGGGCCCTGTCTGGTTTGACTCAGTGGTTAAAGTATTGGCCTGCAGACCAAAGAGTTGTGGGTTTGATTCTGGTCAAGGGCACATACCTGGGTTGCAGTTTGGTCCCCAGCGATGGTTGGGGTCATATAGGAGGCAACAGGCAACCAACGGATGTTTCTCTCTCATGTTGATGTTTCTCTTTCTCTCTCTCCCTCCCTCTCTCCCAATCTATCTGAAGATAAATTGAAAAAAAAAAAAAAGTCTCCTTAGGTGAGGATATAAAAAAACAACACTCTGTTGAACAAGAAAATGAACTTTATAATCTCAAATCATTTAAAAACTCAATTCATAAATTATATTTGTGGATTTTTTTTGTCATCAAAAGAATCAACTTCATTCAGGTGTAACTAACTTGCTGATTTTTGACTTATCCCAAAGGAAAATGTGAAGTTATATAGCTTGAACATTAAAAATTTATATATATATATATAAAGATTAGTGAACATGAGAACTTTAGTCTTTTGGGAACTATATATATGTAAATATAAATATATATATCATAGGTTACCTGTGATGGCTTGAAGACAAGAAATAGTGCAGTAAAATCTAGGTTTAGTTCATATGTATAAAAAATTATTATTACAGAAGCAACACTCAAGACAGACATTTGGCTGGAGAGGATGCCTTAATTGCTGCTGTATCATAAAAGGCACTGCTGTCACCTTTTAGATCTTCCAGCATCCACGGGGTAGGGGACGAGGACACTAGCCAGGAGCTGTGTGGATGTAACCTGGTTTGAACCTCCTAACCACCTGGACACAGCCGAGCTGGCATTATTAGTGTTGCCTTGATCCAAGTGAGGTCAAAGAGGCTCAGGGAGGTTATGTCACTTTTCCAGAGTCTCACAAACAGAAAGTGGGCGAGCTCAGATTCAGACCATCTGTTTTTCTTCTGAATACAGAGCTGCAAGTCTTTCCACTACAAGTGTTGCAGTGACTGTGCCGCAGATTGCTTACATTATTTCATGTTAGTCAACACACCTAACATGAGGTCCACTCCCGTAACAAGTGTGTAAATGCCCATACAGTGCTGTTAACTACAGGCACCATGTGAGAGAGAAGACCTCTAGCACTTATTCATCTTAGCACAATTAAAATTATACCCAGCGAACTACATCTGTCCTTTGTCCTCTGCCCCAGCCCTGGGCACCACCATTCTAATCTCTGCTTCCGTGAATGTGTTTATTTTAGATGCCGCATGTAAGTGGAATCGTACAGTATTGCTGCTTCTGTGAATGGCTTATTTGACTTTGCCTAATGCCCTCGAACTTCCTCCAGGTTGTCACATATGACGGGAGGTCATTCTTTTTTTTAAAGCGGAAAAGGTCACAATAATATTAAAATAATATTGAATTGTATGCAAATACATTTTAGCTTCCTAGTTTATCTTTCCTAGTCATTATAGCTGTTTTTAAAATACCACTTTTTTAAAATAATTTTTTAAAATATGTTTTTATTTATTTTTTAGAGGTAGAAGAAGGGAGAGAGAGATAGAAACAATGATGTGAGATAGAAACATCGATCGGCTGCCTCCTGCATGCCCCCTACTGGGATCAAATCCGAAACCCGGGCATGTACCCTGAATGGGAATAGAACCAGGACCTCTCAGTCCATGGAACAATGCTCAATTCACTGAGTCACATTGGCCAGGCTAAAATACCCCTTTTTAATGATGTCACACAATTTACAGTGTGATGAAGTTGCCATTTGGTAAATGACTGTACAGTACTCTGTGGAAACAGACCATTCTGTTAATATAGTTGTTAATATAGTGTGCCCATATAATTTGCCATCTAAATCAGAGCATTTTTAAGCACAAAAAAGGGTCCTAACACAGAGGATGTGAGTACCACTGTCAAAATCTGATACTGCCCTGGGTAATGCAGGAGGTCTTGTCACCACACTTATAGGGAACTCCAGATAATTTCTCAAAGCCCACACAAAAGATATCGTCACATAAGTAAGCACTTTGGGCAATTTTTGCAGAGGAACCAAAGAAAACTGGGCTTCAGTGACTGACCTTAAAAGATCCCAAAGAAAATGAATGCTTTTACTGTGTCATTTTCTGCTTGTGTTCTCTGGGTACTTTGCCAACAGAGCAGGGCAGTAATGTGGACAGTCACAAGCACTTAGTCCTGATTCGGAAAACACTGTGGCTTTTCATCATCTAATTGTTCAGCAATAACATGCAATAACTATCCTGTCCCCAGCTGACGAAAGCTCTCTGTAAATGTTTCATGAGGCATGTGATCAACACAAAAGATCAGCTGGGACCAGCCTTGCCTGAGTCAGAGGCAGAGAGACAGCTGGACAGACAGAGAAGACTGGAAGAGAGACACACAGAGACCTAGAAGGGCAAAGACAGAGACATGCAGGGAGAGAGGGTGAGGGAGACAGAGATGAGGAAGTGACAAAGCCTGCAGAAGAGAGTGAGACACACAGAGCTAGAAAGACAGACAGAAGAGAGAAAGACATAGGAGCGAGACTGAGAGACTGACAGACAGACCAGCATTTATTTTATGAGAAACACATCTTCAAGTGGCAGTTCTAAGTAGAGTCAAATTTACTGGATTTGCATTTAGAGTCTGCAGATTATTTTGAGCAAATTCAAGCACCTTCTGGCTCCCTCCTTCTTAATTAACCAATAGATAAAATAGAGGTAATTTTTATAATCAGGCCAAACGAACCAGGTCAATTAGCAAGGTCAGTGTTCTGCCTCCAACACTCACAAAGTGACAAAATTAAATGGTTTTCCATGACTAACTAACCCTGCTGCTCCCCTTCTTAAAGGGGTGACTGCGGGGTGCAGTAACAGTCACTAGAATGTGGTGGCAGTTTTCAGCAAGCGAGTATGAGCCAAGCTATCTGAGACTGTTTCTTCAGGAATAAATTTGAAAATGTAACATGAACTCTGATCGGCTTTCAGTCAAGTCTCCTATCATATTACGAATTCTCTTTACTTCTCCATTCCCCTGCCCTGACTTCTTCGGGATCAATTAAATATGTTCAGTATTCCACTGGAATTCCTCGGCTTGCGGATTTATGAGCCCCAAGCCCATTGAGAAAGCAGAGAGGCTGGCAGATAAGTTCACACCTGCAGCTCGTGAAGAACGTGCGTCCTTGGCCCCAGCGTGAAGCTGCTCCTCACGAGTTCCCTTGTCAGTGATCCAGAGCAGACGCAGATGGAATCACAGTGCCACAGAGACTCCTGGTGGTTTTGCCATAGTTATTGATTTATGAACAGACATGGATACATTACTAGCCATTTTCCTCCACCAGACTTCCACGGGCTGGGGGTCTGGGAAGAAAAACATTGTCCATAATTCAAAAGCACAAGAGAGAAGCTGAGCGGGGCTGTGAAGACTGGACTAGAGTCTTTATTCCCAAGCAAAGCCACAGAGAGTACTTGGTTTTGCTATCAGAGGAACGAAGATAAGCCTGATTCTCATTGTGGTGAAATTACTGCATCTATCACCATCATCATTACTTCTTGAATGCATTGTTCATGGCCCATCACTCACCACAGAAACCTGACATTGACACGAAGGGGCATTTGTTGTGTAACAGGAAAAGCAGTCAGTGAAAAATGACCCCTTGCACGTACCACTATTGAGATGCGGAGGGTCAGAAATATGGAGCAACCAAGATGATGAAGACTGAGCTGTCCTCAGTAGCCTCAGGCTTTGCAAGATAAAGCCTTTTGCATTGGGAAAAAATGAATGCATTTTCACCACAATTTAAAGTGGCCTCCTAATTTGCACATTTACTTTTTATTTTTGTTTTTATGTTTCTCCATTTAATGATTTTGCATGCTGGTCTACTAGCATGTAGGTCTACATTCTATATACAGGGATAAGGGAGTTGATTTCACTTTAGTTTCTAAGGCAATGCATTTGTGAATAGAGCGTTAAACTCAATAGTTTACATAGCCAGTTAATTTAAGCCACTCCTTTGTCTATAGTAACTGCCAATAAATGTTAACTGAATAACTTAATAAATGAGTGATTAATTACTCCACAAATATATGTTAGTGCTAACATATGTAATACTCTGTACTAGTTGCTAATAATCAAAATAAGCTAATAAGCGTTCTCATCTCATTAGATATTTTTGCTCAAATATAACTCCAATGACGCCTTCCCTGGCCACCATATTTGAAATTAGAAGTCTTCCCGTCCTGCCTCCCTACCCATCCGCCAGCGGAAGTCTCTAAATCTCATACCTACCAAATTTTATATTTTGCAATTGATTTTTGTTTATTATTTTTCTCTCCTGGCTATAATATAAAATCAGTTGAAGCAAAAATGTTGTGTCTAGTTCCCAGCACCTGAGACAGTGACATTATAGGCACTCAATAATTTGTTTCGAATGCATGAATGAATGGCTTAAATGAATCCTCCCCTCAGAGAATCCAGGTTTAATAAAAGAAACTGACAAATCAGTCACACAATGGAATAGGTGTTACCATCAATGAAGATGGTTACTCTGGAGAACAGGGATATTTTCTTATGTGACTTCTGTGTATCCATAGTTCTACCACAAGCACTATTTATAAGGTTTATAATATGTACCTGACAATACATGCTTTTTAAATAAATGAATACACAAATATTTATATGATATAAGGTAATTAATCTATCAAAGAGTACTCAATCTCTCCAGGATAAAATGCCCTCCATCCTAAGGCACTTTGCTGCTGATGTACCTTCATCATCAATTTTCTTTCACAGTTATTGGCTGGGAGGGATGTCAGCATCATCCTTAGCAGACTGCTTCCAACACACCTAGAGTGTGGTGGGGGGCAGCTTCGCACACCGTAAGGAAGTATACCATCTAGATGCTAAGTGCACTGCTATTTACAGACCTACAGCTAATCTGCACATTTGAGACCATTATGCAGTCCAATTTCATGTTTTCAGTAGATATTGATTAAACATTTTTATACATTAGGCACTGTACAAAGTAATAAGGATTTACAGTAGTAAATAAGAAAGCTTTGATTTCTGATTTATGATATTAATAAAAGGCTACTGTCTTATTATATATTATATATTCTCTTTTCTGTTCCTCTGTCCCTGACTTCTTTGGGATTAATTAAATATGTTCAGTATTCAATTTCTGTTCCTCAATTGGATTTTTGATGGTACCTTTTATTACTTATATTTGTTTTCCTAGCATTTAGAGATTGTAATACTATAGTGTGTCTTCTTCATGTATTCAAACTACTTAAAGTTAATACTCTTCCACTTTGTGTAAAATGTACAACAGTAAAATTCCATTTACTTCTCCCCATTCTTTTTATTTTTTTTTTTTCCTTTATTGATTGTAGAGAGAAAGAAGTGAGAGGGAGAGAGAGAGAGAGAGAGAGATAAAAACATTGATGAGAATATCAATGGGCCGCCTCCTTCATTCCCCCACTGGGGATCGGGCCCACAACCTGGGCATGTGTCCTGACCAGGAATCGAACCGGTGGCCTCTTGGTGCATGGGTTGATGCTCAACCCCTAAGCCACATTGGCCAGACACCTGCCCCCATTCTTTATGCTATTACCATCTGAAATTTTATATCTACAAATGTAATCAAGTCCACATACTTTTGTTTGTTTGTTTTAAACAAAAGAAATGAGAGGAAATCAAGATCATATTTTATACTTATTTAAATATTTTTAATTTCCAGTGTTGTTTATATCTATCTATAGATCTAAGTTTCTATGTCATGTCATTTCCTTTCAACATAAAGAAATCCCTTTAGCATTTATTATAATAGAGCTACAATTTCTGTCAGCTTAATTTGTCTGAAAATATTTTGATTTCACCTTCATTCTCAAAACTATTTTCATTGAACATGGAATTCTGGTTTGAAAATCTCTATATTCCCCACCAGCACATAGTCCATGGTTTTCTGTTCTCTATTTTTTTTTTTTTTTTTATAAGAAACCATTTTCATATTATTATACCTCTGTAAGTAATGTGTTCTTTAATTCTGGTCTTGGTTCGTGTTTTAAAGATTTTCTTCATTTTGTTCTTAGCAGTTTGACCACATATGATTCAGCTTGTATTTATATTGATTGTGCTTCAACAAGTTTTTTGAATCCATACATTGATCTTTGTAAACAAATGTGAAATATTAGGGCAAATTTTTTTCAATTTTTTTCTTTCATCTCATCTGGTTCTCTATTTTTATTCATGTTAGATTACTTGACATTGTTTCATAAATTAATAAATATCTGTTTATTTTTAATTCCCCTTTCTCTCTATTATTCAGATGGGATCATTTGTCTCTCTTCATCTCTATTCAAGTTCATAGCTCTTTTTCCAGTAGTTTCCCATCTCTGTTAAGCCCATTTAAAGAAGTTTTGTGTGAGGTTTTTTTTATTTTAGATATTTGACTTTTCATTTCTAGAATTTTCATCTGGCTCTTTTTTGTAGTTTTAATTTCACTGCTAAAATCATAGATAGCTTTGAACTTAGGATGACCATCACTATTTTTCAAGTCATTTTCTTCTAAGTCCAACATTTGTGTCATTCTAGACTCTGTTTCTATTGACTGTTTTTGTTTGTTGCTTTTTATCTTGATTATGGGTCACATTTTTCTGCTCCTTCATGTGTCTGCTAATTTTTGGTAGCATGATAGATATTGTTATAAAACACCGTAGGGAGTTTGGATTTATGTTATCTTCTTTTAATGTGTGTTGAGTATTGTCCTTGAAGTCATTCCATAGTTCCTAGGATTTCCTTTTGGTCTTGACAACTTTAGTTCCATTATCTCGTAGGATAGGTCCATTTTAGTCTTATACTTAGTTATAGGGTATACCCCTTACTCTAGGAAGTGATTCTTAGCTCAAAAGTTTAGTCTTTCTAAGCTCTCCATTGAATACCAGAGGTGGTCAGTACAGTGTCTTCTTTTCATATCTTCTTTTTTTGGCCTGATCCAGAACTATTTGCTCTCTCAGCACTGCATGACTTGTGTGGCTGTTTAATTCTCGGCCCTCAGCAGCTCCTGCCTACTAATTATGATGGAGTCTGACCCTAAGTATGCATCACCCAGCCTCTGGTCAGTGTCAGTTTTAACCAGGGTTCTCCAGAGACACAGAACCAATAGGATATATAGAAAGAGATTTATTATGAGAGACTGACTCACACAATGACAGAGCTTAGAAGTCCTATCATCTGCCATCTCCAAGTTGGAAGCTCAGTAAAGCTGATGGTAGTTCTATTTCAAACCTGAAGGCCTGAGAACCAGGAGCACCAATGTCAGAAGGCATGAGACAATGGTTGTCCCAAATCAGGCAGAGAACAAATTCTCCCTTCCTCTGCCTTTCTCTTCTATTCAAACCCTCAACTTAGTGTATAATGGCCACCAGCATTGGTGAAGGTGGTATTCTTTATTCAGTCTACCAAGCCAATTGCTAATCTCTTCTAGAAACACTCTCATAGATACACCCCAAAATTATGTTTTCCAGCTCTCTGGGCATCCCTTGGCCTAGTCAAGTTGACAAATACGATTAATCATGACAATGACTCAAATTTAATCCTCACACAGATCCTTCTCTCTGACACATATACAGTTATCTCTTCTCCAGCACCCTGTTCTATAAATTATAGTCACTTTGAAAGCCTAGAATTCCAATCTCTATCACCTCAGCTCAGTGAACATGAGGTGTACTCTCTGAGCTATGGAAGAAACATGCCCCTAGGCAGAGAGAGCCAGGACATTTGTGGAGTTCACCTCTTGGGTGTCTTTTCTTTCAGTTACTGCAGTTCTACGTTGCTTGTTGTTCAGAGCTTGCAAACAGCTTCTTCACATAGCTTGTCCAGTTATGCGGTCACTTAGAGTGAGATAGCACATCCAGTAACATTTATTCTCTAAAGTCTGGAAATAGAAATTTCAATCTTACAGTGCAGTAGGGAAGACATATGTCAAATCCATGATTGTATTATCAATTGTTTTAATTACATTTGTGATAATAAAGATAAAGTAGATTTAAATGTGTGATAAAGGAGAAAAACAGGAAACTATAGGCATATAATAGAACTGTTCATAATCTAGTTTAGTCTGTCATGTAAGGTTTTCCTTAGAACATGATTGTTGAACTGATATCTTAAAAATGAACTAGGTCACACAGAGGTAAAGCAACAACTCAGGCAGGGATCATAGCATAGGTACAGGGAAATATGATACATTCAAAAAACTAAAAAAAAAAAATATTATCTAACATTTATTGATGATTACATTACAAGCAGTCATCATTCTAAATGCTTTGTATATCATCTCATCAGATTCTAATGCTAACAACTTTAGGAGTTAGATACTATTACTAATCCATTTTGTTGATGAGGAAAGATTTAGAGATTAAATAAATTTACCTGAGGTCACACAGTGCTGGGATCTGAATCCAGGTTGTTTTACTAGAATGCTTCAACACTCAATTACTACACTTTAAGGAAAACAAACAAACCAATTTAAAAATGGATAATAATCTGATAGCAGGGGATGGAGAGAGGAAATTATGTGCTGTCCACATCTAGTTTTCCAGGAGCTGAAGGTCTCACTGAAAACACTATAAACACAAGGTAATAACCATATACAATTTCTATTTAAATACAAAAGTAGGTTTACAGTTGTGCGCATGTGAAACAGTTTATTTTTGCATCATTATTTATTAATTATTATATCATTTTCCACATGAAGAACTGTACACCTACTTTTGCCCCACTCTATATATACTCCTAGAATGGACCTTTAAATCGTGTTTTGACAACGAAGGTCCTTTACTATAAATCCTTTTGTTTTGTAAAGAAAAGACAGAGAACCAAGGAAGTTTAATAACCTATTCAAGGTCACTCAGCTTGAAGCAGTAAAACAGGGACTAAAATCTGTGACTTCTAACTCATGATTAAAAACAGCAATCTAGCCCCGCTGGTGTGGCTCAGTGGTTGAGCGTCGACCCCTGCACCAAGAGGTCGCCGGTTCAATACGCGATCGGGGCACATGCCCAGGTTGCAGGCCCGATCCCCAGTGGGGGCATGCAGGAGGCAGCCAATTGATGTTCTCTCTCATCGATGTTCCTATCTTTCTCTCCCTCTCCTTTCCTCTCTCTCTCTAAAATCAATAAAGAAAAAAAAACACAAAACACAAAAAACATCAACCCATCTACCTTGCAGTCTCGAGAGCTGTTCAGCAGGCTCCCTTTGGAACATGCCCACACCTTTCTTCCCCCTCTTTCTCAGACATACTTTTTCTCCCTAAATTCTAAGGGTCTCACCCCCACCCCACTCCCCCCAAAAAAGAACAGTTCAAAGCATGCTCCAGGGAAGAACATCTTACTCACCCAACAGGGGGCACTAGTAGAGTATAATCTTAATACCTGAGAGGGTTTGCCAAGCAGGAAGCTCCCCCCCATGCCCAGGCCTGAGGGTCCAGGAAGTGGTTATAGAAACAGTAAGTTTTGCAGACAACAGAATTTAAGGGAAAGAGGAGAAGGAGGACCTCAAACAACTGGCAAATATTTTATGAGTGTCTGCCATATGCCAGTTTCTGGGATGATTGTAGTTTGGCTAGATGTCCAGAAATCAAATCTGAAACAAAGGAGCTGGGTAAAATATAAAAAACAAAACCAAAAATAAATAAAAAATAAAAAAAATCCTAAAGGTTCTCTCCTCCTGCAGGTGGCTGATAGAACCTTCTTTCTCTAATTCTTGATCAGAATAGGTTTTCACTCTGCAGTAGAGTGTGATGTCCAGTAGGGTGTGATTCGGGGACAGCAGTGAAGGTAAAGCAGAGGAGGATGGAGGTCTCTCTTTCCTCTGAAAGGTTCCAGGTACAATAAGGATAGTTTTCCAGAGGCATATGTATTTGAATTGAGTTTTAAAGGCTTCAGGGGCTTTTAGAAACTGATCATTGGCAATGGGAAGGACCCACCAGATGCCCCCAACCACGGAATGGAAGCCTGCAGTGCCTAGAAGGGAAGCGGCAGCATCATGCTTGGGGAACTGAGGCAAAATCCAGTGTCCTGAGAAAGGGCTGGTCCCTAGATGGATGTCCCTCTATCCATGCAGCAGAAAGAAGCCAACTAAAGAGTCTGTGTTATGTAAATCAGGTTTACTTTATTTCTTAAGTTTAAAAGTTTACTCAGATAATAATCTTGGAAATAAAATCAGGCCTTGTTTTGGTATCGAAAGTGAATTTATTCACTCATCTGTCAGACATTTATTCATCTATGTACCAGACCCTCCTATCAAGTGAACGAGGTATTTCACATCAAATCAGTGTCAAGAGCAGAGGAGCGGCCTCCAACAAAGAAAGGCAAGACAGGTGGTGCGGCCAATGGTTGATGGCCCATTAGGAGCAACAGGGAGGGTGGAGGAAAAGGCTGTCAGAGTGAGGGGTTGGTGGGTCCATGGTGGGAAAGGTGAGTTGTTTTCTCCAGAGGATAATATGAAAGTTTTAAAGGGCTTTTAAGCAGGGAAATGATCTGATTTGATTTATAGATCTGCTAATTTGTTGTCATTCCCCAATCAAGACAGCAGGTTTCTTAGCCAATAAACACTAATATGGGGTGGAACCAGCCCCAAAGGGAAATGGATTAGAACCTTTTCATCAGGACCTTTTATAATCATGCGATCGAAATGATCAAGTAGAAAAGCAACAAGCAATACGTTCGCAAGGCCCACATTAAAAAGATGGTCTAACTTCATCTTAAACGGGTTCTTTTGCTGTTGCTTGATATTTAACACACTCCAAACTGATTTTGGGGAGACAATATATCTATCTATATGCAAATTCAGGCTTCTGGGCACTCAGAGGGGGCAAACTGATGCTAAGTTAGACAGTCAAGTGTTTGGGAGCCGGCCCACTGGGTGACTAATGATTTTCCTTGAGTCCTCCCGAACCATCTGAAGTCACAGATACCCCTTCGTCTGTTTCTGGGCTGACATTTTTAAACACACCTTGCTTCTTTGGAGTCACTCCATTTGAATAATTCTGTCCAGTAATGGGACACATGAAAAATGTGAAGGACTGTCTCATCGCTGGGCTTGTCAACTTATGCTAATGACGCTGCATATCAAGGACATCTATTTTCTCATTTTCAGGGAAGGCAAAGGTACTGCCAGGTGATTGCGGTGTGAATGATTTATGCAAAGCATCTCTCTCCTTGGTAATCAAAGATGAGGAGCAATGAGAACAGAAAATTGCCATGTGGGCCCTTAATGTTGGTTTGAATATTGAAACTTCAATCCAGTTAACTCTTCCAACGATATTTATTTTATTCCTGATCTGAGGTCAGAAAGAAGCCACCAAATCTTACTTTTGTCACTCAAAAGATATACTTGCATGATTCTGTTTTCACTTGCTAATCATTATGGTAAATGCAATAGAAGGAAAAGGTTTGAAAAGAAAACCTATAAAATGAGAAAAAAAAGAAGGGGGAAAGGATTTCTTTTCCCTCCTGGGGGTCCCAACCTACCGCCTGCGATTGCTTGAGTGGACAGCTGCATGCAGCCTGCGGCTTCCTCTGATAACCAGCAGCTGCCCCAGCTCCTCCGGAAGACGGCGTCAACAGAGCCCATTGGTATCTTCTAGGTTTCCTCTACGCTCAGAACAGCACCAAGCGCAGCATCAAAGAGCGGCTCATGAAGCTCTTGCCCTGCTCAGCTGCCAAAACATCGTCTCCTGCTGTTCAAAGCAAGTTTGTTTGTTTTGTTTGTTTGTTTCCCCAAATATGTGTTTTGTTCGTTTAGGTCTGCATGCACTGCAGTTCTCTGTTTCTAAAGAGAATCGATACTTTGTGTTCTGCAAAAACCAACTCTATTGATGTACTGGTGTTAACCAAAATACCCCAGGGAGCTGTTGGAGGTGCTTCCGGACTGGCAGATGGACAGAAGGACGTTAGTGACAGGAGCTTGGGCTTGAAAACATTTGGAAGTTTTTGTTTGATCTGAGGGATAGTGACTAGACCCAGATAACTCTTGGGTTCCAGTTGCTTTACTTGTGAGGGGGACAGTGTACCCTTTGAAGTGTATTGCGGTGTAAATGTCTTAACTCCCATACATGCATTTGGTGGTGTAATTTAGATACTACCAGGCTTCAGAAATACCATTAGGTTAGAAAAACTACTATAAAGTGAAAAACAATTACACAACTGTGACGTTTTCTCTTTGCCCACTCTCTACCTGTATCAATCAGGGTTCTCTAGAAAAACAGAACCAATGCATAGATGCATGTACATATACATATACATGTGCATATACATACATACATACAACACAAACATACATATGCAGAGATTTATTTTAAGGCATAGGCTCATCCTGCTGTAGGACCCGGCATGTCTAGAAGGCATAGGTCAGGTTGACAGGCTGGAAATTCAGACAGGATTCAATGCTGCCGTTTTGAGACAGAATTCCTTCTTCTGCTGGAAACTTTGGTTTTTGCCTAAGTCTTTCCAGCCGATTGGATGAGGCCCACCCACATGATCTAGGGTAATCTCCTTTACTGAAAGCCAACTGATTGTAGAAATAAATCATGTCTACAACATATCTAGACGGTAACTTAGATACGGTTTGATTAAACACGTGGGTACTGTAGCTTGGCCGAGGTGGCAGAGACTAGCAGTACACTCTGCATTTCCTCTTTCTCTCCAATTTCATGGCATTCTTAAGGAGTCGCACATGAGGATATCTAATGGGAAACCCTTTATTTTTTAAAAGATGCTCTATAGAATATATAATGAACATTTGTAAATATTCTATGTTTACAAACATTCTTTCACACACAATTTTTTTTCAAGCATCTAACAACGGTGGAGGCAGACACAGAAAGTGACATTCTTTGCCCAAGAGGAAACAAAACACTAAGAGCAACATTCTAGGTGAGGGGCCATAATGCTGGTTTAAATACTGAATTTTCAGTCCAGTTAACTCTTTCAATGATATCTATTTTATTCTCCATGTAAGGTAAAAAATAAAAACAAAAAACCCAACAGATTTTACTCTTATTGCTCGAAAGATACACTTGCATGATTCTGTTTTTACTTGCTAAGCATTGTCTTTAATGCAGAATAAAGAAAAAGTATGAAGCCCTGGCCAGTTTGGCTCAGCGGTTAGAGCGTCGGCCTGCGGTCTGGAGAGACCCGGGTTCGGTTCCCACTAAGGGCACGTACTTCGGTTGCAGTTTGTCCCCGGCCCTGGTTGGTCGTGCGGGTGGCAGCCACTCGATGTGTCCCTTCACGTCGATGTTTCTGTCTGTCTCTCCCTTCCTCTCCCTCCCTCCCACTCTATCTATACAAAAAATGGAAAAATATCCTCGGGTGAGGATTAAAAAAAAAAAGAAAAAGTATGAAAAGAAAATCTAAAAAGTGAGAACAGCCCAAGCCTTCATCTACTCTATAGTCTGCCACACCATTTTGTAGGCACTTGATGAATTGAACTGACTCAATTCATGACTTGAAATGTAAATGCCCTGAAATTTCACTAGTCTCCACAACAAAAATGGAGAAAATATCTCAAGTACTTCAAACAACCTAATACATCCAGTCAAAAGTCCCATAATAGAATGCTAATTCATTTCAGTGGCACTAATCCAATAATATATCATCATAATAACATTTAATTAATTCACTGAATCATTCAACATATACTTTTTTATACGTCAGCCCCTGTCCCTGTGCTGGGAGATAGAGCAGGAGATAAAACAGATTTTGAAAAGCTCCGTCCGACCAGAACAGTCTGTGGCAAGAGGAGGGGACACAATTCCTTTTATTAGTAATAATCCTTTGGACAAAAACATTAGAACTATGGTTGAGAAGCATTGCGCTAATTTTCTTCCTTTGTGTACACATGTACCACCTCAAAAACAAAACATGCCAACAACACCTAGAAGGCCATCCGCCAGGGCAATGGCAGAGCCTGGTCCCACCTGAGGTCGGAGCAGCGGGTAGTTAGTTCATTGCCACCACCTGTCCGCCACAGTTCGCTGTTATAGCCATTGCTTTTGTCCTTTCAAGTTGGAATCAATGTTGCCAGTTTGCCAGATATTTACCAGATATGATCATTTGTAGGAAGTGGACAGGTAAACATGTAACTTTCGAATGGCTCACTAAGCTTTCTTGGGGAAGAACAAGACAACCACACCCTCCTAAGCGCTGCTCCTGAACCAACATTTGGTAAAGTCCATGGGTAGATGCTCACAGATGGTGTGCTGCAATTTCCAGCCAAATGTGAGGAAGAGTCAGAACATTTCTTAAAATAAATAAATAAATAAATAAATACTAAAAAATGAGCAAAATGACTCCAAACACTATTTTTATAAATATAGGATTTTATAAAACTGTCTGATAGTGAACCTACGCTAGACATGGCCACCAATTTGTGAACTCCAAAAGGCCTACAGATATAAAAGTCCTGCCCCCCAGTAGCCTCCACTTTCCCCATTAGCAACCCAGCACTAGAAAACCCCAGCCTGTGGAAGGAAAGTACTTGGAAAGGAGACCACATTAATTCCATTGCTATATTACTTTACAGTGCTGATTTTGTTACATCCCTATCTGTGACCTGGGCCCTACATGGTTGGACACAAAACAGTAAAGATGATATGAGAACATGAGCCAAAAGGCAGGTGGTACCAAAGTGGCAGAGGACCCTGGGCCACCAGGAGGAAATGTATGGTGCCCCGTGTCTGCATGCTGGACCACACACTGAGAACCCTAGGGCAGGTGCACTTGGCTGGGCTAGTTCTAGGCTTGAATGACCGGCAAGGTGGCCGAGAAAATATTATAAACCAGATCCCATGCAGTTTCACAGCTAGGAACTAAAAGTGAGTTTAATAAAGGGCCAATAGGCACCCTAAATTTCATTTTCTTTTTCCAGGAAGGCAGATAAGAGAGAACTTTTCATTCCTTTTGGCAGGAATGTGGGATTTATCAGTATCAGGCAAATAACAATGGGAGAAAAAGATTTCCTGCAGATAAGCCTGTATTCCTGCTGAGCTAGGGAGCACTTAGGTTCCCAAAATCAAGAACCTGAGAGTTTGGAGAGAGCATGGAAATCCACGCAGCCATGTCTAGTTCCCAGACAGACTCCTGGGATCACCAGGGAGCAGCCCAGCTTCTTCGGGAAGCCACCGTCAGTGACAGGCAGCTTTAGGAACCCTCTTCCTCACAGTGAGCTCAAATCAGCCTTCCTTTCATTTCCCACCATACTCCCACTCTTGAGAGTGATCTGCAATGTTAACACCTGCTACAGAATAGCCTTCCTCTTCCTGCTCCTGTCCTTCCTCCTCCTCCTCCTCCTCCTTGGGTGTTAGACAGGTGAATGGTTTATTTACAAAAGTTGCTCAAGTTCATGGCAGGAAATTTGGAAGGTGCAAAACACCCCTACACACCACACTCGCACCACATAACACACCCATAATCCTGCTATACTGCTCGACCTTGAAGGACCAACCAATCAATCCTAACTTCCTTTTTCGTTCCTGTGTGTGTATCAATGAATCTCATCTATACCATATTTTTATCATTTTTTTACATTGCATACTTTCATCCATATTAACCTTATTATTAAAAATCTATAATCACCATTTTAATGGCAAGCATAATATTACATTGTATAGGTACTATAAATTGTATTTGACCATATCCCCAGGCTTTTGAATATTTAGGTTTTTTTACCTTTGAGTTTGTCTCCATAATATAAATAGCACTGGGATAAATATATCTGTGCATATATCTGTCTATATATATCTCTATATATGTGTGTCTTTTAGATTATTTTCTCCCAAATTGGAAATTATTGAAGGAAAGAATTAAATTATGTGAATGCAAGCTTCCCAATGTATATTGGAAAAAAATTTTGAGTTGGTTTTTCAAATATTTAAACACATCATACATATTACCTCCTGAGTTTTCTGTTACATGGACTTAATAGCTTCAATATTTGGAAATTATACACATTTTATAGCCATTATTTGTTAAATTCAGACTTAAACATGAGTTCTTCTGGGTGTGCCTGAAATGAAAGCATTAAAAGAAGTAGCACATTGACAAAGATTTTTAACAGGAAAAGCCATAGGCATTCTTAAATTGTGGAAAATCAATTGCATTACTGATCTATAACAAATAGCAAAAATCATAAGCCCAGCTCCTTCCGTCAAACCACACACCTGGACTTTGATGTTTGAGAAGACGGTCTGACAGATATGGAAGTCCGGCTGCCGTGGAAAGGCCGGGGAACCACAGGCATGACGTTGGGAAGGAGGTGGCAGCTCTGCGCGGTGGCCTCCCGCGGAGTGGGAGCGATGAGACTTCAGGGGGCCTTGGAAGGTCTCCCTCCAGACACTGAGAGCTCCCCGCCAAGGCTGAGAAGTGGGGCAGTGACTGAGGCTGGAAACACCTGGGCCATGAGTGCAGGATCAGCGCGTTCAAGCTTTGGGGTCTGTCCCTGTGCCACTGACTGCCCACTGCTCTTGAACCCCAGGCCAGGATGCGGACAAGAGCGCCAGCCAGATGCAGTAGCCTGATCTCCATCCCTCAGCCCCACTCCCCGGTTTCTTACATCACTCATGGGCACCACAAGCTGTGTAGTTGCTGAAGTTAGAATCCTCTTCCCTCGGGTTTACACTCCCCCACCCACTGTCTTATTGGTCACTACGCTCTGGTCAATTTTCTCGGAAATATCCTTTACATTAACTTCTCCTTTTCATCTCTTGTGGTAGGCCTCTTGCACAGACCCCATTATCTCTTCCAAGCGCTACTGAAAAGGGGGATTGGAGGTAGCATGGACTTAGGCATCCTGGCACGATCCCACTCCCGTCATGCCTCTTCCTGGACAAAACGCCTGGAGTTCCTTAGATGAATTCTCCGGCCCCTTAGTTTCCTTATTTCGTCATTCATGCCACAATATTCTTTTGAGAGACCCTGTGTGGCAAGCACTGTTCTAGGAACTGGCTGCAGAGCAGGGAATAGAATATATCCGTTCACTGCCCTCATGGAGCTTTTATGGGAAGAGATAATAAAAATAAAAATAAAGGTAATCTCAGGAATTATTGAGTGTTATAAAGAAAGTAAACCCATGGTGATGTGATGGAAACTGAATATGGGTAAAGGAACTACTTTGCCTCATCGAAGGGGTGACATTTGAGACCCTACAATAAAACAGGGGGAGATTGGTGGTGTGAGGGTCTGGAGAGAAGGTTCCAAGGAAGAGGAAAGAGCAAACGCCAAGTTTCTAAGGAGGAAAGGCACGGAGTTTATTCAGTGCAGAGAGAAAGACCTCTGTGATCATCAGGAAAATGGGTTGTTGTGGGGACTGAACAAGATCATTCATGTGAAGCACTCGGTACATAGAACAGCATGAGTGTGAATATGTGGCGAGTATTAACTCAGTTGGACTGATAGTCATTCTGAGGACAGTCTGTTATTCCCCCATCAAACAGCTCAGAAAACTGAAGCATGAAGAAACAAGACAACTTTCTAATTCTCAGAGCTGTGACTCTCCAGAACACGCGGTCCGCATCACTGTGGCAGGCTGAGCTTGGGCACAGGAAGATGAAGTGAAATGCTCAGTTACCCAGTGAGGAAACAGAACCTTGATACAGATTAACAGCACTTATGTTTTAAAGAAAATGTATTTGTATTCACATAGAATAGAGTAGCTAGGGCCCGGCCAGTGTGACTCAGTGGCTTGAGCATTGTCCCATGCACCAAGATGTCACAGGTTCGATTCCTAGTCAGGGCACATGGCTGGGTTGCAGGCTCGATCCCTAGTAGGGAGGGTGTAGGAGGCAGCCGATCGATGTTTCTCTCTCATTCATGTCTCTCTCCCTCTCCCTTTTCTATCTAAAATCAATTTAAAAAAAAAAAAATAGAATAGCTAGGGATTTCTTTTTTTTTTTTTTATCCTCACCCGAGGACATTTTTCTATTTTTTTTTTTTTGTACAGATAGAGTGGGAGGGAGAGAGAGGAAGAGAGAGAGAGAGAAACATCGATGTGAAAGGGACACATCGAGTGGCTGCCACCCGCACGACCAACCAGGGCCGGGGACAAACTGCAACCGAGGTACGCGCCCTTAGCGGGAACCGAACCCGGGTCTCTCCGGACCGCAGGCCAACGTTCTAACCGCTGAGCCAAACTGGCCAGGGCGGGATTTCTTGATAATAAAGCCATTCATGGAATAACTAGTTAAACTCTTTAGCCCTGTATTTATCTACTCAATATATACCTTTAGGTATATAATTGTACCTCTTTTCCATAATGTGAATCAGAAATGTTCAAATTGGAAAGAAACATGAAAAAACATAGGTCTGGCCTCTGCCTCCAGGAAGGTGAGGCTCACATTCCCATTTCACATCTGAGACAACTTTGGCTTCAAGATGCTGCAGTAAGCCCTGGCTGGTTTGGCTCAGCGGTTGGAGCGTCGGCCTGTGGACCAGAGAGTCCCAGGTTCAGTTCCCACTAGGGGCACGTACCAAAAAAAAAAACAAAAGATGCTGCAGTGATGTGTATAGAGTCGCATAACTCGAAGTTGGAATAAAACCCAAACCCAAAACGAACCCAGTTTGTTTTATGATACAGATACTCTTATTAAACAACTGTGAGATATGGGACAGTTGATATCAATAGAATAATCCATACTGGAAAATTTCAAAAAGAGAGCGAAGGCCAGTTTCATGGGGTTCCCACACAGAGGGATCCATTGGATTAGATACTGTCTAAGCAAAAGGTCATCATAGTTTAAATGAGCATCATTCCTATTATAACAACAACAGTAACAGCCTATTACAAGGAACATAGCCAATTTTATATATGAGGAAACAGAAGCATAGAGAAGAGAAATAATTTGCTCAAAATCACAGAGCTATTTAAAAAAAATCTAGAATGAGAAGTCTGACTCCAAGTCCGGTACTTTTCAATGACTGAAATTCTGTAATTTGGTATCAGTCAGGGTCCAGTCGGGAAACACAAGTCACACTTACATGAAGCAGTGGAAGGGATTATTTGCAAAGGTGTAAGCAAGGTTTCTGGACCCAGGGAGCTGGGGAGAACCCAATGCTAGCAAGAGGGAAAGTTATTTCTAGACTGTTGGTTACCAGAAGGTGAAGAAAACCGTAGCTATAGCTATAGCTAGCATAGATTGCTTTACAACAGGAACTCTGGCCTTTGGAGGAGGAACACAGCTACTATCAACTCAGTGCCATCAAGGAGGGAGCACAAATAATTAATAATACAACCTCTTTCTTCTCCTCCTCTGATACCCTGTTGGTGTTTCCCATTGGCCAAACCCAGTGGGTAGGCAGAGGGCAAGGAGCGCAGATGACCAGCTTCCCACACCCAGAGCAGCAAGCAGAGGGTGGACGTAGGTTCCGGAGGCCGCGTGGAGCTGTTTCCCATATTCTGTAGTCTTACGAACCGGACGCTGGGGATCCACAGACCAGGGACAGTTCTCGGAGCAGTCACACTGCTCTTCTTGTACGATTTGTTCCCAATCCCATGACCTCTCGGAGGCTGACAGCTGGTTCACACATGTATGTTGGCATTGAGCAGATAATTACAGGATGAAGGTATTTAACTAGCTATTTCATGAATGGCTTAGAATCAAGAAGTTCCTGGCTACTCCTCTCTATGTGAACACAACTGCTTTCTCTTTAAAAAAGAAGTGCGGTCAAGTCCGTGGCTCTGTGTCCTCGCTGACTGACTAATTTGAATTATTTCTCCATGCCCCAGTTCGGAAGTCATGACTTTCCCTGTTTATCCAAAGGACATGATGGTGACAAAAGGGTACTTACTTGGTAATGGTAAGAAACAAATGCAAAAATATAAAATAAACAGTTGATTGTATGTGTCTTTTTATTTATATATATGTTTTATTTAAATTTGCTTCGTAATAACATTTAACCAGTAGACTCATGGTGCCCTCATTCCATCAAAATACTGAATTCACCAAATCAAAGCTTTATGCCAGAGGTTTTTGCTGTTGATTTGAGCAGGCACAGGAGAGCAAATGCAGCAAAGTTATCATAAGGCTCAGAGCCCCTGAGCCACCAACATCAGATCGCCTTGTATAACTGTAAAACATAATTTCCTACCTTCACTTCAGGTTTTTGGTGTCAAACGCAGCATAACGTTCCAGCATTTGGTTTTTCTCCTGGCAGCTTATTGATCAGAGAAAGGACTTAGCTGCCTCTCTTGGCTGAGAAACCATCAGCATGTGGCTGTTGGATTTATTTTCCAAGAGTGACTTGAACTGCCAACTTGCTGCCAACTAAAAATATAACAGCAACCTCAAGGAAGTTTTTAAAAAATATTTAACTTTCTGACAATTAATCAATCTCATGCCAACTCCTGAGTGACTGTAGCTGAACGCCCTGACCTGGGCATGCAGTCAGGAACATTTTGAAGAAATAGAAACACAACCCATGAGGGCTTGTAAACTCAATTTGCAAGTATAAAGCAAAGTCCTTCCCTTGCATCATCTGTATAAACTCAAAAAATGGTGTGATCGAATTTTCAGGTGTTATTTTTTACTTAGTAAACATCTAGCATTTACTATGTGGCTGGTATAGTTCTAAGAGCTTTGCACAATTTAATTCATTTTACCCGAAAAAATAATCCTATACAATCCTGTATTGTTCACATTTTACAAAATAGGCAACTGAGGAATGACAGGTTGTTAATTTTTACAGGTTTTAAGATTCTTTCTCTTGATTATCTTATTTCTCCTCATAAAACTCCTGAGAAAATAACAGATCACAGGGGTTAGAGTCTTCATTTAACAAACTGAAAAACGGAGAGATGAACTGGCTTGTCCAAAGTCGCATAAGGTGTTTAGTGACAAATAGAAAGACGGGATTGTTTTTTCCTGGTCTATCAAGAATCTTCAGTAAATCGTGAACGAGTCTTGGTGTAGGAAAAGCAGAGGCAGGAATCCCAGGAGAGTCACTTCCTGTTGGCAGACTGAGTAGATTTCACTTAGTATAGAGGACATCTATGGGGCACTCACTGTGTGGACAGTAATAGCGCCGGGAATGGGAGCACGCAGCTCACGTCCGAAGGCTGGCCTTGTGCTGAAATGAACAGACTTGTATATAGATCAAATACAACGAATTCGAGTAAGATGCTGTGAGAGGGTTGCTGGAGAGGAAGGGGAAGACAAGTTCTGGAGACAAACTGACAGAGGAAACCTTATTCATCTTTGAGCAAAATATTTTCATTCCAGACTTTGGGTAGAAAAACAATTCCACAGTACATTTTGTGTTCTCTGAGTCTGCTTGGAGGCAAGCATATTCTCCAGTGAGTGTCCCTGGAGGTAATAAGAATCACTTTTAATTTATCTCAGTGACAGTGTAAAATTAATCAATGCTTTAGGTGAGCAGAGGTGGCAAAGATCATTATTACAAAAGCAGAAAGCATGCACAGGGATCCCTACGATGCACCGTACACTATGCAAAACCCCACACAAACAATACTTCATTTAATCTTCAGAACTATTCTTCAAGTGCTGTAATTCTCATCATTTAACAATGGAGGAGAATAACTAGTTGAGGCTGTGAGTTTCCCTGAATTGTAAAGCGACTAAGCACCAGAGCTGGGACTCAAGCCCAGGTCATTGAGTCATCCGCCCAATCTTTATCAATACCTGCCACATGGGAGATACTAATCTTGGTGCTGAGGTTGCAACCATGTACAAGCCCATGAAACCTGGAACCAGACTCCAGGGTTCCTGCTCTAGCCATGGGACTGTGTGACCTTAGGCAAGTTACTTAATCTCTCTGTGCCAGTGTCTTCATCTTTAAAACAGAATCTAGTGTGCTCATGGGAATTTTAAGTTAATGTATGTTAACATGCTTGCACAGAGCAAATGCTATAAAGAGTGGTTTGCTATTATTATTCATTATTGGGACAAACACAAGAAAGTCTATCAAAATTTGAGAGAAACTCTATTGGTAGGGCATTTTTATTTTAGTGTACTATCTATCATAAGCTGCCTTTCTTTATCTCTCTTCATGTTTCACCACTTTTTAAATTTTTCTCTTTGATCATAGTTCTTCTCAGCTGTTGCCTTTCCTGGCAACGAGAATCTCCTAGAATATCAGTCTTTTTAGTTGGCCTCTTTGCACAGTTCAATCACAGTTCTTGTTTCCCTCTCCCTCACCCCCGTGTTTCCACTGTAGAGTTTCTCTCTGTGTATAATGACTGAGAAAACAATGTTCATTTCTCTCGCTTACCAAAAAGCCAGTAACACCCTATCACCTATGAAATCATACCCTTTTATAAGGGGCCCTTCGTGGCTGGCTGTAGTCATAATATGGATAATGCTAATAATAAGCATTTCAATAGGTAATTACATTTGAAAATCTAAGCTGTGTAAACAGTAATTTATGTTTATAAATACGGTTGAGACAATCCATTCATACATGCTGTAAAAAACAGCACAAGCAATTTTCTTCTGAGCACTTATAATTTATAACTGATTGAATTCAATCACAAAATTGCAAAATGATACGTTCTCTTGGAAGAGAAATTGCAATGTCATTGCCAACAAACACCTCTAACCGAAGACGTTCCAAATAATTGGCCATTTTCAGAGTACTTTGCATTTTCCATGTAATATATAAATATTACATAGGATAGAGTACAATGATAAAGGGCTTTTTTGGTCCTAACATACTTTTAGGATCAGAGTTGAAGAAACACACATTTGAATGACAAAAATCGGAGGGGGTTCCTATTTTTTTGGGTGATCTGGGAAATGCTAGGACACCCCAGTGTTTTGGACGAATGTGGTGTTTGCAGGCTGCCCATGATCAACTTGCAGTACCCACTCATATACTTTCCACGTGTGCCTGAAAATAACTCCTGTGGGTGGGTGGGTGAATGGTTGTGAAGACAGGAGAGTTGAGAGGGCTCCCAGCCCTTCACTTGTTTGAGTAAAACATTTGAGGTCGGCAAGGTTTCAAGAGTTGCTTCTAAAGCCTGGCCCAGGTTTAAACTCTCCATCCAGAGAAGTCAGATGCTAAAACAGGAAGCAGAAAGACAGGTTGGTACCAATCCCGGCTCCCCGACTTAGCAGCTGTAAGCTGTGCAGACTTGAGCAAATTTCCTTAACCCTTGGAAGTGAGTTTCCTCCAGGGATTGTAGCGCCAACCCGCCTGAGCGTTGTGGGGTGAACTAAAGGGCGGGGTGCTCGTACAGGTTCTCTGTTGTAGAAAGGAAGGGAGTGGGAAATCGCAGTGTCGTGTAAAGGAGCTTTGAAATCCTCCTCCAGGCAGCTTCATCTTTGCCCCAAGGTGTCAGACATAAACATGAAACAGACAACAGTATCTCCTTATTTCAGAAATTCTCAGGAGTAGTTTCAATGCTGCAGTCAAGAACCCTACAGCATTGTTTAGTGGGAAGCTAACATTTGGAGTAAAATTAGTCAAACTCTTCTCCAATATCTGCCACTAGACCCAGCTTCTAAGTAATAATATGTAACATATCATTAGAAGGTCATCGTTCTCATCACGATGTTATTGTCATTCCAATGACGTCACTATTAAATCAATTTAATAAAGGGTCAGTGTTAGGAGTAGAGTCTCAGAGGGTTCTTTTATAAACGAGATAAAGCAGTGTAAGTCAAGCCAGCTGAATCTTTGGCTCCAACAACTCAATTTCAGATCAAATAGAATTTTAAAGTTATACGATCTATGATCTTTTTGTAATGAAAAATGGATGCTTTTTTAAAAGAAGGGCCATGTTGTCTTGAGAAAGGGACCTCCGTGTGGCTCCGCGATCTGGCTGGGGTGCTTCACACAGTGATGCGTCTACTTCACGTGTTCTGTCGAGCACTTCAGTGTGGCGCCAGCTGCCGTTGGAGCAGTGTTAGCCGGTAGCCTGCCAGACCGCAGGGTGGACACGAAGTCCAGGGCCTCGCAGCGTCATGACCTGGAGGGCAAGGAGTCCACTCTGCGCCTGACCTGCTCGGCATGCCTGACCTGCGTACTGAACCACCTTCTTAACAACAACAACAACAAAAAAGTGACATTATTTTTATTTATTTATTTTTATTTATCTTTATTCCTCACCCGAGGATATTTTCCTACTTATCATCAGAGAGAATGGGAGGGAGGGGAAAAGTGAGACAGAGAGAAACATCGATGTGATAGGGTCACATTGACTGGTTGCTTCCCGCACGACCCGACCAGGGCCGGGGACGAACCGCAACTGAGGTACCTGCCCTTGACCATAAGTGAACCGGCGACTCCCTGGTCCACAAGCCGACACTCTAAACGCTGAGCCAAACCAGCCAGAGCAAGTGACATGATTTTTCATAAAATGGTTTCATTTCAGCAGTACAGCCCTTGTTTACAAACAGGCCTCACAGTCCTGTTTGTTCCTAAAGCAGTGTGTTCTGTAGTCATGTTCCGGAGGGTATGGCTTGGCCTCTGGTACAGACAGGTTCACATAATTATGAGTTGGGCTGTAATAAGCTTCTACTGTATTTTAAGAGAAGTTGTGAGAAGTGGGAGAAAGATGACTATTTCTAAAACTCATTCTGTTGCTCCCGAGAGATCTGAATTCCAATTTCTAGCCCAACTGTGTCATGGCCTAAGGGGACCGTTGACGCACACAGAAAAATCTCGGCTCTTGAGAGACTTATCTAAGGAGCAAAGAACAGAGACATCCAGGAGGCTCCCGGGTGTCTGGGTTTGGGAATTTGTCTGATTAGGATGAAATCTGTTAGAAGATGTGTGAATTAAAACACTGCTTGCATTTAGCTTATCTCAGGATGCAAAGGCAGCACTAGAATTAGCAACTCCGCAAGATATGTGTGAACAGAGGCCTGGAGATGATTCAACAGGCCAGAGTGCCACCCGGTTCTGGTGTTCATCCCAGACAGACCCCTCAGCCTCCCGGAACTCACATTTCTGAGTGACGAAATGAGGAAGACCAAACAGCCTTTTCTGTTCTTTCCAGTTTTGACATCTCATCTCTTCCACCTTATTCTCCTCCTTTCTGATCAGAACGTCACGGACCACCGTGGCGGTGACCTCCAGGGCGCCAGGCACCTTCCCACTGAGGCATTGGGGTGCAGTAGCCACCTGGTTTGTGGTTTCAAATCTTTTGTCCCCTGGGATTTTAGACCAAATTATATAACAGTTACTATCCCAAATAGCATGTCGACTAAACTTACAATCTTTAGTGTTGAAAAACCAAGGATCAAATCCCAGCTCTGTCACTTACTAGCTGTGTGACCTTGAGTAAGTTGTTCAAGTTCTTTGAGTCCCAGTTTATTCTTTGTAAAATAAGGGCAATAGCAGACCCTCACAGAATTGTCCTCTGTATTAGAGTGAGGTAATACACAGCCAGGCTTAGGGCAAAAGCTTTCTATAGGGTGGTGGTTTTTATTTTTTATTTATTTTATTTTATTTTTTAAATCCTCACCTGATGATACTTTTTCATTTATCTTCAGATAGATTGGGATGGTGAGAGAGAGAGAGAAACATCCATATGAGAGAGACAC
Organism: Molossus molossus; assembly: GCF_014108415.1. Taxonomy (NCBI): domain Eukaryota; kingdom Metazoa; phylum Chordata; class Mammalia; order Chiroptera; family Molossidae; genus Molossus; species Molossus molossus. The sequence goes on along the minus strand of NW_023425344.1, from coordinate 13,673,566 downwards.
ATCGGCTAGTCACCTCCCGCATGACCCCAGCCAGGGCCAGAACCAAACTGCAACCGAGGTAGGTGCCCTTGACTAGAATTGAACCCACAAATCTTTGGTCTGTGGGCCGATGCTGTAACTACTGAGCCCAACCAGCCAGGGTAGGTGGTGGTTTTTATTAGCAATCTCAGCAGAATGCTTAAAAGGTTGGACGTTTGGGTGCTAACGATCCTTGTGCTTCATGAGTAACTAGCCATCTGACCTTGAGCAAGCCACTTGGACTCACCAAGCCTCGGTTTTCTCATCCTTAGATTAGGGATGATAATCACTCTTTTAATAGTTGTAAAGAATATATAATATGATTGACTAACAAACCACCCAGCGCTCACTGGGCAAACTTGGTAGACAATAAGACTTGCTTTTGTTAGCATCACGTGTCATTTGAATACAGGGAGAGATATTTGCTCGGGCTGCCATAACCAAATGCCATAGACAGCTGGCTCAGACAACAGAACGTTTTCTCTCATCATTCTGGAGGCATGACGTCCAAAATCAAGGAGCCAGCAGGATGGGGTCTCCCGACCCCTGTCCCACTGGCTTGCAGGGGCTGCCTCCTTGCTGTGTCTGCACATGCCTTTCCCTGTGCATGTGTACCCCAGGTCCCCCCCTCTCCCATTGGCTTGCAGGGGCTGCCTCCTTGCTGTGTCTTCACATGCCTTTCCCTGTGCATGTGTACCCCAGGTCCCCCTTATACAGACACCAGTTGTATTGGATTAGGGCCCCACCCTTATGACTTCACTTAACTTTATCTCCTTAAAGGCCACATCTTCAAATACAGTCATATTGGGGGTTAGGCCTTCAACATGCAAATCATGCAGGGACACAGTTCCACCCATAGCAGGGCCAGCATCAGGCAGCAGTAGATTACGGAGAGAGCAGGAAGTAGGAAATGAACCCAGCGGACAAGTGAACTTTTCAGAGAGGATTAACAGTGCAGGAGAGGAGAGAGGTTGTCATCATTTTTATCATTGTTAAAAGAGCATGTGACCAGTAAAAAGAACATAAACTTTGTCATTATGAATAGGATGTAAGTCTTGTCTCTGTTTTTCCTCTTATGGGACATCTGGCCACTCATTTATTTTTTTCACCTCTAGGAGAATCAGTGCCCACTTATGTAAAAAAAAAAAAAAAAAAAAAAAAAAAAAAGGACAATTTTACTTCATCTTGGAGTTATTGCAGGGACTAGAATAATATCAATAGAGCCCATTGCCTGGCATACAATAGGAGCCCAGTGAATGTTAAGCACTGTATTAAAGTCCCCCAAATGCGTCTTCAGTGGTGGCTGAGCCCCCCGATGTATGTCACAACAGTCAGGCTGTGCTCCCCACAGCGTTCGCCTCCAGGGATCAGAGTTTTGATTGGGTGACGTGGTGGTTGTTTGTTTGTTTTTTTAATTATCATAAGCTGGTGGCTGCTGATGATTTCAGATGTGTTTTTAAAGCCTGTCAGCCTCCTGGAAATAGAAACAGCCCTTCGGCAGGTAGGATTCGTCAAGAAGTGAGGTTCCCGTCAGCGGGGAATACCAGGGAGGCTGCAGGCAGGCACCTCCAGCCTGGAGCTTTGAATACTCATATCCTATCACACACTTAACGCAGTGACACTGACCCTCCCGCCCCGGTCTCGAGGAAACTGTGTTGGGCATTCAGGCTGCTGTGTGGTTATAAAGGCCAAGAAGTTAATGTGCTGTTTTGTTTCTTTCCAGTGGAAGTGTCAGTAAGTCTAGAGGAGGTTATGCTATGATTGAAAGAGTGCTCAGAAAATCTGATTACAATTTCCTCTAGGTTTGCCTATGCTGTGTTTCTCAGTACAAGGCACAGTCAACACCGTGGTTCCAAAGAAGGCATGTAAGAGCCACCCGTGGTCCACAAACCTCAGTTTGAGAAATAATTTTCTAGGTGGCAGCTAAGATTCAAGGGACTCTAGCAACAGCATCATTTGTTTATGGACTCATTCATGCATTCACCAAATGATTGTTGAGTCGCGATGGTGTGAGACCCCTGAGCAGGGGCCGTCAGGGTGCATGGCGGAGCAGCCAGGATGGTGGTAGAGACCAGGCAGTAACGTTAGAATTGGATCATAAAAGGTGCACACATTTCACTAAGTGAGAAAAAGAAAGGAGAATGTCTCAAACTGAGGAAATTATACCGTAAATGACTCAAAAGAAGCTTACATCAGGAGAGTTTTTGAGAAAGCAGAGTCTTTCTGTTTGTGACTGATGATGTTGGATCTGTCCTGTGGAACTGGTTTCTGCATTGGCAAGTACAATAACGAGCTCAAGTCGTCGGATTCCCGCCGTCGTAGAAAGAACCCTCTTTCTCCATTCTCTCTCTCAGGACCCATTGAGTAGAATCAACGTATTCGCTGCAATGAACCAAGGAGAACTTGAAGGAGCCCGTTTGGGTGTTCTTGAGTTTCCTCCTGGAGCCTGGCCTGAGGTCAAGCTGTTAATGCCTCGCTGACTTTGACTGGCTTTCTCTCTCTTCACCTCCCTCAGAGGCAAACCAGCAAGTGCCCATCAATTTTATCCCTGTCAGCTCCGAGTTTACTCTTGGTCTTCCCATCTCTTCATGTCCCTGTTATTATTCTTACCCATCAATCACGATTCTGCTGCTTTTCCAGATCACTGTTGCAAAATAAATTATGTTGATATGAAAAGTACAGAACAAATATTTGCTTTTGGCTCCTCTTTTTCATTTTGACAAGCTCAACCATTCCAAGCACTGGTTCCCTCGCCGTCACTGGTCTTTCGTAAAAGCGTCGAGAGCAGTGACGAGGACCTGCCCAGATGACCTCCACTACCCTGGTTCCCCTGCAAAGTGAGGCCTCTGACTCCGCACTGGCCTCGGTGAGACAGGGCAGCGCGCAGGGACAGATGTTAGTGACAGGCAGCACTTTTTGTTTTTTAATTAATTTTATTGGAGTAACATTGGTTAATAAAATTATATCAGATGGCCTGGCCGGTGTGGCTCAGTGGTTGAGCATCGACCCATGCACCAAGAGGTCGCCGGTTCAATTTCTGGTCAGGGCATATGCCCAGGTTGTGGGCCAAATCTCTAGTGGGGGGCATGCAGGAGGCAGCCAATTGATGTTCTCTCTCATCGATGTTTCTGTCTCTCTCTCCCTTTCTCTTCCTCTCTCTCCAAAATCAATAAAGAAAAGTTTTTAATTACATCAGGTGTGCAATTCTGTGATGCATCATCTGCGTATTGTACTGTGTGTTTGCCACCCCAAGTCCAGTCTCTTTCCACCACCATTTATCCCCCCTATATCATCTTCTAGCTGCCCCCGCACCCCATTCCCTCTGGTAATCACCAGAGAGGCAGTATTATTAAGTATAAGAAATGATGTGACTTTTGTAGTCAAAAATGACTACATTTCCAACTGACCCATGAAATGTGGACTTGGGTGCTGGTGGTCCTGGGTCCAGAGTTGATGAGAAAGAACTGTCCTCTGCACTTCACCCCTCTGAGCTGGGACTCTGTAGCCCAGCTCAGGAAGAGCTATAACGGAGGGAAGCCATAGCCCCAGGACTGGGCCTGGAGGCTCCTGCCCCTGACCAGTTCCTTAGCTGAGGTTTGTGCTGAACTATGGCAGGAAGATTCCTTAGGCCTCCACTGGGCCCCACTGCAAAGAGCTGGACCTCATTAAGGAGGTTGTGCTTTGAGACCCAAATACCCAGATCCAAATATATCCCAACACCTCCCAGTGTGTGTTCTACATGACCCTGAGCAAATATGCAGATGTCACCAGATGTTACTTGTGGGGAGGAAGGATTCTATGGACAAATACCCCTTGGGGTTAATTAGGTTAAACAAATCTAAACAGAATTCTTTGCTGCAAGTTCCCTCAGAATTTTTTACTGTGTTTTCTCCCAAACTATGTAAGGGTCTTCATTTCTTAAATGTACATGAACTGAAAATTATTTTGCATAGAGCATCTTAGAGAAATATAGTAAAAATGTAATTCACAAAGTAAAGTGCACTATTTTATAATTTATCTGTAGCTATGGATTTCCTTGGCTGCAAAATAGGTTCTGCCCAGAAGTTCCCCTAGACCCTGGTCCATCCACTGTGAGCCCATGAAGACTGGGGTTATGCCAGTCAAACTGGCAACTGATTTTACTCGCCCGATCTGACTACTTTATTTGCAGCCCCTGGTGAAATACTTTATTTTAGAAGAATCCTTGTTGAGTATTAGCAAAGTCCTATCTCATAGATGCATGATATAAGGGTGATATTGATGTTAGTAAACTAAAATCCTATTTTTTTTAACTGGGTCTTGGTATATGTGCACAAATTCAAGGTTTTAAGTTTTCTGTGATTTTTTTTTTACTTTTGTAACCGTACTAGGAAATGTTAGTATTGTAATGTCTAATGACTAGAAAATATGAAAAACTATTATGTAGAATTCGCTTGGTTTAATACTTTAAACTCTGGGAAAGACAAATATTGATTGGCAGTGTGAGAATCACTCCTATGGAAAAAATAATAGACAGCTAAAGAAAGTTCTTTCTGTTTTCCTGTGTATAAATGTTGGGGAGCTGTGACTGTTCCTAAGGCGCTGCCTGGTTTTCCTCCACAGACAGCGTGGAAGATGAGCTGGAGATGGCCACCGTCAGGCATCGGCCTGAAGCCCTTGAGCTTCTGGAAGCCCAGAGCAAATTCACCAAGAAGGAGCTCCAGATTCTCTACAGAGGATTTAAGAACGTAAGAACTTCCTTTTCCATTTTACCTTCAGCCCGTTCGCAGAGGAGCACGAGCAGGGAGACGAAGTGGGGAAGACACGCAGTTCTGGGAAAGTTCCACCCTCTGCACGTTTCATACCAATCTTTCCTCGAGGGGAATATTGTCATAACGTTGGGACGCTGACTCACCTGGGCACACCGATGCCCATCCATTGTAGGTACACTTTAAACAAGGATGAGCAAAGGAGAAAGGTTTACTCAATTCAGTTCTTACTTGGGGTTTTTTTTCTTTTGCAGCTATGATGACATCATTTCAATAAGCTGATTGTCTCTTCATTTTTAAACTGTAGTCTGATGCTTGACTTGAAACTTGGAAATAAGTCGGGGTGCATCAAGGAAATCCATTCCTAGCATTGGGGAAAAGTCAGCATAAGTGTGATAGTCTCTAAAAGACCATGCTGCTGATGACGCTAGGCCACAGGTGCCTGTAGGTAGCCACTGTATCCGCTTATCTGTGATCCAGGTGTGACTATGCTGCTCCTTACTCTGTGAATCATCTTCAAAAGGAGTGGTAGACCATGTACACCAAAGGGCAAGGCTGAGTGACAGTGAGTGGTCCAGGCAATCTTTCAGGCACATGCTTTTATTGAATTCTGGGTATGTGCTCAGTATTAAGCAAGATATTGCAGGTATTCAAAAGCCAGAGGAGATATGCTTCTGTCCTCGAGGAGCTTATGGTCTAAATAAAGAGAGAACACTTGCTGTCATGAATCTATTTGATAGCAATTCATCTTTTAAAGTATTAGTGGTTGTGGCCAAGCATCAGATGGTACCCACAGCCCACCATGTATTATGTTCTTACACATATGTAAACCATAGTGGCTACTGGGGTCGCTTGAGATCCAAATTAAATTGCTTTGATTTCTCCCAAACCCACCCCCAAAGACACCCAATTTCCAAGGCCCATGGAAGTCTATAGTGTCCAAAGATCTCTGCTAATTCCAGCCTCTTCAAATCTGACCATGGCAAATAGCACCTGTGTCCAACCTTATGCAGGCCAGATGAGAAACTCTGCCCCTACTTTGATATCCACAAAATGTTTACTCAGACAACTGGTAAGTCTAGTTGAGTTTTCAGAATATATTTTTTGGGTTCCCTCATGAATATTGCACATAACCTTCCACCATCTGTCTGACTCTGTGTGCTCTGTCTCTTTCCCATGTCTGCTCCTCACCACGCTCCTTGCCTGGGGTTTCTAAATATCCCCCCCCATTACTCCTCCAAAACCTGGTTTTCTGCTAACACTCAGACCTTTGTGGGCTGTTAGGGTAAAGAGGGAGGAGATGTAATGGAGATGGATAGATGGATGTTCACTACACAGACACAGGACTCTTATTAAAGGTGATTTTGATGTGTGATGCATCCTGATGACACAGAAATAAGCATGCATGAAGAGAAAGGGGTTTTAGAGAACTATTAGTTATGCTTATACTGCTAGAATGCAGACCTTAGAGAGAGCAAGACTTACAATGAAAGAACTGCACTGACCACTGGCAGCAGCAAAACCCTGAGTGGCAAGGAGGGGAAGGAGCGGAGGCGATAAAGACTAAGTCTTGGCCCAACATAGATGCTAAGGAAAGGCTAAGGTTACAGAATAGAACTTCAAAGGCATTCCTGTGAACATCTCAACGTCCTTGCGCTAATTTAAAGATCTTGTAATAAGCAAACACATTTTTTTTTAACATTGGATTGTGCATCAAATACTAAATGGTTATTGAATAAAGGAGAACTTAATCCAACATCCCAGCACCCCTGTATTCCTGGATGGCTGCTACATTATTACTCCACTGCCGTCACTACATGGCTACGTCTCTCCATGTGGGGTCTGGTGCCTTTCACCTATTTGTTGCAAATTAGAATGATGATTACTGCCATCTGTGACCTTAGAAGCCAGCATCTCTGCAGCATGTGTTATCCAAGTTGCGCTTCTCAAAATATCTCCTAGTCTCCAAAGTCTGCATTCATTGATTTCTTTTATTTCTTTTTTCTTTGCTTACTTGTTTTCTGTTTTCCCTTTTCTCCTCTCCTACCTCTTTTCCCAACTTCCCCCCCCCTTTCTCCATTTCTCTATTCTCTTCTTCCTCTTTCCTTCCTGTCTCTTCCTCTCTCAATTCCTGTCCCTTTCTTTTACTCTTTCTCTTTTGTCCTCTTTCTCTATTTGTTCTCTTCCTTCTCCCTTGTTTTCTCTGCCCCCCCACAAGCCTGCCCCATGAGACAAATATTCATCAGACCTTTATACGTCTGAACATATTTTACATCTTTAAATGAAATGATTTCACAGTCTGCTCAGAAAAAATTAATCAATGTCTCTGATACACCAAACAAGAGTGGTCGTTTAATGTTTGTTGATTTCCTCTAGTCAACCATACAGCCCGGTGAGAACACTGCCCTAAGACAGCCAGCAAGGCGGGACGCAGGTCCGCAGCCCTCCGCTCGTAGGGCGGCAGCAACCGGACCGGCCGCGCGTCAGGGCCCGCAAACCGCTGCCGTGGCTTCCTGACACCACTCGTCCAAGCCCTTAAGTTCAAAAACTCATTTTCCTGGAACCAATTAACAAAGCACAACCTTTTAAACCTCCCCATATGTTGATTAAAAGGATAAACTATTCACCAACATCTTCAAATAGTCCTCAAGGAAGCGGCTTAATCACATGGCAGGACACCTTTCGGGTCAGACCCCGAGTCCCCGGACTTTCTCCAGCGCTGTGTATGTGGTAGCGTTTCCTCATCTCTCGCATAGATTATTAACATGCATGGAACATGGAAGAAAAAGAAGGTAGTGAGAGTTTCTCAGCTCCTCACCCCATCTTACCTACTGAGTCACCCCCAATTTTTACTTCTCTCTCTCTCTTTTTTTTTTTTATCCTCACCTGAGGACACTTTTCCATTTTTTGTTCAGACAGAGTGGGAGGGAGAGAGAGGGAGAGAGAGACACACACACACACATCGAGGTGAAAGGGACACATCAAGTGGCTGCCACCTGCACGACCCAACCAGGGCCGGGGACAAACTGCAACCGAGGTACATGCCCTTAGCGGGAACCAAACCTGGGTCTCTCTGGACCGCAGGCCGACGCTCCAACCGCTGAGCCAAACCGGCCAGGGCCAATTTTTACTTCTCTTACCACATGCTGAACTGAGTCTCCAAAAGTAGTCATCTGATAGAAATAAAGTCTATAATACAGTTTTTCTCAGCCATTAGTGTGTCTCAGAATCATCTGATAGATTTGTTAAAACACAGATTTCTGGGTCCCAGCCCAAAAGCTTATGATTTAGCAGGTCTGAGGCTGGGGCAGGGAATCTGCCCTTTTCATAAGTTCTCAGGTGACGCTGGTGCTGCTGGTCTGGGGACCACACTCTGAGAGTCACCGATATGGTGTAGACATCGCGGGCTTTGGCGTCACTCAGACTTGGGTCCACATTTCACGTGGGGGCAGCTCCCTCTGAATCAGCGGCCATACCTCCTTGTCTCTACAGATTTGCATAATGATATGTACATTGCACAGGTTTGGGTTTGCTTGTTTCATTTTAATTTTTGTTTTTGAGATAGTAACATAACAGACATGAAGTTAACAAACAGGAATTGTTATAATGTAGCCCCAATTAGTCACCTTTGCTTTTGTTCCATGCAAGTGGGGTGTTTGTGGTTGGCCTGCATACCCCCCAGGCAGGGTTCTAGGTTTTGAGCTATGTAACTGTGTATTAGAAACGATGCAGTAAAAAACAAGGAATTATCTACACATCAGCAGTCTCAAACTTAACTGCATGTTGCAATCATCCGGGGAGCTTGAAAAATTACAAATAGTTGGGTGTCATGCTTGGTGATTCTGATGTAATTGCTCTGAGAAGAAGCTTGAGCAACAAGATTTATAAAGCTTTCCAGGTCATTATAATGTACAGCCTAGGCTGAGAACCACTGGACTGGATATATAAGATCCTAGGCATGAGGTGATTCTATCACACACACACACACACACACACACACACACTGCACCTAGTTACGATAAGCCCTATAATGTCAAACATCCATGGCTAGACTGGCTATGTTGGAACCTTATGAAGTCCTCAGTGGATGGGATATTTGTGTGTGTTGAAGGGTGTGGGGAGTGGAAGAAACAGGTCTTACCTCTAGTGGTTCTGATTCAGTTAAGCCTGGAGTGATGCTCAAGAATTCTTTTTTTTTTTTTTGGTAAACTTCTTAAAAATTATTTAAAAATTTTAAGAGATAGCTAATAGAAGGCCACTTGAAAGCCACTGACTGAGAAGGTCATATAGGTATTTATATACATAATTCATAAACTCATTTTGCTGTTACCTTGCAAAACCAAGCATAACTTTAGTTCAGTTTTAGATGATCATGAATGGTCTGCTGGGGCATTAAGTTTTAATATGGCTATGCATCTTTGACATTTCCTCTCATTGATTAATAATTTGTAACATATTCTTCCCATCTTTTAAGGCACAGGCTGAGAAAGAGGTGCAAATACAAGGTAGGGCAAAAGTAGATTTATAGTTGTGAGTACACAGAACAGTTTATTCTTGTATTATTATTTATTATTGTATTGTTTTCCATGCAAACAACTGTAAACCTACTTTTGCCCCACACCGTAGTGAGTTCTATGCCTTGACACCTGGCCCCTTTATTTGCCCCTGATCTTTGCATCTTTGCCTGCTTTCTTTTCCTTCACTACTTTGAATTACATTAGGTTAAAATATCTGTTTGAGCCTGGCTGGTGTGGCTCAGTGGTTGAACACTGACCCGTGCACCAAGACATCGCTGGTACAATTCCCGGTCAGGGCACATGCCCAGGTTGTAGGCCCATTGGGGGGCATGCAGGAGGCGGCCCATAAATGTTCTCTTTCATCGATGTTTCTCCCTCTCCCTTCCTCTCTCTCTAAAAATCAATAAAGAAAAAAAAAAACAAAGAAAAAATATTCATTTGATTCAACTATATCTTTAAGGCATCAGTTTACTACTTTTTAATGTGGGGCTAAAAAAAATTAAAAATTAAAACTTTTCTTTCCTCCTTCTAAGTTCTAGCTGAGCTAATCAAATTAACAGTGACAGATTAATAAGAGAAAAATCACATTTTAATACATGTGCATAGGGGAATTCACAGAAGCATGAACTATTCCAAAGAGAGTGTGGTAGCACTGGGTATATGATTTAGACAAAAGAGATAAAGGTGGGAACAGGATCTCAGACTTCAGGAGCGAGAATAGGTGATGTACAGGTAGGTAAGGAAGAGAGATCACACATGGCAGGGACGTCCATCCTCAGAGACTCAGAAACAGCCAGACACGGGACTTACGAAGCTAACAAGCTCCTGCCCGAAGCCCCCTCCTTACTATACTTAATGCCAGCTAGGCTGCCGCAGCACCCCAGAATCGCTTCCCGGAGCCGGCCTGTGCATCGGAATCTCTGAGGCAGGAAGGAGGAAGGTCAAAGGTTCTTTCTGAGTCTTGTTTCTTCATTAACAGCTTAAAAGTAATATCCCAAAAGACAGCTTCAGGGTGGCAAAACTTTGGTTCCCTTCATGAATGTCCTTTTCCCCTAAAAATGCTGACAATATTCTTTTTACCTAAAAAGAAAAGTATTTGTATTCGTTTTCTATTGTGTATAACAAACTACGACATATTCGTGGCTTAAACACACACACACACACACACACACACATTTGTCATCTTCAGGCTTGAGGGTCAGCAGTCCAGCAGTGACCTAGCTGGACCCTCTGCTTGGGCTCTCATGAAGCCACAGTGAAGATATGGGCCAGGCTGCATTACTTTCTGGATCCTGGGGTCCATGGTTATTGGTAGAACTCATTTCCTTGTGTCTATATTTCTAAGGCCCCCACTCTTGCTGACCGTCAACCTGGGCATGTTCAGCTCCTAGAGGCTTCCCATAGTCCCTTGCCAACAGCCCACTCACAGGTTCTCTCATGACATGGCAGCTCATGTCTTCAAAGCTAGCAAGGGAGAGAGTCTTTCTGGTCTACTGAAGCAGAGTCTTGTGTAATGCAACATAACCACGGGACAGCTACCCCTGTGGAGTGAAGTAGCTGAATTTGGTCTGATGTCACATCCCAAGTACAGTTAATTCATACCCTCAGTGTTGTTCCTGCATTCAGACATCTCCTTGGAGATTTTACCAAACGTGGAACCAAACTTTTCCTTGATTTCTGGTGTGGGTGTGTGTTTAATTGATTGACTTTAGAGAGAGAGGGGGACAGAGAGAGAGAAACACTGATTTATTGTTCTATTTATTTATGCATTCATTGGTTGATTCTTGTATGTGCCCTGACCAGGGATGAAACCTGCAACCTAGATGTATCGGGACAATGCTCTACCCAACTGAGCTACCTGACCAGGGCTCCTTAATTAAGAGTTTTGTTTTGTTTTTTTATCTTCACCTGAGGACATTTTTCGATATTTTTTGTTCAGATAGAGTGAGAGGGAGAGAGAGAGAGAGAGAGAGAGAGAGAGAGACATCCACATGAAAGAGACATATTGGGTGGTTGCCACACGCACGACCCATTCCAGGGCCGGCGACAAACTGCAACCGAGGTATGTGCCCTTAGCGGGAACTGAACCCAGGTCTCTCCGGACCCCAAGCCAATGCTCTAACCACTGAGCATAACCGGCCAGGGCGATTAAGAGTTTTTATACAGTGGCCAAAGGAACCAGCAAAAGATGAGAGTTCTTTGATGGGGTTTTTCCATGCCACTCGAAGTGTTTGAGAACTCATTGCACTAAGACCTTTAAAAATAGTTGATGGGAACTGAGGATAAAATTATAGGGATCTGCATTTTTGACACGGTACATTTACATAACAAGCACAAAATGCTACCTTTGGTGGAGAGGGAGAGGGAGAGGGAGCATACCCATGGCAAAGAGTGGGCTACAGTGGTTGGAAGAGAGAACTAAGCTGCTAATTTGTATAAGGCAATTGCTCCTTTGTCATGAGCCCTCGGAGGTGTTCTTCAGCCTTTCATAGACTGATTGCGTGACCTTCAGTAAATCACTTCTTCCCGGCAGCTTCTGTCTCCCTGTCAGCAAATTAGGGATTAAGAGATCTTCCTTCCCAATCAGAAGGGGCGTAGGTAATAATTGGTTTTGTTCAGCTCTTAAAGGACTCAGATAAAAGATCCTCTTTAAGTGCAAAGTATTACTCATGTACTTTAGAATCAAAGTATAAGTACGGAGTTAAAATGTTATTTCCTGCGTCCCAGCAGAGTTTCCTGTTCGACTTCCAAGACGCAGGGCTTTCTGAGGAGAAGGTTGTGGACAGGTCTAAGCAGGTAAATGTGGCTGTCTCTCTGGCTTCCAAGGCCTGGCATGGTCTAAGTGCTCTCCTGGGTTTGAACCTTTCAACTGCCATCTCTTACCTTGGGCAAGTAGTTTAGCTTCTATGGACATCAATTCTTCTTTGAAAGTTCAGAATATTATTACCCATGTATATGAGATGAAGAGAAATGTTTTATGTAATCACCCTTTTTTTTAATCCTCACCTGAGGATACATTTTTTTTTTTTTCCATTTATCTTCAGGTAGAGTGGAAAGGAGGGGGGATGGGGACAGAAAGAGAAGCATTGACCTGAGAGAGACACATCAGCTGGCTGCCTCCCACACGACCCCAACCAAGGCCAGGGACAAACCCAACCAAGGTATGAGGTACATGCCCTGACCGGAATCAAACCAGAAACTCATTGGTCCCACGGGCTGACCTCTAACTGCTGAGCCAAACTGGCCAGGGTTGTATAATCCTTTTATTTAGAGTATGGTCAATAGACATTAGAACCCTTTGGTTCCTTCCTCTTATTCTTTCAAGTAAAAAATAGATACATAAATAAAGTTCATCAAGAATTAAAAGTGATGTCATCTTGAATTAAAAGTGATAATAGCCCTGGCCAGTTTGGCTCAGCGGTTAGAGCGTCGGCCTGCGGTCCGGAGATACCCGGGTTCGGTTCCCGCTAAGGGCACGTACTTCGGTTGCAGTTTGTCCCCGGCCCTGGTTGGTCGTGCGGGTGGCAGCCACTCGATGTGTCCCTTCACGTCAATGTTTCTCTCTCTCTCTCTCTTCCTCTCTCTCCCTCCCACTCTATCTGTACAAAAAATGGAAAAATATCCTCGGGTGAGGATTAAAAAAAAAAAAAAAGTGATAATATGTTTAGGTTCCAGTTTTGGCTACCATTTGGCAATGTATTTGACCTTTCTGTGCTTCACTTGTCTCTTCTGCAAAATTGGAGACATGGCATCTCACAGATGCTTTGCAAAGATAATTAATGTAAAGCACAGAATACAAAACCTGACTCATGATAACACTCAAAGGGTAGCTCTCCTTCTTTGTATATGATCATCATGAACACCACTGTCACCATGCGGTGCCTATGAACAGTGTTCTGTCCAGAAGCTCTGTCTTCAAATGTCTTTTCCCACACCCTGCGTAAGGACAAGTTTGGAAACAGTTTCAAACAAAATGAACAAGCAAAACAAAAACAGACTCATAGATACACAGAACTATTTGCTGGTTGCCAGATGGGAGGGCAGTTAGGGGGATGGGTGAAAAAGATGAAGGGATTAAGAAGTACATACCTCAAAGGGAAGGGGGCAGGGCATAGAGATAAACCAAGGAACTTAATATGCATAACCAATGGACACAGACAATAGTAGGGGAAGGCAGGGGGGGAGCAGGAGTGGGGGGAAGAGGGAAAAGGAGGAAGGGAGGAAAAGGGGAGACATCTGTAATGTATTCAACAATGAAGATAAATTAAAAGAAAATAGTGCACTTGATGTTCGATTTACTCTGTCCTTTGAGTTCTTGGAGAAACTGACACAGTCTTTCCCATACTGATTTCCTTACCAGGATTTTGTGAAAATCAAAACAGATCACATAATTTGTGATGGTTTCAACATATAACACAACCTAGAGGTGTAGGTAATTTTATAAAAATAACTTACATAAAAGCAACCCTTGTATAAAGTACCATTCACTAGAAACATTTCTAAAATCTTCAAGATTTTCTATCTAGTTTTCTACAACAATCCTGTGAGTAAGATCACATTTTATTCCTCTCTCACGTCACTGGTGGATTGGTCCAGCTGAGGGGGCAGGTCTGTTCCTGTAGGGCATTCAGGGATCCAGGTTCCTTCCAATACATTTTCCTGCCCTCCCTTGGCTGGGCTTCTGTCCCCATCTGCATCGTGTGAAGTAGGTCACGTTCATGGGCATGTCCAGACGAAAGCAGCGGCAGGCAACTTGTCTTAATTTAGAGGTAACACAACAGTTAAGTCCATCACTTTCACTGACTTCCCAGGGTGCACTGGTCACAGGGAACAGCCAGCTCCAGGGAAAACCAGGAACTGTGATCTCTAGCCGGACAGCGTGTGTGTAGACAGAAGGAGAACCTGGACTGGGGGAACAACCCGCACTCTGCAGAAGTTCATAAACGTTTCTTCTCCTGAGTTTTTCTAGAAAAATATACTACAGATTTACTAAATTAGTTCAGCTAATTCTCCTAAGGATCTCTTTTAAGTCTGGAAAGCAATGTGTCAATTTACTCTTCAAACTCAAGACTTTTAAACATAATAACAGTCAGTGTCTGTCTTCTGAATGCTTCGAGGTCGCCTCCTTCCCTGAGCACTGCCCATCAGAAAGGAAGAGTACATGACAAGGTCCAGAGCAGCTTCATCCAGGAGGTTTCTTAGCACAACTCGTTGTACACAGAGCCCAGTCTTCACAGCGCAGAACCCATGGGCAGGGTGGTAGTAAGACTGCTATGCCCATGGATGTTCACAGTGGTACTTCCTTCTTACGCTTTTTGGAAGAACTAATTAGTTCACACAATCATATAACTCAGAGCCCAACAAAAATTTTTTTTCAAATTCACTACATATTACTTACTGAGCCAGCTGTGAAACTTTGGATGTATTATGCTTAAAACCAAAAATAAATCTGGGGCAGCGACTGGCAGTGAACATACCCTATAAAGTCAGACTATTTTCCAATTTTTAAAATTCGCCCTTACGCAGCCTAATTAATATAAGCCTAATTGGCAATTACTCTTGTGATCTTGGCAGGGATTCAAATCTTCATTAAAATAAAATAAGTTGCCAAAACTTTAGAAGTCTTTCATTTGAGTTGGCTCAGCGGTTGAGCGTCGGCCTGTGGACCAGAGATTCCCAGGTTCGGTTCCCGCTAGGAGCATGTACTGCAAAAAAAAACAAAAAACAACAAACAAACAAACAAAAAAAAAAAATGATAAATTCTCTCATCTTTGTTGATTAATTTAACTTGAGGGAAATATAAATAAATGTTTAAAGGAAAATGTGATAGAATTAGTATTTCCTTATCTATGAATATTTTGCTAGTATATAAATTGTGCTTATTATATGACATTCCAACTAACACAAATTTTAGGAAATAACTAAGAACTTCTCATCCTCAACTCCTCCTGGTTGTTCATCCTTTCCACAAGCAAATATGAAACACTAATCTTTTATTAAATGCTAACCATATGTCAGGGCCTTTGCTAGTATTGGATACACATCAATGAGTAAAAGAGAATTGTCTTCTACTCATAGACATTAGAATCTAGTGTAGGAAGTATAAAATTAATTTTAAAAAGGAAAGAAATAATTAGACATAACAATATCTACTCACCATGCAGAAATCTTTAAACAATATAATCTACAAAGAATGACAAAAAGTGCCTTCCAACTCCTGAGGAACATCAAAGAATCATTTCAGTCGAATAGATAATGTTACTTCAGAAGATTAATTCATTATCTTCCTGAAGGCTGCTTTCTATTGTTCAAAGATACTTAGCTAACGAAAACAGATGTTTAGAACGAACTAAAATATGATACCTACCAAATCCTTCAGGCTGATGGACCTTATTTTATAAACATTCAAATAGGACAACAAAGAAATAAGCCAAACCATTTTTTATTGATTCTTTTTTTAAGAGTGAGAGAAATATACTCATATATTTACTGAAATATACTGAGAGAGAAACATCGATTGGTTGCCTCCTGTGTGCTCCCTGACCAGGGACAGAATCCACAATCTGGGTATGTGCCCTACTTGGGAACGGAACCTGCCACCTGTTGGTGTAAGGGATGACACTCCAACCAACTCAGCCACACCAGCCAGGACCAAACCATTTTTTCCCAGTGTGAATTGTCAACCACTGTACATAGGCCAATGTACAACTTTATTTGTTTCTATTTTTAATATAATATCTACTGATCTTCAAAGTATTCTGAAGGCAGCTTGCATAAACACACATTTAATGTGACCGATATAATATATATTATAGCTTCCACAATACTGAAGAAAGGAGAACATTTAATTTTAGTTAAATGTAAGCCAAGAAAATTACTGCTATTTGGCATCATATTTAGTCCTCAATTTCTCAGAAGTCAAATATTCAGCTTGGTTTTTGTTTTTGTTGTTGTTGCTTTTTAGAATTTGTTTTGTTTGTTTGTTTGTTTTTGCACTGGTTTTGCATAAATGGGCCATTGACACTTTCTCTTTTCTTTTTAGGTTCTGTCAGCATAGTTCCTGGCTATATCACCCATTAAGCAATTAGCTAGTATTTAGTATATCTAGCTCTCTAAACATTATGCCCTTTCTTCTCCCAAAAAGAGATCATAAAAATATGTTTGCAGGAATGTGTACAGACAAGAAGAACAAAAAACATTCCAGGCACTAATTTAGTGCCTTATCACCACGAAAGTAAATAGGATAATTTCTGCAGTTAAAATCCAAGTTGAGCCCTACTTAGTGTGGCTCAGTCCGTACACCAAGAGGTCACGGGTTCCATTCCCTTGTCAGGGCACATGTCCAGGTTGCGGTTCGGACCCTGGTTGGGGTGTGTATGGGAGGCAACCAATCAATGTTTCTCTCTCTCTCTCATCCTTCCTCTCTCTCTTTAAAATCAATAAAACATATTTTTTAAAAATGCAAGTTGAATCTTGTTACCAGAAATGTGGTTCAGTACAGAATTCTTCATGAAAGAAGAGAAATAAACTTTATTTGAAATAAACAAATTCCAGGAAAGGTTGTGCTTTGTCCCTTTGCCGTGTATTGTTAGAACCTGTCGTGTGTAATTATCTTAGGACTCTAATTCCCCATGGTGATTGGGAGTGGGGTGGGCAATAATGCTTTTCA
Organism: Molossus molossus; assembly: GCF_014108415.1. Lineage (NCBI taxonomy): Eukaryota > Metazoa > Chordata > Mammalia > Chiroptera > Molossidae > Molossus > Molossus molossus. The sequence goes on along the minus strand of NW_023425344.1, from coordinate 13,656,614 downwards.
TGGAACTAACAGTAGATTAAACACATTTTAATATACCATACACCACAGAACAATTTACTGCTTGTCGGCATCAGAATGAAGGCACCATGTATCTGCATTGAAGTGAATGCTACTAATGCCTACTTGGTTCCTTCTGGAACTCACATAAAACCCCATATTAGTTCCCTGATGGAAGGCAAGCCTATTACTAAACACACTTTGTGTTATCATTAAGTGCTACTGATTTATTGGATAGATTACATTTATTGAAAACAGAATGGGAGCATGCAGTTAATTACCAACTTTCTCTAATTAGTGTTGTATGTGACTAGAATATTCTTCAGTTGATCACAGCGCTTTCTGCTAGAGTCCAGTGAACCAGTGTTGAAGTGAGGCCGGCTGCAGCAGTACCTTGCGCTGCCCTCTCTCCTGCGTCTCTGGTACTGCAGATGTAGGGAGGAGGCATGTTTCATGTCATAGATGGAGAACTGAGAGCCACCTAACCCTGGATTCCAATCCCAGATCTGACACTAGTCATTTTACCCTGGGAAACCTCCCTGAGCCTCGTCTTCCTTATTTGTACTGGGAATAATAGTGGTGATGAGTCTTAAAGAGAGAAAGGTTACGTGAGTGGAGATGCTGATACGTGGTAGATACTGTCGCTGAGTTTCTGAGCCCTTGCATTGCCTTGATCCAAATCAACAAAAACGTCCTGTGCTGACACTTGGGCTTTGTGGTGAAGGTGAAGTATACATTCAGAGCTCTGTTAATATACCTTTGAGAACAACTCATCCCACCTTCTCCAAATTCAGCAGAGGCAAATATTGAAGACTTGACGTAGGTGATGATTATTTGCCCTGAAGTCGAATAATCAATGAAATAGCCAATGAGATGATGGAATCTTTGCCGTCTTCACCTTCAGACCTTGTCTTCTGCCTCTTCCTTCAGAATTCTCTCTACTCTATCAAACTGCCTCTGGGATTCTAAGGCACCGGGTCCCTTCCATGTACCAAACTATTAAATCTTCATCAGCAGTTCACACACGGGTGCTGAGTGTCTGCAGAATGTGGAAGTGAATAAACACATGGAGAATGGGTGGTAAGCAAGTGGGTGAGAGTCCGGCTCTCAAGAAATGAAGGGACTATGCAACTTGGTATCTATTTTTCTACATTATCACCATAAAATCTGGACCATTTATTGCACGTATGATTTTTTTTTGCAGAGTAATCTTAACATCCAGAGGTTTAGAAACTTCCCAAGGTCATATTGCTAATGAGTAGCTGTGACATAATTATGACGAACACTTCTGAGCTCCCATTTCAAAATGCCAGTCTAGTATTCCAATGAGAACACACAGAATGTAAAAAACTAGAGTGAAAATAAATTTTACAAAATCTTGGCTCTAAACAAAGGGCATTTTCAGCTCTGTAACGTGACAACTAGGTGGAACCAGAACCCATGGTTCTAACTTGATCCAGCATGCCTGTTCGAGGTGCATAGTTGATATTTATCATTGCAGGTGCCGTGTGCAGTTCCAGACTATGTGCAAAGGGGTTTATGAGACGGAAAGGCAGCCTAACATGAGGCTAAAGAGCATGGAGAGGGGAGGCAGACTGCCCGGGTTTACATCCTGATTCTGCTACTTTCTTACTTGTAAACTTGAAGATGCCACTTGGCCTGTCTATGTCTGTTTCTGTACCAAAATGACCTTGACCTTTTCATCTAAGCCATCAGAAAAAATGGAATGACATTCTTAAAGGTTGAAGGAGGACCACATTTGGAGAGGAAGATCACAAGCCCCATCTTGCTTGGGGATTTAGGACTCCTTGTTGACATCCAAGGAGAATTATGGAATTGGTAGTAGCCTAGAGTTCAAGGGGAGATATCCAAGCTGGGAAATAAATATTGGTGACCTCAGTACCTAAATCATATTATCTCCGTGAGACTAGATGAGATCACCAAGGGAACAAGCACAAGCTGTGGTCAGATTTATGCCTTATAAATCTCCCTCTGTCAGCACAGACGCAGACAAATGGGAGTAGAGACTGTTAGACCAGCTTGAAGCCTAAGGCAGCAGGTCAAGCTCAAGCTAGGTTAGCAAGGATGATGGACAACAGCAGTAACCATGGCAATAACAAAGATGAATCATGATGCAATGCAATTATAATAAATAATGAATACAATACCAGCTACAATAAATACATGACAGAAATGCTACAAGGGCCAAGTCCTTCTTCTTGTTTTAGTGATGGGAAAGTCAAGAAGGCAGAGCTTAGTTGATCTTTTGCAATTTCTGCCCCGGCCAACAATGGAAGCCTGGACTCTCATCTTAAAATCAGAAAAGACCAAATTCACAATGTTTTAGAGAGGAACTCTCACCCACTTTTAGACTATATGCTCTAATACCTTGATTGTGCCTTCATTCTATCTCTGTTATCACCAGCACAACCTACCTCCCATATTAAAAAAGCAGAGACTGTAAGAAAAGAGGCAGTAAGAAAAGTTTCTGACACTTATTTTCATTAGGGTATTGTCTTCTTTCCAGCAAGTTTGGACATAAATAAACCTATTTCTTGGCACTTGCTTTTTATAAGTGTCCAACTATCATTCTTTATCCTTTTATTTCTTATCTTTATTGATTTTAGAGAAAGAGGAAGTGAGAGGGAGAGAGAGGTAGAAACATCGATGAGAGAGAACATAGATTGGCTGCCTCCTACATGCCCCACACTGGGGATTGAGCCTGCAACCTGGGCATGTGCCCTGACCAGGAATGGAACCAGTGACCTCTTGGTGCATGTGTTGATGCTTAACCACTGAGCCACAATGGCTGGGCTATTTCTTCATTCTTTATATATATATGCATCAGAATCTTATATGTGTAGGTAGGTATGTGCATGTTCATATGTGTATTAAAACTCAATGAACAAGATATATAAGAAAATAAAGAATAAAATATAAAAAACTAGAATACATGTTACTTAGAAGACAAAACAAGTAAAAGAGCATCTCAAATCCACGTGTCTCATTTACACTATTGGTCCCATTAGCTGCTTGTCACTTCTGCATAGACCCTCCCAGTTCACTGTGTCCAAAACTCAACATGCCATTCTTCAAATGTGGCAACAATTGCATTTTCTCCTCTATTCTCTATTATTTTGGGGTTTATGACCTTCCACCCAACTACTCAGCCTACAAATTTGTGATCATCCTTGACCCTTTTTTTCTTTAATAACCCATATCTAATCAGCCATCAAGTTCTATCAGAATTCTTTTTCTAACACTTTCAAGTGTTAATTTGAACACTGCATGCCATAGCTCAACGTCCTCTCTTACGAAGTAATCAAGAATGTTCTAATTAGTCCCCACACTTCTGTCTTCCCATAAGAATCTAGTCTTCATCCCAACATCACATCTCACAAGGAAAATCATAAAAACTGACCAAGAAAATTTATTACTGAAATTAATTCTTCACTCTATTTTATGTCAGTGAGACCACATTTCTCAAGGCCTCAAGCCCAGGCACTCTGTCTGCTTCTGAGGTTCATCCTGGTAAACCAAAGAGGAGTGTGATGAAATGCTAACGACTAACACACAATCAGAAGTAAAATACCCCATAGTCATGTTCTTACATTTTGCTTTAAAACAAATTAAAATCTTTAGAACATTGAAATCCAGAGGTCAGCAATTTTAAAGACAGTATCTAGCCAAGTATAGGGTAATGATATACTTAATTATGTATCAGTAGTTCTTGACGACTGGATTATCTGTGGTTATATGTCTTATTTATATGTATTGGGTAGTGAGAAGAAGAATAAAAGCAATTATGAAAGCCAGTAACACATGATAGTCCTTGGATACCACGGAACACTATCACGGAACACTTTGTCTCCAAAATCATGGCACCATGCACCAAGTCCTTAAAAGGACACAAAAATATACATGTTGAAGGATCACATTTTCACTTTCTATACAGATTTTCAGTTGGAAGCCAGGCTGATTTTTATTCTTTCTTAATCTGAATTTTGTTTCAAGTACATTAAATTTGCTTTAGGGTGCAATTTTACAAAAGGAAAAATTACTATGTGTGTCCATTTGGAGAACCAGCAAAATACAAATATAGATTGTTTTCGGTTTCCAAATGTCTCTAGTATAACTCTTTCTTTGGACTAGGCACTGTTTTAAGCACTTTGCATTAACTTACACAATATTATTGTACAATGATGTTCAGCAACAGTGTGTCATATGAAATACAAAGTGTCTTATGTTAATATGTTAACAACACCGTGAAATACATAGCATTATTATTTCAATGTTGTAGATGAGGAAACTCAAGCACAGAGATTATGGGGATACCTAAGAACATACAGGTACAGGAGTGACAGAGCTGGGGTTCAAGCTTGAGCAGCCAGTCCAGAATATATGCTTTTAACTGCTCTCCATGCTTTCTATACTCTCAAGTGTGTTATCTGCTTCCCTACACTTCCCTACTCAGTTCCAATGCCTTATTGCAAAATCTTCATTAACTTTCTTATTGTTACTGTCATCATCACCAAAGCATCCACTACTCTTTTGTCAAAGTGATCTTTATAAATGACAAATCTGTTGACACCAACTCTGCTTAAATGCTTCCAGACTCTCTCGACTTATATTTAAATAAAATTTATGTTCCGTTGCATGGCATTCAAGGCCCTTCAGGATCTGGCCTTTTCTTATATTTCTGCCTCAATTCTGGTTACTCTCTGCTTCATGTTTTATGTTCTAATCCTACAGGACTCGGTACTCATGCTTTGCAGAGCATGTGATACGTTCTCTTACCAACTTTGTAATTTGAACCTTGTAACTCAGGCATTACATTTATTACTTCAAGTCTCAGATATTTGTGAAGACTCCTCTGACCCTCCAAGCCTCCCAGATCACTCTCCACACCTCTCTGACATCATGCTTGTATGATGACGCTGGTTAATTTGCCCATGTCCCTACCATACTGTGAGCCTAGGTGCTAAGTCCCTTTTTCTTTGGGTCTTCAGTCCTCGATGAATGTAAAGTGATACATGAATAGACCACCATAGTGTACTTTGAGTTCTAACTCTGTCAGTTATTAACAGTGTAACTTTCTTGTCTCATCTGCAAAATGAGTTAATGATAGCACCTGCCTATATCATAAATTATTTGTGAAGATTAAATGAGATTATTCATCTATTGATGGATAGATGGATGGATGGATGGATGGATGGATGGATGGATGGATGGATGGATAGAATGGTTAACATAATTCCCAACACATGGTAAACACCCCAAAATGTTACGCGGCCTTCCTCCTATCATTCTGGACACTTGACATTAGTGTTCATGAAAGTTCAATGCACAGGGGTACGTTCTTTAATTCTGAGTCTAAGTTGGCACCCCACTTTATACCCATAGCACAGTGGATTTAATTTTCCAAGCGTGGACTCTAGCCTAGTGGACTCGTTATAACCGGCAGAACACCCGGCAGAGCGCCCCCAGGTGGGAGCAGCTGCAGGTGCACTTCCTGCAGCGCCGCAGCCGGCCCTCTGCTCAGGCCCCCCTGCGCCCGCTGGAGCAGCCTTGGCACCTGGGCGGCTGTGCTGCACCAGGCAGCTCCTCCTCGGGAGGGTTTCAGACACCGAGTGTGCCCGCGAGACCGCACAGGCAAGAGGCCGAGCCACGCGGGGGCCGGCTTTGCTGCTTCGCAGGGCACAGCACTTATTCTGATGACTTGGAGCGGGACTCTCATCACGTTTGTGTATAAAGCAGTGGCTGCCTTTTTTTCATAGCCGTGCATACCGAGTGAAAAGCACAGAAATCCATACTGTGACTGTGAGCCCGCAGCCTGGCCTTCGGCATGACCATGAATAGGAGGTGTGGACTGAATGTCTGCGCCCCTCCCCCAAATATTTATATTTTGAAATCCTAACCCCTAATGCAATGCTATTAGGAAGTGCAGGATTGGGGAGGTGATGAGGTAATGGGGAGAACCCTCAGGACGGGATCGCTATCCTTACAAAAAGTGACACGAGGGACTTTGTTTCCTCTTTCTGCTGAGGATCCAGTAAGAAGACAGCATGAAAAATAGAAAGCAGGTCCCAATCAGACACCAGATTTATCGGGACCTTGATCTCAGACTTCCCAGCCTCCAGATCTGTGAGAAATAAGTTTCTGACGTTTAAGCCACCCAGTCCACGGTGTTCTGTGCTAGCAGCCTGAACTGACGAAGGTATAGGCCATCTTTCTTTTGAGGAACCCTTCCCCCTTTTAGTTTCACCATTTATTCATGTATTGAACATTAGAAACATTATTTGAACATCATCGAACCTAAGGTTTCTCATCTCTAAGGCTGGGCAAGTAGCGTGTCACCTGCGGCATTGCAGTCGCGAGACATCGTATTCAGAAAGCATCGTGCACAGTGAAAGTCGTATGATTTGCACCTGGTCCATGCTGCTCAACGGCAGCAAATATAATTAATTTTCAATTAATTCTATGGCTATAAATTCATCACGAATGCATAGCTCTAAAGAATAATTTTGTTGTTGCTGTTGTTGTTTACTATTCAGATGATTGGTTTTCTGACTGGGGAACTCAGCTAGTTACTCCTTTAATTACCATTCGTTCTCTCAACTGCCTGGCAACAGCCCTCCAAGCAGCCACTGGTTAGGAAAAAAATAACTTTTCAAAGACATTATCTGATTCTTCTGCAAATATAATCATTTGGTTTTAGATTTTAAATCCACAGTTATTGCATGATCATATTGATATGCTTACGCAGTCCCGTAGGAAATATTGGACACAGGCCAGGCAGATCAAAAAGGCCCTTGAAAGAGCTTGTATCCGCGAGGGAGAGAAATGGTACAAGGAGCTACCGGGATAAATTACTCGAAGGCAACAGGAAGGGCAGAAGGGGGACCTGAAAATAATTAAGGTGAAGGGTGATAGAAGTGAAAAGGGGACCCAAGGAAGGTGCTATTTGAATCTGGACTTAAAAGATGCCTGCCGGTGTGGCTCAGTGGTTGAGTGTTGACCCATGTATCAAGAGATTGCCGGTTCGACTCCTGGCCAGGGCACATGCCCAGGTTGTGGGCCAAATCCCCAGTGGGGGGCATGCAGGAGGTGGCCATTCAATGTTCTCTCTCATTGATGTTTCTCTCTCTTCCTCTCCCTTTTTCTCTCTCTAAAATCAATAAAGAAAAAAATTTTTTTTAAAGGACTTAAAAGATCACAAAACATTCCCCCTAGAGGGAGGGGCATGGCAGCCCTGGGCATGGCCAGATGGTACCGATGGGGGAGCTTGGAGCTGGCTCTGGGCAGGTGCGGAGCTCATGAAGAAGATGTATGATTGGACACTAAGGAGGGTACAGGAGCCAGATATCACGGCGTTTATGTTCATAATAAGAGTTTAGGAATTTGTCCTACAGGCATGATTTGAAATCTGCCTGGAAAATGGGCTTGAGGTAGAAGATGCTCCACCTAAAGATAAGGCTTCGGCTCAATGCTGGTGGCTCAGGAATTACAACTGTTCAAGTTCTGACGGACACAGGTAAGCTGTCAGCCTTAGGAACCCTCCCTTCTCTCCTAGGGATTGGCGGAAACTTCCGGAGGTTATTTTCTCAGCAGAAAGATGTCCTTACCTACTGGTGTGAATTTATTCATTTGGAATGAATAAAATTCGAACTTGTTTCCTTGGCCATTAAAATTATTTTGAATGTCACTAAATGACCACTTGCTACGAAACTGGCCTGAACATCAGGGCATGAATATTTTTGTTTCTGCATTGAATTATTTAGACGATCCAATGTCTAAGCCCCCCAGGCCAACCACAAATTCAATTTCCAAAATAAACAGAGAATGGCTAACTGAGCCCCAGAATGGACCCTTTCATAAGAAGATAGTGAATCCAGGCTGGAGTTCCTATTGGGAGGGCTATGTCAGCCTGTGAAAAACCCAAAAGGTTTACACCACCTGCAGAGTCCTTTCAGTTACGCCTCCAAGTTTCAGGTAGGGAACACCCCAGTTATTTTCAAAAAGCAAATCTTCCTCTCCTTGGGTGCAAGAGCACTGAGTTACTAGGTCCTCGAGACGGGATAACTGCTGAGGGGCCCCTCACTCTTCATCTGAGAACTAGTCCGTCTCCTGTGGAAACATTTTGTCCAGCTCAGTGTGCTAGAAAATCATGGCCATGCAGAGTTATGCTTTGCCGCCCAGCACCTGCCAGGGATGAAGAATTCGATTCGGTTTTCCATGGCAGCTGGCGAGGCCTTCACCTTGCCCTGGGCCTGCTGCTGCAGAGCCTGCCCGGTTGGGAAGCATCCCCTGTGTCTCACGTTTCTGCCGGTCACAGGTCTGGAGAAGAGGCAATGTCCCCCTAACACGTTCTTCCTGCCTTCCAGGAAAAGAGCGTGTGGAATGTCACTGGACGGCATCTTGACAAAGCTGTCTCCTACTCAGTGATCCTAAGAGAACTTTCACCTGTTCACGATCAGACAGATCTCTCTGGGGGGTTTTCCAAGGCAAGCTGGAAACCTTGGGAACGTTATTTGACCTCTCAAAGTCTCATGCATCTCAATGCTACTATGTAGACAACGATGCCTCACTCACACCATTGTATTTTATAAAAGGGGTTTGGTAAACATTGCTGTCCAGATGCTGGTTATGACTCGTTGTCATTAACATGGATGATAGTACACGTCTGCTGCGCAACATTGAATGTTTATACAGCGGATGGTCAGTCTTGCGATGGAGAGTTTGAGGCTTCCAAGATGTCAGTGTCTCGAGAAGGGATGCAGGTTAGTGTGGCATCTGGGTTTCTGGTTTTCGTTGCTGGCAGAGAGAAGGCCCTGCAGGCTTGGACCGAGACTATATTATGTGAGCACCACGGTAGCAAGTAGGACCTAGAATTCTCACCATCGTTTTATAACTTGCTAGTGTTGTCACTGAGGTCACGAAGTTTACCTTTCTGACTTTAGTTAGGGCTCCTGTGAAATCTGAGTAATGATATGTCACATTGCAGTCCTGGGAGCTGAGGGTTCCCTCCCTCTTGGGGACAGTGGCAGTGATCTGAAGTGTCCGCTGCCACCATGCTCAGTGACAGTAGGCATCAGTCCATCAGTGAACACGTAGAGACAAAGATAGGCTTTCCTTGTTTTCCCTCGTGATTCAGATCACTGGTTTCTTACAGCTTTAAGGATTAATTATAAGCTACTAAATTTGAATGAAAACATGGGCTGGTGTAGAAGGTATTACAGTAATAATAATGATTTTGATAATCTAATAGTGTCATTAATAATTATAGCTGACATTCATTTATTTTTTGGTCAGGACTGCATGGATTTAGGAATTTAAACTAGTGTAGGCAGAGAAAGAGAGAGAGAGGGAGGGAGGGAGAAAGAGAGAATACATAGATAGATATTGAGTTATTGATTACTGAATATATAAAAGGTATTTGAAGGAACCTAAAAGCAGAAAGTACAAGTGAATTTCAGTAGAGATTAGGATCCAAAGTTGGAAACCTATCAGGAATTAACATTCACATTTCTAGAGCCATAATGTTTTAGTTTGTTGCATCGCTGAGCCCTTAGCTGAGAAATACTTTCCCCGATTTTCCTACAGCTCCTTGTTGCTCAAACTCTGGAAGAGCCTGGTGTCTCTGTCTTCCCAATCGTGATAATTCAGAGAGCAAAGGCCAGGGGCCAATCTTGTTCAGGTGCCCTCCCCTGATGCCTCCTGTGTCTCCCCCCTATTCCCGTCATCCATGGCCATCAGGAAAGGGTTAACAATTACAAACAGGGTTGTCGAGTCTCTTGCTTGTGCACTGGAGTGAGGGAGGCACAGTCATAGGGTTGAGTTCATTTGTCCCAGGTCAATGAACTAATAGGAGGCGGAGCCTGGAGAAAGCCAAGCCTGTCTAGCCCTCCAGTTCACACTATATCCTTGAGCTTTGCTGCTCTTCAAAGCGGACTAAAGCAGTGCTCCCTGGTGACTCAGCGTTGGCGTCCGTGCCACACAACAGTGAGGAACTTTGTGACGCTGAGCTTCACCTGGGTGCCACAGCCACCTCCCCAGAAGGATGGCAAGGGAGCGGGAGGACCTCTGCGAAGCAGGATTCTCTGCCTATCACATGAGTGGCTTCAGACAAGTCCTTAAGATCACTGCTTCTCAATCATCGATGTGCACGCAAATCACCCGTGGGTCTTAGGAAAAGGCAGTTCCTGCTTCAGTTCTCCTGTGATGGGGCCTGAAAGTCTGCAGGTTTAGCAAATTTTCAAGGGATGCTGTGGCCGCGGATCTGTCCCAGGAATACACTGTGTGGAGAGGTTTCAGAGAGTGACTAGGGACACTGCCACAGCAAGACATCTGCAGAGTCCAGGACCTGCCCCAGCTGCACAGCGGCTGGGCCCTCGGGAGGCTCACTCCTCCGTGAGCCTCTCCACGCAGTCCAGTGACAAGATGAGGCACTGCACCCACAGTAGCATGCTGGCCCAGCTACAGAAAAAGCACGCGCTGGCTAAAAATGGTTGGCAGATGATCAGTGAGTGTTGCTGGCAGCCCGTGTATTGGAGTTTGTCTTGTTAGGATACACAGGCTATCTTGTGCCAGAATTTTTTTCCCCTCAATTCAACTTTAGAGAAACTTACAAATATGCATGGTGAGTGGAATCTTTGTACATCTTGCTGATTGAAAAAATAAGTCTAATGCATGCAGAAGCCATGGTTTGACATTATTTCTGATGTATGTGGCACCCCCTTGCTGGCTTTGTCAGGAGCTCAGGTCTAATTCACACCCCCTATTTATTGGGTGCTTAAACTCTGCTCTATACCATGTAAAATCAGTGACTTATATTGTTTCATTTTGTCCCCACAAAACCCTATGAGCTAGGTGCTGTTTTTCTTCTCATTTAAGCGATGATGAGGCCAAAATATATTATATGAGGCCCAGTCTGTGTGGCTCGGTGGACTGAGCATCATCCCATGGACTGAGAGGTGCCAGTTTGATTCCCAGTCAGGGCACATGCTCGGGTGGCAGGCTCCATCCCCAGTAAGGGGCGTGCAGGAAGCAGCCAATGGATATTTCTTTCTCACATCGATGTTTCTATTGCTCTCTCTCTTCCTCTCTCTCTGAAAAATCAAAAACATGTTAAAAAATAATAATAGTAAACCCAGCCGATGTGGCTCAGTGGATGAGCATTGACCCATACACCAAGAGGTCACCGGTTCGATTCCCGGTCAGGACACATGCCCCGGTTATGGGCCTGATCCCCAGTGGGGGGCATGCAGGAGGCAGCTAATCAGTGTTTCCATCTCTCTCCCTTCCTCTCTCTCTCTAACATCAATAAAGAAAAAAAAGCTGCACTTATTAAAAAAATACTAATTATAAAATTTTAAAAATATATATTACATGAGGTGACCAAGCACTGCCTGATACTGCTCTAACTCCTCCATGAAATATTGCACCCCGCCCTCCTGCCCCATGGGCGCCTTGCCCCCCTCCCCCACGGGTGTTCCCCCCCCCCATGGGCACCCGTCCCTTTGAGTTTGGGTCGATGCTGCACTCCAGCACCCACCTTGAATTCATCCTCGTCCGGGACCGCGCACTCTCTGCCCCTTCATGGGCGCTCGGAGAGTTGGGAAGCCAGGCGGGCCACGCCCAGCCCCCCGTGTTTTGGGTGTGCAGGTAACGCTGTCTTCCTCCGGTTTGTTTTGTCAGCTATTCTCCGTCCTCAGTGGCGTCTCCCAGACCCAGATTCACCTCTCTCCCTTTTAGCACATGACTTCCTCTTTGGTTTTTGTGAGTGGAGACAATTTTCCCAAAGTCACTCAGGTGTATCTCTGACGGAAAATACCAGAAAACCCAAATGATTGTGATTTAAAGAATGACAAATGTAAATCTCTCTCCAAACGGGAAATTGGAAGCAAGCAGTTCCAGGAACACACTTGCTCAGTATGTTATTGGCCCAGATTCTCCTCCTCTATCCTGAGTCTCTGACTGCTCACCTCATGGTGACGAGACGGCTCCTCATTCCAGGCATCACGTCTTCGCACTACCAAGTCCAAGGAGGAAGGAAACTTATGTATCACGCAGGAAGAGGTTCCGGGAGTATCCCAGGCAGAGGGCCCCTTGATGTATATTTGGCCCGAACCTAGTCATTGTCCCTCCCCCAAATCCGCCCCCACCAGAGAAGACTGGGCTAGCCATACTGATGAGTTCAGTTCAGGCATGGCCGTCCTCTGGGGCCTGGGGAGGGACCACTTTCCCTAAGCACTTTGTCACAGAACAAAACGTACACACTTGGTTTCTACAGACCAGGGAAGAAGGAGTAGTACAGCCACTGGGTGGAAATTTCAGTGTCTAATTCCCCTCCCTCGCCTCTCCCTCTCCTGCCATCTCCTTCCTACCCCGGGGGGACACTCGCAGTGGCTCTCAACCTTCCTAACGCCGCGACCCTTTAATACAGCTCCTCATGTGGTGGGGACCCCCAACCATACAATTATTTTTGTTGCTACTTTATAACTGTAATTTTGCTACTGTTATGTCTTAGGCGACCCCTGTGAAAAGGTCATTTGACCCCCAAAGGGGTCGCAACCCACAGGTTGAGAACCGCTTTGTCATAGAGTCACCTGTCCTTTTAGCTTTTTGGTCTCTTCCTTCCCGAGGCCAGATTCTCCACCTACTCATCCCTCTTCATCTCATGCCTCTCTCTCTTTGCCTCATCAATAACTACCTCCAGCTTTCAACTCTATCTCTCCTCTTCCATCAAATATATTCCAGTGTCCCTATAAGAAAGAATCAAAACAATAACTACCTTTTCTTAGCCCAGTAATGCCTTCAAGCTGCTATCCTAGCTTTGACTTTCGTTTCACCAACAAAACCTTTCAAAGAAATCGATACTCTGTACTTTCATTTTCTCAACATTCACTCCTACAAGTCTGTAGAGTCTGCCTTCTGGCCCCACGAGCAAAAAGAACACAGCACCAAATTGGGTCAGATCAAACTCTGATTTAATTTGATAAACTTGCTCTCAGGGTCTGTCTATCCTTGTCTGGGAACGTGCTCTCTCTTCATTCCCTATAGCTCTGAAAAATTCCGCAGCTGTCCCTCCCCACCTGCGCCCAGCCAGCCCTCCAACTTCTCCAGCTCTGTCTTGTTCATTGGATCTTCTTTTGCTAGATTGTGAGCAACTTGAGGAAAGGGACCACGTCTCACTCATCATTATTCCTACACAACGTGCAGAAGAATTTTAGATCAAGCCCTTTTCTGTTACAAAACTTCTAAACTGGTGTCCTCGACTCCTCTCTCCTCCCTCTCCAAACCATCCTGTTACCAGAGTTACCCTTCTAAAAGCACAAATTGGATCGCATTCATTGCTTATTTAAAAACAAAAACTCTTTAGCATATCAGTAAAGTTCCTTTACAAAACAACCTAAACTAATTTTCTAACTTGAAGTTTACCGTATCTCCCCAGTGCACATGCACACACACACACACACTCACACACACGCACCATGCACACGTTGTAAAATACTGTTCCTCAAAGAATGGTTCATGCAACACCTTCATCAGAATCACTTGGGAAACTTGCTTTAAATGAATTTCTTGGGCCACACCGAAGGCCACCTTAATCAGAATCATTAGGATTGGCCTGGGCTGGGTATGTACTTGTTTACAGCAGACTGACGGCAATCCTAAATGCAGTTTGAAGTCTGAAGCCATGGCAAAAACTGATTCAATTGAGTACGTCTGCCCCCGTTTTAAAAATGTTCTAAGCATTTATTATACCCATTAAATAATTGTATCGTTTTTTTTTTCTCTATGGGGATGGGATAAAAAAATCTCTAAGATAAAATTGAAAACAGGCCCAAGTTTCACTAGTTCACCAGGCCAACAAGCTTGTTGAAGTTTCCCGGGTAACAGCCCCATTCCTCTGGAGGAGCTCGGCCTCCTCGTTTCGGGGTCTCTGAGCAAAGCGCCCTGCGCCCTGCTTTGCCATTTGCATAGTTTGGAAATGTGGCCTTTGAGCACCTGAGCCCAGACAAGAACTTACTGCCTGTGGTTTATTTTTCCTCTGTAATGTAAGGGGAGGTTTCAGCTGCACAAGTCGCTTGGCGACATCCGAGGTGACACGGGCCGCGAGCCGTTCCTCGGTGCCCTCCGAGAGGTGCTGAGTGGGTTTCCTCGCCCGTTTCGGGGGCACCGGCCAACTCCGCCGCTGCCCAGCGCCAGCCCGCTGCCCCCACGCCCCGCGAGCTCCAAACGGGGCTGCCCGAGCACACAGCTGCAGCTAATGAAAGAGTTCCAGTTGAAATTGGATTTAAAATTTTTATGGCATTTTACAAAAGGCCAAGTCCAGAAGCTTTGCGAAAAACATTTGCTGCCTCCAATATGTATTATGATCATTTTCTACTTCTATGGCCAAAGGACATCTATCATGTGGGTGCTTGCTGGGGGTCGTCTGCCGGTTCTCGGCTCCGGCTCCGACCCTCTGCATTCATCTTGGTGGCCGTGTGTGCGGGATCAAATACAACCGGATCGTGGCACAATATCTGCAGCTGCGTTCAAGATGAGAGCTGATGATGCATTGCCAACCATAGTCAGTTTTCCTTTTCATACATAGTTGTAGTGTCTCTCCCTCCCCCCCATTCCTTCCTCTCCCCACTTCCATTTCTACTACTTTTCTCTCCTTTCACTGACTCAGACAAATAAACTGACCAAAACACATTGCTTTTGCTATTGTGTCTGACGCAAGGTCACAGAGAGAAGACTCAAAATGAAAATAGAAATCCAATCAGAGCCATAAGCAGATGCCAGAGGGGACGATAAAATAAAGAACAAAGTGAATGGTCCAAGCATCTCATTTTCTCCACAAAATGACTTCCAGCTTGAACAATGGTCTGCTCTTGCTGTGTTTGTTTTCCAATAACAGCAACAATGAGGACAGTTGTCTCACGTGATGAACTGTCCACGCTGGGAGGGAGAAGGAAGCAGTTACCGAGAGGGGAGAATATTCTGAGAGCTGCAGGCGGTGTACATGGCTGAGCATCCTCTGGGCCTGCGTGCGTCATGCCGAGCCCACTCAGGTTCCGTCCAGAGGAGCCGGGCCGAAGCGGCCAGGTTTCTCCCCTTTGCTTCTGAGAGCCCGCCCGGGACAGCGTGCTTGTCAGCACCCCAGCGGGGGCAGCCTCTGGATGTCTTCCTGGGGGTGAGGGCTGGGTACCAGCCTGTGCAGAGCAGGAGGTGGAACGAACAGTGGGTAGACCCACGAGCCGAGCCGCAGCGGCCTCCGTGGAGCAGCCCCCCATTCCTCAGGCCCCATGCTTGTGATGTCTGTGGAAAGAAAATTGTAGATGAAATTGCAGAAGAGGAAGTTTATTACCCCATCTTCCTGATACTAAGAAAGCGGGATATTGCCTTCTATGACTTTCAGAATGACAGCTATTGAAACTCATCTCGATAATGCAGTTGATAGCCAGGAAGGGTAGAAAATATATATCCAGGTCACTGAGAATTTATGGATTCATCTCAAGGGTGGAGAGTGAGAGCAAGAGTGAGAGAGAGAGAGAAAGAGAGAGAGAGAGAGGGGCGGAGAAGTCTGGACCGCAGATCCCTCCAGTGTTACCCTCACACCTCACGGCTGGTACATGGCCTTTCCAAGTGGCTGATGTTAGTCAGCCAAACAACGACCAAAACGTATTCTCGGGAGGCTCCAGATGTTTCTCCACTCTTACCTATGTCCTCTAACCTCACAATTCACCCACTGGATGAACAAGGTCGCGTGTGTGTTTTCTGTTCCTGTGTTTTCTCCTGAACAAAATTCCCCAGCCACAGTCTGTCAGAGTGGTTCCCAGTGCCCAGTGATTAGCAGACTGTAGATTATGACTGCCACCGAGAGGCTGAGCAGCCAAAAACTGGAAATGTGACCGCCACCGCCAAAGGACTGGATGCTCTGAGACACTGGATGGAGACACAGGTGGTTTCAGCTCAAGGTGTCACATGTATGGAAGGTGTGGGGTGACAGATCTCTCTCCCTTCGAGTCTGGGCTGCGTGGAAATAACCAACACTAGCCCCTGGTCCAACAGAGTTCCTCAATTTTGCCGAGAGTGAGAAAGAACAAGGCAGCCGGTGACAAATAAGTCATTGACAGCTGGTTTTAAAATCTAAGCTGAATAAAGTTCACACAGAGGTAGAGACGAGGTGACTGACTTTAATTGCCTCTCAAATCCACTTAGGGCTGGCTCACCCTATTAACTTTGCTGTGGACCCGTCTCAGAACCAGAGTACAGTTGACTTTGAACCAATAATGGCGAAGTCGTGAATGCATCCAGCATCTATGATGGCTACTCCGGTAACAAAAAGTGCGTTGGGTCTCAGGGCACTTTCCAAGGGGGGCACGTGGGCTCTGACTGCTGTGGTAGCATCATAATGGGCAGAAGTAGCGTGACATGTGACAAGCCAGGCAACTCAAGTTACTAATAAAATGTAAATAATTGTGTTTATGAATAACTCTGATGATGTCCTTTTAAAGTACAAGGATTAATACAAATTATGACGGCTCGAGAGAGCTACATATAGTTGCCTCTAAAGAAATCAAGGTGGAGCCCTGGCCAGTTTGGCTCAGCGGTTAGAGCGTCGGCCTGCGGTCCGGAGAGACCCGGGTTCGGTTCCCGCTAAGGGCACGTACTTCGGTTGCAGTTTGTCCCCGGCCCTGGTTGGTCGTGCGGGTGGCAGCCACTCGATGTGTCCCTTCACGTCGATGTTTCTCACTCTCTCTCCCTTCCTCTCTCTCCCTCCCATTCTATCTGTACAAAAAATGGAAAAATATCCTCGGGTGAGGATTAAAAAAAAAAAAAAAAAAAAAAAAAGAAATCAAGGTGGAGACTCCCATCAGCACCCACTGGCATGAATGTCATGGCTGGGTGCTGGTCTCTGGTGTGTTCTCGGTCATATCTGCTTTATGTGACCCGAGGAGCTGTCTCAAGGAGCAGACCTACTGCTTTCATGGCCTCGCTAAGTGCTGCGTGCATGTGTTTGATCTCACCCCTGGGACTCTGCACTGCCGTGCTCCCGGTGGTACACCGTGTTCTCTTGTAGTTGTAACATAAAAGGGGTATGAATTCAGCTGGCAACATAGATGAGCTGGTTTTCCATTGTGTGCCAACGCGTTGACTCGTGTGTTCATCAGCTCCCCAGAGAGAAGGATATTGAGGGAGATTTGCCCAAAGGGCACCCCGTCTCCCCATGCTTCCTAAGTCTACATCACGCCAGATAAAAAGAGAGTCATATACCTGACCCAGACCCTAAGTCGTTTGAAAATTGCCTGTACTGAATTACATGTCTGTATGATGGCGTCAGACAATACGTAGGCTTGTTACTCAGATCGGCTCGGTTACATCTGCTGAAGACACGCCAGCCAGAGAGGACATGGGCATGCTCTGTGGTGTCCTCTTCACAAAATGGGGAGTCACTTCTCCCCTGTCCCCATACCAAGAACGGCTGTGCTTCTTCTGGGCAATTGTCTGTGTGTGCTTTTATCCCACAAATATTGGATAGTACATAACTGATCACATTTTCCAATAGGTAGAAATGTGTTTTCCTCCCTGCTGTCTGAAAATGTATCCCCGAGGGCTCTAAAGCTTTCTAAAAGATATTTTCTATTTTGTAGTTTCTTTCCAGGATCATATTTTTTAAATGATACAAGGATATTCTAGGACAGGGATCAGTAAATTTTATTTATATAAGGGCTAGAGAGTAAATATTTTATTTTATTTTTTTAATCCTCACCTGAGGATATTTTTCCATTTATCTTCAGATAGAGTGGGAGGGAGGAGTGGAGGGAAGGAGAGAGAGAGAGAGAGACATCACAGTGAGAGAGACTCATTGACTGGTTGCCTTCCGTAAGACCCTGACCAGGGCTGGGGACGAACTGCAACCAAGGTATGTGCCCTTGACCGAAATCAGACCTGCAGCTCTTTGGTCCATAGACCCATGCTCTAACCGCTGAGCCAAACTGGCCAGGGCTAGATAGTAAATATTTTCTTTGTCCTCACTCGAGGACATTTTTGTATTTATCTTCAGATAGAGCGGGAGGGAGAGAAGAAGGAAGAGAGAGAGAAACATTGATGCAAGAGAGACACATGGAGTGGCTGCCGCCCACATAACCCCAACCAGGGCCGGGGACAAACTGCAATGGAGGTACGTGCCCTTAGCGGAAATCGAACCTGGGACTCTCCGATCCGCAGGCTGATGCTCTAACCACTGAGCAACCCGGCCAGGGCAAGAGTAAATATTTTAGATGATGTGGGCTACATACATTGCTTTATATGCTTTTTTCCCCAACTATTCACAATTGTAAAAAAATATTTTTATTAACTCATAGACCTTACAAAAATAGGTGTCTACCGGGTTTGGCCCACAGGCCGTCGTTTACTGACCCCTCCTGGAGGCTCACTAGATGACGTCTTCTTTTGCAAACTGCCCTGTGATTGCAGGGTCTTCACACTTGTTTGTACCCTCGGAGTTGGTGCCAAGTCCTTCTGTTTCCCCAACGTGACTTAGTGAGAAAATCACGAAGGCTAACATGAACTGTAAATGACGTGTTTGGTCGAAGTGAAGGCCAAATGTCATAAAGCAACTCTACAGCTGAAATTTCAAGTCTTTCGGAAGCTGGGGAGAGATTAGAGTCAGCACCCAGCCCACGGCCACGGCAGAGCCACGCAAGCGCACGAGAATGTGAGTTTGTCCGTATGGAGTGGAGTTCTGTTCTATATTCACACCGTAAGGAACTATTTTGTTTCAGCAAAACAGCAGCATGCGTCATATTAAATAAATAGGGTTAGTTTGAAATCTGTTGGCTTTAAAATTGTGTTTATGTTTAACTTGTTAGTTTGAGTTGTTCTAATAGCTGTATAAAAGCAGTGCAGCCCAGCCATGTGGCTCAGTGGTTGAGCGTCGTCCCATGCACCAAGAGGTCGCTGGTTCGATTCCTGGTCAGGGCACATGCCCAGATTTTGGGCTTGATCCCCAGTAGCAGGCGTGAAGAAGGCAGCTGAATAATGTTTCTCTCTCATCAATGTTTCTCTTTCTCTCTAAGATAAATTTTTAAAAGACATTAAAAAAAAAAAGCAATACAGATAACACAACCCTACTCCTTGATTCAAAACCTAGTTCTACCATTTCCTACCTAGATGCCCACATATAAGTAACTTTAATTTTATATATATATATATGTATATATATATATATATATATACATATATATATATATATAAATGGTAGCATGGTTGCTATATATATATATAGCAACCATGCTACCATTTCATACACCCTGTTCATTTATACATATTTAAATTTAAAAATATTTGAATACAGAAGGAAGGGTATCAAGAGAATATTGTACATTTTAAATGCTTGCATACATTTAAGGTTGAGGAAAACTAGAGTGGTTTTGTAAACACTAGGGTAAGATACGTATTTTATCCTCTTTCCTCAGTTCTTATTTATTTCAAGCCTTGCTTTTCTTCTTTTTTCATAATTTTTGCCCCTTTAAAACTCTGCCTTCTCCCTATACATACATCCACGTGCCCTGTGACTGGTGTGTTTTAATTTTAAACTTACATTTAGGTAATAAAGACAGAGCATGCTCACATAAAAAAATCGAGAGTCCAGGTGGTGCATAGCCCCATCCCGACCAGAGGAAAGAGCTATGAGCGTTTTCTTGTGTTTCCTTCCAGAAAGCATTGCATTTTCCTATGATGCAAAAACACTATCCTTTTGTATTTCAAAATTACTTTACATCTTTCAAGAAACTCAGGAGGTAATTTTTAAATGCAGCAATTATTGGTGTGACACAGAGACAGAGAACGCTGAGAAGAACCCCAAATCTGATGTAGGAAGTGGGGAAGAGGAGGGAGAGAGAATTGCTTTCTGCAAGTCTCCCAGAGATTCAAGAGAGGGTGGCCACTCCGGAAGGACACGTCTTTACCCATTGCCCAGCTGGGAGGTGCGCTCATGCTCTGCAGGGTGCGAGCAAGGAGAGGTGAGACTAGATGAAGCTAGAGGAGGCAAGAGGCAGGTCCCTGGTAATTTTGCATTCATGCCTTTTTATTTTATCCAGAAGACAATTGCCAATATCAAATTTTCAGCAGGAGAATGATACAATTAGAACTGCAAATGGAGAAGGTAAACTCCAGAGGCTGAGAGATCATTTAAAACCTGTTGCAGGATCTGAGTGATAAGTGATGAGATACAATGTGACCATGAGTCTCAGCCCCGGCTCTAGAGTTTCTGACTCCTGGGTTCTGGTATAAAACCTGAACATTTGCATTTCTAGCAAACTTCAGGGGATGTGGATACTACTGACCCAGGGACCTCACTTTGAGCAATATTGGGTTGAGCAATGGTAGTGAAAGTGGGAAAAAACAAAAAGGAGGTTTGGGTGCCAAGTAGCTAGAACAAGAGGGGGTGAAGAGGCTGGGAGGAGTCAGTGCTGAGACAGGTCTGCCTGTCGCATGTAGTCACCGAGGTGGGCGGCAGAGGCGGGGCAGTGCCTGCCAAGCCAAGGTAATGCCACCTTGGGAACTGTTGGTTGTGGCTGGGAGGAGTCAGTGCTGAGACAGGTCTGCCTGTCGCATGTAGTCACCGAGGTGGGCGGCAGAGGCGGGGCAGTGCCTGCCAAGCCAAGGTAATGCCACCTTGGGAACTGTTGGTTGTGACATGATTATAATGCATGAAGGAGGAAATCCTGAGAAGGCAGATAATTGTGTTCATAGGTGAGAAATGTCTAGACTAATCATGAAGACAAGGAGTCAGTATTACATAAGGGCCTAAAGTCACATGGCTGAGTAAGAGAGAGAGCGAAAAGGAGAAGAAATGAAGGCTCAGAATGGGACCGTAGGTACCACTAACAGAGCGGAGGAGGGAGTGAGGGAGGAAAGAAAGAATGCAAAAGAGAGCCCGGCCGGTGTGGTTCGGTGGTTGAGCGCCAGCCATGCACCAAGAGGTTGCTGGTTTGATTTCTGGTTAGGACACATGCCCAGGTTGTGGACCTGATCTCCAGTGGGGGGCATGTGGCCCGTCCCGCAGGTCGAGCAACGAGGACTCTAGAGGGGAGTGAGGATGAGGAGGGACAAGAGACACGAGAAATGGAGACAAGACAAGGCTCTGATCAAGTCTCGTTTATTCAGGGGTAATTCACACAATATATAGGGCAAGAAGCACCTGTTGCCAAGCACCAAGCTTGCCCGAAGCAATTCCAGGAAATACTACAAAAGGAACAAAAGGTCAGTAAAGACTGGCTTGATGAGTAAATGGTTACTTAAAGAAATGCAAAATGCAAAGATAAAGAAATGCAGAATGCAGAGATATCCTGCCTTGGGGCAGGCAGTGGCAGAGCAGATTTTTACAAAATTGACGCCATGCAAAAAGTCTCCCACAGGCATGCAGGAGGCAGCCAATCGATGTTCTCTCTCACCAATGTTCCTATCTCTCTCCCCCTCTCCTTTCCTCTCTCTTTCTCAAGTAAATAAAGAAACAAATTTAAGAAAGAAAAAAAAAGAATGTAAAAGAGAGAGAAGAAAAAGGGGGGTGGGGAGAAAGAGAAAGAGAGAGGAGCCCTTCCAGGTTTCTCTGAAGAGACAGGTGAAAACCGATGAGCATTGTATCTGTGCAGAAATCAGTTTGCACCTTGTCCTGTCAGCTCTCCGCAGATGTCGTAAAATGTCTGGCTTTGGGCCACCACATTTTTCCTCTTGCTAGAGAATAACGTTACGTTGAGCTGAGGTGTGTTCCTTTTCTGTCACTTATTCTAATAAGCAAAATCCAGAGGAGGTCATGGATTGCATGTCCCCAATGGCATGTGTTTTGCACAACAGATGCCGTAGACATCAGCACACACACCTGGGGAGAAGGGTCTGCCAGCAGACTCTAGGCAGGTTCCCCTCTGCCTCTGACCTCTGAGAAACACAATAGGTGAAATCGCCCAGGGACGCTGTGTGTGGAACTTCCAGGCATGATAGTCATTGGATATCTGGGGAACTGTGAGGAATTTCAATAAGCCTGTGAGTTGGTCAAAATAATTGCATTTTTTAAGTATGGGAGATACCTACAGCGTTTCATCTGACCCACCAAGCTTTCTAGATGGGCACAAAACTACATGTTGAATTCTTTTAAGGTTTCCCAACTTTGCAGAGTGTCTACATTATCTGTATTAGATCATGTTCGGAGAGAGTGGACGGTATTACATTCCAGGAACCTAATTACATAATTCTTTGGGATTTGGCTCATGAAATTGCCTTATAAGTTAAAAACTCCTGATAAAGTCTAAAGCCTGGCACAGAGCACGCATTTAATGAATGCATTCGAAATGAATGAATATAACTCATTAACAAATGAGTTAATGAATAGTAAAAAGGGAATAAAAACTCTTTGGGGGGATACAAATCACGGGTATTAGTTTTCCATTATTGCATAGCAAAGTATCACACATTTAAGGGCTAAAAGCAACATACATTAAGTGACAGTGTGTGGCTTGAAGTCCAACAGGGCACATCTGGATTCTCTGCTAAGGAAATCACAAAGTTAAAATCCAGGTGTCAGCCAGGCTGAGAAATCTTCTAGAGGTTCTGTAGGAAGATCAACCTCCAAGGTCATTCTTGCTGTTGGCACATTTCAGGTTTCCGTGGCCATTGTATTGCGTTTCCTCTCTTCTTGCTGACTGGCCAGCAGGGGCTGCTCTCAGCTCCGAGAAGACACATACCTTCCTTCCATCCAGCCCCCTCCGTCTGTGAGCCAGACGTGGCGATTCAGCATTACTGGCTCCTTCTTCTTCAGCCATAGAAAGCTTTCTGCTCTCAACAGGCTCATGTGACTAGATCATGCCCACGCATATCATCTCCCTGGTTTACAGTTAAGTGGTCATCTGTGCCCTAGAGCATCACCTGTCACAGAGTAAAGCCTCTCAGATTCATGCAGAGTGTGTGCACCTGGGGCAGAAGGTCTTGAAAGGTCTTGAGGGCCATTCTGGAAATCTTTCTACCGTGCCCCGGTGACTGTGCCGCAGTAGTCTCCAGGGCACACCACTGGACTTCTCTGAAGGCTGTTTGGTATTCCCAGGCATGCCTGATTATTATGTTGGAAGTACTTAGTGTGCAAAACCAATAGACTGTTTTTGTTTCCCCTTTGTGTTTTTTAAAATGTATTCTCTCACCTTGCATCTTTGTACTTTGTAACAGCCTCCACAGCGGATAGAAAGATCCTATTACCTCACTCCTTTAAATGAGTGGAATACAAATGTAGACAAAGCCAGAAAATATCCCCTTAGAAAAATCCAGCCATACTGGAGTCCTTTTTAGCTTATAGCACTAAAATTGAGTTTTTCTATTCATTGTAAGGGTTGGCAAAGGGAAAAATCATTACACAACAGAGCTAGTTGGCTGGGGTGGGAGGGCTTGACCTCATATCTTCTATATAAGAACAATGGAGGTCAGCTCATGCTTTTCTCAAGAGAAATGGAAAGTACAGAACTGTTGTTTATTTCAGAATTTTCATTTTCATGAGGCACTGTGATTCTTTGCACACAAAGGTTATTAAAATAGCTATTTATTGAAAAGTCTGGTGTTTAGAAAACCAACCTATGATGCAATATAGATTATTTCCATTCATTGCTATTCACTGTATCTGTTTTATGCATTCTGTATATTTGCTTGAAGCTACTTTTAGGGGGAGGTGCTAAAAGTTTGGTGTTTTAATTTCTTAGTCATTTCCATCTTTTTTGTTTATTCTGCATCAAAAACTTTTCTTCAGTAAATTAGACATATACTGTCTTGAGTCACTGTGTCAAGAATACCAAAGCCATGACTCAGAAAGACTTCATTACTGAGAATAATAATGGAAAATGAGTTAATTTACAAAATATAGAATGGAAACTAGAATGCAGTTACTGATAATAATGAAAAACAATTTTGAGAATGGCTACATTATTTAGTACTAACAGCTTTAAACATATTTCAGCATCTGGACCCATTTGATTTTCTTAGCCACACTATGAGTGATTGTTGGTGCCTATTTCACAAGAGATAAAAGGAACTCCCTTTTTATGATTCTTTTGTGTTAATTTAGTAATTTTTATTATTTAATTTTATCTCCTTTTTTAGAGTATTAATTGTATTAGTCAGAGAAAAAGAGAGAGAGAGAAATTTATTTCAAGGAATTGGTTCACACAATTGTGGAAGCAACTCCGAAATCCCCAGGGTAGCCTGGCAGGGCGGAGGCCTGTGAGGAGCTGAAGTTCAAGTCCAAAGGTAGTTTGCTCCAGAATGTCCTTTCTCTCATGGGCAGTCACTCTCTTTCTTGAGACCTTTGACTGGACGAGGCTCTCTCGCATTTACTCAAAGTCTACCGACTTAAATATCAATTGCTTTTTTTTAAAAAACCTCCAAGGAAAACATCTAGAATCATGTTTGACCAATCGCAATAAATGGACAGGATCTGTCTACCTAGTGTAGGTTAAGAACTATAATAACACATGTAGAAGTTGTATTTACTTGTTTGCTTAACTTGGTAATTGCACATGAAAATGAATGAATTCTTTCATTTATTCATATATTTTTGCCATATGCTCATTTTATCAAATTTTGTTTTGTATTTTTTATTGTTGCACTATTATAGCAGATGTCCCCCATTTCCACCCTGTATCCCTCCACCCACACCACCACCACCCCGCCTTCAGTACATGAATGGATTTTTTTAGAAGGATTAAGTGCATACTCTGGAAGACCTCAACGCACACCCGGTTATTCATTAACTTAAGTCTTGATAGAAACAAAATTTTACTCAATGATCAGGGAATTCTCATATCAACTCCCTCTTTCTCCTCACTACAGAACTCTTCATTTAAGCCCTTAGAAATTCTCTGTTTTGTGTGGCTGAGAAAATATGTTTTTCCATTCTTGTTTGCTCCGAATTTACCAACTACGTACAGCACTGTCTTCCGGTAAATACGCGAGGCTATTCCTTTTTTAAATGTAATCAGAGCCTAATAAATATGTGTTGAAGAGTCATCGTCGTTGCTTGTGTACTTATTCAAAGTGCTCTGCGGGCACAGACCGTAAATACATTGTTTTGGCGTCTCCCCAAGCAGGGCTGGGACTGCGTCCCATCTGTCTTCTCGGGGCTGAGTTTCCTTCGGAGGACGCAGCCCTGCGTGTCCTCTGCTTCGCTTTCACTGAGCTCTCCAGTGAGAGGTGAGGTTAGGTCGGTCCTTGCAGCGGAGAGGCTGCTTGGGAACCAAGGTACCCCTCCTCACAGAGAAAAACAGCAATCATGCCATGTTCTGGACAGTATTGTTCAATATTTTGTCTGCTGTACTTCAGGTTTTATTTTTTTTAACATGCCGTTTCTATAGTTATGTGGATTAAATCTCCAGGTGCTCATACACCCGTTTCTTCTGTTATCCCTTGTGGTTTATGGCTCCTTCATTAATACATTTGACAGAAATAGTCTGGTTGTTGGGGGCACTGCTCCACGTAGGGCTCAGCAGTGAACCCGGCACACAGAGCAAGTTTCCTTCTCCCTCGTAGTTTACAATCTCGTGGGCCATACATACACATATACACGTAAATGAGCTGTCACAGTACCAAATGAAAAGTGTTTAAGGAAAGGATAAAATACTGCAGAAGGAAGTATGTACTAAAATTCCTACAAATAAGGGTAGGGGGAGTGGGTGTCTCTTTACCAAATAACCCTTTTTAAGATATAACCAGATATTAAAGCCCTCTTAGGTGCAAAAATGTAAATGGACACGCAGACAATGGTCTCACAGTTGCATTTAAAAGAAAACACATCCCAATTGAGAATTTCTATTAAAAACAAATTGTACTGGAAACAAATGTAAATGATTTTATTTTATTTTTTAATCCTCACCCGAGGACATTTTTCCATTTTTTGTTCAGATAGAGCGGGAGGGAGAGAGAGAGAGAAACATCAATGTGAAGGGACACATCAAGTGGCTGCCACCCGCACGACCAACCAGGGCCGGGGACAAACTGCAACCGAGGTACGTGCCCTTAGCGGGAACCGAACCCGGGTCTCTCCAGACCGCAGGCTGACGCTCCAACCGCTGCACCAAACCGGCCAGGGTGACTTTTAAACAATTTTAACATTGTAAACTTCAAGGTGAATTGTGGCTAACACTCATGGAATTACTAATGACCTAAATGCTCAAAAATCGATACAATGTGCTTATTGATTCAACCAGGATTAGATTTTGAGTAGCAAATGAATCATTATGTAATAGTCTTACACTAAAAGTGAGTGTATGGGAAAAAATGCATGGATGTGTAAATATATACTTACCTACCTTCATTTCAAAAAGGTGTTTGGTTGAACACTTCTTCAGTGGTGCTACAAAATAAAATCAATACGAGAAGAGCAGGAGGGAAATTCTAAAATGAAAAATTAAATTGCAGGCAGAAAACAAAATCTTTAAAAAGCGTCAGAAGTATAATACAGTTTTTAATGCTCTTATATAACATTCTCAGACAGCAACTCCAAAGTGCTCAAATAAACTACTGCCATCAGAATAAAACTGTCTAAAAAATAAATTGCTGGTAGCAGATCAGTTAAAAAATAAGAGCATTTGAAAGGGAATTTATAGATATAAATACCATTATCATTATAAAACTGCCTTTCCGGATATAAAAGGTGGGGAAGGAGAGATATTACAATTTGACTATTTTCCAGTTATGTGTATCTAAACAGCCTACCTACACATTAACATTTCAAAAGAGCCTCCTTGCCAATTGCACAATAAACAGATCTAGAACAAAGGTCTCTATCTGATGTCACCGAGCAGGATTTATGACTATGAATAATTGTCCTTTAAAATAACTCACATGGCTAAAGCATCTTACAGCTTGCAAAATATTTATA
Organism: Molossus molossus; assembly: GCF_014108415.1. Taxonomy (NCBI): domain Eukaryota; kingdom Metazoa; phylum Chordata; class Mammalia; order Chiroptera; family Molossidae; genus Molossus; species Molossus molossus. The sequence goes on along the minus strand of NW_023425344.1, from coordinate 13,629,706 downwards.
CTTCTTTTCAGCCACCCTATTTGCTAGATGGGGGATGTATTATTAGCCCACCTTAGCTGGGAAAACAGTTGCTACAATTATAAAGGAGCTGTCCGAGGCCACAAAACAGAAAAGGAGAGATAAAGAACTGTCCCATGACTTCAAGTCCAAAAGTTGTTCCTCTTCACCACAGGGTACCTCTCCTGGCAACCCACCTACTACACCCCCAGGCTAAAGAAAATACTTGCAAGAAATAACCAATGACCAGACATATCAGAAATCCACAGTGTATGTTCTAGATGAGCAAGAAATAGTCATTTTTATTTTTGCAATTTTCATAAGGGAACATGACTGAAACTCGCTGAAGTAAGTTTGTTGATGGTGGTGATAATTTTATTCATACTATAATAAAATTTTTATTTGTTTCTCATCACAAAACTAATTTATGTTTATTACAGGAAGATGGGAAATATAAAAGACTATAATGAAAAATCACTAATTACATTCTATTCTTTATTGTGATATTCTTTGAAAAACCAGCCAAAGTTTTGGCATTTTTATCAAATTCATCCAAAAGTCACATTAAATAAATAAAGCATATTACCCTCATTGCACTCTGAAATTGTCTCACTCAACTTACAACCAAGCTATCTTAAGAATTGTACGTGTTATCAAATCTACTTCCAATGATCTGAGCTTATTGTCAGATCAGTCGCAGAGATCATCCCCAACCATTGTTTTTGGACAGTGATGCTCCTCCCTCTGGGCCACTAATACAGCTTCATAAGTGTTTTTCACATAGCTGTTTGAGAAGCAAGTGAATCAGAAAGCCATCCCCAAGATCGGCAGCAGGGTCAAAGGAGCACGGTATCAGAGAAAGCAAAGAAGGAAACTGTTCGTAGTTAATCTGTAGAGGAAGCCATATGCATTTACAAGGCTGAGTTGGTCCTACCGAAGCCAAGTTACGAACAGAGACCTCGCTCATTCATTCATCTACCTCTTCCCCCATGCTAATCCTAGTTTGATGTGGGATGTTTCTAGCCCTGCCTTGCAGTTGAGAGACAAATGTTAAAAGAGTCATCCAATAGCATTCCCTTTCTACCAAACACATCTCTTTCTAAGGATATGTATCCTCAATGGGCAGGGGGAAACTCGCAGAAAGTACGATTTGCCTTTGCAGGCGGTCATTCCTCACCCTACTGAAAAAGGTGAGAGATTTATGCGATCTGAATAGAAACCAGGGTATCATTCCTCACCCTAGAATGCCCCGTCCTGATTTCAAAATCTTCTAAATTCCTAACAAACCTTCAGATATGTGTTCCCTACAAATCCTTCCCAGCTCTTTATCCACTTCTTCCCAGTAAAGAGTGAGCACCTTTTCCAGGGACCGTAACACACATCACACCATTTTATCATGATTCAATTACCAGTGTTTCCCTGACTGGATCGTGAGCCCACTGCAATCAAGAAGTGTGCCTTACCCGCTTTTATGCCTCTTGTGTCCGGAACACACCCTACACCCTGAATAACTTTATGTGGAATAAAAGATTCTGAAATTAAAGAATCAAAAAAAAAAGTAAGAAAAATTAAGGAAAAGGGGAAGGGGGGAAAAGGAAGGAGACATTTTTCTTCAATAATTCAAAGTACTTCTAGAGTGAGAGTTCCAATCTTGTATAATAAATCATCCTAAATTTGACTACTCTGGTAGTCTAATAACCACGATTATTTAAAAATATGTATTTCCCATCATGATTTGTATGTCTGAGGAAGAAGGGAACAGTGTTTTAAACTGTAAGCCTTGTATTTCTTCAGCGATATTTGTCTTTTACAGTGTGGGTTAGTGGAACGAACGTGTTAATCACTTGACATCCCTTGCCTCAGTTTCCCCAGACTAAAGATGAGGCCAGTGAATACGATGAGTCTTTCACACTCAAGCCAACTAATGTTCTGGGAATGATGATCAGTTATTTAAATATCAAAGTGGACAAGGAATTAGGAGTTCTATGTTGGGGCAACTAAAATATAAATAGTGAAACCATTTCAGAGATATCTTTGTGCTGTTTTTGGACACTCGTGTTTTATGAGTTTTATCACCTGCTAAATGTGAAGAGTGACGTGAACAGTCACTGTGATGTATCAGAGGGTCCCCTGACATGCACTAAGGGCCAGGGGAAGGGACAGTTGTGTTTCTGGTGCCTGGCCAAGGGCCAGACCTATCGCAGAGTCTCCAAAAAAATGTGAATGGAATAGATCCTTTGTCATTTCCAAGTAATGGCACTCAGATTCTTTTAGGTAGCAGATAATGTAAGGAATTAAGAGGTATCTGAATTGGAGTTATTACAGAATCTTATTTTTACATAATCCTCAGTATTTATTCACACTGACACACTATTTCTGTATGCTTAATGGATAACAGACTGGAGGTTCTAGTTCGCTGTTCTGCCACACTGCTTCTCAAAGAAGTTCATCGCACAATGTGATTATTAGGTCACAATGAGAAGTCAACTCAAATTGTTCATCTTATTTGTTTATATGACCCTGGCTTACAATAGCGATTTAATAGAGATTTGTTGAATAGATTTGATTTGAATAAGTAAGAAGTGTGAAATTGAATTTTCCAATGTTCTTACAGATTAATCTGTTTTGTTTTATATATATAAACATATATATATTTGCATCATCTCGGCTTCCTGCTGGTCTTTGAAATAACTTTCTAAAGCTCAAACCCTCTGGTTGTGAAAATAAGGTTTATAAAATAAACTAATATATCATTTCTTGTGCCTGGGGTCAGAGATAGGAGCAATAACTAAGAAAATATGAACTCTTCCCATCCATCTGATTGTTACCTCCTGGAGCACTAATGCACACTGACAAGAGAAACAGAAGTCTACATTTATTTCTTTGTTGCTATCCTGTGAAGAACAAAAAGCTGGGTAAAACAATATTGTAAATTAGATAGTATTTTTACCATTTAATGTGTAGATTAGAATATTTTGGAGTACATCTAATAAAAGCCTAATTCAAAGTACTTTTAAACCAGTTTTATAGTACTTTTAAAATTGAAAGAAAAGTACAGAGTTTTCCCATACACCCCACACGTGCATAGTCTCCCCCATTATCAGCATCACTGACAAGAATGATGCCTTTGCTACCAAGGACGAGCTCACATTAACACATCACAATGACGCCCAATCCATTATTTACTTTAGGGTTCACTTTTGTATATTCTATGAATTTCGTCAAATGTATCATGACATATATCCATCATTACAATATGATGCAGAGTATTTTCACTGCTCTGAACATCCTTATGTTCTGCCTATTCACCCTTCTTTCACTACCGACCTCCGACAATCACTAATCTTTCTGATATTGCCATAGTTTTGCCTCTCCCAGAATGTCATAGGATTATATAGTACATAGCTTTGCAGATTGGCTTCTTTCACTTAATAATATGCATTTATCTTTCCTCCATGTCCTTTTATAGCTTAACAGCTCATTTCTTTTCAGTGCTGAATACTGTTTCATTGTCTGGATGTACCAATGTTTGTTTAGCCATTCACTTACTGAAAGACATCTTGGTTGCTTCTGAATATTGACAATTATGACTAAGGTTGCTATAAACATCCATGTGCAGGTTTTGTGTGGACATAAGTTTTCAGCTCCTTTGAGTGAATACCAAACATTGTAATTGCTGGATTGTATGGTTTGAGTTGTAAGAAACCTCCAAACTTTTTTCTAAAGTGGCTCTAGCACTTTGCAGTTCCACCAGCAATGACTGAGAGTTTCTGTTGCTCCACATCCTTGCTAGCATTTGGTGTTGTCAGTGTTCCAGATATTGGCCATAACAGGTGTGTGGCAGTATTGCATTGCCATTTTAATTTGCATTTTTCTGATGACATATGATGTAAGCATATTTTCATATGCTGATTTGCCATCTGTGTATCTTCTTTGGTGAAGTGTCTGTTAAGGTCTGAAGCCAATTTTTTAACTAAGTTGTTGTTTGTTTTTATTTGTTGAGTTTTAAGGGTTCTTTATATGTTTTAGATAACAGCATTCTTTCAGATATGTCTTCTACAAATGTTTTCTTCTAGTCTGTGGTTTGTCTTATAATTGTCTTGAGATTATCTTTTGTAGAGTAGAAGTTTTTAATTTAAAAAAATTTTTTTAAATTGATTTTAGAGAGAAAAAAAGGGAGAGGGAGAGAGAGATAGAAACATCAATAAGAGAGAACATCATAGGCCTCCTCCCACATGCCCCCCCACTGGAGATTTGACCCACAACTTGGACATGTACCCTAACTAGGAATCAAACCAGCGACCTCTTGGTGCATGGGTCAACATTCCACCACTGAGCCATACCGGCCAGGAGAAGTTTTTAATTTTAATGAAGTCCAGCTTATCAATTATTTCTTTTATGGTTGTGTCTTTGATATTATATCTAAAAATACAACACCATTCTCAAGGTCATCTAGGTTTTCTCCCATGTTTTTCTAGGAGTTTTATAGTTTTGTGTTTTACATTTATGTCTCTAATCCATTTTTGAGCTGGTTTACGTGAAGGGTGTAAGGCATGTGTCTGGATTCATTATTTTGCATATGGATGTCCATTGGTCCAGCACCATTGGTTGAAGAGACTATTTTTGCTCCATTGTATTGTCTTTGCTCTTTTGTCAAATATCAGTTGACTATATTGATGTGGCTCTATTTCTGGGCTCTCTATTCTGTTCCATTGGTCTATTTGTCTATTCATTCACCAATACCAAACTGTCTTGATTACTGTAGCTTTATATTTAATCTTTTTTTTTTAAGTCCTCACCCGAGGACATTTTTCCATTTTTTGTTCAGATAGAGAGAGAGAGAGAGAGAGAGAGAGAGAGATCAACGTGAAAGGGACACATCGAGTGGCTACCACCCGCACGACCAACCAGGGCCGGGGACAAACTGCAACCGAGGTACATGCCCTTAGCAGGAATCAAACCCTGGTCTCTCTGGACCGAAGGCTGATGCTCTAACCACTGAGCCAAACTGGCCAGGGCTATATTTAATCTTGAAGTAGGATAGCATCAATCCTCCAATTTTGTTCTTCTTTCTATTGGCTATTGGGTTTATTTATTTTATTTTATTTTATTTTGCCTCTCCACATATATTTTAGAATTACTTTGCCAATATCTATAAAATAACTTGCTGGAATTTTTATTAGGATTGAATTAAATCTATAGATTAAGTTGGGAAGAACAGACATTTTGACAATATTGATTTTTCTATCCATAAACAACGGATAGTTATTATTTGGTTTTATTTATTAGAATTTTTTCATTTTCCTCATTTAGGTCTTGCACATATCTTTTTAGATTTATACCTAATATTTTATTTTGAGAGTGCTAATGTAAATGGTATTGTGTTTTTAATTTCAAATTTCACTTTTTTATTATTGGTTATAGAGGAAAGCCACTGACCTTTGTATGTTAACCTTGTTGTCCTGCAACATTGCTATGCTTGCTTATTAGTTCCAAGATTTTTTTTTTTTTTGTAGCAAATTAAACTGTCTGCTGAGTTTGGGCCTGGAAGCCATGTGCTCCTTGAATGTTTCTTCTTTCTTCAGTCCTTTGATATCACAATCTGTTGCTTCTCCCTGTGCCTTTCCGGCTACTTCTTGTTGATCTTGTTCATGCACCACTCATCCTGTGCACATGCTCTAAATGTTGCTATTTCCCTCGGCGGTGGATTCAGCTCCCTGATTGTTTGCACTCTGTACTGTCCCTCAGAGATCGCTCTACCTTTGTGCTAAAGCAACACAAACCTACAGCTATATGCTTAGACTCTTACCTGGGCTCCAGACGCGGTCCGGTGGTTTACTCTCTATCGCCCCCTGGAGGGCCATTATAGATCAAACTTCAATTTGTCAAAAACAACTACTCCATCTTACACCTTTTTCCCACAATCCACATTCCCCCACACTCTTCTCAAAGGCATTATAGTTTTTTCCTATATTCTGAGCTTAAGTAATGATGTCTCTCCTGATGCATAATTATAATGGTCACAAAATGGAGAAATCATAACACATGTAATAACTGTGCTCCTACTTATTAATTTATACTCTACAATTTTTGGTTATTTTTTTTAAGTATGTTTTTATTTACTTTTTTTAGAGAGAGGAGAAGGGAGAGAGAGATAGAAACATCCATGTGAGAAAGAGTCATTGATCAGCTGCCTCCTGCATGCCCCCTACTGGGGATCAAGCCTGCAACTCAGGATTTGTCCTGACTGGGAATGGAGCTGGGACCTTTCAGTCCATGGAAGACGCTCAATCCACTGAGCCACACTGGTTCATTTTTTTATTCAGAAATAATGAGCTGGATTAGTTTACTTACAATGCCTGACACAGTGGCATAAAATAAAAAAATAAAAATCAAACATATTTATGGAAAGGTGTGGAAATCATTTTTTCATGGTAGAATAAAAAAATGGTTCTTAAAGGACAATATTAATTGTGGATACAAAAGTGATTAGAAACAATAGATAAAATGCAGGCACTCCGATTCTCTGGGGAAAAAACACCCATTTTCAACTGAGCATTGTAACTACCAAGAGAAATGTTTCTCATCTTACTAGGTATGCTAGCTATTTAAAAGCAAAAGGTCTCTGAGATAGTTTAAGAGGTTATATAGAGGCCAAACCACACAGACTTCTTATCTCCCCCCAAAATAATAAAAAAACAGAACATGAGGTAAAGCTATCATAACTTAAATTCAAACACTACTCTCTTTCTGGGAAGCACTAAGGTTAACAGCCGATGAACCACAAAATGAAAATATCTGTGAGATCCTTAAGAAAACATGCATTATTTTTCCTTCATTATGTAGCAGCAACATAAAGCCCATAGCTTTATGCCTCACTAGAGAGAGGAAAAATTGTTATCACAAGCTTACGGAACAGGAGTTTTGAAGAGGATCTCTCACTGATTGAAACAATGCCTTTGCCATATTTGCAAATAAACATCTTGCCTATCCACGAGCTCTAAAAATGAAAAACGTGCAGATGTGAATAAGAGTGAAAGTGGTAGAATCCTGTGACTTGGTGGCTCTTTCCTAAACCTGAACTCTTTTGAGAAGCTAAGATTTTTCTGTGTTAAGTAAATAAATATATAGATAACATTGAATATGTTAAAACAGGTAAGCAGAGAAGAATAAGATGTAGACTACTTAGACTTTGAGGGTAAACATATCCGTTTGGGCAACAGCTACATCGACCCGCTTGCCAGTCTTCCAGCCCTCCAGAAAGATGCCAGCTCCTCCCCCATAGAGGCCTTGGTGGCCTTCTCAATAGTACGTACAGAAATCCATTCTAATCAACTGCACCATGCACGTGTATGCATTGTAGAAATGACCATCCTTGTTAGTATTAATCATTAGCGAAAGCAAAGAAAGGTGCAGAAGTAACTCCTACTTACAATTAGTAATCCCGACTTCTTGGCATTGGAACCCACGGCAGTAGGAGTTCATTCTTTATCTTTGATTTCATTCCCAGCTCAGGGAGATGACAGCAAGGGACTTTAATTCCTATCTATGTTGAAACTCTTATTATGTGTAATAAATTCACACGCAGGAAGAACATAAGAACTGGTCAGAGGAAAAGACTCCAGAAAGGCAAGACCACGTCTTTTTCCTTCTGTGTCTTCAGCACAGAGCCTGGTACAGAGCAGATGCCAAATATTTATGTATTGAATAAATACTACGCTACTAGACGTAGACGTTCAGAACTGGTGGGAAAAGAGAGGGAGAGAGAACAATATTGTAGCTTGTGACTGGGACTCCTGCTGGGCACTTTATGTAAAGCATCACTTAGTTCTCTGTGGAGTCCTGTGAAACAGGTGTGTTACCCCATCACATATAAAGTAACAACCTTGATTTTGAACATATCTAGCAGTCCTTGGATTAACCAAGTTGACCTGAGACCATCCCTTCTGGCACATTCGCCAATGCTTTAGTCCGTGAACACATCCCAGGCTCTGTACATGACCTCAGCCTCTCCCCCAGCTCTGGCTTACTTCTACTCATCCTTCAGGTCTCTTGGTAAAGTTTCTTAAATATCAGATCCTCTGGGAAGTCTTCCCTACAGCCCTGGATGAGATTAGGTGCCCATACTCCTTTGTAGCACTTATCCCAACTGCAGCTAATGATTACCTGTGCAGTTCATTTTATACACGCCTTCTCTGATTGACTCTGAATTCCCTTGACGGTCGTCTGTTGTATTGACTGTTTTTAGCCTCAACATTTATTTTACACTCTCTGACATAGATTTTCAAAAATATTTAATAAATAAAGGAGTGATAGGAAAATGCAGGCTTGCATATGGTAAGTAACGTGTTCAAAGTCCCGAAACTAGTAAGTGATATGAGATTTTAAGCCAACGGCCATCAAATTCCAAAGGCTGCAATTTAGAACAATAAAGAAGAAAATGGAAGTTTGGTTTAGAATTATAAAAACTCTATAAGATTAAATAAGCAGATGATATTTAATAAGAGAAAATATGATATCCTCCATTATGTGAAAAACGACCAAAAGAGTTTCATAACAATCGCCTCCACCGTTATAGAAGTCATCCTCATCATAGTCAACACCAGGTACCGCAGTAAACAGTACATACAGGCTGTCTTTATTCAAACCGATAGTAACTAACCCAAGAAGTTTGACTCGGGAGCCCACATGAACTTAAGAAGAAATTTATAAAACTTTAAAACTTTGGAATTTTGGTTGTTTTCCTTATTTACTTGTTTCCTTACACCTACAACCTACAGCTTTTTGGTAACTAAAATTAAGGGTGGCCGAACTTCCAAAAAAGAGGTTGTCATTTTAGGCTGATTTACTCTCACTATAATTTCCAGGTCGGAGAAAACAGTCTCTGGATTTCCACCCTTGAACTTGGACACAGGAGCTCATGGTCAGCTTTCCTAAAGGGAAGATAGCTTTCCCGAAAGAAATCTAGTCGGACTTGCCTCACATTTAGGGAAAGAATTGCTGCAATGTGAACTGGAAATCCAGTTTCTGGCTCTCGTGGAGGACACTGCTGCCCCCTTGTGCCTCGATCGTGTAATAAGACGCCCAGCGCGTTGAGAGAGGCTCACCGTGTGTGCATCTTCTGAGCTCTGAGACCCCTTTGAAACGCCCTTGGGCAGCCCAGGCTGGGGTCTCCGTTGGGGCACCCCTGCCCGCGATGGGAGCCTGAAGGCATTGTGGGTCCAGGCACAGCCGTCCTCTCCGCAGCTTTTGTGACCCTTGCTTATTAGAGAAAACCCTGTGGAAAATCGCTCGAAGGCAGAGAATGGTAGAGACTTCTCAAGTATTTGCAACAAACAGAATGTAATTAAACAGAATAAACATTCTTTCATTTACAGCCAAGCCTCAGAGACTCAGAGCCGCTCCTGCGATTGTAGTTTGCTCAGAGGCAAGTACCCCAGGGAGGGACAAAGTATTCTTTTCTCAGAATTGGTAATGATAAAGTGTGTTAGAGCTGGTTTGACCTGGCCGACACCTTCCTCATGAAAGCAATAACCTGCAGACTCAAGCTTCTGTGCTCCGTATGGGCTCATCTGTGACATTTGAATTACTTGATGAAGAGTGGTTAGGTGCCCCTGCTGTTTCGCCCTGATGGGCTTTCATATGACATTTATTTGTGTGAAAATGTAAACAATGCCTTCTCCCCCACAGACTGTAACTGGAATGGGTGCTTGTCCGTCTAAGGAGATTTGTTGAATAAATTATTAGTCGTTTTATTTTGGCGAGTTAATGGGGTTGAGAAAGATTGGGAAAATCGTCTCCATCAGTGTATTTTTCTTTTCTATAGTTACACTTGCCTTTCTGGAGGGTACTTAGTAAGATACATAGTAAGTCTTTTCTAGTCAAACTCAAGTTCAAATCTCAGTCCCACCGCTTAAAATTTTTCTGAATTTAGGTAAATTCAGAAAATCCTTTCTGGAGACTCTTGAAATCAAATAACTCAACCTGCATTCCAATAAAGGTTCAGGACTTGGGCCCAACCCCAGGAAGCCTTTCCTACAAAATTTGGGCAACTTCATTTTGCAGAATCAACATAAGAGACTTGAGGAGAGTTAATCAATATTTGTAGTGTTCCCAGAATAAGACTAGAGTCTTTATATAGAGAATGTCAATGAGCTATCATTTCTTCACTATAAAGTGCAATTACTTTCCACATTTTATAGTCCAACACTCAGAGGCCCAGGACATTTCAATGATTTTTTTGTAAGCAGGACTTGAGTCTTTTTTAAAAAAATCTCACGTAGTTTTTTTCTCTAACACATAGTAAAACAGAGGTGAGGTTGAGGAGAAAAATTTCCCTGCACCGTGGATCTCTCTGTCCCGAGGGACTGTGGGCCTCGTGAGGTTCGGCATACACCCAGACCTCCACCCTTCAGCAGCTGGGTCAAATTTTGATCATCATCCAGCACTCGTCTCTTTCCCAATAGTATGTGGGGTCGTCTCTCCAGTTTTTTTTACAATCTGAAATTCCTATTTAATGCTGAGGTCCTAGGTGTGTATTCAGGGAATGAAGAAGGTTCTTGATGCAAATTTTGGAAGTAGCAAAATATCCAACATGTTCGCTGTATCCGGTTCTTAAAGTTTTTCATTTTTATACATTGTCTACCTTGCTATGCATTTGTTTTATTGCCTGTGATGTCAACATTTCCTAGAGGTCACTTCACAGCTAAGGAAACGTACAGGAAGAGAGAATAAGCGACTTGCTAAGGGTCCAAACGCTTGGGAACATTAGAACAGAAATTTAAAGCTAGCTCTAGCTCCTAGTGATTGGCTGTTATGCACTAAAAACTAAAGAGTTAATTCTATTATTTTTTAAAATATGTTTTTATTGATTTTTAGAGATAGAAGAAGGGAGAGGGGAAGAGAGAGAAACATCAATGAGAGAAAAGGAACATCGGCTGCCTCCTGCACGCCCCCTACTGAGGATCATGCCCGCAACACGGGCATGTGCCCTGACGGAGAATCGAACCAGCATCTTGGTAAATAGGTCGACACTCAACCACTGAGCCACACCGGCCCGGCTAATTCTATTATCTTTAAATGGCTTTTTACAACCCAGTTGTTGAATATAGTAAGGTTTTTTAAAAATTGTGTTGAAATAAGAAATGTTTTCTCTTGACCCCCAGTGGTCAACCTTACTTTCTGTGATCATATTTATGATAGGCAGTCATAAAGGTTGGAGGTGGAACCAGGGGTCTGACCACCAAAATTCTTCAAAACCATGTCATGGTTTCTAGTGTGGCGAGAAACAGATGTGTATAAGCGAAAGTAGGGACTTTGAATAGCATAACACGAGGCATCCAAAATGTCCCTCAGCACAACTGGGTAGAAAAGAACGGAGAAATCCCAGGAAAAAAAACACATTATTTTGGAGTGCATAGAGTTCCAAAAACTTGTACACCAGTTTCTGAGCAAATTTTCAGAGCAAGTTTATGTTCTGATTTCTTAAAAGCTAAGTACTGCCCTGGCCTGTTTGGCTCAGCGGTTAGAGCGTCAGCCCGCAGACCAGAGAGTCCCGGGTTCAGTTCCCACTGAGGGCACGTACCTCGGTTGCAGTTTGTCCCCGGCCCTGGTTGGGGTTGTGTGGGTGGCAACCAGTCAATGTGTCTCTCTCACATCAATGTTTCTCTCTCTCTCTCTCTTCCTCCCTCTCTTCCTCCCTCTCTCCCTCCTGCTCTATCCAAAGATAAATGCAAAAAAATTCCTCACGTGAAGATTTAAAAAAAAAAAAAAAAGCTAAGTTGAGTACTTCTCCATTCAGGATAAACATGTCCGGTACTCGATGTTCAGAATGAGCATCGTCGGGCTCTGTAAAGATCAGTCCCTTTCTTCAAGGTATTGACCAGTTCTCACGGGAGCAAAGAGGTCCACAGGCACAATCTAGTGATACCAACAGTCCAGGTCATGGCACTGTGAAAGTTCAATTGTACCTCCTACAATTGCAGAATGCCAGGGCGTCTGTAAATGGTCTTGTTACAAAGAGAGTGACTTTTCAGGGCAACCCCAGTTTAAAATGAGGGAAGTGGAGAGTGGAAATCTAAGTTAAAAGAGCCCACGCTTCCCCAGTTGGATTAGGTAGGAAGCAGGGTGGAATAATATGTAGAGACAGCCATGCTTTCCAAGTGCAGGTCTCTGGAAATGAAACGGGCCATCCATCATCTTTATTGTATCAGCGAGCTCACGCCATCCATCCTGTGAAAGGCATCCTTGCTGGAGGTGGTGGAGTGTTTTGTTTTCACATTTTAATCAACTAATTAATGGGAAATGCAAAAGGCAGTCTGAAAAGATGAAAAACAATTGTCCTGGCTATGAAATAATTATACCGTCACTCAGCTTGATATGCTCACATCTTTAAAATTAAAAAAATAAAAGACCAGTCTTTTCCAAATGTTAAACATATACAACCAGCTCTGATACGTTTATAGCATATAACACAACTTATTAGAGCAACCTTCTGTAAGATTTCTCATCTGATCTGTAGGCACTGCAGACATCAGAATCCACGTGGTATACGTAGTGGTAATTTGAAAGTAGTTTTCAATTATGACTTTATAAAATAATTTATGAACAGTTGGATTCATACTCCACTTAAGAACTTCAGAGTGTGCGATTAAATTCACTTAGGTATAAACAAATATAGGCATTATTATATATGCAGTTAACTTCTCCGATAAATTTAAAATATCCGCTCACCAGGTATCTAGTAAAGCTACCTGGCCCTTATGGACAAGGGAAGAGACCACCTTTTCTGCTCTCTCCAGGTTATCACTCAGAATAGTATTTCGTAACAATCTCAGTGACTGAAATGTTAAAGGATATATTTCTCATGCATTCCATGTTCATCTCTGCTCAGCAGAGGTGCTTTGCTCGCTGACTTTCCGCAAGGAGCCGTGCTGGTGGGGCAGCCTCCGTCCCGCTCATGGCTGCCCTGCCGAGGAAGAGAGAGCTCTGGCCACGCAATGCCGCAGCCAAAGTGATGGTATCTAGAAGAGTCTGATCAGGTCCGAGGTGCGGGGTGGGGTGTGGAGGGCGAGGGTCTTCTCACACCACCAAGCACCTCTCTGGGGCACCAGCTGGGTGTCCTAAAATTCAATTCAATTTGACACTCTCCCCCAGATTCGCACCCGATTCCGTAGGGCAAGGACCCGTCCCACAAGACTGTCCACTCCACCTCGGAGACTGACTGCGAGCCCAGGGGGTTTTCTATAGTTCTACCTGCCCAGCTATGAACACAGGCTCCTATGAGCCCCTGCTGGGGTTTGATTGCTTTTCTAGAGTGGTCCACAGAACTCACCCGGGAAACTCACTCGCTAGACTCCCAGTTTGGATCAAAGGATATAACTCAGGAACATCCGGGGGGAAGCGATGCGCAGGACAGGGGTTGGGAAAGGGGTGCCGAGCTTCATGCCCCCTCAGAGCCCACAGTCTCACCACATCTCCATGCGTCCACCCCCAGAAGCTCTCAGAACTCCATCTCTTCTGGGTTTAATGGAGGCTTTGTTACACAGGCACAGTTGATTAGATTGTCGGTTATTGGTGATTGAACTCAGTCTCTACGTTTATCCCTTCTCAGATTGTGGTCGTAGCCAACCACTGGGGACCCATAAAATGCAACCTTCCCATGTGTTCAGAAGCAGGAAGAACTCATAGATCAATAGCACTAGGGACTACCGCGTGCACACTCTGTTCCCCGTCCCTCGTCCCCGTCAGCTGCCCTCTGGCATATGGCACGGGCTACTGCTGCGTGTTCTTGTAAATACCCAGAGGCCTGCTGATCTCTGCTTACGGGCTTGTGCACAGCTCACTTTCAGAATGGTCTCTAGCAATCACACTGTTGACAAGGACAACTTCCTCTAAGTAGTGCCAACTTACCTGCCACCTCTTCTTGCCAGAGGGTGGATGTTCACCCTATTTGGGTAGTTACGTGTGTCTCCGTCTTTCTCTTCTCTGATCTGAGTGCCTAGTCTGTGTGTTCTCTCTGTGTAGCTCTGCCCACAGTCTGCCTGTGCACACCCCTAATCAGATGCGAGTCTGTTTCCTTTGCCCGGAAGAGCAACAGAAGGAAGAGCCATTGGACTGAACAGGGGTGCCAGGGCATTGCCTTGGTAGAAACCCAAGGTTTCCGGCGGAAGCACCTCACCTCCACTGCCCTGTGTGTCGCCTTGGCAAGAGGGGCAGATGTGAGAGACGATGACATTCACAGATGCTTGAAAAGTGTGACATTGTCGACGCCATAAAAGGGTCCCCAAGGAACCATTTATTTCACAAAGACTTTTTGTTTCTTTCCCTGATGTTTTTGTATCATAATTCTGTCTGGATTCCTGAAGAGGTATCTCTAAACATTTAATAACAGTTCTGAACCAAAAGAGATGGCATACACTAGAACAGGCTGATTTATGGAAGAGGAGATATCAGCCAGTGGAGTGGACAAATTTTATCGAGAAAATATGTCTAATTTGTAGACCAATGCTATCATTTCTAGAGCATTGCACCAGAGTTCTGACAACTTTCAAGGAAATACAAAAGGCTTTGCTATGAAGTAAAAATATAAGGACTCATGACATACCTCAAAATAAATAGTTCCTTCAGCTACTTCCTATGCATACATGGTTCTCCCTTTAAAGCACTTTACATGGACTGCCGTAGTTTGAATGTACTCATCTAAGCATCACTCGGAAAATATTTTCTTTAAATTAATGAGTAAAAGGCTCTTGGGTTTCTACTGACATTTATTTCCAGCCTGTGGCCGGTAGTCTTCTCAGCTGTCCTTTACAATTGCAGTATCCCTGTGCCTTTGAGGGTAAGCTCTGCAATATTAGATGGAGGAAATTCAATTTATAATGCTAGAATAGGAGGCATAACTCATCTCTGCTTTACAGTCTCATTGCATTATACCAGACCTGCACTCTGCGGGGTTCAGCTGCTGCGCTGAAGACTGTTTAACCCTGGTGTAGCCACACTGGTGTTACTGGGACTCTTTGTGTAATGAGTTCTGCTTACTAAATTCTTGACTACTATGATTGCACCAATAGGTGATAGTGAATGAGCAATGTGATCTGCAGAGACAAGGGCTAAGATAACAAACATGCATTATCTTATTAATTTTTGTAACATCCTTCTGAGGTCAATAGTTACCCCCATGTTACAGGGGAGAACAATGAGACTTAGATTCTTATATTAAACAATTTGCTCTTAAATGGCGGAGCAGGGGTTCAAGCCAGTTCTTCTTCTTAACGCCACAGCCCAGGAGCATAAATTTCACTGCATTATTCTAAATACCACCCGGCAGAACATACCAGCTGTTGTACAGACACGAAGGCATTTGTGGTATCCACGCATCAGCCTAACTTCAGGAAGCCCAGACACAAGACAACGCTCAGCAGCCAACCGTGTGGCTTCTGGACGATTCCTCTAACCTCACCTTCAATCTCTTCACCTTTAAAAGGAAGCCGTGGAACAGAATTATCTCAAAGTTGTTTAAGCACCACGTTTCCGGATTCTGTGATCAATAGACCATGCTCTGCCATTTTCTAGTGATGAGAGTGTGGGCAGTAGCTCGCTGAGGCGGTTTGCTCATCTGTAAAGTGGGGGGAGGCTGGCTTCTATTTATGCACATGGCGTAATCCAGCAGAGCACTTAACACAATGCTTGCAACATAGAAATTGCCCCTGTGTGTCAGCTTGTCATTGTCATTATCATCACCATCATTGTCATGTTGTTATTATAAAAGTTACTACTTTAGTGGTACTGACATGAGTCATAAATAGCAAAGGGTTCTTTGTACATTTACAACTGATCTTGACCTTCACATGTATCATGACACTACCTAAGGGACCAAAAATGATCATCAGGGAACAACTCTGTAAGGCCCCAAAAGGCAAGTATCTCTCCACCAACTGACAATGTGTGGCAGCTATATGCTAGTCCACATTTATTACATCCTGATCATAATCATAGTGAAGAGTTTAAGAAGCAATTAAAAAACAAACAAACAAACAAACAAAACCCTCTCTTGTCATAATAAATGGATGTGCCAGCAAGCAAAGCACCAGACTCTCCAGTTCCCTAACATTTGATGGAAGGGTTCATTTTAACCTGACTTAGAAACTGAAACTTTTCCCAAAGCACGTTGGTGTCTAGCCATTTATAATTAGAATAAAGTGTATGTCATAGGGAGGAAGGTGGAGAGCTCCTTGCTGGACAGAAGACAATAATTTCTCGATAAAATAAATTTAAAACATTTTCCACAAATTCTCAAACTTCAATTCATAATACAGAAGTGGTCAAAAATAGGTTTACAGTTGTGTGTAAGCAAAACAGTTAATAAAACGATTGTAATAATCATAACCATGTCTTTTTCCATACAAACAACTCTACACCTACTTTTGCCCATCCCTGTGTGTATATATATACACATGGCTGGGCCAATTCATTCTTGATGAAGAGATGGAGATACCACTTTTGTGGATAAACCACTTCATGAAAGGGGTAATGAAAAAGTTAGAGAATAAACCATTTGTACCATTTTTAAAATCACTACTGTCCTATAGAGTTTGGTTATTTTTCTCAGGTGAAGGTACTAAAATGCATTGGCTTCCTGTAAGAACTCAGATCACACTTCTGGATTGTTATTGTTATTATCTTTTGTCTTGTTTTTTACCTTTCTTCTTCTTTTGGATATAGGCTCCATGAGGACAAGACCGTTGACTTATTTTTTGCTGATGCCCCGGTTCCTAGAAAAATTTCTGTAATAATAAGCACACAATATATATTGGTTGAAGATGTCAGTTAATGCAGTGAATGTGAGATGGATAGAGCCAAATTCGCCTGGTGAGAGCTACCACCGTAAGACTTGACCAGGAGCCTTCAGTTAGCAGAGAAAGGATTTTTGTCTGATACAGACATCATAAACCTAAAACAAATACCTATGAGACAATTTCTAAATTGTATTTCACATTGTAAGATATATTTATGGCCCGGCCCGTGTGGCTCAGGGGTTGAGCGTCGACCCATGCACCAAGAGGTCGCCGGTCCAATTCCTGGTCAGGGCAGATGCCCAGGTTGTGGGCCAAATCCCCAGTGGGAGGCATGCAGGAGGCGACCAGTCGATGTCCTCTCTCATCGATGTTTCCATCTCTCTCCCCCTCTCCCTTCCTCTCTCTCTAAAATCAATAAAGAAAAAACATTTTTAAAGATATATTTATTAAATGCTTCCAGAGACCAAAGGCAGCTGACAAGTTCGCTGAGTGCAGAGGTCTGTTCACCTTCCATCGTCATCTCTTGCTAGTATCACTTGACTCTGAGGCAGGTTTCCAGCTCTGACCGTGCACAGACTCACCACCTGATGGCGGGCAGCCATTCATTTGCTCTCTTTTGACTATCCCAAGCAGATGCTGAGTTAAATAGCCCATAAATTCAAATTTGTGAGAGGATCTAACTACAAAGTACTTATTTGCCTTTTAAATTGGTTTTGTTGATGTGAACTAGATAGAGTCATTTCGTCAAAACTTTGGAGTGATGAGCTATATACATGCCACCTTCTTTTCTTTCTAGAAGTGTCTGTTGATTGTTCAATCTTTTATGTATTAGTCAGGATTCTCCAGAAAAACATAACCAATAGGTGTGTGTGTGTGTGTGTGTGTGTGTGTGTGTATGCATATGTGTGTGTATATATATATAGAAAGAGATTTATTTTAATTAATCTGCTCACATAGTTGTAGAGGCTTAGTCAGTCCAAAATCTGACGGGAGAGACAGACACACTGGAGCCTCAAGAGTCGTAGTTCAAGTCTAAAGGCAGCCTGCTGTACAACCAGGAAAAGCTGATGTTGCACATCACCTCCAAAAGCTGTTGCTGGAGAATTCCCTCTTGCTTAGTAAAGGTAGCCTTTTGTTCCATTCAAGTCATCAACTGATTAGATTAGGCCCACCAACACAATGGAGAGCAATCTGCTTCACTCAAACTCCACCTCATTCAAAAACTACCTCACTGAAACATTCCGTATACTGTTTGATCAAACACTTGGACATCATGGCCCAGACAAGTTACACATTAAATTAACCTTTACGGTTTGCTTGCCTGCTTTTTTGCTCATTTGTTTTTACTTATTTTTTTTTTTCAAGTTCTTGGGGTCATGATTTCCACAGGGATCATCTAATCCAAAACTTGTGTTGACCTAGAATGTCCAAAATTCACATTCCTGCTCTCCCAAGGCAGGCTGGGTGGAGGTGCTGACGCAGAGAGCCTCCAGCTCTGTCTGTGTGAATGGAGATGCCCAAGTCGTAGGTTTACTATAACAACTAAGTGGGCGAAATATACACTGGCAAACTCTGTAAGCCAATTTTATATTGAAATTCCTATTTAAAATTGTGTTTATCTATTGGGGTTCTACCTTTCAAACAAATGAATGAGAAAATATAAGTGTTCTCATGTGAACTACACTACAGTTGTTAGTAACTGTCTTATTGGAATAAAGAAAGGTCAAATTAATAAATCCACTTTATCTGTCAGTGGACAATGGTTTTAAGGGTTAAGAGAAGCTTTAAAGTCACAGCAGAGAATTATCAAAGTTCTCAGGAACAGTGTCAAATTCAAAGTATGCTAAATATTTATCCCTGAAGTCAAGAATGTTGACACACCCCTGATTCTTCTCCAGTGACTCTTGGAGAAATGCCAGGTAGTTTGGGAATCCTGTGTCGAGTGACCCTAGGAAGCCCAGGTAAGACGGGACTGTTCATGAGAAGCTACTCAAAGGACTGGACAGAGCGTATTACTTCCTCACCTTCAGTGCACAATTAGCATCCTAATATGAC
This sequence comes from Molossus molossus, assembly GCF_014108415.1. Classification (NCBI taxonomy): domain Eukaryota; kingdom Metazoa; phylum Chordata; class Mammalia; order Chiroptera; family Molossidae; genus Molossus; species Molossus molossus. The sequence continues at coordinate 13,610,858 of NW_023425344.1, read as the reverse complement.
TTGATATAGGAAGGTCTATTCTGTGATTGTCAGTCTCCCCTGCCCCAGGAGCTCCACTTCCCATATTCCTAGCCAGGATGTTCTTGTAACTACAAAGAGGGAAGGAAGTTTGGCCCTCACTTCAGCCTAAGATCCCCTTGTTCAGTCCTCATTTTCTGCACCAAGGCAAATCCCTTCTAACATGTAAGGTTTCAGTTCCTTTTACAGAAAATGCCCAATGCATTCTGAGAGGGGTAGCCTTGCCCTCTGTTCCCACCAGCTCAATAGTCCAACAGGAGTGGAGTTCCCAAACTCAATATCCCTGAGTCTTAAATAATTCCTCCCACAGGAAAAAGGTGGGAATTCGTTACCTTCAGGTCTGTTTCTTTGCAGACCTTCCTTTCCAGAAATTTTAAAAAATTCATGGTGTCTTGTCTCATTCAAGCTCAGTTATTACAAACTGTTAACAGAAATTAGTAACTATTCCTGGTTGAAAATTCTTGGGCCAGGCCACCTTTGATCCAAATGGCACACCCATTTTCTCACTGAACTAAAGATTTTGTGGGTCAGCAAATCTCCAGAGGACACAGCACCAAGATCCAGCAAAGACCCTGTCATAAGCATCTTGCAATATCCTTGCTTTACGAGAAACAATGTAACTTCCTCTTACTTCTCTGATAATAAACGTATGTATTCTTACAAGCAACAATGCGTTTTTCTTTTTTTCCTAGAAAAATGAAATGTTCTTTTTGTAATGTTTGTTCATTCACTTTTGTTACAGATGTTTCTCTTTTTTCCCCCATTGACACCTTCCTCCCATTCCTGCCCCCTTCCCCAGCATTATTGTCTATGTCCTTCTTTATGCATACATGGATATAAGTTCTGTGGTTTATCTCCTCCCTCCCCCCATGACCACCTTTTCTGAGGTTTGTCAGTCCGCACCCCACTTCCATGTCTCCGCATCTATTTTGTTCCTCAGCTTGTTTTGTTCATTATATTCCACAAATAAGTAAATTTGTGTGATATTTGTTTTTTTCTGATTGGCTTGTTTTGCTGAGGATAATACTCTCCAGGTCCCTCCATGTCTTCTTGAAGGATAAGAGATTTCTCTTTTTTAAAGCTGCATAGTATTCCATTGTGTACATGTACCACAGCTTTTTTATCCATTCATCTATTAATGGACACTTGGTGGTTTTATATGCAAAGATTTTTTACATCTGCACTTCTTTCTTTCCATGAGAACTGGGACAAGGAAAACTTTATAGTGGGCTTTTATTCTCTTTGTAATAAAGGCTGGATGGTTAACTTTCTTGGTGCAGTTTTGCATGGTAAACACTTCTCTTTTAAAAATTGTGCAAAAGTTTAGTTTTATAAACACTCTGTTCATATTGCTTCTCTACCACTTTCTCCAGGAATGCCCCAGCGGTGTTGTTAATGAAGACACCTTCAAAGAGATTTACTCACAATTCTTTCCACAGGGAGGTAAGTACAAACGAGGGCTTGTTAAAGTACTCTCAGTTACACTTATGCTTTCAGTCTTTTTTACTTTCTTTTTCCACTTGGTTGGTGCCCTTGTCTGAGGGAGGAACAATGTGGTACACACGTAGCTCTGTCTCTTGTGTATACTCTTTCTCGGTCTCTGCAAAGTAGGGGGAGCTTCAGCCTCCTCCTCGTGTTCTAGGATGTTCTCAATGGTTTTTGCTCATGAGTAGTTGTTAACTGCTCTTCCTGTGAAAGGGAGTGAAGTTGGCATTGACTGTTGGACCATTTGTTGCGATCCTGTTTGGTTAGTATCCAGGTGTTGATATTGTATACAAACACCTGGATGAACACTTATGCTTGTGTCTTCAGTTTGATTTCATCTTTCACAACATGGCTCTACATCTTCAACCATTATGTGAAAGAATTAATGTACCATATGAGTTTCAATATATCGTAAAAGTCGACCACTTACAAGTTATTGACGTGAGCTTGGTCTTCAGCTGAACACGACACGCTGTGCTCCGGGGGCTGGTGCTGGGGGCCCCAGATGCCAGCACATTCTGACGCTGATGGCCTGGACCCGTGCCTCCGAGCTGTCACGTGCATTACAGATGTCATCTGATTCTCCCGACTCTCAAAATTAGGACAGATGTAATTATCCTCCATTTACAAATGTGAACTCTGGGGCTCAGAGAAATTAAATGGCTTGCTGGGGGCCACACAGCCACTTAGTGGCAGATCTGGGTTAGGACCTAGATTCTCTGGAGCCTCGCCGGGCTTCTTTCTGCTGTTTCTCAGGTTTTCAGCGACTCTTGACTCTGACACGCCTCATCTGAGAAAAATGCCTACCACGCTAGATAGCATTTTAATTGGAAAGAAAACAGGAGAGTGAAATGATCATGGTACGTGTCAGAAATGAGTGAAGAGATGTAGTGGCCACTGGACGTTTTTCTCCTCCTTCGGTCACCCACAGGGCGACCAACTCAGATTTGTCACACAGCCCACTGTGTGCTCCGCTGGGTGTTAGGTGCTGGTAACATTAAAGGGATGAGATGTGGTCCCTGCATCCAAAGAGTGTGATAGTCCAGTGTAGCCGATGGGTAGTGTCAAAATAAAGTATAAGTGTGAGGATAAAGGTCTAAAACTAGACGATTATGGGGGCACAAGGTAGGGTAAGTAGAGCCGCTGGAGGAAAGGGAGGAGATGAAAATCCAGACAAGTTGGACCTGAGCCGAGGCAGCCACCATTTGTCAGGTGCCCAGTGTGGTCAGAGGCTGGCGTGCTTCCTCCCCGCCCCCAACAACCTAGACGTGATTCTCTCTTTTTAATAAATATGGAAACGAAGGTACAGAGAGGTCCGGCCACTTTCTATCCAAAAACTTTTGTACGCTGTCCACTGAAAAAAATCCACCATCATCTCATGCCAAAATGACTCAGTAGTCTCCAAATTCATCTCTCAGATTCCAACTGTCCTCCCCGCTTACCTGTCCTGATCCGTTCACAACACAAGCTGAGTGATCCCACCAGATCATGTCACTGTTCTGCTCCAACTTTCTGTCCCATCAGAGCAGAAGCTGTGACCTACACAGGGACCTACAGGCTGTGGTCTCTGGTCTCCTGTCCCCTCTCTGCCGTATCACTGCATCATTCACCACTCTGCCTCTCCACTCACTGAGCGCCAGCCACCCTGGCCTCCTGACTGTTCCTCCAACATGCCGTCATTGCTGCTTCTGGGCCTTTGAACTTACTGTTCCTTCTGTCTCTTCTCTCAAATATCCTTATTCCTGCCTCACCACCTTCGCTTTTATTCAAATGTTGCCCTATCTTAAAATGCCTCCCCTCAAGCATTCCCTTTCCCCTTTCCTCCTTTAGCACTCAAGGGCACCTAACAATGAATACCATAGAACCTATTTTTGTTACTTTGTCTCTTTCCCCACTAGAATGTCATGGTCAAGGGAGCAGAGGTCTTTGTCTGTTTTGATCACTGCTGTATCCCCAGGTTGTGGAACAGTGACTGACAAGTAGCAGTCTTGATGAGCACCCCGTTTAAATGACTGAAGGACGTCACCACGCAGTGGTTATAACAGTACAGTGGAATTGTTTCTGCAACAGGTTTTTGAGACTTTGCAGCACCTCCATATTAGTGGTTTCATACGAAAATTAGATTCTCTTCTGGTTTTCAGTACAGTGGGCACTGGAAAATTTAATGGGTTGAAAATCATTTTGTACGTGGATTGTCAAAATAGAGATTTTATTTAAGATGGCCTTTTAAGAGAAGTTAGTTGGAATTCAATTCTGAAAAAACATAGGGTGACGCATTATTATATGAATTTAGACATGTTGTGGGAGACAACTCGTCTACCCCCTCTTATTACTATTGGCCCACAGACAGGAGTAGATTGGTCATAGAGCTGCTAGACTGTAAGGGTCCCAGCATCTGCATTCATAAAATATTTGGACTATGATTTGATTAGCTCTTATATTTCTAAATTATTAAAATCTATGGAAATTTTAAAGAAAAATCATGTTCACTATATATTTAAGTGTCTGCCAACGTATTGATAGGCAATAATATTAAAGCCCTAGCACAAATGGAAATCTTTAGTTTTTTATTATCTCAAATGAAAGTTATTACATGCTATAAATTAGATACAGTTCCACACTGGAAATTTATCTTTATTTGAAAAATAGCATTTTGGCATTTTAAAGAACATTTGCTTAAGCACAGTCCTTCGCAAAGGATTCTTGTTACAAAATCCAAAGGGATTTGGAGAAAAATTACTTTTGTGCTCTTAAAAATTCTGATTACTCATGCTAATTGAATTCATAAATCTAAAAGTACCGGACATAAATAAAGGAAATGAAATTTTTTCAAGAATAATGACTTGCCATTTAAAAGATTACGATTGTGCATGCAAATTGTATCCTGTAGCACTCCTACAAAAGGGAAAAGACCCAAGGAAGAATGTCATCTCCAGCGGCAGGCAAATTCATGTTATGGCCAGCCTCACGCTTCTGTGAATCCATTTGGGTAGGTTGGCGATCCGAAAGCAACAGGTTTATCTCATTATGAGCAGTAACAGTGATGGCTCCATAAATCACCATGTCTCACCATTTCCTCCAGGAGGATGCTTTGTCTCATCGACAGAACCTCCTGCAATTTGTCTTGTGTCAGGCTTAATTTTCCCTGTTGCTTAGCGAGATGGTTTATGAAGCACAGCTTGTTTGGTGTTCTGGATGTCAGCACAGCTGGACTGAACAGGAGCTTCTTGTTTGTAAGGGATCAAGTCCGCCTACTCTAAAGCAAGCCAAGAGGACGTGGCTTATTGGTGCCCTTCCCTGGATCTATGACCAATCAGAACCTGTCAGTGGGCCATACTTTCTCAGCTTCACATACAGTGGAAGCCTTAACATGGACACTATTAGTTCCCTAAGCATTTTTTTTATCCTCACCCGAGGGCATTTTTCTATTTTTTGTACAGATAGAGTGGGAGGGAGAGAGAGGAAGAGAGAGAGAGAGAGAGAGAGAGAGAGAAACATCGACGTGAAGGGACACATCGAGTGGCTGCCACCCACACGACCAACCAGGGCCGGGGACAAACTGCAACCAAGGTACGTGCCCTTAGCGGGAACTGAACCAGGGTCTCTCCGGACCGCAGGCCAACGCTCTAACCGCTGAGCCAAACTGGCCAGGGCTCCCTAAGCATTTTTAAAGCTCATGAAAATTGCAGTTTCCTGGGCTACTCCTGCTTACATTGTAAGAATTTTGCACTTACTTTGACTGAGGCACCCTGTAAACAGCTATTGAAGGAATGAATGAGTGAGCTAGAGTAAAAAATATTCTAAATCAACAAGCATCAAGCAGCCAGTATGTTTAACACACTTGAGGCACTTAGATATGTCAGGACCAAGACGTATTACTTCAATGGTTTATTTCTCTGGGCCTCAGGCTGTTTCTCTGTGAAATGGGGAAAAATATTTTTATAAAATGTGAAACAAAGCATCCTCAGTTTTTTTCTACTCCAGTGACCTTTATTTCTAAGAGTTGGTATTGAGATGTCTTGATTTTATTACAGGCTCTACAATTAACTAACTAGGTGACCTCAGCTAAGCCACTAAAAGTACCTGCAATTACTATTCACTTTTGTTAAACATACCTGAATTGCTAAATGATATCCAGGATCCCTTCCTATCCTAAGAACCCATAAGTTTGGTCCTCCACCTGTAAAATTTCAACCTCACAAGTAAAAGATAAGGAACTGAAGCAATGTCAGCATATCGAACTCAGAAACTATTTTTGCTCTATGTAAGGAAATGTGAACAGCCAGTCATATGAGGAGAAGAGAGATTACTGTCATATCTTTTGAGCCTTGAACTGTACTGAAATCTAAAATCCAGCATATCAATTATTCATTCTTTTGGCAAATATTCACTGAGTATCTAGGAATAACGCCGTCAGTGGGACGCAGACCATAGTTCTTGTGGATAGTTTTCCTTTTCTTCATGTGTTCACCTCTCTGCCCAGCCAGATACTTCCAGCGCCTCGGCTCCTGCCTCTTGCCCAGTGAGAGTGAGTAACACCACTCTCCTTCCTTAGACGCTTTGGTGTCTCCAAACACCAACACTGGCCTTCCAGAAGTGCAGACTCCACCGGAAACCTCGATGCCTTTCCTGACACAATTTCACTAGCCTATTGAGCATGAAGTTCTATCAGGTTGGAACAGCAGTCATTTAAACATACACTAGAGGATACAAACACAGGAACCTTTTCAGGTGAAAATATAATACATCTGTAAAAAAAAAAAAATTGGTCACATATCTTTAAGGTAGTTGAGATAAAGGTGGCTTGTCTATGAAAGAAGAAGAATACCTAATATTTATTGAACACTTAATATGTGCCTAGGACTGTTCTAAGCACTCTGCATATAGTATCTCATTTAATCTTTTCACAATGACTCTATGAAGTACGTATTGTTATCATTTTACAGGGAACCGAGTCACAGGTGAAAAAAACCTGTCCAAGGTCACGTAGTTACTATTTGGTAGAGCTGAGATTCAAGTTCAGGCAGTGTAGCTTCACTACACTATGAACACCTGCTCTCCGAGGCTGGAGAACGGGTTTAACGTCCAGGAGAATCGGCAAGGTGCATGCAGAAGAACAAGCCCTCTGAGCCACGTTAGGGCAAACCTTCAAGTATATGTCCCACATGTCAAGCTTTAAGGCTAGAGCAGCTCCCTTGGAGGAGAACAGGAATTATTCATATTTGTTAAACAGTACAAAATTCTCAGCGTCATGTGTTCTGAGCCATCGTGGGTTCTGCCTGCTGTAAGGTAAAGGCATTCACCCTGATTGTATAAATAGGGTGACAAGAGACCTGCTTAATGAAGCTCATTATCAAACATGCAAAATCTCTTCTTTTTTTCCCTCCCTGAAAATAAGTTAAACATATCAGCTGAATCTCCATGGGGCACTAAATCATTCCAGAACTGTGTAAGAGCAAAACAACTTTGCGAATAAAATAGGCTGTCAGTTCTTGATGAACTAGTAATGGAACTTCCCAACAATGGCACTAAGTTGGTTGCAATTAATCTCTGGTCCCATATTCAAGGATGTCTTCCTGCAAGCCATCAATTCCTAATGGATATCCACTGTAGAAAGAATGGCTTTGCATATTATTTAGACCCAATTGTAGCATCTATTTAGTTCATTGGAAACTGTTAATAATGCATATGTTTAAATATAAGCAATTCTTTGTATCATATTTAAAGGTAAGAGGTGAAAATAAAATGCCACCATCATTTCAAGAAACTGAGTGTACAGTCCACCTGGTGAAATATATGGTCTTCGTTATCATTAACCACAGGGATAAAGCATTCAGGAAAAATACTTCCTAAGTAGTCATGGTGCTTGAGAGCTGGGAAGGAAGATTGTACGACCTCTGACATCCCTTATTTGGGGAGGACAATTCTCTACTGTAGCTACTATGACTTAGTTTTTTGACAGCCTTTGAAAAGATATTCATAAAGTAAAGGGGGAATAGAAGTTTTGTTAAAATCACCCTCCCAAAATAAAGGTTAAACATTATAAAGCAGAAATGGATTTTCAACAGAAAAGTCCAGAACCAATGAGCTAAAAGGTTACAGTATTTTGTTACCATAAAAAAGGTTAAGGTAAAAGGCTAAAACCCATGAGATGGAACATTTTAAATAATCAAGTAGATTTGGTCTAGTCAAGCACAGAAGCACTTAAAAATGAAAACTTTGCAGAAAGAAAATAAAACAGGAAGAAAAAATACATACTTTTAAAATAAAAATGCACAAAGCTCAGAGATTGGGGAGACAAAGGAGAAACAGAAGAGGAAGGAAGAATTAGAGGGGGAAAAACGTACTAAGAGAAGTGTTGGATTTCAGAGTAGTTTATTGTCATTGGGCAGCATCATAAAACATTGGGGACAGAGAGCCTTCTACAATAGTCTACCACAGCCTGGCCGGTGTGGCTCAGTGGTTGATCACCTACCCTGCCCAGGTTATGGGTCTGATCCCCAGTGGGCGGCATGCAGGAGGCGGCCAATCAATGTTCTCTCTCATCGATGTTTCTATTTCTCTCTCCCTCTCCCTAACTCTCTCTCTAAGATCAATTAAGAAAAATTATTAAAAATAAATAAAAATAAAACAGTCTACCATTATTCAGAGCCTGGAATCCCACCCAGGGCCCAGGCAGGGGAGGGGCTTCCTGCTGTGTGCAACCAGGGACCTTTAAGGCCACTTCCAACAAGGGGACAGACACTTCCCAAGTCACTGCTGTCTCAACATTACTGGCTATGGGCTAGCCTGAATTTTTAGTCAGACAAACCCAAGTTATGTCCCAATCTACTCCTCATTGACTGTGTGACTTCAGGCAAGTTTCTCAACCTCTCTGAGTCTCAATAGCTTATCTCAGTTATAAAATTGATGAATGACACTAAAGTAGCAATTCATCGGTGTCTCATTTTTATTATTTTATTATTTTACGTCTAGAGCTAGCTCCTGCCAAGCACTAAGTAAGTTTCAGATGGGTCTCCCTTAATCCGCCCACCCACCTATGGTTCTGGTACTCATCAGAGTCAGTAACATCACCCAAGACTCCCATGTGTTCAGAGCACTTCCAGCCAGAAAGTTACAGAGATGTCTGTCATCAATGGCCTCCTGTGAATCTCAAGTTACAATCCTGCTGAACGTAGGTGGGCAGCTGGGAAGAACCCTCACATCAGAGGAGATACAGTACATTTTCCTGATGGATTTGGACTTGGACTTGGATTTGGACATGCTGTACAGTTCCTACATAGGATATTGAAACGCTGACTTAATGATACTCTCTTTTCAACATTTCAGACTCTACAACGTATGCACATTTTCTGTTCAATGCATTTGACACAGACCATAATGGAGCTGTGAGTTTTGAGGTAAGTCTTAGACTTTTTCTTTAATGTGACTTGACTTTGGACACTGCAAGAGATTTAGTCTTTTTAGTTGGAAAATGTGAGCTTGATTTATTTATTTATTGCTTTTTGAGACTTTTATTCTATTATTGTTGTTGCTGCTGTAAGAATGCTCAACATGAGATCTACCCTCTTAACAAATATTTAAGTGTACAATGTAGTATTGTTGACTACAAGCACAATGTTGGACAACAGGTCTTTGGAGCTTAGTGATCTTGCTTGACTGAAATGTTTTATTCCCATTGATGAGTAAGTCCCCATTTCCCCCACCCCACAGCCTCTGCCAATCAACATTCCACTTTTAGATTCTATGAATTTGACTATTTTAGATATTTAGTATAAGTGGAATCATGCAGTGTTTGTGTTTCTGTGATGGCTTATTTCCTTTAACATGATGTCTTCAAGCTTCATCCATGCTGTTGCATCTTGCAGAATTTCCTTTTTCTTTTTAGGGATGAATAGTATTCCATTGAATATATATACTACGTTTTCTTTATCCATTCATTCATCTGTGGACATTTAATTGTTTCCACATCTTGGCTAATGTGAGTGGAGCTGCAATGAATGTGAGAGGGCTAATGTGTCTTTCAGATCCTGACTTCAGTTCTTTTGGATAAATATTAGTAAGTGGGACAGCTGGATGACATGGTAGTTTTTAATCATTTTGAAGACCCTTCATACTGTTTTTCATAATGGCTGCACCATTTGGCATTCCTACCAGTAGTGTGCAAGTTTCCCAAATCCTTCATGTCCTCATCAATATATATCATCTTTCAGATTTTGTTTCATTAGTTTTGATTGATTTTTAGAGAGAGAGGAAGGGAGAGGGAGAGAGAGAAACATCAATTGGCTGCCTCCTGCACACCCCCTATCAGGGATCAAGCCCAAAACCCGGCATGTGCCCTGACTGAGAATCAAATCTTCAACTTCTTGGTGCATGGGATGGCGCTCAACCAACTGAACCACATCAGTTGGGCCATCTTTCAGTTTTTTCATCCTGATAGGTGTAATGAGACATATTATTATGGTTTTTATTTGCATTTCACTAATGACTAGTGACGCTGAACATTTTTTAATATTTGTTTCTCTTCTTCAGGGAAATAAATGCTTGTTCGAGTCCTCAGCTCATTTTTAAAATTGGGTTACTAGATTTTTTTTTTTTTTTTTTTTTTACTATTGCATTATAGGAGTTTCTTATATATTTTGGAGATAACCCCTTATCAGATATATGGTTTTTAAATATTTTATCCTGTTCTATACGTTGCCTTTTTACTTTGTCATCTTTGTTGTTGAAGCCTTTTTAGTTCAATATAATCCAACTTGTTTATTTTGTTGTTGTTGTTGCCTGTCCTTTGGGTATCATATCCATGAAATCATTGCCAAGGCCAATGTCATAAAGTTTTCCCCAAATTTTGCTTAGAGTTTTATAGTTTCAGATCTTAATCTATTTTAAATAATAATTGTGCATAGTGTAAGGTAAGAACCCAATTTTATTCTTTTGGGTGTGTATATCCATTTTTTTTCTAACACCATTTGTTGAAGAGACTATTCTTTTCCTTTCCCCATCATGTATCCTTGGTTCCCTGGTCAAAGATCAGTTGACTGTATGCAAGGATACATTTCTGAGCTCCCTATTCTGTTCCATTGGTCTGTATGTCTGTCTTTATGCCAGTACCATAGTGTTTTGATTACTATAACTTTTCAATATATTTTTAAATCAGAATGTGTGATGCCTCCAGCTTTGTTATCTTTTTCAGGATTTATTTGGATATTTATGGTCTTTTGTGATTCCATATGACTGTAGCTTTTTTTTCTACATTTTATTAAAAACAAAACAAAACAACAACAACAAAAAAACACTAGCCCTGGCTGGTTTGGCTCAGCAGTTAGAGTGTCGGCTTGCAGACCAGAGGGTCCTGGGTTCAGTTCCCGCTAGGGGCATGTACCTTGGTTGCAGTTTGTCCCCAGCTCTGGTTGGGCTTGTGTGGGTGGCAACTACTCGATGTGTCTCTCTCATGTCAATGTTTCTTCTCTCTCTTCCCCCCTCTCTCCCTTCTGCTCTATCTGAAGATAAATGCAAAAAACAAACAAACAAACAACCACTATTGGGATTTGATACAGATTGCATTAATCTTCAGATAGCTTTGTATAGTATCGACAATTTAACAATATTAAGTCTTCTAATCCATGAACTTTCCATTTTTCTAATCTAATTTCTTTCATCAGTGTTTTCTAGATTTTGATATAAAAGTCTTTCACCTCCTTAATTACATTTGTTTCTAAGTATTTTATTCTATCCTTTGTGTTTTCCTAATTTCCTTTTAGATAATTCATTGTTGGTACATAGAAATGCAACTGATTTTTGTGTATTGATTTTGTATCTTGCAACTTCACTGAATTTATTCACTATTTCTAGCAGTATTTTAGGATTATCTGCATATAAGATCATGTCATCAGATTTCTTTTTCTATGTTGAATAGAAGTGGCAAGAGTGGGCAACCTTGTCTTGCTCCTAATCTTAGAGGGAACCCTTTCAGTTTTTTACCCTTTCAGTTCTGCATGATGTTAGCTGTGGACTTTTTATATATGGTCTTTATTACATTGGGGTACTTTCTTCCTCTTCCTAGTTTGATGTGAGTTTTTATTATGATGTGTGTTGAACTTTGTCAAAGGTTTTTCTGCATCTATTGGGATAAACAGGTAGTTTTTATCCTTTACTCTATTCATGTGGCATGTGACATTTATTGATTTTCATATGTCGAACCATCTTTTCATCCCAGGGATAAATCATGCTTGGTCATGGTGTATGGTCCTTTTAATGTGCTATTGGGTTTGGTTTGCTAGTATTTGTTTGAGAATTTTACATCCATATTTTCAGGAATATTGGCCTGTGGTCCTCTTTTCCTGTGATGCCTTTGTCTGGCTGTAGTGCCAGGGAAATGCTGGCCTTATAAAGGAATTTGGAAGTGTTCCTTACTCATCAGCTTTCTTTGGAAGAATTTAAAAAGGATTGTTGTTAGTTCTTTAAATGTTTGGCAGAAATCACCAAAGAAGCCATCTGGTTCTGAGCTTTTCCTTGTTTGTAATTTTTATTAGTGATTCAATCTCCTAGTTACAGGCCTGTGCAGATTTCTTTTTTTCTTCATGATTCAGTCTTATAAGTTGTATGTTTCTAGAAATTTGCCTATTTTTTCTAGGTTAACCAGTCTGTTGGCATAGAGTTGTTCCTAGTAGTCTCTTATAAATCTTATTTCTGCAGCATCGATTGTAATAGTTCCTCTTTTGCTTCTGGATTATTTATTTATTTATTTATTTATTTATTTATTTATGTCTTCTATTTTTGTTCTTAGTCTAGCTAAAGGTTTGTCAATTTTGTTTGTCTTTTCAAAATACCAACTCTTAGTTTCATCAATTTTTTTTTTCCAATTGTCTATTTTTTACATTTCTGCTCTGGTCTTTCTTATTTTCTTTCTTCTGCTAATTTTAGCTTAGTTTGTTCTTTTGCTATCACCTTGAAGTCTAAAGTTACATTGTTTATTTGAGATACGTCTTCCTTTTTCATGTTGGCATTTATTGCTATAAAATTCCCTCCTAGTACTTCTTGATAAGTTTTGAGCACACACACCACACAAGCATGGATTCTTCCCATCATCGTATTGTCACGGAGCTGTCCTTATCTTTCAAAACAAGTACAAATTACAACACACATTTAGTTTGCTGTCTAATATTATATATCTCTTTGTACAAGGAAAGTACATTTCCCCAATTACATGACAATATTCCCAGGAAGCAAACAATTTAACTAACCTTTAGGGCATCTACTATGGGTCAATAACTGTGCTAGGCCTTGGAAATATAATGCTGAGAGTCAGAATCTTGCTTTCTAAGGCTCAGAAAGTGGGGGAGACAAGAAAGAAATTCAATATAAAAAAATGCTATATTCACCAGCCTGACAATTTTACAAGGAGATCCCTTTTCAAATTATGTACTTTAAATGACTTGTATTTAATTTTGTTTATAAAATGCTATATATAAGTATCAATAGGATGAAATATATTTTAGATAGTCATATAGCTAAATATATCTAATATTTTACATATTTTACTATATATTTATTATATATTTTATTTATTATCATATATTAAATATGTTATTTTATATTTATTACATTTATTTATTTGTGTTATACATTATTTATATATATATTTAACTATGTGAATGTCTAGGACATATTTACATATTTCATACTACTAATGTTTATATGTAGTGTTTCATGAACAAAATTGCATGATATATACATCATGATACATACATATATATATATATATATATATATATGTATATATATATTTTAATCCTCACCTGAGGATATTTTTCTATTTATCTTTGGATAGAGTGGGAGGGGGAGAGAGAGAGAAACATTGATGTGATAGAGACACGTCTACTGGCTGCCTTCCACATGACCTGACCAGGGCCAGGGACGAACTGTAACCAAGTATGTGCCCTTGACCGGAATTGAACCCATGACTCTTTGGTCCACAGGTCGATGTTCTAACTGCTGACCAAACTGGCCAGGGCTCATGCTCCATGTTTATAGTGATGGCATTCATATGGCACATAGCATGTCATAGATAGTAATAGATTTAAATATAAATGTTGAGAGAATAAAGCAAACACTAACTGTGCTCAACAGTGTAGACTGTTGCCTTTTGTTTTTGTAGCAGAACCTGTGGGTAGAACGTCGCACTCATCCATTTCCTCACATTCTGAATGGCTGCACCGGTCTCTAGGGAATAAAATGATCCACTGCTTCACTTTGTAATTAATTCTGTTTTTCTCTTTAATGCGCGTCTGATATTGTGATTTATAAGAAATACATTTTTGGTCCTAGTCCTCAGTCTCTGGAACAGAACTGAAGGTGTCTTTTGTTATGTTAATGTGGTTACTTTTTGACCCAGGTAAGGATGAGGGATGGCTGCCCCAAATCCCAACCATGTGATTAGAGGATTAAAACTTTCAGCCCCACCCCCGACCTGTGTGTGTGTTTGGGGGGGGAGGGTGCTACAGGTTGAATTCCATCACCAAGGGCATGACTTAATCAATCATGTCTCCCTAATGAAGCCTCCATAGAAACCCAATAGGGAAGGGTTCAGAGACCTTCCAGGCCGGTGAGCAGGGAGACTTGGTGAGTGCTGGGCTGGGAAAGGTTATGCCGACCCTCCCCACACACCTTGCCCAAAGTATCTCTTCCACCCCAACGTGCCTGCAGCGTATCCTTTTATAATAAACTGGCAATCTAGTAAGTGAAGTGTCTCTCTGAGTTCTGTGAGCTGGTCCAGCAAAGGAATGGAACCCAAGGAGGGGTCTGTTGGCATCTGCCATCTGCAGCCCATCAGTCAGAAGCACATGTGACACCCTGGAACTGTGACTGGCATCTAGCGTGTGTGTGCAGGCAGTCTGGTAGGACTGAACCTTTAACCGGTGGGATGGCTCTACCTCCAGGTAGAAAATGTCATAAGAGAGGTGAATTGCAGGACCCCCAGCTGGTGTTACAGAATAGCTTGGTGGTGTGGGAAGTCCACACACACACACACACACACACACACACACACACACTGGAATTGGGTTCAAAGTTGTTAATATGTATAATGGAAACAAGGTAATTTGGGGGTAGGCCTTACACCTGAGCAGAAATGTCAGTGAACGTCAAGATAAAGGAAAAGCGGATGATGGAGAGGTGCGGGCGAGGGAAGGCTGCAGGGGGCTGTATCGGGGGAGCCTGCCGGTGAACTTGAACCAGGTCTGAAGGACAAGTAGGAGCTGGGGAGGAGAGTCGGGGCTCAGGATGGGAAGCAGCAGGGAGGAAGGCAGAGGCGGAGCAGACGCAGTAGGGCCTGAGGATGAAGAGAAAGCATTTGTGAATCACTTAGAAGACAATACAAACGCGAGAGCTGACAGGGAGGCTGGCGAAGGCAGACTCCCATCCTGACCCTCTGAGGCTGGTGCTGAAGGGGCGGGACTATGTTGCAGAAGGTGAGGCATCCCTGCGGAATTGTCCCCGGGGAAGTGAAGGTATCAGGGCGATGTTTCTAGAAACTAGAAGTGCATTTATGGTAGTTCCCAGCCTCATTCTTGGGGCAATACGTTTGAAGACCCTCAGTGGATGCCTGAAACTGGAGCTAGTACCAAGCCCTATATGTACTACGTTTTTTCCTATACATTCAGATATGATAATGTTTAATTCATAAATTAGGCATAGTAAGAGACTAACAACAACAATTATAAACAATTATAAAGATATACTTTAATAAAAGTTACATAAATGGCTTTGGGGCGATTATTAAATAACAATAAGAGTGACTTGAACACAGCACTGTGATGCTGTGACAGTCGATCTGATAACCTAGACTGTGACTAAGTGACCAAGGAGTGGGGAGCACCGACAGCCAGCAGACGCCCCAGACACGTGGAGCAGTACATGTCGAGATTTCAGCATACTACTCCAAATGGCTCATGATTTAAAAAACAAATCGTTAATTCCTGGAACTTTTTATTTAATAGTTTTGGGCTGTGGTTGATCATGGGGAAAAAAAAAAAAAAAAAACAAGGAAAACAAAACCATGGACAAGGGGGACTACTGTAAAGCTACTTGCTCCAAGAGTCCGGACAGGAGTTGATGAAAACCTGAACTACAGTTAGGGCCTCTGGAGATGCAAAGGAGGAGACACGATCAGGGGATACTAAAATCAGTAGAATTCTATTTCAACACAGCCTGTTACATGTAGCAGGTGCAGTTGATTCACACATGGCCTGGAAGCAAGGGCTTGGTGAGGTCAGGATGGAAGAAGAAAGGTGCCACCGCTGAGTGTCCCTCAGTCGGTGGCCGCGGGGGCACAGGCACCAGGGCTGAAAAGCGCCTCCTCCTGTGTGGGAGGTTCTCATGCAGGCGGAAGGCTCCTAAGATGAAGAATCTGGGCCAGGCATTTCAGCCTGTCCTCTCACATACCCGAACCAAGAAATATGAAGGCGAGAAGCGGGGAAGCCGACGGAGGCTGATCAGGAGGTGCGGACCAGGAAGACTGCGGGCTCAAGGTCAGGGCAGTGGGCTTTGCCCCCGGCGTGGCAGCAGCAGTTACTGAGAAGGTCAAGGTACCAGGGCCCCACTGATGGCAGCCCACAATCACCCCGTGGTAATGGTGTACTAGTGTTTGCTGCACTTGACCCCCAAGATTAATTCCAGCACAGCCTTTGTGCCCCGTACGACAGGAGTCGGTTCCCAGCTGGCCCGACAAACGTTGTCGATGCAGAGAATGCGTAAGGCGAACTAGTGACTTCATTCCTTGAAATTACTTCTGGGACAGAAACGTGCCATCGGTTACCTATAGCACATTGTATCTAATTTCACATGTACATTCAGTCTGGTGTGAATGACATGGGACCACGCAGAGCACCTGCTGCTACACTATTTGTGTAGAATGCTGGCAATCATGATGAATGTGGATTGTAATTGGAAAATGAGTTGTGATGGCTAGATACCATAAGTATGCTGGTAAATGTCTTTCTTTTAAAGGCAAACTAATGGCTAAATGAATAAATGTTATATTAAAATCAAATTTACCACTAGGCTATTGTAGTTATTTTTCTAAAATGATTAGTTACCTGGAAAGTTTCTAGAAAACAGAAGTTAGGCAATGAACGTAGTTAGCGTAGTAATCACATCCTGAGAGGTACGGCGGAGACCGTTCTGACTCCACAATAAAGGGAAATTGACTTTTCTACGTAATTTGCTTGAAGCCGAAGGGCAGAGTGAAGGAAGCAGGAGGGACCGATCCACCTATGACGGGACCTAAACCCTCCTTTGCTCCCAAGTGGCTGAGAGACCCTGGGCTGAGTATGTGAACACTTGGGGCCTCAGCATTCAGATCTGTGACCCTGCAGCACGCAAAGCTACCTCCCAGGGCCATGTACGAATGAACAAGTAATAATGTCAGTTGAGGGCGTGGCTCAGTACCCGGCACCAAACACATGCTCAATATTCATTAGACATTGACCATAGCAGTTATTACATGGGACATGTTTCTAACAAAGCCAGGGAATGATGACATTGGTCATCTTAATAAACAGCAATCTCATATCATTGAACGTATCGAGCAAAAGCTCGGGGATTGCTCTGTCTGCGATGCTATGAAAGATAGTTCTGCATCTGATTATATAATTCATATATAAGATTTATTGTGTGTCAGTCACTGCACTATGTGTTTAAAAATAACATTAACGTTTTTTCAAAAATATCTGGTGGCAGGCAGGACCGGAGAGAGGGTGAGTGCGTGAGAGAGTGAGTGACCGTGAGAAAGTGTGAGTGGACGTGAAGGTGGATGAACAAACCCCAGCAGTGCAGAGCCGCGGAGCAGAAGGTCCCTGTGCTGTGGACAGAGCAGCCGGCTACCTCGGTAAGCGGCCCTTCAGGGCACTTCTCCCTGTGCCGCAGGGAGGTCCCAGCATTTTGGAAGATCCCAGGGTCTTCCCTGGGAGGAGGCAGTGGGAGCAGCTAGGGCCCAGCAACCTGAGCCCACCAGTGCACCTGGCACCATCGGATCAGTGGACACCCTGTGTCAACACAGACCAGTGCACAGCAGTGGAGCTGTCAAGGTGCTGGTTCCAGAAACCGCAAACAGCGATGGGCTGGGAGCACAGCACCATCCCCCACAGTAGCAGACTGATCAGAGTTGAGATATACCCCCAGCAACAGAGGCTGGGGAGCAGATATCCAACCCCAGGCAACCGAAGCACAGACCAGCAGCAGAGAATCATCCCCCAAAACTACAGCAAAGGCTGAGTAGGAGCTGAGCCCCACTGGGCAGCAGCACTCCCCAGCCACCAGCAGTAGGATGGGGGCTCCATAGGGCCCTGTGCAACACAGCTGCCCACAAGAGTGGTGGGAAGCCGGGGATCTAGAGGGACCTGTGCAACCCAGCGGCCCACAAGAGCAGTGCAGAGCTGAGGATTCAGAGGGACCTGTGCAACCCAGCGGCCCAAGGTATGGGCAGAGGGACTGTGGCTCCAGCAGGGCCTGAGCAATACAGCTCCACATGCACCAGCTTCAGAGGGACCCATGTGAACTAGCAGCAGCACCTACCAGGACACACCAATACCAGCCCCCAGGAGTCATCCTCCAGGATCCATAGTAGGCAAGTGGCCACATGCAACAGAACAGTCTGGGAGGCACAGTAGCCTTATTTGATATACAGTGAGCTGCCTACACATCCAAACATCCTTCACCAGGTATAGAGCTACCAGATGGCTAAAATGGGGAGCAAACAAACAACACCCAAAGGAAAGATAAAGAGGAATCACTGGAAAAGGAATTACAGGAAATGGAAGAAAGCGATTTGTCAGATAAAGAATTCAAATCAATGATTTTAAGGGTGCTCAAACAATTTGGTGAGAAATACAAGCAACTTAATAAGAATTATGAAAAGCTCACTGGGAACTACTTCAGCTTTAAAAAAGAGGTAGAAGCTACACATAAAGAAGTAGAAGCTAAGGATAAAAATCAAGAGGAAATAAAGAATGACATAGCTGTTATGAAAAATACCTTAGAAGGGTTCAATAGTAGCCCTGGCCAGTTTGGCTCAGCGGTTAGAGCGTTGACCTGTGGTCCAGAGAGACCCGGGTTCGGTTCCCGCTAAGGGCACGTACTTCAGTTGCAGTTTGTCCCCGGCCCTGGTTGGTCGTGTGGGTGGCAGCCGCTCGATGTGTCCCTTCAAGTCGATGTTTCTCTCTTTCTCTCTCTTCCTTTCTCTCCCTCCCACTCTATCTGTACAAAAAATGGAAAAATATCCTCGGGTGAGGATTAAAAAAAAAAAAAAAGAAGGGTTCAATAATAGATTAGAAGAAGCTGAAGATAGAATCAGCGACTTAGAAGACAAGGTAGAGAAAAACACCCAAATAGAGCAGCAAATGGAAAAAAAAGTTTAAAAAGCAAGAGGAGAGTTTAAAGGAGCTGTGGGACAATACAAAATGTAACAACATTCACATTATAGGGGTACGGCAAGGAGAAGAATCAGAGAAAGGAATAGAGAAACTGTTTGAAGAAATAATGACAGAAAACTTCCCTAAACTGGTGAAGGAAATAGTCACACAAGTCCAGGAAACACAGAGAGTCCCAAGCAAGATGAACCTCAGAAGACCCACAGCTAGACACATCATAATAAAAATAGCAAACATTAAAGACAAAGAAAGAATCTTTTAAAAAGCAAGAGAGAGACAGAAAGTTACCTACAAGGGAGCTCTCATTAGACTGTCAGCTAATTTCTCAATAGAAACGATGCAGGCCAGAAGGGAGTAGCATGAAGTGTACAAAGTAATGCAAGGCAAGACTATTCTATCCAGCAAGGCTATCATCCAAAATTGAAGGCGAAATAAAGAGATTCACGGATTTAAAAAAAATTAAAATAAAATAAAGCTAAAGGAATTTACCACCACCAAACCAGCACTGCAAGAAATGCTGAAGGGACTGTTGTAAGAAGGAGAAGGAGAAGGAGAAGGAGAAGGAGAAGGAGAAGGAGAAGGAGAAGGAGAAGGAGAAGGAGAAGGAGAAGGAGAAGGAGAAGGAGAAGGAGAAAAGGAGGAGGAGGAGAAGGAGGAGGAGGAGGAGGAGGAGGAGGAGGAGGAGGAGGAGGAGGAGGAGGAGGAGAAGGAGAAGAAGAAGAAGAAGAAGAAGAAGAAGAAGAAGAAGAAGAAGAAGAAGAAGAAGAAAGAGAGAGAGAGAGAGAGAGAGAGAGAGAAACAAAAGCATAAAATTAAAATGGCAACTAATAACTATCTATCAATAATTACCTTAAATGTAAATGGCTTAAATGCTCCAATCAAAAGACATAGGGTAGCTGATTGGATAAGAAAACACTACAGGCCTACCTTAAAAAAAACAAGAAAAATTTCTAATTGAATTTCTAACCCTACAACTTAAAGAACTGGGCAAAAAGAAAAACCCAGAGCTAGTAGGAGGAAGGAAATGGTAAAGGTCAGAGCAAAAATAAATGACCTAGAGATCAAAAAAACAATTCAAAAGATCAATGAAATAAAAAGTTGGTTCTTTGAAAAGATAAACAAGATTGATGGACCTTTAGCCAGACTCACCAAGAAACAAAAAGAGAGAAACCAAATAAACAAAATCAGAAACGAAAGAGAAGTAACAACTGACACCACAGAAGTACAAAGGATCATCAAGACATACTATGAACAATTATATGCCAACAAGTTGGACAATCTAGGAGAAATGGACAAATTTCTAGAAAATCACAGCCTCCCAAAACTGAACCAAGAAGAAATAGAAAACTTGAACAGACCAATAACAACAAAGGAAATTGATGATGTAATAAAGATACTCCCAGCAAACAAAAGCCCAGGCCCCGATGGCTTCACAGAGGAGTTTTACCAAATATTCAAAGAAGATCTAATACCCATTCTCCTCAAACTATTCCAAAAAATCCAAAATGAAAGGACACTTCCAAACTCATTTATGAGACCAGCATAATCCTAATTCCAAAACCAGATAAAGACACTACAAAGAAAAAAAACTATAGGTCAACATCTCTGATAAACACAGATGCCAAAATCCTTAACAAAATATTAGCAAATCAGATCCAGCAATACATCAAAAACATTATTCATCATGACCAAGTAGGATTCATCCCAGGCATGCAAGGATGGTACAATATTTGCAAATCAATAAATGTGATACACCACATAAACAAAATGAAAGATAAAAACCATATGATCATATCAATAGACACTGAAAGAGCATTCAACAAAATCCAGCACCCATTGAGTATGATGTTGGCTGTATATAGATCTCCAGCCTGACCTGACATTTACAGAGCCAGCTGAGTTTTCATTCAGAGTCTTGCAGAGTCAGAAAGGTAAAGCTGTGCACACTCTCTCTATGTTTGATATCTCCAGCAGGGTCTGCAGCATGCTACAATCAAATGGATGATATTTGTGCAAATGATCAATGTGGCAGAGACTGCTACTGATTACCAATATCCATGTGTTCCACTCTGTGATCATAAGACTAGGCCATAATTCCAGCCTGTCCTGCAGTTATGTGGGGCCATAACTGAGTTTTAACCTGGGGGTATAAGTGAAAGTAATGATATCTACTCCCTCTCTCTTTCCCTCTGTGGAGACTGTGAGGTCCCATATTTCAGTTAGCTTTGCAACAAAGTGGAAGGATCCTGGATCTCTGAATGACTGCATGGAAGAGAGCCTCCTCCCCACTTGTGTGTCACTGTTTGTGAGTGACAAATAAATTATATTGTGCTAAGCCAATAAGATTTTCAAGTACTGATATAGCTGTTAATGTCCTCTAATTAATGTGATAGAAATAGATGATTGATGGATGGATAGAGAGAGAGAGAGATAATTAGAAATAGTTTCATGTCAGTTCACTTCAGGTTTTGACACCAAATAAGTTTTGGCACCAAAATTTACCCTCCTTCTGTTTTCATAATAAATGGGTTTTTGTGTGGTTTTCTTCATTTATTTTTTAAAAGTTGGAGGGAGGGGTGAATTGCAGATAAAAAGTGAAAGACCAGAATTACTAGCCACAGAGGAACCCCAAACTTAGGGAGGTTAAATGAGTTGTGTGTAGTCATTCAGTTAATAAATGGCAGAACTAGGATTGAACCCCAGTTCTGCCTAAGTCTCTAAAACCTATGGTTTTACCAGGACTCAGCGATTTTTTGTAAAGGGCAAAATAGTACTGTCACTATTGTATCTACTCAATTCTGCTGTTGTAGCACAAAAGCAACCAAACAAATTCTAAATAAATGGGCATAGCTGTATTTTAATAAAAATTCATGTACCAAAACAGGTAGTGATCCATATCTGACCCCAAGGCCATAGATTCACAATCTCCATTTTTTTTTTCCTTTATTAGTTTTAGAGAGAGAGAGGTCAGAGAGAGATAGAAACATTGATGAGAGAAACATCGATTGACCGCCTCCTACATGCCCCCACTGGGGATCTGGCCCACAACCTGGGCATGCGTCCCGACCTGGAATCAAACTGGCAACCTCTTGGTGCATGGGTCGATGCTCAACCACTGAGCCACACCTACCAAACACAGCCCCCATTCTTAAACAAGGCAGACTGCCTGCTAACAAGGGAGACTGAGCCATGATGTTTACTAGATGATGTCTAAGATAAACTTCTATCATTTAATTACCGAGTATTATCACCGGTATTACTACTCAGGAATCCATTCCATCCACAAAAATCAGAGCATGGCCTTTGAGGCAGAGGTCTGGGTTCAGTTTCCAGTTCCACTGCTCACTGGCTACACCCCTTGGCTCAGTCCCAAATGTTCTCTGAGTCTCCATCTATAGTATGAAGATAGCAGTACCTGTTCCCTATGGTTGCCTTAGGCTGACATGAAATAATACATGGAAATTGCCTAGCACAGGGCCACACACACATCAGTAAACAAACTCCAGTCACTCTTACTGTTAAACTCCAGGATTCCCAGGGCTCTTTAACCCAAGGATTTCACTTTGTTCTTAAGGAAATTTGTCAAAATAGTGGGACATAGAGAAAAACGTTTTCCACAGTATCATTTATAATAAAAAAAAAACTAATTCATTCACATATCTAGAAGTAGGGGGTGTGGTTAAATAAATTACAATATATTTGTATGACGAAGCAGCGTTTCAGACTCCAGACTGCAACCCTTACCAAGTGGTAAAATAAATTTAGAGATGAATGACAAGAATCTTTAAAAATTAATAGTAGAAAAATTTAAATAGAGTCATAACTTTAGTTTCTGGTATATAATTGTGTGTGTGCGTGTGTGTGTGTGTGTGTGTACTAAGCTTCCATTTAAAATGCAATTCTTAGTGTGGTTTTGGGTCCCAAATGTTCAAAAGCCACTATGATAGTATTTTATTAGATTAAACCATATGAAATTACTATTCTAGACAAATATGGTCAAAAAGATCAGCAATTTCATATGGTTCAATCAAATAGGTAGTTATTTAAATGCTGTCACAGGAATGTCCCAGTGATGTGGGGAAATGTTTAAATTTTAAGGGAAATAGACCGAATTATATATATGCCCTATGACCCTTACTATAAATATATGTTAAGATATACATAAAAAAGAAGAATGGAAATGTTCAATGTGAATAGGCAATTAGGATTATTTGTTACAGCAATTTTCTTAAGTACAGTTTTCTGTATTATTTTACATAAACCAAGCATTATATTTATGTATACGTTTGTTATAATTTGTATTTATGATTTTGTTTAAAAACTCATTAAATTTTAATGGCCTCCAATAAAATCAAACCAGAGAACTTTCTTCTAATGTAATTTAATATGGCTATAATCACTTATCAAGATACTGAATTATCTAAATAGACAGCATTGTGTATCAATCAAAGTAAGTACATTATGTCTTCTACATGATAAAATAAAGCTGCCAATCTTGGAAAATATACTTATTATTTTTTAGAGATGGTAATACTTTATTAGTTCCAAAAAATGTGAACTTTAGGTAATACCCCAAATTTTTATCTTTTTAATACTTTAAATAGTAGCTCAATCACTGTGGAAGCAAGGAAGGTCACAACAGAGAAAATTAACAACCTTAAAATGGTTTATGAAACTATATAAGCTAGCACAAAATAAGAAATATACTAAGCCCTGGCCGGTTTGGCTCAGCGGTTGGAGCGTCGGCCTGCGGTTCACAGAGACCCGGGTTCGGTTCCCGCTAAGGGCACGTGCCTCAGTTGCAGTTTGTCCCCGGCCCTGGTTGGTCGTGTGGGTGATAGCCACTCGATGTGTCCCTTCACATCGATGTTTCTCTCTCTCTCTCTTTCTCTCTCTCCCTCCCGCTCTATCTGAACAAAAAAAAAATGGAAAAATGTCCTCGGGTGAGGATAAAAAAAAAAAAAAAAAAGAAATATACTACACTTGTGTATGACTTTCCCTTCTGAATCTGCCACAGCCTAGCTCAATTGACCTTTTTAACTTTTGACAAGTCACTTAATGTTGTTTTCCCCTCTGCAAATATGACCACGGCAAATGCCCCCAGATGCATGATTCTGAGCTATAGTGCTCTTTGGCAGATGGGAGGCAGAAGGGCTAATGTTCCCGGCATAGTAGCCAGCACTCAGGCACTGTAAGTAAAGGTCTGAGGATTGACAGAGCCTGTACTGAATAAGACTAGGTTATTATCAAGTCAGTCTTATGCCCTTTTCTCTTTTGCTTGATCATAAGAGAATCAAAACTAGGATTCAGTACCCACCTCCCTAATCATTTTTGTACATTAGGGAACTGATGCAACATTTTCTCACAGATAAAACTAGGATAACTGTGTAAAGTTCTCATGAGATTTGTGTGTTTTTTAAGCTTGCTACTCCTGCTTGACAGATTTCAATGACCATTCAGAAAAGCATGGAGCAAAAACCATAGAAGACATATTGATTTTCTCATTTTCTTTAGCACAAGTAAGGAATCATTCTTTTTTGACATAACTATGGATATCATCCTGAAAGATGATATGTTGTAAGAGAGAGGGGTACTCAAGGCCCAAAGCTATCTTTTAATGGTAGTGTTTTCTTTGTACATCGTATTTAAGAAGATGTGATTTAGATGTCAGCTTGTGAATCAGGATACTTTTGGTCACAAATAATAGAAAAATCATACACTAACAGAAACAGTTTGACGGCTCTATGGCCAGAGGTAGGGCTGGCTATAACCTGTGGGTCACAAGAAGACGCCAGCAGCTCCTGGCTCCAGGCTTGATTGTTCCCGTGGAGCAGAGGGTCAGCATCTCTGTCCTTCCATTCTTAGGGGGAGTCCTGAGATCTCTCAGATGTGGACTGGGTTCAGCCGCATGCCAACCACAGATCCAACTGCCTTGACCAAACGAATAAACTGCCTCCTGACTTTACCCATCACTAAAGGCAAATTTGTAGTGCTTCTGCACAACTGATTGGAGGAAACAAAGGGCCTACTAAGAGGGCAAACAATAAAAATCTGCTGGTGACTTTAAAAGAAACCAGATTAAAAGTGCTGTATTTAAGTCTTTCATAGGTGCTAGGGTCTGTTCTGTTTGGGGATGGGGCCTTTGATGATTTTGTAGGACAGTGGTTGTTCTCAAAGTGTGATCCCAGGACCAGGAATGTGTTAGAAATGTAAATTCTTTATACCTTTTGCCAAACTTCCAGTTATAAAATAAGTAAGTCACAGGGATGTAATGTGCAGCATGACAACTATGGTTAATAATACTGTACTGCATATTTGGGGAAAAAAATCATTCATAAAAAAGTTAAAAACCTGCTTTAAAAAAATAGTTTATTCTTGGAACCGACCCCAGGCCTAATGAATCAGAAACCAGATTAAAGAAATGACCACTCAGGCCACCACCAGGGCTGCCTTGCAAGGAGGCCGGGGTCCAAGCTGGTGGCAGCCCGGAGCTGATGTCCCCGGGCCTGGGCCTGGGCCTGGCTGGAGGCAACCTTGAATCCTGACAGCCTTTCCTTGCCCGGGCGACTCCTCTCCGGTGTGGTCCCCTGGTCTTTCTGGGGTGTTGTTCTTGTCTCAGGCCTCCAGCTGGTTGCTGCGACTTCCCAAGGGTTGCGATGAGCGACAGTACTCAGCACCCAAGCAGGTAGAAAACTTGAGAAGGCATGTAAGGATGGCCCAAAGAAGCTGGTCGTGGAGGGAGATGCAGACACGTGTACGCGACTGCGCCTGTTGTTTGCAGTTGCAGGAGCCCAGACTGCGGTTCTCTTCCTGGGGCCGCGGGCCAGCCTGCGGTCTGCACAGGGGCCAGGGAGCCCGTCCGGAACCTCTCGGGAGGACTCGGGTTTCTCCTCCAGACTCAGGTCACCTGGGCGGGTTGGGGCGACCCCATGTGCGCACCGCGCTGCGGAAACAGGGAGCGACGAGGATGCTCGGCCCAGTGTCAGAGGGCAGGTACGGGGCTAAGACCTGGACACCGTCTGCACCTTACCCGGGATTCTAGAGTTTTCTCCTGGTGAATTCCCGATGGATGTGCCTCTTGGTTGCTGGCAGCTCCGGGCAGGAGAAATGGCTGCTAGCAGATTTGGGTTGGGGAGGCCGAATGTTCTTCCGTTGAAGGGGAGGAATTTCTTGCTGTGATCCTTGCCGTGCTTGTGCTTTGTGAATTTTTCATGTTACTTAGTGATGTCCCGGTGTCATTGGCCGGAGGTGAAAAGTGCAGCCTGTGAGGGCGAAGGAGAGGCTGGGGCCGGTCCTGAAAGGCTGTTCCTGGCGGACACCCACTCGCCCCGGGCGGTGCCAGGCCACCGCTTAGACAGAGTCCGCGGAGTGGCCCCCGGAGATGGTCTTCGTGTTCGGGGACGTGTTTGATGAAGGGGAGTGGAGCTCCCCGGGCCTGGGCTAGGATTGGAGAGGCCCCAGGAGAGGGCCAGGCACCCACGCCATGCGCGGTGAAGGCAGGGGCTGGAGCCGCGACGTCGGCTTCCACGCTCAGAGGAGCACGTGCAGAAGAAAACGACCTGAGGACGTGCTCAACCGGACAGGCTGTTCTCCTGGAAAGGAATTAATTTCGTGATGGTGACCGCGTCGCACTGGAAGGGGACGGCTGCAGCATTTGCTCTGAAGCAGAGGCTGAACTCGTGGCGATTTCTCAGCGGCTGAACTGCTCCCGGGAGCGGGAACCGCGCTGCAGCCTCCGGGGCTGGGCAGCCGGTGCCGCTGGGCCCGGTCCCGCTGCCGCACTTCCCGCTGTACCGGCGAAGCGACGCCACCTGCGCTGCGGGGGTCGCCGCGCCTCCGGGAGAAAGGGGCCCCTTTCTGGGGAGACGCACTGTCTCGGGAGGCCTCCCAGAGGCTGCTGTGGCGGCTGCGCCCCGCCTGGTCCGGAGGGGCCACACGCACAGCGCCTGCGAGGTGCTGCACGGAGCGGGCACCCCGAGCTCAGCTGGAGGAACAGAAATACCCCCAGTTTCATCCTGGGCAGCCTGACGCCCACAGAGCATGCCCTGGCCAATGCTACCGTCCCTTGGAGGACAGGGTTCTGATCACGCACTGGGGAGCAGCTGGGGTCCTGTGGTCCTCCTATTAGTTCACCTTGGATTTCTAGACTCACCTTTTCTTTCTGTTTGTAAGCTGCTCAGAAAGCGGAAGACGGTGTTGAAGAGCAGAGGACTTTGTGCGTTTAGTAACAAATGGCAAAGCCAAAGAAACAACTTCAGGCCGTACTCACGGGCGATGACACCCAAGTAGACTGTCTGCATGCACACCACAGGAATTCGAAGTCATTGATGCAAATGACTGCAGAATACAGAGCTGATTGTACTGTTCTCATGCTGTAAAAGTGGAACGTGTACTCTACACGTCTGTTTTCACATTTTATCAAATATATGTATAAGCAAAGATTGGTCTGTACACTGTGTGAACGTCATTGACGTCATCACTTGCAGGCACTGGACAGTCCCTCCTTCCCCAGGATGGAGCCTGGAGCACACTTGGGGTTACACGCGGTGCACACAGACCGAACATTGGGTTTGCTTCTATCCTGCAAACTCGTTCTCAAAGTCCCATGTTTTATAAAGCTGTGCACTGGAAATAAATGTACAGATACGTGGAGCAGTAGTACTCTGTATATACAGGCTTCTGTACTTCTGTGCTAATTAATGGACTCAGATTTTTAAATAAGTGTAATTTTCTCTCCAGCAGACCCAGTTGTTAAATCTGAATTAATGCCTGTCAGTGGTCAAACTTGAAAAATAGACTAGGAAGTGGCTTTCAGTATTTACAAATAAATATCTTGATAATTTTAAGCCAGATAAAATGTATTCTTTTTTATTTTTTCTAAGAGTTTAGTTCTTTCTTCAAACTTTTAAATAGGAAGGTCAATTACAGGGGAGTTGTTGAGTAGTAATGCATGTAACAATATACGACTTAATTTTTGGTGTATACATGGGCAGTGTATCTCTTCAGTTTTTCCTCATGTTTTACTTTTAAACTGCTATGAAAACTGAAAGTAAGTTCTGCTTTATATACCTCAGTTGAACTAAGAGTTTTACCAAACAGTTAAGGATGAGAGGAGCAGGAATTTGGTGATAATGAAATAAAATGTTTGTTGGCCAAAAAAAAGAAAAAGTGACTCCAGGGGTAGGCCCTCCAGGTGATTCTATTACAAGCTAAATTTTGAGAATCAATGCTATAAGAATGTGTTCAAAGACCTTGTATCCAGCACCACCACCCTTTCGACTAAGGGCATAGAACTGCCTTGTGATTTGAAGCAACCAGTAGGTTTACATCGATAACCATCAACCTCAGCTGGCTTTTCAGAACTGTCCAGCAATCTTCCTCTGCCGAGCTGACCTGCCCATGCCCTGCCGTGACTGTTTTATACCCAAGAAAGCCAAAGCTTAGAGTTTGCAAGTTGGATACTGCACAACTCCAAAGGGAACCATTACCTCTTAATTGAAATACATATTACAGGTTTAAATGTACTGTCACGGTTTTCCAGGAGACGGCAGGGAGATATTTTGAGGGACCTCCACCTCCCTGTAATTTGCTCAAGTCAACTTCTTCTCTAGGGGTAGCGCTGCCCCCTTTTCACTCCTCGAACCTCCAACTCTGACCCTTTCTGGCATGTCCTTCACTCCCAAGCAGACGTCCCTAAGGCTATCAGATGGGGACTTACTCATCTTCCCACCTCTTGTCAGCTACTGGCACCTCTACCACGTTCTTTCTCTGTATCAGCTGAGGAAATGAACCTCCCCCTTTACAGCTTGGACAACCCACCTGCATTTGCATCCCCCCACTTTCTCAGGAGCATCAGTCCTTCCATACCCTCCCTCTCTCACACACAGTCTTTAGTATTTTCCACTTTTTAGATTCTTCCCTTCAGTATTCAAAGGGCTTATCTTCAAAACTTTCTGTTGTGGCCCCGTGTTCCTCTCCACCTGTACCCATGTCCCGGGATCTACACACAGGAAGCTGGGTGTTTTCTGCACAGTTTCCATCTCTCTTCCCGCCCTCAGCTCCACCGAAGCTTCTCCCGTTGGCCACTGAACTCCCTGCTGCTGACCCAACGGACTCTTCTCAGTCCTCGGCAGCATCTTGTGTCAGTACAAATAATCTCTTCTTCGTGGGATGTTCCCTTCTCGTACTTTTTAACAACTTCTGTTCAAGATCCTTTGCTGGCTTCTCCTTTTTTCTCTTCCTACTAAATGTTGGAATTCTTTGTGGCCTAGATGCTCTTTTCCTCTTACTTTACATTTTA
This sequence comes from Molossus molossus, assembly GCF_014108415.1. NCBI lineage: Eukaryota > Metazoa > Chordata > Mammalia > Chiroptera > Molossidae > Molossus > Molossus molossus. Next base: position 13,581,629 of record NW_023425344.1, on the reverse strand, counting down.
CCCTGAATAAAGGTGGGAAGTAAAGGAGGTATCATGACCCAGCTGTTGAAGCACCATTTGTTGAGGACTCTTCTTTCCCCATGGCTCGGCCTTGGCATCCTTGTCGGAAATCAGTGTCCACAGATGTGTGAGTTTATGCCTGGATCTTCAGGTGTATTGCATCGGTTTGTATATGTCTCCTCAGGCCAGTGCCAGACTGTACAGCTTTGTAGAGAGTTTTAAAATTAGAAAGTTTGAGTTCTTCAATTTTGTTTTCCTGTTTCAATATTGCCTTGGCTATGTGGGGCCCCTTGCAATTCCATGTGAACTTGAAGATCAGCTTTTCCATTTTTTACAAAGGAAGTCAATGGTCATTCTTGATAAATTTGTTTAATAAAGTAAGAACGGTATGCTTCCATAACAATAAAAATCAGTGTCATGTTCAGTGTAAAAACACTAGAAATAGTCTCATTAAATTCAGTAACAAAATAAAGATGTCTACCATTACTGTAATTAGGTAATGTTGTTTGGGAAGTATCACTCAATACATTTAGAAAAAGTAATTAAAAATATAAAAATTAAAAAGTAGCGGTAAAATAAACTCCATTTGTAGCTAATATGATCACTTATAGAAGAACCCAGGAGAGTCCATTGAGAAACTATCATATACAATAGAAACATTCATATAAAATAGAAACAGCATATAAAATTATTATACAGAAGTCAATACCTTACATATATACTGTACAAACAAAATTTAGAATATATAATAGAAGAAAATACCTCATTTGGAGCAGCAACAGAAGGACTAAAATATCTAGCTATAAATATGATTAAGAAATATGGCTCAGCCAGTGTGGCTCAGTAGTTGAGCGTCGATCCATGCACCAAGAGGTCGCTGGTTCGATTCCTGGTCAGGGCACATGCCCAGGTTGTGGGCCAAATCCCCAGTGGGGGGCATGCAGGAGGTGGCCATTCGATGTTCTCTCTCATTAATGTTTCTATCTCTCTCTCCCTCTCCCTTTCTCTTTCTCTAAAATCAATAAAGAAAAAAGAAATATGAACAAACACTTTGGGGGGAGGCAGAAAGATCTAGACTATACCAGAGTTTGGTATGCTGAATAATGGCTCACCAAAGATGTCCACATCCTAATTCCAGGAACTTGTGGCTATGTTACCTTACATAGGAAAACAAGGTTTGCAGATGTGACTAGGTTCTTGAGATGGAGAGTTCATCCTGGATGATATGGATAGGCCCAGAGTAATTACAAGGGTTCTTATAAGAGGAGACAGAAAGATTAGAGTAAGAAGAAAAGCTAGGGCAACAGGAGCAGAGGTTGGAGTATGCTTTAAATATGGAGGAAGGGGCCACAAGTCAAGCAATGTAGGTGCCCTCTGGAGGCTGGAATGGGTAAGGCAGCATACTCTCCGGATCCCCTGCGGGGAGGTAGCTCTGTCTCCATCCGGATTTCAGCCCTGTGAAACCCATTTTAGATTTCTGACCTCCGAAGTGTAACATAATAAACATGTATTAGTTTATACATACTAATTCACTACAGGAGCAAAAAGGAACCAAAACATTCAATGACAAGAATGACTAGAACAAGCAAAAGGTATTCTACACCTTGAGCAGGAGACTCATCACAAGCACTTGTCAGTTCTGCCAAAGTTGATCTGAAAGTTTACCTCACACCCAATATATACCCCAACTTTAAGTAGATGCTATGATCTCCATTTTACAGATATGAATTGAGGCAACAGGATGTTGTCTGAGAACACAAAGCTATCAAATGACAGCTGGAATTTGAAGTCAGGCAGTCAGACTTCCAGCTCCATGTTCTTAACTGCTTCCCACATGCACATTGTTACCTGATTTCTAAGCAAAGGTAACAACTAACCCACATCTTAAGGACAGTCCTAATGTCTTAACAAATACACACACACACACACACACACACACACACACACATATAGAGATATATATATTTTATCCTCACCTGAGGATATTTTACCATTTAACAGATCTTTTTTATGGGAAGGGTATTATGTATGTGTTTCCATCTTGAAAAACACAGTGTTATTATTTTCAGTAAAAGAATTCCGTGTCCTTGTAGTAGAAAGCCAATACCACTTATAGCATGCACCTTGCTGTTTGTGGGTATCTGCTCTGATACAAATCCAATTACAAAATTGATTTAAGTCACAGTTTCCAATTACAAGATGAGAATGTTAACTCTAAGGCGTGTTCTGTGCTCACAAAGAACTCTGAGAAACAAATAACCAAGAATGCATGGATAAAGTTGCTAAATAAATGGTTCAAAAATCCAGTGGGTTGTAACCCTTGCTTCCATCTTTTAAGGGAGAATTTTACCTGAGTTGGCATTTTACTTTTTTTGGAAATGTCAAATCAAATTGTATTTTTTATTTCCTTTTAGGATTTCATCAATGGTCTTTCCATTTTGCTCCGGGGGACAGTACAAGAAAAACTCAACTGGGCATTTAATTTGTATGACATAAACAAAGATGGCTACATCACTAAAGAAGTAAGAAACACCTCACCAACAGCTATCCTTTGGGACATTTTCATTTTATAACTTCAAAATGTTAAACGTTTACAATTACTAATTTGAAAATTGCTCTTTCAGGAAATCTAAAATATTTTATGTGGTGGTAGAGAAATATTTTAATAAAAAAATCTGGAATAGATAGTAATAGTTTATGGTGAATCTGCAAAGTAAGATATAAAACATGTAAGGACTATACCCTTGTTTCCTAATGACACTTTAATAAACACCATGAATGAAACATAGACTGTGGCTGGATTCAGGAAGGAAATGTAGCCAAACTGTTAGAATATTTGGCCTGTGACCTGCCTTCCTACCCATATAATGTGATCCACATGGAAACAGATGCAATTTTAAAGTCCTACAGATTATGCAATGACCTGTATTGTGTGGAAAATGACCTCAGGGAATTGTGGGACCCCCCCCCAAACATTCCTAAGCAGGCTATGCAATAAGGAAGGCCCACAGACCAAATAAGATATTTATATCAAATGGTCCATTAAATCAATTTTAAACACAATGAGAAGCAAGGGGAGGGGATGGGATAAGTTAACAAACTCAGGATAAGGTGCAAGTTGGGTGGAAGGATCACATACCCGAGTCCTGGGAGGGTGCAATATTGTTATTCCTGTCTTTCTCTCTGCCTCACTGGCTCTCCCAAGGGGTGAGTTTTGAGCTAGAGGCCCCTCAAACAAAAGGTATCATGGGCCCGTGACATGAACTTGCTCTACTGGAGAAAGGGACGAGTGCCCCTGACCACAGCTCTGGTGACACAATTAGCCTGCTCAGTGGCCATGGTCTTCATTTGTGTTTCTTAGGCAGAGGACACATGGGGCCGGTGGTTCTCATCAATAGGTGGCTGAATTAAGACCTCACGAATATTAATTTTTAGTATATACTGAGCATATCCTGAATGGTTAGTGCCTGTTGTATATTTGGTATACAATAAGCATTTAGTGCTCAGATGCCTCAGGAACATGAGGCATCTCTTGGACCTTCAAGACCTTTCTATCTTTCTATGTTTCACACACACATGCTGTCTCAATACCTACACCCAACGCGTCCCATCAGTTCTGCCTGTGCAAACAAACTGCTTGCTACTTAGCTAAACAAAATATCCTTTTTAAAAGTTTCACCTATGATTTCTAAAATACGACTAGTTTATCATTTAGAATAGAATTGAATACTCTCAAAAGTAAATATTATCAACTTACTCTAGATCCTCTTATACGGAAAATTCAATATGGAGGAAATAAATGTGAACCAGTGAGGCAGAATGTCTAGATAATTAGATATTATTTTCACCGAGATAGAAAATAAGTAAAAAACTAGATTTTGATTGAGTAAAATAATGAAATTTCATGGTGTTTCCCAGAGTCATAATATTTTGATTAATCTACATGTGTGATGTCCTCAGCAAAAGCCATAGTAGAGGGAAAAAAATGAAAATCTTAATGAGCATGGGACTTAGTTTTAATAGAATTTTTATGATGTGAAGTTATATTTTATTCTTAATAAACAAATTGATAATAAACGTGTACAACCTATAATAATGCAATAAAACAAAAGTCGTCTCTGTGAAGTCTATGGAAACCCAAACGTTAAAACCAGAGTACGTATTTCTTTCTGATCATGGTCAATATGTGGAATCTATTCTGAAACCAAGATCAGAAATAGTCCCTACATTTTGATTCTGCTGCTTTTAAAGCACAAAGCTGTTGGCTTTTCCTCACAGCCAAAAGACATTTCATGAAGAATCAAAGAAAAATCAGAAATATTGAGTAGAAACAATGTTAACTTCCTTGGGGGTCTCCTCGCACGTTGCTGCGGCCTCACGTGTGTGCTGTTGGCTTTTCAGGAAATGCTTGACATAATGAAAGCGATATACGACATGATGGGCAAATGCACATATCCTGTCCTCAAAGAAGATGCTCCCAGACAACATGTGGAGACATTTTTCCAGGTAGGAATGCAAATGGAGTCAGAGAGAAAGAGAGGGACATTTTGTTTTCAAAATGTCATGATTCACAAGAATGTAAAGAAAAAGACTGTTTCCTGAAAGGGATAAAATGATAGAATGTTCAGCATCCTAGCAATTTAGTAATCTTGGTTTTGAATTTATTATAATACTGATCACTACACTTATTGAATATTCATGATATCCTAGACAGAACACTAAGCAACTGCCGAGTTTCACATGGTCTGGGGTGTTTTTGCACTCCATTCTCACGAGAACTATGAGGTTATAAACCTTTATTAGCCCTATTTTACAGACGAGAAGACCAAGGCTCTGAGTTTCAGCAAATCACCTGAGCTCTTGGCATAGCTGGAGGGCAGGAATTTACCCAGGCTAGTGACTAGACCTTCAGTCTGTCCTACTGACAAGGAACAGCCTACAAGGAGTCAGCAGATGACTCCTGCTCTAAGAAACGACTAGTTCGTGCTCTGCAGCAGTTCCTCCCAATAAACAAGCAGTGGGCTTTTAATTTTTTTAATCAGCTTCAGCTCATTTGTCAAGTGTAGGGTACCTTGGGGTAAGTCTGAATAAAGTTTTTTGTTCTTTTCTTCCTGAACAGAAAATGGACAAAAATAAAGATGGAGTTGTTACTATAGATGAGTTCATCGAAAGTTGCCAAAAAGTAAGTAACGGCAGTAAAGGAGCCGTCCCGTTGTTTCCATGACAGCTAGACTGAATACTGCCAGCTAGCCACCGTGAAGTGAGCAAAACATAATAGTCATATGCCCAAGTTTACCATTTCACATAGCTGAGACCAGCCCTGCTCCGAAACAAGCACCGATTTCTACGCTCAACTGATCAGCAGCCCTGGGGGTGCAAAAACTGCACGTAAACTGAGTTTTTGTTCCCTAAATCCTTTAGAGTGTTCGAGAATAAAACACGTTGAGATTTATACTGCTCTTTACCTGGACTTAGCCTATCACATGTATAGTCTATCGTAGCTTTACAATGCCAGTACAGCTAAGTATTCATCACAGGCCAAGCTTATAGCTGACTTCTAAGAGAAACATCATTGCTTTAATGTATGTGGCAATAAATGGCTTTTTGTCTTCAGTCACACAAAAACAAAGAGCAGTGAATTCCCTCAGAGGAGACATCTGCTGGTTGTCATCTGGCAGACCAGTTTTAGCTTACCTGGAATTATTTGACTTGATGTGTGGCTAGACTCACAATTAAGAATTTAAAAAAGAAATACAGACCAAAAAGCTTGTTGGTGGTTTAGCTTTTCTATTTATGAATTGATATCCTTTTCCTTTCCTGTTGCCTGCTTGTTCCTAAACTTGTATTTCGAGCTGGTGGACTGGAGAGAATTAATTTCATGGCGTCAACTTGCTGGGTGCTGCTGCGGTGACCTGGCTGCTAGGCCTGGGAGTCACCGTTAGTTCAGCTACCTGTTACCATTACTACAAAAGCTCACTACCTGCCATTTACATACAATCTCCAAGTGCCCTTGTAATGCCCGAAGTCTGTTTCTAAAGACTATGCTAAACCGAACGCACCCTCCAAGCAATGGTTTTCCCCAAACTATTCTTACTCTGGTGATGAGAGACCACTCATTTTTAAGCTCCTAAAGGCCACAATGAATTAGCCCTAACATATCCAGAAACAGGTGCAATTACTGCAAACATGTCCCAAAGCCCCAACTCCCAGGCCTCACGAAGTTGGCTCTTCACTCAAACCCTGCTTCTTCTGCATGTTCAAGTCTGTGATCCACCTGGAATGCCAGTTTGCATGTCCTCACTCTGTCTTACCTCTGACTTCCCTAGTTTCCATTCTGGCATTCTCATTTGAGAACTATCCTCTATTAACACCAAGTAAGGTTTAAACGAAATGTTTGAAGCCTGGTAGATTCAACAAAACCTAAAATGGGTTCCCCGACTCTCTATCTGGAACGTGGATAGAATGCTGTTCACATGTGCGAACACTCAGTAGTGGAGCTTTGGGCACAGGTGGCCGTTGGGGTAAGGCGGTACTTGGCGGGAAAATAGTGTGCAGCCTCGAATAACATCGTTTCATTCAGTGTAGTTCAGAGTCATTTCACTCAATGCCATCCACTCAGCATCGTCTCATTATGAATGCTGAGATGCCAAAGGAACTTAAACACTTGTTTATATCAATCAGCTTATGATACAACTGGTTTCTTCATGCATCATTTCACATAGTTGCAGAACTCATCAATGACGTTGAGGGAGGGTTTGCTGTACTTTCCCTTGCAAATATACTGAATTAACCCCGCTGTTTCTCCCTTGCAGGATGAAAACATAATGCGCTCCATGCAGCTCTTTGAAAATGTGATTTAACTTGTCAAATAGGTCCTCAATCAAACAGACAATGTGAACGATTCTACCACTCACAGTTGGAGCTACTACTTTTAGCGTAGACTGCTCAGCTTCGCACTGAGGCACATTATGCAAACCAGCTTTGTTTTCCTATGAAGCAGTCCCCAACCGATCTGAGTTTCCCACTTTTAAATTTGCATCTTTTCATTATACCACTGAGTTCATGGATGGTCTAAGTCATTTCATACCCTGTGAATATTCAAAAGTAATAGAATCTGGCATCTAGTTTTATTGATACTTCAGCCATGGGATTATTGAGGCTTTCACATATCAGTGACTTTAAAATGTTTTTTTTTTTCTATTCACTTGTATGCATTAAACCCCAAGATTTTAAATGGTTTCCTAAAGTACTGGCATCTGCATTTAATTTCCAGAAATTAATTTCTGTGTCTGTATGCTGTAATCCCAGTCACGTACTGTAAGTGCGCAAGGTCACCAAGTTCAAGAAAGCAAACCATAGTCCCCGTTTCTACAGATTGGCTGCCTTCTGTCAAAGACCTGCATTTAGCTGGCAGTTTTGGTAATAATATGAACAAATTAGTTTATCACCAGATGTCAGCATATGCCTAACAGCTTATTTAATAAGCATTTCTTAATTTTCCATAAATACATATTAAACCAAGGCCTACATGATGTATATAATTTTGGATTTGTTCAATCCTACAGGTTGACTGTTTTCTATTGTCACTAAGGGGAAGTCCAAGAAGGTGTGACACAAAGTGAGGGTGTTTCTAGGCACATGCGAAGGGTCATCTGTCCTCCAGTACCCGGTAATGCTTAAGAAGTTATTTTTACAGCAATAAAAGCCTATTGCACCCCTTCCCCCGACTCCCTCGTGGCACCTATATATTATTACCTGCCATCAGGGACAAGGAAGCCTGACCGCCCCAGTGCGTGCTGGGAAGAAACAGCAAGCAGAAGCCACTGTGAAAGCACCAGTGACTCCCTATGGCCAGACCTGCAATACTATAATTTAGTTGAAAATGAATATAAGTGCTAAGCAACTTGTCTGGACTGTATTATGATTTATTTAGCTTATCATAAAACACCTATAATTCAGATTCTTTTTAACTCTTTCAAGCCAAATTGTAAAGTTGCCACATTACTAAAGATACACACACCCTCCCTGTTTTGCAGAAATATGACAAAGACCAAGAAGCGACAGTAGGAGGAAACTTATGACTGTCTTTGCAACACTAAATCAGGTATCTATTCTGGTGTAGAGAGAGGATTGGAAAGCTGCCCTGCTATCACCAGTGTAGAAATGAAGAGTAGTACAATACATGTACACTGAAATCCACCATCGCGTGTTTGTGTAAACTCAATGTGCACATTTTGTATTTCAAAAAGAAAAAATAAAAGCAAATAAAATGTTTATAACTCTACTGTATGTTACAGGTCTTTATTCCAACAAATTTTATAATTGCTAGATTAAGAGTATTTTCGCTTAGGGCGTTTCCTGGGTTGTAGATCTGTTTGCCTTGGGTGGTGCCGAGCGCGGCGAGGAAAAGTAAAAGCAAGGCCGGGGGCGTGCAGCTAACAGGACCTGAGGATGTGACAAATGAGACCTGAGGAAAGAGTCCAGACGGGAAGCACAGAAGATCTGGAGGAGGACGAGCATTTCTGCAACTATGACGCTTCGGAAGTTACTTGCACCCTTTCCAATTACAGCAGTAAGACTAGTTAGAGAGACTGCAAAGAGGCCGCTCCAGGACCGGACGGAAGGTGCACAGAAGGGTTTTCTCTGACGCTCCTGGAATATGATATTGCTGCCCCTGTGTGAATGACCCCCAAGGTCTGCTTGGATGTGGTGTGACTATTGAGTTTCTATGGGCTCTCTTCTTGCCTTTAAGGTGAAAGGTCTTATTCTTGTTTTCTATTTCTCTTCTCCTCTCTCCGGTAGAATGCTTCAGAGACAGCTTCTACTACATCAATACTCATCAGACGATGCCTGTAAATTTCAAAAGCCTTTTAAACTTAATTGTTCAACATAAGCAAGCACAACAAAATCAATGCATACATATAAGAGTTTTAACATATTCTTTTCTGAATCTCTCCATGTACTGAACTCAGACTATGAGATACAAAAATAACATATCCTTAAATGCAATTAACACCTAAAGTTTAGGTGTAATAAACCAATATATTTATAAAAGAATTTACACATTAAAAAAAATGTTATCCTACAATACTCTGGAAAGAAATTTTCCCAAGCATTTTACATTATAAAACACATACAAACAATAATTAACAGTGAATTCACAAATGTCCACTATTTTAAATTTCCCTTGCCTTAATATAAAATTCGGAAATGGCAAAATGTCTAGAAATAAGTGTATTACTATAAACTAATTGCAAAAGGATGTTATAAATAAAAGACATTAGAAAATAAATACAAATACTTCTACTATAAACCCAGTAATACTTGTTCACACAAACCCTAGACATATGAAAAATAAACCCCCACAAAACTGTCCTATTATAGAACTTTTTTAAAGCTTTCCATTATTAACCACTCTCTTTTGTTGTTGACTGACTTACTATGATTCAGTGGAATTGTGTATATTCATCTTAGACCAGTAAATAATAAATGGTGGCTGTGATTTACAAAAGGATAAACTAAAATGAATCTGAAAAGGTTCCATAAGTCTCCAGATTTAACACCTGTCACCAGGTAGGAAGAAGATTTTTGTTGGCGCCCTCCTTCAACAACATATGGAGCAATACGTTGGAATTTTAGCTTTGATGATGATAAGGCATTCCTGTCAACAGAAAAAAGAAAAAGAACAAAATAAGCCTTGTTAGTTTATGCAGGTCCCCCGAATAGATAATACGTTTGCAAAAGCATGCTTAAAAAGTATCCAAAACTCAAACCAAGTAAACAAAATGGGAGAAGAGTAGAATGATGACATGAGAAGTAAAACCTTTTTCTGAGTTAAATAAAATATGGGTTATCTCTGACTGTTTTTAAAAAATATTTAACTACAGAAGTGGTTAGGAACCAGACTACCAGTACTCGAATCCAGCTTCTGCCGGTCACTTCCCTGTCAAATCTCGGGCTAAGTGTGTCTCTGGGCGTCAGTTTCCAGATCTTTAAAGGGAGATGACATTAAAACCTCTCTCTAAGGGTTGTAGTAAAAATTAAATGAGTAATGTCTTAAAAGTACTCAATAAAATACTGGGCACCTAATACGCTCCCACGTGCTCAACAAACACTGGGGTGTGTGTTAAGTATGTACCTAAGACAAATGTGCTATCACTTAGAAAAAAGACAGAAAAACAAATCAAGATTGAACCAATCTCAATTTAAGGCCAGTTGTGAACTGATTAGTTATAAGAAAATAACACTGTAACTGTCTGTAACTGATATTTTTGTTTCCCCAGAAGTTGAGTCTTTCCATCACTGTGAGACATGCAGGTCCTAAGAAATGAGAAACTACGACACTGAGAAGATTCTTTTTTAATGTTTCCTCTCTAAATATTTAAAGAAAGAGAAAGAAAAACAAATGTTTAAGTTTTAGAAGGGAAAAAAAGAGCATTCATTAATTTCATGAAGGACTACAAAGTATCCAAAGCAAGCGCAATAATAATTAAGCCAAGGGAAAATCTTTGATATGTAATGATATGGTATGAAATAATAACTGATGTAATTGCAACAGAATATTGATTTCATTTGTTTTAAATTCTGAGACTGAGTTGCAAAAGAGGAACTGCCTTGCTAGCTATCTCTGAGACCCTGGACTGGTCAACTACACCCTTGGTATCCCCCCATCCAAATCTCACTGTGCTATTTCTAAATTTGATGCACCAACGGGCCCCTCCTCTGCAGGCACACCTGTGCAGACTAACATACCGGGCCTGCCCCTCTCTGCTTGCCCCGTTCCCCAGACCAGTCCACAGGACGTTTGAAAACCGCCTGGGAAGAGTTTCAGATTGAAAAGCTGTGCCATCATTATTAAGCATCTATTTACTTGCATTTCACAGGGAATTCATGTTCCATTCCAATTCTCAGAGCAGCAAGCACATTTGCAAGGAAGAAGGTCCTTTCTGCTGAGGGACACTGGATTGGCTAGGGGATGGTCTTGTACCTCACCACAAGGTGTCTGAATGTTAACCATCTGCCTGAGGCCCACACAAAACAAAGAAACCCATGACCTAGTAGCCTTGGAAATTACTTCCTCCTCCTAAACTTTATTTGAGGCATTCATCATGCAAAGGATATCTTCAATTTAAAAAGTCAGTGAAATTGGTCAAATTGGGTAATTTAGGCAAAGCTTAAACTAAAACATCTGCTGTTTTAAAACTATATGATCATACAAATTTTGTTATAATTAATTCCTTTTGAATGTACCTAGAATGAAACTAAATTCTGCAATGTTAAGATAATCATATGCAACTCTATCATTAAGATCTGACTAAACATAGGATGGGAACACTGCTTTACAGAAGTATTTCCAAGACTAGGTTATCTGAACCTTTCTTTCAAACGATGAAAACTCAGCCTAGTTATCTGACGCCACACAGATACTAATGAAATCCCCTAGCGTCTTCGCACCTGCTTGCAAGTTAGAATAGTCACCGGCACCCCTCTGCGCACGCACACACATGCTCCTGTTCAAGCACGCACGCACTGCCAAAGGTCAAAGCCATCTGGAAATCTCATTTCAATCTTTGATTACAGGCAAATTATAAATTTTTTAGACAGAAAAGATGGCAAATTAAAGGAAAATTACTTTCTTCAATGCGCTCTCTACATTAATCCTGCTGTTTTTGAACTTTTAAATGGTCGAAGCAAAAACATCCAAAATAAAGGAAAGCACCTGTGAAGCGGCCCTGCCGCAGTGCACGCGGTGAGCGCAGTGAACGTGGCCAGGCCGTGTTCACACCACCCGGGGCCGAATCCCAGCGCTTACAACTGTGTGACCTAGGAACTCAGGAACTCAGAGCTCTCACATGGAAAGAGGAATATCAACTCCAAATGCTCACTTGTGGCTGAAATGAGGTAACAGGCTACAGAGTCAATTTTGCAATATGACTGAAGGTAGAAACAACTATGATTAAGGAGGACTGTCACTTACACTTCCACCATGCTGCTCTAGCTTCTGTAACGCTTTGGTGATGGGCTCTTTGAACTTCTTGTCCCTTAGTCTCTTGAAAAGCTTTAAAAATAAGATTGAGGGAATAAAATGATTTGAAAAAGTAGTAATATCCACAGTAAGTAAAACATCACTAAAAAACAGGCTAATTAGAAATAATGTCATTAAGTCTTTATTGTGTAACAGGTACACAAACACCACTTAATTTGTTTAGACTGCAGGTCTTCTTTTAGGAAATATCTCATTGAAATAGATGCCACTCTATTTGTTGGGGGAAAAATAAATTAATTTAGTTATTTCAAATAATACCCATCCCACAAAATCTGCTATAGTGAGGCACCCAGAGTAAGTTTTCTATGCAACTGCATATTTTCCCATTTTGTAATTTGCAAGGGCATTTGGAGAACTATGATGGAAAGCCAAGCCTCCAAAACACGTGTTTCCGATAGTAAGAATAGGAAGAGACAACAAAGAAGACAGCAGTTACATGAGTTACTCGGGAGCAGGGACAGGAATCTGCCTGGAAGCACAGGACAGCAGGGCCTGGGTGAGCCCGAGCGGCTGCAGGCGGCGCAGGGAGAGAGCACAGTGCAGAAGAGAGCACAGTGCAGCTCGCCGCCCAGCAGCACTTCCGCGGCTCCACTTTCTGGGAACACAAATGGACCCGGAAAGAACTGGTCATTGACCAAACACTTAGAGGACACCCGTCCCACAGAGGTGCCGGTGTTTCCTCTTCGCAGGCACGGAAGGAACCCAGCAGTCCTTCGCGCCACGGAGCACTGAGTAGCAGGTCCCTTCAGCCACGTCATAGAAGGTTAGGGAGGGTCTGAAGAGACTCCCACAGACTGAAAATATGAGAAAGCCACTCTAAAGGATGGGACAGGCCCTGAGGAATGACAAGAAAAAAGTGCCTGCCTCCGACAGATCTTAGGTTTTCTTTGGACTGTCTTAGTCTGGAGCAGGGGCCTGAAGGCCCTGAACCATCACCGTAAGAATTACCTGAGATACTCACTCAAAAAGAATAATTCTCAGGTCCCTCACCATACTTACTGACCAGAATCTCAGGGCAAAGGCCCAGGTTCTGCATTGTTAGCAAGATTCCAGGTGACTGATTTCCTCCAAGTCTGAGAATCACTGCCCTAGGTCAGCGGGTAGTCTCCCCGCTGAAGCTCAGAAGGATATGACTTCTTTTGCAAATGAGAAGGTACATATATAGGCTCAGTAACTGGTTGTGAAAGTCCTTTTCTAGAAGAGGAACCCTTTCGTGTAACACAGCAATCTACAAAACATGAAAATGAAGCCTTTCTAGCTCAAAGGAGTGGCAGTGGGGTAAGTGGGGTAAGGAGGGAGCAGGACAACACCCGGTGGACCCTCAGAGGTGCCAGCCTCCCGGTGTGCACGAGCAGACCAGGAACCAAGCCCCCCATGCCGATTTGCAAGGCCCTCCTCTATGGAACACCACTGGGACACGAAGGTTCCCTGGGCGCCGACCCCCGGAAAGGCAAAAGGCCTTGCAGTCAGTCCTCGTCTTTCAAAAGGCACAGCTCTGGGGGGCACTGTCACCAAAGATTAATGCCACTGACCTGAAAGAATTATTTTTTTAAGTATATACTTTAGTTGTTAATCTGGCCTTTTCTCTCTGCACTGATGGCCAGGAGTGGGAGGCTGTTCAGAAAGCAAAGATGCTGGTCGCTGCTCGACTTCCAGTCTGGTCTATTCTGTCTTCTCCCACCAGATACCTAGTGGGAATTCATCTCCCACTATTCCTAACCTCAGCATAGCAATTGTGATAGATTTACCAGCACCTCTACTTAGGCTTAGCCGGGTGGATTGTTGGGTGCACTAGTCTTTCTGAAGAGGAAGAAGTTAAAAATACAGTTCTAGGATCTCCCAGGTGGTAGGTCCAAGAAAACACAATGGAACTATAATCAACACACGTGCCTCAGCTCTGAACCGGAGAAAGATGCAGAGACATCCTCGCTGTGGGTTATCTCAACCAGGACTTGAATCTTTGTGCCAGTGCACACAGTAAAGGGTTAACTGCCTAAGGAAAGGGTTGGCCTTGGCCCTGGCTCCTGAATGGTAACCTCTAAGCCCTTCGAATGTCCTGCCAGGTAAGAGTGCCTGTTTCCCTGGAAGCCATGGGTCCCATCAGATAGTCTGTGACTACAATGTGATTTGTGGTGGCGACAAGGTATCAGCTCTACTTAGGGAGAGACTGGAGACTAAGGTCAGCCACGCTGGCAGTCAATCATGCCTGTGTGACAGACCCCCAGGGAGAACCTGGACACCGAGGCTCGGGTGAGAGTCCCTGGCAATACTCCAGGCACGTGGCCACACACCCTCGCTGGGAAAGCAAGCACCGCCTGCACCACTCCCCAGGGAGAGCAGCGCCACCCCCGCCGGCCTGGACCCTGCTCCACACACCTCCCCTCTCTGAAGTAGTCTGTCCCTCCACTGTAATGAGCTAACAGTGAACAACATTTTCTAAGCAACATGAGAACAATCAGCAAACTGCTCCACCTAAGGGTGGTCTTGGGGACTTCCTGAACTGCACTGTCCTGTGTATATTTGTGATAAGAATTAAACTACATGCAACAGGAAAACATCTCATCCTGAGTGCTATATACAGACTCACTAAAATACTTACAATAAAAATCAAAAAGAATAAAAGATAAAAAACATGGCAGTGGCACCCTGGCCTGTTTGGCTCAGCGGTTGGAGCGTCGGCCTGTGGTACAGAGAGACCCGGGTTCGGTTCCCGCTAAGGGCATGTACCTCGGTTGCAGTTTGTCCCCGGCCCTGGTTGGTCGTGCGGGTGGCAGCCACTCAATGTGTCCCTTTCACGTCAATGTTTCTCTCTCTCTCTCTTCCTCTCTCTCCCCCCACTCTATCTGAACAAAAAATGGAAAAATGTCCTCGGGTAAGGATTAAAAAAACAAAAAACATGGCAGTGGCAACATATAGTTACACAAGAGGGTGAATAAGCTGTCCTTATAATTCACAGCTAATCAACGTGGGCATGATACCATTACACTGTTCATTAATTTGTGCGCATTCAACTTTGCTTACTTCTCACTGCAACCCAAACTCTGCTCATGTAGGTGCTTTCCACTAAAAATATTTAAGGAGCACACTGTCCTCTGTAAGATGTGTATGAGCCACAAGGATGATTTTGGTTAGGATGATTTCTTTTTTTTTGAGGTACTGAATCATTTTGAGCCATGACAACATGAAGAGATACAGACAGTGCATAATGCATATTCCCCACTCTCTAATCTTGTCAGTACTCACACTTGTAAGCAGATGTTTCAGATGGTCATTTAGAGAAGGACCGACGACAACACTTAACTGTACCAGGGCATTCAATCCTCTTTCAAACACGTCATCATCCGAATGGGACTATGGAGCATTGGTTGGTCGCGGGTACAGGGATAGAAAGGGAAGGAAGAGAAAAAGAAAAAAAGGATGGGTTAAGAGAAAAGGCAAGCCGTGGGAAAGAACTAAGACTGAATATTCCAAATTAGAAGATAATCAACCAAACCTAGAATTTTAAAAATAACCTTTAATGAGAGATATGTAGAAGCAACATACAAATTTTCAGCCTGACTGAAACATTAACTAAGATACATCACAGCACGCGGAAAGACTGCTTTGCGGTTCATTACTCTAATTAGTCAAAATGTCGCATCTTACCTTTAGCACATCCTCTTAAAGGTGTTTTCAGTAAGTCTGGCCCTGAAGAATAGCGACCTAATTCTGCACACGCATCAAAGTCGCAGGTGAAAAGCTAATGTGCACGTAATTTGGGAGAAAAGACGATAAATATCCTAAATGTACAACAGAAAGTCCAAAGAATAAAGCACATACCAGAGCTGCCTTCAGCACAGGGATCAGTCTAGGAAGCACAGGCACAGCTTTCTCAGGAGCATCTCGGACCAAAAGTAATTCTCTAAAACCCTCCTTCGAAACAAAGGTGTATGGATGTTTAGTCTCTCTCAGACCCTGCCAAAGACCAAATCAAAACAAAAAGAATCCACATGATTCACTACACATTTGATTATGTTAATAAGAAAAATTGAATACTTGCTAATGTAAGTAAAAATCAAATTTTATTTTTTTCCTGATCATGATCTATAATTTCAGTAACTACAATTTTAATGAAACAGAGAAACTGTGGAATGAAAGACATACATGGACAGAAAGGATCTCTATCCACTGAAAGGAGAGAAAGAAGAAAGGAGAAAAAGAAAAATAATTTAAAAAATGAAAGAAACAGGGGAAAAAAGACAAAAAATAAATATAGAGAATTTTAAAAAAGGAAAGAAAGGGAGAAAAACAAAAGGGGGGAAGGAGGGAAAAGAAAGGTAAATAAAAAGGAGAAAAAGGAAGAGAAAAATTCACTAGGATAGTAAATACAAGTGTGTATTCCTAAACACTGCCTGAGAGCACCACAAATTAGTCTAGAATGTGTTTATGAACACCACTTTATGAATGCAGAATTACTGGACCTTTGACCTTTACCATGATTTTACAACGTGTTTTCCTGGCACAAATGTTAAATATTATAAAGGAACCTATCCAAGGTTGTTTTTTTAATCTTCTATAAAAACACCTCCGGCGTGTTCTACTTAAAATGTACAAGTATGCAAAATCCTGGAGAATGTTACAGAAAAACAATAGGTAGTTAATATCGGTTTCCCGAGAAACAGTGTTGAACAGGACCAGCTGTACAGAGAGACCACGTACTCACCGTTACCGGATGTGGTTTAAATCTGAACCACTGATGTTGTCTTGCTTTGACTAGTTTCATAAAGATCTTCCTCCACATTACTACACTTTCATATTTTGAGTTAAGTGTGAATATTTCAACCACTTATCTACAAATCCATGTGTAGATTAATCTCATGTTTATAAAGCTGATTATTAGTTTCTAATAATCATACGTCAATTATATTTAGTTCCTAAGAAGAATGCGTAGTGTTTTAATGCCTATTGTTTGGCTCTTATTTCAAAAGTAAAGAATAAGATTTACTGTCGAGTTACAAAATAACATTTATTGCAACTTTAAAAGCCCTTTTCCCATAAACACTTAGGAGAGATGGAGTATTGATTTACCTCAGCTAAAGTAATAAGAAGAGGATCAAATGAAAGATGCTCAGGAGGAGAGTCCCACTGCAGTCTGTGCTTTACTGAACCATGGACCAATCTAAAATATAAACACCAGTGAAAGTAACAAGAACAATAGAATTATATATTAAGCAATGATTATCTAACATACACATACTCTTTGTAGAACATAACCATATTAGTATTATTTCATAACATGCAGGAAAACCATGACTTCAAACCATAATTCAAAGACATCAATTACATTACATTACATAATCCTACAAACTCCTACCCTTACAGCAAAATTGTTTGTTGGCAAAACTAAACCACCATGCATTTGCTAAGCCTACAGCTTTGGAGCTCAAGCATGCTGCTACCTGTGGGTCTCAATGTAAATGTTACAGTTGATACGGTTCAGTCATAATTATAACAAAATAATCTACTGAAAAAAAAAAAAAAGGAACAAATGTGATCATTAAAAACAATAATTTAGCCTGGTCGGTGTGGCTCAGTGGTTAAACATTGACCTTGCATCAAGAGGTTACTGGTTTGATTTCCGTCCAGGGCACATGCCCAGGTTGTGGGCCTGATCCCCAGTGGGGGGCATGCAGGAGGCAGCTAATTGATGTTCTCTCTCATTGATGTTTCTATCTCTAGCTCCCTCTCCCTTCCTTTCTCTCTAAATTCAATAAAGAAAAAAAATTATTTAAAAACAAAAAAAACAACAACTCAGTAATTTATTTTATAATAAGCACTGTTTTTCAGATATAGATAATTGAACCCCAACATGAATGACATTAAGTCAAGCCAGGTTTTATCCGTTAGAAAAAAAGAAAACTGATGAGCCCATGCGGGGTAACAAAGTGGTAGCCCCTTGAATAAAAGTTGCGGCTGCTTCCTTTTTAAAATGAGGTATAACTCACATGTAATAAACTGCACTTATTTAAAGTGTACAATGTGGTAAGTTTTTTTTTTTAATTTTATTTATTGATTTGTTGAGGGAGGGAAGGAGAGACAGACAGACAGACACACAGACACACATCAATTTGTTGTTCCACTTATGTATGCATTAATTGGTTGTTTCTGCATGTGCCCTGACCAGGGATGAAACCTGCAACCTTGGTGTGTCGGGATGACACCCTAACCTAGGACCCGGCCAGGGCCACAAGGTGATAAGTTCTGATACATGAATATACACATTGAACCATCACCACACAATCCTAACAGTGAACTTCTTTATCATCCCCAAATGTTCTCAATTTCTTGACTCCTTCATTAGTGAGTCAAGAGGCCTCAGTAACATTGTTTTACATTTTTAGCAACAATAAATTACTCTGGGTGGGAAAAGGAGGACTAAGAACAGAGCTTTAATTCAGAATATAAATATAAACTAACAATAACAACAATAAACTGAAGAATGTTTATTGATCTTATTTTTCAATGATAGTCCTCCAAATCTGAAAATACCATTAAAAACAATATTTCTTAAATATTAGGCAAAAAAAAGGATGCTGTGATTATTCTTTCCACAATGAAAATAAAATTTTCTATCAACTAGAATAGGCTAAAACTGGATATTCTTAGAAGAAACAAATGTTTCTTGAGAGTAAAGTCTTAAAAATCTGTTAGTAATCTATATCGCTTTCTTTAAAATAGTTTTGATCTCGATCACAGATGAGAAGACGGCGGGTAGGACTGGAGGGAGGGTGAGTGTGTGAGAGAGTGTGAGTGGACGTGAAGGTGGATGACCAAACCCGAGCAGTGCAGAGCCGCGGAGCAGAAGGTCCCTGTGCTGTGGACGGAGCAGCAGCTACCTCGGTAAGCAGCCCTTCAGGGCACTTTTCCCTGCTCCACCGGGAGGTCCTACCATTTTGGAAGATCTCGGGTCTTCCCTGGGAGGAGGCAGTGGGAGCGGCTAAGGCCCAGCAACCTGAGCCCACCAGTGCACCTGGCACCATCGGATCAGTGGACACTCTGTGTCAACACAGACCAGTGCACAGTAGTGGAGCTGCCAAGGTGCTGGTCATGGAAGCAGCAGACAGCTGGAAGCCCAGCACCATCCGCCGCAGTAGCAGCCCGATCAGAGTCGAGATATACCCCCAGCAACAGAGGCTGGGGAGCAGACATCCATCCCAGGCAACAGAAGCACAGACTAGCAGCTGAGACCCACCTGCAAAAACTATAGCAAAAGCTGAGCAGGAGTTGAGCCCCCCTGGGCAGCTGTTTAACGTGGGCCCACCCAGGCTCATCCAAACAGAGTAGAGGGAGCCACAAACAGCAGAACACCAACACCCACAGGGAAAATTTGGCAGGCTCCAAAACCCACTGAGATAGCCAAAATGGTGAAACAAAGAAACAAATCCCAAATGAAAGAACAAGAGAACTCTATCGAAGATGAGATCAATGAAATGCAATTAAGCAAATTATCGGAGGTAAAGTTCAGAGCCATGATCTTGAGGAAGCTCAACAGCATGAGTGAGGACATCAGCACCATGAGTAAAGATAGAGAAACATTGAAAACCAACCGGGAGGAAATGGAGAATGACATAGCAGAAATAAAGAACACACTGGAAGAACTAACCAGCAGAGTAGAGTAAGCTCAGGACCTGATCAATGAATTAGGAGACAGGGTAGAAAAAAATCAACCAATCAGAAAACCAAAAGAAAAAAACAATTAAAAAACAGGAAGATAGCTTAAGAGAACTGTGGGACAACTGGAAATGTAACAACATTCGCATCATAGTAGTCCCCGAAGATGAAGAAAATAGGCAAGGGTTAGAGAATATATTTGAAGAAACAGTGACAGAAAACTTTCCTAACTTGGTGAAGGAAGAAGGTATTCAAGTTCAAGAAGCACAGAGAACCCCAAATAAGAAGAACCCAAACAGGCCCACACCAAGACACATAGTCAATGAAATGCCAAAAATTAAAGACAAAGAGAGAATCCTAAAGGCAGCAAGAGATAAGCAACAGGTTACCTACAAAGTAAACCCCATAAGGATCTCAGCTGACTTCTAAACAGAAACACTACAGGCCAGAAGGGAGTGGCATGAGGTAATCAAGGTCATGAAGAACAAGGATCTGAATCCAAGACTACTCTATCCAGCAAGGCTATCATTCAAAATAGAAGGTCAAATAAAGAGCTTCCCAGACAAAAAAAGGCTATGGGAATATATTAACACCGAACCAGCACTGCAACATATGCTGAAAGGACTATTGTAATTAGTATAATAAATAGGAAGAAAAATAGAATCCACTAAACAAAAATGACAATAAATAAGTATGTATCAATTATCACCTTAAATGTGAATGGTTTGAATGCTCTGATAAAAAGACACAGAGTAGCTGACTGAATAAGAGAGCATGACTCACATATATGTTGTTTACAAGAAACCTACCTCACAACAAAAGACTCACATAGGTTAAAAGTGAAGGGATGGAAAAAAAATCTTCCAAGCAAACGGAAAGCAAAAACAAGCTGGGTAGCAATAGTCATATCTGATAGTGTATATTTCAAAATGAAGGCCATTACTTGGGACAAAGAAGGCCACTACATAATATTGAAAAGGTCTATCCAACAGGAATATATAACCTTGGTAAACATATATGCACCCAGTATAGGAGCACCAATACATATTAAAAATCTTCTGGAGGACTTCAAAGGAGAAATCAACAGCAATACAATCATGGCAGGGGACTTCAACAGCCCACTGACATCACTGGATAGATTATCTAGACAAAAAATTAACAAGGAAATACGGACTCTAAATGAAGTGCTAAATCAAATGGATTTCATAGATATCTATAAAGAATTACACCCCAAAACTGCAGAATTCACATTCTTCTCAAGTGCACATGGGACATTCTCAAAGACAGACCACATGTTAGGGCACAAACTAAATCTCTACAAGTTCAAGAAGATTGAAATCATCTTCTCAGATCACAATGGCATGAAACTAGAAATCAATTGCAATAAGAACAGCAAAGACATTTGAACACATGGAGGCTAAATAGCATGTTATTGAACAATGAATGGGTTACCATGGAGATCAAGGAAGAAATTAAAAACTTCCTGGAAACCAATGAAAATGAACACACAACAACACAAAATTTACGGGATGCAGCGAAAGCAGTTCTGAGAGGGACGTTCATAGTACTATAGGCCTATCTCAAGAAACAAGAAAAGTCTCTATTAGACTATCTAATCTCACAACTTAAAGAACTAGAAAGCAAAAAAAAAAAAACCCAGAGCAAGAAGAAGGAAGGAAGTAAATAGTAAAGATCATTGCAGAAATAAATGACATGGAGACCAAAAAAACAATCCAAAGAATCAATGAACCAAGGAGCTGGTTCTTTGAAAAGATAAACAAGATTGATGGAACCTTAGCTAGACTCACCAAGAAACAGAGAGAACCCAAACACAAAATCAGAAATGAAAGAGAAGTAATAACTAACACCACATAAATACAAAGGATTGTTAACAAATATTATGAACAATTATATGGCAACAAATTCGACAATCTAAGCAAAATGGACAAATTTGCAGAAACACATAGTCTCCCAAAACTGAACCAGGAAGAGATAAAAAATTTGAACAGACCAATAACAACAACAAAAATTGAAGATGTAATCAGGACTCTCCCAGCAAACAAAAGCCCGGGCCGGGATAGCTTCACGGGGGAATTTTACCTAACATTCAAAGAAGAACTAATACCCATTGTCCTCAAAACTATTTTAAAAAATTCAAGAAGACGGAATACTTCCAAACTCATTTTATGAGGCCAGCATAATTCTAATTCCAAAACCAGAAAAAGACACTACAAAGAAAGAAAACTACAGGCCAATATCCCTGATGAATATAGATGACAAAATCCTGAACAAAATACTAGCAAATCGAATCCAGCACTACATCAAAAAATTATTCACCATGACCAAGTGGGATTCATCCCAGGGATGCAAGGATGGTACAATATTCACAAATCAATAAATGTGATACACCACATAAACAAAATGAAAGATAATAATCATATGATCATATCAATAGACACTGAAAAAGCACTGGACAAAATCCAGCACCCATTTCTGATAAAAATGCTCAGCAATCTGGGAATAAAGGGATCATATCTCGACATAATAAAGGCCATATATGTAAGACCTACAGCCAACATCATACTCAATGGGCAAAAACTAAAAGCATTTCCCTTAAGAATAAGAACAAGCCCTGGCCGGTTTTGCTCAGTGGTTAAAGTGTTGGTCTGCGGTCTGGAGAGACCCGGGTTCGGTTCCC
This sequence comes from Molossus molossus, assembly GCF_014108415.1. NCBI lineage: Eukaryota > Metazoa > Chordata > Mammalia > Chiroptera > Molossidae > Molossus > Molossus molossus. Next base: position 13,559,235 of record NW_023425344.1, on the reverse strand, counting down.
ACTAAAGGCACGTACCTCAGTTGCCGTTTGTCCCCGGCCCTGGTTGGGTTGTGCGGGTGGCAGCCGCTCGATGTGTCCCTTTCGCGTCGATGTTTCTCTCTCTCCCTCCCTCTCTTTCCCTCCCACTCTATCTGAATAAAAAATGTCCTCGGGTGAGGATAAAAAAAAAAAAAAAAAAAAAAAAAGAATAGGAACAAGACAAAGGATGCCCACATTTGCCACTCTTATTTAACATAGTACTGGAAGTCTTAGCCACAGCAATCAGACAGGAAGAAAAAATGAAAGGGATCCAAATTGGAAAGGAGGAAGTGAAACTGTCATTATTCACAGATGACATGATACTATATGTAGAAAACCCCAAAGACTCCATCAAAAATTTACTAAACTTAATAAATGAATTTGGCAAAGCAGCAGGATACAAAATTAACATCAAGAAATCGATGGCATTCTTATACACCAATGATGAACTCACAGAAAGAGAAACTAAAAAAAATCCCATTTACCATCGCAGCAAAAAATTAAGGTACCTAGGAATAAACTTAACTAAAAAAATAAAGAACCTATTTGCAGAAAACTACAGGTCATTGAAAAAAGAAATAGAGGAAGACATAAAAAAGTGGAAGCACATACCTTGTTCATGGATTGGAAGAATTAACATCATTAAAATGTCCATACTACCCAAAGCAATCTATAGATCCAATGCAATCCCCATCAAAATACCAAGGACATACTTCACAGAACTAGAACAAATACTTCAAAAGTTCATATGGAAGCAAAAAAGACCCCGAATAGCCACAACAATCTTGAAAAAGAAGAACAAAGTTGGAGGGATCACATTACCAGATTTCAGGTTATACTACAAAGTCGCTGTAATCAAAACGGCTGGGTACTGGCACAAGAAAAGACATATAGATCAATGGAACAGAATAGAGAACCCAGAAATGGACCCAAGGAAGGAAATATGCTCAATTAATATTTGACAAAGGTGGCAAGAGCATACAATGGAGTAAAGACAGCCTCTTTAATAAATGGTGTTGGGAAAATTGGACAGCTACATGCAAAAAAATGAAACTAGACCATCAACTTACACCATACACAAGAATAAACTCAAAACGAATAAAAGACTTACATATGACTCATGAATCCATAAAAATCCTAGAAGAAAATGTAGGCAACAAAATTTCAGACATCATACGCAGCAGAATTTTCAGTGATACATCACCTAAGGCAACAGAAACAAAGGAGAAAAGGAACACATGGGACTACATCAAACTAAAAAGCTGCTGCACAGCAAAAGAAACAACCACCAAAATGGAAAGGCAACCCACTGTATGGGAGAGCATAATTGCAACAATACATCAGATAAGGGGTTAATTTACAAAATATATAGAGTGCTCATACAACTGAACAAAAGGAAGACAAAGAACCCAATTAAGAAATGGGCAGAGGAACTAAATAGTCCCCTCTCCAAACAGGACATACAAATGGCTAAGAGACATGAAGAAATGCTCAACATCACTAATCATCAGAGAGATGCAAATTAAAACAACAATGAGGTATCACCTCACACCTGTCAGAATGCCCGCCATCAACAAATCATCAAACAAGTGTTGGCGAGGGTGTGGAGAAAAGGGGACTCTAGTACACTGGCGTGGGTGTGAATGCAGACTGGTGCAGCCACTATGGGAAAAAATATGGTGGTACATCAAAAAATTAAAAATTGAACTGCCATTTGACCCAGTGATCCTACTTCTAGGAATATACCCTAAGAAGCCTGAAACACCAAACAGAAAGAATATATGTACCCCCATGTTTGTAGCAGCACTATTTACAATAGCTAAGATCTGGAAACAGCCCAAATGTCCATCAGTAGGTGAATGGATAAAAATGCTGAAGTACATATACACAATGGAGTACTATGCAGCTGTAAGAAAGAAAGATCTCTTATCCTTTGAGACGACATGGAGGGACATGGAAAGTATTATCCTAAGCGAAACAAGCCAAACAGAGAAAGACAAGTATCATATGATCTCACTTATTTGTGGAATATAATGAACAGTCTGAGGAATGGGGTAGTCCCAGAGACTTGGAAGTGGAGTATAGACTGACAATCCCCAGAAGAGGGGGTGGGGGGGAGAGATAAACCACAGAACTTATATGCATGTATGCATGAGCAATGGACACAGACATGGACGACAAAGCTGGGGACAGGATGGGGAGGGAGAAGGAGGGGGGGATCAGTGGGGGAAAAAGGAGAAACATCTGTAACAAAAATAATTTAAAAAATATACAAATAAATAAAATAGTTTTGATCTCTCTCCAGAAAGGTGGCAGGAATTATATCAAAAACAAGCAATGAAAAAAAAAAAGACATGTATGTACCGATTAAGAAATATAATTTCGCCCTGGCCGGTTTAGCTCAGCGGTTAGAGAGTTGGCCCGCAGACCGGAAAGTCCCAGGTTCAGTTCCCACTAAGGGCACATACCTCGGTTGCAGTTTGTCCCTGGCCCTGGCTGGGGTCGTATGGGTGGCGACCAGTCGATGTTTCTCTCTCTCTCTTCCTCCCTCTCTCTCTCCCGCTCTATCTGAAGATAAATGCAAAAATGTCCTCAGGTGAGGATAAAAAAAAAAAAAAAAGAAATATAATTTCAACAAATAATAATTTTGAAATTTTTAAAATATAAGTCCAAAAAAATAAAAATAAAATAATTTCATTCAATTGTCAACTTTCAGTTTATAAACAAAATTGGATTATTTGCAACTTGTTCAAGCCAGAGAATGTTTAAATTGTTTTAGAAACCAGTTCAATTTCTTACATTATTTGGTGGTTTACTATAGATCTATTTAGCAATTCTATTTTGGAATTAAAATTATTTTCTCCAACTATGTCTCAGGATCGATACCAATCCAAGAACCCCAAAGTGTAAGTCACCTTTATCTCAACAACCTCGTAAATAAAACTTTCAATCCATTTAAACTGAATAATGTATTGATTCTACTCAATTATTTTGAATAACATGGCGAGTTATAACTTGCATTGATTTTACCTGCAAGGAATACCACCTTTAGAGTAAACAGCTGCAAACGCGGAAGGGGCTCGTGACTGTTCACCAAACTGAAATAAAACAATACATGAATACAATAAATATTACTCTCACCTCCATTCTGTGATAGCTAATCAATTTTAATCCTGCTCAGGTCACAGGCAAACACACACCCTGACTTTCAAGCAACTTTCAACTTTCCAGTGTATCACTCAACTTAGCAATACCACTGAGGAAATGCATCCGTCCTCTCAGGACCGAATACACAACCACACACACACTTTGTGTATTTCCTTTCACCCCTAACTTGTTTCAGAAGGCTCGAAGGTGCCTGAAGTCATATATAGATAAATGTAAATATCATAATAAATATAATAAAATCCCTTCTTTCTAACTCCCTCCCTACTGTAACCTTCTAAGGTTAGAGATGAATGGAGAAGAGGTGTTCAGTGAGGAAACATATTTTTATTTTTAGCCTTCAGCACATTTCCTACTTCTCCTCCAGCTAAGTATAGATGGTCTGGATGGTCAGAGAACCTGTCATTTCCCAAAGTGGCTTTATGCCTCCATAAAATCAAGTTTGCATTGGGTGACAGATGGAGCTAGAGCACAACTCTCACAAATATGTGCCCAGATGTGTCTGCTTAGATATATAACTTTGCTGCTTTCAGTTTTGCCACGCATTATTATCTTAAGACTAGATTAATTCTGGATCTACTCTCAAAGGCAATTTAAGAGATGATCAATCACAGCAGTTAAACAATCACACATAGACAGTTTCAATGTAATTGACCAGCGACTTAAAGGCATAAAAAGTAATATTTTATGACATGGTATTTTCAATATAATTTAAAGAAACACAGTTGTTTAAATTACAAAATAAAAACTTAATGTATATAACCAGCTAAAAAATTTTTTAATCAGATGCAGTAATTCAAAAATATACTTAAAAGCATATGTTTTGCCCTTCCAGTTTGGCTCAGAGGTTAGCGCATCGGCCCTCTGACCAAAAGAGTCATAGGTTCAATTCCAGTAAGGGCACATACCTTGGTCAGGGTCGTGCGGGAGGCAGCTAATCAATGTGTCTCTTACATCAATATCTCTCTCTCTTTCTCTCCCTCTCTCTCCCTCCCTCACATGCTATCTGAAAATAAATGAAGAATAAAAAAATTTCTTTAAAAAGCATATGTTTAGAATTAGTCCTTTCCCTCTTGAAAAACATGTTTTGAATAAAAATACATATATGAAATTTCAATAAAATAAAACATAATAAAAGACTTGCAAAGCCAAATTCATGTTCTGTGTAATAATTCACGGCAATAGTAATATTTCATTCATCAGGTTATAATTCCTTTTAAGAAAAATATATTTTAAAAATTGTTTTCAAGTAAGAATCATATCAGATAAAAAAGTTAACTAAAAAAGTGTTGCTTATATTAGATAAAAAATTAAGACAAATCAGGGCTGCAAATTCCCTCAATTAGATATGGAAAAAGGAAGAAACAGCAAGATATCAGGGCATTCTTTAGAATTTCAATTTCCTTGACATTGTGTAGGTTACAAAAAGAAGCAAGGAAACATAGATACGCAAACTATTTTTCGTTTTTCTTTTCTAAGTCAGATAATGTCCTGCGTCCTTAGATAGTTCTTGTGTACTTACTAAAATATCTGCCATATTTCACCTGCCATCAAAATCAGAGTTATCAGCTATTCTCATAACCCTTTCAAGTGCTGAAACCACTATCACCGTACCCTGTGCAAGGTTGGGCCGCACACCATCTGGTATTGTTGCATAGATGTGTTCACTTTTGGATAATTCACTAATCTACATACAACATGTGCTTAAATTTCATGTTTGTTAAATCTGATTAAACTGCTGTGAAAAGGCATAAGGAGGCTAGTACTGTACTTAGGATTTTTGGTGTAGCAAATTTATAAATCATAGAAATAAGGTTAAAGAGCTTGCCCTGGCTGGTTTGGCTCAGTGATTAGAGCGTCGGCCTGCGGTCCAGAGAGACCTGGGTTTGGTTCCCGCTAAGGGCGCGTACCTCGGTTGCAGTTTGTCCCTGGCCCTGGCTGGGTCCTGCGGGTGGTAACCACTCGATGTGTCCCTTTCAAGTCGATGTTTCTCTCTCTTCCTCTCTCTCCCTCCCACTCTATCTGAACAAAAAATGGAAAAATGTCCTCGGGTGAGGATAAAAATAAATAAATAAATAAGGTTAAAGACCTTTATGCAACTATGGAGGCATGTAATTCATCCTACAGCGATTAAACACAAGTTTATTTACTAATATTAGGAAGTCAAATAACCATAGTGAATATAAAATAAAGCTGAGATGCAATTTATTTTATATTCTACAATACTCATCCACAGAGACAAGATATGCCCAAACTGGTTAATATCTACTACTTCACACCTTCTCACCTGCACGCACTTCCACATCATCTCTATTCTTCATCATCATTACCCTACGCCCTTCCTTCATCGCTACCTCAAAACTAACAAAAGAGATTTAAGACAGAATTCAGATGGTTCGATAGTGTGCTAAGTACATATTACTTAGAAAAGCCTACTGAGTTAGGAATCTCTTTCGTACCTACCGGGTTAATTGTTTTAGGGTTAAGTTTATCACTTGGTCGAGGATGAACTTTTCTTGCAGAATCTGGAGAGTTGGTTGAAGGTGAGGATTTGCTTCGCTGAACTGTAGTCCTATGCTTTATTTGTGGACTTGGTGATGTCCTTTGATTATAATTACCTGGGGGAAGAAACAGAAAATCAACAAAAACGAGGTGAAAACGATAAAGCTCACCCCGCATCCATGTGCATAACGGAGTGTGTCATTAATAAAGATCGCCTCTTCATTGAAAAAGCAGTGCTGTGTACCTGTCACTCTGTTTCTCAACTGTGTGTCTCCATGGCACTCTGATTTCTGCATTGCTTCACCTTCACTTCTGCAGTTCCATGAAACGTGATTTCAAAATTTTTTGAGGAGAGATATTCACTAAAAATATAAAGGGCAAAAGAGCATAGAGTGGGAAATACCATAAAAGACACACCAAAAAAAGGTATGCTATGGAGCAAAACACCTGAAAAGACTAGTGAGAAAATATAAAATTAGATCAATTTCAATAATGTCAGTAACAGCAAATTAAAAACCAGCTATAAGAAAATATAATGTATAAAAGCAAACTTTTTTTTTCATTCAAATTATCAAAATACACTATTAGATACTCAATTGCAATCCTCTGGTTATATGCAGAAAACATGAACTAGATTTTTGAAAGGAGTGGTTGGCACATCTCTATCTTTTCTGGCCTCTATATTTCCAAAGTTCCAAATGTCAACATCTGCATATCAAGTCCTACTTTTCCAGTGACATAATGAATTCTTGCACTGAACGCACCATAAGTTCCTTTAAACTGTACTTGACCAAAACAGAGTTTATCACACACATTGAGTTTTCCATCCCTTGATAATTCAAAGTACCACCAGTTTTCTGGTCTTTCAAGCGGAAACACTTGATCACTGCTGTTTCCTTTCCCTTTGCTTCCTACACTCAACCCTACACATGTGTTCACCCTGGTGTGATGAGGTAGAAAGAGCTCTGGGCTCTGATCTGAGTTTGCATCTCATCTCTGCCAATTATGAGGTTTATGACTTGAGGCAGATTATTTAACCTCCCTAAGCTTCTATTTACTAATCTATTAAAAGGGAGAGAGGTAAACCAAGCCTATTAAGGCTGCTGTTGAATAAATAAGATTGCATATCAAGTTCCTCACCAGCAAATGGTGGTTCACCTCTCCATCTTCATACTTCCTTTTCTGTTAATGAAAGGGGTCTAGTTCATAGCCCATGATTTCCTGCCTCACCAAAGTACTTCTAAACTTATATCTCTACCAAGGAATCCTCCACCATACACACCCAGACTCATATCCCCCACTGCCTGCTGGTATTTCTAGACCTAGCTGCAATCCCAAGTTCATGCAGCCTTTCCCCATCTGTTTCTCAAATGTTCACTTCATGCACTCTAATTTCTGCACTGCTTCCTTCTGTTTCCTTGGCTGCTGCCAGTCATCCACAGGGGTCTGTAGGCATCTGTGTCAATGCCTGGAAAGCATATCTTCCTTTCATTGTTTTGGAGAGCTCATAAATCCTGTCTCCTTCTCTATATGCACATCTCACCCTGCTTTGAGACCACCAAACGAAACTGCTTGCTGAATTCTCAGGGGCAGACGCTACCTTATTTCCTCTAATCCGGTGTTTAGAACGTTCCAAAAGTGTAACAGGCTCCCCACTAAAACAGCCATGTTTCATCTCTAAAGTTCCTTCAAATTCCAAAGTACAGCGACAGAGCCCAACATCCACCTATCTCAACACCCTTTTACCATAAAGTAAACCAAAGGGCCAGTATTAACGGTCTTAAACTTCTATTTCCATTTCCTTAGCTTCTCCCTCTCCAATACCATACATTTCTAAATACCTAAGACCCTTTCTGGGCCGGGTGTTGTCAAAGTCGGAAACGAGGAGGGCACGTTGGGGGAGGAGGAGATGGAGAAAATCAGAGTTTTAAAGGGGGTTGGGGGTGGAGGGAAAAGCGGCCGGTTTCAATTAAGGCGACCGAAGGCTATTATGAGCCAAAGTCCGAGCCCTAGGCTCAAAGGACGCGCTCTAGGCTCACAGCATCACCAGGGTCCTTAGCAACGGAGTCCGGCGGCCCTAGCAACAGGCCAGAGAGCAAGCCAGCTAGGCCCACAGAGCGCGGGCGGCGCCACGGGATCCCCGCACCCGCAGCCCACGGCTCCGGGGACGCGTTCCTACCGCGCCTCTCTCCCGCCTCGACCCACACACCAGCCGCCACCCCAGACGGGGCTTTCGACCAGCGGCGCCTCGGTCAACAGCCGTGGGCGCAGCAGCTCGCCGCCGAAGCTTGGGGACAGCGAGGATTCGCGCGGGCTCCGGATCTAGCGGCGCCGCGCATTGACGTCAGACGCACGTTACGCCTTCTAAGCCAATAACAGGGAGGCTGCAGACGCGCCCGCGGAAGAGGTTGCCCTAGCAACTGGACGCCTGCAGTGAAAAAGGCAGTTCCTGAGCTGGGCGCGCGGTCTGGTGACAAAAGGACACCTGGTGGAGGATCTTTTGGGAAGGAGAAGTCCAGGGAGCAGAGGAGAAAGCGCAGGCTCCTGGTTTCCTGCGTCACAGGCTCTCCCCAGTCCGTGCACCTAACCCTCACTTCTCTGGCACAATTAAAATGTTCGATGTTCTCCAGGTATCTTGCCCTAGATTCTAGCTGTCGTCTGAGAGATGAGGATCATGAACTCCAGCCCCAGCGTCTGCAGCGGAGAGAGCCAAAGCCATCTTCCTGCTCCGCTGTGGAATTTCGTTTCCTGTCATATCTTACTAATTCATATGCTATTGCATCAACTACATAATATATCCATAGTGTAATAATGAAAAGCTTGTGCTTTTGTACTACAGATACTTTTAATAAAACTGATGATGCAGGAAAATATGTGCCCCCTTGCGATTTCACCAAAATCAATTTGGGATATCACAAAAGCCCAAACTCTTTCTGACTTATCCACTTTATTCTTTTCTAGAATTTTCTTCCATTGTCAACCTTAACTCTTTGCTCGGGTAACACCTAACAATACAATTGACATTGTCTGAACCCCCCCGCCCCCCCAAGCAGTGTAATCTCTCCCTACTCTGTAGCTCCATCCTTGCTACCCGAATTGCTACCCAAGTACCTTCACTAGGCTGCTTCAAGCAATGTAATGAGGACTCCGGAAATGCTCTCTGAATAAATGAAATGAACGAATGGATGCTATAATTTTTCTAATGTTCTGTGAACCTTGCGGACAAGTCTATCTTACTTAACTTTTAAAATCATTATAATGTATTTACCTATCTTCCCCACCAGACGGAAGTGTCTCCATCTCTTTTTTATACTCAATATCTAGCACAATGCATGCTTAACTTAATGCTTTTTTAAAAGAAAAAGAAAATAATTTCCTATTTTTAGCTACTTTCACTTTATTAACCTCTGGTCCAGCTTCTTCAAGATTTTTTACACCTCCTTGTCCTCTTCCTCACTCTTAGCATCTCCTATGTCTGCCTTAGCAGCACCTAGCTTATCTTCATCTTAAAAATAAAGAAATAAGCCTGGCCGGTGTGACTCAGTGGGTTGAGCATCATCCCATGCACCAAGAGGTCACAGGTTCTATTCCTAGTCAGGGCACATGTCCTGGTTGCAGGCTCAATACCTGATGGGGGCCCTGCAGGAAGCAGCCAGTCCATGTTTCTCTCTCATTGATGTTTCTATCTCTCTCTCCCTCTCCCTTCCTCTCTATCTAAAAAATAAATAAAACATTAAAATTAAAAAAGATAAAAATAAAGAAATGGGTTCATTGGCATTGTGACTTTGTCTGGATATCATGCGGTATTGTTGGATACTTTCTCAGACATGTTAGTTTGATGAGCCTGTGAGACATCCAGTTCAAGCTGACCCAAATGAAGGCCACAGTCCCTTTCTTAATGGCCCACTTCAGGACTAGGGGCGCAGAATCTCAGGTGCTCTATTAGCCCTGGATTAATGCACCCTCCCTGTTGTTCCCTTATACTTTAACAAATAACCTCTTGGTAAATGAAACCCTGCCGTATTATCCTATTTTTAATGTAACACAACATATATACAATTATGAACAAGATAAATAAATCTAATAAAATTTGAAAACTCCACATTTTTTCTCTTCATTTTTATACCCGTTTCACTTGTGAAAATTTAATTATATCCATTTAGTCATCAAGCATTTTTAAGTAAATATCAGAGGTATTAATTACTTTTAAGAAAATCTGTTCCTTTTTTGTACAAATTACAGACTGACTGATCATTCCCAATTATCAGGAAATGAGATGTAAGACATCTCGTTTTTTTTCTATGTAATTTTCAGGATACCCTGTCAGGAAATACTAGACATATAATCACTAAGTGTCCAATGGAAAAATTAAATTCTAATTTTAATTATTTTCCACATGGAAAAAATTAAGCAGTGATGGTGGTTACGCTGGTGAAAGTAAATGAGATCAACATCAATGAGCATAGAGGGCAGTATTGTCCAATAGAAATAAAAGTGCAAGTCACATTGGAAACTTTTAATTTCCTAGGGGGCACTTTTTTTTTTTTAAAGTAAAAAAACAGGTGAAATTCTGTTTAATAATATATTTTTCTTTTACTCAATATGTCCAAAATACTATCAGTGTGCAATAATTACAGAAATATTAGTATGATATTTTACTTTCTTATTATTATGCTAAATCCCCAAAATTCCACGTGTGCATTATACTTACAATGTTTCTCAATTTAGACGGGCCACATTTCATGTCCTTAACAGCCACATGTGGCCAGTGGCAACCACTGGGGTGTGGGAAGAGAGAGCTATATCCTCAGACAGTTACACAAACACAAAACCAAGGGAAGAAATGCATTGTGTTAAATAGTTGCAGAGTACACTCTTTATGTAGAACATATCATTAGGTGTTGGAAAATCAATGCAAAATGTAAAGGGAAACTAGTTAAATTAATTGACTGTGAATCTCTGACTATGGAATCAGGGCAAGTCATAGCTTTTTTTATGGTTCATAGTTGAATTTGGTTACTTTTACGAATTCCCTTCTGCTCTGTGAAGAAATGGGAGCGTCTTCTCCTTGGAAATGTGCTGGGGAGGGAGTGGTGCAGCTTGGCTCTGATGCCACCTGCTGAGACCTTTGACCTCTGACTTTTCTGGTCCTCAGCCATGTGTCCTCTACCCATGTAGGTTGTTCATGCATGTCTGTCATTCCATATTCTCATTCATGGCAAATTTTAATCTCCCCTTTAGCTCTCAGGAAGTGATCATATTCTTCCCATCTGAAGTAAGAGAAACCCACCTGTTGGGTTACTCACCGTGGAGATCATGGGAATCTGTGAGACTATCTCCTGGTCTTTAGCCTAGACACCCCATGTGAGCATTTCTATTGATCCTGCACCCTGTTTGCGTCAGGGGAATCTAGACCCTTATCGGTTCTGGGACATTGCCTTGGGACCAGGATGGAGAGTGGGCAGGGCAGGGCGCACTGTCCCCTTGCACTCAGAGCTGGACCTGGACTCTGAAAGATGGCATATTCTTCTGAGTCTTCCAAGTAATGACTAATCTTTTAACTTGGCTTTTGAAACTTCAAAGCCAAGAATTTCCTATTGTTGTCAGTATCTTTTTATGATGACCCCCCCCCCCCCGCATCACTAAGCATAAAGTAGCCCAGCAGCTGTATGGAAGTGTCATAGGGTAGCAGGAAACATTATTTTCACAGAAATAGTTGTATTATGTTATTTTATAACTTATCTTAGGACCTCCTATAGGATATTTTTAGTCTAAGATGACATTTAGAATAATATACCATTTAAGGAGTGTTTTATTCCACTTAGTTCAAATATAGCTTATTATGTTGAGGGTTAGAGATAGAGAAGAAAGGAATGGGTTTCTCAGATGTCTGTTAGAAAGCAGAACATTAACCACAGTTAAAACAGTTCATTAAGTCCTAGGTAATTCTGCTGATCTGGGGTTAATGAGTCCTCTTCCACAACGTCATTTGCTGTAGTGACTGGAAGCCTTGACTTTGTCTCTGTACATCTGGCAGCAGCCCGTGGTGATGATTCGGGTTATAATGAGAAACCTGTCCACATGATTTTATTTGCTATAAATGACATCAATAGGTGACAGTACTAGGTGTAGTCTTTTGCTGAGGACATTATTATTGTTTACTTGTTTTTTAAGGTTGTATTTCCAGATGGCTTAACTTCTGATCTTTGGCTTGCAGAGGAACCTTGGCATCATCCTATTCATAGTGTGGTTCTCAGATCATCATCACCATCATCATCAGCTGGAAGCTTGTTAGAACCACAGAATCTCAGACTCCATGCCAGGTTTACTGAATCCGACTCTGCATTTTACCAAAACATCCCAGATGAGGTACTGAATCTGACTCTGCATTTTACCAAAACATCCCAGATGAGGAAATAATGTGCTTTACAGTTTAAGGAGCACTAATCAGGCATGTGTGAGGGAGAAGCAGACACTACCCCTTGATGATAAAGAGTAAGCATTTCCTGTTACATTTTTATAAAGATCACAATGTCAGAATGAAAATGAGTGTGGTTGTCTCTTGAGGTACAATAAACAATAATTTTATGGAGATTTAGTCAAAGATTACACTGAGAGTAAGAACATATTATACCATGAGGGATGTTGGGTTGAATTTTATCCCTCCAGAAGCTATACTTTGAAGTCCTAACCTTTGTTACCTTCAAATGTGACCTTATTTGGAAATAAGGTCATTGACAAGGTAATTAGTTAAGATGAGGTGACCGCTCTCCTGATTAAAAAGGGAAAATTTGGACTCAGAAACACACACGGGGGAAACACCACGTGAAGGGGAAGGCAGAAGCCAATGAACACCAAAGATTGCCAGCCAACACCAGAAGCTAAGGAAGGGGCGCCGGAGAGACTCCCTTGCGATTCTCAGAAGGCGCCAACAGTGCTAACACCATGACCTCAAACTTCTAGCTTTCAGGTTCAGAAGACAGTAAATGTCTATTGCGAAGCCTCCCAGTTTGTTAGGGCAGCCTTACCAAGCTAATATAAGGACCCTGAAAAATCTTCAGGGCCCTCGAATTCATCCCATTGTCTCCTGTTGAAAAGTTACATTAAACTTAGGAACAAATTTTTTTTTTTTTTGGTGAAAAACACACCCATTTGTTGAAGGCATGTCAATCACTGAACATACGCACTCAAGTAGGCTTCAGTGCCATCTGAGTCACACAATTGCTGCAACATACTTACAGTGACAATGTTTTGGAATTACGTGTGCACAATTAACCTAGGAGAGTGTTCTTCATTTTACTCATCCTGTGGGATTCATTAAAAGGACAGGTCTCACTATAGTACAAAGCTAATTAAAAATCTGAAGTTGCTAATTTTTCTAGCATTCTTCCTTATTAACTTAAAGGAGGAAATATTTGGTGTGTCCCAGAGCAGTGCAGAAAACCCTTAGAAGAGTTAGGTACAAAAGATATACTGAAAGTTTTATTATTGTGAATCTGGGGCCAAAGTTTGGCAAGGGAAATGTTAAAAAGAATTGTCAAAAAGTAACAAGATGCCAACAAAATGTATAACGATATAAATAGAAAAACGGATTGTAGGGCTTGGATCAGAGTGATAACATTTAAAATATAACACTGCCAAAAACAATGATTCGTAAGAGCTGTAAACTTTCCAAAAATTATCTTTTCTACTTAGATTATAGATGATGAAAAAAATGTGCAAAGATAATAAGATCCTGAGTGAAAATGTCATGTGATATAAAAAATTTTATTAACTACACAAAATACACAGAAGGCACAGACTAATTTTTACAGTTTCTTCCTAAAAACAGACTGTATATTCGAAGTACACATTTATGTCTCCAATAAATGATTATTCGATTGACTAATTAATAATTTCATTGGGAAAGGAAAAAAAAAAAACATTGCTTGCTTAACTGTGGGGTTATTTCTTGAATTTCGTTGTAGCTTCAGGAGCGACAAAGAGCTGTTTGGCTTGTTGGTTGAAACATGGACCAAAAGCGGCCTCCTGGACACGCAGTTGAAATGCCAGGACAGCCTTATTACACTGTCCAGGAAGGGAGCCAAAACCTTCGGGATCCTGGAATGTTAGGGTGGATTCATCACGGCAGATCCGCACACCCAGCCCGAGAGCGTGTGGGAGCACTAGACCATGCCGAATGTGGTTTCACCGTGACAGGGAGAAAGAAATGTGTGAGAAGCTTCAGCATCCTCGAAGAGCTGTGTGGTCATCTTGTACGTCAGAAATTACAGTGGAAACTGCTACCACTCCACTTGGATCCCTAAATACAGTGGGGATAATTGGATGTCAGGGTGGCAGGGGCCATGTGGCCACACTTAATCACCAAAGACAAGGTGGATGTGGTTAGCAAATTGAGAGTGGAGTCAAAGCAATAATCAGAAGAGTCTGGCTCACAGAGACCTATGGAAGCGACGACTATGGATCATAGTAAGTCTCCAGCAGAGAAATAAGTAGGCAGTTCACTAAATTCTTATCTGGCATTTAAAAATATATATATGTTTGTATTGATTTTTTAGAGAGAAAGGAAGGGAGACAGAGATAGAAACATCAATGTGTGAGAGAAACATTGATTGGCTGTCTCCTGTAGGCCCCCTACTGGGGATCAAACCTGAAACCCTGGCATGTGCCTGGACCAGTAATCGAACTGGGACCTCTCAGTCTATGGGACAACGCTCAGTCCACTGAGCCACACCAGCTGAGTTTTACCTGACATTTTTAAGTGAAAGAGTTTATAGGTCAGGTGAACAGAAGTCTAATTTGCATCACCAATACCAAAAGAGTAACATCTTCTCAATCAATTTCCAGACTTGAGTCAGTTTAGAGACCCAGAACCCCGTGAGTGAAAGGGAGGATGCGTTCCCTTGAGGAAAGACCCTGCCACACTCCCCCAAATCTGAACTGTTAATCTTTCTCCAAAGCATCCCTCAAAGAGGGATGACCTTTCATCAGGGTGACTATGGGTCCTGGACACTGGCCATGAACCGACACTGATTCCAGGAGATCACACGTCACTGGGTTCCCAGTCAGAGGAGGGGCTGACAGAGGTCAGGAAGTCAATGTCCTTTGGGCTCAGATCTGTCCCATAGTGGCCTTGGGGTTCCCAAACACATCATTGCTTATTTCTCCAGTTCTGGAATACATAACTGGAATAGACACACTCAGCAACTGGCACGTTTTCCACATGGTTTCCCTAACCTGTGGGTTGAGGGTTGTTACAGTGGAGAAAGTCAAGTGGAAGCCGGTAGAACTGCCTTTACCTAGGAACATAGTAAATCAAAAGCAATACCACATTCTTGGAGGAATTACAGAGATTATTGCCACTATCAAAGACACATTATGTAGGGGTGATGATTCCAACCACATCCTCACTTATTTGGCCTGTGCAGAAAAGAGATAGATCTTGGGGAACAGCGGCTGATTAGCAGATACTTGACAGGTGACGCCTACTGAGGCTCCCACTGGGCCAGCAGTGCACCTCCACAGGCTACATCAGGAGTACATCAAGTCCCCAGCTCTATGTCATGACTCAGTCTGCACGGACTTTCATTACCTTTCCCTTCCACAAGATATCACACGAATCCATTAAGTTGGTGACATTGTGCTGATTGGATCTAATGATCAAGAAGTAGGAACTACTCAACCTATTGGTAAGACACGTGTTTGTCAGAGTATGGGAAATAAATATAACCATAATTCAGGCACCTCCACCTCAGAGGAATTTCTAGGGGTTCAGTGGTGTGGGGAACATTGAGATATCATTGTCTCAGGTGAAGGATAAGTTGTTGCATCTGACCCCTCCTACAACCAATAAAAAAGACACAATGCCTAGTGTCTTGAGATTTCAAAGGCAACGCACTTGTCACTGGGTGTGTTACTCTGGCCCATTTAGTAAGTCAGTGAAAAGCTGCTAGTTCCGAGCGGGGCCCAGAACAAGAAAAGGCTCTGCACAGGTCCCTGCTGCCACGCCACTATTTTGTCATTTTGGCCACATGGTCCAGCAGATCTAATGTTGCTGAAGTGTTGGTGGCAAATAAAGATGCTGTTTAGAGCCTCTGACACAAAGCAATCATTTCATTGAGGTGGAGGATAAGTGTTTTTAAAACATTTCCCTCATTCTTCCATATCCTTCCTTTTCCCCTCTGCATACTCCATCTGATGGGATGGTTCATTTTGTATGTCAAGTTGGCTGGACCACATTGTCTAGATATGTGGTCAAACAATACTCTAGATGCTTCTGTAAGGGAGCTTTTGATGAGATTCACATTTATAGCATGGACTTCGAGTAGAGCAGATCGCCCTCTGTAATGTGGGTGGGCCTCATTCAATCAGTGGACGGTCCAGGAGAATAGAAGAATGGCCTCTCCTGAGCACGGGGGACTTCTCCAGGGGACAGGCGTTGACTGGAACTGCGATACCAGCACTCCTGCGGGTCTCCAGCCTGCTGGTGCATTGGCAGGTTTCAGACTTGCTGGCCTCCACAGTTCCACCAGCTAGTTCCTTAACATAAATATTTCTGTATATTAACACTTCCTATTGTTTATGTTTCTCTGGACAATGATGCACCCAATTTCTCCATACAGTGGAGTAAATCCCAATTGTCCAACTGAGCAGCCTTGAAAAGCCATATCAAAGCTCTAAAAAAAAGTGAATCTGTGTTCTCAACTTCTAATGTCAGCCCAGAATTTCTAAAGTACTTGTTCTGTCTTGAGGGGCACTGGCTGACTTTGTTCTCTGACCCCCACATTGATTTAAAGAAAGAGGTCAGTGCTGGCCGGCAATAAATGACGTAGGTTTAAAGAGCAGAATGGAGATAAATGACCAAGTTAGCTTCATCAGTGATGTCTATATATTTTCTAATTAATGTCAATACGTTCAGATGAAAATTCTTGATTTGGCTATCTTTACTGGAAAGATGACTAGACAATGGGCAATTCTTGCTTTTACTCTTTGCTCCACACAGAACATCTTACCTGAAATATTATTGCTGATATATGAATATCTTACCTGAAATATTATTGCTGATATATGAATAGCGGGGTTAAAACAAATTTTAATTTAATGTGTTTACTTTGTTATTAGGATTTTTATTCAAATTTCTAAATGAATCAAAATATTTAAAAAATAGGTACAGAAAGAACCACCAGCATTTATTTCTCTAGTGCTTAAGAGAAAAAGATCCAAAAACTTCAGTCAAGTTTTACATTTTGGCCACTAGATGGCGCTGACTAACTATCTCTCTTTTTGTTTCTCAGCCTTCAACCCCTGCTAATGTTTTCTATTGTCAGCTGCAAATTGAAGAGAGGAAAGATTTAAAGGCTATTTACTGATGATGTTGAACAACGCAGAGGTTTTATTAATAGAGAACCGAACACCTTTTGTATTTCAATTGCTAGCACAATTATTTTCTTTATTGTCATATATCTGCTCGGTTGAAAGCAGAAAATAGGATCAGCATTGAAACATGTACAAAAAAATACAGCCAGGCTAAATGCAATCAGCATTGACTGGGAATGTTTATTTTGATCAAATAATAAGTGCAGGGGAATGACTATAACATACTACATCTGCTGAGCTGCTTTGAAAAATTGTTTTTGACCACATATAACAGACCATTTGCATTTTCATGATCACTGCACCCAAGGACACATTCTGCTGCAGACGTTCACCTCGGAGCAGAGAAAAATGGGTCCCTATAAGGAAATTGTTCTCAGGGCCCAGGATTTAAATTTCATCGCAGGTTGTCCGTTTGGGTTATATTAAATTCAACATTAGACTTGTCTAACCTGTATAAAACATTCAGTGTGGTCTGCCGTGGTTTTTCAGTGATGACCTGATTGCAAGGTAGAAGTATAATGAGGAATCATGAGAGACATGAATAATACTACACTATTATTTTTTAAAACCTTTTCAGAGACAAAGTTCTGGATTTAAAATGCATAGGCGCTTTGATAAGAGGAAAAGACCCTGGGAATATCAATAATGAAGCAATCCAAAGAACACTGTAGGCATTCTTCCTTAAAAGGCAAGATTAAAAAAAAGTCAAAATGAAGAAATATTAAAAACCGTAAATGTTGAGCAAGATATTCATGGGCCTTAAAAACGTGTTTAAGGAGCAGGGGAAGAAAGTATTAATGTTTGATAGAGTGCTTCTCTGAAGGAAAAGGAACAAGATACATGGTTACATATAACAGCATCTGATACAGTTTTGAAGATAGTTAGAAAAGGTTACCTTTAACAACCACAGCGCGTAATAGTCCTAAGCAGGTGACGTCCAACCCCTCAGCCTTCTCGCTGTGTCCTCTCAGTGATGGAGTCCATGCTCAGGTTATCCAAGGAGCCAAACTTTCCACACATGTTGGGGGACTGTCATCCTCAGCCTCTAGCCCCATCCTATTCTTATTTATAAATAAGCTTCTGCCAGGCTTCTTTCTCTTCAGCGTGATGAACTCATGCCCCCTTTGAGGTAACAATGAAGGACATACCTATATACACACTGGATGCTAATTTCCAGATGCCAAGTCTCTCTCCAGGTAGTAATTAGGGAAGTTTTACTGAACATTAGCAGTGGTGCCTGGGAGTCCGAAGGAGTTAACTCCTCTCTTTAGACAGTTACTACCAAAGGGTTACTTCAGAGAGGAAAATTATTTATTGAAGATGTGAAGCAAGGGACAGGAGTGAGGTGGGGTGGATGTGCATTGCTAATATCTGTAAAAACAGAAAAGAAGCCCTGGCCGGTTTGGCTCAGCGGTTGGAGCATCGGCCTGCGGTCCGGAGAGACCCGGGTTCGGTTCCCGCTAAGGGCACGTACCTCGGTTGCAGTTTGTCCCCGGCCCTGGTTGGTCGTGCGGGTGGCAGCCACTCGATGTGTCCCTTCACATCGATGTTTCTCTCTCTCTCTCTTCCTCTCTCTCCCTCCCGCTCTATCTGAACAAAAAATGGAAAAATGTCCTCGGGTGAGGATTAAAAAAAAAACAAAAAACAGAAAAGAATAGGATTCAAGAGACCTCCATAAATCAAAGAAAAGACTTTTTAGACATAGTGATATGCACCAGATGGCACACATAGAAATCACCATTCTGAATCCTTTGGGGAGAGGGTTTAATTCTTTCAGGTCCCACGTAGCATCTGATGCAGAGCCTAGTTATTGGGTGCCTGTATTAATACTTTTTGAATCTGATTGAATGTTGTATAAGTACACCCCCCCACACACACACATACACAAGACTGGTCAGTAGTACAACTCAGCTGAAAAGTTACTAATGCTACATTGTATCAAGTATAGACAAGTAATAGTTTAGCTGTTTGGTTGCTTAATTTCTAGGACATTTGTGTTCAATTTTAAATTTAACAGTATAAAACTTGACTTCAAGATTAAATAAAGTAATTCAGAAAAAGAACAATAGTGTTATGTTAAAGGCATCATTTCATTCATTCATTCATTCATTCATTCACTCAATAATCACTTGTGATAATATAGGTAACAGTATGCCTGTGCCTTACAGGAGTTTATAATTTGGAGGGTAATTATTTTGAAGCACAGCCATGCACAGAGAACAATGACCATGTCCTTCTCTGAAGCAGGGTGGAGTATCCTCCAAGGAGCTTCTGTATAAAATAATAACCTCCCTCCTCGAAGGCTCTGTCTCTCAGCTTCAACCCTACCTTCCATACTCTCCTTTGCCATGTGGAGGTGGGGAGTGGGGGGCTGGGGGTGTCCTGCTGCATCTCTCTGTCTCTGCAGACTGCATTTCCCCTACCCAAAGGGCTCCCTGTTAAACCCTCCCAATAGGCGGCGCTGGGCGCTAGGAAAAGTAGAAGGCAGCGAAGTGGGGAGGAGACTTGCCCATTTTCCTTGGCTTGTGGTACCTGCCCGTCAGGCCAGCTCAGCAGCGTGTTTCAATGGACAGACACGTGCTGTCTTTCAGAAGCAGCCTTGATATGTCTCTAGGAGATACTATCCCCCGTTGGCCAGTCATCCCCAACTACCCCCAAACTTAATACCGCCCCCAAGGCACCACCAGCAGCCAGCAAGGCCACCTCCTCAGTGGCCTGGCTCCTCCCTCCAGGGACATCTTTTGTACATTTCCAGGTTCTGTTCACCCATCCTGTTCTCAGTGTTCCCCAGCTCTTGGGGTAGCAAGAGCTTCCTGTAGTTACTAGCTCGGAGTGACCCCAGTGTCCTCTTCTCACTGTTGCGGCCTTTTGTCATCTCTAACACCTTGTCAATCCACTCTTTACATGACATTCTCCTTGTTAAAACTGCTGCTTTCTGTCTTCGAAGTAGCACACCCTGACTAACATCTTCCCCATCACTCTCCTTTTCCTACAGCCTTCTCATCATTGCATTCGTTAACATCTGATACAGGAGTTATCTTCTTATTCATTGTCCCCCATGCTCTATTTGCATATCGGCTTTTTCAGGACAAAGAATTGGTGTTTGCTTCCTACTGAATCCATGCTCTGGGAACACTCCCTTCTATTTGGTATGCCCTTACATAGTTACTGAATAAATAAAGAATGCTGAATGAATGAATCAATGAATGAATGAAATAGGGCAATTACCTCTACTGTTCTTTTCCTTCTACTCCCTAGTCCCCTATCCCACTCCCATTCTTGTCCCTCTGTTACTGTCCCTAGACTAACCTCAGTTTTTACCACCACCTCCTAGGCTAATTGGTACAGGGATAAAACGATCAATATTGGGTAGTTGAGATCAGTGGTTCTCAAATGTCCCTCCAGGCAACATTTGGCAATGTCTGGACACCTTTCAGGCTGTCATGACTAGGAGGTGAAGAACCTTCTGGCATTGAATGGGTAAGAGCCAAGGATGCTGCTAAACAGGCACTACGTGCAGGACGGTCCCCCTAAACAAACAATCATTTCATCCAAAATGTCACTAGCGCTGCTATTTAGAAACCCTGGTTTAGACATTAACCTCTTTAGAAGCAAGGGCTTCCTCAGATAGTATTTTCAGGCACCTCTTGGTCCTGTAAATGTATTTCTTTGTCTATCCAAGGCCAAGCATTCTCAATGAAAAAAAGCTGCATCTCACATGGCCAAAGAACCCAGATGTTTTTAAAAATGTTATTTGTAATCCTGCAGACAGAATATCCAGATGACTGGCTAAATATTTGGCTCTTTGGCAGGACTCTTTTTAGAGTTATGTAGACAGATCCTATTATTATGAGCAGCGTATAATAGCTGGAGGTCCAGGAGTCGGGGCGGGGGTGGCGGAAGCAGGTTGTTTATGAAGGTGCATTAGAAATGTTTAAAAGAACAGAGTGTCTTCTTTTTATCAATTCAAATCCCACAATAATAATTATAAGAGCCAGCTGTTTTCCCCCCCAAATAATCCAGAGAATAGCCATTAACTAGAGATACAAAGTTTAAAAATGACATAAATCACTTGGGTATTTGCATTTTGAAGGTCATTTTTGGATGAACCAGGTGGTTTCCTCCTAGGCTTCAATGATCAAAATCTATTTTCCTAAAAAAAATTTGACCCACTTGGGTAATTGCTGTTCTGATGAACTCCAACCCTAAGCTCTTCCTCTACTCCCACACTTCCTCGAACAAGTTCACTCTCTCATGTGAGCTACCAAGCTATCCAAGAGGTATATTTTTCTTCTTAGTGTATGGCAATAATCCCACTTAATATATCAAATGGAATACAAAGTACTGTGCGACTGTTACACATTTTTCCAGCGCAATTCCCAGAGTCATTACTTAGTGTCATCCTCTTTGCAGTAAACGCATTCGAACCTTCATCCGTATTTATCATCCTTTAAATTATAACTCCGCTAATCAGATAATTAAGGATGGTCATTAAAAGGACATTTAGTTGGGTTCACATACTTGCCGCTAGAATGCAGTTGTTCAAAGACATTAAAAATAGCATATTCCAGAGAGGGCCTGTGAGATTTGCCAGATTGAATAGAAACGTCCAGTTAAATTTAAATATTAAACAAATGACATAGTTTTGTTTTTTTAATGTTATCAAACAAATGCATTTTTATTTCTTTAAATTTTGTTTTTTTTCCATTAAGGCTCACATTCAATATTATTTTATATTAGTTTCAGGTGTACCGCATAGTGCTTGGCCAATTATATCATTTACCAA
The DNA here is from genome assembly GCF_014108415.1 of Molossus molossus. NCBI lineage: Eukaryota > Metazoa > Chordata > Mammalia > Chiroptera > Molossidae > Molossus > Molossus molossus. Next base: position 13,537,388 of record NW_023425344.1, on the reverse strand, counting down.
GGTATCCCCCTCGATAACTGTAGTACCCACCTGGCACCGTACATAGTTATTACAATATCATTGACTGTATTCTTTATACTGTACTTTATATTGCTGTAACACTTATCTTTTAACATAAGTATGCCCCATGTAACATGTGGGATATAATTGTACTCAACTATGTTGTGGTATCTCTGAAATTCAAGTTTAACTGGGTGTCTTCTATTTTTATTTTCTAAATCCAATGATCCCAGTGCCTGTCTGCCAAGGGCCTACATTTTCATAAACTCCTGTAATACAGATTTGACTTTAAGTGAAAGTAAGAATGCTTCCTTTTTCTGTGATTCGTAGACTCTTCTCTTTTAATGAAAGAGTCGCTCAGGAAAAAATTAAAATCCACAGGAATGTTCGCATCCCTGACAACAATGCAGTCACGACCTCTAGTTTCCAAATATGGACCCACAAGGTCCTGAAAGAGGCTTTGTGACATCAGCCTTCTGCAAAGCACGTAGCTGGTGTTCCCTTCGTGCGCTAATGAAACTAAACCCAGTCCCCTCTCCCTTCGCAATCACAGTTCCATGGGGAAAACCCAGCGGTTCCCCTTTGGGTTGATGATCAGTGGACTTGGCATGTGAAGAAAATAACTCCTGAGCCATGTCACATATGGTCATCGAACCAGACTTGGGCTCAGCTGATCTGATTACCTGAGTTTTCTCCTGATTAATTCTGAATGACACAGAGAAATCAATCATGAGGACAGACAAAATAATCAAGTCAGTGGATTCAGTTCTATAAACTTGACCTTAACCTTCTCCTCTCAACTCATGCTCATTTCAAAGAGATTTCAGCAGATACGAGAGAAAAATAAAATAAAAGTTAGGGAGATGATGTGTTTCTCAGAATCTGCTGTCTAAAAAAGCCAATGATTTTAACTAATTCCATTAAATACAATTTACTAGTTTTAGGGATCGTTTTTGATTTTCCCTCTTACATTCCTTTACCCGAAACGAGAACACACACTGTAAAATCTCAATCCCATATAACATCTACTCTGAATTGAATGCCGTATACTAAGTAATTCAGCCCCAACTTCACAACTCAAAATAGTTAAACAAAATCCCTTCTAACAATGTACTGGTGATATGTATCAGTGAAAACAACATACCATTAACAGTTAAAGTTAGATGTTTGCCTTCTTGTATTTCCAGGCATGATAACAGAAGTTTCTTCTCTCCTGGGTGAAAATGACATCTGCTCTTTCTAATGCAGATGTAAGTGTCTTCTCACTTTAAAATTCCAAAGATCAGATTTCTAAATACCACTTATTTATGAACTCATTACACAGTGTTTGAAAGCCTGCTGTGTAAAAGATCCTGTTCCTGGCCATGAGGTTGTAGACACTAATTATAAGGGTGAAGAAAAGGAGGAAGCAGAGGTTTACAGTGAGCACCAACCGTGTCAAAAGGCACACAAAGACGTTTTAAGAGTAGAGCTGCCCTGGCCGGGCAGCTCAGTTGGTTGGAGCATCATCCCAATATGCCAAGGCTGTGGGTTCAATTGTCAGTCAGAGCACATATAAGAATCAACCTATGAATGCAGGAATAAGTGGAACAACAACTTGATGTTTCTCTCTCTCTCTTTCTCTCTCTCTCTCTCTCTAAAATCAATCAATCAATACATTTTAAAAAGCAGAACCAATAGAAAAATCTGAATAATTACCTATATCAGAAGGCTAAGAAGTCTCTTGAAAGTACTGTGTGATTTTTTTTTTTTTTAATCCTCACCCGAGGACATTTTTCCACTTTTTGTACAGACAGAGGGGGAGGGAGAGAGAGGGGGAGAGAGAGAGAGGGAAACATCAATGTGAAAGGGACACATCGAGTGGCTGCCACCCGCATGACCAACCAGGGCTGGGAACAAACTGCAACCGAGGCACATGCCCTTAGCGGGAACCGAACCCGGGTCTCTCCGGACCGCAGGCGGACGCTCTAACCGCTGAGCCAAACCGGCCAGGGCAGTACTGTGTGATTTGAAGAACAAATATTAGTTTGTCACCTAAACCAAGAGAACAAGGATACACCCATCACAAAAACAAAACCAAAAATCCACCCCCGCCCCAATCCCCCTGAAACGGCGTGTGTCCTGCAGGCATGGCAGGACCCGTGTGCTTGGCACCTCCAGGTGCTCAGGAAGGGGTCGAGCACCAAGGATGAAGTGAGGAGCAGTAACAAGACTGCGGAGGGGGGAAGGCACCGGCTCCCCCCTGAAGCAAGGATGGGTCACCTAGAAAATCCAGGACAGCAGCCGTGCTGCCCAGGGGGGCAGATTGGCTCACGGGAGCTCAAGGAATCGTAGTCAACTATTGCTCCCGTAGAAAGAGAACCAGGAGCATCAGTTCATCAACAACAGTTGACGACAGAGAGGTGTCCGTGACTTTGAAAGATGGAGGAAGCTTGTTTTGTGACATAAGGAGACACTCCGTTCACTCATCGAACATTTATCAGGGAGCTGTTCTGTGAGCGCTGGGCTGGATGTTCAAAGGGGAAGACAGTCAAAACACTGTGTCTCCTTTTATTACTTTCCTCTTGCTGCTTTAACAAATGACCACACAGGGTGACTTAAAACAACACGAGCTTATTATCTCACTGTCCTGGAGGTCAGAAGTCCAAATGCCTCTCACTGGGCTACAATCAAAGTGGTGGCCGGGCTGCATTCTCTTCCGAAGGATCCAAAGAGAAGTCCATTTTCTTGCCTTTTGCAGCTCTGAGAACCTACCTGCTTTCCTTGGCTTGTGGCCTCTGTCCGTCTTCAAAGCCCGCAACATGGCCAGTCAGACCTTTCTCACATCACATTGCTCTAAACAGGCAACCCAACTCCCTCCCACTTTTAAGGACCCCTGGATTACATTGGCCCACCTGGACCTTCCAGGATATTCTTCCCATCTCATGGTCAGCTGATGAGCAAACTTAATTCCATCTGCAACCTTACATCACCTTGCCATGTAATGGCACGTTCACAGGTCACGGGGACTAAGACCTGGACATCACTGAGGGGGAGACATTATTCTGCCTACCACACTCCTTCTAGAAGTGTATGGTCTAGCACCAAGAAACTCTTGCAGGATGTGCCACCCACAGAAACCCCACGAACCTCACAAGATGGGCTTGATTGGAGAAAAATGGCTGTTCCTTCAAGGACAGACCAGAACACACGGCTCAATCCACTCATCAGATGAGGTCAAAGCAGAGCATCGATGCCTTACATTTTTATTGGAACAGAGAAGCAGACTTTTTGTTTTATTTAGGTGCTCCTCTGTCAGAGGCGGAGTAGCCTGGTGAAACTAGAGGAGAAAATTCACCATACACAGAGTAAGAATAAAAGACCAAGCAAGTCTGATGGTCTTTTCCAGGTGGGGTAAACAGTGAACTCTCAGTGGACAATGTTTTCCGGACGCTCAGCTGACTGGCTGCGTTGGCTGAGTTGTTTATCTTTAAGAAAACATACCTATATCATTTTCCTTGACAACTACAATATAATCTGTCTGCGAGTTGTTCATCATTTAAGAAAGGGTGAAAAAAAGTCTCTCCCAGAAAGTGTTCGAATCCGTGAGCCGAAATGATGATAACATCATGAGAGGCATCATAATTTATCTGGAGCATGTAAATCACGGGGCCCCCCTCCACCTCCGAGGATGCTTGCTAAAATGATGGATGGCTCTGTGAGCTGTAAGATCAACCCCGAGGAATTCACCAGTGAGCCTCTGACAGACAGGAGGGCTGCTTCTCCCAGTCTCTCCCGGTTGGGAACAGGCAATGACTTAACAGATTTGAAAATTCAGTCTCTTAACCACTTGTTAAAACGTTCAGTTTAAGACTTTATCCACAAAAGGCACAGTCTGGAAAGAGTTGAACAAGGATCCCAGAAGGACACTGATCAAAACAGAAGCTGGTATGGGGAGCCTGTCAGACATGTGTTTTTTCACCTGAGTTGCTATGTCTCAACCTGCTGTGGCTTCGCCAGTGTAACCAGTGTCGTAGGCAAATAGCCCTGCATTTTCCAAGACAAGAGGACTCTCGTGTGTCTGAACACACTTGCTGATCGATAGGTAACAGTAGATGGTGGTTTTCAGTATATTATTCTGCGTAGGTGTGGATGATACAATTCTTCTTAGTTTTAGTAACTGTTATGGGCTGAATATATGTGTCCCCTACAAATTCTTATGCTGAAGCCTAGACCCCCACACAATGGTGTTTGGAGATGAGGCTTTGGGAGGTAATTAGGATTAATGAGGTCATGAAGATGGGGCCCTCCTGATGGGATTAGTGACCTTGTAAGAAGAAGAAGACAGATCTCCCCTCCCCAGTCTCTCCACCTTTCTGTATGCGTGCACTGGGGCACAGCCGTGTGCGTGCACAGGGCACGGCCATATGCGTGCACTGGGGAACGGCTGTATGCGTGCACTGGGGAACAGCTGTATGCATGCACTGGGGCACAGCTGTATGCGTGCACTGGGGAACAGCTGTATGCGTGCACTGGGGAACGGCTGTATGCGTGCACTGGGGAACGGCCATGTGCGTGCACTGGGGCACAGCTGTATGCGTGCACTGGGGAACAGCTGTATGCGTGCACTGGGGAACGGCTGTATGCGTGCACTGGGGAACGGCTGTATGCATGCACTGGGGCACAGCTGTATGCGTGCACTGGGGCACAGCTGTATGCGTGCACTGGGGAACGGCCGTATGCGTGCCAGTGAGCAGGCACTATCTACAAGCCCCGACACAGACCCTCACCAGGAACCGTATCCGCCAGCACCTTGATCTTGGAGTTTCAGGCTCCAGAACAGTCAGAAATAAATGTCTGTTGTTTAAGTTACCAAATCTGTAGTACTTTTGTTATAGTGCCACAAACTAAGACAGTAATTTAAGAGTAAGAAATATCTTTTAATTTTATAACGTCTGTGTTATAGGTGGTAGTATCATTATCTTGCTCTCGTTTAGCTACAGAATTAACGTTGGGAAGCTAAAGTTGGCCTGCCTGAGGTCTCCTAGCTGGGACGCCGCGGCACACTGATCCGAACCCTGGTGTTCTCGACTCCAGGGTGAGAATCTCAATCTGTGCGAACCTAACTGGACAGGTTTCTTGGGGTCGCCCTAACAAATTGCCATAAACTGTTGGCTTATGACAAAATGTATTGTCACAATTCTGGAGGCTAGAATTAGTGTCAGAGGACCATGTTCACCAAAGGCTCTAGGGAAGAGAACGTCCTTGCCTCTTCCTAGACTCTGTGGGTCTCTGCAATCTTCCTTGCCTTGTAGACCCAGCCTGTGTCTGTCCATCTCCGCCTGGCCTGCTTCCCTGTGTCTCTGCGTGTCCTCTCCTCTATGTACAAGGACGCACTCATTGCATTAACGTTTCACCCTAGTCCAGTAGACCTCACCGTAAGGACTTCAGTCTGCAAAGGCTCTATTTCTAAATAAGGTCACATTCTGAGGCCCGGGGACACATCCATGGCACTAACCTTTATTTTGTTTGTTTTCTTTACTGATTTTAGAAAGAGAGGAAGGGAGGGAGAGAGAGAGATAGAAACATCAATGAGAGAGAACATCGATTGGCCGCCTCCTGCATGCCTCCCACTGGGGACTTGGCCGACAACCTGGGCATGTGCTCTGACCGGGAATCGAACCGGTGACCTCTTGGTACATGGGTTGATGCTCAACCACTGAGCTACACCAGCCGAGTGACGGCACTAATCTCTTTATCCCATCTTCTTCCAGGTCCTGATCTGACAGCCTTCTTTCCTGACAGGGCTCTCTCTTATTTTCTTTTTTCAATATGTTTTCATTGATTTTTTTAGAGAGAGAGAAAGGGAGAGATAGAAACATCGATGTGAGAAAGAAATCATTCGGCAACCTCCTGCATGGCCCCTCCTGGGGACCAAGCCCACAACCCAGGCATGTGCTCTGACCGGGAATTGAACTGGGACCTCTCAGTCCGTGGAATGACACTCAATCCACTGAGCCACCCCGGCCGGGAAGGACTCTCTCTAATCGATCTTCCTCACTCACTAAGCCCATTGCTCCTTCTACCCCTTAGTCATGTGATCGCCCCTGCCTTCACTTGGCCTTTGCTCTGTAACAGTCTGTGTTCAAATGTCTCCTTTATATAAGGACACCATTTATCTTAGTTGAAGTCCCACTCTGATGAGCTCATTTTACATTCGTTACTGTAAGGGAACTATGCCCGAATACAGTCACATTCTGAGATACCAAGGGTTTGGACTTCACTACATGAATCCTGGGTGGGCACAAATGAGCCCATCACAGGATAATGAGGAGGTATGGACTGCAGGGCCAGACCAACATGGGTTCAGCTCTCAGCTCACACCATGTGATCTCAGGGAGCCACACTCTGGCCTCCGTTGTGTCCATGATGGAGGAGGACGACGGAGACTGCGTACTGCACAGAGCCCGCGCCTGGCACGGAGCAGCGGGTTGACGCTCAGTGTCACCAGGAGATCATGACGCTTCTCAGCGCAGCAGGTCCTGTCCCGGGGCCTCCCCCGCCTCTGCCGTGTTTCCTGTAACTGGAGAACCTTTGCTAAATGTTTGCCCAGCAGATTCCGGAAGGTCGGGACAGTGAGAAGGGTTTGGTCTCCCTCTTGTCTCAGTTCCAGAGACTGATCCTGTACTTTGCGAGCCTCTCTTGACTCTTACTGGAAATAAGAAAAAAAGAGAGAGAGGGAGAGAGAGAGGGCTGCGGCTCTTGCCTTCCAGTAACATAATGGAGTCTGTTTCCTTGGGGTTTGGCAGAAAGAGGTGCTGGTGGCAACATGACGGGGTCACGCCCTCCTGCCCACAGTGGCTGTTCCCGTTGAGCCCCTCCCCCCAAACACAGGCTGGGGCCGTGGGGAGCCCACAATGCAACCTGTCACCAGGCAGCCCTGGGAAACACAAATCGCATTTTGGAATAAAACAAACAAACATCAGCCTTTGAATACTCTCACGCCCAAGGTCATAAGTGTCACCTACAGGGCCTGGGGACCCCAGAGAAACATAAACCCAGCAAGCAGTCCTTTGATCTTGTACCTTCTTTGGAACCATTTAATCAATTAACCATGAAGTCCCTCCACTTTGCTTATGCAGGCCTATATATAAAATGACTTTGGTCTGGCTGACACTTGACTGCATCCAAGATCAAAGATGGAAGCAAATACCATATTCAGCCAGAATAATTCTGAGGCTTTTCCCCAGCACACTCCTCCCCCAGTTCTTAGCTCTCAAGGACAGAGAGGGGGGAGGCTGAAAGTTGATGGACAAAGAAAGCTTCATGGGGCGTTAAGGAGCCCATCAGGATGAGAGGCGCTGCTGGCCAGCTAGAACAAAGTCCATTTTAAAAGTTAAAACTGTGGGTGGGAGGAACGAACAGAATGCACTTTCTGCAGGCGCTGTGAGAGGAGCCCCCGTGTAGGAAATCAGGGCATCACTGTGAGATTAATTAGATATACGAGAGCCGGCAGTACATCTGGACTCAGCATCACAGTCTAACCTAATCGCCTGCTATTAATGATGTACGACGCTGTCATCCTCGGGAATGAAACTCCTTCCCCGCCAGCGAGTGGATGTGGGAACGGAACGACGGTTCCCACTGTTCTGCCACAAAAGGAAGAATTGAAAATGATCGCTGTGGGGAGCCTACTGTGTGTTGGGCCAGCGCTAGGAGTTTGGGGAATGATCTCAATGCTCACCATCACAATAACCCTGCGACGGCACAATGTACTACCAGCTTTCTAAGATGATGCACCCACATCTCTGAGCAGTTCAAAGGCTTGCTCCCAGCCAGACGAGACGGCAAAATCCCAGCTGTCTGATACCATGCACTTCCCATCACTCACTCATGTCATTTGTCACCTATGGGCTCCTTCGTGTGAAAGATTTGTTCCACCATGCACCCCAAACATAATTTATTTTCTTGATTTCCAGTTCTGACATCTATAACTGCTGATCATAGCTTTTGGTCAGCATGAGCTAACCGGTGTCAAGACCCTGAGCTCATAAATTCCCAATCAAAACAGAGGAAAGTGCAGACTCATCGCAGGAAAATAAATTACAGCGCTCTAAACGATTGAAAATAATCATAACTCTTTATTAAGCACCTCTCATAAGCCAGTCTCGGTCCTGGGCACCTCACTCATCTGTCATTAATCCTTCCCAGGTCCTGTGAAATAGATATTTCTATCTCCATCTCCTAGACACAGAACCATGGCTCAGTGAGGGCGAAAGACGCTTTCTCCTCCCGAAACGCAGATTTGAATCCCAAGCCCCTCGCATGTGGTTTATGATCGTTACTAAGTATCTGGTTAGAACGCGGGAGTTTGAGAATCCAGACTGGGGAATGTTGATGTAGGAACTACTGTTACAGCATTCGAGAGTGATATTCTTGAAAGGTTCTTCCAAAACTGGAAGAGGCCTGTGCGATGCAGAGACCTCACTGGCCTAGCCCTTGACCTGGAGGTGAACACCCAGTGGCTTTCCAACGCGGGAAGCCCGCACCAGCATGTGGAATGGGCTGTTCGGTTTAATTATCTTGTATTGAAAGTATTTCCTAAGGCTGTTTCTGATAGAAAAAGACAAAGGGTTATGTAGCACCTTTTTCAAATCACTGGCTCTAGTGACTGTCAAACTCAGCAAAAGAAACATTACAAAAGAGCAAAGTCAAAGAGGTTTTCAGTCCAGCTCCAAGAGGCTAGCAGCTGGAGATCTATGCAGAGTCAGGGTGGGCAGAGCTGAGCCACCATCATCATGGGATGCGGAGTGGAACGTTCGGGGTGAGGTTTGGAAAGGAAGCGAGCATGGCGGTGGGGCTTGGGGACTGCGGCCCAGAGAGCTGGGCAGGGAAAGAGCCCCCCCCGCAGTGAGTCATTCTTAAGAGCATGTGTGGTTGGGGAGCAGGGCTAGAGCACGGAGGGCACTCGAAGAAGCAGATGTCCGTGTGGTCAGCAGGGCCACTGAACTGACCAGAAGTTCGAAAAACCAGGAGGGTGGCTTAAACTTATGATGCTGGAGGAAGCCAGTAGTGGCCAAGCCCTGGACCAGTACGTGCTCACATGTTCTGGGTTTGGCATCTCCCATCTAAAAATAGAGCAGCTATAGCAAAAAAAAAAAAAAAAGCCAAAACAGCAACAAAGCAAACAAAAAACACCCGCTGTTCCAGCATAAACACACCACAAAGAGAATGAGACATCATCACTGATAATAGTAGGTAATATGTATTGCAAGTTTAATAAGTGCTTACGTTAAATATGCCGTGTAGTCGTTTACCCTCACTACAACCTGTAAGATGGGTACTATTTACAGATGAGGAAACTGAGGCACTGAGGAGTAAAGTGACTGGCCCAAGGTCACACAGCAGATGCATGCTGGAGTTGGGGTTGTAAATCACCCTGGACCTCAGGTCACCAGCCAGCCACCACCTCACGAAGGCTCACAGCACATTTGAGATCAGGGTACTTTCAGATACCTGTTCAATCAGCGTTTTTTTTTTTTTTTTTCAGCAGGTTAGGGAGACTTTGCTCCAGGGTGAGGGAGGGAATTGAATATTCCCTATCATAGTGTTTCTTTTTTAACCAGTGTGGATTTTGTTCTAAAACTTTGAATTCTAAATCTCAGTACAGTCCTGATATTATGCATTGCCTTAAGGGAATCCCAGTAGTCAAATGTGACCAAACATTTGGTTTCTAAGGGGAGAAACTGCCCCAGGGATGAATAAACTGGAAGCCCAGAGTTTGAGGACAAGCAGCCCCCCCAACTTAGGAAAATCCCTTAAGGAGAGGTAAGTAACCTACCTGCGCATCAAGTACCCAGGCTGAGCCCCTTCCCTCATTCATAGAAGTGCCATTCACCCCGAGTCAAGAAGGGCTGCATGGTGTCATAATTCCCTGTAGCTGCAAATGCAGCTGCATTTGACCTTGGTGGTATTTGAACGTGAACGCTGCACTGTGTACAATTCTTGGTGCCTGTCCCATTTATCATGGTACCTCTGAGGGCAGGGGCAACTTGAAAAATGAGAGCATTCTGGACTCTGGTCAGAGCCACAGCTCAGGAGCCCTCTGCAGAGGCTAGGAACTGGGAGAAGATAGACACCCGGTACTCAGGGCTGGGTGGCTGACTGCAGCGAGGGATCAAAGTGTTCCGTCACATCAGTGAAACATTTCGGAACATACTTGGCCCACAGAGGTATATTCATTCATTAGTGGATGGTACAAAGGTGGTCTTAGGAAGAGACAGACTTTGTGAAACAAACAGAAACAGAAGAGGATGGGATAAGAATGAACGAACTGAAAGCTGCAATATTTTCTCCCTTTGCCCCCTGGGTTGCTTAGCACATGCGCTGGCGTGTCCGTCGCCCCTCTGGGGGAGCAGCGGTGTAGAGGAGGTGCTCATTCACTACTGTGGCTCTCTGAATGTTGTCCCTGGGTCGGGTTAAATGATCAGAATTCTGTTAACTTAGATTTCATGTTGCATGTTGTTGATTCATATAGAATCTCCCCCTTCCCCCCACACCTGCAAATTTGGTTTTGGTAAAATGCCCCTGAGGGAAATTACAACAACAAAAGATGGTTCTAGAACATTTGTTATTCATTTGCGGTATTTGGTTGAGAATGTGATCCACTGTTTTAACCACTGTCCCCTTTCTCACATTTGTCTCAAGCTTCAGTGTCAGGAAATTCTGGGTTTCTCCAGACCATGGATCGGGTCTCACGTTCCGGAATGGGCTGGGATTGTTTCTCGGTGTTTGGCCTGGTTTCCCAGAATTTCATGTGCCAGCCCTTCTCCGTGTCTCAAAGCTTTAAGACAGTCATGTGTTAAATACTTTGACCCTCTCTTTTCAAGGTGGGAATCAAACCTCATTTCATCTTACTCTCATGTATTTATCTTATCAGGTGAACCACAACACAGCTACTTTTTATGGAGCTCGTCCTATGTACCAGACATATTTGGGGGGCACTTCCTGTACATTATGTAAAAATTACACAGTAAAGCAAATACTATTCTCCAGCTTTACAGATGAGGACAACCGGAGTTGCTTGACTCCAAAGCTAGTCTTGTCTTTCCACTTTTGTTGTAGATGTAACTTGGTAACGTACCTCAGGTCCCCTGAAAACGGAGACGCGTGAGTCATCACAGCCATGAGGATGAACCTAACAACCCCCAGATTCCGAGTTATGGGTACAAGCAGTGCTGTGTGGACGCCAGATCAACAGAAGCTCCCATTTCAGTCCCTGCTCTGGCTTCGCTCGGTCAGCCCCAAAGACAGCTTCTGATGTAGGAGAGACCAGCCACCTGCTGCCAAAGTGAGCCCTTCCCGAAGAACGGAAAGAAAACCCTGACTGAAACCCTGACTCAGGGTCACTAGCAAATTCAATGCACTTTTTAAAACATTTAATCCTCACGCGAGGACATTTTTGCAGTTATCTTCAGACGCAGCGGGAGGGAGAGAGGGAGGAAGAGAGAGAGAAACATCGAAGTGATAGAGCCACATCTACTGGTTGCCGCCGGAAAGACCCTACCTGGGGTCAGGGACGAACCGCAACCAAGGTATGTGCCCTTGGCCTGAATTGAACCTGAGACTTTTTGGGCCGGAGGCCGACACTCTAACTGCTGAGGCAAGCCATCCGGGGCTCAACGCATTTTTAGAACAGTCCCTTTGTCCCTCTGTCCAGCCTTCCTTCTATTCCTCCAGCTCTCCTGCTTGAGCTTTGACCTAAACAGTCCTTCCTGGGATGTAGAAGGGCTCTCTGTCACTCAGACACTCATGTTCCCTCCACTGTCTGGGCTGAGCTCGCCATCAGCACCCCGGAACCACGGACTGTGCCCTGTCTGCGCTGTCCAGGCTGGTGGCCGCAGCCACCCACACGTGGCCACGGAACACAAACTGTGCGGTTTCGACGTCTTCCCGATTCGCTCACTAACGAACACATTCAATAAGATCTTTGCCGTGGGTTCCTTTTGTGTTTACTGAGACACTCGCATTTGCCTTTTTGAAAACTATACTGCAGTGGTCATGCAAGGCCACAGTGAATTTATCAGACATGTGTCTCCTCGGAAACACACGTCACCCGGACATCTGGACCGTTGTAACAACTGCTGACAACGTTCTGCAGTCAACAGGCAGCAACGGGGCCTTGGCATCAATCCCAAACGTCATATCATCTAGTTGAGCCAGAACTTGAATAAGCATAAAGGGATAATGATCATTCTTCCTTTTTTTTTTTTATCCTCACCCTAGGACATTTTTTCATTTTTGTACAGATAGAGTGGGAGGGAGAGAGAGGAACAGGGAGAGAGAGAGAAACATTGACATGAAAGGGACACATCGAGTGGCTGCCACCCGCATGACCAACCAGGGCCGGGGACAAACTGCAACCGAAGTACGTGCCCTTAGCAGGAACCAAACCCGGGTCTCTCTGGACCGCAGGCCGACGCTCCAACCGCTGAACCAAAGCAGCCAGGGCTTTTTTTTCTTTTTTAAGCAGAAGACTCTTCTACACATATGAAGCCTGTATAAAAGGAGACAGAAGAAAAATGAACCTGCCCTCACTAAAGGTGGGAGAGGAGGGTGGGGGCCTGAGCCCGAGTTCTCAGTCTCTTCCTTGCCCCCTGCCCCTCGGCCAGGACGTGGGCACAGCTGGAAAGCCGCTGACCCGTGTCTACCTGTGGGTGCCAGGACCTCCTGCCGACCAGGCTCCAACACTGTGTCCGCTTTTTCTTGTGTTTGTTTTCAGATCAGCCCCTCCGTCGCCCCTCACCCCATTTATCACACAGTCTTACAAGTCTGCTACGGGCCCTGGATGGTGTACTCAGTGGTTAGAGCACCAACCGCACACTGAAGGGCACTGCTGTTTCTCCCCCCCCTTCCACTCTTTCTAAAAGATAAATGGCAAATATACCGTCAGGCAAGGGTGAACAAAATAAAGGCATAAACAATAAGATAAAATGAAAAGGAGGACTCACTGAGCTCAGTGCTCTGGCGATACAAGCAGGACCTGCTGCAAGCCAGCCCCACGGCATCGACCCTTCGGGAGGAGAGGCGAGAGCTGCATTAACAATAGCAACGGAGAGCAGAAAGTGGTGGAGACTGCGGGGAAGTTACAGTGTATTTTTGTGCCTCCCCTTCATGGTTTTGGTTTCTGAGGACCTCTCACCTTCTAGGCTAAGAAAGAAAGGCAGATGGTGAGGGTGTTACTGTTGTAAACAGCTAGTTATTAATAATAGGAAGGAGCAAAGGGAGGCCAGACCCAAGCATGGCCATCTGAGCAGCTTCGCCAGGAAGCCGCAATTTCAGGTTCCCGGGGAACGCTGGTCCATCACTGCAGATCCCTGGGGGAAGGGACTGGACCCGGGGGAAGATGGGTGTCTGCCCGATGAGTCGTGATGTAGGGAAGGTCCACTGCCTGTCAGTCTAGCCTGGAACAAAGGTAATTGTCCCCAGGGCGTGGAGCCAAGGCGAGCCCATGCAAATTCGGGGATACATAATCCCCAAAGAAATTCTTTCTTGGCTCTCTTGTTCCTCTGGCTCTGCTCCTACTCTCTGCACTTGCTCTGGTTCCCTCCACAGCCACGTGGCTCTAGAAGGCATGTGGACCCCACACGCAGTGGACAACCTCTGGGAACAAACTGGGGAAGCCTGACGCTGGGCTGGATTGTGCAAAAACGAAATGGAAACTGAGCAAGGGCTCTACTTTAGCTCTGTTGAAGACACTGCTGGACTCCTTCTATGGCGGGACGGAGGGAGAAAGGGACCTTGGAAACTCTGAGGTTTAATTCCATGCAAATAGATGCCACTCAGTCACCCATGCGTGTCTCAGATTTCTTTACTCATGACATCACAAGAAGCCCACAGCCCCCGGTGTGGACACGGAGGCACTGCACTGATAATCAGGACGTGTCTGAGTTTCTGTCTCTGATACGGGAAAGCACTGGAATCTTAAAGGTACATGTAAATTAAAAACCACCACTCAACAAAGACTTACTTGGGCTCCAGGAACTGTTCCAAGCACCTCCGGTGTTTCAATCAATAACCTCACAGGGACCTGGATGGTAGCTGATATCTTTATCTTCAGTTTGCAAATGAGAAAACTGAAGAGCAGAGACCTTGAATAATTTGCCCAAGGTCACAATTTCAGGTGGGGCTGGGATTTGAATCCTGGCTGGGTAGCTTCTGACCTGCTCTGCAATCTCATTTCTTACCAAGGAAATACTCCTCTAATTCAATTTCCATTTTTCATCAAATATATTGACTCCTACATTCCCCAGACATTTTAAACAGCTCCTCTAGGTCTGGCATTGAGCATATCACAGAGGAGATACCCTTGGCCAGCACTGAACTTGTGATCTGGAGTACAAGGAAGACAACCACACTCTCAGTTCTAGTTCAGCTAACACAGTATAGCAAGTACTACAATAAGAGTATCTAAGAAGGATAAGTGGCTAAGTTTTATATCCACAGTGATCTGAAGTTTACAGAGAGTTTCACGGGTAATACCCCTTTTGATATTCACATGCAAAATAACAACAATGAGGTAGAGACGATGAGAGGGAGACATTTTATTCAACAAAATTCATGTTTTGAATGGTTTTCATTTTGTGAAAGAAAGAGACTTTTAGAAAATGAGCCAGACAAAGGGCCTGACTGTGTTGGGGGTGGGGTGGGGCACTTTTGTTTCCCTGTGGAAAAGGAGCCAGAGAGAGAGAAGGAGGCCAGGAGGAGGAAGAGAGAAAAAGGTGGAACCCTGGGGTGGGGGTGGGAGATAACTAAAGGCCGGTTCTGTAACCTTCCCTGTGAAGTCTCCGAACCCTGTCACTAAGTGTCCCTTAAACAGGTTTTCCAACCACAGACTCCAATTTACATAATAGTAATCACATGGAAAATGCTTGTTTGTGTAAAGCAGGCCCATTAGCCAAAAAAATAATCACTATTTTTCCCTCTTACCTTTATCTTCTGTTAAAGAGCAGAATTCAAACAAACAAATTGGAAGATCTAATTGGTTTATTAAGCAATTCACGAATGTGGCAGCACCCCATGCGATGACTCACTGATGCACCTAGGGACTGCACAGAATGGAGGGTTTTATAGGAGAAAAGGTGGGGCAAGGTCACTGTTAACAAAGAAAAGAGAGGGTTGTTTTTAGGCTGGGACATTTTTCCTGGCGGAGGAGGACGAGGGTTTTTATCATGCAGATAGCCTCTTCTATCTCTGGGGAAATGGAGAGGACCCGAGGACACATTATCTCACTGGTGTTGACCAGAAAATTCCAGACTGGCTGATTAAGTTCATATTTCTGGGAGAGGTTGAAATAGCAATTAGGTCAACAATTAAATCTAGGCTTGGTATCATGGGCTTTAATACAAGTGACCCCATTTATGGTTTTTTCTTTTAACAATTCACATGTTATTGTTCACAGTTAGGATAATATTGTTTATGTTATTCTGTTGCCTGCTTTTTTTCAGTTAATATGTTGTGAGCACTTCCCAAATGTCTCAGTATCATCTGAATATTTCCTCCCCCCAGAGTAAACACCACAGCTTCCCTTGGTATACCTCGGCCTTTCACAAAGCATCCTTGTATAGTAGACAGTTAGACATGAGCACAGCAGGACAACAAGCCAGGTAAGGGACAATTATAGAATGGGACCTTGGCCCAAGGATGACCTTTCCTCCCCTAGCATGTTCCTGGTCGTGCAGTTTAAACTCCTTGACCTTTCCTATCGATGGTCATGTGGTTCGAACACCCCCCTGATCTTTCCTCCCCTGGCATGTCACTAGTCCTGTGGTAGACCCCCTTAGAGGAGGGTCAGGGAGCTGGAGAATAGCCTCATAAGACTCCCATAGGAGCCCCTGCATGGCCACTCCCTTAAGCATTAAGCCTTCAGGACAATGAGGTTCTGACCAGCATCAATAATCTTAGGAACAAAGCCTTGGATCTGTTGACCACAGAGACAGAATTTTTGGTCAAACTAGATATAACATCCAGGCCTCAGTTGTGTTTCAGCTCCAGGTCTAGAAAAGCAGCAAGATCAGGTGGAGTAAAGCCACGGCTGACATCAGAACCAGCTGTGATGACTAATGACCCCCTGTGACTACTAATGACCCTCTGCCCTGGTGCTGACCAATGCGTGGAAACCACAGCCCCGAGGGGACACACCTGGAAAGCTGATGAATATTCTATTGAGACCCTCCCCTGAGACATCCCCTAAAATCCCCAGCTTAAAAACCCTTACGAAGAATGACCCACTGAGTTCTTTCTCTCTTTGGAGCACACCTGAACCTTTACCTTCTCCTTCCCCCAGGAACGTTCTCTCTGCCTTTCTCTCTCCTAAGCTCCAAGGACCCCTCTTTTGCCCCTATAACTCATTTCCTGAGCCCATGCAGCTGGCTCACCTTTCTTCTTCTGTGACTTTTTTTTTAAATCTTCACCTGAGGACATTTTTCCATTTTTTTGTTCAGATAGAGTGGGAGGGGGAGAGAGAGAGAGAAACATCAACGTGAAAGGGACACATCCAGTGGCTGCCACCCACGTGACCCAATCAGGGCCGGGGACAAACTGCAGCCAAGGTACGTGCCCTTAGCGGAAACCGAATCTGGGTCTCTCTGGACCACAGGCTGACGCTCTAACCGCTGAGCCAAACTGGCCAGGGCCTTCCGTGACTTTCTAAACAAACTTTTTTCTATAACTTGAATTCCTTGGCTCTGAATTGTTTCCCAGCCAAACTCAAGAATTGGGTTTGCTGAACTGAGGTCTGGTAACACTGTGGTGCCATTTGCCATGAAGACCCAAACTTGGGTTCCTCCCTGAACGTCAGGACAACATCTTTGATTTGGGAGGGGTAGCGATTCTTAGCCCAAAGATGAGGAAATCTTGCCTTGTGGTCAACAGGTTATCTAGGCTACACGACAGTATTGCTGCCTCAGCAGGAACCATTTTATTCAGCCAAGCAGCCTGTGGGGCCTTAAATTGACACTGGCCTCCTCATGTTAGCACACACCTAAATAACAGCCTACAGAGTTACAGCAAAGTTCCTGACATGACTTTCCCGAGTCCTGTGAACAACAGTCTCCCCCACCTCCCAGGGCCCTTTTGATTTGAATTGATCAAACTAAACTTAGCACAGAAATCTCAAAGCATCTTACCCATCACAGACCCTAATAAAGTCACGTGCCCCAGGTCTTGCCTCTCTCTCAGCCTGAATCCAGCCTTGACCCCACTGTGTGACCCCTTGAGGCACACTATGTACTTCCTAGGACCTATGAGTAATAAACTTCTTTATTTCAATTTCCCTTTGGTCTGTTGTTAAATTCTGCTCACCATCCACCCTGTGTTCCACTTAACAAAAGTTAATTTAATGAAGCATTAACACTTGTCTAGGTTAAACACCTTGCTGAAGGGCAAGAGAAGGTCAATGAAAGAGAACAAGCAAGCTCGGGTTATCCCATCAAGCAGTTTGAAACGCTGGCTATGAGTGTGTCCATCCAGGATACCTCCTGAGAGTCTACACAAAATCTACAGCTCAGTCTAGTTGCACAAAATACACAGATATTTCCTGCCCTGGTCTCAGTGTTGTAAAAGAAAAATTTTGCCTGGACACTTGTTAAAAATGGCAAAGAGGACTTTATTTAAGATTATTGCAATAGGGAAGAGACTGAACTCAACCCTGAATACAACAGGAACATGTAATGATTTATAGGCAGAAGGCAGGGTGACGGAATGCATGGAAAATTGGCAAGAGCAACTTTGTTAGGTTAAGGGGTGCGGGGATAAGAGGAACTTGATTAGAGATCAAGGGTGGGGAAGAGAAGCTATATTGGCTCTCAAGAGTGGGAGGGATTCTTGATCTACTGACTTAGTAGGATTCTTTGCTAAAACCCAGCTCAGCAGGCAAAGGACGAGACAAGGACGAGACCTAGTTGGGAAGAGGGCTCCAAGGAGCCTGACGAAAGTTTGGCCAAGAAAGGAGTCCTCGTCACGGCCACCGTCAGGAGGTTCAAGTAGCCTCTGGACTCCCCTTATTTCTCTCCAACTGAGACTGTGACTTTTCTCCTTTTTCATATCTCTTTGTCTGTCTTGAAAACTAAGAAGTTTGCAACCTGGAGTGATCACTTCCTTTGGCAGCTGCTCTATTTGTCCTGGGCTGGTCCTAGGCCAGGGAGAAGGAGAGGGGGGGTGGGGATGGTTGATGGTGGCCTGGGGAGGATCAGCCGGGACTTTATCCATGTGGTGTAAATTTTCGTTTTTCTGGGATAATACTTCCTGAGTTCCAAATGTCAGGAAATTTACTCTACCGAGTTGAAAACTGCTCTCATGCTCCCTGGATATCTTCTTAATGAAAATACAGAATATGTAGGGATTCCGTAGAAACTTTTCCCATATGGAGTTCTATTACGTTTGCACGCATATTTTATACAAAGTCATAACCCAGGAGAGAAAACTACTACTGTCCTGTAGGTTCAGATACCCTGAGTGTGTGGGTGATGGTAAAAGTTAGTCTCTGGCCTCGTTTGGGAACCGTGACTGTGACTTTAAAATTCAAGATACATCCCTTTCCCAGAAGAGGCAGCCTGAACGCAGACACAAAGTCTTTGGGTGATTAATGATTAGAATCCCTTAAGAGTGAGCTCTGGAGGAGCCAGACAAATGGAATTAAAATGTTGCATGTTACTTAACATTCCCTCAGATGGCTCAGAAACTCCCTGCCTGCGGGTCATTTGTTACATCCTCTTAAATGTCAGTTACATTTCCAACTATCTCAAGGTGCAGTGAGAATCCTGATTGAGGTAGGGTTTCTTTTTTTCTTTTGCTCAAATGATCGTTGCTTTTCAAATGAATGCTCCATTATTTCCATGGTCTTTGTTTCTGAACAGGGAAATAACCACAAGAATACACATCCATCAGCATGCTGTAGGAATGAACCTCGTGTCGCAGGGCCTCTGTCACTGTCTGCACTGTTATCATTGTTACGTGCCGTGAGCACTTGGCATTTGGATCTGTCCAGAATCTAGTTCCTATGATTGCACCTAGTTCCTGTAATTCTTATATCACCAACATCTCTAATTTACTGGTGGGGTGGGGGCTGGGGTTCAGGTCATGCTGAGAAGATTGTACCTTAGCAAACAGTAATGATAATAACTAATTATTTTCCAGAACTTTACCTGCTGCCAGGCAATGTTCTAAGCACTTGGGATGGATGGTCTTATTTGCCATCCACTGCGACCCCATGGAGCGTACGGGGGAACGTTACGAAGGGCGCTGGTACAACAGGCCACAGAACACAGTGTCTGGAAAGCCACCGAAACCTGTTTCTCCTGTGACAGTGCCCAGGAAAGGGTCCTGGCCGCCGGGTCAGCGTGCTCCAGGTGGCCAGCCCTTCCGTCGGGGTTTCTCTAATCTCCCACGACTCTTTGCCCATGCTGTGGTTAGGGTACTTACCACTTTATGGAGCAATTATCTGACCACGTGACATGTCTTGGTTGTGACTTGTAGTTTTTCCAGAACAGAACAGCTTCCTTACATTGTATCCCCATTGTCTAGGGCAGGGGTCAGCCAGCTATGGCCTGTGGGCCTAATTTGGCTCGAAGCCCGTTTTTATACGGCCCGTGAGCTAAGAATGGCTTTGGCATTTTTAAATGTTTGGGGGGAAAAATCAAAAGAAGAAGAATATTTCAGAACACATGACAATAAAAATGAAATGAAATATAAAAGGCAGCCTCTCGTTCATTTTCATCTTACCTGTGGCCCTCATTTACATACCAACGAGGCTGAGCTGAGCGGTTCAGCAAGGCCATGTGGCCAGGAGGCAATAAACAGTTACTGTCTCGCTGTTCACGGGGAAAGTGTGCAGACCGGTGATCTAGCGCAATGACCTCTTCTGAGCAAATTGTGGTGGCGCTGACTTCAGGGCCAGGTCAAGTCTTGGCTTGGAGAAGAAAGGAGGAAATCCCTGGCAATAGTGTGATAAATGAGCGTCCCCTTTAGGACGCCCTGTAATTGGTGGCATTCATTGGGTCTTTCCCAGGGAATGGGAAACACTTTACTAAGACCTGGGTCTGGCTTCTTTTTCCCCAGAAAGAAACATAAGCTTTATTCTGTCACATCGCCCTGGTATTGCAGAATAGCAGTGAGGTGTGAGGTCATCACAGAAAACTAGCTGCTGAGGGGAGAAAGCACAGCTCTGGGTTGAGGGGAAGGGAAGGGGGATGCAGGGCAGGACTGTCAAAGAGGAAGGGAGGGAGGAGCTGGGGAGCGGAAGGAAGTTCAATGCCCCCCTTTTTTTTTTTTTTCTTTTATTTTTTTTTTTGTTCAGGTAGAGTGGGAGGGGGAGAGAGGAAGAGAGAGAGAAACATCGATGTGAAAGGGACACATCGAGTGGCTGCCACCCGCACGACCAACCGGGGCCGGGGACAAACTGCAACCGAGGTACGTGCCCTTAGCGGGAACCGAACCCAGGTCTCTCGGGACCGCAGGCCGACGCTCTAACCGCTGAGCCAAACCGGCCAGGGCTCAATGCCCCTTTTTAAATATGAATATTTGAGTGGGCTTACATTGCTAGTTAATACAAATCTCTCTATTTAAAAATATTCGATGACTTCAGATCTGACGTCGAATAAAATGCTAACCTCTGCCCCTCACGAAGCGCTTGCTGGTTTGCAGTGCCAAGTTCACGCCACCTCTCCCGCGCGGGTGCCTCAGCCTCAGGTGCCCTTTCTGCTCCTGCAGCACACTTCTCAGCACAGGCCTCTGCAGGGCACGCTGCTTCCCAGGATGCTTTTCCTTGGTGGAGCTCACCGGTGAGGTCTCAGCGCAGACGTAGCCTCCGCACCAAAACCTTTGCTGACCACCTCACATCAAACAGGCTCCTTCCTGTTAGTGTTTTCTATTGCAATAGCCCTCACAAAACTTCTTGCAATTCTGAATCATACAATTATCTGTTGGTTTACCTGATTTCTTGGCTTCCCCACCACAACATGAGTTCCACAGGGCAGTATTTTATACCCAGCACCTAGCAAGATCAGTCATTCAAAATGTAGTCAACAACTAAATATTGGGAGTTTCCCTAATTTGGGGGTATGCAAAGGTCCATCGATATTGAGTAGCAAGTCTACCAGAAAGACTAGCATTGGAGTAGTTTAGAACCAGAAAAGCACTTGGTTAAGCAGTAGTGGTCTGGAGCTCTGTGTTTTATGGAAGATGCCAGACACAGGTTCCTTTACTTTCGAGTTTGGCCCGGACGTAGTTGCTGGCCAGTGCTTCCTTTGGCAGTGTCCATGCAGATGACTAACTCTTGTCTGAGACACTGTCTATGTGAGTCACGCCTGGAGATGCCCCCAGTGACCATCACCGCTGGTATTCGTGCCCTTGGGCAGTCTCCTCGTAGGCTGCATCAGAGCTGGACCTGTTCTGAATACTAGAGGAGCGGCAGTGTGTGACCTTCACAGCTAGGTGTTCAAAGGCAGCTTCCCCTGTGACCTTGGATTGCTTCCCCCAGGAAAGCCAGCCCCACGCAAGGACGACAGCCCAGCAGCTCTCGGACAGGCCCGTGGGGAGAAAAACGGGGCCTCAGGCCCTCAGGCAGCCGCAGCCTATTGGCTTAATGGTCTCGTCGTCCCCCAAATCCTGTCCAGTAGAAACTGTGAGAGATAAAAAAGATGATTAATTCTTTAAGCTTCTAAATTCAGGGGCGATTCGCCATACAACAGCCGATGACGAAAACACCACCCCTTGGGGATGATCTGGCTGATCAGAGAGAAACACACAGCCCCTCTCCTGTGCTTCCTCGGTTCCTGCCCTGCCTCCGCCCAGCACACGCTGCTGTGGCTGCAGCCGCCAGACAGAAGGTGGTTCCTGTCTCTGTATTGGTAACAGATGTTTGGATTGAATGTTTGTGTTCTGTCCAAGTTCACGTGGTGAAAGCCCAATGCCCGGTGAGATGGTGTTTGGAGGTGGAGCCTTTGGAAGGTAGTTGGTATTAGATGATGTCATGAGAGCAGGGCCTTCAAGACGGGTTAGAGGAAGAGGAAGAGGAGGAAGAGGAAGAGGAGGAGGAGCAGGAGGAGGAGGGCAGGGGCAGGGGAAGGAGGAGCAGGAGGAGGAAGAATCTCTCCCTCTCCTAGCACGCACGGGGAAAGGCCGTGAGTGAACCCAGAGAGAAGATGCCATTTGCAAGCCAGTGAGAGCTCTTACCAGAAACCAGCTTGAGCAGCACCTAGATCCTGGACTTTCCTAACTGTGAGAAACACATTTCTGCTGTTTAAACTACCCAGTCTGTGGTATTTTGCTGTAGTTGCCCAGGCTAAGATATCAGATAATTTTTTTCCTGCTCTTGGAAGAAGTACATACCCCGAGTCTTAGGAAAACTGGGGGGAGCTGAAGCTGTTTTGCAGAGGGGGTGGTCACGATCTCTTTCACGTTTGAAAGGATGAATGAGGAGACTGCAGGACCTCGAAGGAAGAAAGCAAAAGGGAAGATACTGGGTCCTGAGTCTAAGATCTCTTGTTAACGGATGCGTGTGAGACTTATGGACAAGGGAAAGGAGAGCTATGACGTAACTTTCTCTTAGCTTCTAGAGCACCGACCACATGGGGTCTGGGCAGCGATGACTGGCTCATCCAAGAAGCTGCCACTCTGCCATCACTGCCGCCCTGGTCCCCTAATCCCAGTGTGAGAAACTCGCCACTTGCTCCATCCCAAAGGGGCATTTCTTTGCTGCACCATAGCCTCCTGTTCACCAGCTGACTTGGAGACCAGTGTGTTCCAGGTGTGTTCCCCAGAAAGCTGGCCCTAGGTGCGTAAACAGTTAGGAGGGGTGCTCTTGGGACCACCGCCCGTGCAGGGAAGGGAGGAAAGCAGACTTGGGCAGCGGGAGACGATGCGGTGATGCAGTCTCCCTGAAGGTTTGAGCTGACCCCCCCCCCCCAGGAGCTCCAGAGCTGAGGAAACCCTTCGTGAATATCCCACGTGGGGAGGCGCGATCAGGTGTTTGTACCCTCGCCTCCCTCGTCACTGCACGTAGACTGCCCTGCGGAGTGTGTGACCTTGGCCATGGTGCTTCTCTTATTCCAGGCAAGTCCCAAACCGTTTGATCGTTGAAGGCTCCTGTGGTGGAGGTCCCGTCAGCTGGCAGGGTAAGTCCCTTGGTTCCTGGCAGATGCGTGACGTCTACAGGAGACTGACGAGGGCACGTTAGTGGACCGGAGGGCAGGGTGCATGCACACTGCCGTGCACTGTGGTGTGAGAGAAGGAAGACCCAAACTGGGGTGAGGAGAGGAAACATGGCGCGGTAGCTCCCTGAGATTCTGAGGTAAGGGTGCCCTTTTAGATGTGACCTTTTCCCCATCTGGGACCCACTGGTTGGGTTCCATGTTGTATCATGACTGTAGCTGAAACTGCTTCTCTGTGTATGGAGAGCCTGCTTTTAGAAGAAACAGGATTCAAGCAAAGAAAACAGGCCACCCGAAGCTGCAACTTTTATTCTTTTACATTTTGAATCTCAGACAATTCCTGGAGTAACTTAATATTTACCTTTATTTCTACATGAGAGAAAATATGATTTCTATTTCTAGAATCCTGATCATGTCCCTCCACTCATGAGCTTGTATGTCATCTGGTCTGTGAGCTAGGCCTTCCACAGACTCTGCAGGGGAAGGTCCTTCCACTGGGGCCAAAAGCTCAGGTGTTAAGTAAGACACAACGGGGTTTTTCTTCATTTATTCTGACTTTGGAATTGGTGAGTTTATAGGTGAAATGTGTTCTAGGAAACCACATGGTGTGTGCATGTGTGTGCGTGTGTGCCTGTGTATGCATGCATGCATGTGTGTGTGTGTGCGTGCGTGTGCGTGCATGCATGTGTGTGCGTGTGTGCGTGCCTGTGTGCATGCATGTATGTGTGTGCATGTGCATGCGTGCGTGTGTGTGCATGCATCAGGGCTTGAAAGAGCAGCTGTAGGTCTGACTGAGCTGAGCTGACTGTACTTGGCCTTGGAGGGTGCTATGTTGCCATCACAGCTGTGAAGGGAACTGTACTACTGCAGCTTTTCATTCTCAGACTATTTTTTTATCGGTACAATTGTGTGTTAATTTTCTAAACTATGAAAGCATTAAAAGAAGGGGGTAAAAAGGGAAAACGAGGTTAAATGAGGAGACAGAGAGATAGGGATGCCATTCCATCTTCTGCACTGTACGACCACCATGCTTTTTCTGCCCAACGACACCAGACATTCCTAATCAAACAGAGCATTGTGCGTGTCATTCAGAAATGTGTTCCTGCTCATTTCACAGCTCCGAAAAGGAGTTGACAGGCATCAGAAGAGAAGAACTGCAGCTAACATAGGAATAATAGAAATGAAGAAAATCAATGTGGAGATGTAATTGAAAGTAAGAACTGGTGGTCGAGGTAATTGAATGGTAGCACTGTGAGCAGACACCAAGTAGGATCAAGTAACTGCAAGATCAGGCAATTCACAGACAGGCATCCTGCCCCTTTTTGGGACAGGTGGGCCTCTGACATTGTGGGTAGAGAGGTTATCAGACTTGCTCCTTCAAACAGAAGTTCCAATCCAGTTTATTTCCATGTTTTCTTCTTCATTTACAAAGGCTGCCTTGAGTCCTAGAATGCAGCCAAGTCTGTGACTTTGCAACTGCTGTAACTAGACAGGGCAAGTCCGATCCTGTCCTTGGGACCATCTCAGCAGCAGAATGCAGTTGCTCTCCGTTGACTCCCTCCGTGGAGGACACCTGACCGGGACAAGGAGCTGCAAGAAACATTGACGCAGCCTCGGAAAGCTCATCCCACCCTCCAGTCTCCATTCCTGGAAGAAAACTTCAGTTAAAAGTGCTATTTATTTTCCTTTACCAAATGAGAGATAAAAAGATTTTAATGTGTTTTCATTGGGAAAATAAGTGCTCTTAATGGGCATTTTTCTTACAAAACCTAAGTAACTCCCCTGGAGAAACACGCATTTCTCCAGCGTCACCTCCTAAGGCCCCGTGGACTCTGTCTGTCAATTCCAGTGAAATCAGTACTGCTGGAGTCAGGAGATCTGAATTGTGTGACCTTGGGCAAGTCACTTCATCTCTCGGCCAGTCTGTGCGAACAAATTGAAAATAATTCTCGCCCCTCCAAGGAAGGAAAGTGAGATTAATGATGGCGAGATTTTTAGACAATTGTCTCTACTGGTATGTGCTTTTTTTAATGTTTGATTTTCCTTAGGATCCAAATTCAACCGCCCACATATTGACACAAAGACAAAGCTACTTCCAAATGCAGGATGGCAAAGCCTCCATCCACTCAGCTGAATTTTATATTTGGCTACAGTTAGCATTTGGAAGGGTCCTCTGTTCCCCCCTTGTGGGAGGGAGAGAAAAGCCATAGAGAAATCCATTTGGAAAAGAATTCCTGCATATCTGTTACTCTCTTCACTTGGGGTGATCTGGTGGCTTCTCCGTCCCAGGCATCCTGTTTCCTCAGCCCACGGTGTCTGGGCCCTACCTCGTACCTGCCGTTGTTCCTCTAGCCCAGGTCATTGATGACCTCGTTTGGTCTTGCTCTTCCAGATTCGTCTGTTCCTTCCAGGACCTACCTCAATGTTTGCTCACACCTTTGCAGGCTGTGCTGCAGGGGATTAGCTAATTCTTACTGACTCGCGGAATGAGAGCCCCGCGACCCTCCCCTGCTGGCTGCCATCCGAACCCACCTCCTCCTCAGCTCAGACTTGCTGAAAGGCAGTCTGTCTGCAGCCTCCACTGCTCGCCCTCGGCTATCCAGCCACGGCCTCGTCACTCTGTCCAGCTGCTCTTTCTTCATGTCCATCCTGGGACCACTCCAGTCCAGACACGGAGCCCCTCGGCAAGCTGAGTCTTAGTCTGATCATGCTCATTCTACTGTGTCTCTAAACTAGCTCGTCCATTTTCTTAGCTTCAACTACCACTTCCATGTGGATGACTCTCTTTTATAAAATATGTTCTTACTGATTTTTTTAGAGAGAGAGGAAGGGAGAGCTAGAAACATCAATGTGAGAGAAACATCGATCGGCTCCCTCCTGCACACCCCCTACTGGGGATCGAGCCCACAACCCAGGCACGTGCCCAGACAGGGAATCGAACTGGGACCTCTCAGTCCAGGGGAGGACACTCGATTCACTGAGTCACACTGGTCAGGCTGGATGAGTCTTATATCTACGGGGTTAGATACCCCAGCCCACAGTTTGTCTTAAAATATTCTTTCCTACTATTTGCCAATCTAAAAGCACATATTGTGCCCAGCCAGTGTGGCTCAGTGGTTGAGCGTTGACCCATGTACCAAGAGGTTGCTGGTTCGATTCCTGGTCAGGACACATGCCTGGGTTGTGGGCCAAATTCCCCATGGGGGGCATGCAGGAGGCGGCCAATCGATGTTCTCTCTCATCAATGTTTCAATCTGTCGCTCACTCTCCCTTTCTCTGTCCAAAAATCAATAAAGAAAAAAAATTGAATACAAATAAAAATAAAAGCAAATATCAAAGGCTTGAGAAGGTCACATTGGGAAAGATTTGAAATACCATACTAAAGAGTTTGGATTTTATTCTACAGAGAGAGTTGATTAATTAAAGATATTAAAGATGTGATCTAAAGGAGTGTATCATTTTCATTCAACAGTTGGTTGGAGGATGGGTTGAGGGCGGAAAGCTGGGTTCTCAGGTTAGGAACTCTGACCCTCCAGCTGGTGCAGCCTCCTGTGGGCACCGCGTGGCAACCAAACCCAGACTTCAGTCTTGTGTCAGAAAAGCAGAAGCAAACAGGAAGCTCAAAACAAGGGGTCACACTTGATTCCCGAGTCTTCCAGTGTCACCGTAAATTATTAATTCTTCTACTGGAACAGTGCAGTCCTAGGGCCACTTCAAATTCGTTTGCATTTTTTTCTTCTTCATTCCTGCCCCCCCCCCCCCCCTTAATACATAAAAAATCAATTCGTTTTAAATTCTGCAATCATCTGAAATTCCATCCTACAGGTCTGGACAAACCGTTCTACTGAGACAATCTTAATAGACTCCTATGCTCACCAATGAATTCGGAACTTCTTAGCCTTCACGCCCAAATATGATCTGTATATATTCCACCAGCATGCTTTTGCTCAAATCATTTTATTAGCCTAATGGTGAGTCAGTGTAATGTAATTGTCCTCTATTTTCTGTATTGACAAAGTACTTGTCTCTCCCCATCATTCTAAGCACGCATTGCTACCATGGTTCTTCCAGGGTTAATCCATCCTGTAATAGTGTATTTAGACAGACTACATCTCTCAAGACTCAGAGAGGCACTATTTCTCTTCCCTAGAGTTTCTTGCAGTTTGGTTTCATTGATGAGATGGGAGCATGCTAATAGATGAGGAGTCACCTCGTCAGCTGGAGGCACAGCTCTCTGACATCTCGCAAAGTGGCACCCTCTTCGCACAGATGGTTTTCTTTTTGACTGGCTGCCTGAGCCTCTCTGGCCTTGGGGTCCGAGAAAGGAATGCATGTGAATTTCAAAGCACGCGCCGTTACTTATTATAATCCAGCCTCCTCAGCGTTTGAGTTCATGAAAATTCCCCCGAGATTCAAGATAGATTCTTCTTAATTTTGAGTGCTGTTGTAAGTATTTATATTTTCTGGGTCTTCAGAGGTATTTCATTCGGAAGTTGGGGAACTGCATGAAACACAACTAACGAGTTGCTATCTTAAAACAGAAATCCATTTTTTGCTGACATTTTGAAAGTTCACTGCAAACAGATGCTCCAAAGAAAAAATGCTGACTATCTGAAGTGAGTCGACAAAGCCAGACTATGGCCACTGTATCCACACATGAAATAAACGCATGCCTCACACTGGCTACACTTACTGCCTTTGCTTCCGGGACCACCTGCGTTTGTCCATCTCAGGCCAACACAGGCTGCATCCTCTGCAGGGACCTGCACCCTGGGCCCCACATACATTTCCATCTGCCTCCATCCCAGATCCTCCTCTGTCCTCCATGACTCGGATTAAATGTCACCTCTCCACAGAGGCATCCCCTAGCCTCTCAGTATAGATCCACTGTTACACTGTTTTCTAGTATGTCATAGTTTCCTTCAGGGCCCTTAATGTGATCTGCAACTAAGTATCAGTATGGTCATTTGTAGAAAGTCTGTAACCTCTACTCCAGCTGTGTGGCAAGCATGTCTTGCACATGATAGGACATAGGGGAAAAATGTGTTTTTAAATGAAGTTTGAATACAGACATGATTAAGAGCAAAAATAGCTATGTAATTTACATAGATTTATATATTTCATATAAAGCTTCATATACTTTTTACAGTTTATATATTTTCATAAACATTCATTTTGCAATAATGGTCACTCTGTGAGGCCGATGACACCATAACACTTAAAATCTTTAAGTCCTGAATTGATTTCAACATTTCAACATCTCAACATTCTTTGAATCATTTCTCCAGAAAGAACTGCTGCTGACCAAGCAAGCCTCCCCCACCCATCCCAAATGCTCAGAGCAACTCCAAAACCAGGTTTAGTCTACCTTTGCTCAGAAATAATCTCAGGACATCTGAAAAGACTGGGATGGTTATTCAATGAACACATCTTAAATTGAACATATGTCTAATGCCCACGGCATTACTGATGATACCTGACCAGTGTGAGATTTAAAAGTAAACATGTTGCCCTGGTTGGTTTGGCGGATCAGTTAGAGCATGGCCCACAGACCAAAGAGTCACGGGTTCGATTCCAGTCAAGGGCACATACCTCAGTTGCTGTTTGATTCCAGGCCCGCTTTGGGGTCGTGAGGGAGGCAACCAATCGATGTGTCTTTCTCACATGGATGTCTCTCGCTCTCTCTCCCTCCCTTTCTCTTGATCTGAAGATAAATGGAAAAATATCCTGGGCTGAGGATTTAATTTTTTTAAAAAAGTAAATAAAATAAAACATGTTAATGACGTTTAATCACTCTATTTTTTCAAATTACAAATATACATTATTCCGTGTTGTGGCTTTGATTCTAAAATGTGCAAAATGTTTTTTAAACGGATTGGAATCTGTTGGAAATGCTCTAGAAT
Source organism: Molossus molossus (assembly GCF_014108415.1). Classification (NCBI taxonomy): domain Eukaryota; kingdom Metazoa; phylum Chordata; class Mammalia; order Chiroptera; family Molossidae; genus Molossus; species Molossus molossus. Next base: position 13,508,299 of record NW_023425344.1, on the reverse strand, counting down.
AGTTAGTTTCCTTCCTAATTTTATGATCCAGACTTTAAAAGTAAGGAGGCTTTCATCACATGAATAATTGCTCTTAATTTGTCTCATTTGCTGGGAATTACCTGACTCTGGGATTTTCTCAGTGGAGAACACACAGCCATCATGAGGCAAATGATCCCTGAGAAACTTGCTAACTCAGCCCGAATCTCAGGCAAACGTGGTTCTATTGTGTGCCTTTATGAACAGGAAGGAAGAAAGAATCCAGTCCGGAAAATACTAAGACTTCACTTGTTTGTCCTTTAAAAACAAAAACAAAAGAAACGCCTCTCGTCTAGATCAACATGCTGCACAGACGTGGGAATTCGGCTCCTCTGTGTTGAGCATTTACGTCCGTGTAAAACAGGGAGTTGCGGCAACCCCTTCCTAGGTCTGTAGTGGGAGATGAATGAGGTAGTTCATATAAAGCCCTTGGCACAGTGCCTGGCATATAACACACAGTGGCTATTAGGGTAACCCAAACCTATAAACACAGATCTAAACATGTCATCATCGCGACTGTTTCTCTGCTTAATGAATGATCCACAACTCTTAGAAAAAAAGAAGCAACCGAGGGAAAGAAAAAAAAATGTTTTACAGGGACTACATAGTATTTATATTACTAAAATGTAGACATTTTAAACAAGAGTGAATGAATGATTAGACATTTGCATCAGTGAGAGACAGAGAGTGTGTGTGCGCGCACAGGATTTTCTTACAGGAAAAGGAAGAAATCTTAGCATGGTGGGTGAGTATGAATATTCCAGCCAGTCAATGTTGTTTCCCTGCTCCGGACAGTCCCTTGGTGCTCCTTCCTGAGAGTACCTGGGAAGAAAGGGAGTCCTTGCCTTTCATGGTTTTCCATCTGGTTCTAATTGAGGGAAAAAGAACACAATAAACAATACCATTTGAGGTTTAGTTAGATTTTGCCTTATACTTTTTGGGGAAGAATGAATGTAATATGCACTTATTCCCCCTAACACAGGATGTGTTCCAACGACCCCTCTCTTCCGTGTGGTCATCCCCAAGTCCCCAGGTGTGACACCATGCTGACAGTACACCAGCTTCTCACAACGCAAAGTATAGGTTCTCTTTGTTCTTTCTGCATCGCTATGATTAAGGAACTCTTCAGGAGGGAACTCTAAATATTGTGCAATTTCTAAGAAATTCACCAAGCTGTGAATGCAGTAAATATCTGTTTAATTTACAAACATCAGTAGTGTAACTGATATTAGTCCGGAGAAAGACAGAGCACATCGAATTATACATGTACATCTAATTTTCTTCATAAAAAGAGCTTTTGGAAAGAAACATCTGTGTCTTTACAGGGTACCCTGGGATTTTAGGAGGGAAGAGCACAGTCCGCTATAAATCATTCTCGATTCTACATTGTGATTTAGCAGCAAACATGTTAACATGGGAGCATCAGGGTAATAAAGGAGCTTTATTGGTTGGGGGGAAAAGTCACAGTTCTTGTCATTACAGCCTTTTCTCTCACCACCCCACCCTCCAAAAGGGCCAAAAACGTCAAGGAAATAATTAATTTGTCAAAGATCTACTTTATAGTGTCGACTGCTACACACCACTTCTGTTCTGTGAGGAGAGGCTGCAGAGGGGCCACCTTCTGTACAAGGACCGTCTCACAAATAGACTTGACAATGCTTTGCGGTGTCCTGAGTGAGGCCAGTAGATCAGTGACACCAGTGGTCAGATGTCCAAGTAAACAAACAGACCAACACATATTTATCCCAAGATAACGCCCTATGTTAGTACTATTGCCAAACAAACAAACAAACAAACACATCCTGATTTTTAAGTTTGAAAAATGTACAAAAATATCAGGACAATTATAAATTAATATATATTAAAGCATCGAGAAACAGCAAAAAAGATGGCCTAAAATGTTAAGTACAATGTACTTTGATACAATAAATATTTCTCATTGAAACTGAATACTGTATAGGGCTGCTTAGAACTCATAGAAACAAAAATTCATATTATTACTAATTTATCAATAATCTATTGGTTCTTTATCATCTCCTTTATCGTTTATATTACAAAAAAATTAATACTGGAAAACGGTAGATAAACACTTTCGTGTGCTTCTTCAGCTAACATGCCGATGTTTAAAAAGGAGATACAATTTTAGCACTCCCATTCTCTCTCATGAATGGAACCCAGGTCTTCAGGAGACTCTGTATTTTGCACAAAATATTTCTCATCCGTCTGCTCTGTCCGGAGTCCTGAGTTCCATTCCTCCGCCTTGCATCCTCACTCACACACATGTGCTTGGTTTGTCCCCGGGGGCGCGGACGAGGGCGCATGGTTTCCGCGCGGGCCAAGTCCACCGGCGGGCAGTGGCCCCGCTCCCTTGTGTCTGTGCTTCTGCTTGTCCTCAGCAGGTCACCGGGCCAAACCCAGCCACCGAGGTGCCCACCGTTGTCGTTGTCCTCATGCCTCGGGGTTATCCCCTTCACACGTCGGGGAAGCTGTGGTTCACCATTTCCATTTCTTTTCCAAATGCAGAAAAAAAAGTCTTTATTCTCATAATAAAAATAAGTCCGTTCTGTATTTTACAATATATTTCAAATATTTCCACTATGAAGCCTTCACGAGTCCAACATGGTCAAGGAGGAGGCACCTGCCACAGACAGCGGCCGGGAGGCGGTTAGGAGGCGCACCTGGCGCAGCCACACTTGACCACCTTCTCCACCTCGTCCACAAAGGAGGACCCGTCCGTGCATTCGAAGGAGTATTTCCGCCGCTTGCTCCTCACCGGGCCGCAGCACTGCCCCCCGGCGCACCCGCCTCGGCACTCCAGCCGGGACACCTTCTTGGTCGTCTGGCAGGCGGCGTAGCCCTGCTGCTTCTGGTAATAGTCTCTGATGCGCTCCCCTTGGCACGACACTTCTAGGGAAGAACACAGCACAGGCACTTTAAGGGCGGCCGCTGAGAGTCACGCAGAGGGAGCCAGACTCTGCACCTGGATTCAGGAGGGGGCGCTCCTGCTCCCTGTCCCTAACCGCCACTGTCGGTGTGATGCTTATGTGGCACGTTATCGACTGGGGGACGGACTGCTGGTTTTTTTTGGCGGGGGGGGGGGGGGGGGCGAAGCTTCATTTTGGCCTTTATTTTCAGCAGAGTGAATACTATAAATGTGAACTATAAATACTATGGCCATTGGACTGACAAGAAAATTGGATTCCTAAATCTTTTCCCTTTATGGCAGAAAGACACATCTTCTGTTTTTACACTCCCAACAGCTGGTTCTGTTTACCGCAGGGAGGAGTTTCAGAGAGCAAGCGATTTAATTTATTAGACCTGGGGTTTAATATCATTCAATCTGTTACTTAATACAAGTAACATTCCACTAAACTTCATAAATTACCCTGGCAGGAACTAGTTCAAAAAGAGCCATATGCTAAAAGCTTCCCTGGGCACGTTCCTCGGTCTCGTCCCTGATACACTCGCAATCCCGGCCAGCTGGAGGCCAGGGCGCCGGGTCGCACGGACTCGGGAGGGGGGAAGGTGGGCCAGCTCCTCAGCCTGGTTCCCAGCCCCTCACCTGCACCATGAGCCTAAGGTCAGAGGTGATTTTATCCTCAAACCAGAGCCGAATGATTACTCCCCCTTCTCTGTGCCAGAAGGCGAATTAATAACATATTTGGGTGAGAACACCAGGTAAAGGTCAGAAAGGAGTGTGGCTAAGTGGGCTTCTAGGTGAGGCAGAAGGGGTATTTTCACAGCAAGTCAGCTTGTGCGCAGACACCTGGGGTGGCACAATCTCCAGCGGAGGGTTAGTCCAGCCCCCATGCTGCCTCCATGACCTGGGAAAGAAATCAGCGGCGGAACAGCAACCACAGGTCTTGCCAAGGCCTGACATTCCTCCTCACTCCTCTCTCTCCCCAAACACGAGGCCGCCCTTGCTTTCCTAAGTCGGGGTGCCCAGGTGGCTGCTTACCTCGGTCACAGCTGTCCCCAGTGTATCCACTGCTGCATTCGCAGTAGGGCTGCCCCAGCCCTGACAGCCTGCATTTCCCGTGCTTACACTTGATGGCCTGGCAGGGGCTGAACAGGTCCTCCTCTTCGTCACAGAGGACGCCCCCATGGCCCTCCAGGCACTTGCAGCTGTAGGAGAACGCGTTGATGGGCAGGCAGGTGCCGTGCACACATCTGCGGAGAGGAGTGCAGGAATGGAAAGGCATTAGCAGGAGGATAAGGATGGAGGGAGGGGGTGGAAGAAACATGAAGGAGACAGTTTAAGGGGCAGGCTTCCTTTCCCTCCCTCCCTCCTCCCCTCTCTCCCTCCCTCTCTTCTTTTCTTAGGGTTTGCTTTGAGGGTTGCACTATGTGTGTTTACTAACAAGGTGCTCAAACTTACTTATTTCCAAGACAGGGGTCATTGGTCCTCTGGTCACAGAGGGGCCCCATCCATCCTTCCTCACACTCGCAGGTGAAGCCCGACTGGCTGCTGGCCTGGCACGTGCCATGGGCACATACCTTCTTGTGGCATGGCTCACAGCCGGGCAGAATGCCAGTCTGCATGGGCACCTTGCGGAAGTCCTGCAGCTCGCTGTTGATGTAGAGGTTTCGGATGCAGCCGTGGAAGCTGGTGCCGTTGTGCCCGGGCGCCTGGCGCAGGGCCGCAGCCACGTTGTTCTTCCCGGGCATGCCTGCGGAGGGGTCAGAGGTCAGGCTCTTTGGGACTCCTCAGCCCTTTCCCCCTGGAGGCTCTTAGCTCTTCCAGCAGCGTGGCAGTCTGTGCGACACTTCTATTGGAGAAACTGATGTCGTGAGCATCAGTTCTGTGGGTCTCACCCGGGATGCCCTTTGGAATCCCATGAGATCTTTGCGGAAATACTGACGCTTGGGACCTCAGCCCAGACGTCCTTGATTCGATTTTCTGGGCAGGGTTGGGGAGGGAGAAGAGATGTGTGTTTTTCCACTTTTGTTTTTTAGAAGACGCTCTGGGAAATGTTAGGGTGCAACTAGATAAACAGCTTAGTTCACTGACGGTCAATCTTGAATTTTCAATATTTGTTTCAAACCAAATCTGACATGGAGGCATAGATATATACAACCTAAAAGCAGAGCTACTGGACCTAAAGGAAGGATTGGGAAGGGGTGGGTATTGCTCCCTCCTCTCTCCAACCCCCCCCCCCCACCCTGGACACAATCCCCTGAAAGCCTAGAGTTCTACAAAGCAAGGTTAGTAATCTGACCAATCCTGCCTCTTTTTTTTTTTTTAATCCTCACCTCAGGACATGTTTATTGATTTTAGAGAGAAAAGGAGGGAGAGAGAGAGAGAGAAAGATCAATGTGAGAAGGAAACATTGATCACTTGCCCCCCCTTAAGTGCCCGGACCAGGGAGCAAATCTGCACCCTAGGTATGTACCCTGAATGGGTGCTGAACCCAGGGCCTTTAGGTGTACAGGACAACACTCCAGCCGACTGAGCCACGCAGCCAGGCCAACCCTGCCTCTTCAAGATGAAGGGCCCAGGGCCCAGAGAGCTTGTGGGTCTACTCAGTGTCACCCAACAGCACTGACTTCGAGTCAGGCAGATGACAGGAACCTCTGCCATCTCTAGTCACAGTCCATTCAGATTCAGAGGGTGAGAGCTGGAGTCACAGTGACAGTATGCCCTGGACCTGCCAAATTCTAAGCCGGCAACGAGTCCAGGTCACCACTGACAAATTCCCAAGCACGGTCGTGGGTGTCGTGCCTGAGACACTCACCATGCTCCCTTCAGAGCAGCACCTCATTCACATCATCGTTTCTCTTGCTAATTGAGAGTGAAACCATCATATTCCAAGAAATCGGAAATACAAAAGAAATTGCTCCAAAAACAGAATTAGCAGTCTTTGTGTATATTCATTCCACTAGTGACAGTCCTCTAGTAACCCACATTTGGCAAAACTGAGGAATCTTTCCATGGCCTAAGCCAGACCCTGAAATAGCTCCTGGATGAGATTCTACAGAAGGCAGCTGTCCAGGTCGGGGTGGGAGAAGGGAGGACAAAGGAGACTTGCAGAGCAGCTGACTCCCCCCTGGTGTTCATGTCCTCGTTGTGCCTGGACTCGAAGCTTCTGGCTGGAAGGTCAAGGCGGAGAAAGACCGAGCTCTCACTTTCTAGGTCATTCGGTGGTTACAAAGGCCAGAACCTCAGCACGCTCTGGGCCCTGCCTTGCGGCATCATCTTTCCCTTTCAAAGGAGCCTGTTTGCAGGTACCCAAGGCAGACAGCTAGGTGCACACCACCACAAGGCTAGTGGGCAAAGTCTTTACTGCTTGCTCTGTGTGCACTTGGACTGGTCGTTTCCCTTCTCTAGAGCGTGGTTTTCTCATCTACAACATGAGTGGGTGGACTTAAACAGTTCTTCGCAACCTGGCCATATGGAAGACACCAGAAGCCCCCGATTGGAAGCCGGCTCCCCCGACCCCCTTCTGTCCCCTCCCTGAGATTCTGACTCAGCAGGAATCTAAGTGTTAACATGCAACTCAAGTGATTCTCAGGCAGGTGGTCCACGGTCACACTTGGGTGGTCGCTGAATTATGTGTCTTGGCTTTGAAGTCATTAGTTCGGGCTTCTAGTCTATGTCCACCTGGCCTAGGAGAGTGGGTTGCTTTGCAGAGCAGGGTCGGAAGGATGACGTGCCATTGCCGGGAGAGGGCTGGTGACAGGGAACTCCTCGCTTTGGGATAATTCCTTCTAACTCAGTCGTATCCACCCATCATAAATGTGTGCACCACATGTTTATGGTGCTTCCCTCAGAGGTTATAAAAGAGTATGTTTCCAAACTATTTTTAATAGCTCATTTTGATGGGGTTATAACACGGCATGTGTACATGTCAAGGTTAAAGACAGACTGGATGTTCCGCAGCAGGGACAAACAGTTAGGGAATGTGTTCCTCTTCTCCCCAAAGCTAATGAACTGCGAAAGGTTCAGCTTCGATCACAGTCATTTGTAAACGAAAACGCTGACCATCTACTTTCCACAGGGCATCATGCAGTCAAGAATACTCCGAGTCAACCTTTCCACGATCTGTCACGTTTCTGACCAGGTGACTAGTTCTTAACTGATAAACAGAAGTAGATCCATGGTTCTTCTTTCTTTTAGCTTTCCTTCCAGGCCATGGGTAGCTGCAGTTCAATCAATCTATCAGCCAACAGATAGCTTAGTAGATGGTTTTTAGCCTTAACAAGCTGTACATGTTTTAAAATGACAGTAAAGGGATCAAGTGTCAAAGCTGAAGTCCTCAGTCCAATGGCCCGTTGGGAGATTGTGACACAGGGAGGGGGCCTTTATATGCACACTGCCACCATATTCTAATCCCATCAGGAGACGCCACACCTTCTGATTGGATTATCGTGAAGAGGGCCATAGAGTGGATCGTTTTGTGTTTAGCAAGGCCTATGTCATGGGACAATGACAACCCGAGGGGAAGGTAAAGCTGCTTCCCTCTTTAGCTAGAGATACTTCTGCGGAGGCCTGAGGCACAGGGTCATCACTGAGGAGAGTCCCTGTTTTCAAACTTGGAGAAAGAGGACAGTTGTTGACCTCGCTGTCCTGGCTCACTCCTTTGGCTGGAGTCTCAGGGCTGCGGTTTCCGACCGCCTTGCGCTTCTGGAATCTGCATCTCCCCCGCTCTCTCCGTTGGAAGGGATGTGTCCACTCCGTCCCTGCCAGCGAGGCGGGGACAGAAGTGGTGTCCCTCAGGCCTGGATGCACAGCGGCACTGATGGACACCCAGGCCCCTACCCTCAAAAGGATGACTACTTCTAGCAATGTCAAACTTCTTTTTCCTTTTTAAAAAAACATTCTGACCCAAGCTCTCCCATTCTGTAATTCCACTCCCCAGCCCCTGCCCACACCAGCATATTCTACAGGGGTTTCAAAACATCTGATGAAATCAAGTGAAAAGCAAATCCAGAAATAAACAAAAAGCCACAGACTCAGACTGCGTCCCTTTCTGCTCTGTGTTCATACATGAGGGGCAGTGCAGGTGGCTTTGTGGTCAGGCAGACTTGGACTTGAGTGAGCTATCTGTCACTTCATAGCTCTGTGAACCTGGACAAGTGTTACGAAGTCCCCGAGACTGTCTCTTCGGGACTGTATACAAACAAACCAACCAAAAATGGTACCTGCTTCCTAAAGTCTCTGAAGAGTACGACTGTAAACAAAACATTGTTCTGGGCACACAGCATGTGCTTTGTAAATACAGTTTCTCTCCCATCTCAGGTACAGCTGTCTGGCTTTACCCATCCCAAAGCAATACTTCGTCACTGTAGTACAGGCTGAACGGAGGGATTGTCTTTTAATGAATCTCATAGCTGTGATTCCCATGAAACAGCTGGATCCGTCAACTTGCTGCCCAGACTGAACATGTCATACATTTGATTACCTGAAAATGTGCCTGCCTTCCCCACTCCCCTGGGCACAGAAAAGATTTCTAATTTTTTTTTAAAACTCCGTATCCTTCAAGCATCTATTAACTCAGTTCTCAGCATCTGGTAGATGCTCAATAAATATTTACAGAATAGAACCAAAGACTTTCAACTGTTTCTAAAAAATGAAAACTCCATCAAAGTACTAAGATATTCTATTGCAAAAATGATTAAAAATAAAAGTGCTCTGGACATCAGGACAACCCCAAAGAATGCTGTCAGGAAGGCTTTGAGGGGCTGAGAAAATTGTGTAGCAGCCAAAGGTTACGGTTTTGAAGGGAGTGACATGAACTTCATAAAATTACCTGTCATGGTGAAGAAATCAGTTACATTGACCTGTTGAAAAGCTGTAGCTTATCTATCTGTAAAATATGTTAATTTTATCAGTCCATTCACCTCACTCAATTCAATGAGATTTCATTTAGTTCAACATCGCATGCTTTTTGCTGTTTTGCATGAATTTGAAATGCTATGTCTTCGGTTTATACTGGCTCCTCCGGACAGAGGCGAGAATAGAAACCTCTCTTATGCGGGGCCTCTCCGCTGGGCTCCTTCAGAATTTCACTCATACTCTTTCCTTGCCTTTTTATTCATCTGACTTCTTGTTTAAAAATAAAGTCCTCACCTGGCAGGTGTGGCTCAATGGTTGAGCGTCGACCCATGCACCAAGAGGTCACCGGTTCAATTCCCGGTCAGGGCGCATGCCCAGGTTGTGGGCCAGATCCCCAGTGGGGGGCATGCAGGAGGCGGCCAGTCAATGTTCTCTCTCATCGATGTTTCTATCTCTCCCTTCCTCTCTTTTTCAAATCAATAAAGAAGAAAATAATAATAAAGTCCAGAGACTTTATCATTCTAAGTCTGAATCTACCTTTCTAATCCTCTCTCTTGTTCACCCATAATAAGGTCGCAGCTAAACGAAAATACTTTCTGTTACCGCAATACAATTTGTACGTTGAGCTCATCTGTTCGTCCATGCATTCTTTCAATTTCACTAGTAATTATTCTGTCATCTACATGAGTTAGCAACTGGTGGCCCAGACAGCCAGCATGGTAACATTTCACTGAAGCTGGTAGTGTTCAGCTCCCCAGGGAGCTGGGGTTGAGGTCATGCATTCCACAGTGTGTATCCAACCTGTTTCGTCATTTTTTTTCACTAAGTTGACCTCTCTCACTGCTTCCTTTTTCCAAAGACCAGATCAAATAACAAGGTGAAATACTATGATGTGTAAATCACCTAGCATGTGATAGACACAAAGAAATATTAACGTTCTTCTCTACCCCAATGACACATTTCGTGAAAACCACAGCTGGGGTTACAAATGGTCCCTTAACAGCTACATGGCTCTTCCTGTTCTATCCTTGCTGTCCATCTTCCAGGGATTGATCACGATTGGTCAATGACCATGGCTCCAGGCACCAACAGCTTCAGAATCAGTCTTTGATGAGAATCAAAGGGTTTGGGGACCCACTGGATTTGGCAGATGCTTACCTCCTACGTAGAGTGGGGAGTCAAAATTCAGAGTGGACTGCTTTGACAGGTTGGTGATGATTTTGGGGCTCCCTCCGTCCACAGAGAGGGAGAGACTCTGATCCAGGGCAAGTAGTTCCACAATGTGGAAGTTTCCATCATTGATCGTCTCCACACTACAAACAAACAAACAAAAACCAAACTTACATGATGCTTCCATGTTCTTTATATTAAAGAAAAGACATTATAGTACAAATTCCAATAAGCAGTTCTTGGGAAACCATACTCCTATCTAACATTAATAAAGATAAAAACCATTAGCAGATTTAAAAATAAAAGATATTTTTGCCTAGCTGGTGTGGCTCAGTGGTTGAGCGTCGACCCATGCACCAAGAGGTCGCCAGTTCAATTCCCGGTCAGGGCACATGCCCAGGTTGTGGGCCCGATCCCCAGTCGGGGGGCATGCAGGAGGCGGCCCATCCATGTTCTCTTTCATTGATGTTTCTATCTCTCTCTACCTTTCTCCTCTCTCTCTAAATCAATAAAGAAAAAAATAAGATATTTTCAAGGTGATACAATTTCTATCCCTAGGAACAGATATAAGCTTGTTCTGTCATTGGGTGAAGTGGAAATGAGCACATTTTATCATTATCCAGCCACTTTCTCTTAAATATAGAGAAATAAAAAAATATACTTGCTGCACTTGCTTTTAAATGCCATAAGTTTCATTCACAAGACCAGGAACCCACACCTGTGTCCAACATCGTCTACGGATGTTGATGTGAGGAGACACTGGGCTTCGCTCCTTCACTGCAGCACGTAAGACATTAGGCAGAAACTTACACATGATAAGGAAGAACCAATGCGGTAAGATCACTGCACTTTTGAAAATTTGTCAATTGGTAATATACTTTTACGTTCTTTGCATTTTTTCAGAGGACCACCTATGACAAGATCTGCCACTGGGAAGGAGTCTTCGTTCAGTGGGAGGAGGGAGTAACATTAAGCGCGACAGTCCCGTCTAGGAGTCCCGGGCTGACAGCGATTCTTCCTCTTCTCTTCTATAACTCTGTAGGGCCAGGTCCAACAATTACTCTAAAATTTTTGATTTTTGAGGGGGCTTATGAAAATTTCTAAAGTGGATAAAAACAAGAAGATGGAAAAACAGAGGTAAATGAAAGAGGAGGGCTGAGGTAAGATGAAGTGGGGCGCGGCCAGGGCGCAGGCGCCACGTGGCTGGCCTGTGGCTGTCCATCCCACAGAGCTGCGCCAGCCAAGGTCAGAACAGGACCAACGAAGAAAACAGGCTCAAGACCCCGTGTGCAGCAGGAAGACGCGCACTTTCCCCGACAGACACAGACTGGGGCCTCATGCAAAATGGGTCCCAAAGTAAATAGCCAATATTAAGGAGCTAATATAATAGTATTTTGACTGGAAACATTTTTTTGTTAAAAGGCTCAAAAATGGAAATATTAGAGCATATGTTAGAGAGGTTGTGACTACTTAATATTCTCTGCAGAGGTGTTTCCTTAAATCTCCAGGAGCTGATATTTAAATTTGCAAACAGGTCAAGCCTGGAAAATAACAGAAGAATGTATTGACATTTCTGTGTGGTTCCCACCACAGAAGTCTAATACTCTTTTTTGTTTGTTTGTTTGCCTACATATAGTAGAATGATTTCATGATTTGACAACAATACAAAGCATTCTGCAGAACTGTGAGAACACCTGCAGTTCTCTGCTTTAAGTGGTTAAAGAAGTCACGAGTGCAGGAATCTTTGATAAGCTCTCTCAAGTATCATCTTTAAAAAAAATGTCAGATATGTCAATCAATATTTTTGCCGTCCACACACTGAATTATCCGATTAAAATCAACAGAAGAAAAGTGTTAGACAACGAAATCATTTTCTAGATAAAGTTGCAACTGTGAGTGACCTTAAATATGACTGTTTTCTAAGGGGATATGCTGAGCAGTAATACCAACTAGTAGTTAAGCATACAGATTTTGATGTCAGATGAACCTGGATCTAAATCCAGTCTTGGATTTATTTTATATATATATATATATATATATATTTATTTATTTTAGTGTTTTATTTATTTTTTAATTAATGATTTATTTTCGTTACAGATGTTTCTTCTTTTTCCCCCACTGATTCCCTCTCCCCCTCCCTAAATTTATTATATTTTTGACTTGAGATAAGTTACTTAATTGCTAATAAATTTCAGTTTTCCCTTCAGTAAATGTTAATAAATATTTATCCCTCTTATGGTTAATTTGAGGTCTACAGAAATGAATTTTTTTTCTTTTTTAATTTTTTTTTCTTTACTGATTTTAGAGAAAGGGAGCGAGAGGGAGAGAGATAGAAATATTGGTTAGAGAGAACATCAGTTGGCCACCTCCTGCATGTCCCTCACTGGGGATTGGGCGCACAACCTGGGCATGTGCCCTGACCAAGAATCAAACCGGCTACCTCTTGGTGCACGGGTTGACGCTCAACCACTGAGCCACACCAGCCGGACTAAATGTTTTTTAATGGAGAGCAAAGCATCCAGCATATGGAAAGTACAAGTTAAATGTTAGATATTGGTATCAGTATCACATCACCACCACAGTCATCATATAAATAATGCCATACTGTTTCAGAATTTTCTTCAGAAAGAAATGAATCCAGGCTTATTTTTAGTAATAATTGTAAAGTAATATTAAAGGCTGGCAAAAACATAATAGCTTCTTTGGGGGGCTTGTCTTGTTCAAGTTAATAAAAGTTTTAAGTGAAACATTAAGAAAAAGTTATACACAGAGAAGGTACTGGCTACTAGCTTTTCCCTTTGTGATCAACTCTCAAAATGGTTTTCTATCAATGTTCTATGAACACTGAGATTAAGTCAGAAATATTAAAAATGTCCTCCCTCCCCCCACTTTTTTTCTTTACAATTGTAAAAAGAAAACCCATCTGTACTGGGGAATGGTTTCTGGGTCACACTGGTTTCAGACAATCAATTCAGGCATGTCATCATCGACGGTATGCTACTTAAAGCAGTAGCCATGTATTACTTATTTCTTTACTCTTTCATGTATCCAGTAGAGTGTCTGGTATATAGTAGATGTTTAGTAAATACAAGTTATGTAAATGAAATATAAGGGAAATGTATAAGGGAGATATATAATTTTTTTTTTTTAAGTAATACTACCTGGATTATAGTTACAGATCATCAAGAGACTTCAAGCATTCTTCAGGCAGGACATCTAAAAATGCATTTTATTTAAAATATTTGAGTTTTCAGTGCCCATATCCTTAAGGGCAATGCGAGAAAAATCTTTCTCAGCTTGTCTTCGGTCGCATTAGGTTTGTGACAATGAATTAGTGACTTCAGGTAGTTTTCCTCTGCTTTATCTTCCTCATCAGGAAAATATGAACAATAAGAAAGAAAAATATAGCCCATATTATGAGCCAGGCTCTGTTCTAAGAACTTTTCATGTAGTTACTCATTTCAGACTCACAACAACTCTAAGATTTGGGTACGTAGGGTACTCCAGGGGGCACAGACAGTGGCCAAACAGATTTGCAGTCAGGTTGCCTGGTTCTAAAGTACATGCTTTTCATTATTATGCACCATTTTTACAAAAAATATCCAAAAACCTAAAGAGTACCCAGTACTATACAGTCAACCTGTGTTCTCACCACTAACACGCCTTTAACAGATGATTTCTGTGCCAAGTTGACTAGGAATAAAGTTCTATGGAAAATAACGTTATATGATGGTTGCACAACCCATACATTTACCAAAAGTCAAAGAACTGTGAAAAAGAAAGTAATGATCTTGACTTCCGGTCAAGATGGTGACATAGGTAACCGTGGTATCGTGTTCTCCCACAACCACGTCAAAGTTACAACTAAACTACAGAACAACCTTCATTCGAAACCACCTGAAATTAAGCTGAATGGAAGTCCTACAACTACGGAATTAAAGCAGCAGCCACATGGAGACTGGTAGGAGGGGCAGAAGCTGATGGGCTGGTCCCACATGCACGTGTGGCAGATAAAAATCAGGAGGACACCTCAACTGGGAAGGTCCTCTCTGAGGACTGAGGGGTCCCCATCCCACACCAGGTGCCCTGCTCAGGGTTCCAGTGCCAGGAAGAGAAGTCCCCATAACTTCTGGCTGGAAAAACCAGTGGGAACTGAGCCCCAGGCAGCTCTTCTTAAAGGGCTTGTGCCCGGACTTATTGGACTCATTCCCTCTAAGCTTGGAGGGGAGGCAGCTCGAGGGGCACCAGAGACATACAGGGAAGAACTGAGCTGTTTGGAGCGAGGGCTGGAGAGGAGGCTTTCTCTGGGACAGAGGTGCTGTCAGAGGCCTTTGTTTCTGTGGTGAGCCCTTCCCTGGAGCAGCAGACAGCTACCATATCTGGGACTCCAGCACCGGGCTCACACTGGTTGCCCTGCCCTGGTGATTCCCTGAGGCCCCGCCCCACCCAACTTTCAGGCCCACCCAAGCTGCTGCCACTTGCTTAACCATAGGATTGGCCTGTCTTGGATCCTGCTTCAGGATTTCCTAAATTCTTTCAAACAAGCAGCATCTGGTCTCAGCTAGCCCCATACCTGTCATTAAATAACACATAGAAATAAACACAGGGAGGCAGCCAAAATGAGGAGGCAAAGAAACAGGTCCCAAATGAAAGAACAGAAAAAATCTCCAGGAAAAGAACTAAGCGAAATGGAGAGAAGCAACCTAGCAGATGCTGAGTTCAAAATACTGCTTATAAGGATGCTCAATGAACTTAGTGAGAACCTCAGCAAACTTAGTGAGGGTCTCAAGAGCATAAAAAAGGACCACTCAGAAATGAAGGATGCAGTCAGAAATGAAGGAGAAACTAGCTGAAATAAAGAATAATTTACACAGATTCAACAGTAGAGTAGGTAAAGCCAAGAAGCAAACCATCGATTTGGAATATAAGGAAGCAAAAAACACTCAATCACAACAGCAAAAAGAAAATAGAATAAAAAAAAAATGAGGATAGTGTAAGGAGCCTCTGGGACAACTTCAAGTGTGCCAACATTCACATCTTGGGGGTGCCAGAAGGAGAAGAGCGAGAACAAGAAATCGAAAACCTATTTGAAACAATAATGGCAGAAAATTTCCCTAACTTGGTGGAGGAAACAGACATACAAGTCCAGGAAGCACAAAGAGTCCCAAATAAGATGAACCCCAAGAGGCCCACACCAAGACACATCATCATCAAAATGCAAAAGGTTCAAGACAAAGAGAGAATCTTAAACGTAGCAAGAGAAAGGCAGTTAGTTACCTACAAGGGAGTTCCCATAAGGCTGTCAGCTGATTTCTCAAAAGAAACTTTGCAGGCCAGAAGGGAGTGGCAAGAAATATTCAGAGTGATGAAAATCAAGAACCTACAACCAAGATTACTCTATCCTGCAAAGCTGTCATTTAGAATCGATGGCCATATAAAGAGTTCCCCAGACAAGAAAAAATTAAAGGAGTTCATTACCACCAAACCTTTATTATATGAAATGTTGAAGGGTCTTTTTGAAGAAAAATATAAAATATATGAACAAACAAAATGGCAATGAATACATATCTATCAACAATGGAATCTACAAACAAAATGAACAGGCAGAACAGAAACAGTCTCATAGATATAGAAAACATTTTGTTGGTTGCCAGATGGGAGTGGGGTTGTGAGAATGGATGAAAAAGGTGAAGGGATTAAGAAGAACAAATTGGTTGCTAGACTTACAAACCTCAAAGAGAAGGGGGATTGGGGAGTGGGAAGAAATAAACCAAAGAACTTATATGCATAACCAATGGACACACAACAGTGTGGGAAAAGGCAGGAGGGGGGCGGGAGTGGGGAGGAGGAGGTCAATGGGGTAAAATGAGAAACATCTATAATACATTCAACAATAAAGATAAAAAAAAAAAAAAGAAGAAGAAAGTAATGATCTTACAAAGAGAGTTTGAAGGTTATGAGACTGCATCTGAAGTATATAGACATGAAACCTGGATTTGGATTCAATTTTCCCAATTTTAAGTGAAATTCAGGCTGACTAGGTTTTTCTCCTCCCGAAAGCTTTAAGTGTCCATGCTGATCATTCCAGAACTTGGCAAGAGTCATCACTTAATTCCATTTCTATTTCCCTAGAATCAAGACTTCACTCTGGCCTTTTAACAGACAAGTGTTGTAAAATTGGTATTTTTGGATTCTTTGTTTTTTAAGGTGCTTTGTGTGGATGGGGCCTGGAGAGAATATGTGAGAGCTAAGAGTATTCTATTAATTAAGAAACTAATTAATTTATTTTTGTTACAGATGTTTCTTCCTTTTCCCCACTGACAAGAGCTAACAGTAGTCTAAATTGGTGTTTCACACTGTCTTTAAAGCAAGCGATACACTGGGGAATGACCAGGAGTGCCCTTTAAAAATAAAAGCAGTGACCAACCCAGCAGTAGTTACACAATAAAACTGAGGCATCATCAAATTTATCATCACCACTGCCACTACCTACCTACCCACTCCCCAGGCACGACGTGCTTCCGGGTTCTGAGAGGTACTGATAAAGTCTCCTTACTCCCCCCTAGGGAGCTGTATATTTGATGACTCACAGAAGTCACAAGTGAACCACTTAACATTGAGCCTTTCCACTGGGAACATAAACTGCATTTATTACCATTATTATGTAACTTGGCTTTGCTACACTCATCTATTACCTGAGATTTTATTTTCTCGAATTTCTAAATGGATGTCTGAAGACAAAGCAGTTACTCAGCTGTGTCTTGTGGTCTGTCTGCTACAGAGAAAGAGCTGGAGAACTCGGGGCTTGAGAGAAGAGAGGCCCGAACTTGTCTTGGATTTTCCTAATTTATACAGGACACAACACTGACCTTTATATTTCCATCTCGACCATAAATCTTAAGGACTTCATAACTATTTAATAAAGATAAACAGTTCATTTTGTTTATGCAAGTTCCAGTTTTTTGCCTTAAAAATTTAAAGTATCTTGTTGGCTTATTCTTTGCAATGGAATAGAATGAAAAAACAGACAAAATCAACTGGTCACCCCATTTGAAGATCACTAGGCTGAAGAGACTTCAACTGTGCAATGGGATAGTAATCAAAATTTTACCTGAATACTTCTTTAAATCAAAAGGAAGGGGAAGCAAAATGGGAATAAAGGTATTTATGTGCATGCATAGGAGTTTTCACAAGGATGTTTTACAAGATAATGAGTTTATCAAGTAAAATTATATCTCAATCAGTACTTTGGAAGCAAACTATCTAATTAAAATGCACCAAATTAGAAAGTGACTTCTGCGTACAGTAAGAGTCACGTGTAAGACAATAACATTTGCTCTTGGGTATTTATTCTTCAGTATCTGGATACTGGAGCATGGAGAATATCCACAAACCACCATCTTTACTAATTATGGTGAGACTGCTCTGTGCCTACTGCTATACTAGAGCTTTATACTTGTTACTTCCAATTCTCCCAAACACACGTGAAAAACAGATCTAATTCCAGTTGGTCAGATGAGAAAAATGTAAGCACAAGAGGTGAAGTAGCTCAAAGTCATAAAGCTGGTAAACAGTGGAGTCTTCCCACACGGCGCATCAAGAAGGGCTGAGTCTAATCTCAGAAATGAGAAGACAATGTCGAATCGGTTTCTTCAATGAGACACAGTCCTTTTATTATTGTTGTTGTTATTATTATTATTATTATTATTAATCTAAGCCTGCAAGTTGCACAACCCAGAGAGACTACGTAGTGAACCAAATGTAAGGGTCAGCAGGGGATATCCCCCTGATGGTACATACCCCCTAAATACTGAAACTGATCAATGCATTGTGCAGTCCTGGACTTTTATAAGACATTTCTCTGATTTCCTGGTTTTGAAATAGGAGTTGACCATATTTCCAAAGAATCTGTCTGGCTTGGAAAATGACCTTAATTTGAATCTAAGGAAAGAAGCATGCCATTTTTATTGATTTTTAAAATGTTTCTCACTATCTAGATGACAGTAAAGTAACTTTGAAAGGCAATCAATTATCAGCCTGCTTGAGAAAAAAAAATGAGTTATTCCATTTCTGTCTGAGGGACCACTCTGATGGTAGCTTTAAGTTTAGACTGTCATTCATTCATTCATTCATTCATTCATTCATTCATGGCACTAATGCCAAACCCCTTTTGATGCTATCCGCTAAACAGCATAAAAATAAGGCTATGTGTGATGTTCTACATTCATTCACTTGTTAGGCAGTTTATGTCATCTCTGCTGTGGCGGAATAGATCCCTTAAACAGCAGGGTGCTGGCCAGTGTTCAATGACTGGCTCTCTGCAACAAGGAAAAGAACCTGTTTTTTACTGATTTCTGTGGTGGAAATACTCCCAGCATAGCTGGTGTCAATGCCAACGTCCAGCATGATGTCAAGGAGCTTGGTCATGAGAAGAGACGCACACCCAGAGCTCTCAGAGCACAGCTCGAATATCTTCCTTCACAAAAGCGGTTCTGAAATTGTGGCCCCCAGACCAGAGCATCACCTGGGAACTTACCAAACCAAAAATCTGGGGGCACATCTGAGATCTGAATCAGAAACTAGAGCCCAGCAATCTGTATTTTTAAAAATATTTTTAAAATAATTTTTCTTTATTGACTTTAGAGAGAGAGGAAGGGAGAGGGAGAGAGATAGAAACATCGATGAGAGACAGCATTGATTTGCCACCTCCTGCATGCCCCTCACCTGGGCATGTGCCCTGACCAGGAATCGAACTGGTGACCTCTTGGTGCATGGGTCGACACTCAACCGCTGCGCCACACTGGCTGGGCAGCAGTCCCTATGTTAACACACCTGTCAGGCGATTCTGACGCACACTACTTGAAAACGATTTCTCCGTACCAATGCCTGCATGCCCGGCCTTGTTGGCAGTATGCATGTCTACAAGAAACCATGATCTTCTGACACCAGATGTAAGAAGTAAAACAAGGAAATGTGCATGCCACTTCAGTCCTCCTGGGAAAGGAATCATGGCAGTGTCTTAGGTTATCTTAAACACACTCCAAGTGATGCTAATGACTCCCTCTGGCTAGGACTCTATGAGATAATGGTTCTCATACAGATTCACCTGAGACAGTAACTGACATCTAAAATGAAACTTGACAGAAATATATAAATAAAATAAAATGAAACTGTTTAAAGCAATATATATATATATATATATATATATATATATATATATATATATATATATCTCCTACAGAAACAACTTGATGTGTGACTATGTTTCCCTAATTTGGTCAGATTTCATTTTCCTACAGTAAAATCCATCTCCATCAAGGACAAAAGAAACCACAAAGAAACCACGCAACTCAAAAGCACACCTGTTGTACAAACTCATTCCCGCGTGCCATGTTCCAACGGCACGTTACCTGATGCATCGGTTGGAAAAAAGTTTACCAGAGTCATCTTTTATAATATCAAGTTACACAACTGAACTGAACTTAAAGTGAACACATTCCTTATGGTAAGAATAAATAAAAATACCCCTCATTATTTATTTACTTATGTTTTTTTTTTAAAGAGTACCTTTCTATTGTCAGCTGAAGCAGGAACACATTAAGATTTGACGATGTAATTCAATGCCACAAAATATGCATTAAGCGACAGGGTTCTGGATGGGTTTTGTGCAATGGTGGAGAACGGGTACCTTTCAGCACAGTTCAGAGTCTAGGAAAGCCTGGTCAACGTGAGGGCATCTGGATAAATGCCAGAAAATTAGTAGGAGCAGAGTTAAGACTTGGGACAAATTTCAAGTTGAAGGTGAAGGAGAGAATGAGATTAAGAGTAACTACATCACAGCGATGATGCCCAAGAAATCTGGGATGCCTCGCAATGAAACCAGCAATGAGGCAGGGTTGCAGGTTTGTTTGGGTGAAGTCAAGGACATGAACTCAGTTTGGGATATTATGATATTATGATCCCAATAGCTATCACTTTTAACATTTGGCACGCACTGTGATGCATGTATCAAATAGCACATTCTTACCACAGTCCCACAAAGACAGGACTGAGCTCTTTACCACTTACCAGGTGAGGCCCAGAGGGCTTGTGCCATCTCTGCTTGGGGCACACAGTTAATAGCAGAGCTGGGACTCACTCAGCAGACTGTCTTTAGGGCACCTGCTTTCTCTGATTACTTTAATTTTCATTTTGAGTGAGGATGACATTCAAATAGTTTAAAAATGGAAATGATATAAAATGGTATTCACACACAAGTCTTGCTTCCACCCCACTCCTTCCTCTGTCTCTAGTTTGTCTTTATGCAAATACATGAAAATGAAAACACAGAAACGTACCCACGTTTGACTCTCTTTTTGCCTTACATTTTCCCCCCTTGAACTAAGCGCTATGCCTTAGAAATCTTTCAATGCAATACATAGAGAACCCGTTCATCCCCTCCCTCCCTCCCTCCCTCCCTCCTCTCCTTTTCTTTTCAACAGTGCATTCAATTTTGTGGATGCGCCATCCATGGTTTACTTAGATAGAAACGTAGGTTGTCTCCTAACCTTTGTTTTTCTAGCCAATGCCACAGCGAATTACCTAGTGCACATGTTATTTCTATGTCTTCGGCTATCTCCATAGGATCAATTTCCAGAAGTGTGATTTTATAGGTTAGAGAGTAAATATATTTGTAAGACTGATATTTTCAAAATGCTCTTGGTAGAAACTGCAAACGAGCTGCACTTCTGGTGTTGACGTCTGAGGGTGCAGGGTCCACCTGCAATCCCTCTGCTGTACTGCAGACAGGGCCGCCAGAGGTGGGTGAGGGAGAAACCCGCGAGCAAGGACAGAGCTGACTCTGCGGTTCAGCATTCAGAGAGACCCCACGGGGCAGGTGCTACCTGATGATCTACAGAAATGGACTCTGAGGCACAGAACATTAAGTACCTTGCCTGATCTGATATCCCAGTCATGGGCCAAGCCGAGATCTTAACAGTCATTTAGGCACCATGATTCTTACTTGCTAAATACTCTATTCTCCTCGTGTGTGGAAATCATGTAATGGCTCCCTATGGTCTCTGTTATACACAAGCATTTTTAAAATTCCAAACTGGAATATTAATATATTCATATTACATAAATATATAATCCAGGTGAATCAATCAATCCATCACACTATCATCTCTCTATTTCAATTTTAGGTAATTGGTGCTTTTCTTTTCCTTGAAAAACAATGCAATAACTTTTCTTGATTGTTGTGCCATAAACGAAAGAGCAAAAATTAATTAAAAGCTCTGCTTTCCCTAGACTTCTGGTTCTCATTGAATAGTGTGCTACATGGTATTCTTCTTCTTTATAAATGCCGCAGGGTACGTGCTATCGTTGGTTAGGTGAAAATAGTAATGAACCCCAACTCAAAACAAGCTCTTTACAGTAAGTCCTCATTTGGATACGATTTATCCAGGTTTCTGTAACTTCTCCAGAAATACTTTAAGTATATTTTTTCTGAATACCAGCTTTAATAAGTCAACCTCAAGAACCTTTATTATGGTTTCTGAAAGTTCTCTGCTGTTTCACGGCATAAAACAAAACAGAAAAATCAAAACCAAAAATGAACCACAAGATCGATATTCTGAAATCTTTTTATGGGCAGAATCGAGTTGAGGCTATGATTTAAGGCCTACCAGTATCTGCAATGTTGGCACTAACCCATCACCATTTGGAGATGAAAAACGATCTCATTTCACTTGGAAACTGATGATTATGTGTTTGTTTTCGTGCTGTAAATATTCCTAAGTGGGTTTGCTCACCACCAAAAGGATTTCACTCATGGCTACAATGGGCATCGACTTTCCTGGAACTTTTATGAAGGATCAAATAGGATGTGAAGGCTTTTGAAGCACATTGATATCTATATCTATATCTATATCTATATCTATATCTATATCTATATCTATATCTATATCTATCTATATACGTATACATGAATAATATGAACACTGCAGAGGTGAGCATCTCCCCTTGTGTCCTGATCAATGCCCACAGGTTGGTTGCCAAGCTTGTCTGGCCTGTAGATGCAACTGTGTTCACCACAAATGGTAGTTTTAAATAATGTGAATCAATATTTAAAGGAGGGAGAACTTTATAGTTAAAGAAATCCAGGTTCTGCCTGTGCTTGAGAAAACTGGAGTGGCAGCAAAGCTGCATGTCCACGTGGCAGCATCCAGGGGAGAACTGAGGAGGTGTCGCCTCGTCCTGTTTGGACAAAGATACGTGTTGCTTCACCCCAGTCACAGCCACTCCTAGGGCATTTCCAACATCAAGGCTACTTGTAAGAGAGGAATAGGTCTCAAGTGAGATGTCTTCAGAAGTACGAGAATGAAAACATATTCTTTCCTTTCAACTGGTCTGTTTAATTCTTTTGAGTTACCTGCCTGGAAAAACTGACCACACAGGCCTCTGGGACCCTGCTCTAAATCGGTGACCCTGCTCTATTCCTGCGCATGAAGAAACATTTCTGTGAGGTCACTTTCCTGCTGGATGACAGAGTAGGCACTGAGACTCAACAGAGGGGCTCTGAAGAGTCGTCTTATGCACCAAACACACTTCCAGCAAAACCTAGGCCCCGTGAATATCATCCCTTCCACGTCACTCATATATCGATATATATCATCAATATCATTGTATTATTTTTCAAAAACTTCCAGAATGAATGACAAGGTTACCTGTCACATATTGTACGCATCCATTGGTTGGTTGCATGTAAGCTCTCTAAGGGCAGGGGTTTTGCTCCTGAAGGTTTATAACGGGGCCTGGCACATAGTAGGTCCTCCACTGATATGTTGTGTGAATAGAGACTCGACATTACTCACGGTGGGTGCTGCCTTTCTGTTGCAGATGTTTCTCGCAGGGGTGGGAACGTTTTTTGGCCAAGGGCCATTTGGATACTTATAACAACATTCGCGGGCCATACATTTTCATCAACTTAAAAATGACCTGCTCTGTTTGGTCAGGCTGATTTGGCGAGGCGCGTGGTGTTAGCTGGTATTGATTTTGATGTTTCCCACCCCCAGCAGGGCTACTCTACAGGGGTCGTCACCCTGCTCTGAGTCCTGGGAGACTCTTGTGTGACTTACATTCCTGGAATCAGTGGGGTCATTGTTTTCTGGCTTCTGATTTGCGAAAGGGAAGCACTGGAGAGGAGAGTGTTGGCAGGAAAGACAGGGAGGACCTGATTCCTTGCCTGGGCTTTCTCCGCTGAAGGTCACAGCCCGTCCTGCAGTCCTCGCCCCGATTCCTTGCCGGGGCCTGGGTCTCCACAATGCCTGCCTCCTCTCACTCCTTCAAGCATGTGGGTGGTAGCAGCACCCCTCCTGTCACCCCAGGTTAAAATGCTATCCCAACCAAGCTTTGTACATACAGGTCCCCCGCTTTTTGAAAGTTCACTCTACCTCCACGTCGCTCTTACGCAAGCCCCGCCATCCGGGCCTCTTTTCCCTAACCCCAAGGAGGGAAGCTGGCCGAAGGCCCGTGAAGATGAGTGCTCCGCTTCTCTTTCACACGGCGAGACTAGCACTGGTCTTCCAGTGAGCTCGGCAGAGGCAGCTCGTGCCAGCGCAGCCAGAGTGGCACCCAGAGCCCCTGCCCTGGGGCCCGCACTCTGCACTCAGCACCCCCCGGCTCTGAACGAGGGAACATCGTGCTCTCTCTCCATGTACTCCGTGCATCCCTTAGCAGGGGTGTCCCAAGGTCATGGCTTCTCCGCTTCACTCCGTTTCGGTTCCGAAGGTGTAGGAATCTACCCTTGGGTAGCAGGGGAGACCTGTGGTGCTGTCACAAACCTCTCCAGTGCTCCAGCTGGGGCAGACCAGCCTGGCAGGCCCCCGCACCCGGATCGCAGTCGGCTTAGCCGACCTGTCCCCTCCCCTCCCCACTGCAAAACAACAGAGAAGCAGGTCTTCGCGAAACAATTGTTTTCACCTTTACCAGTAACTGAGAGATCTTCACCTGTAAATGGCAGAGGCCGGGTGGGAGCCGGTGTCATAGCTCGCGCGCACGCGTCCCCGGTACAGTTCCACGGCGATGTGGTCTTTGTCGCCCTTGTACAGGAGGATTCCGCTGTCTTCGTCTGTAGCGATCTAGAAGGAAGTACCCTTCCATTAGCAGGACGCACCGGCACCCAAACACACTTCATCACGAGAAACGGGACTGCTTAGTGGAGAGTTTTTACTCTGGCTTATTTTCCCCTCGTGGCTACGAGAACATACTGCTGCACGTTGAACTCTTACTGAAAGGTACCCTAGTCTAACTTACGTTGAGCAAGTGCATTTCTAAAGAACTTCAAAAAGTGCTTCTTTTACCTTCATGAACATATTCTCCCTCTCTGAACCTACTGGCGATGACAAAGCTCAGAGATGCCTGTCCCGTGACATACGTAACAACAAGGAATCTACGTACGTAATTTGTGCTCTAGGAAAGAAAGTTGGGAAACATATTCTGCATCATTAGAGTGCAGCGTATTTAACGGGAGTCAAGCTTTCCCCCTTAGATTTCAAACTATGTTTTCTCAGTAGAGAATGATCAAATCTTATCAGGAATAAAAATGGGTGTGCTGCGTTGGGTTGAAAAGAACACTGACAAATACTTCAGTAAACGCCACCGGCTGTGCTTGAACTGTCTTCGCTGGAGCTTTGCACTTACCTGCTCATTCTGCTTCTAGAATGGGCTTGACTTATGGCATCGGTGGAACAGGCCTGCACTGAGCCAGACAGATGTGCATATTTCACATAAAAAACAAATTCTTTATAGTGATGGCATAAAAAGAGGGAAATCTCTATTTTTATCCTCATTTTTGGCTTTTTTCAGCTTTTGAACAAGTTCTGTAGACGTTAGGACCTAAGCCCGACTTCTCAGACCAGTCCGCTGTGGCAAACGTTGGCAGGCGGGGCGCCCTTTGTGATAGAGAAGGCTGCTTGCCCTCCAGGGTCCCGCTCCCCATGACGTCTAAGGAATGCCCTGCCCCTCCTGGAGGGCCAGGGTACAGCAGACATGGAGTGGGGGCTACAGGAGATAGGCTAAAACCATCTGAATTCAAAACAGGTTAAAATGTTTTGCTCACCAGCGAAAACCAACACGCAGCTGCACCCCTCCCCCTACTGTATCACCTCTGATGGAGTCTCACCTTGTCTGTGGGGATGTGAACTGACTCAAAGGGACACAGTGGCTTGGTGAAAAGACCCAATAATCTGAGTGTGGTCATGCCATGTCTATTCTCAAAGGTTCTGGTTGAAAAGGTCAATGATGCTCGCCGGGTATTTTGCCAATTGTGCTCTGTCTCACCTGCATGCTCCTCTGGGGCAGGTTCTCTAAGAAAAGCCCGCCGGCCGGTGTGGCCCAGTGGTTGAGCAGCGACCCATCATGCACCAAGAGGTCGCAGTTCTCGATTCCGAGTCAAAGCACAGGCCCAGGCTGTGGGCCTGATCCCTAGCGGGGGGCCACGCAGGAGGCAGCCAATCGATGTTTCTCCCTTCCTCTCTCTAAAATCAATAAAGGATAAAAGAGAAAAGCCCCACCCTGTGCAGAGCCTGAACTGCAGACTCATAAGGATAAATGAGTAAAAAGGCTTCACCTAAGCATAAAACATTTTGTGGCTGTGTGTGTGTGTGTGTGTGTGTGTGTGTGTGTTTCTAAACAAGCGATGAGTAAAAATACCCAATACCTGGCCCCCATCCAGTTTGAAAAGATGCAAATGTTGGAGAGAAGAGTGAAGCTTTCCTACAAGGGGCTCTGTGTGTCCTTGTGTCCTGCAGCCTGTCACCGCCCCTGTAAGAACTGCCATCCCTCTCAAACTACCACCCTGTTCATGCTCTAAAGCTGAATGTGGCTTCAGACGAGGTCAGCTCTTGCTCGTTGGGGAAATCTTACCTGGAGGGTGATGTTCGTTTGAGGCCGAACCTTGGCGGAAGGAATCTGAAGGTAGGACTCTTTGTTGACAAAATTCACACTGACCAGCTTTTCACACTTCTCCCCCTGGTAGCCGGGCAAACACTGGCATATTGGCTCATTCATCCTGACGATGCACTGGGCTCCATTCTGACAATCAAAATTATCACAGGGGCTGGTTCGAGGGAGGACCATGGGTGGAGCAAATTCACAGAACAAGCCACTAAAAAAAACCACAGAAATACATTGATTAGATGTAACTTAGTGGCCGAGTGAGCCGAACCCGGAGAGGCCCGGCCCTGCGGAGAGACGGGTACCCGTCTCCTACCTGTAACCGTCAGGGCAGGTGCAGGTATAGCCGTTCACTGCGTCTGTGCAGCGGGCTCCGTTTTTGCACTTGTGATCCTGGCAGTCGTCAAAGTCAACGTCACAGTGCTCGCCTACGTACCCTGGTGTGCAGTCACACCTGTTTGAACAAGGAGGTGAGTGGTTTCAAACCATACTGAGCCCAAATAAGTCAAACAGTTGCATATCATCTAGGAAAAAAATGGCACCATTTCAAAACACGTGTTTAGACTGGTTCCCAGAGCCCCAAGTTAAAGAAAGCCTAGGAAACAGTCCTGGTCTGCGAAGCACCCCGAGGTTGGTCCCTGTAAGTGTCAGAGGAACGGTGGCCTTATCTCCCTAATGATTGTGAGTATCCACAGTCCCAACAAGAACAGAATCATTGCACCAGGGTTCATTCTGTCTTGTTTGATTTCCCACCACCCCCTTCAAATCAATTTTAAAAAAAGAAAGAAAGGGTTCACTGACTTTAGAATACAAATAAATCAGGAAACTATGGTTTAGCTTGACAGAATTTGGACTTCGCCGTTAGACAGCACGAGTCTTGTATCTTGCCTTCATCCTTAAGTGTATGTCATCTTGACTAAGTTACTTAGTATGTGTTCATTTCCTCATCTATAACATATACAGAATAAAATCATTTCCACCCTCATAGGTCTGTTAAAAGATTAAAAGCACTATCTGCAGAATAATTAGCATAGAGTTTGATATTGAATGCACGATCAATAAATGGTAGGTATTCTAAAAAGAATTCTATTACGTCTTTTAATGTGATAAAAGTCTTTATGGCTAGACTGTAGCAATTGCCCACTTTGCTATTTTAAAGCCATTAGGGTTTAAGTGAATGAGGGTAATTAAAAACACCCGAGTGGACGTGGACATTACTGAAAGCCAGGGGTTTTGTCCGCAAATGCAAAATCGGGATTTAAGAGCTACTGGAGAACTGATGAATTGAATATACGGGGTAACACACAGCCTTTCAGCTCTGTGTGTACGGATTAAGAAGTTAAATGAGCTCACTGCATAAGCACGCTTGCCCCAGAGCCAGCGGTTTTAGTGCTAAATCATAACAACGCACAGTAAACAAGTCTGCAGTGAAATGAATCCTAAGTGGCCAAAGACACTCTCAAATAGATGGACAAACACCAGGAAGAGAGCCATCCATGTTAATGTGAGCAGAGCTAGAGTGCCCAGCATTAAGAGGAAAAAGAAATGCTTTGAAACACTCTGAATTATTTATCTGAGAAAAGAAATCAAAGTAAAAGATAAGAGCACCATCCATCCACCACAGTGGCCGTCTAAGAGCTATTTTATATTCGCTTCTCTCCACACACTGTTTCTCAAGCCCATTAGAACTTGGAGTTACATTATGACCAACAAGTTTTTTAATTTTGGGGGGGGGGGTTTGCTCCTCATACCTAGTTTAAAACAGGAAGAAACTATTTAATTAGGAATTTCTTAAAGCTTGTATTATCAATAAAACCTATCATATTCCCTCAACTCCATTATCAGACAAGGAGGGAGGAAGGAAGCAAAGACTATAAAATATACTGCTGGAAGCCCAAAAGCTGACTAAGTAAGATGCATGTTTGAAAATACTCCTTATGGCATGTCATGGTCTAAAAATATTGCGAAGCAATTTAGGAGATTTATGAGGTATATAATAAAGCGAGAGAAGTAAAACCAGCTCTCTTAGCTTAGTAATAAGAAAATGAAGTTGAAGTAACAGTACAAGTTGTCCAAATAATGTTTGTCAGTAGAGATTTTTCTTCAGCAACATTCATATAGTTTTTTTTAAAAAAATATGTTATTATTTTTTTAGAGAGAGAGGGAGAGAGAGATAGAAACATCAATCAGCTGCCTCCTGCACGCCCCCTACCAGGGATTGAGCCCACAACCCGGACATGTGCCCTGACAGGGAATCGAACCAGAACCTCTCAGTCCATGGGACAATGCTCAATCCACTGAGCCACACTGGCCAGGATATAGTTTTGGTTTTTAAGTCCGTTTTCTTTTTGCAAGCCCACTCTCTCAGAATATGTGGTTATTTATAATAGGAGGCAGAGTGTATGCTATGACTTCACCTGTTTTCTTCTAAGCTGTGCTCACAAATTAATGCTGAAAACAATGAGTTCCCAAATCATCAAACCCATAATCCAGTACGATGTACTTTTAAGAGTGGGCAACCTTGCCCTGGCCAGTTTTGTTCAGTGGTTAGAGCATCAGCCTGTGGACCAGAGAGTCCTGGGTTTGGTTCCCGCTAGGGGCACGTACCTCGGTTGTAGTTTGTCCCCAGCTCCGGTTGGGGTTGTGTGGGTGGCAACCACTCGATGTGTCTCTCTCACATCAATGTTTCTCTCTCTCTCTCTCTCCCTCCCACTTTATCTGAAGATAAATGCAAAAATATCCTTGGGTGAGGGTAAAAAAAAAAGAGTGGGAAACCTCAAAAAATTAAAAACAGAACTACCTATGACCCAGCAATTCCACTCCTGGGTATTTTTCTGAAGAAATCCAAAACACTAATTTAAGAATATATATGAACCCCTTGTTCATTGCAGCATTATTTATAATAGCCAAGAATGGAAGCAACCAAAATACCCACTGATAGATGATGGATAAAGATGTGGTACATATATACAATGAAATATTACTGGGTCATGAAAAGAATGAAATCGTGCTTTTGCAACAGTATGAATGGATCTAGAGGCTAAGTGAAATAAGTCAGACAAAGAAAAACATGTGATTTCACTTATATGTGGAATCTAAAGAACAAAATAAATGAACAAACAAAACAGAAGCCAACTCACAGATATAGAGAACAGTCTGATGGTTGCCAGAGGGGAGAAGGGTTGGGGGGCTGGATGAAAAGAGATTAGGAAGTACAAACTGGTAGTTACAAAACAGTCACAGGACTATAAAGTACAGCATAGGAAGTATAGTCAGTAATATTGTAATAATTATGTATTGTGCCAGGTGGGTACTAGACTGATTGGGGGGATCACTTTGTAAATGATATAAATGTCTAACCACTATGCTGAACACCTGAAACTAATATAAAATAATATTGAATGTCAACTGTGACGGAAAAAAAGAGCATGCAATCTAATTGACAGTAACAGAAGACATTGAGTTAAAGATTCAAAGACATCAGGAGTTCAATTAATTTATGTACAGTATTTAGACAACCAAAAATGCAATGCAGAATTTTGTACAAGATAAAGATTTCAATAGGACTTTTGGTTTTTGTGTAGGATTGTAAACTAAAATATAAAAAGTAGAATCAAAGATATTGTTTTTTCAATAAGTCATCAAATGGAGTCAGCAGGTATTGTAACTGTATCTGTGTATTCTAAAATGATACATTTTAAGCCAAGTTCCATAAACCATTAAATAACATTTGAGGATAAATTTTTTTTTTTTTTTCCAGATTGATCTCTAAAAGCTGTGGGGGGTCTTGGTGACGCTGACTTTTACCTCCCATCCTACATGGAATGCCCGATGCTCTGTTGACAAATTTCAGTGTTAGAGTTCCAGCTTGAACCCCATCTCCTCTCATAAAACTGTTCCTGACCTGGGTCATTTTTAATGATCTGAATCCTATGGCAATTAAGCCTGAGTTCTTTCACCGAGATCAGGACTGTGGAAGTGAGCAGCTATAAAACTGTATAAGAAAATAAGATGGCAGTATTGCCACGTGCCCTGACCCATGGCAGGTGCTCAATAAATATTGTAAAAGAAACAAATAATGTTATTTACTAGTGGTCTGATGTAAGCACAGCTCAACTCCAGAACCCGGCTGTGTCCTCCTGAGAAGCCAGCTTACCTTCGACGATAGACCAACTGCAATGTTAACAAACTACAAAACTTCTCAGGGGTAACCTGTGTTCGAAAATTCACCCAGCTGGGAAGGATATGCCCGAGCTTCAGCTCAATAACCCTGATCTTTGACGGCCACTGACCACGCTGGGCCTTGGTTTCCTCGTGTTTAAAAGGAAGAATTGGGCAAGATGATCTCTAAATCACAGCCATCTCCAAGAAGAGAGGTTGCTGTTGATAGACCCTGAAAATATTTCAGGATTGTGCCAAAGGTGTCATTTAATCTGACACCGAACATATTTCAGGAGGATTGATGAGGAGGACATGAAAACTGATTTTGAAGTTCTGAGCTCACTGGAGGAAGCCCTACCCAGAGTGGCTGCGTGTTTGCCATCCCACCGAGGCGTCTGTGCGGGGAGGGCACCTGAATGGTCACACTGGGACAACGGGCAGACATGGGGGCTGCCCGGGCCACCAGGGACACAGGTCCTTCTGTCTTCCTCAACTTGGACAGCTAAAGCACTGCTGCCGATCCAATATATTTCAGTTACACGAAATTAAACTCCCCATTGTAGCCCTGGCTGGTTTGGCTCAGGGGTTAGACTGTCGACCTGCGGACCAGAGAGACCCGGGTTCGGTTCCCACTAAGGGCACGTACCTCGGTTGCGGTTTGTCCCCAGCCGTTTTGGGTCGTGTGGGTGGCAACCGGTCGATGTGTCTCTCTCACACCGATGTTTCTCTCTGTCTCTTCCTCGCTCTCTCCCTCCCACTCTGTCTGAAGACAAATGCAAAAACGTCCTTGGTTGAGGATAAAAAATAAATAAATCAACTCCCCATTTTACCAGACTTACATCCAAACAATAAATCACCTACCAGCTATTCAAATTTATTCGGCCTTCAGATACATTTTTGAAAAATAGTCAAAAGCTCTTTTGTGTCATACACGCCTTCCCAGGAAGAGTCATGGAAAAATGGGACACTCTCTTTAGTTTTCCTGTAGTGTATTATAAAAAAGTCCATGCTGTTTATCGACAGGTACATTAACGTTTTGACCTTAGGGAGTACGGCCCTGCACTCCCGAGCAGCGGTGTGAAGCTGGCCCCCGAGCGGGGGCCCCGGGCAGCACCGAGGCAGCCCCTGACTTACTTGACTCCCTTGGGCGTCAGGATGCACTTGGAGTCGTGCTGGCAGGGGTTCAGGTCCTGGGCACACAAGTCCAGCTTCTCCTCACACAGCTCGCCTGCGAACACGGCAAACGGTGTTAGTTCAGAGAGGAAGGAGGCTCGTCAGGCGGCGTCCTGGGCCTGACAGGTTGGCTCATCTTGTGACCGGGAAAGGGACATCAGAAGACTCAGAAGCAGATCCAAAATTCTGGGTCTGCTGGTGGTCATGACCTGGGACCACACCAGTGTTGGGGTCTGAGACAGACACCAGCCCCTTTACAATATACTGTCAGAAGTAGAAAAGGGAAACCTGCTTGCTTTTCATTTCAAATGTTATATTTATTTCATTTTGGACTTGTTGTTGAGTTGTAGCATACACCCAAAGGATACATGAATAGCTAATACATATCCACAGACTCAGCCCGCTCAGGTCACCCCCCAGTACCCACATCCAGAAACACCACCATGGACAGCATCCCAGAAGCCCGACCCTCAGGCTAGATAACCCCCATCCTGCCAGTACCTCAGATGGGTTGAGCCTGCTTTTGAGCTTGGCTCAGGTCGAATCATTCTGTATTTACCCTTTCATGTCTGGCTCATTCTATTTAATGTCTGAAAAAATAATCCTCAAATCTTCATAGTCTCCAAGGTCTTATAAATCTAGAACAAAATATTTTTCCCACGTATGACTTCTTGCAACAGCTCCAGAGAATACTGCTTAGCTACACCCACGAAGATAGACAGGAAAAAGCAAAAGGAAAATCAATCTAGATAGAGAACATAGACTTTTTTCTGAGTATCAGCTGGCTTGTCAGGAATAGTTTTTATCAATAAAAGAGAGTGTAAAGCATAACCATGCGGAGTCTAGACACTCTGTGTAAAATTGCATGTCTGATTCTCTCGAAGGGAATTTCTTCAGATACACATAACATGGTTTCATTTTCAGATATATTAGGCCAAATATGATTTTCAGCAAGAAGACTTTCCCAATCATCGTGTAAGATATTAAGGGGACGGGAAACATAAAATAAAAAGTTCTACATTACTTTCTAATTATTTTAGTGATGCATCTATAGGTCATTGTTCATTTCCAAGAAACTATTAGATCTTTTATTTGCTCCAAGTATGAGGATGTAAACAGCACTAGTTAGAAACAAGGAGTGTGAGGTGCATCCTTTTGCTAGGACATTGTCCTTTTATTATTATCATCATCATCATTATTATTATTATTTTAATCCTTACCTGAGGATATTTTTCTATTTATCTTCAGATAGAGTGGGAGGGAGGGAGTCAGAGAGGGAGAGAGAGAGAGAGAAACATTGAAGTGAGAGGGGCCACATCAACTGGTTGCCTCTTGCACAGCCCCAACCAGGGCCAGGGACGAACTGCAACCGAGGTAGGTGCCCTTGACCGGAATCGAACCTGCGACTCTTTGGTCTGTGGGCTGATGCTCTAACTGCTGAGCCAAACCAGCCAGGGCAAGGGTTGTCCTTTTAATAATACTTTGCTAATGGGTAGAAATAGTTGCTTAACAACTACAAGTGGTATAGTAGTTACATTTCAGGGATCTTTTTCTACGATGCAAATACATAAATGTGCTCATCTAGGTGTTAACGTCAATTTGATCCATGGTAAGCTAGGTTTTTCCTGTCTCTTAAAGTGAATACATTGCTCGGATAGTCTCATAGATTTTTTTTTCTACAAGAAGGCTTTCAGTGTCCCTAAATCTGTACAAAAAAGTTTTCACAAAGTATATATGATGAGCTATTTTTGAACAGAGTGTATTTAAAACTTTTCATGTTCTGTTAGTATTACTTTAAGTAATGCACCTTGATGGAATTTATTCATTATAACTCATCGGCCCACCACGATGACATACCACTTTTAGTTTTCTAATCAAATCTATCTGGTTGGGTTCAGGCTCATTAGAGTCGTTTATGTGCAAAGCAGTTTGTAAAAATTGATGATAGAGAGGGACCATTTGAGATATATAATAAATGTCATTCTATATAATGTTCACATTATACCCAAATAAAAAATTATTTTAAAAGAGGAACATGCTTCTTATTCACTTTGATCTGATCCTATTCAATCCAACCCAACCCAATTAAACCAATGTAAACTAGTTCGTAAGGATTTCTAGATGATGTCCTGTCCCAGATGTTGGGGTTACGAGGAGGAATGAGGTGGGCAATGCCCTCAATCAGCTCCCCGTCACCCAGTAGAGAAAGTCCGAGCTGGAGACAGGACCTAGAGATACTACAGATGTACACACCAGAAAGAGCTGAACACAGAGCTGACCCTTTATTCTCCACCAAGCATTTCTCCGTAAACTTGATGTGGGAAAAAAGTGAGAAAGGAGATGATTTTAAGTAATTACTGGCTAAACAGATGGCCGAGTCTGTAATCAATCACAGCTCTAAGAGTCAGCGTGCCAACTCGAATGTGAAAAGCGACATCAACGGCCAGTATTTCTTCCCTTATAAGGAATCTGTGTTCTAAGAATCGCATTGCAGCAAGTCATCACTGCTAACACTGTGTGTGATAGTTCTTTGTGATTATTACATAGCTTGTAATGATTATATTACGTTTGATTCTCTGGTAAGACTGATTACTCCAGAAAGGACCTGTCTCCTTCTAAATATCAGCAAATATTGTAATATTAACAAATATCACAAAAGCATCCCCTGCATCCCGTTACCGCCCAACTCACTCTTAAAGCCCAATCTTCCATCCTAAACTCTTGGCACCTGCATCTATTCACTGGTTTATGCGTTTATCTCAAACCCGTGCCTGGGCTGATGGTGTTTCATTTTGCTTTAGTAACTTTAATAAGTTCTGTTCTCAATTTTCCCATCCATTATATAGGTCCCCTTCTTTATGAGTATTTCCTGGATATTATTATTAACCCTTTGTTGCGTGGCTACAATTTTT
This sequence comes from Molossus molossus, assembly GCF_014108415.1. Taxonomy (NCBI): domain Eukaryota; kingdom Metazoa; phylum Chordata; class Mammalia; order Chiroptera; family Molossidae; genus Molossus; species Molossus molossus. The sequence continues at coordinate 13,474,153 of NW_023425344.1, read as the reverse complement.
AGGTCCTGTTTCCTTCTGCCTGCCTCATGGCGCATACTGTACGTGTTGATACTGAGGTAATAAACAATTGTGCGGTGGTGACAGCTGTGGGTGAGACGGTTTTAAAGACCGTGCGAACACGCAGTCGCTAAATGTCCTGGGACTGACATGAGGCACGGTGGTAGGGCTGCACTGTTTGGGGTGCTCTGCTCATCACTGATGTTTGTTTCCTGTCTTTGTAAGATCATTAAGAGAAGTATGCTTGGGATATATGCCTTTCTATCTTTTTTAGAGTATGGTTTGGAGACATACTAAAATAATAGTTATTGAAAGAGAGATTCATGCTTTTTGAGGCAAGAATCCTATTGTGCTGACCTACATTCAACTTCAATTTCAATATGGCCTTTAGACACGTTTCTGTTTCATTTTACTGAATAGGGGCTCATTAATAATAAATAGCTTATGCCTTTTCTTTAAAAATTACTTTGCTTTCCTTAAAATTTTTTACTTTAAAAATTACTGGCCAACTATTACAATGAATGTTTTCATTGGACTATTTCTTTAATTTGTTCTAATTGTGTTAGATTCTGCTGTATTGTGGGGAAGGCAGCCTTTAAAGTTCAGAGTGTCCCATAGTGGTGGGACCTAGGAGCTCAGTATAAGATGGGAAATGTCGCAAGCCCCATGGACAAAGGCAGGACTCGATATCTACTTCTCAATCAGTAAAGAAAAAGCGGACATTTGAAAATATCGCCGGTTTTCCAGGGAGAATGGGAATAAAATGCACTAACAGTTATGTGCTCATATGCTTTTAGTCACTAATGAAACATTTCTCAAAACCTCATAGTACTGAGAGGACATTATGTAGTTTTTCTCCCCCCCTCCATCATCATCATCATCATCATCATCATCATCATCATCATCAGTATGTGTATAGTCAGAGCAAGACCTGAGTTAGTGGAAAAATCAGAAAAAAAAATAAGGCACGTGACTTTGCTTTTTCAATAGTCCAGGACTTGCCTGGGATAATATCCTCCATGGCTGTCTGCCTTCCTGAGAGGTTCAAGTGTGAGATGACAGAAAGGAAGAGCGGAAATGCTCTTCAGATACTACACACAGTTACGGTTGTGACCTGTTATTGCACACGCAGGTCTTCATATTTTTAACACAGCATCAGGGAAGGTCAGTCAGCCACTGGAGTGGTTCAGGTCAATGTGTTTGAATACAGGTTCAATTTCGCCCATGAACTCCTCAAAAGATAGGGGTAGAGAGAGACCCTCATGCCATAATTTGGCACCAACCCAGGAAATCCTATTTATTTGCTTTCAGTCCTGGATCCTCAAAGGTCCCCAATGGCAAAGCAACAGTGCGGAATACTAATGGTTGCCTGGCCCTTGTGATTCCACTTTTGATCAGAGAAGGAAGTTAATTTGCCTCATGCTTCTGGTTTTCAGCTTTTTTTATTGATGAGAAAGTTAAAAGGTGTGTGTGTATGTGTGTATACAGGTATGTGCGTGTGTGCATGTGTGTATGTGCATGTGTGCATGTGCATGTGTGTGTGTGTGTGTGTGTGTGTGTGTGTGTGTGTGCGTGTGTATTCTGAGTGGTCCAGCAGGGAGCTTACTGTTACTCTTTCTACACCAGAGTTAGTGAATAACCCACATATCCCAAACAGAGGTGACTTTGTTGTAAGAAAGTGACATCTAGCTTTGGTTCACTTCCTCCTGATTGTGCCTGTCAGGTAAACATGGTAGAGAGTGGGCCTGGAAATGGCCGAGTTCTCCAGTTATACTACGTGAGCTGGGGCGGAATGAGGCGAGAGTGATGTCCATGTCCCTGAAAGGTGGGGATTCCTCCAAGCCCACTCTTGGGGAAGAGATACAATTAATTATTTACTGAGCACCTGCACACGTGGTTTTTCTGAAGAACTGTGTGTACTGTTAATGTGACCACACATCCTGGCCTTGCACCTGTCGACCCCAGGTGATTATCAATAATGCCCCATGCATGCACACAGATGCCTTACCACATGATAAATGTTACGGTCACCTTGTAGGTGGAGCAGTGATAGCTGAATCATCACAGTTAATGTTCTGTTTGGAGCGACGGGTGAATGAGCATAAAGGGAGAATCACAGGGAGGAGCCACTCAGTGGGTGAGATGACATTCGGGTTGCTGAGTTACTGCTTGGAATGGCCTTCTGCTACTTATTCGGCAGAAAAGAGTGGACTGGTTGCAGACAAGTGAACTACTTTATTGTTCTGGGCCCCAATTCTTCATCGGTAAAATGAGATTCTAAAATTGAAGTTGTACAAGGTCAACGGTGGCTCTGAAAGTCTTTTAAAAAACGCTTATAAAGGGACGGATAAAGCAGATAGCGAGTTAGCAGAGAGAGCATCACGCTGAGCTGCACGAAACACCATTATTGCATTCGGGGGCAGAAACAAAGTGTCAGCATTGCCCTGGGCCCCTCACGTACCAGGACTGCCAACATTGTTGCGATGAGACAGAAATCTCAATGCACTTTGATGGTTCTTCCAGGAAATAGACTAGGAGTGGGCCTTGCCTCCTGCTTCAGTTTAGATCCCCGAACTTAACTGACGTTAATGTTCCTTCCCTTCGAAACATTAGGGGCCCTTCCTTTGTCTTTTTTTGTTTTTGTTTGTTAATCCTCACTTAAGGATATTTTTCACATTGATTTTTAAAGAAACTGGAGGGTGGGGTAGGGAAAGGAGGGAGAGGGAGAGAGACAGAGAGAGAGACAGAGACATTGATGTGGAAGAGACAGAGACATTGATGTGAGAGAGACACATTGATTGGTTGCCTCCCGCACGAGCCCCTGCTGAGCCAGGGGTTGAACTTGCACCCCAAGTACGTGCCCTTGACCAGGAATCAAATCTGTGACTCTTCTGTGTATGGGCCGATGCTCTAACCACAGAGTCACACTGACCGGGGCCCCTTCCTTTATCTTCATTTGGACTTCTGGTATCTTCAGTTATTTTTTTGTTTACATTTCTTATTACCAAACTTACCAACATAGTTTTATACTTATTTTATAAACTTCTCCCGTGATACCCACAGAGTGATCTGCCTATGACTTTTTCTAATGATTCTGATGGTAAATCAGCTTTTTAACGTTATCATGTGTTTTGAGTGCCAATGAGGTGTGAGGCCCTGTGTTAATGCTTGGGGTCTAATGGTGAAAAACAATGACAACAAAAATGATATCCCTCTTCTCATGGAGCTTATACACGAGAGGTGGAGGGAAGGCAGATGTTCATCTATTAACTGCACGAGTAACTATAAAACTGCTGTGTGATAGATGCCGAGCAGAGACACGCAGGGGCTCCAGCAGAGGCGTGAGGAGGGTTTCCGGAAGTGGGGCTGGGACGGGAGAGTGATGGGGGCGTGCTGAGGGCTGGCAGGAGCTCTGCGCAGGACGTGGACTATATGAGCTCCGAGTCGAAGGGGAGCCCAGGAAAGTAGTGCCTGAGGCGGCCACACAAGTTGGCAGGGGTCACTGGGTAGAACCCCTTTCCTCTATGAGCGATGGACACCTTTGCAGGGTGTGAAGTTGGACCATGGCCACATGACATCTGCACTTTGAAAAGGACATTCTGGCTCCAGTAGAGGATGGATTACAGAGGGACACGTACAAAGGACATGAGGGTGCACTCAGGCGGTGGCAGAGGAGATATGGATGGCCCGGGAGGTGGTCAGGGAGCCAAGGAGGTGGAAATGCATGGTGGATGGATTGGATGATGAGGCCGTTGGGAGAAGGCGGCATCTGGAACATCTGGGTTTCTGGTGTGTTTATTTGGAAGTACTCTTTAGTGACATAGAGAACACTGGAAGGAGACAAAGTTTTCTGGTGCAAAGATCGAGAGTTTTAAATGTGGTGATGCAGTGTTATGGGTTGAATGTGATGTCCCTGTTGCAAAATATATATATATATATATATATGGAGTCATCCAGTACCTCAGAATGTAAACTTATTTGGAGATGAAATCATTAGGGTGGGCCCTACTCCAATATGGCTGATGTTCTTCTTCTAACAAGGGGAAATGTGGCAAAGAGGGAAGATGATATGAAGTTACAGGGCGAAGGTGACCAGCTATAGGCCAGGTGGAGACACCTGCAGCAGATTCTCCCTCACAGCGCTCAGAGGACCAGCCGCTGACACCTTGAGCTCAGACTCCCAGCCTGCAGAACTTAGGACAATACACTGCTGTTGTTTAAGCCGCCCAGTGTGGGACTTGTTATAGTAGCACTAGCAAACCAATGCAGGTGGTAAATTCTGAATTAAGGTTTGGCATGGGGAATAAATATTTTAACTAACTTCCTTCCTCTCTTCCTTCCTCCCTTTCTCCCTCCCTCCCTCCTTTCCTTTGAAGAGAACATTCTGGCTCCAGTAGAGGATGGATTACAGAGGGACACATGCAAAGGACATGAGAGATTCCTTCCTTCCTCTTGTTCCTTTCTTAATTCCTCACATCTGTTGTTCTTTCCTGAGCCTCACATTTTCTTCCAGGTCTCAGAGCCTCTTTAACAGAGTCGGTAACAAGGATGCACAAGGAAAAGGGGTGCCCATGACCATGACCTCTGCGTTGCAAAAGCGGTAGAAAGGGAACAGAGCACAGCAGAGAAGTCTGGCCTTACCTTTGTTTGCTGCTGGGGCCCGAAGTCTCTCTGCAAAGCAGTGTGAGTCTGGGTTGACATGGACCAATAAACCCTTAGCCCTCTCTCCAGGGGAAGCTGGTATTAACAGGGTTTGCAGGACGGGCTACCCGAACAGTAATAAATGCCAATTATGTATGATGTTAGGGCATTGAAGCGAACAAAGGCAAGAGAACCACAAACTCCGGCATCTTGGAGAGGGGAGAAAAGTGAGCCCAATGCCTACTTCCACCAACTGTACTATACATGTGGAGACTGGCGTGAACTTGGAATACCATTTTCCTTAAAAACATACTGGATTAACTCATGGCTCTGTTGCAAATTCTTAACTAGAGTGATGCTTTGGCAAATCGATGAGAAATGAAGATACCCTCTAATCCATGGCAGTTAACATTAAATGTCTCCTGAAACTGATAACAGCATAAAAAAATATTAACCACTTGTGATAGCCTCCGTTTATAGGTACTCTGGAGCAAGAAGTGTTTATTTGACCAAAACAAAAAAGGTGCTTTAGTTTAATAATTTTTATAATACAATGTTGGGGGAACATATTTGAGCTCTGCCCGGTAAATGACTAAAGGGTGAGCATGACAGAGGCCTCATCGTGGAGGCTGCAGGCTGTAAAATTTAGAGAAATGAGATGCCCAGTGTTTCTGTACCCCTTAATAGTTCCATTCAGTGACAGACGACGGATCATTTAGAAACTGGCTGAATGATTGATTATTACTTGTACGTAGTATTGTAAACTACACTACACAGTCTGTGAATTCACCACTGCCCCTGAAGAGAGGAGCTCTCTTTGTAAATTGTGCTAATCAGAGGCAACCTGTGAAGAGTTACTGGATGGATGATCAGTCACTTTCTATCTGCCAAGAATTTGGGCAACAGCAAGTCTCTTCTAGGCTTATTTTCTCCTCAAAGCCTGCTTAGCAGAAAAGAAGTTGATCATTTTGTCCCATTAGGATTTCTGGAATTTTCCAATTCAAATCACTGTGTTTAAAAGTATTCATTTTTCTTATACTAAGGGGAAACAGGAAAGGGTGGAACTGAGTAACTAGGTATCTCACTAGGCTCTTTCCAAAAGTTAGCCCTTTAAATGCAGGTTGGGCACATCTATCTACAACAACAAAAATTTTAGATATTGGTAACATGGCATTGCTGGAACTTTTAACTGTTGCTAGTTTCTGATAATGCAGCCAGATTAATTTTTTTTTCCTTCTAAAACAGAAAAAAAAAAAAAAAGTCTGAGTCCATTCTGGAGCTCATGAGCGTAGGAAGGGGTTGGGGAAGGTCTGAGGCTCACGGTGGAGCCTATTCTTGTTCTTATTCATAAATTGTACCAAACTCTCATTTTTTTTTTTTTTTTTTTTAATACAAAAGGATCATTGATGTTGACAATAATGGAAAGGGAACTTATGACAGCAATCTGAATAACGGGACGAGAATTTTAGTGTTAAAACTAATCTGTTATGACAGTTTCAAGTACACTTGGAACTAGGAAGGAAGTCGGGTTGAATTCCTGACAGAACCCCCAGGATACAGATTCTGGAGGGTCAAATGCATCATTCTTCAAACATTTGCATTTGAACTCTTACTTGGCTCAAGAGAAACTTGAATAAGTGGTCCCAGTTTTACTCGGATTGGCACAGCTAAGGAAAGCAATTTATTGGATAAAATAAATGAGATTTAATTTCTTAACAGGGCCCTACTTGAGGACATGGGGCAGATACTTTTATTTATCGCTACGCATTCGTACGTCTTTATTCCCACTGCATTAACCAGCCCTGTCTGTCACAAAGCTTGTACCCGAGGGCTGGGGAAGAAAGAGAAATACAGCACTCAGTTGCATTTGAAGGAAAATATGTTCTTCAGTGTTAATAAAGGAGACCCAGAGGGCACGAGGGACAATGTAAGGAATCAGAGAGGATATTAGGAAAACCGGTAGCAGCCCTGTGTTCTGACATCCGGCCTGTTGACTCAGACATTTCTACACTCTCGTCTGCTAAGTGATGACAGCCCCGCGTGGGAATGGAGAGGACGGACCCAGGAATCCAGGGAGTGTGCGTGTGAGTGGGGCGTGACTGGGAAAGGTGACGATAAAGGGACCTGAGTGATTCTCATTACCAAATTGAAAACATTCCAATTCCTATCAGAAATTGTGCATTTCCCATTTCTTTTTTTGGGGGGTTAGATTATTTTGTTCATTAGATTCCACCTCTAAGTGAAAGCATATGATACTTGTCTTTCTCTGACTAGCTTATTTCACTCAGCATAATCCTCCCTAGTCCCATCCATGCCATCGCAAAGGGTGAGATTTCCTTCTTTTTTTTTTTTTACGATCAAGTAGTATTCCATCATATAAATGTTCCACAGCTTTTTTATTCATTCATCTACTGACGGGCATGTAGGCTAATTCCAGATCTTGGCTATTGCAAATAATGCTTCAGTGAACACAGGGGTGTATATAGTCTTTCAAATCACTGTTTCAGGTTTCTTCAGATGTATTCCCAGAAGTGGAATCACTGGGTCCATCGGCAGTTCCAGTTTTAATTTTCTGAGGAAACTCCATACTGCATCCCACAGTGGCTGCTCCCGTCCGCATCCCACCAGCAGTGCATGAGGGTTTCCTCGTCTCCATATTCTGCCAATACTCATCGGTTGATTTATTGATGATAGCCTTTCTGACAGGTGTGAGGTGGCATCTCACTGTAGTTTTCCATGTGTTCTTCATTCATGTAAAGAAACTCATTCTCTCTCCTCTCACAGACCTTGCAATGTCGTGGAGGGTGGCTATAGATGATGCAATTACGGGAGTCGTCCCAGGACAGGTTAACTGAAGTGGACTTGAGAGAAAAGTATCCGTATTTTCCCCTCCTCCGCTGAGCCAGGCCAGAACTGTTTCACGCTCTGCTCCGGTTTCCATTCCAGACACTAACACACGTGACATGGGAGCTGCCCAGCCTCCGACTTGTCAGTGGTGATGCCAACCACTGGCTCCATTGCATTAGGCGGTAAAGGATTACCGATGCACAGCGTGATTCTACTTCTTATTTTTCAACAGTGCCAACTCTTCCTGAAGATTCTTTTTAATCGTCAGGCTTTCTTACGTGTGTCGACTGTCCTGAAATGTGTCCTCTCAATTAGAAATAGGTAACTGACCTTCACAGCGTGATCAATAAACAGTCCAGATCACACCCACTTCTCTGCACTTAAGTAAATCCCGTTGTTAGTACAGAAATATAGGGAACTGACCCTGAGGGACGGAATTCCTGAGGGTCTGTGAGCCGCTGGTCAATGTCCTCTCGGGGCAAGGGTGTGCAGACACGTGCACAAGCAGGACATGGCCGCAGAGTCACCTCTGGGATCAAGTTAATCATCAATCAAAATAGAAAGGCTCGAGCACGTGGATACGAATATGTTTCCAACAAGACAAGTTTTTATGTCCTCACTTCTGTCCTAAGGGATATAACACAGATTGCTCCCTATGCTTGTTTCCCAGAAAGTTCAATTAGTCTTCGAAATCAGGAAAGGGGTTTCTCTTTGTTGACAAACTGGTAAAGTAACTACATTATGCTGTTAACGTTCTTGTCCATGATGGCATGGGACTTGGTCCTGGTGAAACACCTGACCTCGTCTGAACTTGCGGCGAGAACCACAGCCGGAATTTTGCCCGGTAGACAAGGGTAACGTTTTATGTATTTTTGTATCACTTTGGATGCTTAGCACAGTGTCCTGCATAAAATATTTTCTCAGTAAATATCTTCTGAATTTTTAAAATGGAAAAACTTAACTTCCCAAATAAATAAACACAAAGGGAGGTGTTTTTCAGTTCTTCTTCATCAGAACATTGGAACTAAATACTGGAGCTAATTCCAACAGCTACTGAAACTGCAGAAATATTTAAACCCATTTTCAAAATAAACAAATCCAAATTGGATCGAATAAGGCTTGGTTAAGCTAAACTGTTCTGGGCTCCATAGTCCCTGCCTATTAACTGAATTGCAAACAGGATCATGAAAATGTGTTCTGAGATTCAAAGGCATTTAGGAAGGCTTTGAGAGGCTGGAAGATGAACGCAAACCACACACTATCATTAGGCCAAAGCGCTCTCTCTAGTCCAAACAGACTGCAGGTAGGTTTGCGACTATACTGACGTTGACATAAAGACCTTACCCATCTCGAGGCAGAATTAATTACAGAAGGAGTCACTATTCTTAAGAGATCATGACAATCCAAAAATATACACAAAACCTAAAAAATACCACCTAAATCCAAGAGTTCTTCAGCATTTACTATCTCCTTACACTTCAAAGTAGAGGAAGGAGGTAAAGAGAACCAAAGACAACCCTAAATAAAGCCTTTCCACTTGAAGTGAGTGTAAAAAATAAGAATAAGAATTTTTTAAAAGGTAGTACAGAAAACTATGGGGAGAAAAATTTCCTTCCATGTAATTTCTATTAGGTAGAATTTTCCCTATCAAAATAACCGTAAGAATTCTTCTGCCTTCAAGAACGGAATCAAATCGTCTCTGTCAATGTAGTGATGATGGCTGGGATGAAATTATGCAAAACATTTACATTGCATCTGTCATACAGGGCAGCTGTTGATATTTCTGGATTACAGACATATACCATTTTAAAGTGTTTTCCCATATATTGCTCCATGTCATTCTGAAACATCTAGGTGGGGTTGGAGAGACTTCATTATACTTGTTTCACAGAAAAACAAAAACAAAAACAAAAAGCAAGACTGGGATTGGTCCCAGAGTTAATAAATAGTAGAATGGAAAATCTGAGGTTTTCCCATTAGCTATACAAATTCATCAGTATCCCACCTTCCCTAAGTGATGGAAACTAGCCTAGTCGTCAGGGGAATTCATGAGTTCATTACACAGGCATTGAATAGACACTATTTTTTTTCTTCATGTGCAGAGAAAATTGGTTGTCTGCACCTGAACTGTGTGGCTACCTTTACTCTTTCCAATGCGCATAAGGGAACATTATGCATAGCAAGCTGAAGAGACTGCAGGAGGAGACCTCGTTTGGCCTCATGGATTAGGTGGAGCATTGTGGGGTGTGCAAAGATTCTGCACCCGGATCGCGGCAGCAGGTAAGAAGGGACTGGTTCTAGTGCAAGCCCCTCAAACCGGAGCCCCTCAAACCACGTGGGGTCAGCACGTGGCTTGTACCCTCTTCACAAGGCGCGTATCCTCGGGTGAGTCTTCCTCGCGGTTTTATAGCAAGGGGGATTTTGAAACTTAGCCATCTGTCAGCTAATTACAGAACTTTGTATTTAAGAAAATTACCCTCTGTGTTATCAAGAATTGAAATTTCATTTCTAGTTAAGTTTTGGATTAAAAAATAGAGAATGGTTTGACTGCTTTTAAAAGCCAATTCAGTCGGCAGCAGATTCTCGGAAATAAAAAGACATCTTTTATAAACACGAGCATGGAATTCAGTCCACGCACGAAACCACGCAGTGATTTCAAACACCGTCTCACTGCCAACCTCGCTGCTGAGGGGACACAGAGCTATTTAAGGGCATATTCCTGTGACAGAATAATTGCTATTGTGTTTCGGAGACAGACTCAACCTGAGACACCCCTGGCCCAGACCACCCGTTGCTTTAGCACTTGTAAGAGGGAGAGACGACTTTTCACCAGGGATGGTACTGAATGCATTAATCTATAGAGAACCTACCAAGCTATATTTTAACTTTTTAAAATATGAAACCAATTTTTCATGTTTGTCAACTTAATTCTGCACATAGTAGGAGTAAAATTAAGTGATCAGACACAGCAAACCGCCTAAAAGGCTGAATGACACAGCGGAAAGGTGTCCTTGGCAAGAGGAGACAGGGTGAGCTGCGGTACCGTGCACCACGATAGCCCTACGATCTCAGCACCGATGCATCACGTACACCTGGAGCTGTCCAGACAAGCACGCATTGGGCTCCTTAGAGACTGCTGTGCCCGCATGTGGCGCTTGAAGACTTTTGGTCAGCAGAATGAGTGAAAATCCAACGTTATTCATAATAATTCTGAATGTTTAAACTAACATTTCACAAAGGCCCTGTGAGGACGCCGCGGCATGCCTACTGCCCTCATCGGTTCTAGGACATCCTGTCCTGGGCCCGGATGTACCTGGGGACCCATGTGGACCCCATCAACACCAGTGACTGGATATGGCTCTGTGTAGGCTTTAGAAATACTGCCCCGAACTCATGATGCACTAGAACATGAATTTGACAATGTCTTTGTATACATCAACCTCTTGGGCTTTGAAACATTCATTTTATAAAATGTTTTCATGAAAGTAGGCACCTTTCGATAGTTCTCCTGTTTCAAATTACTTAAGATATTCGTTTAAAGTTATTGCAAAATTCCTCCTCTTTAAGAAAATTTTCTGCCTATACCCTATCTGATATACTAAATGACCCATAGTTTTCATTGTAAAAATAATTCACGTTTGCGACCCCTTTAAGAAGTAAACATTCAGACACATCGAAAGCAGAAGTTATTAGCCTCCCTTTTCTAGCAGCCCTGCTCGCGGCTCAGAAGGTCTCTCCCACGGCCTCCGGAAATCGGGACAGGGCATCTCAGAGGCTTCTTGTCGTGTTCGGCCTACGACACACACATCGGGGGCCAGCATGACTGACCCCGCGTATTCATTTCAGATTTTCGTCAACATCCCTTTTACCGTGTACATCGAACAAAACCCATGTAGCTTCAAAGGAAAGGGACACAAAAATAAAATCATAATAGACTTAAAAGGCAACTAACCTTTTTCCACCTCATTCAGATTAGCAGCTGGCAGCGACAAAGACAGAAGAGACAAGAGACTGTTTACATCGCGATACAGCAGCAGGCACAGGAAGCGACCGGTCACCCACGGCGGGGCGGGGACAGGGGAAGGGAGGCAGGCGCAGGTGTCTCACCTACGGGGCCCAGCGCACAAGCATGGGGGATGAGGCGACAGGCAGAGGCCATCACCGGGAGCCAGAGATCTCGTCTCCACCAGGTGACGGACCACCCGCCTGCCTCTGAACACGTGCACTGAATGGCGTGCGAGGGCATCGCAGGTTCGAAAACAAGGAGACCACAGTACAAGATGGAAGGATGGAAGCGTTCTGAATGTTTCCCACGCCACACAATCTCCGTCTTTCCATGCCCCTGGCGTGGGTACTTTCGTTTACTGGGTTTATGTAACCCAGCTCAGGGATATCCCGCGTTACATTGTGATCAGCGTTTGAATCCTCTTTGCCTGGTTCTGTGAGGACAGGGTTGATTAGGAAACATAGTCTCGACCCAGCAGATCCAGGGTCTGGCTCTTGGGAAACATGCAGAAACACATTTTTCAATTTAACACCTAAGTTCATACCAGAGTTTAGGAAAAGGCGTCGAGTTTTCAACATGGCAGGGGTGCCATGGTACTAATTTTCATTTTTATACGGTTTGAGCTTATGTAATTTCAGGAATTCCTTGAAAATTTACATTCAAGAAATGCCTTGGTTTTAGGAAGGATAAAACAATGATTTAATTTTTTTTTAAATCAAAAGCACAATTTCTCAAGCTGAAATTAAAACCCTAGAGTAGATTTTAAAATTATTTGTTTAGCAATTCCTGACTCCTACTTGTGCAATCTTTAGTGTAGTGATTTAATTGAAAATAATACTGAATTAAACTTTTTAAAAATTAACCTTGTCTGAAGAATATTAGCAAGCAACAACCATATATCATACCACTAGAACAGATAATGAATTGAATTGGGTAGTTACCAGTTTGATAACTCAGAGGGGAGGGCATAACATGAGTTAGATACTAGAAAAAAATATACAGATCCTTAACATTTATGTTGTTAATGCCTGCAGCAGAAAAGAGCAGATAGTTTTGTCCTCTAATAAACAATAACTATTTCCTGGGATGTGCTGGTCACAAGGGCTTAAGTGAATTTAATACATTTCCCAGTGGTGGTTCCGTTTAATTTGACATTTGTGTCATGTTTTATAGCCTGCCCACCACACGAAGGCTTCCCCATCAGATCCCTGAATTTTCTCCATAACCGTCTGTCCATTCTGGCTCTTGCATGGATGCCCAGTGTCAAACCTTCCCCCATAATCGTTTACAAGCTTTTTCCATGAAGTTTTATTTGTTCCAACTAAAGAGTTCACATTCCCATTTATGCCTTTAGGGTATAGAGTGAAAAATCTTCAAACAGAAAGAGACTTGTGACTTGAATGATTTTTAAACAATGACAACACTATTATATTCCCTGAGCATAGCAGGGTTTCTGTTCCCAGATCTCATGCTCATTAATCAGGCTCCAAAGTCAAATCTAAAACAATACAGCCACATTAGAAGAAAATTCCTCCCTAACTGCAGACTTGGAGGAAGCAGGACATAAAACTCTAGAGCCCAATTTATGCTTTCCTATAATTAAAGGCCACTCGGTGCCACCGGCTTCAAACTCTGCAGATGGTTGCTGGGTATTCTGTAAATGAGCTCACTTCACATATGGACAAAAATACTGCAGTTAAGAGACCAGTCACAAAAGGGCCTCGTTTGGATATTTGCGCTAACGCCAAATCGTCAAATTCCTCATTGGCCACAGGACTCCTCCCAGAGTTACAGTGGTAACATCTTCATCCTATCACGTTTCCTATCACGAGCTCCGTATTTTTGTTTAAACTTTGCCAAAATTGAGGCAAACTGGCATCTGTAAGAACTATGCTTAAAAAGACTAAAAGAGTCTCAGGAGAACCAAATGGCTCTTGACAGATAATCTTGGCAGGTTCCCACATGCTTGTTTTTATAGATGTCACATTTTGGCTAAAAAAGTGGTTTTTCTGAGTTTTAGGTTCTTTTTTTTTTAATGTTTCGGAGAGAGATCTGGCACAGAGATGATGCTTCGTAACACTTCTCAGAGGAAGCTGCACTGAACTGAATCGCTTCGGCTGGAGAAAACGTGTGGTCAAGGGATCTGGTGTAGGAAGGGAGGTTGGAACTGGAGGGTGAGAAGATAAGGCAGACTCAAAGGAAATGGATGAGAAATAAAGTACAGCCGATATGAAGCCAAGGTGTGTGTGGGGGGAGGTGCTCCAAACCAACTCAGAAGAGTCTGCCACCTTCTGTAACTGGCCATAGAAAAGGGCACGTACGAATCCAAACACGGCCGTGCGTGCAAGCCTAGGGCGTCCACACACAGGGGACGCAGGCACATTCTTGCTGCCGTGCTCAGGATCGCATTAGGCCACCAAGGTGTGCTTGAAACACTTTGGTCTAATTTGTCCGGGTCAGAGTATGCTGGTTTAAAAAGGCCTCAAAGGTTAAGTGACTGAAGCTCTTTCTCTAATGATTACAGAATGAAGGCAGGAAAAGAGAACTAGTCTATGTAAGGAAATCTGGGCAACAGCTTTTAGTGCAAACCCCAGGCCTCTAAATGAGCCGGTGCAACAGAACTCAGCTCTCAGGGGAGCCCCAAGGGCTTCAGAACCTGGGCATGCCGAAGGCGCTTGCTATCTTTCATTTATACGAAGACTAAAGAACGCCCAAATTCTGCCCGCTGAGGAGCCCAGGGCTGCACACATGGAATAGAAAAGTTTGTGGATACAACATGCTCAGATTTAGACTAGAAACTTAGTATATTACTTTATATGGCCTTAGGTGCTTTACTGGCATAAAAAAAAATCATACCATGAAAAGGCAGCTTCAGGGGCACCCAAATAGATCTGGGGTGTCAAAACAAAAGCCCATTATTCTATCTAGTATTTTCCCATCAAGAAAGGTACTTAGTGAAATGCAAAGTGTGCATGTCCCATAAAAGCTTAAATTTCCATGCTTTCCCCAATAAATCCCCGGAACAGCTAATCATACGGATGTGATTTCACCTTTATGTTTAGAGACGTTAACCTTAGTCATCTACATAGTTATTTCACCCTCTGATAATCTTAACTTTGTATTAAATTTTATATGGAAATAAATAAAATTAATGAAAAGTACCCAGCGAAATGAAAATGGTCACTTGGACTAGAGTGACAGAATTCACTGCTCCATTTTTTCTTGCAAACAAAGTGTATAACATTCTTCTTTCCTCTATTAAAAGTAAGTGGTTTACTAAGAAAACAAGATTGTAACTGTGAAGTTTCTTCCTCATAGACACAAAAACAAATCAAAATAGATATTCTGACATATGAGCCAGCTATAAACTTTATGTTGACTTTAGAGCAAATTGGTTTATCCAGGGAAGAAGTGAAGTTGGTTGAATAGTCTTATGAGATTTATCATACCAAGAGACAAAGTGTCAGAAAAAAGGTGGTGGTCTCATAAGATTATTCAAAGTGGTCAATATTTTTCTATTTGTATTTGATTCTGATGAACATGAGCTACTAGAGGAAGACACTCACTAGTGAAGAAACAAGTATGGACACAATCTCAAATGCTTAATTCTGTTTTGACTATGTAAAGAAATGCCCCTTTTCATGTATGTTGGTTTGCACAGAAAAAAACACTTTGTATGGGAATGTCATTCAATTGTGAGACTAATAGGTTCAGGATGATAACTACTTTTTTTGCTGGATAGCATGACAGGATAGATAACTGAGCTTGGCGGGTTTTTCACTGGGTTGGCTAAAACCATTGTTAACTCCATCTGTTATTTACATGACCTCTAATTTCCCAAACACCTACCAGTCACTGAATAACACAATGGTTTACCAATCACATGCAGTGGAATGCCCATGATGTGGTCAGATACATACACTAATGGCCAAGCAGTTCTAATTTTTCCTACCTGTGTACTCAGGTGGGCAAAGGCAGGTGTAGTTATTAATCCCATCAACACACGTAGAATTATTTTCACAGTCATTATCTTCACAGTCATCAACATTGATTTCACAATGTTCTCCTTCAAATCCATCAGCACAAATACACCTGAATGCCACAGGGGGTAAAAGTAAAAAGAGAAAAACAACCCTACATTTAAAAACCATATGGTCTAAATACTGAAAAGCAAAAACAAAAAACCTAAGTACACTCATCAGTTACAAAACTTATAGCTACAAGAAATTGATGTATAAATGACATGCTGTGAGATCAATTTAAGGTAATATCTTCCAAATCAGAAACAATTTGAAAACAAAAAACAAAAAGAAATGTGGCTGCAAGATGGCATACATGGTCCTATAGGTAAATAAATCCAATCTGTTTGCAAATCTAACACACAGGCAAAGTTGACTGTTCTAATCTCAAGTTGTGTTCTAATAAAATAACTCGTGCTTCTTTGCTCATTAGTGAGTAGTAACTGGTTCTGACTAAAAACAAAAACATTTACACCTCCTACCCTCTGTGTAATGTCCTTGAAGTCTCAAAACAACAACAACAAAAAAATGTTTTCAAAAATAAAATTTTATCTTCCTTGCAATTATAAAATGTGAACATTCTCTTTATGTCTCAACAAAGGCAATATTTTCACTGGTAAAAAATATTGTGCATTTAACCTCGATAGGTATCAGGATAATCTTTGAAAAGCCTCGATGAAAAAGAGACAATTTCATAACAGCATGCAGAACTGAAACCTATTTATTATAAAAAGGGATGTTTCTAATAAGCTTTAGTAGTCCATTAGTATTCGTATATGAAATTATTAGTGTTGTTATAAGAACTCTATTTTATAATTCATGAAACACATCTGAAATAATTGTACTGTATTATTAAATAACTCCAGATTAAAGATGTTCACAGCATGGCTGTAGACTCATATGGGGGCTTGGAAATGAATCATCAATTTCCTGTTTCAATGGACCCACATCTTTCCATTACACACTGTCTTTAAAGCAATACAAACAGCAACGAATGAATATATGACTCGCAGTAGCAGA
The DNA here is from genome assembly GCF_014108415.1 of Molossus molossus. Classification (NCBI taxonomy): domain Eukaryota; kingdom Metazoa; phylum Chordata; class Mammalia; order Chiroptera; family Molossidae; genus Molossus; species Molossus molossus. Next base: position 13,457,623 of record NW_023425344.1, on the reverse strand, counting down.
GTAATTGGCTATTAATTAGCATAATACAGCTACCACTTGGTCTTGATTTAATCTAACTTGATTGATCATAATGTATGCATGCGCATGTTTTAACAGTTCTTGATTTTGTAGCTCCTGAGCTGAAAATACTGTAACATTCCCATTTGTTTTTGTATTGCAATATCTCAGAGAGGGACTCAAACGTATTGTCCTTGTGAACAGATTTCTGGCATTCTTCTAAAAATGATGTTCATTGATTTAAAAAGGAAAATGCATGTTTGCTCAGTTATTCTAGCTCCAATATTTCAGACACAGATCACAGACTGATGAATGACCTACCAGAATCCGTCTTTTTCTCCTTCTTTTAAGTGGCAAGTTCCTCCGTGCTTACATGGGTTACTGATGCAAGCATGAATGGGGACATCACAGTCCTGCCCCTGGAGAAGGAACGACCAAGCAGAGTTGAGTGTAAATAAAGCAGCTGTCAGCACAAGAAAATAAGGCAGACCCACTGAAGAAAACTGCGTTTGCAGATCATGGCTCCACTCACCTTGAAGCCATACGGGCAGGTGCAGCGATAGAAGTCAACGGGATCATTGTTACAGGTGCCATCATTTTTACATGGATTCGATAAGCAGGGATTACATTTAGCTAAAATAGTCACATCCACGGGCCCTAAAAAAATAATTGAAAATATGAGAACCCGGTGCTTTCTATTTTTAGATCACTTAAGATTATTTGAATGCCTTAACCTAACAGTAAATTTTGTATAAAAGTTATTGGTCACATATCTGTACGCAAGTCTCTTCCATGTCAAAGTCGGAAGTCAGCGTCATCATATTATGTGCAAGAATGCACCAGGAGGCCTTCTCACTGGGGGTCGCGAGGCTCGCTCACGCCAGCGTGGGCGTCCGGGTTTTCATTTAGGTGGTCAGTATCTGATGTTAATGATACCAATGCCACAGGGTCAACCCCTTCATGAGCCGACTAACTTCTATGGTTGAGCTCCATGGCCACTGTCTGCATCTTAAACTCGGCCAGCTGTCATGAAAATACGTCAACCATCCCAAAGAGAACTCGTGTGTGTGTGTGTGTGTGTGTGTGTGCGCACACACGCACATGAACATGCTGGGACATGAGTGGGTGAATTTTTGAATAAGTAGAAACTTATTTAATAGATACATTCTTCAATTAAATATAACATATTATGCACCTGCCCTGATAATATTAGTTCAGTAGTACTATTTTCATATGGGAGATACAAAACAATGACACTTTTATGCATAAGGAAATAAACCAAACATGGGATCTCCATTACATCCTCCCTCGTGTCCTTCCAGTTCAGCTTGCTAGCACGTTGGCACAGGAATGCAATGGGTGACATTTCTGTGTCCTCTTCTCCCAGATGCACTTCCCCCTGAAAGTTCTCCACTTGCAATCCCACTTTTTGGAAAGCACATTTTTAAGGACTCATGATCCATACAAGGCTTGGATTCAGTGCGGGCTCAGTTGCTGCCATTTTCCCTTGCTCACATCTTTATCCCGCAAACGGCTAACAGTGTAGACGCTGGACTGGCCTCAGTGAAACTACGTCCCACTGATGCTGTTCCCTGCACTGTTGGAGAGAGGTCACCAGTCTGCCCTTTGGCAGTTGTCAGATGAGGACATTCTTCCCAGGTGTCATCTCTCTATAGAAAATACAAATGTTTTAATTATGTCTCTGCTCTCACCATCCTCTCTGAAATACTTGATCCTCACTGACACAGCAGCGATCATTCCAGTTGCATGGTTGATCACATGTCATTTCTAGAAAAGTTACCCGAGTGGACTGTACAGCATGGCCTCCCTCACGGTCACCGCCCTCACCTTCCAAGGGACCTCCACCTAAACAGTGGTATGACTTTGGCTTATATAAAGTACCTCTCATCATATTTCTCTACCAATTAGAGTTCACGTTTGTGAGCTTGTAGGCCGTCTACCGACCAAAACGCAGGAATGGAAGAGAAGGTGGCCACAGCAACCGTGTGTCTCAGCATTCCCTCACCCTGGGAGGCACCGGCCCACACACATGCAATGCTTTTGAAGTGAAATCCCAAACAGGACAATTCTCTGTCTTATTCAATTGTTCTATTAATAACAAACATGAAATATAGAGATTCTTCCTCCTTGTTAACCGTTTGAAATGGATGATAGTTCTGGGGATGACTGTGTTCATGGGAAGGGGTGTTGTTGCTTCCAGTGACCCCGTGGTTATTACGGAGGCCTTGCTAATGACCCCTTCATTTTTTTTGGTAACCAGAATAAGTAATGCAGCCTTTAAATCAAATTGCAGGAAAATTTCTGGGATTAACACTGAAGTGATCCTCATAGAAACTCAATTTCTCACCCCTTCCCACTTATCTAAATTAAGGGCCAAAAATTAGCTATTCAGCATACTGCAGAAATGAATGGTGGCAGTTATTTGAAGCAGTAAGTTAAATTAATATAATGCACCACAATAAATAACTTTGTTTTGCTAAAGTTATCACACTCAGGATCAGCAGTAGAGAAGGAAATATCTAACGGGTCATGGATCCCTTAGCTGGGCGAGGAGATACACTAATCGAATTCTGAACAAAGGCCCAGGACAAAGCAGCTAAGAATGCACATCAGCAAAATGACACGTCAGCAAATGCAAGGACTGGACACATTCATCTGGCCACTTCCCAAGACCTTGAGAAATAATATCTTTTTGTCTATTTCTGTGCTTTCAACCTTGTAAGCCTGTTGTTTGAATAGAGGAGTTCAGGATTGACAGTTTCTGAGTTTATTCTATGGAATGTGACATTTAAAAGATTGTTTGATTATTTAAATGAGAAGCTAGAGATTGTTTTAGGGGGAAAAACTGGATACACGGACACATTTTGAAGAATTTAATACAGTAAGCAGGTGATGAAACCTCCCGGTTGAAATAGTCCCTGTCCAGTTTAACACATGGTCAAGATTTATTTAATAAATATCCACTGAACTGATTAATGAGCACTATCTAATTTCTCCACTTTGGTTCCCGATATAGCTAATCCTGCTCAATGATTTCCTATCTGGAAATTCTTATTGGAATACAAAGTAAGATTGTTGTCCCGTTGTATATATGTTCATTTTAGCTAAGAGAGTCAAAATAGTCAGCTTTACCACATACATGTCTTTTCTGACCATTTCTTCAACCCATGAGCTGTTTTGGTGACATCAAGCTGAGGGATATAGCAAAATACTGAGTTGTAACTCCTTCAGATTAGAAAGTTGACTACCATGGCTACCACTATTCTATTTGCTTCTCCTTTTCAAAAATCTGTCTTTTTTTTTTTTTTCTCTTTCTTATAACTTTCTTTTTTTATTAATTTATGTTTGCTAGAGATGTTTCTCCTTTTTGCCCCATTGACACCCTGCTCCTCGTCCCCCCCGCCCTGTCCCCAGCTTTCTTGTCCATGTCCATTGGTTATGCATACATGAAAGTCAGTTCTTTAATGGTAATTTCTTATTTCTAGTACTCAAATTTGAGTGAAGTGTAATTCAAAAGATGTTTGTAAGTTATATACATTCCAAATAGCAGCATCCTCTGATCTGTCCAAATACCTTAAATCTCTTTCCTATTTTATTTAGATTGTTAATCCCACCTAACTAAACAAGCTTCTTATAATGTGATTTATACATCTGCGTGGTTTATCTAAATCTGTTTATTTCTATATTCTAATCCCTTGGAACTCCAGTTGACCCTTGAACGGCTCAGGAGTTATGGGCACTGAACCCAGAGCAGTTGAGAATCCGCATAAAACTTTTGATTTCCTCAAAACCTAAGTTGTCTCTCAGTAACCATGTGGACTGGTTCCAGGATCTCCAGTGGATGCCACAATGTGCAGATACTCAAGTCCCCTCAACACAATGGTCTAGGTCACTGCATACACTCTGCCCTCAAAACAGCACACGTATTTATTGGGGGAAAATATCATGTATAAATGGACCCAAGCAGCTCAAACTCATGTAGGTCAAGGGTCAACTAGCCCTTGCATCTGGCTTTCTACTCTCATTCATTTTCCCACATATATTTTATTTCTCTGCTAAGTATCTTCTCTCTCCTGCTTGTCTTCAATATATGATTCATTTTCCACCCAGGACAGTTTCTTTAGATCCACCCAGTGAAGTTCTTATTCAAGGGGGATGATATCTTCAATCTGTTTCTATAATAAGGAGTTGGTATCAAAGTTAAATGATGGTGCTAAAAGATGTCATAATGAAATGGTGACGAGTTCGCACAGCTCCCTAGAAGCAAGCCAACACTTGAAGGACTTTGCAGACTTGATTAGTCCCAGGTGAAAAGAGTATGTCCAGGAATGGGAACTAGAAATGTCTTCCAGCAAAATACATTGTAATGGACAGAAAACGGGAACTCCACCAACCTGAGTTAGTAACCTAAATTTGTCCCTTAAGCCTGTAAAGTTAGGAGAATAATGGCAGCCATCTCCATAGGTGGCTTTAAGCATTAAAGAAAAGCTAATGAGTGAGAACACAGTACAGTGAGAGCTAGCACAGAGTTCTAGTGTTCTTCCCCAGACTTCCAAAGACGTTGGGAGATGGGGGCAACATGCGTGGTTTACTGAAAAGGAGAAACACGGTCTTCTTCTGCTTTTTTTACCCAAATTTAGCACAGACATAGGAAAATGAGAGCTTGCCATTTATTCATTCATCACAAGTCCACTGAATGCCTTCTGTCTATGTCAGGAGCTGCTCAAATTTGGGGAAACTGTAGGGGCGATTATTATAAAAACCATGTAGGAATAAAATTGGGTGCCCATTGGGTAACAACACTCAGAGTTAATGATTCAATGTTTTTAAGACCGCAACTTTGATGTGTCAATTCTGAATGGACAACCACCAGAAATAACAGTACAACACTGAAAAGAAGACGAGGTTCTCTTTAAGGAACTGTAGCTTGCTTCGATACGACTTCATGATGTTCAGTCTTTCCTCCTTCCCAAAGGAGACTGGTTACAAGAATTGTTAAATTATTTCCTAAACATTAGCCCTCAGGAGATATGTGCTCTAGCAGAGGAGAGAAATCTAGCTCCAGGGACACAGGTTTTTACTAATGTCACTGAAATGAAAGAGGCTAGTCTAGGCGACCTAGACTGATTTAAGATTTGGTCTTGATTTAAGAGAGCCTTCTAGCATTAGCTATCTGGACTAGAGGTGTGTTTAGCTTAATAATTCAAAGGGAAATGAAAAGAAAGTTTGGTTAACAATTTGTCTTTGTCAGTTACTTTAATCTTTAATGGAAGAACTGCTGGACCTCAAATCCATTAAAGCTTGTAGGCAGACTTGCTTACTTGACTCAAATCACTAGCTGCGCACCTGACAGCAATATTGCCACCCACTGAGAATTGTATCTTGCTTTGATTTATGACTTAAAGCTCCAGACACAAATTTCTAACGATATCCCAGAGTCTGCCTTCATTCTGGTATCCCTTGGAAACATGAGTCAAATGACAAAATCCTCCACATGAAACTTGTAAGAAGTCTGAGGTACGTTGAAGACAACTCAGAAAAAAATGTAGGGAGTATTTGAGGTTGGGTACAATTTAGTAAGAGGAGGTTTTTATTTAAAGCCAAAGATTCTACATTCCACTTGTAATTACATTATTGCATTTCTTAAGCATGAATATCTATCCCATATTTTAACATTCCATCATTAAGTCATTCAAATGAAATATTTACTGAAGGTCTATCTTGTGCCAGACACTAGTCTAAGTTTTGAGGGTTCAAAGCCAAGTGAAATGCTTGAGTTTCTAGAGACATCTTTATATCAACTACAGAACACAGTTGTATTAGAATGTGGGTAACGGGAATGTATGTTTTGGAATATGTTTTAAGTGTCTGCAAGTGATCAAGAGGGAGGAATTCACTAAGTAAGGATATGAATCTGAAGTTCATAAGAAAAGTCATGGCTAGAGATTTGAAGCCATGAGGTTGAAATCAATTAATTTCATAGGACTAATGTCAACAGTAGAGAATCATAAGAGTCCAGCCAGTGTGGCTCAGTGGTTGAGCTTCGACCCATGCACCAGGAGGTCGCCAATTCGATGTCCAGTCAGGGCACATGCCCAGGTTGTGGGCCTAACCCCTTGCGAAGGGCATGCAGGAGGTGGCCAATCGATGTTCTCTCTCATCTTTGTTTCTATCTCTCCCGCTCCCTTCCTCTCTCTCTAAAATCAATAAAGAAAAAAAAATTAAAAAAAAAAGAGTCATAAGAGGTGTCAGCACAGGCATAAAGGAAGGCAAACAGAATCTACAAGAAGGAACAGTGGCTACCACCATCGAAGACAGAAAAAGAGCACATGAAGATAACTAAAGGAAGCCACTGAAATTACCAAGATGGAAGTTGCTGGTATCTCTATGCAATTAATACATATCTATCAACAATTGAATCCACACACAAAATGAGCAAGCAGAACAGAAACAGACTCATAGATACAGAGAACTTTTTGTTGCTTGCCAGATGGGTGGGGGCTGGGGGGCTGGGTGAAAAAGATGAAGGAATTAAGAAGTACAAATTGGTTGTTAGACAGATGAACCTCAAAGGGAAGGGGGGAGGGAGGGCGGGATGAGATAAACCAAAGAACTTCTATGCATATATGCATAACCAATGGACACTGACAATAGTGTGGGGAAGGCAGGAGCGGGCAGCAATGGAGAGGAGGGGGTCAAAGGGGAAAAAAGGGAGAAATATCTGTAATACATTCAACAATAAAGATGAGCTTTAAAATAAGTAAATAAATAGATAAATAAACATCTGCTAAAATTTTCTCGGTATTTTAAAATTTCAAACATATAATAAAAGTAGCCCTTGTTTGTTTTTTAAAGATGGTGTTTTTGGCAAATAACTATGCACACACCTGAATATTTTCTTTGGCAAGTGAGAAAAAACATACTTCCCAGAGTGTAGGTTATTTCAAAGTTATAACTAAGTGTTAGTACTACTAATAAAAATATTTTTAAAATGACAAAGTTCTAAAATTACTTCAAAAATTATCAAAGTAGTGAGTTTTTCATTTCTAATTTGGGCTCAATTATTTAATTGCCCTCATATTTTAATCCAGTAACTAAGAACAATAGCAACCTATAGTTCTGAGACATGACACAAAGACCTCAAGCTTGTTAAAAAGTCTCCCCAGAGGGAGATGTTCTTGCTGTGAAAAAAAGTGACAATATATAATGTATTTGCTGAAAGATGAGAAGTTTCGCCAGGAATTCCAGAATCTAGAAGATTCTTAATATATAAAATTAGAGGAAAAGATCAACCACGTGGTGGTGAAATGTTGAACATCATGGGGTACAAGAGTCCCGGGTTTTCTCGATCCTTACCTGGCCTTCACAAAACGAGTGACTTAAACACCATCTCTCTCTGCCTCTTTGTTTGGGCTCAGGGCTATGGACACACACCCTGGCCCTTGCCCTCCCATCTGTGTTCCGTTCTCAGTTCCACCTGCCTCCCCACAAGGATCTCCTGGTGGCATCTCTTACAATCTGGTGGTATCAGTTACAATTCCATAATCGTTTATTTTGAATATATATCATTAAACTTCCATATTATTTTTTGAATCGTCTACTTACATGAATCTATCAGTAAACTATATGCTTCATGAGGGCAGGGTTGGGTTTCTTCTCTGCTTTATTTACTGTTGTATTCTTAGCACTGTGCCTGGTTAACAGGAACTCAAATAATATTTGTTGAATGAAAGAAAGAACACATCATTCATTTCTTTTGGATTTTTTACTCCTTAGCATATTCAAGTGTTTAATAGACAGATGTCAAATTAAACATAGAAAATTTACATGTGTGTATAGCCAAATCTTCCTGAACTGAGAGCAATACAGGGAATATTAGACATCGACGATATTCTACAACCCATGCTGACTTCCACAATGAAAACCCAAAAAGGGCAAAACCTTTGTTTTACTGCAAACTGCTTACTCATTCTAAGTTCCTCTGATATTTGAAAGATGAGGACAGCACCTGTGGGGTACAAAACAAGGCATGTCCATCTGCTTCCCACTCAAGAATGTTTTGAACTGGGTATTAATTAAATATGCTCTGGCCTAGCAGGTATAGCTCAGTGGTTGAGCGTCAACCCATGCACCAAGGGTCGCCGGTTCGATTCCCGGTCAGGGCACATGTCCAGGTTGTGTGCTGGATCCTGGGGGGGGGGGGATGTGCAGGAGGTGGCCAGTCGATGTTCTCTCTCATCAATGTTTCTATCTCTCTCTCTCTTTAAAAAATCAATAAAGAAAAAAAATTTTTAAAAATTAAATATGCCTAATAATCTATTTCATCCAGTTCATTTCATTTTTTTAAATTTTAAAACTTTATTTAAAAAGAGAACTTGATAATATCCATGAACTCACAAGTTTGCGCTGCTGAAACTAAGAGACTATATCATACTGAAAATGTAGGATAAAAACTGTGGTAAAAAAATTAATTACTCAAAATAATAGCAGAGCCCTTCCTAGCAGAGAAAACCCTTACGTTATATTTAAATATAGCTATGTAAACATGTCTTCAAATAAAAAATGTTCCTCCTCTTGCTGTAACTTGAAATTATATATTTACAAACCTTAATATTAAAAGTATGTACTTACATGTTTTCATGAATAAAATAAAACACATTAAACTGGCATAACTATGGGGGAAGTTTCATTAAAATATAAAATATTCAAATTATAAAATATTTAAGAAGCACCATTTTACTGCTTTTAAGCTGGTGAAGCATGTCAGCCCTGAATCACAGGACTCAGCTCTCCTACACTGAATTATTCTAATTAAAAATTAGGGTACTTCGCCTCTACCAATCAATTTATTATGTAAATATTTCTAGTAGCACGGGACTGGGTTCCAACTTTCATTTTCTAAGTAGGTTTCAAAAGGGGGGGGGATGTTATTTATATTGATCATTTGCTTTGAGAGCATTTTTATTGAAAATTAGGAAGTAAACTTCAGTGCAACCTCTGCAGTCCAACCCTCAGGGTTCAAATTCTGGCTGCTTCACTCAGCAGCAGAGTGATTCTGAATTAATTAATCGCCCTAAATTATAGTATTTTGTTCTCTCAAGTGTGGAAATAATAGTACCTACTCTAGAAATGATGTAAGACTTGAGATAGATGTCTATGTAAAATTCTCAACATAATACAAACTGCTCAATAAAAATTAGCTTTCATTGTTTTCGTTATCGTTGTTGTTATTGGTAGTAGTGGCAGTATGGGAGGAGGTCCAATCTGAATTGTTATAAATTTTAATCAGCAGCATTTTAATTACATTAATGTATAACAAAAGCAAGTGCATCCTAAAGCTGCTGAATGCAATTACATTACATTTGTTGACTTCTGAATGTCTACACTGCTGGCCAACTGGTCCACACCCATGCTGTCTGCTATTAGCTTAGAGTACACCTTGAATGGTATATAATCCATTGATCTGATAACTTAGTGAATATTAAACTGCCACAGTGGAGCTGAGAGAGTTAAGCCCTTAACGCAGCTGTCAATGAACAAGTCTGTTTCCGGGAGGCCCTGGAACAGATCCAGCGGTTTGCTCCTCCTACGAGCTCTGCTCCGAAGGGCCACCATGAGCACCGCTGTCCTGCACTCACTGCTTCTCCCAAGAGCTGGCTGGGACACACCCTCCACGGCCCTGCGCAGCCAACTGCCTCAGTGTGATTCCCTCCTCTGAGCGCTTGAGCAACTGTCCTATCCAATAGGGTTGCCACTAGCCACATGGGGAGATTTACGTTCAAATTTAAATTATATAAAGTGTAAGATTCACTTCCTCAGTTGCACTCACCACATTTCAAGCTCAACAACCACATGTGGCTAGTGACGTGGTTCTGACACAGGGCACTTTTCCATCACTGCACAAAGTTCTACCAGCAGCACTGAGCCAAACCAACTGTCCTTCAAGCACATTTCCGTTCATAGGACGCTAAGCACATGAGACACCACAGTCCTTACACAAGCGAACAAAAAAGGTAAAATCAGTTCGATCCATCTTGAGTGAAACAGGCTTTTAGGATGTATGTATGTATGTATCTATACATGCATGTATTTGGACTTGAGAACGTTTAATCAATTAATGAGAACCAGGATGCTTTAAGGATGGAATATAAGTATGTAGCTTTTTCAAATTTGTGTTACCATGACATTTTTTTTCCCCAAAAAACATCTCTGGAAAACTCTAAGAAAGATAGATAAGCACTAGCATTTTCAAAATAGAGTACATGTATCCTTGAGTGCAGAGAACTGTAATAGAATCAGTTTGCAGTTTCTCAACTTCCCCCATACAATCTTTCTGAAACCACTCTGCCCTTATCATTCCTAAGAATAGGCGTCATGCCAGTTTCTCCTTCCCTTTAACAGTCATTTCCACTTTACAAAGAGGGGTACCTCTCCGCCCACAGGGAATTCCCATTGGCATGGCCCCAAGGAAACGGTCTGGGTCACCACAGAACAATGGAAAATACTGGTTATTTGCAAAGGTTCTTGCAATCAATGCACATAACCCCAGAAAGGCGTTTCCAATAAAAATCTACTTTCAATAACAATATTAAAAGATGGGTAAATAATTATGCTGTCCCAATCAATGGTGTCCTGATCAATGGCTCTAGTATTAATGGAAATAATTCAGTTGAAAGAAAAATAAAAAAACTCACAAATTTTTGATGGCAGGAAATTTTCAAAAAATAAATCATAGATACATTTTTTTTGTAACAAAGAATGATACAATTCTCTGACGTACTGGAAAAAAAGAAATTCAAGGAGACTAACAGAAGTTCAAGGAAAAAGAAAAAAGAAGGATCTTGGTTTTGTCTTTTAAAATTAGCTGTTATCTGTAGATTCCATCAAATTCATTTAAAAGAATAATGGGCGAGTTTTGTTTTAAAATGGCAAACTTTACGGTACACTGCAAATGAGATATTTTGCAACCATTTATAGCTATGGAAAAAAGCATTAGATGCCAAGTTAAAAATGTTAGGAGGGAATATAGTATTTGAAAATTCCATCTTTAATCAATAAATCATGGAGAGCCCCTCATTATTTTTGTTGGTCTTCTGAAGTGTTATAATAATAAAATTAGTAGTTAACCTACATTGGGTGCTTTCTGTGTGAAAAGTAATGTGTTTTACATATATTAATTGAATTAATCTTTTTCCAACCTTATTGAGGAATAACTGACAAAATTAATGCTATATATTTAATGTGTACAATGTGATCATCGAATATACAAATATATTGTGAAATTGAGATAATTAACACACCTGACACTTCACATAGTTAACATTTTTGTGTATGCTGAGAATGCTCACGATCTCAGCAGCTTCCCAGTATACAACATTGTATTATTAATTATTGTCACCGCACTGAACCTTGTCCTCACAATTTATTCTTCTTGTATCTGAATGTTTGAAGCCTTTGACCTACAACTCCTCATTTTCCCTTTCCTCCAGCCCCTAGTAACCACCATTCTATTCTTGTTTCTATAAAATTGGCGTTGGCATAAAAAAAAAGATTTCACATATAACGCTTCATCTAATCTTAACAAAGCCCTTTTAGGAATGTACCGTCGCTGTCTCCGCTTAACTATGAAAAAACTGAGGCAGAGTGCAGCTAAACTATTGAAGTTACATAACTACTGCAAAGAGAACCGGATCCTCTGCCCAGGATAGATCAAGCTGGGTCTCCGCACTCATGCTGTGATCCACAGCACACTATTACCCACTTAGATACATTTTTCTACCTAAATGAGCAAACGTTGGAAGTTATCTTTTCAGCCAGGTTTGCAAGCCTTGGAAGGCAAGACCATAGCATGAACTTCCGTATGCCCAACAATACCTAGGATTTAGTTTTACACATAAAACATGTTTAATAAATAGTTGCTGATTACACATTTAGAATTTTCAAGAATTTCTCTCCTTCATCTAGTAATGATAAGTAGCCTTTTTGAAAATCTACAAATTATAGACAGAAATGCCAATTTTCACTGCTCTTATCAAACAGTACTAAAAGTCTTAGTCACAGCAATCAGACAAGAGAAAAAATAAAAGGGAACCAAATTGGAAAGGAAGAAGTGAAACTGTCATTAGTTACAGATGGCATGATATTGTACAAGGACAACCATAAAGACTCCATCACAAAGTACTAAGTTCAATAAATGAATTTGGCAAAGTAGCAGGATACAAAATCAACACCCAGAAATCATTGTCTTTTTTATACACTAATAATGAACACACAGAAAGAGAAACTAAAACAAGCAAACAAACAAACAAACAAAAAATCTTATTTACCATTGCAACAAAAAAATTAAGATAAACAGGAACAAAGTTAACCAAAGAAGTAAAGGACCTATTCACAGAAAACCACAGGACATTGAAAAAAGAAAATAGAGGAAGATATAAAAAAGGGGAAGCATATACCTTGTTCATGGATTGGAAGCATTAACATCATTAAAATGTGCATACTACCCAAAGCAGTCTATAGATTCAATGCAATCCCCATTAAAACTCCAATGACATTTTTCACAGAACTAGAACAAACACTCCAAAAGTTTATATGGAACCACAAAAGACCCTGAATAGCCACAACTATCTTAAAAAAAAAAGAACAGGCCCAGCCGGTGTGGCTCAGTGGTTGAGCATGGACCCAAGCACCAAGAGGTTGCTGGTTCAATTCTTGGTCAGGGCACATGCCCAGGTTGTGGGCCAAATCCCCAGTGGGGGGCATGCAGGAGGTGGCCAATTGATGTTCTCTTTCATCGATGTTTGTTTCTATTTTTCTCCCCATTACCTTCTTCTCTCTCTAAAAAGCAATAAAGGCAAAAAATTTTTTTTAAAGAAAAAGAACAAAATTGGAGGGATCACAATATTGAATATCAGGTTATACTACAAAGCCGCTGTAATCAAATCAGCCTGGTACTGGCACAAGAACAGGCATATAGATCAATGGAGCAGAATAGAGAACCCAGAAATTGACCTAAAACATTATACTCAACTAATATTTGACAAAGGTGGCAAGAGCACACAATGGAGTAAAGACGGTCTCTTTAATAAATATTGCTGGGAAAATGGACAGCTACATGCAAAAAAATGAAACTAGACTGCCAACTTACACTATACACAACAATAAACTCAAAATGGATAAAAGACTTAAATGTGACTTGTGAATCCATAAAAACCCTAGAAGAAAATGTAGGCAGCAAAATCTCAGACATCACACACAGTAGAATTTTCCCTGATACAATGCATTGGGCAAGAGAAACAAAGGAAAAAATTAATACATGGGACTACATCAAACTAAAAAGCTTCTGCACAGCAAAATAAACAAAAATCAACATGGAAAGGGAACCCACTGTATGGGAGAACATAACTGCCAATGATATATCAGACAAGGAGTTAATTCCCAAAATATATAGAGTACTCAGACAACTCAACAGATCGAAGACAAACAATCCAATTGAAAAATGACCAGAGGACCTAAATAGACACCTCTCCAAACAGGACATACAAATGCCCAAGAGACATATGAAAAAATGCTCAACGTCACTAATCATCAGAGGTGTAAATTAAAATGACTATGAGGTATCACCTTATACCTGCCAGCATGGCTGCCATCAACAAATCATCAAACAAGTGCTGGTGAGGGTGTGGAGAAAAGGGGACTCTAGTACACTACTGGTGGGCATGCAGACTGGTGCAACCACTATGAAAAACAATATGATGTTTCCTTAAAAAAATTTAAAAATTGCCCTGGCCAGTTTGGCTCAGCGGTTAGAGCGTCGGCCTGCGGTCCGGAGAGACCCGGGTTCGGTTCCCGCTAAGGGCACGTACTTCAGTTGCAGTTTGTCCCCGGCCCTGGTTGGTTGTGCGGGTGGCAGCCATGCGATGTGTCCCTTCACGTCGATGTTTCTCTCTCTCTCTCCCTTCCTCTCTCTCCCTCCCACTCTGTACAAAAATGGAAAAATATCCTCGGGTGAGGATGAAAAAAAAAAAAATTTTAAAAATTAATCTGCCATTTGACCCAGTGATCTCACTTCTAGGAATATATCTTAAGAAGCCTGAAACACCAATAAGAAAGAATATATGTACCCCTATGTTCATAGCAGCACTATTTACAATTGCTAAGATTTGGAAACAGTCCAAGTGTCCATCAATAGACAAGTGGATAAAAAAGCTGTGGTACATACACACAATGGAGTACTATGCAGCTGTAAAAAAGAAAGCTCTCTCATCATTTGAGACAACATGGAGGGACCTGGAGGGTATTATGCTAAGCAAAACAAGCCAATCAGAGAAAGACAAATATCAGATGATCTCACTTATTTGTGGAATATAATGAACAAAGTAAGGTGATAAACAATATGGACTTAGAGACATAGAAAGGAGCATGGTTCAGACCAACAAACCTCAGAGGTGGAGGGTTGTGGGGGGATGGATGAGATAAACCACAGAAGTTATATGCACGTATGTGTAATCAATGGGCATAGACAACAATGCCATGGGGAGGGGGGTGTCAATGTGGAAAAAAGGAGAAACATCTATAACAAAAATAAATTAAAAAAAAAGAAAATCTACAAATTAAGAATAACAGTAACTTTCGATCCCATTTTCAGTAAGGAATCTAAATCCATACATTTGACTAGTAAACATGGAGAAATATATAAAACCAGTTCAATAGTGGTTACCTATGTATTGGGATTTAATGGTTCATTTTAGTTTCTGCAGAAATAAAATGTTTCTTATTGTTTACATTATATGCTTTAGTTTTTTCTGTTTGGGGCATGTATTATTGTTATAATAGGAGAAAACTATTTTTTGCTAAGATGCTGCTTTGAATTCACAAATACATAAAACAAAGGGGACAAAGGGACATAAAGAAGGAAGGAACAGCCACGCCGCCACGGGAGGAGGGCAGCACCAAGGGCCCGGGGAGGGCTGGCCTGACCCTGGGCTCACCTCCTCACCTGGCCTCAGGAAGCCACAGGGCCCTGGGAGCCCGGGAGCAGGGCGGACGTTCAGACAGGCAAAAGCAAAATATTTAACTTGTTAGAAGCTATGAGAGGCATTTCCAGAAACTGTGTACTCGTCATTTCTTCATGCATTTTAAAAAAAACTTAGTAATTTCCAACGAACTCTTTCTGCAATGTATTTGAAAAGCCTAATTCTCGACTTAGGTATCTCAGGTAACTGTCTGTCTTGTCCCAGCATGAGTAGAAATAACAGTTACAGGGCCTTTCAGCTATCCCTTTTAAGTCTAGTGGCCAATGACATCCTTTTTCTTTTGAAATTAACAGGGCAAACTTTTATTGGCAGAGATACCAATGATTAAAAAACATACCTTGACATGTAAATTTTTTGGACGGCGTTGTGAGTAACAGTTTATCTGCCATTTCTCCAGGCCCAGCGCAGCGAGCGATTCCCGGTTCCTTGTATTCCGACTTGACCCAGTCAGACAGCCACTGCATGTTACAGTCACAGTAAAGAGGGTTGGCTCCGATCGCTCTGAAAAAACACCACCACAAAGGCACGCGCACACACGCACACACACACACACACACACACACACACACACGGAAGTATTATTTCCTAAGGCAGCATTAAGCGAGGCTCAGTAGAAACTCCCTCTAGACTTATCGACAAAAACAATGTTTAGAAAAAAATGGAGACATGGGGATCACTCATTTTCCTGATTTATGTGCGACTGAGATTTAGTGAGTTGTCTGTCATGAGTGTCAACAAGTGGCTGGAATGTAGACAGTCTCCTGGTATCTGCAGAGACAGGTTTGTGTTGGGTGCAGATCAATGCTTCCTTCACTCGCCAATTATTTAATAAGGACCCAATCACTATGCTAGATTCTGGGGACCCAAATATGAAAATCACATAATTTTTAATCTCCAAAGAACTCCTTCTGGGAAGGAGATTAACATACACTCATACGCGCACACAAATTCCCTTTAGAGGTACGCTAGTAGAAGCGTTTACGAGGTGACTGTGAACAGAGGATAACTTCTCTGCAAGGGCTGGTGGTTGAAGATGTCTAAGCTTTTAGATACTTGAAGTAGGTGGGAAAGGCTGGGAAGGACGTTTCAGGGTAAAAATCAGTTAAGTACAAAGGTACAAAGATAAGAAAGTGCACAAAATAACAAAGATGCATAGAGCTAGTTCACCGGAGCTGGCTTAGGCTATCACTGGATGAAGGTCCCTTTACAAAGTGTCATTTTAGAACTTTGATTCCTGCTCCCAGGAGCGAGAGTGGTGGCAGGAAAAGCAGCTGAGATCAGAGCTAACACGTATTGCCTCATTCCACAGGCAGGAACTGTGCTAAGCTGTTTGTTTACACAGGTTACCTCATTTTGTCTAAAACAGCAATGTTGTGATGTCAATACTATTAGTAAATCATTTTACAGATTAAGAAACTGAGGCTGCAGAAGTTCACCAGTGGGTTTGTAAAACTGCCAAGTTTGGACACAAGAGATACATGAAATGACATTTATTTTCATTTATTTATTTTGGCTTTTCTGAAGTATATGTTGTTTATTTAAATTTTTATTGTCTAAAGTATTACAGATGTTCCCCAATTTCCTCCATTGACCCCTCCTCCCCACTCCCACCCCCTCCTGCTTTCCCCACGCTACTGTCTGTGTCCATCGGTTGTGCATAAATGCATGTAAGTTCTTCGGTTTATCTCTTCCCCCCTCCCTCCCATCCGCCTTCCCTCTGAGGTTTGTCCGTCTGTTCCCTCCTTCCATGGCTCTGGATCTATTTTAATCGTCAACTTATTTTGTTCATTATATTCCACAAAGAAGTGAGATCATGTGGTACTTGTCTTTCTCTGATTGGCATTTACAATGGCATTTAAAAACTGATTGATTGATAATTAACTTCAGATTAGTAGTGTTTTAGGTCTACAGTCTCATCAAAATCAATCTTACTCTTTCATTAGAAAGTCCCCCAAATAAGCTTGCAAAACCATAATACTTTATATTGTAATTTTAATGCCCAACTCTAACCAAAAACTGGAGTAAATGCTATGTTCATATGTGTCAGATGCAAACCCTTCTCTAAATTAAACTGAGCAAAGTGATGTTTTTGAGTCATCTGATCCCCAATGACATTTGCTAAGTCCTTAGTATGTCAGGAGGTGCAGGAGAAAAAGTGCACACAGCAGAGCTCTCTGCAATCTAGGGCGTAAAGACAGATGCATACATTACAGACACGGCTGAATGAACCACAGGGCGAAGGAGTTCCATTGCTCAGGGTCGGTGGGCCGTGGCCCCACACAGGAGTGTTCTCCTTCGCTCAGTCTACACCTTTCGTACGGAGCCTTGCCATCCATCACCTCACTACGGGAGCCGCGACCTTCTTCACGCTGCCTGCTCTGCCAGCCACGCTACAGTCTTGCACCTGAGCTACTGTTTTTCGTTAACATTGTATCTCAGGCAATGACATCCCTGAGGTTGACTCTGAGGGGCTGGGGCTCAAATCTGAACAAAGTAGAAGTCTTGCCTTCTGGAGCCTAGTAGTTTATGGAAGGAATATTAACTGTGGGCACCACGCAGTCAGAGGCACCGGAACCTACACTGATAACACAGCCCCATGAGGCAAATTCAGATGCAGTGTGACTGACAGCTAACTCCTATCCTCTGCCCATCCCCCTTGCTCAATTTTCTACGGTCTCATCTTGGGGTTTGGTGGGTTTTGGAGGGAAGGGCAAAGCCAGGAGGTAACATGGCAGGGAACCCCTTCTGGGGGGCTGGGAGCCAACTGATACTTAAGCTAAAGCAGAGCTACTGAGGGAGGCCAACACAGCTACCTGAGAAAGCTTTGGTTTCTAGGACTGTTCCCTAACCTCATTCCAGGTTTGCCATGGTCTTAACATTACAACTAAAAATAATAGAATAATGGAATTTGACCCGATTGAGTTTTTGGACCCCATGTATCCCATATTTTTAACTTTTTAAAAAGTGCACTTCCAGGAAATAGGAAGGTTCAAACGGTTGCTGTGACTAAGAACATGAAGAAAAAATTTCACCCAGTGTGGGGATTTGACTATTGCCCTCTACCACCCTATAAAGCCTTCAACTCTGCCTGATTTATTTCGGCAAGGTGCCATAGTCAATGCTGAGTAATATTTGTTAAAGAAATGAATCCTGTGTGAGCCAATCAAGACAGGCTTCATGGAAGAGGTGGTACGTGGGATGGGACTTAGAAAAGTTGGGTTTGGAGAGATTGAACGGAAGGAAAGGCAACATTCTAGAATCAGAGAACATCAAGAGCAAAGGCATGGGCTAGGAAGTTGGTAAGCCATGTTTGTAAGAAGAAACACTTTTAGCTAAGCAAAGAGAACTCAACTAATAAAGAATACGGCCAAAGGAATAAATCAAAGCCATCTTGTGGAGCTATTGAAACTATTTACATTTTCTGTAAGGATGGAACCAATCACATGTTCTGATGTCACAATAAAAGGGGAAGCACAGGAGATGTGTTCCAAAATCGCGTGCCGGGCACAGTTGCCACCAAACCCCCGTCATGAACCAGGTACTCACAGGTGTGACAGAGCAGAGAGATCGTTGAAAGCACCTTCAGGCACAACAGAAATGTCATTTCCATGTAAAGAACTAAAAGCAATAAAACACAAAATTAAATTTCCTATAATTCAGTGAGTTCAGAAAAATCCCTATGCATGTGTGAAACTTCAGTTGGTAACACGCATTTTAAATCGGTGCCGGCAAGACAGTCTGTTCGATAAACAGTCTTGGAACAACTGAGTATCTATTTCGGAAAGCAAAAGTTAGTTCCTACCTCACATCACATGCATAATATAAATTCTAGATTGAAGTGTTAAATGTAAACATAAAACTAAGGTGTAGTAAGAGAAAATACAGAAGAGTTCCTTTTCATAAACACAGGATAGGAAAGGCTTTCAAAATCACTATATAAAACTCAGAAACTGCCCGGCTGATGTGGCTCAGTGGTTGAGCATCGACTCATGCACCAAGAGGTGGCCAGTTCGATTTCCTGTCAGGGCACATGCCCAGGTTGTGGGCCCAATCCCCAGTGGGGGGCATGCAGGAGGCGGCCGGTCGATGTTCTCTCTCATCAATGATTCTATCTCTCTCTTCCTCTCTCTCTAAAAATTCAAAGAAAAAATAAATAAAATAAAACTAAGAAATCATAATGAAAATGAGTAAAAAAAATTTTGACAATGTAAAATATATTCATAATATAAAAGATTACATATAAGGAGCAGAATGGGAAATATTTACAACATATCTTATACATAATCCCTTTGTGAAAAGACCTGCAAACTTAGAGTCAAGTGGTAGCAACATAAAGATGTGTAAGTGAGTAAGGTAAAGACAAAGAACTTCAAAAAAGTGGGAAACAATATGATCAGGCGCATAGATTATGCGGCACAAATGCTTAACAAACAAACAAAATATACTCAAATGCCCTAGTAATGGGAATTGCAAATCAAAACAGAAATGGAAAATCCAGTTCCATTTGTCATAGTAACAAAAAGGAAAGGGTTGATAATATTCCATGTTTGCAGGAGTGCTTTCAGACAGGTACTCTATTAAATAGTTGGTGGAAAAAAATGTGAAAACCGACAAGCTCTTGTTTGAAGGACACGTGCGGTTGTGTCTGGTGTTCTGCCCACATGCTAGACAGTGACCCCCGCCCCCACCGCACGTCACTGCTGCAGAACCAGCACGTTCCTGCCAAGTGAACACGGCTGTTCTTCAGACTGCTGTGTAGATAATGACAATTTGGAAGTAAAACAAGTGATAGTGAAGATGTGGCAGAACAGGAACAAGTCCTGTTTATGGTTTTTAAAATCTATACAGCTGAGGCCATATGTATACAATCATCTGAAACCAAATGCATATAAAGGAACATCAAGACTGTATAACAGTAAACTCTTGAGGTGGGTACTGGGCTTCAGGGTCATGTTTTATTTTATATATTTTAAATTAATGTATTATGTAATCCATAAAGAAACTTAATTTCCTATGTTTTTCTTTCTTTTTAATCCTCACTCAAGAATATTTTCCCATTTATCTTGAGACAGAGTGGGAGGGAGGGAGGGAGGGAGGGAAGGAGGGAGGGAAGGAGAAAGAGAGAGAGAGACATGGATTGGTTGTCTCCCGCATGACCCCGACCAGGCTGGGGACCAAGCTGCAACCAAGGTATGTGCCCTTGACCGGAATTGAACCCACAACTCTTTGCCAAACCAGCCAGGGCAATTTCTTATACTTCTTTCAAAATTAGTTGTCTTTATGTAAACATACATATAAATATTATATATCATCAAATAAACAACTACAGCAAAAACAAGTATTACAGAAGAGAAAATTATATTGTCTAAATCAAAACTATCGAATAATGATACAATGAGATGTGACTTTCCAAATTTGTAGGAAATCCTAACGCACATAGCTGAAAACACCCAAGAATCCATCAACAAAGCAGTCAAATCCTTAAATAGACAACTTGATCCCTGAGAAAAGAGTTACTTTTTTGAACATAAGATACTTACAGTAACCGAAGAGACTTCAATCCATCGAAGGTTCGAGGAGGAATACATCTCAGACGGTTGTAACTGAGAATCCTGAAAGCACACAGAAGCCAATTTGTCTTACTCAGGTGTCCCCAAATGGCCAAATGTCATTTTAAAAGTCAAGCCGCTAAGAAAAGGGTTATTTTAGCATCTTTTAAATTGAGAATATGGACACATAAATATTTTTAAAATTTCAGAGTTGTTTCACAGATACAACCTATTTATTTCCTAAATAGAGTCCAGAAAGGTTCCTACCTCTGATGGGTGCTGACGCCTCACTATGCCCTCCCGAAGGTGACCTTCTCTGTAAGCTTGCTTAAGGATTGTTCCTAAGCCCACCACAAATGTAAATATCCTTTGTGTCTCTTATAGAACCCAGCACCTTTCGTGATGTCTGCATTTGCTGGCTTACTGAGGCATTATTTACTAGCTTCTCCCAGCAAGTATTTACGTCCCTTGAGGGCAGAGATGCTATCTGTCTGGTTTACCAGGAATGTCAGCATCTAGAAAAAGCATTTGGTCCAGTGAATGAATGAAAACCCAAGTACCACACTGTCACACTCACAAGGTGAGAAGCTGGGTCATGTTGCTGAAGCTCTGGTTAGACAGGGTGCTTATTCGGTTGTTACTTAAGTCTCTAAAAGAGAAAAAGAAAGAAATGGAGTCTCCTGTTAGCACAGAAATGGAAATAGTCGTGATTCACAGGAAGAGAAGTTCGTGGTCACAGCAGCACACTGCTAGCACTCGCTTTCGTCTGAAAAAGTCGGACACCGGGGGACCCTCTGGAGGAGACTGTCACGTTCTTCGAAACTCTTAAGGCCCTGGTCTGTGGAAATTCAAAGGGGCCACAAGTCTTGCTCAGGCCCTTGAAGTGCAGGCACAGGGGCCAGCGAGCTCACTGGTCCCATGTCCTTTCTCCTCTCTCTCCTGTAAGATCCGTGACCTTTTCCAAACCCTGAAACCCTTGCCTGGTCCCAGAGCAAAACATGTGGAGGCCAGTTACAAGAGACACGTTATATTATGGGTGGGAAAAACACCTTTGTTCCGGGAAGTTTCATCAGTTTCACATACTTTATCTTTATTGGAACATGTCCTCAGCAATACAGAGTCACAGCTGATAACCAAAAGAATCCCTCCTCTAATTACATTCACAACGCCAGAATTAAAAACTCTGCCCTTGGTCAAAGTCCCTAGCACATAGTAGGTCCTCAGTAAATATCAGCATATTGAATGATAAGTAAGTAAGAGAGATGTGAATTTTTTTTACCATTGCTAAATGGCTATTAATAAGTATACCTTTGGCCCTGGCCAGTTTGGCTCAGCAGTTAGAGTATTGGCCCATAGACTGATGAAGGGTCTTAGGTTTGATTCCCAGTCAAGGGCATATACCTGGGTTGCAGGTTCAATCCCCAGCCCTGCTTGGGGTCATGTGGGAGGCAGCCAATTGATGCATCTCTCTCACATTGATGTTTCTCTCTCTCCATCTCCCCTCCCTTCCAGTCTACCTAAAAAATTAAAAAAAAAAAAAAAATAGTGTACCTTTACTATGGGTTGTAATTTATATTTAGTAAACTTAATCTTATTTTTATTATATATAATATATGTGATATATAAATGGAATATATATTACAAATACAATACATAATGCAATAAAATAATATATAACATATGACATGTAAATATTTTGCATTTTGCTTTTAAAAATTAGTGAATATATACACATCCATATATATGACAATGACACAGATGTTAGTGAATATGTGTATATTCACTAATGTTTTCCTAAAGAAAAATGCCAAATATATAAATAAAAGGAAGATTCATGAATAAGTGAAGGATTTTAGGTCATAATTTATGTTCATTTATGTGTGCTTATATTCATTAAATTTTTCTGAAGCAAAATTTATGAATCAATAAATACAAGATTCAGAATAGCAGATTATCCATTCCTTTATGAAAGTACCGAGGTATCAGTAAAATGGACCAATTCAATAATGAACATTCAGTAGGAATGTTACGGAAGCTCCGAAATCCCTGGTCCTAACTGCTAAAGCACTACACCTAAACTTTAATGTAATGTAGGCAAAATCACTTGCCCACAGCTGTATAATGACTCCTTGGTAAAAGCCTTTGTGGACTGATGAATTCTCACTTTTCATTTTCCAACTGGTTTGAAACAACCACACGCTGTCCAACAAGTGACCCAGTTCTGCGGAAGTGACCCTTCGGAAACGCAGCAGTTTAATGGTTTATTTAACAGAACAAAATGTATGTAACCACGTCTTGCTGCTGTTAAATAAATAACTGGAGGCAGACAAGACACCTTGCAGGATCGTTTCTTTTTTCTTCATTTCGTAGTTTGTCATTTAAACAGTCCTGTGTGCTTTTTACAAAGTGTTTCCCCATATTTTTAAGGAAAACTGAAAATTATCAACATCTTTTTAACTCACCTCCACCCCCCTAGGGCAGCGATTCCCAATATTTTTCATCTCATGCACACACATACACTAATTACTGAAAATCGGTGGCATACCAATATATATACATACACACACACACACACACACACACATATATAATTTGCCAATCTGACAAAAAAATAAGTATAACTTTGATTCATTCACACAGGACAGCTATTGTTGTGTTAGCTGTTGTCTTTATTTTCATTTGACAATCTAAGGGAAAAAAGGTTAGTGCCCCTGACTAAATAATCCGGTGTTGTATGTTTTACAAATTCTGTGGCACACCAGCTGAAACTCACCGCCCCAGGGTCAAGTTTACAGTGAGAAATGCAACATTTTCTGCTACCTAGATTTCTAGAGTTCACTAATTAGAAATAAACTTCCTTATTCTAGGAATACTAGAAATCTGCCTCATAAGCCAGTCATATTTACTCTGAAATGAGAAAGACCTAAAGATAAAGTATTTCCCTTTCTATTCACTATTGCAGCTAAAATTTTGTCTTGTGAGACATTTTATCAATTCCTAACAAGGCTACTCTAAGTGTGACATTATACAGGGTAAGATCATATATTTTAAAAAGTTCTTGAAAATAAACTAGATTGAAATTGTTTGTATGTTTAAATATAATCTTATATTTGCAACTTAAAAATGGTAAAAAATTCTTTACATACATTAATAAAAAAAATTTTAGGACATCCACCAAACTAAAAAAAAAAAAAAAAAAAATTCAGTGTTTTGAAATTTATACTCAGAATGTCAGAATCTTTGTCACATTTTCTTAAATACTGAATAAGTAAATATGGATTTTGTAAAATCAAGTTTAACACTAGAAGCACATAACTAAATTTATAATTTATAATATGAGAGATCATACATAATAAACCGGATTTATAACATATTTTCAGTAAGAATATTACCATCTACCATCTTTTGCTTAAAGTCCGGAATAAGCCTGGCTGGTGTGGCCCAGTGGACTGAGCAGCATCCCGTGGA
This sequence comes from Molossus molossus, assembly GCF_014108415.1. NCBI lineage: Eukaryota > Metazoa > Chordata > Mammalia > Chiroptera > Molossidae > Molossus > Molossus molossus. The sequence continues at coordinate 13,433,553 of NW_023425344.1, read as the reverse complement.
CTGAGAGGTCCCGGTTCGATTCCCAGTCAGGGCACATGCCCGAGGTTGCGGGCTCCATCCCCAGTACGGGACGTGCAGGAGGAGCCAATTGATATTTCTCTCTCACATCTCTGTTTCTATCTCTTCTTTCCTCTCTCTTTCTAAAAAAATTCAATAAAAACATATTAAGAAGTAAATAAAAATATTGTTTACTTTCTTTTCTTGACTTCTCATAAAATAGCCCATATTCATTATTAATAGAAGTATCCTATTTACTACATTTGTACAAAGCTTTGATACACAGACTTCATTGTATTTGTTCTTCGAAGAAAGTGGAGGAGCTTTTCCTAAGTCTCCCCATCGCCTGCTTGATACTCAGTGAAGATGAAGCTAGTGATCCAGGACTCCGGGACCGAGGGGGAGCCTCTCACTGTGAATGATTGATATTATCTGAAAGGTTCACTACATCTCTGCCCCTTGCTATCCCCGATTATTGTTTTTTATCCTCACTCAAGGACATTTTTCCATGTTTTGTTCAGATAGAGTGGGAGGGAGAGAGAGGAAGAGAAAGAGAGAGAGAAACATCAACGTGAAAGGGACAAATCACGTGGCTGCCACCCACACTACCCAACCAGGGCCGGGGACAAACCGCAACCGAGGCACGTGCCCTTAGCGGGAACCGAACCGGGTCTCTCTGGACCGCAGGCTGACGCTCTAACCATGGAGCCAAACTGGCCAGGGCGCTATCTCCATTTTTGAGAAACAGAGTAAGAAGTCAAAGATGGAAACATACCATGCATTACTTACATAAGTGTTAAATGCTTGTAGTTAGACAGTTCCTTGGGAACCAGTGTAAATTGGTTCCCATCCAGATACCTGCAAACAAGGAAACAATATTATCTTGTTTAAAGACAAGTATCTCATGATCTCACTTATTGGTGGAATTGAATGAACAAATTAAACTGATGAACAAATTAGATCCAGTGCCAAGGAAGTAGGGAACAGACTGACAAACCAGAGAGGGAAGTGGGGAAGGGGTGGGAGAGATGAACCAAAGAGCTGATATCCATATATGCACGACCAATGGACACAGACAACGATGCGGTAAAGGGGGGCAGGAGAGGGAAGCAGGGTGTCAGTGGGGGGACAGGAGGGACATCTGTCATACTTTCAACGGTAAAGATAAATTTAAAAAAAGAAAAACAAAAAACAATAATGCAACAGCAGTGTATTGTAGAATAGTAGAACAATATTATTTTCACTCTTAATGGAAGCAAGGAAATGCTTGGCAATTCTGACTTTCAGATGTCATGTTCCTAGCTGAGATTGCTATTTAAGAGAAGAAAAAAAAAATAACAAAAAGCACCGTGTCCAAGCCAGTGGGATTCTTTTGTGGATCACTTGGGCTGAATTCTAACATTCAGGAGAGACTGGCGTGTTCAGTTCTTGGTGGGTTATCTAAGGTGGCAGGCGTGTGTCCAGCCGTTTTCTTGTCAGCAAGGAGGTTCATTCAAATAGCCCCACTTTTAGTCAAACTGGCAGAGCCTTGCTGAGGGCAGGACCAGTCTTCGCCGTCTAATATTATCAATACTTCAGTAAACAACAATGGGTGGTTTAAAGGAGACATTTGGGAATTTAAACATAATTGGATTTCAATTAATAATACTTTAAAAATAGTTTTTTACCACTGTAGCTACTTGATGATATTCACTGTATGAGGTCTCTTAGAAAATCACATTTATCAAGTGTACAAATATAGCATAAATATGCAAAAGTAATAATCAAATAACCACACATACGTAAATTTTCCCTTTCTGATTACAGTCAGTAGAACAGTCAGAAGATAGGCAAGAGACGGATGTAAAGGAATGCTTACGGTTATATCCATGATGTTACACACACACACACACACACACACACACAATAAATTCCATCTCCCCCCAAGGCTGTTCTTTCCCAGAGTATAGATGGTGAGGGGTAAAAATGCCTTTCATTAACTTGGGCCATCTGGTACAGATGTGCCCACAATCAATCCTGGCATGCTGGGCATGTGTCCCCTCCTGCCTCGGTGTTGTGGTCAATCTCAAGATTCAGGGTTGAGGCTAATATATTTGCTGGATTCAGCAGTAGCTGAGAAATTGCCTGAGATAACAATCTATTTCAACTATTTCAAAATGAAAACAGTTCTATAACAGTCACAATGATCAAAATACATAATAAATATTTGATTAAGAGCCTACTCAAATTTTCTGACTTTGTATTTCAAGTCCTCCCTCCTTTCTTTCCTGTAGCTAATTTTTCTTGTTGCCAGTAGAGGGCAGTATAATCCCACGCACGTTGACACTCTATTCCAGAAGTCTTTGGAGAGAGAGAGCCAACAAGATTCAGAAAGCTAACAAGATTCATGAATGTTCACATGTAAAACAATCTAAGAGGGAAATTATATGGAACTGATTAAAAATAATAGATAGCATTTGTTTAAAATTGTCCACCAATATCATTTCGCCAAATTCTTTAATAATTCAATAAAATAAGCACATGAAGTTTTTCTAATGCATGCATATATATATTACTGTAAAGAGAAATACCGCTGACTTAGTATGGTTCTAAGAATAAGCTCTCTGGGAAGTAAAACTAGGAATAACAAGAGATGCGTTAATTTTTTCATCTCTGTAATCTAGTTTCTTTAGCAGAAAAACAGAACTTTTTAAAAATTCGTAGAGAAATAGATGGAAGATTTGACTATATGTCGATGGCACAGACAGGACATGATTCAAGCAGGTTCTCAAATGTGGTTTAGTAAGAAAATTAAAGAATGTTGAAAATAAAAAGAATGTTCAAAATTATTTAACGGGAACCGGATGAAACCACCAGGGGATGGGCCAGTTAAAATGGTACAAGAAGAGATTTGGCCTCAGAGACAATCCGCATGTCATGCTGAGAGCTGTTCTTGGCTGGGTGCTCCTACAATCAAGTACACAGGCTAGTGTGTAGGCATCTAGCTTCCCAGCTTTGGATGGAGTGTAATCTTCTGAACTAAATACACATTAAAGTAAGAATTAAGTATTTACACATGTGCACATACAAAGCAGTGCTTATCGTTAATTAACAACAGTGATGGGTAGTAACAGAGAGAAACTGATCACCTTACAACTACTCAAATCCACCTCCTGTGTCCATATGCTAAGATCGCACGGTTTCTGCCTAAGTGTTCAATTCAGGACTAAATTAGGATTCATAGAACTGCACGTGATTTGAAAACAAGTTTTTCAAAAACTGAAGCGCCATCTTCGTAAACCTCATTAAGTATGATCCCTGTTGCCAAAAGTCTATCAAAGCTGCTCACCGGGAGTACTTGTACACAACTGCATTAATTACAGGTATACATTTGCACAGGTTAGAGCTCGACTTAAATTGCTCTTGATATATGGTTCCATGCAAACAAAAATCAATGAGGCAAATGACTCGATTGCACAGCAAGCATTTGCGCGTGGCCCATGTGTACGCAGACAGAGGGTGGAAGAGAGCACACGTGCATGTTATTCAAGCAGCTCATTCCCTGATGTATTCCATTCCCCATACAGAGCACGAGGCAACTAAGGAGGTGTGGGTGGTGCTTAGTGTCGGGATATGTGTGTACTGGCAACGCCGTCTGTGGTTAAATGTCAGTCATGGAAATGTTAGCGATAACTGGTCCCGCACCCTTTCCAAACTGAAGGACTTTGATTCAAGTCCAAAGGGCTGTCAAGTGTTTCTTTTTAAGGATCATGCCAGTTTCTTCCACCTTCCAGATATTAATGTATCCTGTATGGGGAGATGTTCTCCCGAGGGACACAGAGATAAGGAATAAGGAACCAGATGGAATATCCCTACACTGTAGATAAGTTCAATATGCAGCACTGCCCACGGTGCATTGGATGGGACATTCGTCTTGCATGATACTCCATGAGAAAAGGGCTCCAGAACACAGAAGTATGAGAGCTACCTTAGATTTTACCATCTTCTCTTGGGATTCACAGTACACCTTAGCATAATAAAGGCACTGAGAAATCCTGCAGTGAAGAAAAGAGAAACACACAACCAGCATTTCCCAAGCGTATCTGAGCTAGTTTGTAGTTGTTTAAGGTCTTACGCGCTACCAACTAATGGCCCATAGAATGTCCTTTGCAAACAGGACTCTAAAAACTTTTCTTTGGTGCCAGTTTCCCTTAGTGTATAAAAAATTAATTAGTCAGATAAAATAAAGACATGCTCTACTTACAATTCGGTCACATCTCTTGGAATCCCTCTGGGCAAGCCCTTCAAGCCCTTGTTGCTGCATCGGACCACTGTATCCAGGCAGGTGCACTCCGTGGGGCAGCGGGAGAGTGGGGAACAGCTATTGTCATCATTTCCTAAGTTGTCAAGAGACATACGAGAAAACTCAGATTTGCGGGGGTGAAGAAGTTAGGGGTGATTTTATGCCTTTCAATGAACATAACAAGGGCCAATCTTGGGCCACATGATCCCCGCAGTACAGGGCAGCAAGGGTGCAGTGATCGCCACCCTACATTTCACACGGCACTGTTTTCAGACAGCCTGGGGCAGAATTCCAGAAAATGATGTCCAATCTGTATTAGCAATACAAGGATAATAGTGGCTGCCCTTGTGCAGTTATTTACATAAACGACACTTTTAATTAGAGGATATAAATGGGAACTGAGTTATGGATACATTGTAAGGAGACAGGCATGAAGAGACCTACAGGGGCAGTACTTTCAGATGTTTAGCAAACACGGTCTGGGTCCCTCCATTTAAAACGCAGGCTCAGCTAAGCTCTGTGTTCACCGGCGCAACAACAGAACCTGCCCCGCCGACTTCCAGGGCTGTTCGTGTCAAATGCGGCGACACCCAGAGTGCTCCGAACAGTGAAAATGATTATTTTTGTTAGTTCCCTAGCCTTTCTATTGTAGAAGTCCACGGCCTTTCTCGTTTGGAAATGCGAGGTACTGGAAGAGATGCTAGGATAATACATGTTAAAAGGAAGCAGTAAAAATGGTAGCAACCACCAGATGGAAAGTGGAAAATCTAAAGCCTTCAAAAATCCCACGGAGGTTCGGATAGGCAGGTGCGGTCGGAGAGAGTAAGCGTCCTGTTGCGAACACAGCGCCAAACAACAGAAAAGGTGCCCAAGGACTATCTTCGCACCGGTCCACTTCGGCTGTGCCCGCAGCACAGTGCCCGGGACACCGGTGACCCGAGGCGTGGCGAGGCGTCCTTACCGTCGTCGCAGGTGAAGTCCTGAATGGCCACGTCCTGGATGGGGATCTCCTTGAGGAAGTAGGGTTTCTGACAGCGAGGGTTGCCGGTGACGATCCTTTTCTTCCTCAGCCACTCACCCAACCACGCCAGGTAGCAGTTGCAGTTGAAAGGGTTGGCCAAGAGGTTTCTAAGCACCACGGCAAACAAGACAGAGGTGAGGCTGGGGGTCCACCCCCTCCCTCCCCAAACCCCATGCGCCCCTTCGCCACACTTTCCGCTGCACCGGTCCTTTCTCATCTTCCCCTCCGGTCCCCGATTCACACGCAATCACTACATACGGGATGCATTTTTTGTTTTGTTTTTTTGGCTAAAATATTTATGTGTGAAATTTATATAATAACACCTTCCTATTAGAATTCTTCAGATAATTTTGTGCGAAAAATGAAGCGAAGGCAGCAATGTAGGCCTCTGCCGTGGATCCCGAGAGGTGTCTCGTGCGGACATCCTGTCGATGCGTCTGAGATCTGAGCTGTGTCTGAGACTTCCCTACCCTGACAACGCAGTGAGTTAATATAAAGATGAGGGCTGATTACCTTATAGTATTGGGTTTGACCTGACAACAGCTATTTCATTAATTTGCCATTTCAAGATTTCCATTTCTTATTTGCTCCAGAGAATAGGTTTCCCATCTGAACAGACAGCTGAGCTGACTAAGTGGCAGTTATAAAAATGAATTTACTTCGACAAATCACCATCCTTTTGGCATCTCCCCACTTCAGCACAAACCTATCGACAATCCCATTATTTATAAACATGCCGTGTTTAATATGCACAAATTAGTCACCCTGTGTAAACTGTCACGTTTTGTGTGGAATGAGTAAGTGCTTGACTGATGGATGGATGCTTCCCTCAAATGATTTCTTCAGTGGCTTGAGCTTTGTTGAACATGTCTGTTTTGTTTGCTTTCTTTGTAACTACTGCCTGAATTAGATTAGTATGCCACCATTACCAGGAAATCAAATCAGTTATAAGATTTATATTTTCAAACACTGCTTCTTAGATACTGATATACAAGAAATGCACTGTTTGGAGAGGTTCTGTTTTTTAAAACTTATTACTATATATATATATTTTTTGACATTTTCTGAGTTTTGTGCCTAGACCTACAAATATACTTTATTGGTGAACTGTCTACATAAAATACCCTTCTGGAAAGGCTCAACCTGTTTTTCAGTGTTTCCCTCACATCAGTGCACGCTCTCTCCTGAGCAGCTCTGGGTCTGGCCACCCCTGCAGCTCCTGCCATTGCCAATGACCCTTCCGAGCATCGGCGGCGGGAATAACCCAATCGACCCTGTTTTCATGACACTTATACTGAAAAGATGCCAGTGCGAGAACACTGGGGGAAAACTTATAACATTCCTCTTATTTGCAGCACAATCGAGCTATAACAAAATTAAAATGTATAAATTAAGCCACAGCACATTATTACAAAAAAGAACTGATCAAACAGGACTGTGATCTGTGTTAAGTTTTAATTTAAGCTAGTAGGCAATCTCTCCAGAAAAGTTGAAATAAATGTAATGTGAACCAATTTGCCCTTAAAAACAAATAAACCTACATCCTTGATCACATCTTGATGAAATGCCCAACAGTGCATTAAAATGCTCTCCATGAAAGTAAGAAATGCCATGCAGTGACTCAAGTAACATACCAAGGAAGACTGTTTTTCATACTCACAGAGTAGATAAAGAATGGAGAGTGTCAAAGGCCCCTGGTGCGATGGTAGTAATTTGATTATCATATAAAGAAAGCAGACGCACCGAACTCAGTCCTATGAAGCTGTCATTCCCCACACAGCTTATGCGATTACTTCTCAACATCCTGAGGGAGGAAAAGGGAACACTGTCATGGAGACAAAGCATCAGGCGATCAATTTTACCTATCTGAGGACCAAAATAACCCCGCTCGGCGAATCTGTGGCATTCAGGACTGTTTTCTGAATGTTCTCTAGTCATTAGGAACCACTGTGGCTATGTACTGAGAACCTTGAGCAAAAATGAAATGCTTCGAGTTGTCAATGATTACGCTCAGTTACAAAAAGCACAGGGGGCCTAAGCGGGGGTTTCCAACCCCATCTGAAGGGGGTCGATGTTTCCTTTGATGTTATCATTTTGTTTGCTTTGCTACATAATGTCCTCATTCACCTACAGCTCTCCGAGCCCTTGCAGCCCAGTGACTGGCGCATTCACTGCAGAACTACATCTGAGGTTGAACAGAAAGGAGGCAGAAATAAATCAATAACCACAGCAGAGGAAGGACTAAGGGCATCTCAGGGACTCACACGCCAAGTCAAAATCAACATCAGCCGGGGAGTCGAACTTGACGGTGCACCTGCAAAGCTCACACACATTATTTTACGTAGGAAAACTGTTCCATTGTTTTAAGTTCAGAACTTAAAAGGAAGCAATGAAGACCCCAGTGGTTCACAGGGAGGTTGAAAAGGGGCTTCTTAAAAATTCTGAGCATTATTTTTTTTTGTTTTACTCATTGCCACTAGTAAGACAAACTCTATGGTCAAGCTGTTACTGCTCTAGTTGTGGTTCCGTTCTCGATTCTTGTCTAAACTGTTTATTTGTGGGGCTTGGAACAATTACAAAAGGTTTCTAGAAATCCCATGTCCGAATGAATAGTTGCCACAAATCCTGCTGAAAAGTTCATTTCTTTTCCTTCATTTTTCTAACCATGAGTTGACTGCTCTATTTGAAGACTGCAGGATGTGGAAAAGAGGCAAAATAAACAAACAACCAAGTGTTCCTATAAAATTCTAGGCTGCCCTGTAATGAACAAGAAACATCCACTTCCGTGTCCTGCGAAGTCACAGGTAAGAAGAAAGGGTGATGTCCTTTGTAAGACACCATTTCATGTTATGGGACGAACACACAACAGGAAAGTATTTCTATCACCGCCATCCTTGGCCATAAATAACAATGAGCCCTTGGCCTTAATCTTGTTGGAGTCGCGGACCCCTGGGAGAACTTGAAGACAGCTTTGCTTTCCGTCACTGCAAACATCCATAAGCACGCTACGTACCACATTTCACCTGCAATCAAGGATTCAAAGACTCGCTGAAATACGTATATGGACTGCTAAGAGCGTTAGTCGTCCCAGAGGGTTAAGAAGTCTGGGGCCGCCGGGGTGACTTGTCAACATCTTTATAGCTCAGAGCGGAAAGTTACCACTTAGAGGAATATCTATGTCCAGACAGACCCACGTTAGGCCTCTGACGACCCCAAGCCTGGCTCTGCATGCTCCATCATGCTTGTTGCGACACAGCGGGAATAAGCAGCCAGCCAGCTGGGCGCCTGTCTCAGGGGCCAAAACATCAGGCACAGAAACCTGGCTGGAAATACAACAAAGGAGCAAGATGAATTCAGGGAGAGTCCTGTGAATGCAACCAGCCGGAAGAGATGCCGTGATGAGCTCTTTGCAGTGGTGTTATGATGAGGTGTGTTCCTCTAGAATCCCTATGTTGAAGACCTAACACCAGATGTGACTGTACTGGGAACAGGCCTTTTAGGGAGGTCATTAAGGTTAAATGAGGTCTTGTGGGTGGGACTCTAATGTAATAGGACTGGTGTCCTCATAAGAGGAAGGGACACAGAGCTCGCTCTCTCCCTACACACTGAGGAAAGTTCAGTAAAAACACAGCAAAAAGACAGCATCCAAAGGCCAGCACCAGAGCCCTCGCTGGAAACCAAACCTCTCAGCACCTTGGTCTGGGCCTCGCAGCCTTCGGAACTGTGAGAAAACAAATTCCTGTTGGCTAAGTCATGCCGTCTGTGGTTTCTCATGGTGGTACCCAAGACAGACCAATACAGATGGAGTGACAGATTCCCCACTCCCTGCCCCTCCTTCTGCCCATTCCAGGGGAAGATTCCCAGTACAAACAGTCCCTCAACTACTGTCTCGGAGGGAAAACTTCCCTTGTTGCAGGATTTGTATTTTGCTGAGTTACCTGAGACAGCTTGGGGGTGGAGAGCGAGGCGGGAGCAGACACTGCCACCTGGGGTGTACTTTCTCTGCCTTCCGTCTACACTCTTATCAGCTCCTCCATCAAAGGCTGGAGGATTATTTGCACCATACTTCCAAGGGGCTCTAAGTTAGTCATGAGAGGGTTAGCAGGTAGCAGGTGGACCCTGCCCCGTGGTTAAGATGCAAGCTAGTCCTCAAGGAACACACCTGGGCAGAGGTTGTGCAGCAGGATCTGAAACTGGGATGCCAGGAACACATCCCCCTGGCGGGAGGATGCTCCCTCCCTTTGCATATGGGAAAGAGCAGGCCATGGACTTCCCTGTCCCCTGGTTAGGGCTGTGGGAGAAAATGAGGGTTCAGGGGAGACAAGGGAGCTGAAGTCCTCTCTACTACCCCTGCAAGGGCTCTGCTTGGAGGCCAGTAGTTTCCTCGTGTCTTCCAAAGTCTTCAGAGTTCGGTTTGTGTCTCCCAATTTTTAGGTCACCACTTTTGTCAAACAGAATTATATACTTTGGAGGTAATAAAAAAATACATATGTACTCTGCAGAAAATTCAAATAACTCAGCATGCTGTCCTTACCGGTTAATCCAATCCCATCCTCCTTGGCCAACCACCTCTTGGGAACACACAGAATTTCTTTTTCCTCACCTCACACCCCCTGAGCAAGCACATAGACATAACTCTTAGCAGCTTTGCTTTGACATTTGAAATAAAAGTTCCAACACCAGTCAGTCTCTTTTGCACCAAGACCTTGCAGGGGCAGCCAAAGGTGTTCCCCAGGTAAGCTGTCATTCTGCCACAGGGCTTGATGCAGAGTCCGAAACTACTGTCCTTGGGCCAAGACAGAGTCTTAGATGGAGGTTTTTGAGGAAAAGGAAGCAGAATGATCACTCTGAGGCAGATCAGAGGAGCCAAACTCCATATGCAATGGAACTAAGATGATCTTTTTTGCTTTTTTGTTGTGGAATCATAGCCAGGAGAGACTCCTTGGCTCTTTTGCAAGCAACATGCTGTAGTCAGGGGTATTATTAGAGTAAGAGACTGTCTGCCACAATCGTGTGTGTGTGTGTGTGTGAGAGAGAGAGAGAGAGAGAGAGAGAGAGAGAGAGAGAGAGAGAGAGGAGGAAGGGAGAGAGAGAGAGAGAGAGAGAGGAGGAGGAAGGGAGAGAGAGAGAGAGAGAGAGGAGGAAGGGAGAGAGAGATGGTTGGCCGGCTGGTGGATAAGGAAGAAGGGAATCTCTGTCCCTTCTCCAGGACCGGAATGACCATGAAGTGTGACCCTGTAGAAGCAGCACAGTGCAGATAAGATACTCACAAAGTTTTGAGGCTTTCCAATCCCTTGAACATCTTATGCTGCACATTTTCCAAACGATTACTCGTGAGAAGTATTTCATTTACACCCGAGGCTCCTTCGAAAGCTCCCTCTTCGATGTCTGTGATCTTATTGTTGCTAAAGTTTCTAAATAAAAATGGCAGAAACTCATTTTAAACAGTGTCTTCCTCCCAGTGAGGGCCCTGAAACGTGTTCGATCACTTTCTTCTGCTGAGCAGTGTCCCCCATTGCCAGGCTCCTCTCTGCCCAGCAACTCCCGGGATCTCAAGAGACACCACTTACGGATTCCACCAGCCCAAAGCGATAAGAACATCAAGGGTGATGCTTACGGTGAAAATTACCAGCCTGGTCATGGTCAAAATGATCTGAATGGGTCCCCAGGAGCATTCAATTCTTGAAGTCAGGGAGCGCGTTATGTAAACCTTTATTCGCCGCAAAACTTAATAAAGCACTTTTCAAAGAAATGCCCCTGATTAAAAAGTGTTGAATGAATTAACGACTAAAGAAAGCAACTGGGTAGAGAGAAGAAGGATGGACTAAAGTGTGTCAGCGTTTAAATAGCATCACACATATGTCTGAATGTGAGTTTGTTTCCAGTGAAACCTCTCATGTAAAAATGTGTCAAAACAACCACCTTCACTGTCGGTGTTTTGTGTGATCTGAAAGACTGCAGGAGGGTGGGCTCACCCCGTGGAGGCAGCACCCCGTGAAGCAGTTCCCTCTTCCTCCTCCTCACGGCTCATTCCAAGACGAGGAATGTGCACAGAACAGTCATTTTTATAGGTCTTTTTATTCCTCTCAGAGCACTGCCCATAGTAGCTGCTCAATAAATATGTATTGAATTGAAAGACATCTTACAGCCAAAAAGAAAGAGCAGTTTGTGTCAGTGAGAAAGGAGGGCATTTGAGCAAGTAGAAACTCTCTTTATATACTGGGGGGCAGTATATAATATGGGGGTTCAGTGCACAGGAGTAGTTTCTGTCTTCTCTGCCTCGTACAGTCTTTGACCGTGGGCCGGTTCCATATATAAGAGCACAGAGAGCTCAGAAGAATGCTTCTTCCTTCCTGCTGCTTCATCCTACGTGGAGGGTGCTCCCCTGGCCTTGTGCTCTTGGCCTCCGCCCTGTGCCTCCCTCCCCTTCCTCCCGGGCGTGGGGCACTGTCTTGAGAGTTGCAGAAACTGCTGAGCTCACAAAATGGTTTTGAAATATGAGTTGTGGATATGTAGTAACACAGATGAGCTATCAAGCCAGTTTAGCAATCATTAATTTTGACTATCTCCTAATGAAAGTTTAATGAGGCACAAAGTCAAATAGTTGACATGAACGTGCTGAAAGAGGAATAACAGCATGGCTCGGGGACTAGTAAAGGAAGTTACAACACATGACCGAACCCATCTCTGCTGGGCCGAGATGCTGGATTCCTGCTGTGGCCACACAACGGCCCAGCTGTCTGGCTACAGGAAGATGCCAGCGCTCTGCTGGGGAACTGTGGTTGGCATCATTTAAATCCATAGAAAATAGCCAATTACTCAGGTTCCTTGCAGAGATTACCCTAAATTCATGCCACACGCATGGACATTTCTCTGGATCTTTTATGTTTTCCGATTTCCAAAGAAATCTAAATAAAACTGCAGAGGGATGAAACACACACACACACACACACACACACACACACACACACACACTTTGTCAGAAACTGACAAAGAGGGCGAATGCACGGCTTACATTTTACGTAACTGAGGAAGTTTCTTGAAGATTCCTGTCGCTTCCAACACTGTGAATTCATTATTATTGAGACGCCTAGGGAAAAGGAAAGAGCAAAGTTTCATCACCAAGAGTCAGGAAGGGATGACACTTTATTTCTCATACAGACATATGACATTATATTTAATGATTATCCTAAAGCAAAATATCAAACACGTATCATGGCAGATCTGTGGAAAGTAAACTCGTTCCTCAGTATCCACGGAGGGCTGATCCCAGGACCCTCCTCGGACACCACAACCCAGATGCTCAAGTCTCCTGTGCAAAGTGACGAGGTGCTTGCGTGCACCTGCACGCGTCTTCTGTCTCCTCTACCTCATCCGGGGACTCCCACCGCCGCACTCAGTGCACAGGCAAGGGGAGTGGTACTGGATCGTTGGGGAACCTGCTCCACAGTCAGTTCCTCGTAGGCCTGACGACATAGCACATGCCGGCAACAAGGTAACTTAGAAAACATATTTTCCATCCAAAGTGGTTTAAATGTGCAGATGCGGAACTTGATCATTTGGGGGGCCAACTCTACTGAATGTTTTCCCATTTCACTAACATTTTAAACATCAAAATGAAGCACATAGTAAAGAAAACCAATAATGGAACATCAAAGCAAGCTCTCATTTAGTAATCAGAAACAATTTTTACTATTTAATGACCCTTCCTGTGAAAGCATTTTATTTATTTATTTATTTATTTAGTTAGTTAGTTAGTTAATCCTCACTGGAAGATATTTTTCCATTGATTTTTTTTTTTTTTTTTTAGAGAGAGTGGAAAGAAGTGGGTAGGGGAGGAGGAGAGAGAGGGGGGAGTAAAACATGGATCGGTTGTCTCCCCAATGCACCCTGACCATGGCCGGGGATTGAACCTGCAACCCAGGTATGTACCCTTGACTGGGAATCGAACCAGCGACCCTTCAGTGCATGAGGTGCTCTAACCACTGAACACATTGGCCAGGGCTTCTTTAAGACTATTTCATTTTCTAATCACTTGCTCCATAATAATTTTATTAATGGTTTTACTGATACCAATTTATATGCTATGAGGTTCACCTTTTAAATTGTGCAACCATTTTTGCTACTTAATTCCAGAATACATATGATCATCACCCCCAAAAGAAATCCCACATCCATTAGCGTTCACTCTCTACTTGTTCCCATGCTACCTCAGTTCTTGGCCACCAGTGAAGTACTTCCTGTCTCTATGGATTTTCCTATTCTGGACATTTCATATAAATGGAATCATACTAAATGTAGCCTTCTGTGGCATTTTTCATGTTGAATAGTGTTTATCAGGTTCACCTAAGTTTCGCATTTATTAGTACTTGATTGCTTTTTATGGCCAAATAATATTCCATTGTATGGTCATACCACTTTACACTTATCCATTTGCCATTCATCAGTGATGAGGATTTGGGTTGCTTCCACTTTTTGATTGTTATCAATAATGCTGCCACGAACATCAGTGTGCAAGTTTTCCTGTGGATATATATGTTTAACTTTTACCTGTGTGCGAAATTGCTGGGTCACATGGCAAATTGATGTTTAACTCTTTGAGAAACACTCAAACTTTTCCCCAAGGGGGTACATTATTTTACGGTCCCAGCAGCAATGTACACAGGTTCCAATTTCTCTCAACTGTTACTGCCTTTTTGCTTGTTTTTAATAGTTATTCTAGTGGGTGTGTGAAGTGTAATTTCTTTGTGGTTCTGATTTGTGTTTCCTTAATGACTAATGATACTGAGAATTTTTTCATATGCTTATTGGCTATTTGTATACCTTCTTTTGAGAAATATCCCTACAAATAATTTGACTACTTTTTAATTGGGTAATATACATATTACTCCCTAATTTTATTGTTAAGTTGTAAGAATTCTTTATTCATTCTGGATATAAGTCCTTTATGAGATATATGGCTTGCAAATATTTTTTTTCCAAGTGCTGATTTTTAAATATATAATTTAGTTTGATGTAGTCCCATTTATTCATTTTTTTCCTTTGTTTCTCTTGCTCCAGCCAAAGTACTGGTGAGAATTCTGCTTTGTCTGATGTCTGCAATTTTGCTGCCTACTTTTTCTTCTAAATTTTTATGGTTTCATGACTTATATTTAAGACTTTCATCCATTTTGAGTTTATTTTTGTGTAGGGTGTAAGTTGGTGGTCTAGTTTCATTTTTTTACATGTACCTATCCAATTTCCCCAACACCATTTATTAAAGAGTCTGTCTTTACTCCATTGTATTCTCTTGCCTCCTTTGTCAAATATTAATTGAGCATAATGTCTTGGGCCAATTTCTGGGTTCTCTGTTCTGTTCCATTGATCTATATGCCTGTTCTTGTGTCATTACCGGGCTGTTTTGATTACAGTGGCTTTGTACTGTAACCTGATATCTGGTATTGTGACCCCTCCAACTTTGTTCTTCTTTTTCAAGATTGCTGTGGCTATTCAGAGTCTTTTTGGTTCCTTATAAACTTTTGGAGTTTTTGTTCTAGCTCTGTGAAATATGCCATTGATATTTCAATAGGGATTGCAATGAATCTTTATATTACTTTGGGTACTATGGTCATCTTAATGATGTTGATTCTTCCAATCCATGAACACAGTATATGCCACCATTGTTTTTCTGTCTTTGGGGACTCTAGTACACTGCTGGTAGAATGCAGACTGGTGCAGCCACTATGGAAAACAGTATGGTGTTTCCTCAAAAAATTAAAAATAGAACTGCCATTTGACCCAGTGATCCCACTTCTAGAAATATATCCTAAGAAGCCTGAAACACCAATCAGAATAAACTTATGTACCCCTATGTTCATAGCAGTGCTATTTACAATAGCTAAGATCTGGAAACAGCTCAAGTGTCCGTCAGTAAATTAGTGGATAAAAAAAAAAAATCTGTGGAATGCTATGCAGCTGTAAGAAAGAGCCAATCTCTTTGCCTTTGAGATGAAATGAGGGACCTGGAGGGTATTATGCTAAGTGAAATATGCCCGTCAGAGAAAGACAAGTATCACATGATCTCACTTATTTGTGGAATATAGTGAACAAAATAAGCTGACAAATAAAATAAAACCAGAGATATGGAAGCAGGGGACAGACTGACAAACCTCAGAGGGAAGGGAAGGGGCAGGAAGAGAGAAACCAAGGAACTGATGTGCATATGTGCATAACCAAAGGACACGGACAACAGTGTGGTGAAGGATGAAGACTGGGAGGGTGGGCAGGGAGGAGGTGTCAATGGGGGAAAATAAGAGAGACATCTGTATTATTTTCAACAATAAATGTATAATTAAAAAAATTCTTAATTTCTTAAAACACACACATGTCCTCCACCGAAAAATAAATAGATGCTAATTTCTAATTCAATTCTTGATTGACAAGTAAGCCTACGTGATGTATTATCATGCTGGGAGACACTATCTGGATTACTCTTTGCAGTATTATTGGCAATAAACATAACTCCCAACATTACTGTGAAAACAGAGTCCAGGGCTTTAATTGCATGGTTTCCATGCATGTCTAAATGTCCTGGAGCCATGAAATAGCTTTAAGAATGAACAGGAATAATAAAGATCACTGTAATCACAGGGTCGTCAGTTTCTGTCATCTCTTTGAAAGCTTTACATTATTTTTAATTATTCAAATTGCTTAAAATTCATTAAGTAACAGGCATGAGTATAGACACCACAGGAGATAAACTATAAAACATAATCCCTGTCATCAAGGGGCTATAATCTAGTTGAAGACAAAAGGATTATACATGCATAGAAAGACAACCAACTATGCAAAATGGATAATGACCAATACCAGATGGTGCTATACATAAACATGGCTACAATGTTCAGAAAATGATGAGATTTCACCAGGTTTTTTTTTGAATTTTTTAGAACATTAACATTAAATATCTCACTTATGAAAGTCAGTAAAGTCAAACCGTACAGGGGCATAGTATCCATAAATGACTCAACAAACATATTTTTGCAGCTAGCATATGCTAGCCCTTCATTAGGGTTAAATCTGATCACCCTCTGTCTTTTCAGCTTTTCCTGCTCTAATATCCTTTGTGCTTTAACACGTGATAATCACGGGATCCTACCAGCCACGAGTCACAGGGGTAGTAAGGCAGATAGAAAACACTCTTTTTGAATTTATGATAAATAGATATTCAAAATGGTGATTCTCAAACTACTTTATTTGGTGGCTATAAAGCCTCAATATGCTAAAAATCTATTAATTGTTCAGAAAAGGAGTTGGCTGTAAGTAATGCTTAAGAAATAAATATCATATGAATACTATTATTAGCAGTATTACTAATTGCTAAGTGAATTTTTGAAAGGTAAGTTAATTTCTGTAGTTATATCTTGGTCCAGAAAGATGAAGTAAAATAGCCTCTAAATATTCTTGGCCCTGGCTGGGTAGCTCAGTTGGTTGGAGCATCTTCCCATACACCAAAAGATTGCGGGTTTGATTCCTGGTCAGAGCACATGCCTAGGTTGTGGGTTTGATGCCCAGTCGGGGTGTATACTGGAGGCAACCAATCAGAGTTTCTCTCTCACACCAACATTTTTCTCTTTCTCTCCTTTTCTCTCTCTCTAAAATCAATAAACGTATTCTCAGGTGAGGATTAATATATATATTCTTGTACATAAAAGAATGATGCCAATATGAGTTATTTAAGATTAATGTAATTACCGAGAATAAAAGGACAAGACAAAAATTCCAGTGCTTTGTTTTGTTTTTCTCCCTCCCAACCTGGGAATTATAGGAAGAGGGACTTACAGGTCTGCTGTGAACTGGGGAATATGGTCTGGGATTTTGCAGATAGAGGGACTTACAGTTCTGCCGTGTACTGGGGAATGTGGTCTGGGATTTTGCAGATAGAGGGACTTACAGGTCTACCGTGTACTGGGGAATGTGGTCTGGGATTTTGCAGATAGAGGGACTTACAGGTCTGCCGTGTACTGGGGAATGTGGTCTGGGATTTTGCAGATAGAGGGACTTACAGGTCTGCCGTGTACTGGGGAATGTGGTCTGGGATTTTGCAGATAGAGGGACTTACAGGTCTGCCGTGTACTGGGGAATGTGGTCTGGGATTTTGCAGATAGAGGGACTTACAGGTCTGCCGTGTACTGGGGAATGTGGTCTGGGATTTTGCAGATAGAGGGACTTACAGGTCTGCCGTGTACTGGGGAATGTGGTCTGGGATTTTGCAGGTAGAGGGACTTACAGTTCTGCCGTGTACTGGGGAATGTGGTCTGGGATTTTGCAGGTAGAGGGACTTACAGTTCTGCCGTGTACTGGGGAATGTGGTCTGGGATTTTGGCGAGTTTTTGATTGGAGCAATCGACAGTAGTCCCTTCACAGCGGCACCTCTCAGGGCAAGCCAGATCTGCAAAGCAGTCCCCACTTAATTTTGATCGATAATCTTCTGTACCTATTGAGGATTCAAGCCAAGAAAAAAAAAATAATGATACTGAGTCGAAAGGTTAGAATGTTTGTTAACTTGTAGGAAGGAAAGAGGAAGATAACTATAGATTATGCAGCAGGGAGACAACTTGGGGGAATTTGGTCAATGGATGTCAGGAGAGGGTTAAAACAAGGGCTTGGAATTTGCTGGAAAAAAAGAGTGACTAGATTCACAGGACAGGAAAACATTAATAGAGATGAGCTTTTCACAGCTGTACTTTCTGCTGATCCGGTCAAGAGCCATTCTAGCCTCGTTGACAGCTAATCACACCATGGCTATTCATTGTTATAGAGATTTTTTTTTTCTCGGAGTCAAGAATTTAAAATGTATCCAGTCATAAACATATCCCTACATATCATTTTAAAATTAGGGCTTTCAAGGCAAATAGATGTACTCGGGTTTTTAAAAAATTTTCTGTGGTCTTTTATTATTCTCTCCCTCCCACATAATCTTCAGAAATGCCTAAAAAGCCCTCTTTTTTTCATTTTGGTTTTATCCAGAGAGACAAGTAAATCCTGATTTCAGCCTCAGCAGCTTGCCATGCTGTAGAAAGCTGCGTGACGTTCCATGGTGCTTGACGGAACCATGTTTTACTCATACCTGGCAACCACATGGTTAGATCAAGCACAACAGAAAATCTCGCTACATAATCACTACACCATCCACTAGGCCAAGGGTAAGACGGAGAGGAGAGGTGAAGGGAAGCAGGAGAAAAGCTACAGACGCTCTGGAGGTGTAATACTGTTTACATGACATGCATTCTTCCCGCAGAATGTTTATGCCCATAGTAAGAGTATTACTGCCGAAGGCTTCCTGGGACACAGAGACGAGGCCACGCGGCAAGGGGCCTCCACCGTTGCTCAGAACTGCAGAGCGGAGCAACGGCTTTCGGAACGACATCCAGGAGGAAGGTGGACATGAGCTACAAGGACAACAGAGAAGCTCAGAAGATCTGCGGTTTCTTCTTGGGGACAGGGGGAGGCGCAAAAGACCGAGACTAGAAGGTACACACTAGGATTGAAAAGGGAGGACGCTATGTCTCAGATCAGACCCTTTTACTTACAGCCGAAATGGTGAACTCCTGCAAAATTAAAGATCACCAAGGAGGGAAGAAAGACAGTAATCCCAAATAAGATTATAGGCATATACACAGAGCTAACTAAGGTCTCTTTCTTCTTTCCTTCCTGAGGCGAGGATGGGGAATGGCCTGGTATGGCAGGAACTGTCATGCTGGGCAGACTTTCCAGAGATTTTTGAAGCAGAGTGGTCTTTCAGGAAAAGCCACGGCTAAAGGATGCACAGCACACATTAAGTTCTCGTCGATTCCTTTAAAAGATGAACTCTCTGCAAGACGGGCTTTGAGTTATGACTGTGGTATCTGGAAGGCCAGACAGGATGGTGGTAGGCAGGTAAATGTAACATTAGGGAAAGGTAATCATGGAGATCTGCGAGGACTATCATTAGCACGTTTGGCTGAATCCTTAGGTGGTTGCTTACATACTGCCGAATGACCTTTCCAATGGATACTGCCATTCCGTAAAAATGGAATCAGATCAAAAGTTTTCAAAGCTGAATATAATAGTTTCATTACATTTGGAAATTAATGCCATGGCATTTATTAAAAAGTCTGTTGTACTGTGGTTTAAGCTTTTGTTTTAAAATTAAAATGAAAAAATGCTGGGAGCAAAGTCTAAATAGCAGGTACAATAGGAATCTTAGATTTAGAATAACCCACCTTGAATACAATGACAATTATTCTTATTTTAGGTGGTTCTTTAGAGAGGCTCAAATTTTAATTAAAATCTGAAGGAAAGGGAGAGTAGGCCCAGAGAATTCTTCTGAGTCCTGACTTCTATAATTATTGTTTAAAATAGCCCTGGCCAGTTTGGCTCAGCGGTTAAAGCGTCGGCCTGCGGTCCGGAGAGACCCGGGTTCGGTTCCTGCTAAGGGCACGTACTTCGGTTGCAGTTTGTCCCCGGCCCTGGTTGGTCGTGCGGGTGGCAACCACTCAATGTGTCCCTTCATGTCGATGTTTCTCTCTCTCTCTCTCCCTTCCTCTCTCTCCCTCCCACTCTATCTGTACAAAAAAATGGAAAAATATCCTCGGGTGAGGATTAAAAAAAAAAATAATAATAATAATGCAAACTGAATGATCAGAAATTGACAATTAAGCCTTGACATCTGATATAAAAGGTATTTTCCAAAACCTATTTTGGCTATTGTCAATAATGTGTGAAAAAATTTGTCAGAATTTATAAAAATAACCTGACTTGTACCTTCTTTGGTGAATTGAGGACATTAATTTCTAAATTAGTAATGAATTATATTTAAAATAATATATTGTATAATGAAATAAATACTTAAAATTATATTTTTAACCAAATAGTAAATAATGAAGTATATTTAAATGTAATGGATGGACTAATTTGGTAGTAATTATATTAACTGCTTCAATTTGGGGATTTAAGTAATATCAATGTTTTATCCTATTGGTATTCTGCTGTTCAGACTACAACTTTTTCTGAGTAAGTAATAGCTCTCAGATGACTGTCTACTTAATAATTGGGTAAAAATAATGAAGTTTAAAGGTTGCCAATGGAAGTCAATCAACCTCTGTTCCACATGTTACTTCTTATGCATCCAGTGTAATATATAAAGCATTATGAATCATTAAAGCTCAAAATAAGTAATAAGACAAAATCCATTAAATTCATAACATTACTCAAATCATAACTCAATAATGGCAAGCAACACCTATCTCCTTAAAACAGAGACCAAACCCAGAGTTCTTTAAAAAAATAAAATAGGTATGATTTTGCACATTAACACTACAGATTATATTTTTATTTACAGATGTTAAAATACATTATAGTCTAGAATATACCCAAGTCATTGTACACGTGACCAATCAATTGCTACTGAACATCTATTTTTTACATAATGTTCCACAGCAGACAAGTAAAGAGGCATTTACAGAATTAGCAGGCAAGGAGAAAAATCAGAAACATAGTTCAGAGAGCTAGTTCCAGGATCGTCAGCCTTGATAGGGTTAAGACTGCAGTGGTAAAACGTTTCAATTACTTTTCTAAGAATAGTTCAATATTCATTGGCCGAAATTATTCAAGCAGTCAGTGCCCGTGAACTTCTGGTGCTTTCAGGATGGAGGTCAATGTTGCTGTTGGGGAGCTATCCTGTGACCCCAGGTGTGCAAGGAGGCGAAGTCCCAGAGGAGGGACAAATGCATGTAGGTCAGCAGGAAGCTGCCATCTTCGCATAGAAAGTGAAGCAACAGCAAGCAGAGTCAAGCAAAATCACTTTTTTTAAGTATAAAAACGGCAAAAAAAGTAAATCTCATGATGGAAAAATCACAATTCTGTGCGTTCGTAACTGATTTCATGTGGAACTAGCTCTTTGACAACAGAAAAGTCTGTCTTTAAAACCAGCTCAATAAGCTGCATTTTAAAAACAGGCGGGAAGATCAAATATACAACGTAAAAAGAGAAAACGATTTCCGTGGAAAGCCCTGGGTTCAAACATTTTAGCTACCATGAGAAATTTTAGGTAATGTGCCAAAGTGACAGAGAGGAGGAAAAAAGGTGGGTGTTTAATAATACACATATTTAATACCAGAAGCTGCATGCAGAGGTCAGGTGCTCAGGAAACAGCTACAGGTGATCTACACATAAGTAAATCTATCTACACAGTGTCCACTGTAGTTTCTCAAGCATGCAGGTCAAAGTTTTGGAAGCTCTATTTTATAAGGTGAGGAAAGGGATTCTGCAGTTAGTCCTACTACCAAGCAAAACCTACCTGGAATGAAATACTGTTCTTTAGCTAAATAAAAAAAGAGAAAAAAAATAGAAGATGCACCTGAATGTCAGCAAGCAGAGATATGAGTTATATTAGATCAAGAATGAACTCAAGTTACTACAGATAATTAAGTAAAAATGTATATTTTCAGCGGGGGCTGAAGTATAACACTATACGGTGAGTAGTAAACACATCTAGAACCATGGACAATAATCAGCTTTGTCTTGATTATTAGCTTTTTTAGTATAAATTAACTGCCAGATGTGAAATACGCCTGGAATAGTTAGGTAGCATACTACTCAAAACATACAGAATACATTTTATCATAAGAAAACAGAGAAGATTAGACCAAAGCAAACAGTCGTTTCAACGAAGTAAGCTTTCTATTTAACAGTAATACAATGCATCTATAGTTAGCCTTCTGTAAATAAATGTAATGTTCCTAACATGGTAAAAGGTGGCCCTTTGGGAAAAATATGTATCCCCACAGTTCTATTCAAAATAAGAGAATGCAAAATGAGAAAACGGTATTCAGTAAGGGATCAGGAGATTTCCCCCCCACTTCTGAGTCTGAGCAAATGATGTAACCGAGTCTCAGTTCATTTCCTGAGGCAATGAAAACATGATTAATTACCATAAGTTTCTCAATGGAGAATAATACAACAAACATGAGACTTAACAGGCTTAAAGGCATTGAGAGTTAACTAAAAGGCCCTTGTTAAGTTCAGACCCTGGGACATGGTATGAAGTATCCATGCATCTTTTTTTCTTGGCCAGCAGCCTATTTCTTCTGCCTCATATCGTGTTAAAAAATGTTACCCATAGGAGGGCTAGGTGAATTGTGTTTACAGTTCTCTTTATTTATTGATTTTTTCTATATGTATAGAACACAAAGAAACATACTTCTACAATGTTCGGTAATGCCGCCAAAGGCCAGCTGTCTCTAGGTGTCCCGTAACTCCTGTGTTTGGTGACACAGGGGAAATGTCACAGGAGGTAAGAAATTACCTGAACAACGGAACTTCTTGCTTTTGATCTGCCCAATTCTTTTGTTTGCCAGACGCCGGGGGCTGGTGCAGCGGGCACCACTGGTCTCGATCGGGTTGGTATGGAGATAATCTGCTAGCCACTTGAGATGGCAGTCACAAATAAAGGGGTTCTGGGCCAAATGCCTTCAGAAACACACACAGAACACTTTTATACATGACTTGCAAAGAACTCAACTCTCAAATTTAGAGCGAAAACAACAGTCTTCAAAGATGATCTGAATCACATGTACATACATGGTCTGAATGGCCCGGAGAGGTGAGAAGGTCCCTTTGGCGATGGTCTGAAGCTTGTTGTCATATAAGGAGAGAAGGTTCAGGTTGTGCAGATCCTGGAAAGCATCTACTCGAAGGCAGTTTATCTTGTTGGCATTCAATAATCTGTTTGACCAAAGAGTTGTAGAATTAAAAAGTGTAGCATCTCCTTAACTTACCTTCCAGATTCCGTTCTTGAGAACACCCAATGAGAAATATGTTTCTTTTCATCTCAACACAAACATTTCAACGGCAATAATTTAGGTATCACAGGCAGAACATTTGGAGTGATACCAGACAAAGCAAGGCTCATGCAGTTTAAGGAATGTCTAAATCTAGCGGTACTCAGACTTTCATATAATCAAAATGATTTAAGCATATTCCCTAGAAGAGGTAGAGGTGGTGCAGTACATGAGGGTGGGTGAGCCACTGCCTCTGGGGTCAAGGACGCCATAAAAAAACAAAACAAAAACAATGCCATGAAACATTAGTCTATTCAGCTGTTCTATGAAAAGTAAGTTCAGTTTATTCTCAAAGCAGAAGACAGAGTGGATCTTCTAAAACATATACCAGATCACATCACTCCGCTCTCAAATCCTTGCAACAACTCCCAATCTGCTCTGAATAAAACCTAAGTCCCGACAACAGCCGTTAACTAACCCAACAAGATCTATGGTGACTCCTGAACTCTGCAACCTCCAAGTTCTGTCAGCTCCAGCCACACCAGCCTCCTTGCCAGACTCTTCTCTGCTTAGAACGTTCTCCCAGATGTCTGCCTGGTGAACTCTTTTTGCTTCTCTGAGTCTGCTCCCACCTTACCTTCTCACTTCAGCCTACCCTGACCTCTCTTTCCACTGCCAGCCCCTGTTTGCCTCTCCCCAGCCCCTAGCACTCTCAAGTCATATACTTTGATTTACTTTTTCTTTTTCCTTAAGTACATATTTCCACCTGTTATATGCGATTTACTTATTTATTATGTTGTTGCTGACTGTCATTTGCATACCCTTCTCCTCAAGGGCAAAAACTCCAGACATCAGGGACATTTGTCTATTTTGTTCCCTGATGTTCCCCAGGTGCCTAGCATGTACTAGGTGCTCAGTAAACATTCGTTGTTGAATGAAGATGTTATAGTTATAGTCCTCTTGGAGAGTGACAGAGTACATTACCATATTAAAGGCCCTCATCCTACATTATACATACCCATTTAACTTGGTTTAACATTGTATGCCACAGACTCATTATTTTCTCATATGTGTATCAATATTCTACATCAATATTTTGCGGAAGTGTAGCTTACAGATAATGCATCGGTAAACGTCGTTCTTGTAGGTGATACATGATGGTGTCTGAGCTTTTATTCGTGTGGACTGACCTGTGGGAATATACCTGTCCCACTTCCCACTTTCCTCAAACTTCCGGCCTATAAAGGCCTCTCAGAAAGCCTACCTTTTTCTCTAATACCACTTCTGCCCAACTGAGGTCTTCTTCCTCTGGGTTCCAGAGCAAAGCATGCAGTGCTGCCGGTCTGGTCACCTCTCACGGAAGCCTCCTTTACCCACATACAACTTAGTCCTCTGTGGGCAGAACTTGTTCTGATATGTTTTTTCTCTGTTACCATTTAGCTCAGTGCTTTGATACTGAGGACTTTAACAACTATTTAGTAGCTCAAAAAAAAAAAAAAAATAATAATAATGCTATGCAGTTTGGGTTTGCATGCCTTATTATCTAACATTTTGAAAGTGTTGGCCCTTTGACCACAAGAATCTCATTAGCATAAGGCATTTGTTTTGCTTGCTTGCTTTTTTAGGGGTTCCATGCAAGTGCCAAGCTATGACTTCATCAGGGAGATTTTCTCTGCTGCCTTCTTTTTTCCTTCTTATTGCCCTTCAAGAACTGAAGTGTTGGCCTTCTCTGTAGTCAACAAAATTTTCTTAAGAGCTCAGAGGCCTGGCTTGAGGTATGTAGTGATTAATCTCATGCCTCCCCACTACGGGTCACAACACAAGACCCACTGACCTTGTTCCCTAAGTCATCAGCCACCTGAAGGAACAGAGAGCACAAAACATCAAGGGCAAGAAAAAGGCGGGCAGCCTGGAAGACAACCGCAGAAGGTGCTTTTCGGAGCATTTTGTACTGACGTTAAATCTCTGTGGTCCAAAAATCAGGGGAAAAAAGTACTGGACACTAATTTATTTAGTACCTTCCATTTAGCTACTTCTCCCCAATTCTGCAACTGTTCAAGCAGCCCTAAGATGCTCAAGCAAGTTCTCAGCAAGCTCAGGGACAATCAGGTCCCTTTAGCCAAGGCAGGCCTTAGGAACGGGCCTTAGTCTAGAGATGAAACATCAGGCTGAGGGAATGTGTGTACAATCAGTCTATTAAAGCCGGAAACAATATTTGCTAACTCTGAAACCCAAAGAAAGGCAGTAGGCAACGAAGATCAGTATTTGCTGTGCTCATTGGTTTGTTGGAAAGAGAGAGGGGAGGGAAATGGAGACCCCTGGGCACAGTAAGGGTAAATGCTGTTTGGTTCACAATGTGCTCATTTGTGTGTGTGCAGGTGTACAAACTGGGCTGTAATATCAAATGTTTCTGGATAATGATGAAAAATTTAAAACATGGACAATAGAATATAATTATGAATATACATGTATCAAGTAAGGAAAAGGATCTATATTTGAGAAGTTGGTGGCAGTAGGAATAATTTTTCCCATATAAATGGTATAAACCCCAACACGAACAAATGCATACACCTGAAAGAAAATAACATTCTCAATTAAATATTATGATGTTAATAATTCTATTTAAAGAAGTTTTTAGTCATAGTTTACATTCAATATTATTTTGTGTTAGTTTCAGGTGCACAGTATAGGAGCTAGACAGTCATATTCTTTACAAAGTGGTCCCCTTGATACTTCCGGTACCCATCAGGCACCATCCATGGTTATTACAATATCATTGACTATATTTCCTGCCTGCACCTCACATCCCCTGACGAGTTTGTAACTATCTACCTGTACTTACTTCTCAACCCTTCACCTTTTTCACCCAGCCTCAAACCCTCCTCCCCTCTGGCAGCTGTCAGTCTCTATATCTGTGAGTCTGTTTCTGTTTTGTTTGTTCATGTAGATTGTTCTTTAGATTCCACATACAAGTGTAATAAAAAATTTAAAACTTTTAAAATAGACGGACTAGGAAGTAGTTGAGAGAAGGAATCACATCATGTCCATCTTTGTTTCCACAGCAGTCAGCCAGGATGCGCCCTAAACTCTCTATACGTTCGGTGACTCGAACAGAATGCGATGTTTCAACAGTAACCATCCTAATATCAGCACATTCTTACCATTTCCTCTTCATGTAAATATTAATTAAAACACCTGGGGTCAAGTCTTAGTCTTATAAATATGTACAGTAAATAGTTCTTTTGAGGCAAAGGAGAGGTAGCTATTGTCTAAGCAGAGTGGTCTTTAAAGATCTAATCCAGGGATTGCAGCTAAATCTCCTACTAAAGAGCAGCGGGAATGTCACTGCCGCGTCGGGCTCCTCGCACCCCGCTGTGCTGGGGGGTTCCTCCAGCATTGTCACTCTTGCAGACTCTCTGCACAGCGCTAGGTTTCTCTCCTTTCCAACCCTGGTTAAATCAAACCAGAGAAGTTTCACAGAGACCAGGGATGGTAGAAGCTTTAAATGACAGAGCAGACAGGAAGCACACCTTTGTAACAGTGCGGGGAGATTTGGGGACGACTTCAAAGTGTGGAATCTCCAAATAAATAACCTTCGACAACATCAGCTCCACTAGGCTACTGTTTTCCATTTCATGAAACTAGTTGGGGTCAAATTTTTCTGAAGCCTCCATGAAAATGTGAGATGGTACACTGACTAAAACATAATATTTGGTTCAACAGATCAGAAGCAATCAAGTACTTACAGTAGCTGTAAGGAAAATAATCCTTCAAATAAACTTTTTGGGAGTTCCGTGATTTTATTTCCATAGAGAACACTGAAAAAAATATTAAAATTAAAAAATCATCAGACACCAAACCAGCATAAACAAATTAATTCAACATATAGGTGTTCAGGCATATAGAAGGTTAGTAAGCACTCTATACACAATTGTTTGCTTATGATAGAAAGTCTGGAAAACATTGAAAAACAAGAAAAAAATAACAAAATGAATATAGTTCATAATTTTATTGCTTTCATAGACCTGTCCACTGCTAAATTGTCATATTTTTATACACACACACACACACATACGCACATGCACACACACACACAGATTTTAATGAGGGCATGCTGTATGTAACACTAAATGTGGAATCTACTGCTCATTAAAGAGATGAGCTTTGGGCTTATCATATTGGTAAATAGTGAAAAGAATCCATGTTTTAGCCAGACAGTGTCTATCCATGAGAAATGTAAGATATGCAAAGATAGTAATCATTAATATTAATACAGAAGAGTTTTTTAAAAATTTATATTCCACAAAGAAATATGAACAGAAATGCATCCTCATGGTGGCACCTACTTCTGATGAGCCACCATGTGCCAGGACCATGACCCAAGCCCCGCAGTACACCTGGTTCCTAGCATGGATTTTGGCAGTGGTGGTGTATATTGGATTGCGGTGAACATTGTTTGATGAGTGAAATGAAAAAATAAATTAGCAGAGGGATAAATTAAATAATAAATTAACAAAATGGGGGAAATGAGGGCACTTAAACAGCAAATGAATGGAAATGGTTAACTCATTATAGTTGTTAACAATAGGTCTGTAACACTGCCTCTCTAATGTTAGCTCCCCAAAGTAGGGAAGCGCAATTATGTGTAGGGAAAGATAGAAATCATATTTTAGGAGGACAATTTGGCAACATATATCAAGAGTCATAAAGGAGTTTATATAAATTTTTACATAGTAGTTTCACTCTAAGGGGTTTAAGGAAATAATCAGAGATAAACATTTAATTTACAAAATGTTAATTATGGCATAATTTATAACAGTAAAAAATTATCCTGTTCAAATTATGTTTTGAAGGCTATTTAGTGACATGGACATGTTCATGATACAAAGTAAAGTTTAAAAAAGCATAATGTCAACAAACGCAAATTGATCAATTTGCTATGCCACATAACAATGTTAAAGGTATAAAACTATATGATCATATCATATGGTGACACTTGTCTCAAGAACATACAAATGGCCAACAGATATATGAAAAGATGTTCAATTTCACTAGCTATTTGGGAAATGCAAGTCAAAACTACAATGAGATCCCACCTCACACCTGTTAGAATGGCATTCATCAACAAGACAAGCAGTAACAAGTATTAGAGAGGTTGTGGAGAAAATAGAGCTGCCATTCACTGTTGATGGGAATGGAAACTGGTACAGCAACTGTGGAAAATGGTATAGAAGTTCCTCAAAAATTAAAAGTAGAGTTACCATATGATGCAACAACCTGTTCTAGGTATCTACAAGAAAAATTTGAAAACATGTATTCATAAAGATAAATGTACCCCTATGGTCACTGCAGCATTATTCATGGTGTCCAAGACATGGAAACAACTGGAGTGTCCCTTGAGAGATGATTAGATAAAGAAGACTGACAGACTTCCGGTCAAGATGGTGGGAGGTACATGCGGTATCACGTCCTCCCACAACCACATCAAAGTTACAACTAAACTACAAAATGTTACAACTAAACTACAGAACAACTATCATTCAGAACCGCCTGAAATCCAGCTGAATGGAAGTCCTACAGCTACGGAATTAAAGCAGCAGCCACATCCAGACTGGTAGGAGGGCGGAGGGGACGGGCTGGTCCCACACCCACGTGTGGCGGATAAAAATCAGGAGGACACCTCGGCTGGGAAGGTCCTTCCTGAGGACTGAGGGGTCCCCGTCCCACACCAGGTGCCCCACTCAGGGCTCCAGTGCCAGGAACAGAATCCCCATAACTTCTGGCTGGAAAAACCAGCGGAAACTGAGGCTCAGGGAGGCTGAGGCGGCTGGAGCCCCAGGCAGCTCCTTAAAGGGCCCGCGCACGGACTTATCGGACTCTCTCCCTCTAAGCTTGGAGGGGAGGCAGCTCGAGGGGCGCCAGAGACATACAGGGAAGAACTGAGCTGTTTGGCACTGGAGCGAGGGCTGGAGAGGGGGCTTTCTCCGGACAAACGTGCTGTCAGAGGCCTTTGTTCCTTTGGTGAGCCTTTCCCTGGGGCAGCAGACAGAAGCCATATCTGGGACTCCAGCACCGGGCTCACACTGGTAGCCCCGCCCTGGTGACTCCCTGAGGCCCCACCTCGCCCCACCCCACCCAACTTTCAGGCCCACCCAAGCTGCTGCCACTTGCTTAACCATAGGATTGGCCTGTCTTGGATCCTGCTTCAGATTTTTCTTAAATTCTTTCAGACAAGCAGCATCTGGTGTCAGCTAGCCCCATACCGCTCGTTAAGTAATACACAGAAACAAACACAGGGAGGAGACAAAGGAACAGGTCCCAAATGAAAGAACAGAACAAAACCCCAAGAAAAGAACTAAGTGAAATGGAGATAAGCAACCTAACAGATGCTGAGTTCAAAATACTGCTTATAAGGATGCTCAATGAACTTAGTGAGAACCTCAGCAAACTTAGTGAGGGCCTCAAGAGCATAAAAAAGGGACAGTCAGAAATGACAGATGCACAGTCAGAAATGAAGGAGAAACTAGCTGAAATAAAGAATAATTTACACAGATTCAATAGTAGAGTACGTAAATCAAAGAAGCAAACCATTGATTTGGAATATAAGGAAGCAAAAAGCGCCCAATCAGAACAACAAAAAGAAAAAAGAATCTAAAAAAATGAGGATAGTGTAAGGAGCCTCTGGGATAACTTCAAGTGTGCCAACATTCACATCTTGGGGGTGCCAGAAGGAGAAGAGTGAGAACAAGTAATGAAAACCTGTTTGAAACAATAATGGCAGAAAACTTTCCTAACTTGGTGAAGGAAACAGACATACAAGTCCAGGAAGCACAGAGAGTCCCAAATAAGATGACCCCCAAGAGGCCCGCACCAAGACACATCATCATCAAAATGCAAAAGGTTCAAGACAAAGAGAGAATCTTAAAAGCAGCAAGAGAAAGGCAGCTAGTTACCTACAAGGGAGTTCCCATAAGGCTGTCAGCTGATTTCTCAAAAGAAACTTTGCAGGCCAGAAGGGAGTGGCAAGAAATATTCAGAGTGATGAAAAGCAAGAACCTACAACCAAGATTACTCTATCCTGCAAAGCTGTCATTTAGAATCGATGGCCATATAAAGACTTTCCCAGACAAGAAAAAGTTAAAGGAGTTCATCACCACCAAACCTTTATTATATGAAATGTTGAAGGGTCTTTTTGAAGAAAAAGATAAAATATATGAACAAACAAAATGGCAATGAATACATATCTATCAACAATGGAATCTACAAACAAAATGAACAGGTAGAACAGAAACATTCTCATAGATACAGAGAACATTATGTTGGTTGCCAGATGGGAGGAGGGTTGGGGGAATGGGTGAAAAAGGTGAAGGGATTAAGAAGTACAAATTCATCGCTAGACTGACAAACCTCAAAGGGAAAGGGTTTGGGGGGTGGGAAGAAATAAACCAAAGAACTTATATGCATTAAAAAAAAATAAGACGTGATAAACACACACACACACACACACACACACACACACACACACACAAATAGAATACTACTCAGACAAATGAAAAAATGAAATATTGCCATTTTTTACCACATAGATGGAGCTTGAGAATATCATGCTAAGCAAAATAAGTCAGACAGAAAAAGTTAAGAACAATTTCATACGTGAGATATAAAACTGAAAGAAACAAGTGAACAAACAAAAACTCAGACACAGACAACAGCATGGTGGTTGCATGAGAGAAAGGTGGACGATGGGGAGGTAGCAAAGGCTGAAGGGGTCAGATATATGGTGATGAAGAGAGATTTGACTTTGGGTGGTGGGCACACAATTCAATGTACAGGTGATGTATCATAGAATTGTACACTTCAAACCTATATTATTTTATTACCAATGTCACCCCAATAAATTTGATACATTTTTTTTCAAAGTGTAGTATAAAGGACTAAATTACAGTACAATTTTAATTTTGTTTAGAAAAAAATTCACACACACACACACAGAAAAAACAGAAAATCTCTGAATGGCAAGTGATTTGCCATCCAGAGTTGATTTGAATTTGCATACAATTTTTCCTTATATATTACAATTGAAACTGATAAAAATTATTTTGAAAAATAAACAAGTGGATGTCATAATACACGATGAAGAAGTTGAAATGAGAGCCTAAATAATTAATATTCTTGGCAGGCAGCGGTATTTGACTTCTGTTTGGGAAGGAGGAAAATAATACGAGATAAAAAAGAGTGAGGAAAAAGCTTGCCCTTTGAGATGTCAGTGAAAGTTGGGATATATTACAAAATTGAAGAAAATTCTCACTGGAATAAATAAAACTGGGTGCTGTATTGTGTAAAGAGACTTTAAATTTCTAGAAATTCTGTAGCGCAGGCACACAGCATAACATAAAAATTCTTTTCTGTAGAATATAAATGTTTTAAAAGGTAAATCAATTTCAGAAGCCATTTTAAAAGTCAAAGAAGAAAAGAGAAACCTGTATTGTCAGGGTCAAGAAGATAAAGGAACTAAGAAAGGGTAGAGCAAGAATAAATATGTTCTAAGGTCAAGAATAAGGGAAGAGGAAACTTTACGAAAAGAAATGAGCCGATCATGGCATCAATTCAAGATCCTCAACTCGATACCGTTCCATCAGTTCATTCAGTGATCAGTACTGGACACTTACTGTGTGCTAGGAGCATTGCGGGGTTCTGAGCGTGGTGCCTGGTTACCCTGCATCCAACAGTTGTTTTTTGAATGTTTATCATTTCTGCATGTCCCAGGGACTGATATGACAGAGATGAATACGGTATGATTTCAAACAGCAATCCAAAGGAGCCGTTTTGAATACTGAAGGAGCCTCACATTCTGAACCCATTGAGAATTGAAAAGGAAATCAAATGCATGTAAACAGTGGGAGGCCCACTAGTTACTTTAGGGGTAAAGGACTGGGTAGGTTGTTTATTTGGGACTTTTGCTTCAAAGGTAGGTTCAAAGGAGAGGAGGATAGATAGAAGATGTGTCATATTGACACTGAAATTATTTTCTCCAGAAATCATTCTGGTCTTTTTTAGAGATCATATTAAAAAATAGATGTTTATTATAAATGAGACAATTTGGGGTCATGGGAGAAAAAGGAGGTCAGATAAGGATGAAGGAAATCCATCTGTGTAGGTGATATTGGGTATATGGACTAAAAGTCATAAAAATATTATAATAAAGACATGGACAACAAAGCTGGGGACAGGGCGGGGAGGGGGGAAAGGAGAAACATTTGTAACAAAAATAAATAAATTAGTCCTGGCCGGTTTGGCTCAGTGGTTAGAGCATTGGCCTGTGGTCCAGAGAGACCCAGGTTCGGTTCCCGCTAAGGGCTTGTACCTTGGTTGCAGTTTGTCCCCAGGCCCTGGTTGGTCATACGGGTGGCAGCCACTCGATGTGTCCCTTTCACATCGATGTTTCTCTCTCTCTCTCTCTCTCTCTCTCACTCTTCCTCTCTCTCTCTCTTCCTCTCCCTCCCTCCCATGCTATCTGAACAAAAAATGGAAAAATGTCCTCGGGTGAGGATAATAAATAAACAAATTAATTAATTAATTAAATTAAAAACTCAAATCCAGAAAAAAAAAAAAGACATATTAAATAGAATGGGAATGGGATTTCTCTACCAAAAATTATAGCAATACTAGGAATGGGTATGTTTTTCTCACACACAACAAGATCCACGTGATAACAAAGAAAAAGGAGTGAAAATATAAAAAAATCCAAAGACCAGGGATGAGAAGTTGTTCGACAGAAAATAGGCCCCACATCTGTGAACATGAGGAACAGTGACGGCATTACATAAAGATAGCAAGTGCAAGAAGGCTAATGAGAATCTGTGCTCCACTCATAAGAAAAAAACAAATTAAAAAAGAAATTAAAAGATGAAAATGAATTCCACCGAAAAGAACATAAATACACAAGGGATTTGGAGATTATTAGCCAAATACCAAGAATGACAGTTTGCCTATACATGACTTATATTCACCATTCTATACAGTGTGCAATTATGCTGATGGAGACTTTTTTATAGTCCTTTGGAACAACAGGAAATCTTCAGGCCACTTGTGCACCTGCTCCTGGAAGGAAGGCTGGGTAGGGATTCTAAACCCAGTTTCACCCTTGCAGTTCCAGCTCTAGGAGAGTAGGTGACTATCTAGCTAGCAGGATACTGCAACAGTGGTGGCCAGGCTCTGAATCATCCCGCCCCGTTGCAAGCCGGAACTCCTACTGAGGACAAAACATCTGAAATAGAAACCTATTAAGATGGCCATCATGTAAAAGGTGCTACGGGCAGGCTTTATTATCTAAACATATGGTAGAGAGCTCTACTTTTAAATGAAAAGCGATGTGTATCTGAGAATTAGAACACTAAGCACGTTTAAAGACAGTGAAGAGAAAGCAGGGGTTGTCACATTTTCTTCATTGGAAAACCGGTAGTAAAATGCATGGTACTGAGCAGGAGAATTAACAGGAGTCCAAGACAAGACTGTAGGAAGTGTAAATAAAACAATCAGAATCAAAATAAGCAACCTTTCCCTGCAGACCTCTGTGGAACTGGGGAGCTTGTCAATGAAGAGAGGTAATTAGAATAAGTGAACTATAATCATCTGCAAGGGTTATTTTTAAAAAGTGGGGCCTTGGATGGTTTGGCTCAGCAGTTAGAGCATCAGCCTGCAGACCAGAGAGACCCGGGTTCGGTTCCCGCTAGGGGCACATGCTTTGGTTGAAGTTTGTCCCTGCCCTGGTTGAGGTTGTGCGGGTGGCAACCAGTCGATGTGTCTCTCTCACATCGATGTTTCTCTCTCTCTCTTCCTCCCTCTCTCCCTCCCGCTCTATCTAAAGATAAATGCAAAAATGTCCTCTGGTGAGAATAAAAAAAAAAAAAAAAATGGGAAAAGCGGAAACCTGTATGTTGAGGATTTGGGGCATAAAAATTCTGGGATAATTAAAATCCAGAAACATACGAAGTGATAAGTATCAGAAGATCTGACAAGGCCATATCGGTTCTCTCTTGAATTTTTTCTCTCTCTGCTTTAACAACACCAGCAGGGGAGTAATCTTGTCCCCACTTCAGATGCTGGGCAACCGAAGCACAGGGAACTTAGAATTCTCCAACGTCTTCTCTTTCTTTTGACATGTAATGATTACCGCTGAGGCACAAATATTTGAAAGACCAGGAATTGGTATATTGACTTGGCTTTGTTCCATCTTTTTCTTTGGCTGGGAGGGTGTCTGTATTTACTTTGGATAGTGTAATTGTCCAGAATAGTATACACAGTACTTTATGGACAATTTGAGTTATTTAACTGAGTTTTACATTAAACTTCATTATTTTAGAATCTAACAGCCCGCCCTGAGTGCCATACACACCTACACTTTACATCTTCTGCCAACAACTGTTCCCCTAGCCTTGGACTGTCTGTGGTAAAACGAAACAAAGCAATAAACCAACAATGCACCTAAGCAGATACTGCTGAAGTGATAGATTTCTATATATGCCATCTGACCCAGTGATCCCACTCCTAGGAATATACCCTAAGAAGCCTGAAACACCAATCAGAAAGTACCCCCATGTTCATAGCAGTACTATTTACAATAGCTAAGATCTGGAATCAGCCCAAGTGTCCTTTAGTAGACGAATGGATAAAAAAGCAGTGGTACATGTACACAATGAAATACTATGCAGCTGTAAGAAAGAAAGATTCCACTTATTTGTGGAATATAATGAACATAACAATCTGAGGAACAGGGTAGACCCAGAGACATGAAAGTAGGGTGCAGACTGACAACCCTCAAAAGAGGGGGTTGGGGGGAGATAAATCACAGAACTTATGTGCATGTACGTATAACTGATGGACATGGACAACAAAGCTGGGGATGGGGTGGTGGGGGGGAAGGAGGGTGTCAATGGGGAAAAAAGGAGAAACATCTGTGACAAACGAAAAAAAAAATCATTTTCTTTCTTCGAAGACAACTCTAGTTTTCTGAGCAGACCAGCATAGCAACCTGAACACTAAGAGCCCAGATGAGCACAACCCTCCCATTCTCCCCTCAGTACAGTGAATGCAAATTGCTATATAAACTCCAGGAGTTTATCTGGGCCTTGCACATGTGTATCCTGCAATTCTCATTGGCTGCCATCGACTTCTGAAATTCCTAAGAGCCCTGCCGTAACTGACATCAATAGGGACCATTGTCTGAGCGTCAACTCCTGACAAACACACGCAAGCCTCCAGTCTCAGACTTTAAAGTCAAAATTCGAAACAAAGGTTACTGTACTTGATGGACTTCTGAAAGTTTCTGCAAGTTTAAAGGAATGACACACTTTATCCATCTATTTTAGAACCACTTTAGCTATCTCCCTGAAAGTCCTTTTGACATTAAAAAGCTGTAAAACTCTCTTATCGTTGTGCTGTTAGAGATGAAAGCTGCATCTTTCAGGGAAGTCTTGAGGAGATAAAGCAGGGAGTGGAGGGGTCTCTCACTGGTCCTGTTCCACTGTCCTCTGCAAACCTTCACCCAGCATCCTTCTAACGGGGACTGATATTGTCCCCAGAGATTGCTACTATTCGCTTAAGGATTATAAATACAACATTGAGCAGGGCACTCCAAAACAAACATTTCCCTTTATTTTAGAAACAAAAAGGATGAAAACAACAGGGCCCCTTACCCTTGCTCTCCAAACTGTGAAATTATCAAGTCCTAAAATATACACCCCTAAAATGGGAAGATTGTAGCAACAGGTAGCATTTCTCAATGAAAACAATGGAATTCATTAATGATTAATGATAGTTAATGTTATTAATAATTCATAATATGAAAAACTTAAAGAAGTATTATTTTTTTTTAATCTGAATGAAAAGACAGGGCCATGGCTGGCTGTGCGCTGTTTCCCTTCAGCACTGTGGCCAGTACTTACAGAGAGTTCAGAGAGCGGAGTCCTTGGAAAGCATCTGGTGCCAGTTCAGAAATCTGATTGTTGCTCAGGTCTCTAGGGTTAGAAAGAGGGTTAGGTTAAAGGAAACGGAATGTCAGTGAGATTTACTGCAGGAGAAAGCTTTTCGTTGCCTTTACATGTGGATTTTGCTTCTACTGATACATCCTCTTAATAGTCAATCAACTCCTGACTATTCCCTTAAATTATTATAAAAGATACCATGTCTTACTTTGGAAAACAGAACATCTAAGATTTGACTGTCCACTATATTACATCACATACATTCACAGTACTGTGAATCCATATGTTAAATTACAGAGAACTTGAAAATGTTACATGATTTAGTTATTAATGTGACATAGAAATAGCTTCAAACCAGTCACATCACTTATTGTTTTGCTGTCTAACACCTAAATATTCAAACTTAAATGGGTGTCTTTGTATGGTCATGACCCGTAACCTTTTAAAAATTACATATATTCCACAATACTTTTCACTTACATTCTTCTAAGCTTTTTATATGGTGAGAAGGCTCCAGGAGGGATGACCTTGACTGAGTTCTGTTCCAGACGTCTGCAATAAAAAAAAACAAAACTTTTTTTTTAATGGAAATGTGAGCTCTCCGATATGTTTAATTCAAGCCCAGGATTCATGTCAAGAAGCAAAGTTGACA
Organism: Molossus molossus; assembly: GCF_014108415.1. Taxonomy (NCBI): domain Eukaryota; kingdom Metazoa; phylum Chordata; class Mammalia; order Chiroptera; family Molossidae; genus Molossus; species Molossus molossus. Next base: position 13,396,817 of record NW_023425344.1, on the reverse strand, counting down.
TACTTTATGAGTAATATTTTCTTTTTTTCTCAAAAATGACCATTAAAACTAATTGTTCTGTGCCCTAAATGCTGAACAAGATTGGGAATAAGAAATAAGGCAATTATAAAACAATAAAAAATTCCAATTTTTAGGCATTACATGTCCATTAATATTTAAGACTAGACTTTGTACAAAAGAGAAAACACCTTTAAGAAACTAATTTGGGAACACATTTTAATAACCTCAATTTCAGTAACAGAAATATGTAGTAATGCTATATATATATATAAAATTTGTTAGGGATAGTTATAACTCTTTCACAAAGGAAATCATTATAGAATATGAAATCTAATAAACCTCTTATGTCCTCTACAGAACGTATATTATAGGTGGAAAAAAATAATTGTTATACTCAAAAAATTAATTTTGAATCTTCTCATGAAGCAAAATCTTAAATTCTAAATCTATAAGTGCTATAGATATTTTCAGTAAGACTGTCTGGACTCAGATTCATTATGTGAATATTTCATGTGAAAACCACTGTGGCAAAGTGCATTAAACACACTGAGGTATTTTTATGATGCACTAAAATCAGACAGTTGAAAATAACTCTCATATTTTCTACTCCATGGTTTTGTTATCAGAGAAAGACAAAATTTCACCCACCTAGTGATGAAAGCAACAAAGACATAGATTTCATTAAGTGTTTTCGTAAATATCTCAGTCCTCAAAAAATGTTGCCTCTCAGCCTCATGTCTATCCATATAAATATCCTATTAAACATTCCCAGTCCCTTCCCCTTTTCTCTTCTGCTCTGTGTCCCAGGGAGCTGACAGCTGGGAAGCATGCACCCCAAGCTCACCTGCCTACTGGCTTTGGTGAGACGCGGCTACTGGCGGGAGACTGAGGTAGGAAGAGAGGAGAAGCCAGGATACTCCCCCTCAGGGGAGGTGCTCATCAGTCCTCTCCTCTCCTAATTTCAGCTCTGGCTGGGGCCATCTCCTGACTCAGTATTACATCACCTTCTTCTTAGGTCTTGGTAGCCTTGGGGATGGGCACAGCTCTCTAACTGCTGTGTCCTTCTACAATGGTTTCATTCATCCTCACATTACAGCCCTCTACTGAAAGACCTCGCATGGATTTAAATCCATTTTCCTGCATGGATTTAAAAACAATATATACATATAAATAGATTTTATATCTATTCATATATTTATGTATACATATAGAATATATATATTGATTAAATGTGTGTCATATACATTGGTTCATTTTTATTGAATGTTGGTAATACTTTAATATATATGTTATTGATGAATGAATATCAATTCAAAACAAACAAAATATCCCTAGGAGGTTTAGTCAAATTGCTGAAGTATTGGTCTCTTCTGATTCCAAAGCCTTTCAGCGTACCCTGTTTTCTCCGACAGTCTCAGGGGTTGCCCTGGGACCTCCTTACCTCTACATGCAATGGATTCCTCAATCCTCACTGCTCCTAACTCACTGCTAACAACCCTTCTTTCCTTGGATGTGATACTATATCTCCCTGGTTCTCACATTACTTTTCCTTTTCTCAGTTTATGGCTTTGCTTTCAAACCTCCTAAATCGAGCTATTACTCAAGTTTCTGCATCTTCCTCTCTTACACAAAAGGTGAAATCCAGTCTCTATCACCTATCATAATTCTCCCCCTCTGAAAGACAGAAATAATTCTGTTCACAATAAAGACATATTCACGTTTCTTTACAAAATATGTAAGGAATACATTTAAGTTGCCCTGCCCTGGCTGGTTTTGCTCAGCGGTTAGAGCATCGGCCCATGGACTGAAGGGTTGCGGGTTCAATTCAGGTAAAGGGCACATACCTGGGTTGCAGGTTTGACCCCTGGTCCCATTCAGGGTCGTGTGGGAGGCAACCCCTCGATGTGTACCTCTCACACTGATGTTTCTCTCTCTCTCTCCCTTCCTCCCTTCCACTTTCTCTAAAAATCAGTGGAAAATTATCCTTGGGTGAGGATTAACAACAACAAAATTAAATTGCCCATAATGCACTGCTCAAATTGGTGAGTTTATTTTAGTTTTTATTCATGCATATTTATTATTTTATATAACTAAAGTATTACTGTGTAGAGAATTTGGGCTGTATCCTTTGTAACAGATATAATATCATACATGTTTTCGTACATTATTAAAATTTTTGGAAGACATCATTTTTAATTCTTTATAATGTCCAATTATTAAAATGTTTTCGCAAATCATTTCCTTTTAGCCATTCAGGTTAGTAATAGTTTTACTTCATTATTGATATTATTGTTCAGTTATTTTAAGATGATTGAATGTGGTCTCCTCTGGGAGCCTTAATCTCCCAGTTATGGTTAGTGGTGTCTTTCTCCATGTACCTGAGGACATGCTCTTCCCAAGGGCTTTTAGCTCACTATATTCCAGTCATTTTTTACATATTTCTGCTCTTCAGTGGCAGGTTTACCCCAGAAGACAAGAAATAAGCTGTATGAAGAAAATATGGATTTGGAACTTAACCTACTTATTAGGTCTTAACAAGGTGTACTTTTCTCAAAAACTCTAAGCATAAGAAAGGGCATTTAAATCATTTCACTGTTATATTATAGATTAGAACATTAAAAATTGATGGTTTAGAGACACTTTTTTTTTTTGCTCAAATTCATTCTTATAGTTAAATTTTAAGAAGTTTAAAATATAACCAATAAAAATAGAGTTAAAACAAAGTGATAGTTGGAATATCATTGACTAGAGAGAATCTAGGCCAATGAAACATTTCATTTTGTTAAAGATTTGCTCAAAATAATATAATGCTTTGATAGGAAAAATTTAAAAATTCTTGGTGACTAGATTTTTTTTTTTAACAGTAATGCAAATCTAGTTCATATAATTACTTTTCATAAAGTTCAGGTCCTTGAAAATAAGCAAACCAGAATATATTTTATAACTACAAACCACACACAATCTCAGATGGTATTTTTATTCCTATAATATAGAGGGGAAACTATTTAAACCAGAATATAAAAAATTTTTAAAAAATAGTAGACTTTTCAGGTGAAGATTTAAAAAAAGCAAATGAAATGTACATTTTTCTCTCTTTGCTATCCTCTAATCTTTTATTTTAATAGCTTAGAATCTGCTGTGTTTTATTGAGTGCAAATATGAATCCATTGTTCTATGAAGAATCGAATTAAAAACATTCAGGGTTACAAAAACTGATAGTGTAATGGCTAAGATATATTTTCATGCTGTGGATAAAATCCACAATAATTAAGAGCCTTCCAAATGCTGGTCCTTCATAGAAAGAAAACTCAGCATTTACAATTTCAAAGTAAAACTAGATTTAGAAAAGTGTATAAGGGAGGGAGAAAATTCTATACACCACATGCTGTAGGAAAGCCTTTTTTATATATAAAAGTAGCCAGAACACCTCACCTTTTTCCTTTTTCTCCACAGAGTATATGTAAACAATTCTAAAACATTTTATTACTGTGTATGTGTGTATCGATATCTATCTATCTATCTATCTATCTATCTATCTATCTATCTATCTATCTATCATCTATCTATCATCTATCTGTCATCCGCCATCTATCTATCTGGCTAATGTAGAAGCAGTTTGCTGTCACCACCTCCGCAAAACCCTCAGGGAACTTCAGTTAGAAGTTCACTGAGATAAGAACATGGACTAGTTTTCTAACTGCTCCAATCCAAAAATTCAAAAGTATGTTTAACCATTAAAGACCTTTCCTCCCCATTCACAAACATTTTCTTCTCCTATTCATTAATTACTGATTTTTTTTGTATGAATCAGACTTGCCTTTATACTTTTAGAGTTCCTAAAGAATGAACTGAAACCAATATGTATCACCTTCTGCTGCCCGGTCAGATAATAGAAAATGAAAATCTATTCAATCTTACATCAGTTGAGTATACAATGCAATGTAACTGGGCCATTAAAAAACTCCAACTAGTGCTGAAGCCATTTACAAGAGAGTAAATGACCTTGATGACACTTTCAGCTCACTGTTCAATTCTCAGGCACTAGTCTCGATATTTTTCTAATGAAATTTTTGACAAACCAATTAACATGACATCAATAACATCCACATGCCAAGGCCGAAGTAGCTCTCCTTAAGAGATATTAATGTTTGTATGTGTGTATACATAAAGACAACATTGTGTAACTTAGTGATTAAAAGCTTATATACATTTGGATTAAATTCTGCTACTGCCACTGATTCTCTTTCTGGGCCTTAAAAGTTACTTTGCTTCTCTGTGTCTCAGTTTTTCTTTCTGAAAAATGAGGGAAATAAAACCTACTATCAATGTCTTGGTAAAAATTATGAGATATAGCCCTGGCTGGTTTGGCTCAGCAGTTAGAGCATTAGCCTGCAGGTCGGGGGTCTGACTCCAGATCAAGGGCACATGTACCTGGGTTGCAGGTTCAATCCTGGCCCCGATCGGGGTCCTGCAGGAGGCAACCAATTGATGCGTCTCTCTCACATCCATGTTTCTCTCTCTCTCTTTCTCCCCCTCCCTCCTTTCTACTCTGTCTTAAAAAATAAAATCAATGAAAAAATATCCTTGGGTGAGGATTAACAACAACAAAAATTATGAGATGTAGAAAAAAATATATGGTATGTTTTTCCTTGCACAAGAAATGAAAAAAGAATAGAAATATGGGAATATACATGTGTATATATGTAATCACATATATAATATTTAGCATTATATAATGTCTACAACATATTTTAGTCACACAGATATACACATACACATAGACTCTATAAATGAATAAACCTGATCCATGATTTGATCTCTATTATGAAATAAACATATATGGATCCAAAACATGTTTTTAAATGAATTAGCAGTACAGTTTGCGAATAACTCAGTAACTATATATTAAACACATATACACATACATCATTCACATGGAGGCTGAAACAAAAAATATATATGGCTGCAATTTCCATGATCAACATGGGTGAGTATAGCATTTTCTTTCATTTGGAAAGTGTCTTAGAAACCGAAAACAAGTTTTTACAATACCAGGAAAGTGTGAGACTGGGTTGACAGCATCTGTAACATACAGCCCAGATGCTGATTATGCATGGCAATAAAATGGACAGTGCTTTGCAATGTCCCCATCTGCTTTTAATGTAGATGGCAAAAACAGCTGCCAGAGACTAGAACAGAGATTTAACGGGGCGAAGGGGTACGTGTGTGGAATGACTCTAGCTTCGGAATTCTGGACCGCCCAGAGTAGCCACATACCCTCATCCTAAGAAACGTCAGGCCAACACTGGAAAAGGAGGGAGTAGCAGTATTTCTTCGACGTGAGGGATTCTCTTGCCTATTACATAATAATTCTAAAGTAAGGACTTTCCGTATTTGGAATGGTACTTCTAATGTTAGTAGTAAATGTCATTGAAATCCTTCATCTGTCCCCACCTAAAATGACCCAAGATTCTTTAAGACTAGAATATTATTTCTGCTATGCAATTGCAGTCTCCAAAACGGGAAGCTTAATAAATATCTTCCGCAGCTGAGTGAATATTGGCCTCCAGGGGGCAATGCTTTACATATACTAACGTTTCTGCCTCAGGACTGTGCCCGTCCTAATCGGCAGCCGTCCCGTCCTTGCTTGGCATGACTTATTGCTGAAAGGTGTCCATTTCCTTAATCTTATTTTATTTCTTGTGATGTCATTCTAGGGTCCATTCCTCTGAGTGTAACTCAATTGATGTTTTCATAGGAGAATTAACTCTTTTTCCATTTGGTCTTTAAGCATGTAAAGCAAGACAAAACTGAATGTGTGTTCCTACGGACCTCTTATTTCAGGCAGTAAACGTTTGAGTGTTAAAATGTGCATGCATGCATTCCTATGGGTGCATGTTCAAATACACAGACACCTTCAACACACACCCCCCCTGGTTTAAGTTCAGAGGGAAATCTAGAGGCAGACAGCTCACTGATTTCTGGAGGACACAGCACAGGCACATAATGGCAATAACACTAAGTTTTCATATATGATTTTTCTTTAGCAAACCAGGAAAGAAAACCAAAATTTCTGTTGCTTTGTTTTACATTACTAACTAGAACCTAGTGAACACTTACTATGAATCAGGCACTGAGCAGTGTCCGCCATTTGGCAATACTTTTAGTTTTAAAGTCATTATGCAAATTATCTTTATATATCACTTATTTGACAGAATTTGCATCCCCCCCCCCCACTGAGTTATTGTCCAGGTTAGCCATTATCTTTCTCCCAAGGTTTAGATAACACTGTGATCACTAGTGGAATTTGGACTACATAAATTTTCAACTTAATCTTTCCAGCTGATTATAGAACCATAAATCTATAAATTAATTCCTAAAAAAAAAAAAGATAATTTCATTTGTCTGAGAATGAATAATACTTTGAGTATGCCCCAGCTGCCTTTATTTTACATCTGAACCATCTATGTTTTCTTGTAGAAGATTTTAGGAAAATACCACACAGCACAAGGGCCACTTCTTGGACTCGCCTCCATCGCCTCCATCGCCACCTGCTGCTATGCCAGCCTTCATCGTGCCTTAGAGAGGTGGTTGCTGTCACCTTCTCCCTGCTCCTTTCCTCCAAACCACTCTCTACTCCATGCTGAATGATTTTTCTAACTAACAAATCTAACCACACTATTACCCTGCTCAAAATATGATCTCACTTATATGTGGAACCTAATGAATAAAATAAACTCATGGATAAAATCGAACGAGAGGCATGGAAACATGGAACAAACCAAAGAATCTCAGAGGAAAGAGGGATGGAAGGGGGAGGAAGAGATTAACCAAAGATTTTATATGCATATATGCACAGTCCATGGACACAGACAACAGGGTGGCGAGGGAGGGAACTGGGGCCGGGAGGGAACTGTGCGGAGGGGACAACGGGGAGAAGAAGGAGGTATGTCTTTAATATTCCCAACAATAAAAATAATAAAAAGCAGGGTCCAGCTAGGGTGGCTCAGTGGATTGAGCACAGTCTCATGGACTGAGAAGTCCCAGGTCAATTCCTGGTCAGGGCACATGCCTGGGTTGTGGGCCCCGTCCCTGGTGGGGGATGTGCAGGAGGCAGGCGATCAAAGTTTCTTTCTCACATCAATGTTTCCATTTCTCTCCCCCTTCCTCTCTCTCTGAAAAACAACAAAAAAAGACATATTAAAAAAAGATAATAAAAACAAAACTTTTCCTTGTATCCTGTTATCATTAGGACAAGTGATTCTGAAGATCAGACTTTTGCTTTATGTTCTAGCTTTTGAAAACGGCTTTCATTTCTCAAAGAGATACTCTTCTCACTTGACTGGGATTTGGCTATGTTCTTTCCTGTCTAAAAAGCCCTCAGTTTCTCTGCCTTTTACTTGACAACTCCTTGATTCTCCCACGCAAACCAAGGGGGTCCTTTCTCTGTGTTCCCTGTGCATAAGCCTTTTATTACTTATCATAGAGTTTAAAAAATTTCCGTGTGTGTGTAAAACTGCAATTCTCTGCAGGGTAAACATGTTGAAGGCTGGAACTGTGTCCTTTTGAACGTAATGCCAGATACAGAGTTGACATGTGGGGGTGGATGCGTGAAAAAGGTGAAAGGGATGAAAAATTATAAATATATATATGTTTTTAGTATGTATAATTTAATAGAATTTAGGGGTTCAGAATTTTGGAAGGGGCAAAGGCAGAAACAGCATGTAAAAATGGTTAAACTTATATGGGAAGAGTGTCTAAACAAAAACATGGAGAAAAATGTATATTGTTAAAGTTATATTCAGCCCTGGCCGGTTTGTCTCAGTGGTTAGAGCATCGGCCTGCGGTCCGGAGAGACCCGGGTTCGGTTCCCACTAAGGGCACGTACTTCGGTTGCAGTTTGTCCCCGGCCCTGGTTGGTCGTGCGGGTGACAGCCACTCGATGTGTCCCTTTCACGCCGATGTTTCTCTCTCTCTCTCTCTTCCTCTCTCTCCCTCCCACTCTATCTGTACAAAAAATGGAAAAATGTCCTCAGGTGAGGATAAAAAAAAAAAAAAGTTATATTCAACACCATAAATGGAGGTTATAGTGGGATATAACATTCACAAACTATTCTTACTTTCACTTTATAATTATGTGTGCCAGTGGTCTAGGGAAAGCAAAAGAAATAGAAGTACTCCTGACCCCCACTCATGTCCAACTCCATCACTGTGATTCTCTCTCCAGCCATTTTCCTCACTGGTGTAGAAAGAGTGGTCCAGTGATTTACACAGTGACATGAGTTTCCTTTCCATTTTATCTATTTGAACAGCATGTCCCAAAACAGTTCTAATTTCTGAGAACTTGCAACCCATCTTAGAAAACACTGAAACAACACTTAGTGTTCTGACAACATTGTGACCATCCTTCCCCTTCCCATAATTCAAACTTTTCCCTCATCATCTTCTCTGAAACAAATAAAAGGAAGATGTGCATGGCTCCCAGCTTCTGGGCCCTTAAAAGGCAACCAAGAGTCAAGGCAGCAGACATCAGGAGTAACAGACATTCTAAATTGTCATAATGTATGTTCTTATTAACTGTTCTCCATGACTCATGGAATTTCTGTATAATGGTTTAACAGGTGATATGGCACAGGAAATCTATCCCTGGATTGAACAGAACTAAATATCTACTTTATAGCAATCAATCACATTGTATTTGGACTTTTATACCTCAAAGTGTGATTTAAGAAATTAATTCTGAGGATGTGATTAAAAGAGAATCAGTTTGCTATTAATGATTCTGTTGCCATGGCCAGATCATATACAGACTTGCCTCTGGTCTCCCCTCTATACAAACCTGGTTTGACAAGCAGAGTTCAAAGTAACAAAGTAGTAGCAACAGCTTCTTTCTTGTAAACCTAACTTCACCTTATATTACACATTCTACAACCCCCATGTTCATTTGTTCAAATTCGTTGTCAGATGGAGGCTTGGAGACTCCTCAGACTGTGTTCCCCAAACCCCCTTTAGTTGCCCCCATCACTGTCCTCCCCACTCACACTATTCTAAGTGTTGGGGCAGAAATGGTGAGTTCACAGCAGTGCTATTTACAATAGCTAAGATCTGGAAACAGCCTAAGTGTCCATCAGTAGATGAGTGGATAAAAAAGCTGTGGTACATATACACAATGGAGTACTATGCAGCTGTAAGAAAAAGAGATCTCTTACCTTTGAGGCAACATGGAGGGACCTGGACAGTTTATGCTAAGTGAAATAAGTCAGTCAGAGAAAGCCAAGTATCACATGATCTCACTTATGTGTGGAATCTGATGAACAAAACATACTAAAGAACAAAATAGATCCAGAGACATGGAAGTAGGGAACAGACTGAGAAACCTCAGAGGGAAGGGGGATGGGGTGTGTGTGAAGAGATAAACGGAAAAGCTTATATGCATATATGCACAACCAATGGACACAGATAATAGTGTGGGGCAGGCGGGGGTGGGGGGGTGGATGGGAGCAGGTAGGAGGGGGTCAATGGGAGTAAAAATGGAACATCTATAACACTTTCAACAATAAAGATAAAAATATATATGTGGCCATTCATTTTACTTTCAATGGCCTAAAATCATCTGCATAGCTCTATTGTCTATATGGAAATAGAAAGATTTTTGTTCTTTCCCAAAATTGTAAGGAAAAGAAGGGAAGCTGTGAAAAAAAGTCAAATTAACATGTTAGAAGCTCTATGCAGACAAAGTCCAGGGAGATATGAGCATATTTAACAGAGACTAGGAAAGAGGGCATCATGGTGCCTGTCAAGTTACATGGGACAGCTCTCAGTTTTTCCAACTTCCTAGTACCAGTATCTCTTGTCTTTCTCTAGGTTCCTTCCATGTTCTTCTGACAGGTAAGTTTCTTAAAGTTTCTCATGTCCTGTTTTTCTGAGAAATCCGTCAGCCTATTGTGTTTGCTTGTTTGTTTCCAGTTATTCCCCTTTATACTGTCTCCCAAAAAACGGAGTCATGCCTACCTTTGGCAGCTGGATGAAAGAAGGAACATGAACGATGGAGTTAAGTACATTGAACCCCGAGGCCAATGCAGCCACTTCACAATGGAAGAAAGTTGTGCAAGATTTCTTAACTGTGTTGAGCCCCATCTTTTTCAAATAGCAAAATGAGGTGCCAGCCTTCTGGGAAGTGTGTATGGCTTCATTACAGAGGAAATATGACCTTAGAGAAAGATGTCTAAGATACCTGTAGGATGACTGAAGTAAGCATTTTACCTAAGGAAGAAGGGGGCCCACTGATCCTGGGTCGGTCAGCCTAGCAGAGAGGAAGAGGAACTGGGATCCACGCAGAGGCTGGACTCCAAGGCAGGACGAGAAGGGACGACAGCTCACTCCGTGAGCCATTCTACTCTTTGGCTTTTCTCTCACTGAGTTTATGTTTAAAATGCACTATTTCCTTTTCTACAGGAGGAGAATGGACTGCTCTTTCAAGTTTTATTTTTTAAGTATGTTTAATGCAGCTCCATCCTTTCAGAGATAAATTTGCTCTCAATGTTTAATTTTTAAATTATCCATTCTTTCAATAAATGTTTATCTTATATTTATCAAGTGCCTCTTTTTTTTTTTTTTTTTTTTATCCTCACCCGAGGACACCTTTTGCATTCATCTTCAGACAGAGCGGGAGGGAGAGAGGGAGGAAGAGAGAGAGAGAAACATTGATATGAGAGACACATTGACTGGCTGCCACCCACACGACCCCAACTGGGGCTGAGGACAAACTGCAACCGAGGTACGTGCCCTCAATGGGAACCGAACCGGGTACTCTCTGGTCCATGAGCCGACGCTCCAACCGCTGAGCCAAACCGGCCAAGGCTAGCAAGTGCCTCTTTTGTGCCAGGTGTTGGATTTGTGGCTGGACATTCAGTGGTGATTAGAACGGAATCAGTCCCTGCCTTCATTAGAACCTCTACTTTAGTAGGGAAAAACGAGTAAAGGCACAAATATACATATAATTATACATGTAATAAATAAGTGCAGTCAAAAGCAGATTTCTGACCCACAAAGGGGAGGGCAGATCCTGGGTCCCTTTGAAGTCATCAGGGTAACGAGGCCTCTTGGAAACAACCCCGGAGCTTTACTTAGCACATGCTTCTGCACTGGTTTCCCAAATACACCCAACAAGGGTCAGCGAGAAGGGCAAATGACAGAAGGTGTGTGTAGCATCTCACACTGCAGGTGCTGGATAAGTGTTAGTCTCTTTCTGTTCTTTCTTCTCCAAACTACTTCAATTCTGACCTTAAAAGACTGTTTCCCTTCTATATCTTAACAAATAAGTTTCAAAGCAAATACCAGGAGAGTGTCATTAAAGATGCAAGCACAAAGCAGAAAGAAAAAGAAAAACAAAACAAAAAAACATGAGTCAAATTTTTCTTGGCAATTGATTACTCCAATACAGAACACATACTTTCGTTTGGTCAGGATTATATTATGAGGTTGTTGCAGGAATAGGGATATACCACACAGGAAGTCAACTCAACATTATTGAATGAAATATCTAATAACTTCCAATAAAGAAATTATAATAATTTATGGTAAATCTAGATTAAAAATTATTTAAAATATATGGGAGTTAAGAATTTTGAGCCCACTGTGTATTAAAAACCTGGACTCTATAAAAAAATTTTAAAAGATGTTGCATAATTTTATTTCCACATTTTATGAATCTTATTGTTGTCCTTGATTCTAATAAAAAGTATAACAAAAGAAATGTTACTAAGCTAGTAAGTTATGCCAATATAATCGATGGTAACGGGGGTAGTTTTTTGGAGTTGAAGATCAATACGATTTTTTGCCAGATGCTCTGCTGATAAAACTGATAATGTAATAATCAGAGAAGAAAATTCACCTAGAGCATCACATATATTTTCATCTCAACTTATACATTTAATTTATTCTACCTTTGCTAGATACACCACCTCCTCAATATGGGCAAAACCACTGAGACATATTATTTCGTATAACTTTTATATTACTAAATTCTACCATTACAGAAAATCTATAGAGCATGCAACACAGAAGAAAGGCTCTATTGTAAAAAATAAAACAGATTACATGAGATAAGCCACTTTAAATGTTTCATATTACTTTCAGTCTTTCATTACTTACAGTCTGTTTGATTTTAGTACCTCCAACTCTCTCACTGGTACTTTGGCATTTCACAAATTTTGCTCACCACCATCTTTGTTCCCAGTTTTGGTCATGCTCCTCAGCTTCTGATACACAGTGACATAATCACCGTCTCCCAGTTCTCGTATTTGAAAATCTGACACCATCTTTGGTTCATTTTTCTCCATTTCAAATCCCATGAATTCTGTTCCTCTATTATATCTGCTTGCACATCATCGTTCCCACAGTTACTTATTCATTCCTGCTCTCCTGACATCTCCCCTCGATCAACTTAACAGCCTCCTAAGAGGCCTCAGGCCTGGTATTCTCTACGTTTGTCAACCACTGGCATAAACTGTCAGATTATTTAATATTGAGGATTAAGATTAAAACTCCTATATTCAAATGCATTCCATATAGAGACAAAGATTTTACAAAGACAAAGATCAAAGGCCCTCCATAAACTGGCTCCAACCAACCTCACCAACCTTATTTTCCTGCACTCTCTCAGGTTTCAAAGGCGAAAGTGAGCTCTGTAGTGTCCTGTATTACCATTTTTATTGCCTTTGCTTATGACGTTCAATTACGGTTGAAAGTATATTCTCATTCCGACATTTCTATTCACTACCTACTCCTTCAGGCCGACCTCACAAGTTCCCTCCTACCTGAAGGCTGCAATGATCAAGGTATCACTTATTGAATGATTACCATGTGCTAAGCACATAAATGTGTTAATTTTTCCATCTCAAACACTCAATAATCCTTAGCTTTAGACGCAGAGACAGTCTTACAGAAAAGAAGGGACTTGGTCACGGTCTCACCGACAGTGAGCAATGGTGGATAGTCCTGTGGTTTCCAACTAAAACTTTCTGATTCTGGTTACCTCGGCAACTTCCTCTTTATGCCCTTTGTAATAAATACCTTTGGCTCTATTTGTTCCTTTCTTAGAGTTACTACGTTGTACCTCATTTCATAGCTTTTAATTTGCACATTGAATTTGCTGGTCCTTTGATGAAAGGTCTCTGGAAAATTCATGCTGCCTTTATATAGTGTGTACTCAACAAATGCTCCAGCCTGAATAGATGAGTATACTCGTGCCCTATTCTAGAACTTCACATGTCTTCCTACTGCCGCGTTCTTCATATATTACAACTCCTAAGATGAAAGTCCTTCAATACTCTGTGGCTTGAAAAGTATACGGAGATGTAATTTTTCGGGCATGATTTTCCATGAGGCCTCAGCATGCACTTAGTATCCCATTAGGCTCAAATACACAATCTCTAAAACACAGCTTATGCCTCTGCTGCACAAGGTTCTTGCTCCTTCCCTTTTGTGGGATGTGACCCACCTCTTCTGAAGCCATACATTATTATTCTTTCCAGGTTCAGCTAAAAAATACTTAACAAATGCCTTCTATGCAAGGCAGTGTTCCATAATTAAAAATAGGGAAAGAATAATATGTGCACACATTTTTCCATGTCTGGGTCAGATCTCTACAAATTCTAGGTCCCTAAAACGGTCCTGTCTAACACAGCAAAGCTCTCAGCACATTTTTGAGCACACATCTGATACTTTAAAATAATGTCAGTGGGCCTTGTGAATTAAGATTATTCTCATATAAAGTAAATCAGAGCAGATAATTGGCCAAAAAAAAGGAAGGAGTCTAGACTTCTGGTGGTGAGAACACAATAGAGAATATAGATGTTGTATAATAATGTTGTACACCTGATACTCATATAACATTATTTATTAACCAATGGTGCCACAATAAATTATGAAAATAAAAATGAATAAGGAAATAGTTTTTGAAAATAACTAATTTTTTGTGCCTACTATGTAGCTTTATCACAAGAAGTTGGTCCTATTTTATTATTTCAACCAAAATTGCCCAATGCTGTTTATTTAGTTAAGATTTAGAGTTGGCTCCTAAAATAATAATATGGCAGCCTCGGTGATTAAGAGGTGCTTTCTTAATGAGTGGATATTGAAGGAAAGATTTTCCCTAATGTTTACTTCTCAAGATGGTGCAAGCAGTCCCTCTGACATCTCGCATGACCTTGTTTCATGCCCAAGACTTTTGTTTGTCAAGGACAAATGCACACTGCAGCTGCGTACAGGCAGGTATGCAACACTTTGTCAGGGGAATCTAACTTCTGATGGGTTTAGCATCCACTCAAATAGGTTAAAATGCTCACTAACTGAAGTATCTTATATTTTTGACTTATTACCCCTTTTTATACTTAGTGGCAGATTACGCAATAGTTCACACAAGATAGCTAAACTACATTTTAAAACGTGAGCTTTTGAGGAGGAAGAACACTTTCTGGTCATCTTGTTTCTATGATTTATTACCCCAGCTAAGTTCTTCTTTCGTTTCTCTCCACTCCAGGCCTGAAATGGGCTGGGCGGACCTACAGACCCACACGGTCAGACTAGTACAGCCATTCTTATTTTTCCTCAATAGCCTACCTAGTAAAACCTTCTCGAAGGAAGAAAATGTACTATTTATCCTTAAAGTGCATTCCTTTCCATTCTACCTGCGTTCTAAAAGATAAATCTTAGCCACTTCAACAAGATATCTAATTAAACAGAGTAAGGGTCAATACCATTCTGAAAGGAACATTTGTTCAAGCTAATTGATCAGATATGCCTTTGATAAAGCCAGACTCTCCTAAGGAAAGTCATGGCCTTGGGGGTGGGGTGGGGGGGGTTGGGGTGTAAGAGGGAATTTCAGGGCACATACATTTCCGTGATGGTCTCAGGCAGATTCGTGGGAATCTCAGTGAGACCTTTCCCACGACAGTCTACGATATTGTTGCTACAGGTACAAGCAGCTGGACAATGCAAAACACTGCAAGAAGGAGCCATAAATGACTGGTGACCTGAAAACAAACAAACAGAAAAACACGAACAGCAATTATATTTTTCCTCCTGAAGTTTGCGATTGTGAAACATGCAAGCTTATCTCAAATAACAAAGCATGTCAAATACATTTCTCTATATACCTAACTATTAAAATGGTCCTATATTTCTAAAATATACTTTAAGAAGCATGCATTTATATTTTAGGGGAGGGGTTAACACGTAGATGAAGCAAATGAGGTTTTCAAAAGGAATTATAACAGTGATAATTTTTAAGACTTGAAATCCTGGTGAGAAAGGCTAAATTCAGATTCGAAACTAGAATTCTATTCAAAACTATTCTGAGTTCCAAAAACACAGCAACTTCAGACTGATACATATTTCATTTTCTAATAAGCTTAAACAGAGCTTGGTCTTTACTAAATTTATATCGCTTAACTTACTTTACTTCCAAAATAAAAATTTTCTTCTTGGTAGATATAACTGTTCATTTTCAACAAGTAATCACGTGGCGATGAATGTGGGAAAATTAGATCATGCTAAGTTTAATGTGTGAATAGGTTCAAAATGATAATTTTCTTTGACGTTATTAGAATAATTTGTAACATGTCATTCTGTCATTGTTAATTGACATGTTTCTTTTTTTGGCTTTCCACGGTATATAATTTGCTCATTATCTGAAAACAAAACTATTTTCAAATGAGATTTCACTGTTCCAATGATGAACAGCATCAGCAGTATTTCACCAAATGGGCGTGTGCACACACTCGGTCCCTGCAGCAGGGACAACACCTCCAACCTGCAGGGAAAGGACCTCTGTGGTGGGGGTGCGCCAGGAAGAGGCTAGGCTAGTCCTAACCCATCCCTCTCAACAAGCTCTCAAACTTGACAAAAACAGTCTTAGTCTAAAAAGAAGAGTGAACTTGCCTTCTTCCTCATCTAGAAAACAAGGAGGAAAAGTGAAGAGAGAAGAAAGTGGTTAGTAATGAAGTGTCAGTCATTACACTATTTAACTGTTTAAAAAAAATCAATCGGGCCTATTGAGAACATTCCACGACATCACAAGAAAATTTTGTCTGGGTTATAAAAAGTGTGGGAAAGTACATAAAAAGGATGTCAGGGTAACAATAACTTAGAACTCTCTGCTAGTACATCTTCTTACTCCTTTAAAAAACTGGTATCTGTTTTGGATTCATTATAGATATTATTTAAATGCATTTTATTGTAAGTTGAACAGTCACTTCTAAAGCAGAACCAGCTCTATATTATCAAGAAACTTGTGTGTGAATATGGGTCAATATAATACAAGGTGGGGCAAAAGTAGGTTTACAGTTGTTTGTATGGAAAAGGATAAATAATTAATAAATAATAATACAAGAATAAACTCTTGCATACTCAAAACTGTAAACCTACTTTTGCCCCACTCTGTCTTAACATATAATTTTATAAATACATAAAATATCTGGCTATCTATCTATCTGTCCACGGATTGTGTATCTGACTGCCTAGGTTGAAATCCTTGGATTCAACTCGATAACCTTGAACAAGGTTACTTAATATCTTTTTCTCAGCAATTCCACCTCTAATATAAAGATAATATTATGTTTCTCTTCAGTTGTTATGAGGGGCATGGAATGAGGTAACTATGTGAAATACTTTGATTACAGCTTAAGCACGTAGAAAGCATGAAGTAAATATGATCTACTGATATTTTATACCACCCATGCCTTATTTTTGTTTTCAGGTTTTTGTTACTAAAGCTAGTCATTCATCTTTTAAGTAGAACTGAACCCCTAGTATATATGTATACACAGGAAAGTATTTTGTAACTCTGCAACTATAGTCGAGTCATTTTTTTGAATTTTCCAGTAGAAATCCAGGATTAATTAATCATATTTCCAATTGTTAACATAAAAGTAGATATGAATGATTACTTAAAGGGAAAATAATGAGTAGCAAATAGAACTAAAATCTAGGGATTTCCTATATTTCCCCTGGAGTGAAAACTGAAAAGTCTTTCATCATACCTCAGATACAAGTAATCAGTAATTACCAAGTGTGCACCAGTGTCTGAGAACATGTTATTATCATCACTAAAACAGGATTTCCACACAGTGGTTAGTGCACAACTGCACAGTTAGTGAGTCACAAGAAACCCTACAGCATACATTTTTCACAGTTTCCTTAAACAGCGCATACAATGAAACAACAGAAATGCTTTTGCTCTCTTACCACTGCAGACAAATTCTCGCTTTTGAACCTCCGCCACATTATGGCCCCGTAGGTGGGATGGGCCCATACACTGAGTGTAGAGGCCCACCCTCGGCCTTTGACGTAGCCAATCAGAGAGCCAAGCCAGGTGGCAATCACAGTACAGGTTGTTGGAATGCAGTCGACTAATGTGAGGCAAGAAGTTTAAAGTGAAAAACAAACAAACAAAAAAATCAGAAATAGTTATTTCAAACTTCAAACCTTGGAAAATTTTTTACTAAATTTTATACTAAAATTCTTTAAGTAATAATAAATAGCGTTGTTTCTTAACATAGGATTAGATAAAGCCTAGCAACTTTCAATAGAATTATTTGTCTAAAAATAAACTGGTTTACAACCACAGAATCAAGCCTCTCTTCTTTCACCTGCACTCTAAGCAAATAGACAGAAGCTGGGACATGACCCTAAAAATCCTTTGTCTATGTTTGCTCAAAATAGTAAAGGGAAACTAGTAAGTCTCTTACTTGCTCTGCAGCCCAGACATACTGACAGCCATTCCAGGCTGGGAAATGGGGAAGGGCTAGGAGGCGCTTTAAGAGGCGTGGCTTCCAGTTTGAATGATTAGTTAGTCCTTATTAGGCTCTACAGAAACTGCTTGCAAAATCTTTTCAGCAGGCCACTTCCATTGTTTGCTCAACAAGACAGAATAATAATTCAATATAAAACACTTTTTTCACCCTAGCTTGGCGGCTCAGTTGGTTGAAGTATCATCCCATATACCCAAAGGCTGTGGGTTTGATTCCCAGTCAGGGCACATCCCCAGGTGGCAGGTACAGTCTCTGATTGGGGCATGTACAAGAGGCAACCGATGATGTTTCTCTCTCATATCGATGTTTCTCTCTCTCTCAATCTCTCTCTTCTTCCCTCCCTCCTCTCGCTAAAAAACAACAAACACATCCTTGAGTGAGGATCTAAATAAAAAATAAGCCCCCTTAGTGTGGCTCAGAAGTTGAACATAGACCCATGCACGAAGAGGTCACCAGTTCGATTCCCAGTCAGGGCACATGCCTGGGTTGGGGGCCAAATCCCCAGTGGGGGGGCATGCAGGAGGCAGCCGATCGATGTTTCTCTCTCATTGATGTTTCTATCTCCCTTTCTCTCTAAAAATCAATAAAAAACATAATTAAAAACAAACTGACAAACAAAAAACCCCCACTTCTTTCAGGTCCCTATTCTGATTTCCTTCTTTTTGGGTAAAATCTGAGAAAAGGGACCAGCGGTCTCCGGCTCTTGGGGCCTATCCTCAAAGAACAGGCGCCGGAATGAACAGACGTAGTGGCTGGGAGGGAAGGCGCTGCAGCAGCTTCCGTGCTGGCAGAAACCCACCCAGATCGTGGGCCCATTCCAAGTGGCAAATAGCACTTCGCCATTAATAAAACATCAGACAAATGTATCCACTAAATTAGGTAAGTGACTTCAAACTGGCTTTTATGTTTTCTCAGACTAAAGAAAAGGACATCCAAAGCTATAAATCAAAGCCTCGTTCCCAGAATCATCTATGACATCGTAGTACCATTTTAGCCCTTTTTAGCTGATGTGCTCAATTCTAACCCAATAACAGTAATGGATATTAAAACATGGAACTCAGTCCAGAAAGATAATTGGACCATAAAAATGGAATTTTTAAGTAGCAGTGATAACACAGAATAATGAAACAACCAAAGCAAGGGTCTTTAAAGTTAGATGATCTTTTACATTCTCCCTGAGCTTGTAGCTATGGAATAGGCTTGAATCAAAACTAGATGGCATGCCACGGAACAAGACACTACATTTTGGGAAATTCGGGGGACCTCTGGCCCAGTCTGCATGGAAGTCAGAGTGGCACCCTTGGGAAGCCTAGCGCATTCCACATCATTGTTCTCTAACTATTTCCATCTGAACCAAGCGCATTACAATGATTCAGGTACATGTATGAAAGTAATATATGAAAATAACAAAAAATTAAGAAAACCTGGTTAGTAAGACAGAAAATGACATTGAGATTGTTATTACCTACTTAGTAAAAGTCTGGCAATTCAATTAATTACTCTTTTTTAAAGAGAAAATAAATGTAATGCTTTCAGTTATTAGCTGTTGTAAAATAAAATATATTTTGAGAATCCAATAAAAATATATGTACCTACTTACAAACTCGTACTTTTTCAAGAAGTCTGATGCTTTGGTTTTGTTTCTCGCGATTTCTCACACATTGTATATAATACAGTTTTTTAGGTCAAGGTTATTTTGAAATTGAGTTCAAATGAAATTCATCTCTATAAATGCTTTAAATAAATATCCCCACCCTGGGCTTTAAGGATTAATTTTTCTCCAAGAGAAAAAAACCCCCACAAAAAAACAAAAACCACAGCTGTAGCAAATACTTGATTAGAGAACTGTTTTATTCACCTAAAATATTTTAATGTCCATGTGTAATCCCTGAAAAGGTATTTTTCAATAGAAATGCTGACACAACCTTAATTATATATAGAAACACTAGAAGGTGATGCTGTAATTTTATGTTACAAAGAATGTTGGCGAGCTAGTTTAGCTTTATTATGTCTTCCTGACATACAGTAATAAAAACATAAAGATTTACCATTTATCATTTCTGACAGCCAATCAAGAAGTCTTCCATTTCTTAATGAAATGTGACCTCCACAATAGCTCAAAGTAAACTTCCCAGAACACATACCATTTAAAAGAAAGCTTTCAAGTTTTCAGAATAATTTACTCAAATATCATATCTAGAACTTTAGTAAAACTGGTGTTTTCCTTGCCCACACCATGATGAACTGCCTGTTCTTGGCTTACTAAAAATAGTACTTAAGAGGCTCCTAATTGATTAGATTGACCTTTATATATATTGTGACTACTTACAAAGTCCTAAGTTTAGGCATATGGTTGAAACTTGCCACAGAAAGTCTGGTAATGTTGTTATTGTTGAGAGTGCTGTAGAAAAAAATACACAGTTAAACATTTTAGATATGAAATGTAGTAATCATTCTATATATGAATATAAAGAAAACTTCTAGTGATTATGTATGTATATACAAAACAACTACCTGGTAAAGATGACAAAGAATGTACTATATTATAAACAAGATGATAAATCAATTGTATCCTTTAGCATATCACTGTTGCATTCAGTTTTATCAAATATGTATTACAAATGTTTGGCTTTAGCCACAGTATCTTTACTATGTACATGTCGCCTGATACACCGCATGCATGCATACATGTCTGTTGACGATAAGCGAGCATGAGACAGCCACAGCTGGAAACATTAAGTAGTCGCATTTCTTTAGACGGGTATTATGTTTAATTAGTGTCCACAGGTAAATGAACATATTTGCAAGCACCAACGGAAATCTCATAGCGATAGCACAGAATCACTTCTGTGAGCTCCTGAAACAGCTGATTGTTACTTACTGTAGACATCAGCCACTGTTGAAATGTGAGTAGTAAGAATGGTATATGTATTTGGTACTAGCATTGGGGTGGGGATGAGCTTAAGTTCTGTAGCATTACATTAAAAGCTTAATATATTCTAACCGTGTTTAGTTGCAGCCATAAATACTCTCCTTTTTTTTTTAGGGCTATGTTGTAATGATCATGGTTTCATGAAGCTAGAATAAGTAAGATGGGTTGTCAAGGGAGAGTTGGTGAAAATGTGTATAATTACTGCTTGGTTCAAATTTTTCCTACTTTCCCCCTAATAAGCATTACTAGTTGTGTTATTACTATTTCGACTGCTACTCCTACTCATCCATTCATCTAATACTTCCTGAATGGCTCTTATTTTTAAGGCAACATGGAATATTATAAAAATAACCCCTGCTTAAAACCTGCTGAAAACAGCAAGTAGTCCAACTGGCGAGATGAATTACTCAAGGGACAAAAACCTTAGCGTTAATAAGACTAAGAAAGGTTCTTTTCTCCCTTCAGAGAAGTCTGGTTGTGACAAGAAAATTCGAAGACAATTTTCCCAGGGGTGTGTGACTACAGTGTGGAGACGGCACATGATTTCAGCATACGGAAGACACGGTAGGGTGTTGAATAAACAGGGCAAGTTGCTGAAGGAGGCAAGAAAGGTGGGATCAATTGTACAGGTGGATACCTTTGATATTGCTGAAGGGTTTGGACTGGGGATGCATATCCACCTGCCTACAGAGGCCAAGCAGGAGACAGACATGAGAGAAGCAGTCTGGGTATACAAAAGTACAGTGGGGAACAGAGAAGGGGAAGAGAGCGGCCAGTTGGGAACGAGGGGGACCCTGGAAAATTAGCAAAGCTATTCTTTGAGGCAGAATTAATATTCAGCACCAATGGACGTTTGCTTTGCTGTAGTGGAAGGCTGCCAAACAATCTGATTTTCTCAAGAAGCTGGAGCTGGAAATTTTTAGATTAATCCACCTAATTTTTCATTTTTAAATACTGGCAACCAACTCCAATATTTCCAAGAGTCCGTGGGCCAAGTCTGTTTGGGTTGAGCAAGGTCTATTTGTGAGGCCGTGTCAGGCCAGCTGGTGTGAGTGGGGGGATGTGGGTGTTCAGGGGTTGGGGGGATTAACTTAAGCTGCTCAGAATAGTAGGGCACAATAGCTCCATATCGGGAACACGCTCTAACTCTCCTCACTCTCCAGTTTGGCAATGTATTGAATGATATAATAACTAATCCAAGTGATCTGAAGTAAGTCACATTGAAGAAAATGAAAAGCCCACTTTAGGCAAGACCTAGAAAGCACGGAATTGGTTGGCTCGTGTTATCTGAAAGCCTGTAGCATTTTCCGTACTCAAGTGAAATGAGATTTTTTTTTCAAATGCCATTTAAATATATCCTGATGTTTGCACTAAAAGGTTTCACTTCTCAAAGGGATTTGCTTTCCAATGACCCCTTTTCCCGCCCTAAAAATTTATGCTGACTTTATACAGCAAAAATCTTCAGAGTACATAGCCAACTAAAATGTGACTGTGGGGATAAGATCGCTTTTAAAGTAATTCAGTGCAGCAGACACACATTAATTTTGAACTAGAAATTCATATGATTCCACACAAAACGGTTTCACTTAATGCTGAAGCTTGTGGCTATGAATTTGACATCTTCTCTCAAAATGTTAGTTTGCATAATGTAACTGAAGAAATAAATTATCTTAGTATTTTTATTCAGTATTGATGTCTGCAAAGCAATATTGCCACTGATACCTGGTCATGGAGCAACACGTAGAATCAATGAAATCGTATTTAAAAATATGAGTTAATGAGGTATGATGGCACGTTTATGTTATGGTCATGATACAGTCTATTTCTGTGTTCAACCTCAAGATTTTCTCTTTGCAATGAGAATGTATTCTTCTACAAAGTACATCTTGGTATGCAAATATAAAATGCTAGTCTTGTTATACGTAGGACTTCCTGGACTTACATCTTTGACTCATTTTTTCTTATTCCCTTAGTGCTAGGCATAGATTTGGCAGAGAGTCTGATATTTAATGAATATGAATCACCATGTTTCAATTAAATTAAATTATGTGCATCTTATAGAAAAGAAAAAAAAATATCTAAAATTAGCAATTCAAGGGATCTATTTCATTTCTAGTCTAGCATCCAAAGAAAAAGAGGACATTGATCCACATTTAATTTCCAATGGTATTTTTGAGATGGCATCTTTATATTTAGAAAAAAAAACATAGTTCTAAATCTTACCAACAAGAATCCCACAATAAGGCCACGAGCATACCAGAGATAAACTACCTCCTCGTTTTCATCTACCTTAATTTTTCCTTCTTAAATGTTATTCACTCTCTCTAACTTAATATATATCTTAATCTAACACATGTTCATTAATCGCCTTGGATCATCATTCCCATCTTCTCTTGTCTGGCCTCCGTATATTCATACATTCACAAATGGTTCATGGACTTAACATTTTTCAAGACTAAATCACTGAGAATCTGAAGTTTAAGGTGATATGCAAATTAATATTCCTTCACGAATTCCACATAATGAGATGATCTAATCTAAAGACTTATAATGAGGAAAAATATGCAAAACAGAGAACTTTCTTTCTGAAACTCTTCAGGAGGTAACCTTTTAAAAACTCCGAACGAAACATTTATAATATGTGAACTTTTGATTTATGTCACAAGAAATTTGGGCTTGATAAATTCCAGTGTTTTCAGTACTTCATTCAATGTTTCCTAAAATTCTTACTCAACTAATTTCTCTAAAGGTTATATAAATTATAAGGATTCAAAAATGAACATATAGTAAAAGAATGTGTGCTTGACATTATACAATTTTAATATAAAATATTTAAATTATTTTGAAAGAAATTCATATTTTCCTTTATCATGTACTAATTTTATTTATTTATTTTTTTAGCAAGCAAACTCAGACCATTACGTATCTCTTTGAGACCTACATATTAGATCCTCAAAAGAGTTTTTAACAGTTTAGATTTTGATTTTAATTCCATGAACCATGAAATATTTATCATTCTTTGGTGTATTTATGATAGTAGGTTTTTCTAAAGTTATGTTTTAGATATTTTGCTAACACATAAGAAAACCTACAAGATGAATGAAGTGATTGTGTTTCCATGAATTGACTGTTTCTAAAAGCAATGATATAAGTTTATAACAAATAAGCAAATAAGTAGTTATTGTAGTTGTGGGTAGAGGGATTTTAACGCCAAACACAGTGCTTGGCACATACCAGGTTTTCTTTTTCACATTCTCTCTCTCTGTATGTGTGTGTGTATATATATATATATATATATATATATATATATATATATACACACACTCATACATATATATATACATATATATATATTCTCTCTTTCTAAGAGTACTCAACATGTACTCAATATATTATATATGAATTATCCCTTATCTAATAAGTATTTAAACTCTTAACAAAGCACTTTAATTCATCCAAAATACTCAGCAAAATTTATACAAAATAATTGGTATCATTCATATTCCTAGTTAGGAATACTGACTTAGTTTCAATTTTTTTGGCTTGATCAACTCCGTTGAATTAAATAATACCTGCGCTAGTCTATTCACATACAAAGTTTAGTGGCATTGGCTACGATCTTGACATCAGACTTCTATCATGAAATCATAGTTGTATCCTAATTATTCTGATTCTGAATTAGCATCAGTGGGCTTCATATATTAAAATTGGCTCTGGAACACAGTTTAAAAAGTGGCCTTATAACTACACTGATAAGCACTTGGAATATTTTTTCTATAGAAAAAGTTAGACTGTTATGAACAGAAATAAAGGTGACTTCTCATGTGATTAAAGAAAAATATATATCCTTATAACACAGTTTATCTCAATGAACTCATTCTTACATAAACCTTTAAAAATAATTAATAACATCACATGACGCAGCTACAAATTCTATTCATTCGATCACAATTAAAATAAAAATCATACAGAAAACAACACCAAAATAAGTCCTTCTGATTGAAACATTAAACTTTTTTTTCAGAATTACATCTGGTTCCTCAAACTCAATTTATAAAGCAATGGAATATATATATATACATACATATATATATATATATATATATATATATATATTTTTTTTTTTTTTTTCAGAAGGATTTCATGATTCCTGGATAACTTTTACCATCGGGGCAGCAAATTCAAAACTTCTTCACATTTCCTTCAGTTCTGGATATCTGAACACATTGAGTCAGGGATGAAAAATATTTCATATGGGGGAGAAATGTATAAGCATATTTAAAAAGTTGGAAATGTACAGGCGGCTTTACTGGCTTTAGGAACTCTAGTTTTCACTAAAATTATTTTGATTACAATTAATCAGGTGATTTAAATTATGTTACTAAGTCAAAGATCTGCAGAGATGACTCAGTTGCCTGTGACCAATCCTGTCGGTCATGTCTGCCCGGGAAGGGTAGGGGGTGCCAGGTAGGGTTCTCATCTGCGTGTGGTGCTTCCCTAAGTCTGTAGTGCACACTTCAATGGACCTAACGGGCAGCTAATTAAAATTAGACCATCCCTGCAAAATAACCTTACAAAAATGATATTAAGTCACCTGCCTAAAAAAGACATTTGACAAGGAGAAAACATCTTTCCATTGCATAGCAACTACAAATATACCAACATAGCTACTCAGAGGTTGCCTTTTGGTCGTTGTTGCGATATCCCCTCTACAACTGATGTTATCTTATTATTTAGCAATCCCAGGAATTCTCACAACTCCCGTGAATGAGAATATTTTATTATAAGAAGAAACACTTCAAGGACATTATGTGTGAACATCTGAGTGCCCTTCTTAAACAGACAATGTTACCTAAACATACACGATGCACGAGGTTTTGCACACACACATTTGGACGCTCCCTGTTTTCACCAGGAGTTATTCAAGGCATCTGTTTAGGAGACCATTTTGACACCAGGTTTTAAGCAAGCAGATAAGCTTCCACATTAGCAGTCCCCAGACACAAAGCTCCCGTTAGGAGTAAGAGAAATCAGAGATACTTACAGTACTTCCAGGTCCCGGAGAGCCCGAAACGCCCCATCTTCTATACAGCTGATCTGGTTGTAATCCAGTTGCCTGTTAAATAGATTAAAGAATATATGTAAAAGGCGGCAGACTTGCAGGGTTAGGGGGAGGAAGTCCCCTGAAGGGTCTATGGAGCCCTGACTGCACTAACTGAAATGCTCTCACAAATACACTCATCTGCTTAAGAATGTCACGAGCCATTCTGGCCTCGATGCCGCCACTGAAATCTCTTTTTGTTCTGAACTGTCTGTGCAAATAGCAGCCCTTGGGAAGCTCCTGTAAATAATAACTGCACCTTATATTAAATGCCATAGGAATGCAATTTCATTACATCAAGAAAAGCTATCCATTAAGAGCTTTCAGCGTCATCTTGCTGAAACAATTTCATTAAGGTAAAGGACTGTAAATCACTTAATGTCACAGGCACCCCCTCAGTGACCTAACAGAATCCATTTATCAGAGAAGCCCAGCTGCATGTTAATTTCACTATCCCTTGGCAAGAGAGAGCGAGACTACTTTTAGGTTTTCTTCTTTTAAAAGCAGTTTTCCTTCGAGAACTCCAAATCAAGATGGAGAAATGAGGTCCCATATATCTTCCTGTAGTCCCAACCAGGAATACACTTTGGAAAGCAGTTGTATTAGAAGCTTCCCTATTCTCATAATTTGCATTGTTTATTATTACATGTGAATTCTCTGCACTGTAAATACTGCCTAAGTTTCAGGGAAGGAACTTCCTGAATTATATCTCTCTCCAGGAAATAAGTTTTTAAAGCATGAGGAAATTAATAAATATTTTTGCTTTTCTCAAAGAGGCTACTTTCAGCCCAAACTCCTACAAATATATACTGCAGCAGCATTGTGAAATGCTACCTGCATCTAGGGTAAAAAGTTAAAACCTGTATCAGTTCCTTCTAAGTAACACAAAATTCAAACAAATGAATCTTTTCTTACAGTTTAAGTACTCATTTGTTAAAATTTGAAGATGAGAAAAAAAAAAAAAAGGCTGCTCCAAACTTGGTTAAGTCTGCTTTTCCTGCCAATTGTTTTTGGAATTAAAACTTCCTTATTTACAGTAAGGAATTTACCTCTTTAAAATGAATGGCTAAGTACTAAATCCTATCTGTCCTATCCATTATTTTTTTTACTAATAAGTAGTGTTTAAATCTAGTACCTTGGTGCTCAGCGATATTATTATCCTAGTAAAGAAAAAATATTGTAATGCTTCACTTGAGATGGAAGCAGAATGTTTGATGAAATAATCAGATGAGTTGTCAGCTCTACAAGAAGATGTGCCGGAGTAAGACTATGATCATGGTACAACTGAACCTTGTCCTTGTTTCAAGCCTGGAATTCACCAAAAGGGCTAATTCATACCCCAGGTCTGTTCTTAAAACAACTGTTTAAACATTCCCATAGAATAGTTGTTTCTCTCCTAAAACTACTGAAAAAAGGCGCAATGATTTAATCCAGAGGAGCCTGTTTGAATTCCTTACTTTAGAAATTAGGTATTGAGAGAGTGTCTCATGAAATATACATCTCATTTTAGGAAGGTCTCTAGGGGACAAAATCATACAGGAGACTCCCTTGATGTCATGCAAACGGTATAATCTAGGACATGCAATATAAAAAAAGGCAAACCTTGGAGAAGATACAATGTTATTGTTTTTATAAATGACGGCTTTCCCCAAATAATAGCTACCACCCATGTTACTGTAATAGTCTAAAGCATGTCTACTTATTGGGAAGCAATGTAGAAGTATAACTTGATTTTCTGAGAAGATTTTAAAGCCTCGTGATATAATACAGCTGCTGAGGTTCCAAGAAAACACTTATATTCTTGAGCACGTTTGATTTTTTACAGATGAAATTCATTTAACAATTAAGTGAATAACCTTTTAATTTTAAAGCGCTAAATATATATCTACACTCCTCTTCTCTAACCTCTTGAACAATTTATCAGAGCCATTTAAATTAGTGCGATGGCATGAAGTGTTACCCTTGACACACTACAAAAGAGAAATTGTTTCCAGACAAATTGGCAAAATCTTTTAATGCTATCAAATTTGCCTAATGCAGTCTCCAGGTTAATCTGTAAAAGGGTGAGTGGTATGTTTGCCCGTGTCTTAATATCCTTAGCTGTCAATGTATAAATCAGTGCTGACAAAGCTTCTTTTAAATCACACATGTTATCCACAAAGGGGAGGCCCCAGCATGCCAGGGAGCTCAGGGAAATCTTGTCCTACAAGAACGAAAAGTTCAGTAATTTTACCCTCTTTAGCACTGCTCATGGTTACATGCTTCTGATTCTTAGCAGAAATCTAAGCCCTTGTCCGTGCTAAAGCATTAAGGCCATTTGCCTCTAGGAGGACCAGGGTTTTCCGTCAAAGTTTTCTGAATGCCACCACATCTCAGATGTCCATCTGTTTTCTGAGAACAACGTTGTTTTATGAAAAAGTGACACAGGCAAGGACAATCACAAGGAAAATAAAGCATTTTTTCATCAACTGGTGGACTTCATTCTAGTCAAAGGAATGTTGATAGAAAGAGTTGCGTCCAAATTGCTGCTCATGAGCAAATCTCTGCATAAACCTCCATTTGTCTGCAGAGTGTTCAAGATAAACAATGTCAAAACTATGCAAAAGCGTAATTTATATCAGGGGTTCTGGACTATTTTTCTGCACCTCGTTTTTCTCGCCCAGCTCACTTCCTGCCCCACTACTTTTCAAACCCGGGCACTTCTGCTTTCTGTGAACAGAAAGGGGCTGTTGTCAGCCACGCGTTAGAGACAGGCTGCCGGTGCACATGAGATCTCCCCTTGTGCCATGAAATCTTTGAATTCAGGAATTAGTAAGAGGAAGGGCTCTTTTCGTCTTCGCTAGTAAGTAACGTCACAGCTCTTCAGCCAGCGTGTACCTTTGTTGGTTAGGGGATGATAAGGGCACTAGGTACTTAGAAAAGGCTCGAGGATCCTTTTCCTGCACAGGGCCCACTTCGCGGAGGAAGCCAGCTGCGGTTTTCCTTATTTTCTGCCAAGAAGAGGACGGTCTGGACGGTAACATGGGTCGTTTTTTTCAGACCTTCCCCTGACAGGCGCCAGCACAGACTTGCGTCTTCTTACTTTCTACCTCCAACCCCTCTTCTGCTCAAATTCTAGATCCCCGCTTTGTCCCATCCTTCTCTGCCCGACTTCGTGTGTTTGGATGCAATCGCTTTATCTTAACTCATGAAAATGATGCGGAGAAGATAAAGCAAGGAGTGTATATACATAGGAGCATGACCCACGGACACAGGCAGTAGCGTGGCGAAGGCGGGCGGGGGGGTGGGGGGAGGGGGTCACTGAGGGTAAAAAGAAGGACATCTGTCATACTTTCAACAATAAAGATAACTTAAAAAAAAAAAAAATCTCCAAGACCTCTGATGCCACCACTGACCTTCTATGGTTTTCTTTTCAGTGATAACTAATCTTCTGATGCTCTTTACTTTAGACACTGATGTCATTTTTCCTCGTGCTGTTAAATTTAGTCTTCGACAAGGCACTGTCTCAGAGACGTAACCCTCCGTGCCTCACAAACACCACATTTCTAAGGCTGATCTGGCGTTCTCTAACACTAAAAATAATTTAGCCTAGTTTCAGATTTTGATCAATTCTAGGTATGAGGGACAATAGATAATGTTGCTAAATATAAGTTTTTAGAATAGGTATATTAAATGACAGAAAGGTAAAAAACATTGCTAACCTGGCCTTCTTAAATATATTTGGAGACATTGCATTCTGTTACTTTTAAGGGTTTTTTCAGGGGTTTCCTTTTTTAATTTTTTTCAAGGTTTGAATAGCATACTATGTTCAAGTTAGACACATAAAACTTTCCTTCCTAATTTAACCTCAGTTGGTTTTCACTTCAGCGTCCAAGGAATATCTTATTACTAATTTATTTTTTGAAATAATTACAATATAATAAACTATTCTTAACTCTGAAACAATACTGCACATAAAAACACTTTAATAATTTCTAAGGCAGTTTCCCTCAATGTCTCAATAAAATTATTATAACTCTGCTCTGGTTTTCCAGGTTTTTTTTTTTTTTTAAGGTACAAGAAATATAGGTTTAGTCCATATTCATATAACTATTTTAATATGGCAAATGCCAAAAATTTAGCTGACTTAAAATGCATCAGAGTAATAAGGATCAATATGAAGGAATAAGAAAAATTTGTTATTTGGAAACAAAGATGACAGAGCATATTAAATTGGAGAAAAAGGGAAAAAAAATGCTGTTAAGGGTTAAGGAGATCGGCATGATGTGTTCCATTTTTTCCCTTGCATGTATAAAATTTAAATTAATATGAGTGCCTAAACACACAGTACTTATACAAATAATAGTTACTTAAGAAGTAGCCCAATACTTAAGTTATAATGGATAGAAACATAAGAATAATATCAATTAACCCATATAAATGAACACCATAGACAGAAGATTCAGCAAGTATAACATTTACCTTAACATAAAAGCACATCCATGTTAACCTGGGTATTAGTCAAGAAAATAACCAAGAGAAGGACTATTCTGAGGAATGCAAAATAAATTTCAGTATTTGTGAAATTAACCTTTTTTTTGTAACCTTTGAAGCAACATTTGTTTTTATTTTGTTTCCCACAGGAATAAAGAATTTCAGTTTTTACTGCAATAATCTATGGTATAAAGTTATATCCAATTGTCAAGTTTGGGAGGGAAAAAAAGGTAGCTTTAAGAGAGATGGTAACAGAAAATGAATAAAAGACAACTAAATTGACCTTCATGTTCTGGTAACTATAAGCAAAACAATCAAAGGTGGTGGAAACTGAAACAAACTATAATTACGAGCAGTTTTGATAAACAAACATTTGGTCCTGTTCAAAATAATCACAGAGACATTTGGTCCATGCTCAACCATGTCCCTAACCCAGTGATTTTCAAACTTTTTCATCTCATGACACACATAAACTAATTACTAAAATTCTGAGGTACACCAAAACTATATATATTTTTGCCGCTATGACACAAAATAGTTAATATTTTTAAATTGTCAAGTGAGGGTATGTTTTTATTGATTTTTTTTTTTAGAGTGAGAGGAAGGGAGAGGGAGAGACAGAAACATTGATCAGTTGCCTCTCATATGTCCCCTGACCAGAGACCAAATCCTAGTCATGTGCTCTGACCGAGAATCAAACCTGGAACTTTTTGGTATGTACAAGCTACGCTCCAACAAACTCAGTCACCTGGCCAGGGCAAACATATAGATATTATTTTGATTCATTCGCACTGGATGACTACTGGTGTGTTGGCTGTTGTCATGTTCATAGCTGACAATCTAAGGAAAAAGAGTTCAGTGTCCCTGACTAAATAGTCAGGTATTGCATGGGGGAGGAGGGTGTCAAAGGGGCAAAAAGGAGAAATATCTGTAACAAAAATAAATTAATTAAAATAAAATAAAATATATAAATTTACTAGGTTTTCTCTAAAAAAAAAAAAAAGAAAAAAGAAAATCGCTGACCTAGCCTAGGTGCCATTACCAGTTAGGCTTCCAAGACAAGAAGGGTTGTTACTGCAATACGGGCACAATGGAATTATTGTATCAACAAAACATGATAGTTTTTTAAGTGGATGAATCCTATAAACCAAAAGTAGAAATAAATATTATGGCCTATTTGAGCCCAGGGTCATTTCCAAAGCATGGGCATTTTGAACAGTACCAAATATCAAGCACCACATGGCATGGACCAAATGCTGCCAAGAATGTTTTGGACAGGACCAGATGTCCAATAAGGGCATTTACTGAATGCAGAGCAATTCACAGAGACTGTGTCTATGCCATGTCACTAGTCCTCTTAACACCTTCAATAAAAGGTATTATCATCCTGATTTTATAAATGAGAAAATGAGGCTCATTTTCTTTTTTTTTTCCTTGTTTTTTTTTTTTTTTTATCCTCATCTGAGGACATATTTCTATTTTTTGTTCAGGTAGAGTGGGAGGGAGAGAGAGGAACAGAGAGAGAGAGAAACATTGATGTGAAAGGAACACATTGAGTGGCTGCCGCCCGCACGACCGACCAGGGCCAGGGACAAACTGCAACCGAGGTACATGCCCTTAGCGGGAACCGAACCCGGGTCTCTCCAGACCGCAGGCTCTAACCGCTGAGCCAAACCGGCCAGGGCAAGGCTCATTTTTAATAAGCTATTGAATAAATTATTGAAATCTTGATTCAAATGTAAACATATGTACATCTGAAACCCCACTCAATAACGAGTGGCTAGGGTAAAAGATTCAGGAGCCATTCATTCTGTAAATGGGGGCTTCAATTAAATCTCTGTTGGCCAAGTTTCAAGAAGAAGCCAGCAAATGAAGAGAGGTAAAAGAAATTCTGAGAAGAAAGAGATCATAGGAGGGTGAAGTAAGCACGTGTGAAGGTAGGAAAAAACCTGACCCTTAAAAAACTGGTAGATTCCAGACAGACAAAAAATAAAAATGGCATTCTCTATGATAGAGAGTGCTATGGTCAGAGAATAGTAAGCAGAAGCTCTACAATGTTTACAGTAAATGTTCTCAAGAGAGAGGCCATTTGGGCTTGAGCAAAGAGCCTGTGAGCAGATTAAGTGGCAGAGGGGGCTGGAAACCTGGGAGGAAGCCAGGATATTGTGACTAGTCAGACACTAAATAGACTAGATGCTATGACATTTAATAATAATCACTGCTCTCTCAGGGAAGAGTCTATAGTCCTACAGACCCTGTAGAAGTAGGGCAAAATTCTTCTCTGTCCATAAGGCATTGCTATTGTACCCATAACAAAGATTTTTTTAAATAAAATAAATAATTTTGTACCAGGAAGTGATGGGATAAAAAATAATGCTTTGTGGAAAC
This sequence comes from Molossus molossus, assembly GCF_014108415.1. Classification (NCBI taxonomy): domain Eukaryota; kingdom Metazoa; phylum Chordata; class Mammalia; order Chiroptera; family Molossidae; genus Molossus; species Molossus molossus. The sequence continues at coordinate 13,364,110 of NW_023425344.1, read as the reverse complement.
AAACCTGCCTGCAGTGTTAAAATTACCAAATGCGAACAAGAACTGCAGATCAATTCAATGAGCAGGCTACTGGATTAGTACAGAGGCAGCAAAGGGAGACTGTTCAGTGTTGGGGAAGCTAGAAACCCAAAGATGTGTTCTGGCTCATGGACGACATGGCAGCCACGGCAAAATCATGCCAATTCCTATTTTGTATGTATGTGAATTGGATTCCCAATTAATCAGATGTTCTGTTTTGTTTTATTTTGATTTGGAGAGTGTCTATGAAGATTGCATAGATTCATTCTTCCATGAGAGAATGGCCATCATTGATGAAAAAATTGCCAAGGTGCTGTGGAGACAAAGCAAAATGCAGATTTGAAGAGGTTATAGGTAGCGCACTTGACCATAGTTGGGGATTATCACAATTCAGTGTGCTTTTAGAGCGAGCATCAACTGGGCAAATTACAGGACCACGGACAGTTCCCCGGCACCGCCAGTGGCATTTTCCTGATATATTTTACTTTCATGAACCCAGTCAACTGCTGGTTATCTCTTAGGTCTGTAGTCAGCTTTCTGGGTGTTAAGGGGAGCTCTGGTCCTCATAATACAAAACTCAACTTAATTTTCTATCTATCTAAATGAAGAGTCATTTCTACATGTTTGTTTAGAAGGTTCTATGTCCCACTGAAGACCTGTGGCATTTAATCCAACATTGAGAATAGCAGGCCCCTTGAATGAGAAACCAACCTTCCCTTCTACGTCTCTTCAGCCTCAGTTTACTCAAAGCACTCTAGAAATGAGCTGGTATCCCTAAAAACTGCAATTTAAATTTGATATTACTGAACTTAATTTTTATAATATGTGTGTAATAAGTATGCAAGTATGAAAAGGAATGCCATGAACTAAACATGTAAACTAGCTGTTACAGGAGTCATCTTGCATTTATGACTTAAATTACGTGACAAAGCTATAGCAAGTCTTGCATTTGTATGGAAAATATATTAGAAGAACATATAGATTAACTTTCCTGTTTGCCAAATCTTCTTATTGCCAATAATCACTGCAACCCAAATTGGGTGCTTTGTTTCCTAAAATGTCATGACCATACATATTTGTTTCCCAAATGACACCATGACATACTCAAAGAGAACCAAGCTAGATCCTCTTTAACTTAAAACCTTGTCTATAAATTAACGTATGTATATATAAAAAAAAGGGATAAATAGAATATTTTCCCTAACCTTCTTTTTACCAAGAGGCAATTTCTCTGGAAAGGATGGCAAGGCTCATAGCAGACGTAGAGTTAATGGACTTGGGATAATGCAAGCAAATGGAAAGGAATGTACTTATTTATGAACAGTAAAAAGAAAAGTTCAACTGGAACATGGAGTACATTTGGAGGATGTACTGCAAAATGAAATTAGAAAAAAGGCAAGTGTGATTTACGTTACACAGTATAGCTAAAATAATGTTTGCTGAAATTTAATTATTTTTAAGTATTCATCTTGAACTCACTAAAGAACTAATGGCAAAGTATGTTAGAATTGTTTTAGTCATAGGAACCACAACTTGCAAAATACTTAATTTTTAAGTTCATATATTTGTACATTTTTTTTTCCATTTAAATCCTAGGAGAACTATAACTAGAAATGTTTTCTCATAAATACAAAAGATGTTTGGGGGATATTTATACTCATCAAGTACATGCTTAGATAATAAGCGTGCAAGTCTCAGCAATAAAGCAAGGTTTAATTAGAATATTCTCCTAAATTATTCAATTAAATGGAAATACTTCATAAATCCTTGTTTAAAAAAACAGTGGCACAATGTAGCATGTCTTTGTTCAGAATTTTATCAGAAGGTAGCAAAAGCTTTACTGCATCAGTGTTAAATACTTGAAATATATGCAAAGTTGGTAAAGAAAAGTGGTAAAAACAGTGATTATCATTTTTGTGAGGCATCAGTTGGTAATGATATGGTATCAATATTTTAATTCATCCTTGATTGGGGAGTTTGAAAACACAGATGTAAATCTTATGGGAACGTCCTGCCAGTGACTATTATAAACACTATAATTTAGTTGATATCTTAATATGATCTTGTTATTCTCAGATCTTACCGTCTAAAATATCAGAAAAAAGAAAGTGGCTTCCATTGCAGCCGGAGAAAATTAGGTAACAAAATAAAATATAAAAGACTTTAATCTGGTTAAAAAATTAATAGAGAAAAGCCATAAAGAAAGTCCACCCTGGAGATATTTAAAGGCAAGATAAATGTCCATCTGTCTGACACAGTTTTTGTGTGACTTGCCTGCAGGAAGAGGAATAAGATCTGCTAATTTGCAAAATTTCCACGGCATCAGTTTCATATTGTCAGATGCCTTGAGCATCTTTAACCAATCCACACGATTCAAGCAAGTCCTTCCCATGAAAGTCTCCTGATAACTGGGATTTGCTCTGAATAAGGCCTGAATGTGGTAAATCCAATAAGACCATTGCAGTGCATCAAACTGGCTTTCGGTGTATATAAAATATCATTCTGATGCAATCCAAGCACAGATTCCTCCTGTTTAGCCTTCTTTTTTCTCCTTTACTCTCCGAATGGCTGGGAACCATAGTCATCAGGCACACACAGGATTGTCCAAACTAAATGCGTACATTGAGATGCAAATAGGACTGTACGTCTCCTTCCCACACTGAACATTAATAATATCAATAATGCTAATATTTGTGGGCTTCTACTGATGCATTACCTGATGACTTATGGTTACCCATTTAATAATAATATGAATTAAATCTTACCCTCAGATTAAATATACTTTAACAGATGTATTTTTTAACTTTGAATGAAAAAACTAAACTTCATACGGACACCCATGAAATCGGACATTTTTTTCTTGAACATGATAGTTAAAGCTATTTTTTAATTACAGAAAAATGCCTTTTTACAGCAAAATTCTTTAAGATTGTAGCTATGACCCTAATAAATTAAATAAACCTAAAAATGTATTGTGGTATTTCAACATTGCTCTTATGGTCTTTCCCACAGTTACATGGAAGGCAGCAAAAATAGTGGGAATAGATGCTATCTTTGTACAGCCTCTTTAATAAATTCTAGCTTCCTCAGTCCATCCTAGCCACTACTCAGCACAATACAACCCACCCTCTTTGAAGATTCCTTTATATTTCCTTTTAGAAACTTTCCGACAGAACCCCCTGATAACTTCAAGCAATCCTATTTATCTCTTTCTCTCCTCGGCGGGTGAAGTACTTAATGTCAGCGTCTTGTACTATTCATTTAGTACTTTCTGATAAACATATATTTTTCCATTCTGTAGCTCCTCTTCTGAATGACCGATCGTAGACATGGGTCTATCTCATCCATTTTTAATATTGCAAATTTCTTTACATCCTTCTTTTCTGTCTTTTTACCTTATCTTTTCCAAGGCTAATTTCTAGCAGTTGATTCATAAATACTTACACAATGAAATACACTCTATGTCATAGCATTTTACTGTCTCAAATAATTTTTTACATATCTTCTTTCCCTAATACCCACAACAAATCCAATCATTTATTATAGTCATTTCATAAAAGTGAAATTTACTGATTTGTCATAGCTACAAATCCAATAAATGGGAAAATATTCTGAGACCCCAGTCCTAACCTCATCTCACTCTACACATAATAACTGCTTTAAATTTGGGCACGAGATGATACATGAGGGGGAAAATATTTTTAATAATCCTGCTAAGTCAATAATGCATTCCTTTCAGCACACTGGCTAGCATCTCACTTTTTAAGTTATCTCTAGACTTTTAAAATCACATTTTTTAAGGATAAGTGAAGAGGACATAAGGGAGAATCTCTCCATGACCTGTATCCCATTCCCAAATGTCTCCTTAAATTTGGCAGAAGGATTACTTATGGACTTGGATTCCCTGAATATCTTTCCTAAGAAGTAAAAGCCACCTGTTTTAAGGACTTAGAGCTAATACTATGGTAAGATTGTAAGTGCATTCCCAAAGGGTGGTCAACTGTAGTCATTACTAGCCTTTTACAGTGCCGTACAGTCAACTTCAGTAGGTGCTATGCAGGATTTTTATATTGTTCTGTTCAAACATAATACACAGAGGCAGTGTTGAGCGCTCTCTATCACTGAGTCTACATGAAGACTTCCCTGAGCCCTAGCTAAAGAAGATAAAAAGAAAGCAAATAAAAAAGTTTTGAACACATAAACATTCATAAGATCCTAGGGCCAGGATTTTAATGGCTCTATACAGTTTTACCTAGAAGCCTATATTTTTCTCTTTACTTTTACAGCTAGAAAGTACAATTTAAAACAAAAACCATTTACATTGAAGAAAGATATAGAGGTCAAAACTTGTGGCTTTTAAACAGTCGTCCTCTCTGATGAGGAAAAACATCTGTCTCACTTTTGCTATTGAAAAAAAATAATGTTGAATCCACCATGGTGAATTCCAAATGTAAGTTAATTCTTGACAAAGTCCCTGCCTTGTTTATTACTAGCTAAGAAAATACTGAGTTCCTGTAGTTCATCTCAGCACTAAGAGGCTTTCTTCCCCTACATTTCAAACTAATGTGAAGGATACAGAGAACACTTGATGTCCTCGCATTCACAGTGAATACAAAACCATCATTTTCAAAGGATAACGTGGTATTTTAAAATATATAAAAATATATACTGGCAATATCAGTATTGTCACTGAGATTTTAAAATCTGAAATGTATCCCCAGCACCACGGGCACTTACAACAAAGGCTTCTTTCTATACAAGACTACAGACTAAAGACGTATCAAGGCAAAATACAGAAAGACAGTTTTCTTTTGCTTGTTTCCTTTTTCTTAAAAAAAAGAAACTATACATATATTCTTTCATAAAGCTCTGAAGGGAAATAGATGTAGAAGAAATATTTATACAGAGGGAAAGGCATGATCTTGTTGCCCTCACACTTTCGGCGTTTAATGAAAATGGTGATCTAAAAGCTATGTAAAAAGCTGTAGCTCCAGGCTGCAGGTGTGTCTAACAAGAAAATATTATCTACTCTTTCAGGAAAAAACAGTTTATGTTCTGCATATCCAATAAACACCAATAACAACTGAAAAGAGAGTTATTGAAATAAGCTGACAGTAAAAGGCAGAAAATACATTGCAAATATCTTTTAATCAAATCACTTCCTTAGATTTAACAAGATTAATCACAGGCTTTGAAGAATGAATTTGAAAACAAGTTCAGATTCAAGACATCTTTTAAATGAGAATCCCTTCAGAGAGATTTTGAAAACAATGTAATCAAGCATAAAGATACATCTGGCTTTCACCACTTTTTATTACACTTTCTTTAATACAAATTTAACTTCAAAATAGAATGACTTTAAGAGGACAGTATACATTTTAAAACATACTTACAAATTTTTAATGTCAACTGCTCCACGAAAAGCCTTCCTCGGAATCGCCTGAATTTGGTTTTCACTGAGATCTCTAAAAACAAAACAAAACAAAAACAAGATCAATATTTAATTACAGAATATTTGAAAATTATTTTAATAAATTTGTTTGATAAGTGATAGAATACTTCTAAAAAATACTAAAAGCATCATACCGAAATCCATACTATTATATGTAATTTTGAATACAAATTTTTTATGTTTTTTGGTGTAAATTAAAGGGTGAACTAAATGGTATCTTGAAGTACTTTTCCAGATCTTTAATTGCATAATAAATTAAATATAGAATATGGTTCTCCTAAATTTTAGAGTTGATTCGATTCTGTGCAATAAAATATTTATTTAAAACAAGTAGGAAAGTTTTCATAACTCAATTTCAAAGGGGTTCTAAAGTTTTAGTACTGATATTTCTACATCACTGACATTACCTATCAAATATATAAGAAAACAGTCCATTTTAACATCCTAGAGAAGAGTGGGAAAAAACTGATAAAATCTGGGCAGTATGATTAAGTTTTCGCAGCAGTTTAAGTAATCTTGAAAATGGAACATGGCAGTACTAACCCAACAATAAAACCAACAGTTCCTGCATGAAATATTAACAGCAAGCTGAATTAAAACCTTCTTTAAATAATTCTATTATAACCATAAACACCGCCTGTCTATATTTGCATTTTAATTTAATTGAGAAATACATTTTAATCAAAGGGAAAAAGCACTCTAAGTTGGAATGAGAAGTTAGTAAAAAAAAAAATCCCTCATCTCATGAAATGGATCATTATTTTACCTTCATAGTTCAGAGGCAATTCTATGTGCTCACATAGGATTATTAGCCTTAACAAGTAGGATATAAATACACAATGAGAAATACCACTGAAAACAGAAAATGCTTGCCTCATTTTAAATGACGCTACTACATAGCAGAAAGTTGATTAAAATAGCCATGTTGGTGCTAAAACTATCACTAAAATTCTAATATAACTGATGCGCATGAAGAAAGATGAACCTACGAACCGCGGAGGCATAGCTGATAAAAACAGTCATTTTCCAGTAGTGTGGAGGGACACTGCACGGATCCATCCACATGCTCTCGCCTAACGCTTCTCATGGCCAGAGCTGGTTGTTCCCGCACTTACAGCCACGCAATCGAGATAACTGGCAGATAGAAAGATTTAGTGTGTGGTCTTGACCTCATTAACACCACGTTTTAAACAACTAGGATTTACTTTTATATCTCAATATCCACAGTGTTCAAATAAAAAACTGTTTGTTAAACAATTTTTAAAGAAATATGTGTTAGTCTATTTAAAGAGTAAAGATCGTTAGCAAAAAAAAAACAACAAGAAGAAGAAAAAACACATATATTATTTCAAACAGTAAATTTGCAGTATGTGCTTATACGGAAGTTCAGGCAGCTGTCCGTCTCCTAACTGCATGTAGCTCCGTTACTGCTTTCAATCGGCTGGTGTAACCCTAAGAGCGATAAAACTTCATTTCCTTAAAAAGTGCTTATTTCTTCAGCTTGTCATGAATGGAGGCCGACTTCCTTTGTTTAGTCACATAGGGTAGACGATATATATTTAAAAGCCTGATACTAGAAAGTGTTCAATGAAGGCTACCAAGCAAGGAGAAGGTAAAGAGAGATGTCGGAGAAAGAAAAAATCAGAAAGTAATGACATGAAGAGGGAGGGACGAAAGGTTGAACTCAGTGGATTTGAATCTATCATGCTCCCTGAAAGCCACCAGCAGAGTTTTTCCTGTGGTGTTGCTGGTTAATTCAACGCACTTACTCTTATCCTCCTCTTTTATTTTCCACTTCTCCTAAGACAAAGACAGCTTTCGAGATGGTAGGTGAATAACGGGCAAAGTTTTCTGCAGATTTTGCCTGCTTCCCGGGCTCTGCCTCTTCATCCAGCCAGCTGGGGCCATTTCCGTTGCCACCCGCAGGCGCAGCTCTGCCCAGTCCCTAGGCACAGCTTATCCGAGGGGCACGGTCTCACGCGGGAGACGCGGAGGGAGAGGAGAGTCCGGGGATGGTGTATGTGGATCATCGAGACACCACTGAGGATCACTGGAATGCAGTCAGAACCCCATTCCCTCTGAATCTGATTTTAGTCCTTCTGATTCCTGGGGGCAGAATTCTAGGACCTGGAAGGGTTTTATCCTGCGAACACATACACATCTTTTCTTTTTACAAAAGAGTAAGCAACTGTCCACCTCTGAGGCTCCTTACTCCGCTGTAAAGGGTTTAGGGGTCTCTGCTCTGTGCCCAGCCCTCTCCAGCGGGCCACACCAGGTGTGAACCCCAGATCCCTTAAGGTAAGTGGGCCTTGGTACCCATAACAGGAGGAAGTAACTAGGCATATTTTCAGTACCTATTGTATTCAATAGTTAATTTTTAGAAATAATAAATGATCAATTTTGATCTCTATTTCCTTTAATCTCCATAGTCACCATGGAAAGTAGGTATTATTGTTCTGGTTTTATAGGAAAGGAAACTAAGCTTCAGAGATGTCAGGTATTCGTACTAAATGAGGCAATTCATTAACGTAAGTGTATGGGAAAAAAAACAGATAAATATTGAGTCCAGATTTGGGGATTTTAAAGGTGATACCAGGAACTACCTAATCAATCTCAGTATGTCCTTCCTAGAACTTGGAAGGCTTTTTCTTAACTCATCCTAGCCTCTGATTTATGTCAATTGCAAAATGATGGATAAGACTGTGTTAGAACAATGACATATTTTCTACGTATAATTAAGTGGAGATTAGCAGTTATTTCTATCCAACATATAATTAATTATTTAATATCTGATACATGCAGGGCACTGGCTGCTGTTGCAAGGACTACTGAGTATGTAAGTCCCATTTGCTGGCTTCAGGAATTTTCAAATCCAGTAAAGAAGAAGATGCTAATAGCCAAGTAGAAAGCCAAGTGAGAGTCTTAAAACGTGAGAAAACAGAATAAGGAGAAAGGTAATGTGAATGTGTTGAGACATAAAGGTAGAGGGCAGGGTGAGGACAGCACTTCTGGAAAAATAAATTGCACAAGCAAGGACATGGAGGAGGAAAAGCAGGGCATTTGATGGGAGTAGATTTTGGTCTGGTTTGTTAGAAGGTGTAACATATGTAGGGGAGTAATGGGAAATGAGGTTGGAAGGTCAAGTCAATGATGTGGTAAGTAGACTTTTTGGTACCAATTAAGGAGTGGATTCCTGTTTCAGCAGATAGTGGTGGGGAAGGAAGGGCGATGGACTGAAGCAGGACAGAGGCTCTTCCTTAGATAAATTAAACCAGCAATGAATACCTGGGGTCAAAGGGAGGAGTTCAGACGACCACAGACAAGACTCCTATGCTGATTGGAGAGAAAGTGTAGTCAGAATCACAAGCAATATAACAACCATGAACACATTGCTTGCTTACCCGGGGCCAATTAATGGATGAGGCATTTCTCACTGTAGATCGAAAAGGTGGAGAAGATTGAAAGTGGTGTCAGGGACACATGGAGGACCAAAACTTAGAAGTGAATTTTATGCGAACATGGATTAGGCAAGAGAGAAAGGGGACAGAAGTGATTTTGAATTTAGATGAGGAGGACTGTAAACAAAATTGGGCAATGAGAAGAGCCAGTCATAGAGTCCATTGTGAGTTACAGAGGTGTAATACATATCACGCAGTGTAACGACAACCAAGATAATGTGTGGTGAGTAACCCATGAGTGGTATCTGAGAAAGGTGATCTAGGAGATCAGAAAAGTAAGAGACATTGGAGGCTTGATGGATTCAGGCCACTTTCGAAACAGAGTTGGATCTTTTTGAACCTTGATGAACATTACTGAGCTCAGTAATGCTCACCCTCCAGTGTTAGAGAAGGAGCGGTAGGTGGTGGGGAGCAGCAATCTAGAGAGAGAGGCAGCGTGCCACAGGGATTGAGAGCATACGCTGCAGACATCGACTCTCCGAGATTAAATTCCTGCTCTGTCATTTACTAATCATGTGGCCTTGATAAACTTGCTTACTCTTTACGTGCTTCTGTTTCTTCATCTATACGTTGAAATAATAATTTGGTCTACCTCACAGGACTGTTAGGTGGATTCAATGAATTCATACTTTTAAAAATACTCAAAAAGGCCCTGTCCAATTTGGCTGAGCAGTTAAAGCATCAGCCTACAGACCAAAGGGTTGCAGGTCTGATTCCTGGTCAAAGGCACATACCTGGGTTACAGGTTCAATCCACAGCCCTGGTCTGGGTCATTCAGGAGGCAACCAATCAATGTGTCTGTCGGTTTCTTTCTTTCTTTCTTTCTTTCTTTCTTTCTTTCTTTCTTTCTTTCTTTCTTTCTTTCTTTCTTTCTTTCTTTCTTTCTTTCTTCCTTCCTTCCTTCCTTCCTTCCTTCCTTCCTTCCTTCCTTCCTTTCTCTCTCTCTCTCTCTCTCTCTCTCTCTCTCTCTCTTTCTCTCTTTCTCTCTTTCCCTCCCTCTCTTCTACTCCATCTAACAATCAGTGGAAAAATATCCTCAGGTGAGGATTAACAACAACAACAACAACAACAAAATACTCAAAAAGTACTTGGCACATAGTAACACTATAGAGGTCTTGGTTATATGTATGCTACAATTATTTCACTAGGAAATGCTACATACCCCTGAGTGTATTTGTTTTGTTTCTTGAAGATTATAGTAGAAAAAGTGAAACATAACTTATGATAGAGCAGTATCCTGTGAACTGTGTGGAATGAAAGGAATGAGTCAGAACTACTGAGTTAGAGAGAGCGAGCTGCCAAGGAGAGTCTGTAATGATATCACTAGGCAATAGAGTATAAAAACTATGTTCCAAGGTACCCCCATGTTCGTAGCAGCGCTATTTACAATAGCTAAGATCTGGAAACAGCCCTAATGTCCATCAGTAGACGAATGGATAAAAAAACGGTGGTACACATACACAATGGAGTACTATGCAGATGTAAGAAAGAAAGATCTCTTATCCTTTGAGACGGCATGGAGGGACCTGGAAAGTATTATCCTAAGCGAAACAAGCCAAACAGAAAAAGACAAGTATCATATGATCTCACTTATTTGTGGAATATAATGAACATAACAGTCTGAGAAAGGGGGTTGTCCCAGAGACATGGAAGTGGGGTACAGACTGACAATCCCCAGAAGAGGGGGTGGGGGAGAGAGAAACCACAGAACTCATATGCATGTGTGCATGAACAATGGACATGGACAAGAAAGCTGGGGACAGGGCAGGGAGGAAGGGGGAGGGGGGAATCAGTGGGGGGAAAAGGAGAAACATCAGAAACAAACAAAAATTAATTAAAAAAAAACTGACACATGCACATGGTAAAAAACTGAAAGTGGTAAAAACAGTAGAATTAAATGTGCGTTTCCCTCCAATCTTTGATTCCTATTCATGGGGTTCTTCGCCTCATAGGAAAACCCTGTTCTTAATTCTTATGTATATTTCTAGAGACAGATAAATGCATATCTAAGCATACATATTTATGATTGTTTTTATACAAATGCTAGCATGCTATCTATTCTCTTTTTCATCCTGCTTTTTAAAGTTAGTGAAATATAATAGAGATAATTTAATTTCAGTATGTCTGCCTTATTCTTTTAAATGGTTACAGAGACTTTTGTTGTATGAACGCACCATACTTTCAAGACAGCCTTCCACTGATGTTCACTGATGTTGTTGCCAGTCTTTTTGCCACTGCAGTGATGCAGTGAGTATCCCTGTGCATTTGTCTACACAGTAACAGCAGAGAATCAAAAGGGCAGCCACTGGATCAGCAGATGTGTGACTTACCAATTTTGATACAGGTTGTTCAACTTCTCACCCAAGAAATCATACAAATGTATGTATACCTCTTATAAAAATGAGTGCTAGTTTCTCTCAATCTCACTAACACTGTATACTTTTAAATAAAATATTTGGATCTTTGTGAAAAAAACAAAAAAAAATTATGTGTTCCAAGGTAGGGAAGTAGTTTGATTGACGTTGATTTTTAGGAAGATTAAACTAGAAATTGAATTTCGAAGCAGGAAGGGACAATGAGTAGTGAAGTAATATTGGACAGCTTCAGTGGAGGAAGACAGTGGGTCTCCAGTGAACTAGGAAATTCTACTTGGAGAATGTTAAATAATAAAGTTGGGAGTTGAGGTCAGGTCCAACTATAATGTCTTCAATGTAAGTTAAGGCTATTGTCATCTTGGGGAGAGCTTGAAGCCCCTTAAATTTCCTGATTAAGAAAATTACAAATTTCAAAAAGTGAAAAACGCATTTTGGGAAGACAAGTGCTGTAATTGGAATTGGAAAACTGGGATTGAAGACTAGATTAGTTTTGTGATATTTTAGAAACAAATATGGACAGGTATTGAGTGCTCATAGAATATAAAATTAATATTGTTAAAATGCCCATACTACTCAAAGCAATCTACATATTTAGTATAAACCCTATCAAAATTCCAATAGCATGTTTCATAGAAATAGAACAAACCACCCTAAAATTTGTAGAAAACCAAAAAAGACATTGAACATACAAATAAATCTTGATAAAAAAGATCAAAGCTGGAGGCATCATGCTCCCTGAATCTAACTATATTACACAGCCATAGTAATTAAAACAGTATGGCATTGCATAAAAAAGACACATAGACCAATGGAACAGAATAGAGTGCCCAGAAATAAGCCTGTGTATATACAGTCAATTAATTTGAGACAAAGTTTCCAAAAATATAGTTAAAGGATGACTCTCCAATAAGTAATGTTTGGAAAACTGGACAGTCACATACAAAGCAATGAAATTGGATGCTATCTTACACCATACACAAAAATCAACTCCAAATGGATAAAATATGAATATATGATCTGAAACCATAAAACTCATAGAAGAAAATATAAAGGATAAGCTCTTTGACATCAGTTTTGGCAACAATTTATTTTTTAATAGGTTTTAATTTATTTTTTAGAGAGAGAGGAAGGGAGAGAGAGAGATAGAAACATTGATGTGAGAGAGAAACATCAATTGACTGTCTCCTGCATGCCCTCTACTTGGGATTGAGCCGGCAACCCAGACATGTGCCCTGACGGGGAATTGTGTCGGGACCTCTCAGTCCATGGGACGATGCTCAACCCACTGAATCACACAGGCCGGGGGTGGCAATGATTTCTTAATTTCTTGGGTTTGACAACAAAAGCAAAGGTTATGAAAGCAAACATAAAAATAGGACTATATCAAACTGAGAAGTTTTGCACCACAAAGCAAACTATCAATAAATAAAAGGCAACTAACAGAATGAGAGAAAATATTTGCAAATCATGCATCTGATGAGGAGTTACTATGCATAATATATAAAGCACAAACACAACTCAATAGCAAAAAACATTAAACAATTTGATGAAAAAGAGGCAGAAAAACAAAATATTTTTTTCCCCAATAAGGCACATAAGTGGGTCAACAGGTACACGAAAAAGTACTAAACATCACTATACAAATCAAATGCAAATTAAAACCAAAATGAGATACCACCTTACTGCTGATAGAATGGCTATTATCTAAAAGACAAGAGATACCAAGCATTGGTGAGGATGTGAGGAAAGGGAACCCTTGTGCACTGTTGGTGGGAATGTAAACTGGTGTAGCCACTATGGAAGACAGTATGGAGGTTCCTCAAAAATTAAAAAATAAAACTACCATGACCCAACAATTCCACTTGTGGGTACATATTTGCAGGAAGGAAAATCAATATCTTGAATAAATATCCACAACCCTATGATCATTGTAGCATTATTTACAAGGACATGGAAACAATCTAAGTGTCCTTCAATGAATGAACGGGTGAAAAAATGTGGACAAAGAAATGTGCGCAATTGGAAGGATACAATGAAATATTATTCAGCTATACAGGGTGGGGCAAAAGTACGTTTACAAATGTAAGTACACAAAACATAGTTTATTCTTGTATTATTATTATTTATTAGTTATTATATGGTTTTCCATAAGAACAACTATAAGACTACTTTCAACCCACCCTGTATAAAAAGAAGAAATTCTGCATTTGGAACAACGTGGATGGAGCTTGAGATTATTTTGCTAAGTGAAAAGGGTCAGAGGGAGAAAGATGTTACTGTAACATATAAGTCAAATACTTTAAAGTTGTATGATCTCACTTATATATGGAACCTAAAATAAACTGAACCCAGTAAGAGATAACAGATTGGTGGTTGCCGGAAGCTAGGGTAGGAGTTGGGGGAAATGGTCGAATGTGGTCAAAATGTATAAACTTCAGTTATGATTAGTAAATTCGGGGATGTAGTGTACAACATAGTGGCTATAGAGAATGTACTATATATTTGAAAGTTGCTAAGAAAGTAGAACTTAAAAGTTCTCACCTAAAAAAAATGTTTTTATAAGTATGTGAGGTGATGGATGTTAACTAAACTGACTGTGGTAATCATTTTGCAATATATACATATATCAAACCATTATGTTGTACACCTGAAATGAATACAATGTTGTATGTCAGTTATATCTCAATAAAACTAGAGGAATGCCCCCCCAAAGGTATTACAAATACTCAGGCACAATAATTTGGCATTTTCCTCCAAATTAAAAATATTGACGTCCTTAAACCTGAAAGTCTAGTTTATTCATTGTCTGAGATGGCAAGAAAGAAAAACTTTTCCCTTATGATGTTAATCGGATAGAAAATATTTGAATGAGGGTGAATATAAGTGGTGTTTGTACAATTAGAAAGACACAGGACCCCCAAGCGCCAGGCCTGAGAGGTGGCCTTAGTGGTCCTCAGCCAGGAAACCTGGAGTTTCCCATTTTAGATCCTCTCTTCTCCCTCCGACTCTCCTCTTGCCTTTCTATAACCTATCTCGCTACATCACTTATCAAACTCCTCACTGATGCTCCAATCACTGCAAGGGAAAGGAGGGAGTACTCCAGAGCTCTATAAGTCTCAAACAATAAACTGGTCAGCACACCCTCTTTGACCTCATCTTCCTCAACTCCCCTCACCCATTCTCCAGCCTTCTGGGACTTTCTTAAAAAACGTCAACACATCTCACTCTCAGGATACATTTTGCACCTCAGTTTCCATGTCACACCTTCATGTAAGCCTTCCCTGCTCTTCATTCTGCTTTTATAAAATCATGTTTTCAAGTCCCTCAGCTTTTGAAAATTCTGTTGTTGTTGTTTTTTGCCTTAAGTCCCCAGTTTTTTATCACCTTGAAATGGAGAGTTAAACATTGTTCAAGACCCATCGCAAATAGTACCTCCCTCAACATAGTTTTTCTCCAATTCCCCAGCTGAGCTTAGTGATGGGATCCCCGCAACCTGTGAGTGTGTGATGCTGTGCAAGGGGCTGAGCTGCATTCTTCATTTGCTCATCTGGAAAATGAGCCCGTATGTATATCTCTTAGGGCCATTTAGCCTGGTCCAAATAACAATACTGTTATTAATATAAATTAGTACTTAATGAACTCTGATACAATTATTGAATGATTATAAAATACAATTATTATTGGTGAGTTAGTTGTTTCCTCTTCTGTACTTTTAAAGTGACTTGCACACATATTTATTCTAACACTTCCAACATTTCAGTTGAAGTCTTTTATTTTAGGTACCTGCCTTTCCTGTTAGGCAACATGATCAATGAAGGCAGGAATTTTATTCATCTTGTTTCTGCAAAACTCCTGGCATAGGATAGGCCTCCAGCAAGAGAGGTAGGGAAGAAAAAGACGTTCTGAAGGAAAAACTTACAAAACATGGCAACTTGCTGGAGGTATATGCATTAGAGATGGAGATGCTGAGTATAAGCCTGTGCTCGGCACCCGATAAATAGCAAAATCTAATGTTATGGACACAAAGAGGGAAATCAGGAGAGTAAACTGGGCTTCTGAGAAGGCTTTTTGATATACTGGTATTAGGCAATGTTTCACAAAACGTTGGAGATAAGACATTAGAGCTCAATGAATAGATCAGAGAGGAATGCAGATTAATGCGTCTTTGTGCCACGGTGAGAATTGGACTATGCACCCCAGAAACAAATCTTCTTTCAGATGGATGTATCGATGCACTTCAAATTTGCAGGTTATTGTCCCCAGTGCTCAGTGTACTCAAATTTTAATGTTTGAAAATGGGAGAGTCAGCTGTGTCCCTTCCCCCCTCTCATTCATGCATTCAGCAGCGTTTACGGACAGTCTGAGAGCTGATACAATTGTTGCTTTGTGATCATGCCATCTCCTTTATGATGTTACAATCACCCACCAAACTGCTGCTTCTTGATAATCAGAGCTGCCTCTTCTATCTCTGTCCTTTCTTTTCCAGGCCTTAATATTATCCTATACAGAAAAGTTGCTCTTATCATTCTTTGTCAGATGTATGAATGGTCTCTTTTCAGGGACTGTCGGGGCTGTTCCTCCACTAAAAATTGTTTTGTGATTGAGATGCTGCAGCAGATCCTAGTATTCACAACTAAGGCTTTACTGAACAGAGTGGTAGTAACAGGTACCTACTTTTCTTCTCGTTGCTAATGTACCTGGATAACATAGTGCTTTCTTCCTCTTAATAAAAAGTGTCATAGCCCTGGCAAGTTTGGCTCAGCAGTTAGAGCATTGGCCTGCGGACCAGAGAGACCCAAGTTCGGTTCCCGCTAAGGACACCTACCTCAGTTGCAGTTTGTCCGTGGCCCAGGTTGGAGTCATGTGGGTGGCAACCACTCAATGTGTCTCTCTCACATCAATGTTTTTCTCTCTCTTCCTCCCTCTCTCCTTCCCGCTCTATCTGAAAATAAAAATGCAAAAATGTCCTCGGGTGAGGATAAAAAAAGTGTCATAGAAGTTTTTTACACAACTAAGACCCCATTCAATTGTGGAAAAGCGCACACTCCAGGACAGATGAAATAAGATAATACTCAAAGCTGACATCTACTGGGCAATGACTGACCGCCAGACCACACACTTTGATTTATTTGTTTCCATAATCATATCAGGATGTACTTTTTACTCACATTTAAAGACGAGGAGCTGAGGGTTACAGAGGTTACATAATTTCCCTGTGGTCATAGAGCTAGTAAGCTAGAGGATCAGGGATTCGAACTCAACTCTGAAGTCCTCCTAACCTCATACTTAACTATGGCTGTCCTGCCTCACACCAGAGGTGGCTTCTGTAGTGTCCGGGCTCTCTGGAGCTGTGGTTTCAGAATGGGGTTGTAGGATGACCCATAAGAATCCTCTGGGAGGTTGTTTAAAAAACAGACACACCCCTGAGCTCCATCCCAGAAATACTGAAGAAACTCCAGGAGGGGTATTTTCTAGCTTTTGGTTAAAAATGGGAAGCACCATTAAAATAAAGAAGAATATACACAGCATAAAAGGTATATATAGGCTATGAGAGGCCAAATTTTATTGTGGCAAAATACATAAAACATACACTCGACCATTTTCACCACTGTGAGCGCACAGTTCACGGGCAGTAAGTGCATTTGTGCTATGCAACCTTCCCTACCATCGATGTCTAGACCTGTGCAGTGGCCACATTCACAACTCTTTTCACAAAGGAACAATCTCACAGCCAGGATACTGACCGTGACATAATAATTCACAATGCAAATAATTTTTCTTTTTTCTCCCTTCCCTTCAAAACAGTATCATAACCCTGCTTCATATACACATCAACCTTTCCAAGTGGCATTGAAGTCACCATCTGGGTTACCTAGAAGGACTCCTGTTAAGTGCACACAAGGAGGAGTCACTGAGTAGAGCCATTAGGTAATGAAAGATCATAAAGTAACATATGGCATAAGGTGAAAAAAATAACCTCCCATATCTATACCTTTTATGAGAAGGGCCACTGAGCTAATCACCCATGTTTGTCTGTTTTGTCACCTCTGAGCGCAGAGATAACTGCAGTGGTCTGAAACCCCCCAGATGCCTGACTGGCGTGGTACCTGGAAGGTGGCATCCTAGGACAGGTGTGGCATCGGGTTTCGATGGGAATCCTTGGCTCCTCTCCATAAAAATAGGGGACCATGTGATCTCGGTTAAGTTATGGAGATTTTCTGAATCATGTTTTATTTTCTCTAACTCTAGAAACACTACCAAACGTTTCTGTGTCAAGGTCAATGTGAAGGTGTGAAACCCCTCACAGTCTGGGCAGACAAAGGAACACGCAGATGTTACTTTGTTGCATTTCCATCAGTACAATTCCATTCAATTCAGGAATTATTTATTGAGGGCAGTGTATGCTGAACACACTTCTAGTCCTTAGAAATAAATGATGAAAATAATATCGTGTCTGTGGTCAAGGGGTTCAGTTCTGGGAAGGGAGAGAAGGCAAGTAAGGTGTCCATTACATTAATGAACTGATAAAAATATCGGTAAGAAAAATACCAAGTCCCAAAATAGAAAAGGAAGAAATGTTTCATTTTGTCATTGCCTGGAGTGTTGGGGATGGTAGATAATGGTGAAAACAAAACAAAACCTTTGCTGTGGAGTTTCTCTTCTCTATTTCATTTTTAAAATTGACGTATACCTGACCTATTACATTCTATTCATTTCAAGTGTATATCATAGTGATTCGATATATATACATATATATACATATATCGTTGTGAAATGATAATGTGTCTTAAGTTTACACATACTCTCCCAGAATATATATTCATACACAATCTATTATGCATGCATTTTTCCTTGTCAAACTTTTATAAATCCATTTCCCTCTGCCTCAAATATTTTCATACTGTTCTTCACTTGGTTAATTCTATTCTTCTGCTGGAGTACAGTTTAAATATTCTCACTTCATTTTCTCTGAAATAGCCTACTGGAGTAGGCTCCCTTCCTCATTCTCCTATAAAATGTTACATTTAACTGGGTTGTGACTGCTACAGTGCTTGTTGACGCATCTCACCAGAGCTGAACGTTCCCTGACAATAGATACTGACCAATTCATCATTTTATCCTAGTGCCTAATACAGTGCCTGGCTGTGGCCAATAAAGCATAAATAGAAATGCCCACAACTGAATAGCAAATCAGTGCTATACTTAATGACATTTCATTTCTCAAGCAAATTACTTAATAGGTACTCGATGTCTTTCTCAGGATATCTTTTATGAAAAATCATCTTCTACTCTGGTAAATTAAGACCAAGATGTGCTTATTCTTTGGGGTTCCCAAAGATATGGTAAGAATATTCTTTTTGAAGTCCAAATATCGTTATTGGGATCAATGAGATAAAGGAAACAGCAAAGTAACAATGATTATGTTAATACAAGTACCACACATTTTAAATGGAAAAGTCATTGAAGCCTTTATTCAGCCTAAACTCAGACTCAGCTGATAGACTTAAAAATACTTTAATTCTCTCAGTATGTGTGAGGTTAGTAATTTAGTCAATAAAATATGATGTCAACTGGGAAATAATCATTCCCTGAACACAACTCGATGCCTCTGCACCAGAAATTGCACTACTCATGTATTAAAACATATAAAAAATGTTATCTTATTTTCTCATCAAAATAACTGCAATGTAAGGAAGACCAGGTATGTATATATATGGACAAAGAACAAACACAAACTCATGATGACACACAAGTAAATAAAATATTAAGACATGATGACAGTGAGGTGAAATATAAATCAGAAAATGCGTTTTAAAGAGGAGGGCATTGAGCCAGGTCTTAGGAAAAGTGATGGGAATGGTTTGGATTATATCTGAAGAAAAAGTCAGCCCAGCAAGACAAGACACACAGATCGTTTATGGGTGACATCATTGGGAATGAATGGTAAGAAGACAGAGTGTTGCTGCATTTAACAATTAAGTAGAAGGAAAAAAGAGAAGTTGTATTGGGATTCCAGAATGTTCAAATAAAATGGTGAGTTTTCAGTTCATCATATTAGCAGCAAGAAACAAGATGAGTAAATAATAAAAAAACGATCAAACAAAGGTTTCAGGAATCTTTGTGCAAGAACCACTATAGTACAGCATCTAAATACTTCAGGACAGCAAGTTTTGCTATAGTTTTCTCCCTTCTTTGTTCTTCAATGTACATTTGTCAAAGAAAAGCTGATGTCAATGCATATACTCAATTCTGGCTTTATAAAACTTGTGTTATATAAAGTCAGCCAACCATCAGGACTTCCTTCTTGAATTTACAAAGTTCAACTAAAAAGTGATTGTTGATTATTCTGAAAACAAAAATGAATGAAAAATAAGCCTCAGTTGAAAAAAAAAAAAACCCACAAGTCAGGAATTAATAAATAAAATTGGCCAACATCATATCTCAATAAATTATGACCTCCTCTAAGAGAAATTTTTGCAACAGGCTCTGACAGTTTTACTGGGATGTAATTTATATAGTAAAGCATTACCTATTTGGACTGTAAAACTGAATGGTTTTTAGATTATTTATGGAGTTGTGAAATAATCACTATATTCTAACTTTAGAACATGTTCATTATCCACAAAGAGACCTTGTACTCATTGGCAGTCACTCCCCTGTCCCTCCTCCACACAATAACATGTATCTGCACTGCATTTTTTATTGCCAAATAATATTCCATTGTATAGATATGCCATATTTTGTTTATCCACCCCTCAGCTGATAGATGCAATAGACTTTGTAAGGCAATTTACAAAATCAATAACTACTTTGGCTGGAGACTGATCTATTCAGTATGCTTTTTGGGTCCTTCGCGGTATTTATATACTCGGTTTAATATTTCTTAATATAACAGAAGTCAAATGATTGGTCCAAGGCCATCAGAATGTGGCTACTGCTTTAGACCATCGTGAATCTATTCAGACACCATATTCTCTTCAAAGACTTCTTTGTTTTGGTTCAACTCTGTACATTGGATCAGAGTGTTCTTCCCCAAATTTTACAACGACAGCTCTATAATATGAGATATATTCTTTGGATTATGCTCACAGAATTTGTACAGATGATAAAAACAGCTTTCAATTTGTTTTGAACTTGGGATAAAATTGTTTTACAAAATGGGAATACATGTGTTTCCTATCACTGCTTTCTCTTTACATATGTATTCTGTACTGATATCGAGCTAAATAAATATTAAATAATAGCTATATCATTATGCATATATATGTGCATGTGTGACAGAGAGAGGGAGAAACACACGCACATGCACACACACACACACCCACGGGGGGGGGGTGCTCACCATATGCCAACATGGCTATATAAGAGATATATATTAGTTACATGGATATTATTCTCTCACTACCTGTAATTGCAGTAGGAAAATGGTGAAACATTATGATCAAAGAAAGTCTGTAATTTCAGATTTAAAAATCCTCAATGATTTTCAATTTAAAACGACCTATAACTCTAAAATGATAATTTTATACGTCTCACCTGAGGCATTCTCTGGAATGTTCTCCAGAGGGGGAAAGAAAAATAGATGGCAGGATAAAAATCATTGTCAACCATGTTTATCCTAAGCACTCTTTAGAGATCCTGACTTAATCCTTCTATTTCTTAAAAGAAAAAAAAAAAAAGGCAACTTTCAAGAGTATGCTTTTATTAATCATCATGTCTTTGTCTGTTCCTTGTTCTAAAGATTTTTAAAGGGTGAAGTGTGATCTAACGGTGCTGAAATACTGCATCAGCTTTTAGCCGAAGAGCCAACGCCGCAGAGCTGTTTTATTGCTCACGTCGTGCGGGCTCCAGTGGAGTATCCCATTAACCTCCGAGTGCAATGATATCATTTTAATTATATAAATTGAAACAGCAATGTATAATACTTATATCATGTAAAAATGGATTCACTTTATGTGAAAGTGTCTCAACTATCTTTCACGACGAAGCAATAAATCTGCTTTAGATGGCAAACCTGCCTGTAAATTTAATTACTGGTAATTTTATTTTCCTCCCCGGTTTAACCTCTCTTAGAATCTGACCAGGAATATCATAAATCTGCACTTCCTTTGGAAACTGCAAAGTAATGATAAATGACTATTTGCCCAGATTTCAACTTAGAAAAGCAAATAAATATAAATGTATGTTGGAAGTAATGATGCCAACCTAGAGCCATCACAGCTCGCATTCCTAATTTCTTAAAAAGTAGACTTACTGAAACTCTTGTTGGTACAGCATAGTCTCAAATAATGCATTTCAGGAAGGAGTTATTTCCATGAAATTAAGATCCAAAGAGCTGTGTGTGGCTTTAACGAGAGTTCCACATGAGAGAGCAGTGTTTACATTCATTTACGAGAAAGACTAGTTTTTACGTAGCACAGTCTTGTGCACAGAATTGCCCGGCATTGCTAGAGTGTCCCAAGAATCCAAGAATTCCACCTCAAGAAACTCTGCAAGTTGGGGGAAAGTGGCCGGGAATGGAGAGGGATCCCCGTCAATGCTGTCTCCTTCCCCGGAATCCCTACGGAAGGCTATTTCTCAAGTTAGCAGAAAGGAAGCATGGTGAGGAAGGGGGAGAGCACTGCCTTCCCAGGCCGATTGAATGTGACACACACCAGGTGAGAACAGTCACGTCTCCTGGGCCCACATCTGGGCTCTGCCTCTTCACTGCCTTTGTTTCTTTGGGCAAGCCGTTCCATCGCTCTAAACCTTCCCCTCCTTCATCTCTGGGAAATGGGATAATAAAACCACCTGTCTCATGAGGTTTCAAGACTGAGGTAGAGCCCGGGCAACGCTTGGGGGAGTGCCCAGCGCAGAGAGCCCCCCGTACACTCTGGACCTGCCGCAAGTCACGTCACTGGTGCCCACTTCCTGCGGCCCTGCGTGGGCTTCTTGTGGGCTTGCTCTCTGCCTGGACCATCTAAGGGTTTATCCTGGAAATGCCATTTATTAACTCTATGACCTTGAGTTAATTTTTTGTAACTTCTCTAAGCCTTAATTTCCCAATCTTTAAGATTAATATTTAGAATATTATATAGGAGGGTTGGAAAGATTAATGAGATATTTACTGCAAGACCACACACATATTAATAATGGTCAGTAAATGTTACATAGTATTTAAAGTGGAACTATATACCAACAAACAGAACTTGGAAAGCATAGGTAAAATTATAGCATGTTGATTATACCTAAGAAAATACGACTCAGGATAAAACAGAAAGACCCTTTTCACAGTTATACATAGTATCTGTGAATATATTGCTGTCATTATCAATAAATACTTCAAACAATCCCAGTAAGCACTGAGCTATTTTGAGATACATTTTAAATTCTGGAAATTTACATTCATCTTATACCGTTTCTGAATTACAAAGAAGGATAAGAGGTTCATAACCCGTATCCGGTTATGTCATAATGTTCTGAAGGTAAAAACCCATTCCATAATTTTTGAAAGGCAATCTTAAGCTAATGTTTCCACTTAATGCATAAACCACCCTTGATTATGCAGCTAGCAGACATTTTAGGGAATGGAAGTCACATTTTCATGATATCATGACTTCTGGAGTATAGCTAAAAGAGAATTAACCCCAGATATAAACTCTGAAAAGCAACTTCTGTTTTCAAACATTGTGAGCTAACCAGGCGGGCTTCGATGGAGGGAGAGAGTAGGGGTGAGCCCGGGATCTCCATCACCCCGTTGCACCTGCCCGGCCAGCAGAAAGACGTCAACCCAAGCCCTCCTGGTCCACTGCCTGCTTTCCCAGCATACCATGCTGACGGGGCAGAGCGGAAACGGCTACAGTGCAGAGAGAATGAAACAGGTTAAGAAGAATCAAAGAAATAACTGAGCGCTGTGTTCAAGTAAGAAAGGAAAAGGGAGAAACGAAGAAGAAAGGGAGAAGGGTGACAGGGAGGGGCAAAAGACAATGTAAGCAGGATGCTGGTAATTTATGCAAAAGAAGAAAGAGTAGAAGTGAATGGTTCAGACTGTGCAGTTTCATATACTTCGTAGGAATGGGTTTCTTCTGAGACATTGTTCGATTGCTTTACACATATCACACATTTCACATGCACGACATTAAGAAGCAGATACTATCTCCAACACACTGATGAAGAAACGGACCCTTTGAAATGAAAGGAACTTACTGGAGCATTTAACAGGCACTGGGGATCAAGAAGTGAACAGAACAAAGCCCCTAACCTCAGGAAGCTAAGCCTAGCATGCTTCAGCCTGGATTTGTTCTGGGCTTGGAAAGATGCTGAGAGTTTGCATGAGAGAAAGTACTGATGCATCTAATATGCATACTTAACACACCATTCACATCTACCCACTCTGTAAAGTTTTCTTTAGCTTGTGACACAGATTTTGCCATTAGAACACCTCATCAATTCTACTTAGATCACGCTGGCTTGTGCAATTTCAGTGAGATGAAATTTACTGTAAAATTTCCAATGCAGCTCAAATACTTTGTGTTTTTGCCAGCTGTCAATGGGCATTGTGACCCATCATACTTTACTGAATCTCTTTTCATATCGTACGTCATTGCGTTTCAGTTCAAGTTGATGGAGACGGCACTCCGGCTCTGCCGACTCTTCCATTTGCTTAAACTCTATTTAGACGCCAGAATAAACCCAGGCATAATTTTGCTGTGTAAGTCCATCTATTGGCCCCGAATCAATTCTGCCCAACAACTGTTCCAAAAAAGCACTTAAATCAATTTGCTACCAAAGTACTGCATAAAATGATATATGCACAAACCATACTTGTTATTATACATAGAAAATTAACCCCAGCAGATTCAGGGCTCACCGTGACGTACTGTCCTCTGTCACAGTACATCTTCGTGAGAAATATTCATTGATAAAATAATTCCAGCACACACGCCATTTATGTGTGTGTTAGTAGGAGATTAACCAACAAATAAATAGTGGTCGTTTTACAAGATCTTGGGAATTTGATACACCTTAACAAAACTCAATATATCCTTTTCTTACTTGTGTGTGTGTGTGTGTGTGTGTGTGTGCATGTGCTTAGTGGCATTAGCAGGGAACAGAAGGGCCATCTGCAAGGGAAACAGTGTCTGCACTGACTGAGGTTAAAAAAAAGTTGGTGGATCAAAGTTTTCCTTTATGAGAAATGTGGGTAGAAGTGTTTCTGCAGAGCACATCTTTGGTAATAGGATAGTCTCCTGCCCCCGGAGTGTTGCACATATTCTCTGACAGCTGGTAGGATGATGGAATGCAGTGACTTCCAGGGCCTTGCTACTCCAGTGGGTATCAGTTCCTTCTTCTGATGTTAGAGCCAGGTACCATGAGAAAGTCAGGTAGAATAAAATGGAAGAGAACGGTAACAATCTAAAATGTGCTGAAAATACAAACTCCGAATAGAACATTAACTTGGGATGCGCTGTTTCTAGTGTCCCCATGAAGGAAATGTAGCTGAACACCACAAGGTATCCCGACTCAGTCTGTCCGATGGGACTGCATAATCCTCCCTGCAGCTTCACTAGACAGGGAAGCGACACTGTTTTCCTTTATGTCAGGAGACACAGGAGTCCTCAGACTTCTCTACTGGTCTATTAGAGGTGGAAGAAGTTTCATGAACACACAGTGAAGAGTATCTTGATTAAGTTTAGACTTTATCAAAGTTACTTTCCTTTACTGAGGAAACTGAAGTTGATGACATTGGGGAAAAAAAAAAAAAAGCTACCTGTTCTGTTTCTAACTATACTCGCTATACTCTTAGCAGGTGAGACACTTCAAATCATATTTTCAAGAATACAGACAAACGCATTGAGCTGTCATTCTTGAAATAAACCACAGCAGTGGGCTCCAGGCTGTATTTTGTTTAGCAAGTTATAGATTAAATAGCTTCAATTGTTATTTTTTAAATTTCAATACTCCAGCTTTCATACTTTTTGTGTTTTCTCTGTAATGTTTCTAGTTTCTAATAATCAATTATTGGTTATTTTTAATTCCTTAATAGTGTAGTTAATACTTGTAATGTTGATGTACTATTTTCTTCTTCTTAAGCAAATCAAAGTAAAAAATATGTTTCTATAAGTTCTAGAACAATGAAATAGAATAAACCTTATACATTATCTCTACTTTTAAAATAATCTTAATGAAAAGTCAACAATTTCCTATGGACAAAGTTTCCCAATACATAATAAGTAATAATAGTAAAAACTAAACTGAGTTTCCAAATGCACCTAGCTAGATTCCCTTCAGTCCATGGGCAGATAGCCTGTCATGATTTTCATAGTTAACACTAATAACAATTAAAAGCAATTGAACTTTCAAGGAAAACAATGAATCTCCATAATACCATACAAAATCAAAACTAAAATCCCTTTTAGAAATGGTGGGAATATTCTTCTCCTATTACTCCTGAAGGTAACTCATTCTTAAAAATCATACAATAGGATGCTGAAACAAATATGGTCAGTGGGTTACATCAAAGTGCACTTTTAAATACACAACCAGGATATTTAATACAATGCCATTAAACTAGTGCATTCTTAGCACCTCAGTATCAATGACTACTTTGGAAAGGTTAGGAAAGGGGTAGAGTTAAGTCTCTCAGAAAGACATGGATGACAAGGTATGTAAACAGACATGCACTTTTTGGGCTCCTAATGTTATGGGCGAAGGCTTGGCAAAATCCCAGCCTGTGAAATTTCCATTTTCTTTTGACCACCATTTCTTTCTTTAGACTCACTCTTAACATCTTCCCATTGAGGAAGAGCTGTGGATTCCCCTAATACTACTTCCTATTCTCTTCTTTCTCAAATATCCAGTGAGTAAAATGGCCAAAACCCTTAATAATTCTCCCTTTATTGCTACTGCAGAGTAATTGCTTCTGAATTCATTTTCCGCTTTCCTTAATGTGTGCGTGTGCGTGTGCGGGGGGGGGGGGGGGGGGGGGAGAGAAGGAAGAGGAAAGGGGAGGGGAGGGGACTCTTTCAGGTCTATTTTTTTCTGAAAGTTGTTTCTTTCACCCCAGCCATGCCTTGGCAAACAAAGATGCTCGCTCCTCTCGACCCATCACCCTGTTGCTGCAGAAAGGGCAGAGCACCGACCTGTTGGCTTTCCCCACCAATTGGCAACTGACTTCCTGGCAGGAAACACAGGGCAGGGCACTCTCCTACAAGTTCATCTACCAACTCCATCTATTTCTCCCCAGATCCAGAAAGGGTGTTGGCATTAAAATGAGAACAATGTTATAGTAATGAGAACCTCCAAGAGACTTTTAAAACAGAAATCTTTTGAAATAAAGCCACTTCAGCTACGACGACTCCTAAGTGACTCATGGCCCACCACAGGACTGGTCCCCACGGGCCCAGAGGGAACCTCTGGATCTTTCTTTGGTAAGACGATCACATCAGCCTGATGTGCACAGATCCCTCACCACCAGCCCCGGCTCTACACAGACGGTGCTGCCTTCCCATCTGACAAGAAAAAACTATTGGGCTTGAAAGTTGCTGCCCAACAACCTGGGTTTCTTGTTTTTGTTTTGTTGTTTTTTTCCTAATGGTCCTACGAAGGCAGAGTCTCATAGATAATGTGTGGCTAACAGGGAAGGAGAATCGATTCTGTCTGTTTAAAGGATGGCCTTCCAAAGAGCACCCTAACCTTCAGCCCGCCACCTTCTTGCACGGGGCACTCATCAGCGCCACCTCTGTTTCTGTCCTGCTCCCAACCCCTGCATATCGTAGACTCCTAGGTTCTACCTCCACGTTTCCTCCTGCCTTTGTTCTGGGGAGAACACTAACAATAAATCATAAACCAAACTGAAATGTATACGATGTTTTCATCCGTTATCTCGTTTGATACAATACAGAGGAGTTGGGTGTATATTGCAATTTCTGAATAGCATCGATTTTGATGACATGACCTATTTATACTCTGTACATACAGTTAATGATGCGAAAAGCTGAATTTAGGTCTTGCATTTAGGATGGGAATATTTTGCATGAGAAATTTAGTTAACTATTTGAACCCATCAACATGCAGAGGGGACTTCCTGATGCAACTGTTCATTTGAAATAATGCATACTTCCTTTTACCTGTTCTTAATTTGCAGTTTTGAAATTGTAAAGTGCCTGCTTGTAAAAGCTGCCTGATTCATCACTGATCGGAAGGAAAGAGACATTTGGACAGTTAGCCTTGCATACTGATTTTTGGCCTTTCTTGGCTGCAGACTGGCTGGAAAGCCTGGATATAATATCAAACATTTTCTCCAAACTTGCCCCATTATTGCTGTATCACTCTTTCTTTTTTATTACCCGTTCCTTAACAAGCAGCACTTCCTCACTGTCACAGTTTTAGGCGAACGAGGTGTCCAGGGCTGATGGGAACCATGGAACATCACGTTAAGGTGATCCCTCTGTCACTGCAAAGCAGAGACAACTACCAGAGAAAAAGAAGTCCCCAAGCTCATAGCTCAGCTCTGTTACCAACACTGGCTTCCTCCTTCGACTGCTTGCCTCCAGAGACATACTACTTTAAGTAGGCACACCACTGAGAAAATTCCCATCTGACAGCTGGCTCCGAAGACGGGTCGGGAATCAAGCCGTTGGGCAGGCCAGGTCTGCTTACGTACTTCAGCACACAAGCAGTTGTGCATGGTCTCGAGCACCTGGCTTCTGCCTCTGATGGCAAATGAAAGAGAGGGATGCTACGGTAGAAACAATGACTTTTAGACAAGAAGGAAGACTTCCCCACAGCATTTATGAACCACCCACTGTGGGCTGGGGCTTTGCATATTCTGCTTCATTCAGCTCATGTGACATCCTCAGGGAACTCTAAAGGCAACCGAGGTCAGAGAATCACTTCATCTGTCCAAGGTTGCCAAACTAGTAAGTGGTAGAACTTGTGTTTGAACCTAGTTTCTTTTTTTTAAACAATTTTTTTTTCTTTATTGCTTTTAGAGAGAGAGGAAGGGAGAGGGAGAGAGAGATGGAAACATCGATGAGAAAGAACATTGATTTGCCACCTCCTGCATGCCCCCCACTGGAGATCGGGCCCACAACCTGGGCATGTGCCCTGACCAGGAATCGAACCGGCAACCAATTGGTGCATGGGTCGACGCTCAACCACTGAGCCACACCGGCAGGGCTGAACTTAGTTTTATGAAACTGAAAAGTCCATTCCACGACAGCAGTGATTCTCGTATTTCATGAGAGACAAAGAACTGAGAACCTTGGAAACTCTCACAAATCTGTGGACCTGTTCCTGGAAGAAGGGACATGGACACACCCACAAGGGCATACACATGTTTTGAGCTGGTGTAGGCAGTTCAGATCGTGATAATAGTAATATTCCTCTGTAGTTAAGTATGTTGCTGCTCTTAAAATTATAGCAAAAACTGAGCCTAGTTACAGAATGGAGACAACACCTCACAGAAGAAATGACAGTGTCTACAAGAGAAGATGGTGCCCTGGCCGGTTTAGCTCAGCGGTGAAAGTGTCGGCCTGCGGACCAGAGAGACCCAGGTTTGGTTCCCGCTAAGGGCACGAACCTTGGTTGCAGTTTGTCCTCAGCCCCAGTTGGGGTTGTGTGGGTGGCAGCCAGTTGATGTGTCCCTCACATCGATGTTTCTCTCTCTCTCTTCCTCCGTTTCTCCCTCCTGCTCTATCTGAAGATAAATTCAAAAAAGTGTCCTTGAGGAAAAAAAAAATAAGAAAGAAAGAGGAGATGGCATAAGTCCCTTTCAGTCTTCTGATTCTTCATAAATCCTTTCAACATGTTATCTGATGCGAATTCCTACTGTTCTTACTTGGCAAAAATGCATTTAATTTTGGAACATTCTTTAAAGTGTCTTTTAAAAATAGCTCCAGCCCAGCCAGTATGGCTCAGTGGATTAAGTGTTGTCCCATGGACTGAAAGGTCCTGGTTCGATTCCTGTTCAGGGCACATGCGAGTTGCAGGTTCGATCCCCAGTGTGGGGCATGCAGGAGGCAGCTGATCAGTGTTTCTCCCTCGCATTGATGTTTCTCTCTCTCTTCCTCTCTCTCTAAAACAAAACAAAACATTAAATACATATAAAAATAAATAAAAATAGCACCACATTAATAGCACAAACACATAATGAATTCTTCAACTATGATGTTCAGGTTAAGGAATATCTCCTTTTAAGGTAACACATTAGTATAAAAACATGATTCTGGAAAAGGAGATTTCAAGCACACTGAGTTGCTGAAACAGAAGCGATTTATCATCTTAATGGCAGATGATTTAATAACAGGGTTGGTGCAGAGCTCGCTGCATTAACGGCCAGGAGAGGGGCGAGGAGTTTGGAGGGCCTGCCATGCCTGTTAGCAGCCCAGGGCGGATCCGTGTTGCCACACTCCACAGAATCGCCTTCTTCCGCTCCCTCTGTTGCCCTGCATGTGCACAGGGCTCTTATTTTGTGTCCAAGTAAGCGGGTTGATGCTATTGCAACTATAAACAATGTATTGGTTAGGGTACTCAGACTGAATGCAATTACATCTCCATGAAACAGAGACATAGGGCGGGGAAGCAGAGCAAAGACCAACGGCCTTGAGCATCATGGAGAGCTTCATGGAGGAAGTGGACCTGCTCCTTAAAAGGTGTTCGAATGTAGTAGAAGGTAAGAAATGGAATCGAGAAATTGGCAAGCTGAGAGACTTTAAAGAATTTTTCTCTTACAAATGACATTAAAAGACAGGTACTATGTTATTAAAAGATGGTGATGAAAATAACAATGGTAATGACAACTATTTATCATACACTGTCCTGGGCTATCCAATGTTATATCATTGCTAATTGTAAAAAAAAAAATACTGTGATGTGGTCAAAAGGTTCTCCATTTCTAGTTGATGAAGCCTCCCCAAATTACAGTTTATACCTGAATTCTAACGTAGGTGTGCCTGACACCAGAGGCCAAAGACAAGGAATGCCACCTGCTAGGGAAGCTATCACAATGGCAGTAAAACCTATGCTGCACCTAAGTGCCAGTTAAGTTCATTTTTTCCCCCTGAAGACAACTTTCAGAGAAACAGTGGAATAAGAATAAGCAAGAGAATGACATGATTACACAGGTATGGTTTGCACGTTCAGTGGGGCCCCGGCCGTCCTGCCCGCAGCCCGTCTTGCCCTTTTTCATTTGCCACATAGCAGTTGGTGGCAGTGGTTTCCATGATCATGCTCTTCAAGTTTCCCACCTTTTCCTGAGCCCCCTGAACCAAGAAAAACAAGTCTGTCTTCTAATTCACTGAGAGAAATGGAAGCTCTGCACAGCAACTTCCTTTCCCTCTCCACATTGATGAATGTATCTGTACCCACAGTAACCCTCATCCTGTCCTTCCCGTCTCCAGGGATAACATCCTCTGACCCACATCAACACAGGCCTCTTCCAGTACGTGTTGACTCGTATTCCTACTGTCCTTGGCAATCAAATGGTGTTCTCTTACCCAACCAAGCCCAGCATCTCACACTTCAGACTCCTTTGTTTTCTTTGAATATGTGTCTTTGTTTTCTCTCTTCTTCTTCTCTTATTAAATATGTCTGTATTGATTTTTTTAGAGAGAGAGATACAAACATTGATGTAAGAGAGAAACATCCTTCGGCTGCCTCCTGCATAATCCCCACAGGGAATCAAGCCCAAAACCTAGGCATGTGCCCTGACCTGGAATGAAACTGGGACCTCTCAGTCTATGAGATGATGCTCAACCCACTGAGCCACACCAGCCGGGCTCTGACTCTCTTCTTATCACAATGGGAACTCCATCTCGATCTCACATTTTGTTCTTCTTTTCCAGGGAAACCATTACATAATGTTGCTCTGCAGGGGATACTCCACGATCTCTTCTACGTTTAAGGCTTCAGTCACCCTCAAATATTCCACAATGACCTATAGAACAGAGACTTGTCGCACCTAGTATATAGTAAGCGCTCAATAAATACCTACTAATAGTGGTTATAAAGCCATTTGCGGTATAGTTCCAAATTACATTTTTAGTTTCCTTTGTAACTTTTCTCCTGTCCCCTTCCAATAGCTGATGACTTGAGATGTTAGCCATGTTTCAATAACACTTGTGATGAATGAAAGAAAGAATGAATGAATGATGTGCTCAAGCACCTTGAGCTAAAAGTTATCGGCTTGGGTCAAAATACATTTTAACGTTATGAGAAACATGTATCATTTCCATGCCTTGTCCCCTAACGCACCAATTTCTCGAACCTTAAATCTCCAAGGTTCTGTCCTTGAGAAATATTTTAGGCCTTTTCCAAAAAGCAGCTCTCTTTCATGTGGAAAAAAATTAAGTCCTATCTGTGCGTGTGCGCACACAGGGAAATGTAAGTCAAAACTTCAATAGCCCCTTTAAAAAGGGAATCCTCTGTGCCCTTCTCCATACTTCATCTTTTAATAAAAAGACTTTCTAATCACCAAAGCTATGTGTGTGCACGCACAAATAATGTGAACAGTATAGGCTGAAAATGTCACTGCATTCCCTGATATATTGCTATAAAGGACTTGGAGATTTCCCAGGCATGATATGACCTATGAGAAACAAAATTCTATTCAACGCCTAGATCCGTATTCATGTGACTTATTCTAGTCAGTAGTAAACTACTGGAGCAAGAAGTCGCTTTTTTTCTATTTCAATATGTTATTAGCAAAATTCCAAGTTTCATTTATTTTCCTCAGCCTTCTCTCACATCTGAGAAAAGCCTCAATTCATAACATATCTAAACACTGCCTAAGAAGACATTAAGTAGACATGAAACTTTCGCCCTCATTTCAATGGGAGAGAGAATTCCATGAGTTAGCTGGCAGGACCGCAAAGCCTCCTAATCTTCCTTCACTCTCCAGACGGACCTCACAGCGAACTTGAACTCTCTGCCTCCAGTCTATGCCTTCTCTTACTCATCGTCCACATTTCTAAGCAAAATACTTTAAACGATGCAGGCACAGTCCCCCCGTTCCTCGCTGCGGAGATTTCAGTCTGCGGGCTGTGACTTTGCTCCTCACCCCCCACATCACGGCCTCATCCATGTCCCTCATCCTTCGTGAAATCCGTCCCCTTCTCAAACACAATCCACCCCACCAAATTTGGCCAAGTGCCTTTGTATATACTAATATGCTAGCTGCCCCCCCATACACCTCCTTTCTCCATCAACAAGAACCTATGAGCTCATTAAGCCCCGACAGAAACCAATTCACGTTTCCCCCAAACATTTCTCTCCGCCGCCCACCAATTCAATGTTTGCATTTTTCTTCCTCCGTTCCTGAATAGTAACCTACATAGACCTTGATTGAATCATTTGCTTGGTTGTAATGTTCTTACGTGCTTGCCTTAGTAAAATGATTTTTAAAACATATGAGTTGGATTTTCTAATTAGGCTCTATTATGTGCAGGACATAATAATTACAAGGAAAAAAATTTTTTCCCCCAATAAAACACTTCATGATTTATATAGAGTGGAAAGGAAATGGTTAAAAAGTACAATTCTGGCTGCTGTACAGAACATGGAATGTTTGATTACCTACAAGGGAATTAGCACAGCCAGTGAGCAGAGAGCAAACACTTTCAAAAAGCTTTTCTTTAGCTTGAAAGTTATTCTCTAAGCAACCCTCAAGGGCTATAACATCCTCATGTAGAGAGACAGAACAGGTACTGACTATGCACATGTATGTGTATAATGTCTCCATGTGTGTGTATTTGTGTCCGTGTGTGTGAGAGAGAGTCTGGATGAGGGAACATGATCCCCAGTGAGAGTAGGGCTTTTTCCAGATTGGAAGCAAGCAAACCTACCTGGACTGCGTGGGGAGCATTAACATTATATGCATGAGGCAAATGGAGACCAAAGATTGAACATTTCTTTGCAAGAGGTATAAAGACTTGATTTAAGGAAATGGTCTCCTGTGCCTGGGGCATAAAACGGATCAGCAAAAAAGGTATCTGTGCGCAAGGCAAAATCCAGGCCGCCACGGGAGAGGGTCTGCCCCGGACCAGGACACGGCCGCTGCCCTTGCCACACGGGGCACCACCGTTTGTCACCAGCTCCTGTCTGAGGAGGGACTTAAAGTCCATAATAAATCATATGGCCTATTAGTTATAAGTTTGCCGTTTATGATGAGATTTTTAAAATTTTTTTATATAGAAGTTTCAGCCACTTGCAATTAACCCTGTGGCAGCCTTGAGTAAAATGCCTTGTTAACACAAAGTAAGATACTTGAGTCGGGGTGGGGAAAATCTGTGTTCCTGCGTGCAGAGAAGCTAAAATGCCCAGCAGAGGTCTGGCTCCGGGCATTCCCCTCCACCAGCGCATCAGCGGAAAATGACGCCCCCTCCACTCCCAGACGTTACACTATAATTGAATGCATTTCAGCTGGACGCTGAAAAAATGAAAAGATAGCTCAATAATCTCACACATCACACTTTACAAATAAATCCAATCCAGGGCATGTAATAAGAGCTACAAAAGAATTTTCTAGAATTTAAAATCACAAAGATTTGGCGTGAACCTCAGAAAATGGCAACTTCATTTTCAGAGGTACTACCGTCGAGAGGACATCACTGAACAGATGAGACCATTTCGGCAAATTTCACGCCGTCCCTGCTATATTCTTCGTGTGGTTTTCTAGGGCCCCATATTTCAGCATTTTCTTGGGCTGTGAGCATCAGCTGATGCTCACCATATCCTCTGCTATTTACAGACCTGTAGCAGTCAACATCTGTAGAAAGGCTTCAGAAATTGATTTAAGGTCTGCAACATAAGCATATCCAATCCTAACTGCACACAAGGATATATCTTCTCTGGGAGACAGACACATGGTTCCCACTCTGCCTGGTGATAATGCATCCTTGCCAAGCCCAGATGTAGTTTCAGCTCCAGGGAGATGCAACCTAATGATGGATTGGTATCACCCAATCAAGCTATCAGTTGTATTTGGAAACCCTACCGTGTAGCACTGACTATATATATATATATTCTCCACCATATTTCTTCAAGTATATCAAGATGTTCTGCCAGGATGACAAGCCTTTGAATTTAATGGTATAGAAAGATATGGCAGACTGCTTTCCAAAGCAAAATTCATAGTTGGAACTTTTACCAATTAATTGCACTTCTGGCAACCCCACTGAAAATTAAATTAAATGGTGAAACTATTTCATTAGCAGGCTTTGGCAAAACAAACCCGATAGATGGAAAGCTGTATATAATTCAAAACAGAAAGCAGGCTGCCTGCTGGGTGCATTAAGTCAGAGGTCTTAACTTGACGTCTTTGTCTCCCGTTATGTAGTGAGTTCCTCAAGAGCAGGGGCCGAACTCTATTTGCAGTCTCTAGCCGCATCCACAGCACAAAGCAGGCATTTAATAAATATCACTAAATCCACAGATGGATTCAGATATTAGTGCGCTGTGCGTTTTGAAATCCAACTTTGAATCAAAGCCCCTCTACTGACAAAATGAATGACTGCTGCAGGTTGAACTGTGTCCTCCACAAATTCCTGTGTTGAGGTCCTGACCCCTTGTACTTCGGAATGTGAGCCTACTTGGAGATGGAGTCTTTACAAGTCAAAATAAGATTACTAGGGTCGGCCCTAATCTAATATGGTGGTGTCCTTGTAAAAAGGGGCAGGTCAGATGCCAGGAGAGAGACACACAGGAAGAACAGTGCGTGAGCATGAGGACAGAGGTGGGGCAGTTCTTCTATAAGCCAAGGACACCCAGAAGTGCCAGCACACGAAACTAGGGTGAGAGGCCCTCAGAAGGAACCGCCCCTGCCAACACCTTGATCTTGAACTCCTAGCCTTGAGAAGGTGGGCCAGTGCTTCTGTTGATTAAGCCCCTTAGTTTGTCACAGTTCATTACAACAGTCCTAAAAAAGCGAATACACTGGTTAAGAAGAAGTCATTTAACCTCTGTGAGTTTCATGCATACGATGGAAATGATACTTGAGCATTGTGCCTGACACATGGTTAGTATCAACGAACAGCAGCCTTGAAAAATGACAAAGGAAAGAATAGCCCACGCAACAGGTATGCATTAACCACCTCCTCTGTGCGGAGCCCCGCCCCGCCGCCCTTTCTGGGCCCTCACAGAGCTAACACTCCGGTGAGGGAAGAGAGGCAACAGCAAACAGGCAAGCGGCAGAGCGTCTCCAAGGATAGAAATTCTAGAGGAAAAAATCACAGCAGGGAAGGGGGTATGCAGTCAGAAGCTGAAGAAGTACAATTTCATATTGTCTTGTCTGCATTAATAAACTCTGAAGACAGTGCTCAGCCACATGAAGGAGGTGGCCGCGAGCCTGTGGCTAAGTGAGGGAACAGCATTCTAGGCAGAGAACACGGGCCAAGGCCCCCCAGCGGAAATACTCCTGACGTGTTGCAGTCACAGCAAGGAGACAAGTGTTTCTGAGCCTGTGAGCAGGGCGGGGGCTGCAGGAGGTGACGTCTCAGAGAGACCGACCATGGGAGTCAGGATAAGGGAGGGACTAGCAGACTGGTGATAAAGCCACCAGGCTGCTTGCGACACTGCAGGGCTGATTCTCCCGGGGGGTTGACATGGTGTAACGTGTTAACAGGATCACTCCGGCTACTGTTGGGAGAAGCACAGGAGAGGGGGTCAAGTGGAAACAGAAAGACCAGTAAGAACTTGTTCCCGGGGGCGATATATTATTGATAAAGAATAGATAAATTTCAAAGGCATTCCTTCTGCCAGTAGAGAAAAGCTGGAGTTTAACACCCACCGGCCAGTTGGACACCCTTGTTCAAAGAATAACTTGCCCCACCATAAAACGGCCCTGAATTACTACTCTCTTTTTCTAAAAGGTTAATTTCAAACTGCACCCTAAAACTAAATCCAAGGCTGAGGATACAATGGCAAAGAATAGCTTCATATATCTAGAGAGGGAAAATAACGTGATGTTTCACTGCGACATGAAAAGAATACACAATGTATGTATTCTAAGTGGGAGAAAGGAATAAATACAAACCACACTCTGGGGATCTGAAAACTCACATTCGGGCTTCTTTATTTAAGTATTATTTCATATTTTAACAATATGTCATCACAGTGTTGAATTGCTTTTCTCCCTCATCCAGCAGGTCCTTTTGCCAACTAGCCTTGGTTTACCTCAAAGTAGATAACGAAATTTCCACTTCTGGGAGGCCAGCGGACAGTTCAGTAGGCAGAAACGCCCACTGTCCCTTCTGCAGTCAAAGCCGTGCCAGAGCCCGGCCACAAGACTGGACAGACTCTGCTGCTGCAGTCCCGTCAGTGCTCAGTATAAGATTCCGACACTACTGAAGTCGGCGGTGTTTTCTTACTATTCTTCCGGAGGTATCTTTGATTCACAGACAATAACAGTCCAGTCGATAAGACTGTTCTCCTAAGAGGATGGAGAGGAGAAGGGAAAATGCAACATGGCAATAAAAAATTTTTTTTTTCCTTTGTGTAATTTTTAAAATTCAAATGGCTCTTCTTCACCATATTCTCTCATGGTGAAGAACTGCTCAAATCAGAGCCCAGGTATGTAAGTAGGCACTTTAATTAAGGATAGAACACACCCTCACATTTCTGTTTGCAAGATTTTTTTTTTTTTTTGGCAACAAAACTAATGAATCTATTGAAGAAAATCAGATTTTTAAAAAAAGAGTTCTCCTAATTGTGCAATTTTTTTTCCAGCTTGTAAAATGCTTGATAACAGCTCTTCAGATTTTCCCAAACATTCCCTTTGTATCACGTTGTGAGAAGCAGTCTGAAGGCTGCATTTACGTCCCTTGGGGTCCGGGAAGGACACTCGTTAACTTTACAAGGGAAGTCAGTCACTTCTTCACACCTCTGGTGGCCAAGCTGGGGGAAAAGGCCAACGTGTCTGCAGCCAGGGAGAAAGGCTCTGCAGTTCTTTCACAGGATTCAAGTTGGTTAGGGTCCTCGGGCCTCGAGGAGAGGTCTGGCCTCATTTCCCACACATTTTCTGACCTCTTTTGTCTGCCTTTTCTCAGAAGGATTTTGCTTGCTCCACTGTGGACTAAGCAGTAAACTAATTATCTTGTTCAAATCCCTTTGTAACGCCCATAATCCTATTAGTTATAAGAATGTCTGAATACTGATTGCAAACCCCCCCTTTTTTTTATCCTTTTTAAAGAGACAGAAAGGTTCAGGGTTTCATCCTGGAGGGGGGACACTAGCCAGCTCATTGGAGCAAGGCAAAGGCAGTTCTGGTCATTCAAGATCTCAGGTCACCCAGCATACTCTCCTGCGTTTCTTCTTTCTCTCTCTCTCTCTCTGTGTCTCTCTCTCTTACACACACAGTGGATTTAGTTATCATGTGTATCTATTTGACTGCCTTACAGAAGTCAAGTTCTGAACACTCCCACTCACAGTGGAGCACAGTGAACCCTGGCCCCAGCCAGGAGCTCGACTTCACTTTCCTTCTTTTATCAGGAGCATTTTAATGAAGAGGGTGACGCTGTTATCACAATAAGTCAAAGGAGCCCTAGGAAGTAGAGGAACGGAACAGATGTTACTGCCAACCTTTACCTGCCCTGCGAGTCTTCACTTCTTTTCTTCAAAGGACTCTCACAAGTCTTGTTAAAGGCCTCTCCCTCCCCGGGAGGAAGCCCGGAGCCAGGCCTCCTGCTGTCTATTACCCAGGGCACTTTAATCACTGTTCCTTTTTGTTCCCGCTGGGGGAGAAGCCAGACCGCGGGGAAGGCCTGCAGGGAGAGGCGGTGTTAAAGAGCGTGAAATTTATCTGACTTCCACAAAAGATGTGTTCTGCCCTTCCATTTCTGCCTTGGCCAGGCTGGCTGCTCCGGGTTGGCTGCTGCGTCTTCAAAAAAACAAATATTTGCTTTAAACGTGGAGGAGCCGTGCTACTTCCGGGGACTTTGTCTGTCTTCCCAGCCCCTTCTTTTCCACCTACAAAGAATGTCTATGTTTTTGGCACATAAAGTTGACTTTTTTTACATGCGTAAAATAGGGTCTGCCCCTTGTTTTATTTTTCCCCAGTTAACACAGGAAATCATTGTTTTAGAAACGATCTTGAAGAGAATATACTATGTGTTCGAGGGGAGTCCCTTCTTTAACAAATTTCTAGGATCTGAGAAAAATGTTACAATCAAGAGGAAAGTGCAGAATCCTCAGATAAGGTAAGACTGCCAAGCTCATGTATTTCAAGTAGTAGGTGCTTATAGATTGATGTATCAGCATCCGTAGTAACCAACAGAGTCTGTTTAAGAGACAAAAGTTGGGCTTTGCCTAGACAGTCTCTGGCGTGCAAAAACGTGTTTGCCTGTGTCCACTGCGCACGCGGGTGACAGTGTACGGGGGGCAGGCTGTGGCGAGAGAGGGGTCCACCACTACTCCCCACGGCCTGCGGCTCTGGGGACACGAAAGGCCCAAAGAGAGCGCTGTGTACCTGCTAGCAGCTGTTTGGGAATGATTAGTGGTGCCGAGCACGTTTTATGGTATCTCAATATTCTGTTATCTGATGCAGAAAGGATTCTAGGTGGTGCACAGAAATGTGTGTGAGACGATAAGATGCATCCATACGGAACTTGTGGGGAAGGTTAAATGTAGGGCCCTTCATTCACAGAAAACCCCAAGCAGAGAGTGACTCCTTCCGCATTCCTGGCAAAGAGGAAAGACACCCTGTGTTTGAATGAGGGCATTCCAGCTCCCCAGGGAAAACCCATTTTCTCCCGATGCCACAGGGCATCTGCTTGAGGGGTCACATGACGAGCCAGTGCCTAATGTCCTCAAAGACGGTTCCACATAGATACAAGAGTGAGGGTCACAGCAGCGTCTCGCCATATCCCTCAAGAATGTCGAGGGCAGAACAAGTATGTCCTTATGCTGGGACCAAAACCACACAGAGGAGTGTGAGTATGTAACTCTCAGCAGTCTAGCTTGTGAGATACTATCTAAATCTCAACAAGCCAATGTGAAATAGAGCAGAAAGTGTGCCTCCTCCATTGCTTGGTTTGTCTGCCTCATTATGATATAACCAACATCTATGTCCTGTACCGTTCTACAAACTCATGAACTGTCCCATTAATTTAACTTTAGTTTTGCCTCAGAAGACCTACATAAAAATGCCCTTTGTTGTGACCACTGATTTAAAACCTAAAGTGAACTATGGTGCCCCTGAGCCTAACCCCGTCCAGTGAAGGTCACTGTGGGGGAAAATCCACCCGTGGCCCAAAGGGACTGGACTGGGCCCTTCTTTACTCTCCAACTTCATCCTCACGATCCTTCCTCACTCACTAAGCATCTTTCTGTTTCTCACATGCACAACAATACATTCTGCTAGGATTTTGCACTTTCTAGTCTCTCGGTCTGAAATGCTGTGCAATTCTTGATTCACTCTGTACACTGACAACTGAGCTCAAATGTCCCATTATCAGAGAAGTCTTCCCTGGCTACTCATCTAAAATAGCTCTTCGTGCCCAGCTGGTGTGGCTCGGCTGGTTAAGCATCATCCCATGCACTGAAGAGTCACCGGTTTGATTCCCAGTCAGGGCACATGCCCAGGTTTCGGGCCCCATGCCCAGTAGAGGGTGTGCAGATGGCAGCCGATTCATGTTTCTATCTCTCTCCCTCTCCCTTTCTCTCTCTCTCAAATCAATAAAAACATATTTAAATAAAACACAAATAAATAAATAAATAAATAAATAAATAAAATAAGATAGCTGTTCTCTCTTCCCACTCATTCTCCAGCCCAAGAACCTCTTTGATTTTCTTCATGTTTCTTATCCTTACAGGAAATTATCTCATTCATTTTTTAGTTTATTCACTTATAATAGGTTCTCCATTATAGAACATAATGTCATGAAATTAGAAATATGTATAACTTAGGATGATAACTTTGGTATCTAATAGGTCCTTCCTAAACACCTGCTGAATACGTGAATGAACCAAATTTTCTATTAGGCGAGATTATGTTTTTCAAAATATACAGTAATAATTTAAATTAGAATCTCAACATGTAGAAAAATTAGGGATGCTTATGGGATTCCATGGAGACACATAAAAAAATCTGCCTCCATTATGAAACAGAAACCAATAAACTCCCACCAAAGATAAGTCTTAAAAGTGTTACGAAGTTGCTTTCTTTCTAATACTAAAATCGCCTCCCGTGCCCAGCAAGTGCCCACTATCTGCATGTGTTCAGAGGCAGCCTAATTCCCGTGAAGTAGCTTCAAAAGAGAGTGAACTGCAGAAGTCAACGTGCTGCCCAAGGCCCTGGCAACTCTTAACAGAATCAGGGCGAATGGACTGGTTCCTGAGACACAGACTTGACGAGGAAGGGTAAGTGAGGCACATTCTCTGACCAGCAGGTCTCGGGCCAAGACACCACCCGGTCCCCAAGTGAAAAGACAGAGGCTGCAGTGACCAGGGCTCGAGGGGAGTCCTGAGTGGAGAGTGAGACCGACAGACACGTGAGCTTGTCAGTGATTTCCAATGCCCTCCATAAACAGAGTGACATCCAAGTCCTAAGCAGCCTCACAGAAGTGAGACCGGGAACCCAAGGCAAGTCTCGCCGTAGCAGGGAGAACAGCCAGTTGTAAAAGGCTGTATTTTCTGTTCCAGCCACTTAGTGGCACTCAAAGGCTGAGAAATGGTCCTCGGAGTCCAAATCGCAAGCCGGTGACCTTCAGCGCGAGGAAAGCAAACACTCTATCTGAAGCACATTCCTGCCTGCCTAGTGAGTGACAGTTCTCCTTACCTGGAAAGACCACGTTTCCCTTGTCAGGTAACAACAACGAGAAAAAAAAAAGTCTTCAAAACACGTTTTAAAGCAAAGCAAAGCAAGGAAGTGCCCTGAGCCAGGACAGCATTTTCCTGCCCGAAGGCCCGAAGCAGGTACAACAGAAACAGACAGGAGGTGAGGGTGGTGTGGGGGCAGGGTGCCACCTTGGTCCCGCATTGACTTTACATTATTCTGTGTGTTTACGTATAATACTCTGTGTGTGTATTTCCCAGGACAGCAGTGACTTCTGGTCGCGAGTGTGTGCCCCAGTAGAAGCTTTAGAACCCCCCCCTCCTCTCCACTAAAAGTGCACTTGAATGAGCCCTTAGGACAGAGATAAGAAGCGGGCAGTAGGGTCAAACGCGATTTTGCATCTTCCTCCCGTACTCCCTGTGAGACTTCGCACAAGCTAATTCTGTTTCTAGCCTGGCTTTTCTCTTCGGGATAAGCAGAGAAAAGCACTGCTCTGCCGGCTGCCGTGGGAATGAGCTGAGCGTGAAGGCAGTTAGCACAGCATGGATCAGGAGTGACCTCGAAATGGATTTTCTGCCTTTCTCCCCCCCACTGCTTCCTTCAGCTCCTTCAAGTTACCGATGTAGGTCGGACGCCTTCCGGGGGAAGGAAGCCAGGGGAAACGTGGCAGAGACCACCGTTCGAGGGCCGTGATGGTAGATACTGTTTTGTACATGGCTGGGGAAAGGAAAAAACAAAGACCTGCCTGGAAAGAAAAAGCCGTAGCCTGTCTAATCACTACTGGTGAGTCTGTTGAGACTACTGACACCGTCTGACATTGTTCTAAGGTTCTACCTAAGCAGCATGCCAGCTCGTGGCTTCCCCGGAGGGGCTTCCCTTGACTTGCTCAGAGATGCCTGGAAATCTTGAACCGGCGTCCGTACAAGAACGCGTGTCTGCAGCTCATTCACTAGGTTAGGGCACAAGACACCTTGCGCATGAGGACCTCCTGCAGAGAGAGTCAAAACTGCAGCCATTGGCGTTCAGCTTTTAGAATCCACAACGATAAACTTTTCACAAAATACCTTCTGCTTCTCCGGTTGGACGGACACATTCTGTGAGAGTACATTCTTTGACGGCCTTTGAGTATGGGGAGATGTTGTCTAACAGGTGTGTGCATCTCACAGCTATCTATCAGGTGCATGTACACACACGTATGCTTATTGGTTAATTACAAAAATATTGGCACAAATACTGTTTTTCTTGGGGACCTCCTTCTGCGGAGGTAGCATGGAAGCTGAGATGGATTAAACCTAAAAGCCATGGGTTCAGACCAAATCTCTACCAGTCACAGAATATGGCTGCCCAGGCACCTCTCTCAGGTTCCTTTAAGCCTATTGCTTTGCCTTTCAGTTGAGGATGCTAACACCTTTCCTGCTCACCTCGTAGATTTTCTGAAGATCAAGTGAGATACAATAAACATACTTCTTAAACCCAGGACAACTGTACCACAAATGCTGCACAGAGAGTGGTTGAAGCTCAGAGGGTGGGGGGTCAGGTCCTGTAACAGGATTCCACTCCCTACTTCAGTTTTGGGACCCTGGGCAAGTTACCTGGCTCTCAGTAACTGTTGACCTCTTTGTGCATAACAGTGAAGCCTTTTCCAGATGACTGTTCTAAGTAAATGCAACCATGTAAGCCCGGCCCCTGCTATACACTATTTACCACCATCTATTTAAGTTAACCTTTTATTCTGTCTGTATCTGTGGCTTTCCAGCCAAGTCTCACTTCCTGCTCTTGAGGCTTCAGCTCTACCTTCTTAAGTTACGTTTAAGGCTCCCTCTCTTTTTCTTCTCTTCAATGAATTTGCAAACCCTAAAGCTACACTATTTATCTGTTCTTCACAGTTTTACTTACCACCAGCATACTAATGGCCCTACCTGTCAAACTCTGGAGTCTTCCCCCATCATACAATACTACACAGTGAAGTTTCTCCAGGTCATCTCTGATTAGACAACCCACTGCCACATCAAATGGAATACAATGATCTCTGTAAAACTATTTTTCTTTTACTAACTCCCTGTTCTCTAAATAATCGACTTCCTGGTTGCTGTGTTCATCCCTTTCCTCGCTCCGACATGTGTGCAGACATGGATCGCAGCCTACAGATCCCCTTCCAGTCTACATCCCCCACAGTGGAGCTTTTAGTCAATGCTGTGCTCATCTGTCAACAGATCTGGTGATATCCTTTCCTTCCCCACCACCTTCGCCTTCCAGGCTCAGAGCTGCGTCATCCACGTGTGTGTGGGCTGAGCCATGGTCAGCAGGCATGGGTAAGGTACCACGCTAGGCACTGAGAATGAATGAAGCAGGCAGAACCCTGTCTACAAGAAGCTCACAGGGAGCGCTGACCAAAAGCACTGGTTCACACTCAGTGTGGTAGGGAAACACAGGTCTCCGGAGAAGGACCGACGATGGAATCGAAGCCAACACTGAGAGATCAGGGATGGTACAGAAGAGTCCTGAGAAACATGTGGTCATGCAAAGGATTGGGGTAGGAGGACATGGCGGGCAGAGGAAGGGATATACGACACAATGTGGAAGCCCACTGGGGAAAGCACGTAGCTCAGTGTAGCTGAAAATAATCCCAAACTGGAGTTTCCCATTCACTACCTTAAGGTTTCAGCTAAAGAGCCACTTTCCAAAAGAAAGTATCCATAGAAAATCTATTACCTTTTCTGATTTTTGAAAGACTAAGGATTTCCTGGGAACTTAAAATAAAACTTACTAAAGGAATTTCAATTTGTTGAAGGTGGGATCTTTTATCTGTCAAA
Organism: Molossus molossus; assembly: GCF_014108415.1. Classification (NCBI taxonomy): domain Eukaryota; kingdom Metazoa; phylum Chordata; class Mammalia; order Chiroptera; family Molossidae; genus Molossus; species Molossus molossus. Next base: position 13,320,245 of record NW_023425344.1, on the reverse strand, counting down.
CTGATTATAGACAGGAAGATTTAGGAAACATTTTTAGAAAACAATTTCTAGTAAAATTTAATTATATTTAATCAACATATTACCTCTTTAAGTAGGAATTTTGATTTCTATGATAGACACCACCCACATACTATAGACTTTTTTCCAGAGACTATTTCATTTATATAAATAAAAGTACCAGAGTCTTGGACAGTATTTATTAAAAACAAAACAAAACAAAAAATTGTTAAAAGAAAAACTTGGAAAAATATGGGCCACAGGTTTTCAAAAAATGACACTAAAGAAACCTCAAAGCAATAACAAAATCATTTAAAAAAACCTTAACATAGCATAAAACGTTGTGACAAAATAAGCCACCCTTTTCTAGAAGAAGAAAGCCATCTATGAAACACATAATGTTCGCCCAAGTCCATAAGATCTGAAGCGCAAGACCAATCTATAAACAACTAGAGCTAAAACAAAACTTCATTAAACACTTATAATGAACTTAAAAAGAGTTTTAAATGTATAAAAATTTCACCATGAGAAAAAGCATACACCATTCCTTGGGAAACAGACAAGGGTTTACACCAGGTGCATTATGCCTTATCAATCAATGAAAATACTTAGCAAAAATATGTACACCAAGGGAAATACATAGACAAAATTTATCTGGACTTGCAAATATGACATTAGTAAAGTCTCAGTCACTGTTACTTTAAACTTTGAGTTTCTCTGGAGTTGGGGCAAATGAAAACTGATGGCTATAAAAATAACTACTAAGGGATATCTGGGGATGGAAAAACAAAGGATGAGATCTGTAAACCTCTGAAAACAGAACAATATCTCACAACATCCTAACGAATGTTTCTGTGACTATTTATAAAAATATATCAATGTATTCAGACGCTTTGGAAAGGGGGTGAATCCACTGACATAGTGTTTCTCAGTGACAAGTATCGCATTAAAACAAATTCACCTGGAGAACAGTTCCACAGTATCATGTTGGACTACCGTATTTTGGTTGTTTATCCTAAAGTATTTTAATAAATTTAACAAACAATATGAAATAAAATTTGAATTAGGAACCTGCTACAAAACAATAAACACTATAATTAAAATGATTTGGATATATTAAATTTTGAAATGCACTGTATGAATCTGCAATAATAAAATGTACAGATCTTCGATTACAACAAAGCATGCCTTCAATGATTAAGAAATATGACTTTACATCATATACTATAGATGTGGACAGCAATGAAATGTTTCAAGCTTTGTTTCTGAATAAATGGTCACTATAGTATTTGACAAAAAAAAGAAACCATGTAGGTGAAATGTTGTTATATAAGCTGCTACAACATGGTTGGTATTTTTCAAGCTATGACACATTTCATGGATCTTTTCAATCCTTTTAACTTTCTGACTTATTTTCTCAAATTATTTTTCAAAACTTTTCTCTACTAGGATTTTATTCTAGAATTCCCCAGATAAAAAGGGAAATCTAATTCAGAAGCAAGAACTGTCAGAGAACAATAAGACTTTGTCATTTTCATGAAGTTCAGGTGCTCTGAAATCAAGCAGATAAAAGTGTTTTATGGTTAGTTTGATTCAATTTCATACTCCTGGAAAGGGGCGACCGTCGATGGAAAGGGTGCCAACAGAAACATTTGTCCCATGCATCTTACTTCTGGGTCAACTATGGGTAACTTGACAATGAATGAATTGTTTCATTTATACATTTAATTTACGAATTCTATACAGCAATGTACAATATTACCTTTGCCTGAAAGATTAGTCTAAAAAAGTTAAGCAGTAAAGAGAGAGACAGATCCAATAGATCCTTTAACCAGAAAGTGGTATATCAAACTGACCACATGAGCCAAGATTACACTCCTTTAATAAAAGACATGTAATAAAAAGCTATACTTAAAACTCAAACATTTAAATATACCTGTAATCATAACTTATTAGTGGTGTAAATAAACACAAGTTAAGCTTGCAACTTTCCTCACTCATAAAAACAATTTTAACATATAGCATGATGACTAAACATTTATATTTGCATTATGTTTGTACCTTATAGCTCCTTTATTTCATTTATTTATTCAGTAAACAAATACTATATGTCCATTAAATACCAATCATAGTACTAAATAAAGGCTTAAGAGAAAGGTCCCCTGTGAAATTCCGAGCAGTAAGAATCAAATGCAGACCTCCTGTGGTTAATGAGAACTCTTATCCCTTAACCATTCATCATCAGAAGAGTATTCTTGTCTTCTACCTTAAAACATACTTTAAATTGTAAATGACAAGTCTGCATAAACATGTTAATCAATGTATTTATCAAAGTCTGAACTAGTCAGAACTATGGAATTTTAATTCTAGAATTGTAGAATATCTACTTTATATACATTCTTTGGTTAAAAACTGGTAATATTGCAAAAAACAAAACAAAACAAAAAAACAACAGAGTAGAGAATGAGTATTTGTGATATGTTCACGAAGAGAACTTATTTATAGTCTTTCCATTGCCCCAAGTCTCTTTTTCTGTGTTTTAAATATCCCTCATCCATCTTAATTAAGTTGTTTTTTAGGAAATTTAACAAAATAAAAATCCCACCCAATCTCAATGTTTTCCTTTTGCCTCTATGTAAATTTAGTATGGCTGTACTCTGAAAATCTGGTTGTAATACAATTCGAATTGTGTTACTCCTTTGGTGGGACTGGGAGGGAGGGAGAGAAACAGAGGGAACATGGGGTAAACCAGATGGCTCTGCAATAGCAGAGATCAGGAAACAGTGTTTTAGAAAGTGTAAAGAAACTAAGGTAGAGGAAACAACAGCAAGGTGAATGGGTTAAATACCCATTATTTAAAGCATCCTACCTCCAAGAAATTTTAAATAGAATTTCGGGACTTAATACCTCTAAATGGAGGGAAAAAAAATTCAGAAAGATAATTGAATATTCTGCATGCTCACTTCACTCCAACCTCCTATCACCACCCACATTTCCCATGCCTCTCTTGCTTCATAAACACTGGCCTTCTTTCTGTTTTCCAAAAAGTCTGGCTTCCTGTTCCAGATCCCTTAGGGGTGATGTCACCTCCGTGGCACTCTGGCTCCACCTCATTCGGGTCTCTGTCTGAATGTCTCCTCCTCAGACAGGCCTGCCCTGACCAGAGCATCTGAAAGAGACTCTTCCGCCCCCTTTGGTGACTGTTTGTCATTACATCAAAGCCATCTTTATGTATGTGTTTAACCATTTCCAGTCAATGTAAACTTCCTGGGAGCAGGGACCCTGTTTGATCTGTCCAACCAATGTTCCTAGCACTCAGAATAGTGCTCAGCACACAATAGGAATAAAAGAAACAAAGAACTAAACACAGATAACATTAACCTTTATGCAGAGTATTTGCAATAAAACAGAATAAGTGCTTTTACATCTGTGTGGACGAGGAGAAATGAAAGTGGGGGACTCCCCAAAATTCCCTTACCAACAACAAAAAATGTAGAAATCGATAGTTAGGTCTCATTATTTGTAATTTAAGATGCATGCAAAGTTATCGTCGATATTTACATCACTCAGTGTGTTATTTATTGAATAGAGCTTTCATTGGCTCCCTGTACACGGCAATCTTCCTTATCACATTTCTTCCACATGGTCTCAGCATTTCAATTATGCTTTCTCCTATTACTCGACTCTTTAGAAGCTGAAACTTTGAAGCTGAGAGTTGTATATTAAAAAAATGTATATCAAAATTCAAATAGCCCACCCTGGCCGGTATGTTCAGTGGTTACAGTGTCGGCCTGTGAACTGAAGAGTGTCAGGTTTGATTCCAGGTCAGGGGCATGTACCTTGGTTGCAGGGTCAGTCCCAGGCCCTGGTCAGGGCACATTTGGGAGGCAACCAATCAATGTGTCTCTCTTATATCAATGTCTTTCCCTCTCTCTCTGTGTGTCATTCTCTCTCCCCCTCCTCCCTCCCTCCCTTTCACTCTCTCTAAAAATCAATGGAAAAAACCTCCTTAGGTGAGGATTAAAAACAAAAAATTAAAATAGCCCAATGATAGCATAAACAATCACATTTAAAATGGTATCATACTGTTGGATCAAACCATTTGAAACTGATGGGCTATTTTTTTGTAGGTCCAAATGGTCAAATATTAGCAATTTCCTATAGTTAAATTAATATTCTTATATATAAAACAGAGCAAAAGTTTATCACTGACACAGAAGTTCTCCACTAATTTTCACTGTGACATGTATCCCTTTCCCAAAAAAGCCCAAGACAGGCCAAGTGTTATGCCTGTGTCAGTGTCTGAACTACATCAATCCATGCCTCGATTAATTCCTGATCTCATACTGACACCTTCACAAAAAGGTGGACAAATTAGAAAACAGTATGCAGTTCCTTACAGCAGATCATCTATAATTCACACTGGAAACACATCCAATTTGGGAGAGCTTTTTGCAATATAGATACCTTGATATATAAATTTGGAGCATCTCACTACAATGGCAGTTTAAAATGTATTAGAAGGAATAAAGTAGGATCAAGGAAGATAAAAAATGAGCCAAGAAATGACCTTGGAAATATGACTCTCCTTCGGGCCAAGCACAGGGGCAGCAGAAACCATCGTGTCGGCATTCCGTGCTTGCTTTCGTTTGCACCCACCGAAACAGTCCCTGCAGATCTCTGAGAAGTGTAGGTTGAGCAATCTGACCAAACTGAACATGAAATCAAAACATAGATGTGCGAAATAATCTTGCACAGGCCTGCAGAAATGCTGTCACATGGGGAACAGGAAGGCGGAAGCCACCAGAAGCATCCCATTGGGAATTACAAAACGCTGAGAGAGCCTCTTGATACAAGGACTCCGTAGGCTGTGTGCTACTGAATCACAAGACTCTTATCAGCTTCTCACAGGACCCCCGTCCTCTCATTACACTGTAAAAATGCATCTATTTATGATATTTTTCTTAGCCTTTTGGGAGATGTGGAGAAGGGAATATTGATGCTTCCAATACAACAACCTCCTACAAAATAGGAACGAAATGATTCACAATGCATTTTTATGACTTTATAAACAATTTTGACCTACACTTTTTAAAATTCATTAAACTTAAAGTTTTGTAATCATTAAATCTAAAGCTTTCATCCCAACTCCTTAATTAATATGCGTTGCTCCTTTTAATGTCAACAGGAAATCAACACCGAGGAGGAGACATATGGTGAAGAGAGGGACAGAGGAACTCACCATGAATCAGCTCTCTTCGCTGCAGGAGAAAAATAAAATGTTTATATTTTTAAAGGTTGCTACAAAATGTTCTACCAGAAAGACTGGGAATTCTAAGCAGCATGTAAATGATCAGACTGAAGTCACTTCAGACATACTTTGGAAAGCTGTGTTTGACTTCCTGCAAAAGGCAAAAGACTAATAAATAAATGATATTCATCAGCTTCTTCATCAAATTTAGGGAACTGAAGGCTATCTCCATATTAATATCTGGGCCAAGTGCTGGCAATGTTGATTAACTTGTTTTTAATTCCTTCTCTTCCAGTTCTGGGAACCAGTTCCAGAAGGATAAGAATGGCGTTAGTGCCAGTCAGAAAAAGACAAATATCACGTGATCCTACTTAATTGTGGTGTCTAATGAAATAAATGAATTGACCAACAAAATAAGTCCTGAGGCAGGGAGGCAGGGAGGCATGGGACAGACAGACATATCTCAGAGGTGTGCAGAGAAAGAGAGATAAGCCAAAGACTCCTATGCACAGCCCACAGCACAGACAATAGTGTGGGGAAGGCCTGGGGGGTGGGAGGTGGGTTAGGGCCTTGGCAGAGGTGGGTAAAGGGGGAGGAAAATGGGGGACATCTGCAATACTGTCAGCAATGAAAACATATATATGAAAAAAAAAAAAAAAGAATGGTGCTGTTAGCTGCCATGACAAAATACCGGAGACTGGGTGGCTAAACAACAGAATCCTTTTTCCTCGCAGACCTGGTGGTTCCATTCCAAGGTCAGGGTGTCAGCCTGGCTGGTGACCGGTGAGAGCTCTGTGACTTGCCTTCTGTCTGTGTCCTCACACGGAGGGGAGATAAGGGAGCCAAATTTCTGGGGTCTCTCCTCTCCCATCACACGGGCCCCATCCTCATGACCTCGTGTAAACCGAATTACCCTGAAGGTGCCATTTCCCATTTCCAAACACGGTCACATTAGGGGTTAAAGTATCAGTATATGAATGGGGGGGGGGACAATTTAGTCCTTAGCAAGTAGAGAGCGACTGAATGAAACAAACAACAAAAAATAATAAGATTTAGGTGAGGTAGAAGTGAGAAAAGAATAATATAAAATTAAGCCATAGCAAGGATTGTGCAAAACACACCTGTAACTTTGCTCTTTGTTGGTTAAGAAGAGTCACTGTTAAATACATGAGCTGACATTTCGACCCAGTGACTGGTTTCTAACTGAATCGTGGGCTTTATCAATTGCCTAATGGGTGTGGACTGTCCATGGTTTAAGCTAAAATCTCTTGGTCAACATTCTCATTATCTCCAAGAATAAAAATATACAGATTGCTCTAGCAGACCTGAAGTTCCTGGGAAAGCAAATTTATCTGGTACCTGCAGAGTTACATAAGTGACATTGAATGTTTTGGGAAAAAGCAATTCTGTAGATCTTATCCCGTTTTCTATATATGTCACATAACAAACACAGTGTCTAGTCTATGGTCATTAATGCATAATAATGATAATAATAATCAAAATTATTGTGACTGAGCATTTTCAAACTGTCTAAAGCTGTCCTTCATTTGTAGGTATGGGTAAGTAGCTGGACAGGTGGGACATGGGTTTTATTTGTGACTCAGATGTCATCTAGCAGTAGCAGTATTTTGTTCCAGGAATGAGGATAAGATTTCATGTTTTCCCTAATTCATAGAGGTGTCCTAGGTTCAAGAAGGAAATATATATGCAAGTACTTTAGATACTATACACATCTAAGGGATTTCTGTGATTCTTATATTTACTAGCAAATACAAAACCAGGAATTTTTAATACCTTAAAAATAGCAAGAATACAAATCAACCTATTGCTAGGGAGACCCTCTCTCTAGGAATCAATAAGAATCTATTTATTTTATTTTATTTATTTATTTATTTTTTTTATCCTCACCAGAGGACATTTTTCCATTTTTTTGTTCAGATAGAGCAGGAGGGAGAGAGAGGAAGAGAGAGAGAGAGAAACATCGACGTGAAGGGAGACATCGAGTGGCTGCCACCCGCATGACCAACTAGGGCTGGGGACAAACTGCAACCGAGGTACGTGCCCTTAGCGGGAACCAAACCCGGGTCTCTCTGTACCGCAGGCCGACGCTCCAACCGCTGCGCCAAACCGGCAAGGGCAAGAATCTATTTTTTTTTAAAAGATTCATGCAGTAAGGCTGGCTTTCATCTTCTCGTCTCACATGTGGACTGACAGCACCCGGATCGCAGCAGAAGCCAGCAGTGCTGTGCCATGTCTCCCTGGACGCGTCCCTGCCCAGTCTTGTTCCTGGCAGCTCTCACTCCCAACTGCCCGCTCCCAGAGGCCAGAGCAAACCTTCCCTGCACACACAGTGAACAGGGGGTGACTGGGAACTGACGTCCCCAACCCTTCACACCGGCCTGGAACTAAGGACTGACTCCAAGCTACAGCTCCAAGTCCCTGATCAGGACAGGCCTTGGTCTGACAGGTGATGCCCCAGTGCGCCAATGTGATTCTCTGCTACACTTGCCATGTCAGCCTTCCTGGTCCCCGTTCCTCCTACCCCTTAGCAGCACTCCCTAAAAATTACTTCACAGGCATCTGTGGGTCAGAGTTTGCATCTGAGGAGCCCAATCTAAGAGAGCCCCTCGACTTTCAGATCTCAATATGTAATCCATACTGGTCCTGGCATCTGGCCACGGTGACACTTTTAAACATTTGACCCAACACCATACTGTCACCTGTTGAGCAGCGCTCTGCTTTGACTTTGTCTTTAACCTCAAGCAATGCTGGGTTTCCTTCCTGTTTGTATTTGTCCAGAGAGTAGCATGTTTGCTCCTCCCTAGAACTACACAAAATCTTGATTCTGACGATTATTTTAGCCTGGAATCTCACTGACCTTGGTGCCTACTGGTTAAGAACATTTTGTCTGGCCCAGTGGTTGAGCATCGACCCATGCACCAAGAAGTCGCCAGTTCGATTCCTGGTCAGGGCACACGCCCAGGTTGTGGGCCTGATCTCCAGTGGGGGGCATGCAGGAGGCAGCTAATCGATGTTCTTTCTCATCGATGTTTCTATCTCTCCCTCTCACTTCCTCTCTTTCTAAAATCAATAAATGAAAAAAAAGAGAACATTTTAAAAGTCTGGCTTGCACATACTTACATGGGCTTTTATAACAGCATTAACATATTAGCTGTAATGCATTATAAGCAATGTCTGAACTATAAGCATACATTTGAATACATGCGAGGTCATAAAATACACCATAATTAATCTCCTCTTTTTAACACAACTTCAAGATAGAGAGTATAGTAATACTACAGGTAAGCACCACCTTCTGGTTGGAAGATGGAAAAGTGAGGTTCAGGAAGGTAATGTCAACTGCTTTAAGCTATGCAGTTGGCAAGGAGATGAGCTGAACCTGGAACCGCTGTCTGACACCTGTTTCCCATGGGAACACCTGGGGCCATCTCCCCGGGGGACCCGTTAGTACTTTCAGTTTCTCTGAGTGACTTGCCAAAATTGATTTCAATGGCAATACTTAACAATAGTAGTAAGTAATATAAGTAAATAATGGCAAATAGTGAGTTAATAATTAGCTGGGCAGGTACTGAAACCCACTGATGTTTATTCGACACCAATTCTTTTGCTTCTGACCACTACGCTCAGAGGAGTTACCAGATCACAGCTTAAAATGTCATTACGGACTACCCAGACAACCTAACAACCATTAAACAGTGTTCCTAGAGAAAAACGTGTTCCCAGTTT